>NC_069389.1:49749192-51194192 GCF_027475565.1 Acinonyx jubatus
ATGTGGGGCTCGAACTCAAGAAACCCTGAGATCACGACCTGAGCCAAAAACCAAAAGTCGGACACTTAACAGACTTAGCCATCCAGGCACCTATATATATATATATATATATATATATATATATATATATATATTAATGCTGGTCTCAGGCAGACCAGTTTGAAATATGCTATACTAAACCAACTTCAGCTGGCAGCGAGATAAATACTTGAGGGACTTAAAATTTTTTTTAAATATGTTTATTTATTTTTGAGAGGGGGGAATCAGAAGGGCAGATAGAGGGGGACAGAGGACCCAAAGCGGGCTCTGTGCCAACAGTAGAGACCCTGATGTGGGGCTTGGACTCACAAACCATGAAATCATGTGTTGAGCTGGTCAGACACTTAACCGACTGAGCTACCCAGGTGCCCCAATACTTGAGTGACTTTACCTCTCTGAATCTCAATTTCTTTATCTGGAAAATAATAATAATAATAATAATAATAATAATAATATCTATATCAAATATTTGCTGTGAGGACTAAACAAGTGAATACACATAAAACCTTTAGCCAAGTGTCCTGGCACCTGTTAGCTCTGGAGATGGTGATTAACTGGGGGTTGGAGATAGGGGTAAGTTTAAAGGAATTATAGTAAGGCCCTCTAAGGATGGTAAAGGACCTTGCCAGACCTTTTGCAGACCACATGGACTAATACCAATATACAATAGATACAAATATGATGCAAACCATATAGCCACACACACACTCCTGCTCCTAATGGCCCCATGCAACCTTTATTCTCTACCAGCAGCCAGGTGTGCCTGCTGCTTCACACCTGTGAGGAATCTGATCCTGTCATAGAGTAAGGTTTTAGCGTCTAATATCCAGGAGTACAAGGGGGCCCAGATAGGAGGGGTAGGGATTGTGTTAGGAGCAATGAAAATATACCAGTCTCCAAAGCTCAGGGCCTAGAATTAAAAAACCACATGAAACACTGGCATCCAGACAAATAAAATACAAGCAGGGATAAGACCACTTGCTTATTTTCTATCACTCTTTCTCTCCTTTTGGGGTGTGATTCCTCTGTGAACTTGTCTCTGGATCCTTTCAGGGTAGTTAGGTCTACTGTATATTCTTGAAGAGAGGGAAAGCAATGTAAGAAGGCATTGGGAGAGAGAAGTTATTTTTATTAATTTATTTAAAAAAATTTACTGGGTAGCTTCTATGTGCTAGGCACTTCCTGTTCCTGGAATTGGGGATTTTTTGGTGAATGAAACAGTCAAAACCCTTGCTTTCATGGAGCTTATATTGTAGCAGGAGAGACAAATAACAAAGAAACAAACAAATAACACTTATGGTATGTCAGATGATTGTAACTGCTGTTGGGGACAAAAAGCGGTGAGAAAGATGGAAGTAGCAAATGTGCAATTTTTACAAGGATAGTGAAGGACAATCTCACTGAGAAAGAGAAATGTGAACCAGATCAGACTGGGGTAAGAAAGCAATGCAGATATCTGAGGCCAAGCATTTTAGGTGAAAGGAATAGCAAGTAAGGCCTTAAGGCTTGAGTATGTCTGGTGGCTTTGAAGAAGAGGAGAGAACAGTGTGGCTGGAGTAAAGTGAGCACTGGAGACTGTGGTGGGAGATCAGATCATGGAGGTAAAAGGTAAAAGATCATGTAGGATCTTCTAGTTTATTGTGAGGATTAGGCTTTTATTTGGAGGAAGTAGGGAGGCATGTGAAGGGTTTTAAGCAGAGGAGTGACATGTGACATGATTTGACTTAAGTTTTAACAAGCCCACTAGGACTGAATTGACTTCAGGAGGTAAAGGGAGCAAACACAACAGTAAAGAGAATAATGGAGTGATCCCAGTGACAGATGATGGTGGTTTAGACTAGAGTGGTGGCAAGGGGATTTGTGAGACGTAATCAATGCTACAGAAATATTGAAGGTTGAGCAAACAGGATTTTCTGAGGGATTGGATGTGGGCTGTAGGAGAAAATGAATCATCAAGGAGTTTGGTCTGAGCATCTAGAAGGAAGCATCTGGAAGTTACTATTAATTGAAGCAAGGAAGAGTTCAAGAGGAGCAGATCTGGGGTTTTCTAAGAGCTCAATTTGGGACATATTAAGTTCAAAATGCTCATTAGATATCTAAGTGGAGATGTTAAGTAGTTAGATATGTGTCAAGAGAGGCTAGAATGAGCTATAAATTTGGGAGACATTAATGTATAAATGTTATTTAAAGCCATGGAGTCAACAAAAAAGGAAGTATAAATGGAGAAGAGGTCCAAGGACTGAGCCCTGGACATATAGAGTATGGGGAAATGAGAAAACAGCAAAGACGTCTGAGAAGGATGAATCAGTGAGATAGGAGTGCGGTGTCCTGGAAACCAAGGAAGACAGAATTTCTTTCTTTCATTTTTATAAATATAATTTATTGACAAATTGGTTTCCATACAACACCCAGTGCTCATCCCAACAGGTGCCCTCCTCAATGCCCGTCACCCACTTTTCCTTCTTCCCCACCCCCCATCAACCCTCAGTTTGTTCTCAGTATCCAAGAGTCTCTTATGGTTTGCCTCCCTCTCTCTCTGTAACTTTTTTCCCCTTCCCCTCCTCCATGGTCTTCTGTTAAGTTTCTCAAGATCCACCTATGAGTGAAAACATATGGTATCTGTCTTTCTCTGTATGACTTATTTTACTTAGCATAGTACCTTCCAGTTCCATCTATGTTGTTGCAAATGGCCAGATTTCATTCTTTCTCATTGCCAAGTAGTATTCTTTTGTATACATAAACCACATTTTCTTTACCCATTTGTCAGTTCATGGATAGTTAGGTTCGTTCCATAATTTGGCTATTGTTGAAAGTGCTGCTATAAACGTTGGGGTACAAGTGCCCCTATGCATCAGCACTCCTGTATCCCTTGGGTAAATTCATAGCAATGCTATTGCTGGATCATAGGGTAGTTCTATTTTTAATTTTTTGAGGAACCTCCACAGTGTTTTCCAGAGCGGCTGTACCAGTTTGCATTCCCACCAACAGTGCAAGAGGGTTCCCGTTTCTCCACATCCTCACCAGCATCTGTAGTCTCCTGATTTGTCCATTTTAGCCACTCTGACCAGTATGAGGTGGTATCTCAGTGTGGTTTTGATTTGTATTTCCCTGATGAGGAGTGATGTTGAGCATCTTTTCATGTGTCTGTTGGCCATCTGGATGTCTTCTTTGGAAAAGTGTCTATTCATGTCTTCTGCTCATTTCTTCACTGGATTATGTTTTTTGGGGTGTGGGGTTTGGTGAATTCTTTATAGGTTTTGGATACTAGCCCTTTGTCCGATATGTCACTTGCAAATATCGTTTCCCATTCCATCAGTTGCCTTTTAGTTTTGTTGATTGTTTCCTTTGCAGTGCAGAATCTTTTTATCTTGATGAGGTCCCAATAGTTATTTTTTGCCTTTAATTCCCTTGCCTTTGGAGATGTGCCAAGTAAGAAATTGCCGTGGCTGAGGGAAGACATAATTTCAAGGATGAGGGAGTGGTCAATTTTGTCAAGTGCTGCTGGCAGAAATTGTTTTAGGGATCAAGCAGGGGTCTAGCCCATGGCAAGCTGATACAATGGTGGTACATTTTCTCAGGGAAGGTGAAAGGTTTGTTGTGTAACTAGTAGCTCTCTGAGTGGCCTGTATATAGGCAGTGTGGCATCAAGTTTCCAGTTTGAAAGGCACATGGACCTGGGCTGGATTGGCCAGCAATCTTGTATGTTTGGTGTGCCATCTGACGCATATGATACAGAAATCAGAGTATCTGGAGTAGTGAGCCATATTGGATAATCTGGCCTTCAAGTCACAGATGTTGGGGGAGTAGTTCCCCATAATGTGTAATCAGAAGGACACTAGAAAGGCCTCACTCCCCTAACATGCCTCTTCCATACCAAGATCAATTCTAGACTTTCTTATTTATTCAACAAAAACTATGTGCGAGGCACTGTTCTAAGCATTCACAAAATAATAGCTCAGTGAATCCTCACAACAACTCTGTGAGGTATGTTCTGTAATTATCTCATTTTTACCAATGAAGAAACAGAGGCAGGGAGAGGCTAAGTGACTTGCCCAATTGTACAGTGAGAGGTGGAGCCACTCTTTTAACCCTGCTGTTTCCAGTGTACATGTTCTTAACCTTGTACACCAGGCACTACTAGCAGGTGTGGGCTAAATCCTGCCCATGGCCTGTTTTTGTACATTTCTAAAGGGTTGTTAAACAAAATATGCAACAAGGACCTAATGGGGCCTGCAAAGTCTAAAATATTTACTACCTGGCCTTTTAAAGGAAAAGTTTATCAGCACTTTTCCACACTATAAAATTGGAAAAAATAATACCTCTTATTGGTTTGTGGGTATATTAAATGATATAATTTATATGAAATACCTACAGATGCTCAAAAATAGCAGTTTCCTATGATTAATTTTATGTTCATTCTGTCATTATCTCTGTTTCCTGCACTTTCCCCCAAAGGAATTACTCTTAGATTTGACTCATTCCAAACCCCCCATATCCTCCCCTCCAAGTTTGCTAAAAAGTTACCAGAGTGAAACCATATGCCCATGGGGGAAGGGAAGGAAAAAAAAAGATTTTAGAGTGGAAGAGAGCCAAAGCATAAGAGACTCTTAAAAACTGAGAACAGCCTGAGGGTTTATGGGGGGGTGGGAGGGAGGGGAGGGTGGGTGATAGGTATTGAGGAGGGCACCTTTTGGGATGAGCACTGGGTGTTGTATGGAAACCAATTTGACAATAAACTTCATATATTGAAAAAAAAATAAATAAATAAATTTTAAAAAAATAAAAAAAAGTTACCAGAAATAATTGAGCTAAATAGTGATACCACCCAGTATTATTTGAATGCCATACTTGAAACACAGCATATTAAAAAACTTTAACTTCAATAGGACTTTCAGTTATCTTAAAATTTCTAAGTGAATTGGATGAAGCAAATAGGTTCTAAGAAAGTCTTGACAACAAATAGTAGATAACTGACTAGATATTTTTCCCAGATAATAATTCCACAGATGGTAAATCAATATATGATGGGTTATATCTCCTAAAAAGTAAAATTTAAAGTAAACACCTAAACAACTTTAAAAAAGTACTCTATCATTTAGATATTATTTATAAGGAAAAATCATATAAGATCAAGGCTCAAAGACTCTATAAAAATTCTCTAGTCAAACACCTTAAGATTAAAGATGGGGAATCTGAATCCCAGAGTCAGGAGGATACTTATACATGGTCACACAGCATATCTGGGGCTAAAATCTTGTTCTCCAAATGTTGTACTCTTTCCATTATATCAGCAGTTGAAAAGTAGTGTTCGGGGGCTACATTCTATGTTTAATTTGTCCCACAAATTTTAAAAGGCATTTGAAAAGCAGAATACTGCACAAGAAAATATAGATTTCCAAATTCCATTGAACAAAATCAGAAGATCTGGCAAAATAGGTCCACTTTTCCAAGTGGCCAGGATCCAGTGGAACTGAGTAGTGGCTGCCTCCTTTAGTAGTAATAGTAGTGCCATGCTCCCTACCACTCTCAAATACATTCACCCTGTAATATCTCTCATGTAACTTACCAACCAGGCCCATCTAGGCACCTGTGGTTGGCCTACCCAGCCCTAAACCTTGTTGCATTCTCCCAAACAAGAAACAGAAGCTCCCTTCCCAGGGTTCCTAGGAGGAACATGAGCAAAGGAAGCAGGGTCATGGACTATGGTAAGAGGTTTGCTTCTCACTCAATAGTTGTGGTAGATTACTACCTACCAAAAACCTATTTTCCCTTCTCTTGAGTATGAATGTGCCTAGCCTCTTTTGCAACTAAGAGTGACAGATAAGAGGTCAGTGGAAGCTTTTAGATAGAGTTTCCAGGAAAGCTCCTTAAAGTGGCAATAGGCATGGGTGAAGGGGAGTCAGAGATACACTTCCAATTATGGAATGAATATGTAATGAGGATAAAAGGTACAGCATAGGGAATATAGTCAATGGTATCATAAGAATATTGCATGGTGACAGATGGTAGTTACACTTGTGGTGAGCATAACATAGCATATAAACTTGTCAAACACTTGCTTTGCACCTGAAACTAATGGAACACTGTGTGTCAACTATACTTCAATTTTAAAAAATGGTGACAGGTAGCATGTGACATTTGTGCCCTTCCCAAAGTTTGTGAAATGGATGTAACAGCTGGAGTTCCAGAAGCTATCTTACAACCTTGAGGATGAAAACCATGTGCTAAGGATGAGGGAGTCACCATACCAGCCTTGAACAACCCACCTGTAGGTCTCTTGTACATGACAGAAAAATATCTGCCTTATTTGAGCCACTTTAAATCACATCTCTGTTACTACAAGCTATATGTAATTCCTACCAGATAAAACAAGCATAAAAGTTCTTGGCCTTGGGATGGTAAAGATAAATGCTAGGTGGAACCATATAATTAGGTCTAACCCTAATAAGTGTTCTATGTTTTTAAAACATCTTAAAAAATAAACATTTTTCTCTTGGTCCTTCTTTATGCCCTCAGCAATTTATTTCTTTTCCATAAATTATACTCTGTACCTTTTTGCCTATAGTTGAGTATATATATGCCAAGTCTACCTTAAATAAAGGCCTACTTACTCGATTCTCTTTAATAGACAGGTGAGCCTGGAAGTGGGTTACATACAGTTGAATGAGACCCCATCCCAATCTGGTTGGGACACCTGTAGCATAGTTGGGTTGATTAGAGTAAAACTTAGGAGTTACATTGTCTGGGTTCAAATTCTAACTCCACCACTTCTTACCTGTGGGACCTTGGGATCCCATTTAAACTCTGCATGCTTTAGTCTCCTTGTCTATAAAATGGAAATAGTAATACTCTTTACTTCAGAATTGTCATTTTGAGGATTAACTGAGGTTGGTACATGTTAAGTACTTAGAATGGTGCCTGACACATGATATGGTAAGCAGAATAAAGGTCCCCCAAAGATGTCTATGTCCTAATTCCTGGAACCTATGAATGTGTTACATTATATGACAATGGAGAATTAAGGTAGCAGATGGAATTAATCTAATCAGTCATTTTAAAACAGGGAGATTATCCAGTAGACTCAATGTCATCACAAAGGTGTTTAAATGTGGAAGAGGAAGGCAGAAGTGTTAATGTTAGAGTGATATGGTATGAGAAAACTTGACCTGCCATGGCTGGCTTGAAGATGGAAGGTAGCCATGAGCTAAGGAATGCTGACAACCTCTGGGAGCTGGGAAAAGTAGGAAACAGATTCTCAAGGCCTCCATAAAGGGATGTGATCTAGCTGACACCTTAACTTTAGCTAATGGGATCTATTTCAGACTTCTGCCTTCCATCACTTTTAAGATAATCAATTTTTGTTGTGATAAGTCGTCAAATTTGTGGTAATTTGTTCAGCAGCAATAGAAAACAAACACACAGGTTCAATGCTCTGTAAGTGATAAATATGAAACTAAATAACTCTTTTTTAAAATAAAAGTTTTATTTTATTTTATTAGAGAGAGAGTCAGGGGGAGGGGCAGAGTGAGAGGGAGGAAGAGAATCTTAAGCAGGCTCCATGCTCAGCAGGGAGTCTGATGTGGGTCTCTATCTATCCCATGACCCTGGAATTATGACCTGATCTAAAATCAAGAAGCAGACACTCAACCAACTGAATCAACTAAGCACCCTAAAACTAAGTAACTCTTAATCCATGTTTGTATTTGATGAAAAAGTGAAGACATTTTTCATTTGATCAATGCAAACTATCCCTATTTTATAGTTGTAGAAACAATTCCAGAAATGAGTAAGTGACTTGCTTAAGCTCATCCAGTGAGTTAGTGGCAGGATGCCTTCCCCTTACTTGTTACCCACAGCTGGCTGTGTGGCTAGTTTGTGACTTAACTTCCCACCTCCAGAAGTGGCAATTTGGCAGACTCCCACATCTGCTTTCACTAAGGCATGGAAATTGGTTGCTAAGCCATGCAATTGGTTGCTAGGCTTCCTTCTCCCATTCAACACCCAACACAGTTCAACAACTGAAAGTTAATAATCAGCCAGCAAATTAAATTCAGTGAAAATATCAGATAGCATGTTAATTGGTGATCCAAACCCATCTCAGAGGATTGAGTGACCTTCTACCAAGTATACCTCTAATGTGGGTTGATGCTTCCCCACCAGAAGCATTAACTCCTGGACCTCTATAAATCTAAAGACAGCCAGACACATTTATTTGAGCTGTAATAAACATCTTCAAGCCTTTGCCTGAGCACTTCTCTGCCTCAAATGCACTAAGCTCATGTTTTCCAGAGTGTTGTAGTTTAGAGGTAATTATAGGTGGTGGACACCTTATTACATAGGGCAGATGTTCTCACCCCCAGCTATATATGAGAGTCACCCTGGAGCTTTGCAAAGACACAGATGCTGGAGATCCACCCCAGAAATTCTGATTTAATTGGTCTGCATGAGGCCTAGACATGAGTAGTTAAAAAACTTCCCCAGGTTATTCTCATATGTAGCCAATGGTGAGCACTGATGAAGTAGTGATTCAGAATATAGACCTGTCAAGATCTTGTGGTTTCATGGGTTCAAGCCCTGCATTGGGCTCAGTGCTGGCAGCAAGAAGCCTGCTTGGAAATCTTTGTCTTCCTCTCTCTCTGCCCCTCCTGCACTCACATTATTTCTGTTTCTATCAAAATAAATAAGCTTTAACAAATTAAAAAAAAAAAAGAATAGGGACCTGCATCTCAAAGCTCAGCTGTGCTACTTATTATTCATACAACTCTGGGCAAGTTGCCTGACCCCTCTGGACTATGGCTTCCACATATGTAAAACAGGGAAGACAATACTCCTGTAATATAATATTGTCACAGGATTAAATGAGTTAGTGCATGTAAAACACTTAGAACAAGATTTATAAGTAATAAGTGTCAGAGCAAAGCTAAATTATTGATTTGCAGCACTTAGAACTACTCCTAGGACATAGTAAGTGCTCAACAAATCCTAGCTATTATTACATCAACAAAATCTCTAATAGATGCTTATTTTAAATGTATATTTAGGGACAGATAACTGAAATCAACTTGCATAGCACCAGTATAAAGCTTTTAAAAATTTATCAAGCTTTTCAAAAGTGAATCACTTTAAGGAAAGATAGTAAGTAAAATGGTGCCTTTAAAAACAAAAATTCTGAAGTTTGAGAAACACTGCTCTAACTTCTTTCCATGCTCCCTCACTCTACTAACTCTGAATACCCTATCCTACCTCTTCTTCCAAGCCCAGCATAGCATAGATGTCACCTTCATTCCCATGGCTTCTTTCGCTTATAGGCATATCAAACATGGCCAGCCAAACAAACAACAACAAAAACCTCACTTTTCACTAATGCCTTACCCACATCCCATTTTCCCCATTTCTTTAACCAGCAGTGCCACCATTCACCTAATTGATGGGGTCCAAAACCTAGTAGTAATCCTTAATTTATCACTTTCCCTCACACCCCTATCCAGCCCATCAGCAAAGCCTATTTGTTAGTTTTACCTTCTAAATATATCCAGACTCTGACCACTTGGTCGAAACCAATACCATCTCTTCTCACCTATTGCAGGAACCTCCTCACAGGTCTCCTTACTCTCTTTGGGCCCTAAAGACCATTCTCCTCCCAGAAACCAGAGAGCTAAATCCTGTCATTGCCCAGTTCAAATTCCTTAGTAGCTTCTCACCACAGAACAAAATCCAAACTCCTTACCAGAGCCCCGAGGCCCTGCAGGATCTATCACCCGCCTGCCAATCTCTCTGAAGTTGTTTGCCTACCACACCTCCCTCACCATCCAGTCATAGCCACTAGATCCCACTAGAAGAAGGGCTTTATCCAAAAAAAAAAAAAAAAAAGAAAAAAGAAAAAGAAAGAAAGAAAAAAAACCCACCACCACAACAAAACAAAAAACAAAGGGAAGCCATTAAAGGGGTTTGCTTAGATTTACATTTATAAGGATCACTCTGGCTAAAGTGTGGAGAACAGATCTAGAGGGTAAGTGAAGGCAAACACATTGAAAACATATTGTTGCCCATAGGTGTGGGTGGGGGAAGAATGTGAGTTCAAATGACAACTCCAATGCTTACTAGCTTTATTATGTTAGGTCTCTACTCTGGACACTTGTTAGGCATCAGGCACAGTTCTAGGTGTTTTGTTTGTAGTAGTAACTTATATAATCCTTTCTAATTCTGTTCCTTTTGTTAAATGGGAATTAAAAAAAATAGTCCCTGATATTCAGGATTTCTGTAAAGATTAAATGCATTATTTATTTGCAATTGGTCTTGTCACTGTCACAGTGCTTGACACACAGTCGGCACTCAATAAATGTTAATTATTATACTTATCAACCCAGGCTTTAGCCTGAGAAAGAGCATATGTGAATGCATTTAGACAGTACTGTATAAGGGATGAGCACAATGGACTCTGGTGACAGACTACCTGGGTTGTAAATCCTAGTCCTACCATTTACTAACCTTAGAACCTTGAATTGAGAAGAAAAGCTAGTAAAAACAAGATAAAAGGGGCCAGCCAGATGTCAGCTACTCCCCTTGCATACTTTTGGCTTCTGTAATCTTGCTTGCCTCCAGTGTCCACCAATTGCCAAATAGCACCACAGTAAGTGCCCCTCCCCTTTTTCTTTTGTCTCTCAACCCCCTATCATCCCAGCTATAAAAAGAGGCCGCTGCCAATGCCGAGGTTTGGGGCTCAACCTTTGGAGGTGATTCCACTGGGCCGGCACCAGTGTGCAATAAACAGTCTTTTCCTGATTCCCCGAGTGCATGTGCCTTGTCTCTTCCTGGGCGCCAATTATTTGCTGTAACAGAGTATAATATGTAACCTCTTTATGCCCCATTTATCTCATGTATAAAATGAGAATGATAATAATTGTATCTACCTCATAGGGTAGTTGTGAGAATTAAACGAGGTAATATGTGTAAATTATTTAGAATAGTGCTTGGCCCACAGTAAAAGGGCTAATAAATAAACTCAATAAGCATTGAACTTAATAAATGTTAGCTATTATCACTATTGTTGCTGTCTGAGGCATATCTGACCAATTCTACTGAATCAGTCAATTATTTGATTTATTCTTTTTTAGTATGCTTATAGATTCATGACTCTTTTGGACTCAATTCATTTCAGTTAGCTGTCATCTTTTTTGTGTGTGCATGAATATTTTTATTTTGTTTATGTGTCAGTACTTGGCCAGTGAGAGGGCATTTAAGGCTGGATTAACTGTCATTGAACAACAACATTATCCCATACAACTCAGAAAACTTTTTCTAAAAGTATGTAGTATAGTGGTTACAAGAATGCATTCCACAATAATTCAACCTGGGTTAAAATCCCAGATCTGCCACTTACTGGCTGTGTAGCCTAGAGAAAATGATTTCACATCTTTGTACATCACTGTTGATGAGGGAGCACAAGGCAAGCTGACACCCTGCAAGCCCCCTCTCCCCTTTGCATGGGATATGTGTGATATTCCTCAGGTACTCCTGGTTGCCCAAGAACAAGGGAAAGGGAAAAACAAATGGTTATCACAGTCATGCAGGACACCAGTCTCCATCAGTTTGCAACTGTTTTAATGATTTACAATAAAAAAGGCAATCTCCAGAAGCCTATAGACTCAGTTTCCTGGAGTCCTAACATCACCCTCCCCTCCATAGTGATGTGGGGAACAAAAGCAAGACAAAAATGTAGATAAAATTAAATTTCTTTTTTTAAAGCTTTTTTAATGTTTATTTATTTTTGAGAAAGAGAGAGACAAAGCATGAAGTGGGGAGAAGGAGGGACAGAGAGAGAGGGGAGACACAGAATCCCAAGCAGGCTCCAAGCTCCAAGCTGTCAGCACAGAGCCCAATGCAGGGCGTGAACTCGCAAGCGAAGCTAGCCAAGCTGTGAGATCATGACCTGAGCTGAAGTCAGATGCTTAACTGACTGAACCACCCAGGCGCCTCTAAATTTCTTTATAACCTGCAGCCCATTGACAAATACTTGAGATAGGCAAGGTAAAACATTCTTCCAGGAACTCCCTACTGTGTTAATGTTAATGCTTTGCTAGAGGGAAAAACAACCTTAGGTTGACAACAGCTAGGCCTCCAGTACATTAAAAGTCCCCTTTAGTATATAAAAGAGGAAACCTTCCTTTTTCCTTTACCTTTCCCAGCTTCATAGTATGTAATCAGTCACTCCTCACAACCCCAGTACAGCTTTTTGCCCACAGGTCCTGTCCCTGTGCTTTTAATAAAAAGCACCAAAGATGTCTCAAGAATTTTTTCTTGGCCATCAGCCCTGGATCCCCACCACCATCACTCCAAAACCACATCAAGTGTCATCGCTATACCACAGGGAATATGATGATACTACTTACCCACTAGGTAAGCTGTTGTGAGAATTTTTGTAAACTTTGTAGAATAGCATGTGGCATGGTGTTGGCTATCGTTATTAAAGGTACCTAACCCAAAGTAGATACTCAATACATAATCACTGTAGTTAATATTACTGTTATTATAATTGACATGTGTATATTACAATTTTTCACTCACTTTGATATTGATTATCATATTTGAATTATACCATGGTCCTGCCAGACAACCAGGGAAGAGATTAACAATTCCAATTTACAGATGGTGAAATTGAGACTGGACTGGACTTTACATTCACATTTCTGACATTTTACATGGCCATTTTTTTTTATTTTGCATGGAAATTCTCAAACCCCAACATAAGATTGAAGGTTACTTATCACAATGTTATCTTTTTTTTAAATAAGTAAGTTATCTCTGATTCCTTTAATAAGACTGATTGAATAAAATAAGTTCTGAATTTATTAAATGTCATCTATAACCTAACTACATATAAGTGTGAAGTTGTAACTGTCTACAGTAACATGGAACTGTGAAATACTTCACTGTCTGGGAAATTAAAGTGTGTGACAGATAAAGAACCACAAATGTCAATGAGAATACAGGTTGGTACCTTTCTCCACATATAATGTCAGGTTTCTAAGTCCTACATAAAGGTCACCAATCATATCCACACCTTAATTTCTAAAATTTGTATTATAGCTACAGCCAAAACCCTGTTGAAATATGCCCCATGTATTATGCTCACCTTGCAGGCACAATGCATCTTGAATAATTTCTCTTAGTAAAATATTTTCTCATCAATTTGGTCCTTGACTTCAGGAGCTATACAAAGTAAGCATTATTGTACTGCAGACATGAGGAAATAAGGAACTCCAAAAGGGGAATGACTACAGCAATATCTTAACTTATAAATTATATAGACACTTCCTATGAGCCAAGCACAATTCTAGTAGCTTTACCTGGAGGAAATTATTAAATGCTCACAAAACTCCAGTGAGGTAGGTATTTCATGTCTCCCCTACTATCTGAAAGTAGAGCATTCCTATGAAACCTTTCCTAAGCCTAAATGGGATAAAATAAAGAAGCAACTATCATTATTTTTATATGGAAAAGTTTTTGAGCATTTCCAGGCCCTCAAAATATCCCCTTTTAAGACTCTTGGACTCTTCTGATACACATCTTGTTAATAAATGCATAAAAATAAATTGAGAGAAAGCATATATGCTCACAGACACAATTCAAAGCTATAACAGCTTGATGCCAAAATGCTGTGTGTAGTTCCCAGGGAAGAAGCTTCCAGTGCTACTCTCACTCCTGAGGGTATGCTGCCTCTATAATGACTTGCTGCAAAACAAAATGCTGAACACTATTTTCACTCTTTGGTATCTTTCATAAAAGCAAAAACCCTTGTTGGATTTCTTTCAGTTAGCAAAAACAGGGACTAATGTAGGTCTTTCATAAAAGTAAAGTGGCCTAACACAAACTTTTGAGAAGTGGGGGTACCTGTGTTATCATCCCTGATTTACAGAAAAGGATACTGAGGCCCAGAAGATGGCACTAATTGGAATTAACAGAGGCAGGCTTCAAACACAAGCAGTTTGTTTCCAGAGCCCACACACTCTTCACTGCTATGTTTCACAGCAAGCAAATGACAGGAAGAAAACCAGAGACCTTGCCATAGGAAGAAAAAAAACACTCTTGTATGGAGGCCCTATCAGTATTACAGAAAGGGGTGATAAGCCCATGCTGGGGGTCCTAAGTGAACTCTCCTTTAACCACCCTTCACAGAGGGTCAAAAGGTCTAGAAATCATCACTGAGTCTACCACTGGAAAAAGGGTTGGAGGATCTGGTACAGTCATGGGTCTTGCTGGCTTTCAGTGAGGAAACAGGTTTCATGGGACCACAGGGAAAGGAGTTGGGACATAATGGATTTGAACCCAATCTACTGAATCACCTTGGATGACATTTGTTGCACTTCCAGTTGCCTGGACCTCCTCTCTCTCTGCATTTTGTTGACTTGACTGCAGCCTCAGCAGGCCTCTGTGAAAGCTGTGTATTAGAATAATGGTAAGGACTTTCATGTAATTTGCCAAAGATTAACACTGAATCTCACTCCTCAGAGGGGCTTGCTCAAATGCACACGTACACACACACACACAAACACACACACACACCCCTCTCTGTGCCCCTAAGATTACTTTGCAATATGCATTTGGTCATTTATCTATTAGACTCCAGGGCCCACGCTCTTAAGCTGCAGGCAATTTCTTTCCCTTGGCATTTGCTGCAGTGGTGCTTAGGTTTTCTAGGTCTCAGATTATGCCTAGGGGCATCTCAACACCTGTCCACTCTAGTCCTTTGGAGAGCCCATTTTCAGTGGTGCATCACCCCATCATTGGACTCCTGTAAGGAAAAAAGATGGCAAGGGCATCTTGTGATTTCCAGTCTGAACTCCTCCTTGCCATGTGACCTTGCATAAGTCAGTTCTCCTTTCTGATGTGTGCAGCTCCACTGCTGGTAACCAGGCAGAAGAAATAGCTTTGTGTCCAGATTTAGCAACATAGGATATAAAAATGATTATTTTTGTATACTAAGTGACAACTTAGAAGCAAAAAAAAATAGACTTCATTTTAAGGGAAAGTCAAAGGAAGATTCAAATGAAGTTTAAAATGGGAGTGGGCTGGAGAGGTGTCCCCAACTGAATGTCTTTGGACTGTCTTTTACTGGAGGTTTCAGATAAGTCTCCTTGCCATTTAAGGTCACCACACATTTTTCCCTGTATAAATTGGGTTTTGACCTGTATATTTGGCCTTGTTGCTCTCTGAACCTCCCCCATCCTACTGCTCAGCAGCTGCTGCTATGTGGGGGGAGCTCATCCAATCCCTCTTTGCCCCTGCTTCCCTATCAGCTCACTGGAAGGTGCTTGCCGAGGAGGTTGCTGAGCCCTAAGCAGCTGATATGCCTAGTGTATAAACTGACCCAATTTAGAAGAGTGATATTTTTTTTAGCCTGAGATCGCTGCTTTCTATGATGCAATATACAGCAGTACACAAAGACCAGGGAAACAAGTTCCAAGATTTTTCAAATCACTCAACCAATATTTATTAGCTCACTGCTGCAAGCCAGACATGTAGAATACTCTGATGGGGAATATTCAGAACTTGCCTTAAAACAATCACATTGTATTAGTATGTGTGCAGGGGGAAGAGGGTGATAATGGAGATAACATATAGCTCTGAGACAGGGTAGAATATGTTAAGTGCTGTTGGAGAGGTATAAACAGCCCAAATGAAGGTGGTCACATGATACAGGGGCTTTGTGGAAGGTGTGGCCTTTCAGCTGAAAGTCTAAATACGTTAATATAAGGGGAGGGCATTATGGAAACCAGGATTGCCACAGGAAAAAAATGGGAAAGCAGCTACTTATGAGTAGTGAAGCCACTGGAATAATTGTGCTTGAAGACAGTAACTGTTGTATATGAGGGAAGATGGACCAAAGAGAGGTGAGATGGGAGGCAGGGAGAGCAGCTGGTAGGCTACTGACCAGTCCAGGTGAGAAAAAATGAAGGCCTTCAATTAACACAAAGGAGAACAGGACAAGACAAAATTAAGATATAATAAAGCTAGAATCTGCAACACCTGGCAAATGATTATAAGGGGGGCATGAAGAGGGAGTCAAAGGAGACTCTGAGGTTTCATAGTTACATGACTGAAAAGATGGTAAAACCAACAGCAGAGATCACTGAGGAGAGCCAAGTTTATGTGATATCCTTATGGTGGTAGCAGGGAAAGCATCTTGATTGAGTTAGAGATGCCTGAGTGACAGACATGTAGATGGATTAGTCCAGCAGGGAGCTGATACACAAGTCTGAATATCAGTAGAAACAATAGTATTGATAGTTTTGGGGGAAAGTCATCAGATGATGGGTGCCATAGGCTGAATTATGTCCCCTCAGAATTCATATGTTGAAGTCCTAAACTCCAGTACCTAAGAATGTGCACTTACTTGGAAATAGGGTCATTGCAGATGTAATTGATTAAAATTAAGTCATACTGGAGTGGGGTGGGCCCCTAATTCAATATAGCTGGTGTTCTTATTAAAAAGGGGAAATCCGAACATAAACACACACATGGAGAGAAAGCCAAGTGAAGATAATACAGCAACACCCAAGGCATGTCAAAGATTTCCAGCAAACCACAAAAAGCTAGGAAAAAGGCATTAAACAGATTCTCATAACCCTCAGAAGGAGCCAACCCTGCTGATACTTGATTTTGGACTTTTTTTAATGTTTATTTTTGAGAGAGAGAGAGACAGAGACAGAGAGAGAGACAGAGCATGAGCGGGGGAGAGGCAGAGAGAGGGAGAAACAGAATCTGAAGTGGGCTCCATGCTCTGAGCTGTCAGCACAGAGTCCAACATGGGCTCAGAAGCCATGAGATCATGACCTGAGCTGACGTCGGATGCCCAACTGACTGAGCCAACCAGGTGCCCCTGATTTTGGACTTCTAGGCTCCAACAATATGAGGCATATTTCCATTGTTTACATCATCCAATTGTGTTGCCTTTTCTTATGACAGGCATAGTAAACTATGCAACTAAGAGTTAAAGTTCTAGGAGTGGCTGGGAATGACCAAAGACAGCATTTGGATTGAGAGGCCAACCTAGGATATAAGTCTTAAGAACCCCTACAGGCTGGACAGAGTAAGAGAAGCCAGCAAAGAAACCTGCAATAGACCACTCTGAGAGGCAGAAGGAAAGGAAGAAAGTGGATTTCGATGAGATGATGTTTCATTTTGATTAAATGTTTTGAAGAATTTTTTAGTTGCCAGTAAATAAAATAGTGAGCTAGGGAATGCAGGAGAAGGAGCAGGTTGGGGATAAAAAAAAAATGGGGACGCCCAGGGTCAAGGGAAGCAAGATCTCCTTGCCAGGGTCTGATTTTAGAAAAATGCCAAGATTGGTAAGGTTTTTCTTTTGGGCCTGTATCTCATTTCTGGAATCTATGCCATACCAGCTGCTGAGAAATCCTCACATACCCTGTTTTAAATGAAAGCCCAAAAGGCAGACATGTTAAATGTAAGATTCTGGAACTCAGCAATAACAGGTATGGACATCCACTATGTTCCAAAGTGCTTTATCAAACTGAATTTTCATGACCATTCTAATTTCCCTATTTCACAAATAAGGAAACTGAGGCTCTGAGAAATAAACTGCCAAAGGTTACAGAGTTTTTAAGTGGAAGAAGTGAAAGGAGAACCCAGGGGTTTCTGATTCTAAAGCCCCTGCCTTTTTCCTCACGTCAAAGAAAGCAAGTGGGTTTCTTGTCTGATATAGTCCCTGATCAGTTGGGTGGTAGCTGCTTAAAGTGTTTGTTGACGATTGGAAGGCCATATTAGGAATTGTTGGAAAAGAGGGCTATAATTGATTATTGATGTTTGTCTTGGGCATAGACAGAGCAGGGATAGCATATTTACTATCGCCATACTACACCATATAATGGCCTTGGGTAAGAGAGATGGGAAAAGGGGGTCCTTTTCCCTGAAGTATGCATAGATGGGCTTTGCCATTCCTGGTATAGTCACTTTGCCTCTGGGAGAATTAGATAATAGGAAATTAGTTCATAGTATCCCATGCTTTCAGAACATTCAATGGGAGCATACACTGACCAACACGCATTCATGGCACACAACCTGAAATTGCTTTTCAAGCAGAGAGCCATAGCCTCCCCTCTCTCTTAACCATGCAGAGGCCTGAGGACCTGACTCAAAGAATCACCACCCAGGAAAAAGGCCAATGGTTGAGAAATTCACATACAAAGGATGAAAGGATGACTGTGTGTGTGTGTGTGTGTGTGTGTGTGTGTGTGTGTGTGAAAGACAGAGAGACAAAGAGACAGAGAGATTCAGGTATTCAAAATACCCAGGCCTTAGGAACTAAATGGAATTAAACTAAAACCAAAGATAGTTGAATTGATAATCACCACCCTGCATTCAATCAGAGCTGACCATGTGCAGGGCTGGAGTAGAGAGCTCCCTATAAGGGGTAATGTATATGGGGCAAATTCCCTTAAATTTCCCCCACACCACCACCAGCAGCCTGTTATGGTGATAAAATTCCAATGATGATAATTTCTCTAAAGGACAGTTACTGTCTGTAAATGACCCCAAGGAGTGAATGAAAGTATATGCCTGGGTTTAGAAAAGCCTGATGTCTGGGATATAGCTCCTTAGAAAAATTGTGAAAAATGTTTGTCTCTGGCATTCTCCCCATTCTACTGATACATTTAAGGGGTGATCCCTCTGAAATAACATTTACGTTTTCTTAGGCTCATAACAACCTAAAAAGTACCTTCACGGCTTCCCAAAGAAAGGTCTAATGGTTTATTCTAAGACCAAGTAAAATGCAGGGGATTGGAAGGCTCTTTTAGCTCAGTAGTTTATCAAAAGAGGCACAGGACTGACTGACAGGAAAGGGGAATTCTAGTCCTAGCTAAGCAATAAACTCACCTTATACTACAGAAAGGTCACTTTACTCTGTCTGTAATCTGGCCAAAAATCCCTACCCTGAGCATCTCGCTGAGACTTCTTGGTGAACTTGAAAAGAAAAAAGGACATAGGATGAAGATAAACATTATCTTCATCAAGCTTTACTGGCTTGACAAGTATTTATTCACACAGTGAGAAGAATCAAGCATTCCAAGATGGCTGTATCAACCCCTCCTCCCAGGGCTGCCTTTGGCTTTGCCCCCTCCCCTTCCCCTTGGCTGTCCTCCCACTCCTGTTCCTTCACCATTTCCCTGCTCTCTTCTCCCGTCCACTCTACTCTTCTCCTCTCTTTCTGATATACATTTGTACTGCTAACATGGGATGGTACCATATATACTCTTTGCTGTTCACTAAGAGTATACCTCCTTCTATGCCCTGGCTTCCACTTTCTCCAGTTCCAACATCCCTTGACCATTTTCCTCTTTACCTTTTTCAGTCTTTATCTACAGTTTCAGTCTTGTGTGGATACAGGAAAGTTATTATAACTTGTAATGACTTATAGGTCATATCAGTTATCCCAGGCTGGCTCACAGCCCCTCCATTCTAGATATCCTTCAATGAAGACTATTCAAAAGCAAGCCCTGTTACCTGTTAACAGCAATCTCTAATTGAGGGACATTGCCAAACATCTTTGGGTTTTTTTTAGCAATTTATTATGGTGCTGTTATTTAAGCATTTACTTCAAACTTTTCTTTCTTTCTTTCTTTCTTTCTTTCTTTCTTTCTTTCTTTCTTTCTTTGAAAGGTGGCAGAAGGTACTGGAAAGAACACTATATTAGGAGTCAGAAGACTGTGCTAATCTTTGCCTCAATGTCTTTTTTCAAAATGTTTACCCCAGCATTCCTCACTTATGCCAATCTACCCCACCTCTCTACTTCCTTGTCTCATGAATGATTATTGTATTTTATTCTTCATTCATATTCTTTCATTACTCAATACCACATGTTCAGAGTGCTGAAGAGAGTAAAACAAAATCTCTGACCTTGAGGAGATGTTTCTGTCTTTGAAGAAACATTCCTGATCTTGAAGACACAGCTCCTGACCTTGAGGAGCAACCAATAGGGTAGAAGAGGCTAAGAGATCTGTGTTCTGAAGGACAGAGCATTGGATGTAGAGTTACAAAGTCTTTCTGTACTTTGCCATTCTGATATTTGAGGTCTGTGTGACCAGGAGCTAGTAATTTTAGCCTTTTGAGCCTCAGTATATTCATTTATAAAACATTATTAACATTAGTCTACTGTGTAATCTACCAATGTTGTTGTGAGGCTTACATAAGAAAAATACTGTTACTAAAACTTTTAAACCAGGGATTCTCAGCCCAGGCTATATATCCAAATCCCCTGGGGATATGTAAAAAATACAAATCCCTGGGACCCATCCCAGAGCAGAGATATATCAATGACAATCTCTAGGTGTAGAACCCAAGCCTCAGTAGTTTTTAAAGGTCCTTAGGTGATTCCAGTTTGCAGCCAGGACTGAACCACTGGTCT
Organism: Acinonyx jubatus; assembly: GCF_027475565.1. NCBI lineage: Eukaryota > Metazoa > Chordata > Mammalia > Carnivora > Felidae > Acinonyx > Acinonyx jubatus. The sequence continues at coordinate 49,769,654 of NC_069389.1, forward strand.
AAACAGCAAAGCATATAGGAATAATAATCTCCCCGCTTACTGAGCACTAAGTGACAGGTGTGTCAGGCAATTTCTCTTAAGGGAGTACCATTAAGGTGTCACATGTAAACAATGATGATATATAACAATATGTGGAGATGTCATAAGAACTGTACAAACACAAATTCTCTGGTAATGTAGCAGAGGAAGAGGTTGGTCCCAACTGAAAACTCAGGAAAGACTTCAGGGTGGAAGCAGCACTTAAGCTGGACTTAGAAGCATTGTAGGATTTCAAAGAGCAGAAGTGGGAGATAATAGGCAATGGTTAGTGCTGGCATAAGAAATGTCATAAACCAAAGCCAAGACTATGTGCCAGACATTGTTTTAAGTGCATGATATGTACCAACTCATTTAATCTTCATAATATATCATTTTATAGGTGAGGAAACTGAGGCCCAGAGAAGTTAAGGTCACACAGCTAAGAAGAAGCTGAACCAGAATAGTTGCTCAAGCAAGAAGTCTGGCTTCCAGAGCCCACACTCTGAACACAATATTCTACAGCTTTTCTAACATGAGCAGTGCTGTGTCTTGTGAAAATTAATCTGGCCACAGACTAGATGATGATGGTGGGAGCAATGAGAAATGAGGCAGAGAGATAGGTTATTGTAATCATCAGCCTGGAACATAATAAAGGTATGAACTAAGATTTAGGTCCTTTAATTATTTGCTACAGCTAAGAGTTGTACTTCCTCTCCACAAAGGAAAGAAATAGAGAAAATGGGTTTATACTTTATCAGGAAGGATTTGAGTAAACTCTGAAAAAAGACTGCCCAGAGGTGAAGATTGTTAAAGAAGGAAACATAACTAAAAGGAAAAGAAACTGGGGTATTTCTTAGGAATTCTGGGGGATGAAGATGACCTCCAAGTCTGTCCAAAACTTAGGACTTCCCAGATCACTCATGCTCAATTTATTGCCCACTTTGGTCCTTGAAACATAATGGGAATCTAAAATGGACAAAAATCGGTAAATGAACCAGTCTGCATTAAGAGTCTGAACTTACCAATGAGTCAACAGGTAATCTCTAGGCAGAAAGGTCTTTTTTAACAAAGCTGGAAACCCCCCTTTCCCTTCCACAAAGACCAGCAGTACCAGAGATTGACCTCTTCCTTTAAGGTGATTTCCCAGAATTCTTTGCTCCATGCTTTCTCCAGGCTCCTTCCCTCTCTTTCTTTTCAACTCTATTGAAAACAAGCCCAGGATGCTCCTCCCAGAAGGAAGAGTATTCCCCTCACCCTTCTATTCCTGCCAGTTTGTACATACACCCCACCCTGCTCTTCTGAGCCAAATAATCCTTTCCCTTCCCTTTCTTGAAGAGGCCACCTTGCCCCACTCTGTTTAGGATTTGCTAAAAGCATGAGAAACACCCCCTGCCTTTTTTTTTTCCAGATAGAGCCTTTCTAAATTCTGTTGTAGGAATACTGGACTGAAACTAGAGCCAGAGAACCCTAGGAAACTAAGAAGTCTTGCTTGAAACAGAAAAAGTTGTTCCCATCTGTTCCCAGTGGTCTTCCTGACCTGTTCATTAAATGCCTCCTTCAACAGCCTGGGTGAATGTGATACAGGGCAAGGATGTTGGGATACGAAACTAGAAGACCTGGGTTTGATAGATAAATTGGTTTCTATCATCTGTAAAGAAAGGATATTATAACATCAAAAAAGAGAGTCATCTACCATTATATAGTTCTGGATAGAATGACACAATGCTGCCTATGAAGCAGTCTTGCCAAAAAATTGAATCTCTATCTGATAAAGCCTCTAGATTTCCCTAATTGATAAGAAAGAGAACAGAAGGGAACATTAAAGCCTACCACAGAGATATAGTGTATAAAATTCAGACCAAATTGTGGGAAGCATTACAGGACAAATCACCAGTTCAGTTTCTTCAGTAAATACAGAGAGGGAGAGAGAGAGGGAGAGAGAGAGAGAGAGGGAGAGAGAGAGAGAGAGAGAGAGAGAGAGATTGAACCAGACTAAACTTAACAGAGACTTAAGAGATATGTCAGTCAATTTTAATGTATGGACTTTATTAGGCTCCCAATGGAAATATGACTGTTTAAAAGTAACATTTGTGAGACAATCAAGGAAATCTAAACATTGATTGTTGGATGTTATAAAAGGATCATTTTTATATTTGATAATGGTATTGTAGTTATAATGTTTAGATTCTTGTTATTTAGAGATGTATACTATTTTTGGACAATGATAGGATGTTAAGGATTTGCTTCAAAATAATCTAGAGAAATGTGGTGAGGGAGTGGGTGGAGGAATAGATAAATTACTAATTTTTGAAGCTAGGTAATGCATATGTAGGAGTTCATGATACTGTTTTCTCTATTTTGTATATGTTTCAAAGTTCCCATAATAAAAAAAAAGTTTTTAAAAACTGTTTAAAAAGAGGATGTACAAATTTTTCCAGTGATTTTGGTGTTTTCCAGAGTTCTGAAGGCACACCTTGGAGACTCCTATGAGGGGAAAGAATGCATGTATGAGGGTGGGGGCATTTAAAGTCCATTTGTACATCAATCTCAGCAATAACATTTTGTTATGTTTTCTACATAGCTTTAACATTCTATCTTTGGCAACCCAGGCCTACTTTGAGTTTGGCTTGAGTATAGATCAAGCTACTTACATTTTAGGCTGAGTGAGATCCAATTTTGAACACTTAAACACATACAAAAGCAGAGAAAATGTTTTAAACATATTTTCTAGTCCCCATTCCTAGACTGTTCTGTGGCTTCAAGGACTCTGAAGTCTCCTGGATCATTGGTCTCTAGGACGTCTGCTCTGGTTCCAGGCTACAAGTATGTGAAATATCATTTACAGTTTGCCTTGGAGAGCTCTCCTTCCTTGCCAGAACTTCCTCTCTACACAACTAAATAAGGCATATCACACCTCCAACACAAATAACTCATCCCTCAGGGGCCTACCTGTCCCTACCCCCTACCCCTAGTGGTTTTCCAGACCCAATCATCATAGTGATATTGGAAATGCCTTTCACATACAGTAAAATAAAAGTCATAATTTCTGGGAATAGGAGGGTTAGAAAGACTTTGGGGAAGGTCAGGAAGGGATCACAATTTTATATGAGGTCTTCCTTAACTGGAGAATAAAGGACTGGGAGACTTGGAGTATGCTCTGATATGAACTCCACCAAATTAACATGCCACAAGCAGGCATATTATTAAATATGGGCCTGTTGGGCTATAGGGTACCGTTATGGATGCTAATCTAGGAGAATAAGGTCCCTCTAGGAGATTGGGTGGGGCAGAAATTGGTCCCCAGTTGGAGAGAGAGACCCTGTTAGATTGCCCCTCTCATTTTCCAATGCCCTAATTCTCTCCCATCTGGAAACAGTTCTGAGAGACAATCCCAGAATTTCTAAAGGGGAAGCTTCAGTTATTTTCAAGTTTCTGAAAAACAGGCAGTCAGAAGGGAGATAAGATTCTGGGTAAGGCCTGTCAGCCACCTACTGTCTCTGAACTGCACTCCAACCTTCTGAGGGACAAATCCTTGCCTACCCAATGAGATATGTGGCCCTCATCCCTGCTCCCAGCCTTAGTCCTTGGCTACAGCCACCAGCCCTCTGAAAAACTGGCAAGCATAGTGTCTATGTATGTATGTATGTATGTATCATAGTGCCATCTTTATTTTTTAGTGTTTATTTACTTTTGAGAGAGAGAGAGAGAGAGAATGCATGTGGGGAGGGGCAGAGAGTGAGGGAGACACAGAATCTGAAGTACACTCCAGGCTTTGAGCTGTCTGCACAGAGCCAGACGTGGGGCTCAAATTTATGAACGATGAGATCATGAATTGAGCTGAAGTCAGACACTGAATCAACTGAGCCACTCAGGTGCCCCATAGTGTCATCTTTAGGACTAACATGAATGGCAGTTTTCATCTTCTCCTCAAATTTACTTTTGCTGAATGTTGAGTTGGAGGGTACATTTCCCTACCCAACCCCATTCCAGTCTCTACACCCAGGAATAGATGCTTTCCAAACAGCACGGGTTGGGGGAGCCGGATGGTGCAATTTCAGTGTGTTAGGATCTAATGAGTGCTATCATTTTCAGGGCTTGGAGTTCCTCTTCAAGTCCTCTCCTGTCTCATCTGATGGAGGCAAAGAAGTGCTAATTATTCAAATCCAACCCAGCTCCAAATGTCAGATACTCAAGTTCCTAAAGAGAGAGAATATCTTTTGTTGGGGTTGGAACCCAAGCTTCCCTCCTGCCTGGGCCCCATGCAGCTGCTGGGTCTTTCTCCATAATAGGGCTCACCTCATGGGTAAGTGAAATTCACAAATAATCCAAAAACTTTACCTCAGCTATTACCATATTATTAAAACTTCTTCTCCAACAATACTTTTTTGTTTTTTACTTTTGATGACAGAAATTTTCAAACATACACACAAGCAGAGAAAGTCATAACGTGAATCCTCATGAGGATCTATCTTCAATAGTTAGCAAATCATGGTTATTTCTTATTTCATCAAAATTCCTTCCTACACAAAAACTTTTTCCAGAATATTATAAAGCAAATCCAAAACATACCATCATACATCATATTATTTTACCCATAAAAACTTCAGACTACAGACATAACTGGTTTTATTACACTTTGGTTTGTCGTGCTTCACAGATATTTAGTTGTGTGTGTGTGTGTGTGTGTGTGTGTACTAATTAAAGGTTCGTGCAACCATCAAGTTTACTGGTGCCATTTTTCCAAAAGGATTTCCTCAATTCCTGTCTTTGTGTCAAGTTTTGGTAATTCTTGCAATTTTTAAAACTTTTCTATTATTGTATTTGTTATGTGAATCTGTGATCAGTGATCTTTGATGTTAATATTGCAATTTTTTTGGCACACCATGAATCGCACTCATATAAGATGGTGAATTTAATTGACAAATGTTTTATGTATTCTGACTGCTCCCCTGACCAAGGATTCCCCCATCTTTCTCCCTCTCCTCAGACCTCCCTATGCCCCTGAGACACAGCAATATTAAAATTATGCCAGTTAATAACCCTACAATGTCCTATAAGTGTTCAAGTGAAAGGAAGAGTGACATGTCTCTCACTTTATATCAAAAACTAGAAATGATAAAACTTAGTAAGAAAGACATGTCAGAAGCCAAGATAGGTCAATGGCTAGGCCTCTTGTGCTAGTGAGCCAAGTTATGAATGCAAAGGGAAAGTTCTTGAAGGAAATTAAAAGTGCTACTCCAGTGAACATGCCAATTATGAGAAAGTGAAACTGCCTCATTGCTGAAATGGAGAAAGTTTTAGAGGTCTGGATAGAAGAAAAAAACAGCCACCACATTCTCTTAAGCTAAAGTAAGGCCCTAACTCTTCAATTATGTGAAGGATGATAGAGGTTGGAAAGCTGCAAGAGAAAAGTTTCAAGCTAGCTGAGGTTGGTTCATGAGGTTTAAAGAAAGAAGCAATCTGCATGACATAGAAGTGCAAGGTGAAGCAGTAAGCACTGATGTAGAAGCTGCAGCAAGTTATCCAGAAGATCTAGCTAAGATAACTCATGACAGTGGTTACACTAAGTAACAGATTTTCAATGTAGATAAAATGGCCTTCTATTGGAAGAAGATTCCATCTAGGACTTTCATAGCTAGAGAGGAGAAGCCAATGCCTGGCTTAAAAACTTCAAAGGACATGCTGACTTTCTTACTAGGGGCTAATGCAGCTAGTGACTTTAATTTGAAGCCAATGCTCATTTATCATTCCAAAAATCCTAGTGCCCTTAAGAGTTATGCTAAATCTACTATGTCTGTGCTCTATAAATTGAACAACAAAGACTGGAAGACAACACATCTATTTAAAATATGGTTTAGTGAATAGTTTAAGCCCACTATTGAAATCTGCTCAGAAAAAAAGATATTTCTTTCAAAATATGACTGCTGATTGACATTGCACCTGGTCACCAAAGAGTTCTGATGGAGATGTACAATGAGATTGATGTCGTTTTCATGTCTGGCAATACAATATCCATTCTGCAGTCCATGGATCAAGGAGTAATTTGACTTTCAAGTCTTTGTATCTAAGAAATACATTTTGTAAGGTTTGGCTACTATGCAGAGTGATTCCCCTGATGGATCTGGGCAAAGTGAATTGAAAACCTTCTAGAAAGAATTAACCCTTCTATTTGCCATTAAGAACATTTGTGATTCATGAGAAGAGGTCAAAAATACCAGCATTAAACAAGAATTTGGAAGAAATTGATTCAAATCCTCATGGATAACTTTGAGAGATTCAAGACTTCAGTGGAGGCAGTTAACTACAGATGACAGTAATGGAAATAACAAGAGAACTACAGTTAGAAGTGGAGCCTAAAGATGTTACTGAATTGCTGTAACCTCATGATAAAATTTTAACAAATTAAGAGTTGCCTCTTATGGATGAGTAAAGAAGGTAGTTTCTTGAGGTGTAATCTACTCCTGGTGAAGATACTGTGAAGATTATTGAAATGACAACAAAGGATTTAGAATATTACATAAACTTAGTTGATAAGCAGCAGTTGATAAGCAGAGTTTGAGGGATTAACTCCAATTTTAAAAGAAGTTTTGTGGGTAAAATCCCATCAAATAACATTGCATGCTACAGAGAAATTGTTCTTAAAGGAAGAGTCAATTGATGCAGCAAACTTCATTATTGTCTTATATTAAGTAATTGCCACAGCCATCTCAGCCTTCAGCATCCTGACCAGTCAGCAGCCATCAACACCAAGGCAAGACTCTCTACCAGAAAAAGATAATGGCTCACTGAAACCTCAATTGATAGCATTTTTAAGCAATATTTTAAAATTAAGGTATGCACATTGTTTTTAGGCATAATTCTATTGCATATTCATTTTTTTAAATTTTTTTTACGTTTATTTATTTTTGAGACAGAGACAGAGCATGAACGGGGGAGGGGCAGAGAGAGAGAGGGAGACACAGAATCGGAAGCAGGCTCCAGGCTCCGAGCCATCAACCCAGAGCCCAACGCGGGGCTCGAACTCACGGACCGTGAGATCGTGACCTGAGCTGAAGTCGGACGCTCAACCAACTGAGCCACCCAGGCGCCCCTGCTATTGCATATTTAACAGACTACAGTATAATATAAACATAACTTTTATATGCACTGAGAAAACAAAAAAAAATCATTTGACTCATTTTATTGTGATATTCCATTTATTGTGGTGGTCTGGAACTGAATTCACAATATCTCTGAGGTGTGCCTGTATACCATTTACACACTTTTTATAACCAGAGATGAATGAAGGATATAAAAGGCCCTTGTAAAGATTCAGCAGTTCCACTCTCAGCTATGCCACTGATGCACACTCTAATTTTGGAAAAGTCCCTTTCCTTCTCTAGAAACTCTAGAAATCAATTTTCTCATCAGCATAATGGGGTAGGAAGGGTGTTGGAGGTGTAGTGGTATGTGTGTTGGGGGATGGTGGTGTACTAAACTAGTGCTTCACAAACTTTAAGTACACAGGAGTTCCCTGTTAAAATGGGGATTCTGATTCAGTAGGTCTGAAGTGGGGTCTGTGGTTCTGTTCTGCATTTCTAACAAGTTCCCAGGTACAACAACATGTATAGGTAATAAGATTAAATATATCAGGGGCTGTTCAAGTTTTGTAATTCCACAAGTCCAAAATTCCTGATAATTTTGTCCATCTCTCTTAACACCAGGTGTGAGGCATGCTTTAAATCATCCCAAAGTTTCCCAGTTTTAAAATTCTCATAGGAAGGTTTATGTGCATCCCGATTCATTGGTTCCAGGTAGTTGTAACAGAAGTCAGCTGGTACCAGCTCTCAATGGCTGATTATCAAATTTTCAGGAACTTTGTCACTTGTTAAATACAACCAGCATTAAAAATAGACACCCATGTTCATAGTAGCATTATTCACAATCCTGAAGAGATAGAATCAACCCTAATGTCTATCAATGGATAATTGGACAAACAAAATATGGTATGTACATGCAATAGAATATTATTCAGCCTGCAAAACAGGAAGGAAATTCTGGAACATGCTACAACATGTTCTTAAGGAGATTGTGCCAAGTAAAATAAGCTAGTCACAAAGAGACAAATACTGTATAATTTCATATGTGAGTATCTAAATTAGTCAAATTTATAGAAACAAAAATTGAATGGTGGTTGCCATTTCCCCAGGGACTGGGGGTTGGTTAATAGGGACTTGTTTAATGGGTATAGAGTTTCAGTGTTGCAAGATAAAAATGTTCTAGTGATCTGTTTTGAAACAATGTAAATATACTTAACATTAATGTGTTTTTATCATGATAAAAAATTTAAAAATGATGACACAGAAGATGTAGTACAAACACAGAATGGAATGTTATTCAGCCATAAAAAAGAATGTAATATTGCCATTTGCAACAACATGGATGGAGCTAGAAAATATAATGCTAAGTGCAACATGTCAGTCAGATAAAGAAATATACCACATGACTTCACCCATGTTTGCAATTTAAGAAACAAAACAAATGAACAAAGGATAAAAAAGAGATAGTCAAAACAAGAAACAGACTTTTTTTTTAGTTTTAATTTTAATTCCAGTAAGTGTATAGTGTTATATTACTTTCAGGTATACAATATAGTAATTCAACAATTCCATACATTACCCTATGATCATCACTATAACTGAACTCCTTAACTCTCATCACCTACTTAACCCATTCCTTCAACCACCTCCCATCTGGTAACCATCAGTTTGTTCTCTATAATTAAGAGTCTGTTTCTTGATTTGTCTTTCTTATTTTTTCCCTTTGCTCGTTTTGTTTCTTAAATTCCACATATGAGTGAAATTGTATGGTATTTGTCTTTCTCTAACTGACTTATTTTGCTCAGCATTATACTCTCTAGCTCCATCCATGTTGTTGCAAATGGCAAGATTTTATTCTTTTTCATGGCTGAGTAATATTCCAGTGTGTTTGTGTGGGTGGGTGTGTGTGTGGGGGGAGTGGGTGGGTGGGTTTGGGTGTGTGTGGTTGTGTATCACTTTATTAATCAATGGACACTTGGGCTGCTTCCATATCTTGGCTATTGTAAATAAATTGTAAATATGTTGTATTTACAATTGTAAATTGTAAATATGTTCTTATAAACATACGGGTGCATGTATCACTTTGAATTAGTATTCTTCCATTTCTTGGGTAAATACCCATTATTGTGATTGTTGGATCAGGGTTAAGGTTAGGGTTAGGGTTAAGGTTAAGGTTAGGGCTTGGGTTAGGGTTATTTTTAACTTAAAAAAATTTTTTGTGTGTTTTATTTTAGTTCTGAGAGAGACAGAGTGTGAACCAGGGGAGGCAAAGAGAGAGAGGAAGACACAGAATCTGGAACAGCCTCAGCTCAGAGCCTGATGTGGGGCTTGAACTCAGGAGCCGTGATCACGACCTGAGCTGAAGTCAGACCTTCAACTGACTGAGTCACCCAGGTACCCCTTTGAGTCACCTCCATACTGTTTCCAGAATGACTGCACCAGTTATACAGTTATACACCAGTTATACCTACAAACAGTATAGGATTGTTCCCCTTTCTCTGCATCCTCGCCAACATCTGTTGTTTCCTGTGTTGTTACTTTTAGCCATTCTGACTGGCGTGAGGTGATATTTCATTGTAATTTTGATTTGTATTTCCCTGATGATGAATGAGTGATGTTGAGCATCTTTTCATGTGTCTGTAGGCTATCTGGATGTCTTCTTTGGAAAAATGCTCATTCATGTCTTCTGCCCATTTTTTTAAAATACATTTTTAAAATAATTTTTAAGTTTATTTATTTATTTATTTTGAGAGAGACAGAAAGAGCATGAGTGGCCGGAAGGTCAGAGAGAGAGGGATAATCCCAAGTAGGCTTTGCCTAATCAGTGCAGAGCCTGATGCAGGGCTCGAACTCATGAAATTGTGAGATCATGACCTGAGCCCAAATCAAGAGCCAGATGCTTAACCAACTGAGCCACCCAAGCACCCCTTTCTGCCCATTTTAATTGGATTATTCCGTTTTTGGGTGTTGAGGTTTTTAAGTTCTTTATATATTTTGGATTCTAACCCCTTATCAGATATGCTATTTGCAAATAAGTTCTCCCATTCAGTAGGTTGCTTTTTCGTTTTGTTGATCATTTCCTTTGCTGTACAGAAGATTTTTATTTTGATCAAGTCCCAACAGTTTATTTTTGCTTTTGTTTCCCTTGCCTCAGGAGACTTATCTAGAAAGAAGTTAGTACAGCTGATGTCAAAGATATTACTGCCTGCATTCTCTTCTAGGACTTTTATGGTTTCAGGTCTCACATTTAGGTCTTTACTCCATTTTGAATTTATTTTCATGTTTGATGTAAGAAAGTGGTCCAGTTTCGTCTTTTGTATGTTGTTGTCCAGTTTTTCCAACAGCATTTGTTGAAGAAATGGTCTTTTTCCCATTGCATATTCTTTCCTGCTTTGTGGAAGATTAATTGACCATATAATTGTGGGTTTGTTTCTGGGATTTCCATCCTGTTCCACTGATTTATGTGTCTATTTTTTTTTTTTTTTGCTAGTACCATACTGTTTTGATTACTATAGCTTTGTGATGTAACTTGAAGTCTGAAATTGTGATGCCTCCACATTTGCTTTTCTTTTTCAAAATTGCTTTGGCAATTTGGGGTCTTTTGTGATTCCATACAAATTTTAGGAATGTTTGTTCTGGTTCTGTGAAAAATGCTATTAGTATTCTGATAGGGATTGCATGAAATGTGTATACTGCTTTGAGTAATATAAGCGTTTTAACTATATTTGTTCTTCTAATACCTGAGCATGGACTTTGTATTTCTTTGTGTCATCTTTCGTTTGTTTCATCAGTGTTTTATAGGTTTAAGAGTATATGGCTTTCACCTCTTTGGCTAGGTTTATTCCTAGTTATCTTATTTTTTTTTGGTGCAATTGTAAATGGGATTCTTTTCTTAAAGAATTTTCTTTTCTTCATTATTGTTGTATAGAAGTGCAAAAGAATTCTGTATATTGATTTTGTATCCTTTGACTTTACTGAATTCATTTATCCATTCTAGCAGGTTTTTGGTGGGGTTTCTATTGTTTTGTATATATAGTATTATGCCATCTGCAAATAGTGAAAGTTTGAGTTCTACCTTACTGATCCTTTTATTTCTTTTTGTTGTTGGATTGCTGTAGGAAGGACTTCCTGTACTATGTCGAATATAAATGGGGATAGTGGACATCCTTATCTTGTTCCTGACCTTAAGGTAAAAGCTGTCATTTTTTTCCACATTAAGGATGATGTTAACTCTGGGTTTTTCATATATGCCCTTTATTATGTTGAGATATGTTCCCTCCAAACCTACTTTGTTAAGTTTTTTTTTTAATCATGAATGGATGTTGTACTTTGTTAAATGCTTTTTATGCATCTAGTGAAATGATCATATGGTTCTTATACTTTCTTTATTTCATGTGATGTACTGCCTTGATTGACTTGTGAATATTTAACCACCATTGCAAAACAAGAATAAATGCCACTTGATTGTGCTGAATGAATTTTTAAATTTATTGTTGATTTCGGTTTGTTAGTATCTTGTTGAAATTTTTTTCATCTATGTTCATGTATATTGGCTTGTATTTCTCTTTTTTAGTAGTGTCTTTATCTGGTTTTTGTATCAGGGTAATGCTTGCCACACTGAATGAATTTGGAAGTTTTCCTTCCTTTTCTATTTTTTGGAATAGTTTGAGAAGAATAGGTATTAAATATTCATTAAATATTTGGTAGAATTTGCTTGTGAAGCTGTCTGGTCCTGGACTTTTGTTTGTTAGGAGTTTTTAAATTACAGATTCAATTTCTTTGATGGGTATTGGTCAGTTCAAGTTTTCTATTTCTTCCTGCATCACTTTTGGTAATTTATATGTTTCTAGATATTTATCCATTTCTTCCAGATTACCTAATTTATTTGCATGTGGTTTTTCATAATATTCTCTTATAATTATTTATATTTCTGTTATGTTAGCTGTTATTTCTCCTCTCTCATTTGTGGGTTTATTTATTTGATTTCTTTCTCTTTTTTTCTTTATAGGTTTGTCTAGAAGTTTATCACTTTTATTGGTTTAAAAAAATAGCTCCTGGTTTATTTATTTATATATGTATTTATTTATTTATTTATGTAATGTTCCAGATGTGATGGATTTATTTTATTTTATTCTGATGGAAAGCCAAAGATTCCACTACAGCACAGAGACCAATATATTAAAAGCTCAGGAAAAAAGTGGTGTGGGACATGCAGGACGTGATGTACAAACTGGAAGACTGAGTCATTTCCTTTGTAACATGGCACCACATTGTTGCTGAAGAACACATTTAAAATAACACTGCAGAACTCAACTGAAATGTGGCACAAACATGAGAACTTCCAGGCATGCCTTCAAGTACCTCTCTTAGGATGGACTTGTGATCTCTAGACTTCAGTGTGGGGAGGATTACAATTATTTGGAAGAGTAAAAAATTCACACTTTTGAAATTTCACAGAAGAATTTTAAAGCCAAAACATAGTGGGTTCTCTTCACCTCCAAGGACAAATCAGATGCTTTACTCCAAACCACATTAAGCTTCTAGTTCACATCCCAACCCAATCTTGTGACCTCCTGCATTGAAGTTCTTTCCATCAATTAAAGCTTATAGGGTCAGTTTGACTCCTGGTCGAAGAGCCTGAGTATAACCCAGTCCAGTCAGGCTGGCATTAATTACCTTAGCAGGTAGAGAAGTTCTACAGTCCAGCTTGTATTTAGCAGTGATGCCAAAATGGGCATTGTTACTGCCAGCCGTCCAAGCAAGGTTTATTGATGTTTCAATCTTCTCATTAACCTTCTGGTAGATAGACCTTCCAAATTCAGTGCTGTCATTCACATGAGTGTGCAACTAAAAGTCTGCAGTCTTGTAACACAGGGCAAAATTATTCTGTGACAGTTTGGATCTGGCTGTGTCAAAACTCATCTGATAGCCAGCAAGCCGACCTTCAAAGGCTAAGACAGCCCAGCATAGATGGTTGGTCGAGAAAAATGTATATCAACATTGCTGCCAAAACTGAAACATTCCCGCTTATAGGGGGCCTTCAATTTCCCATTCTTCTTTCCTGTGTTTGGTACAAATATGGTATCAAGAGTCAGTTTCAACCCTTCAGCCAATTTATTCTCCAAAGGGTTTCTGTTTCAACAGTATTATCTGTGTTCCATTTCTGGGTGAAAGTAAGTCCATAGTTACAGACCTTTTATTTGGTCTCTAGGTTGCCTGTATCAGTGTAACCATGACCAGAAGTAGAAAATTCCACTCCACTATAAGACTTGGTTCTCAGATCTATTTTGACCGTGCCAAATGCAATCCTTTGTTGAATACATCCTTGGTGGCCTTTCCTAGGTCACAGTAAGTCGGTGTGTTACACATATCTCCAACCAGAGGGCCTGTCTCTGCTCCGCCAGGGCAATCCTGAAGGTCTTCAAACCAACGTTGTCCATGCCTCAGCTCCTGGTTTTATTAATCTGTTCTATTTTTTTTATCTTCTGTATCACTTATTTCTGCTCTAATCTTTATTATTTCCTTCCTTCTGCTGGTTTTAGGTTTTATTGTTTTTCTAGCTCCGTTAGGTGTAAGGTTAGGTTGTTTACTTGAGATTTTTCTTGCTTCTTGTGGTAAATATGTATTGCTTTAAATTTCCCTCTTAGAACCACTTTTGCTGCATTCCAGAGGTTTTGGACTGTTGTGTTTTCATTTTTTGTTCCCATTTACATTTTTATTTCTTCTTTTTTTATTTTCTGGTTAATCCATTCATTGTTTAGTAGCATGTTATTTAGCCTCCTTTTATTTGTGATCTTTCCAGATTTTTTCTTGTGGTTGAATTCTAGTTGCATAGCACCGTGGACAGAAAATATGCATGGTATGATTTCAATTGTCTTAAATTTGTTGAGAATTGTTTTGTGGCCTAATATGTGACCTATTCCAGAGAACGTTCCATGTGCACTTGAAAAGAAGGCATATTCTGGTGTTTAAGGATGGAATGTTCTGAATATATCTGTTAAGTCCATCTGGTCCATGTGTCATTCAAAGCCATTGTTTCCTTATTGATTTTCTGTTTAGATCATCTGTCCATTGATGTAAGTGGGGTGTTAAAGTCCCTTACTATCATTGTATCATCATAAATCAGTTCCCTTATGTTTGCTATTAACTGTTTTATGTATTTGGGTGCTTTCATGTTGGGTGCATAAATATTTACAGTTGTTCTATCTTCTTGGTGGATTGTCCCCTTTATTATTATATAGTGTCTTTCTTTGTCTCTTGTTACAGTCTTTTTTTTGGGGGGGGGGGAATCTAATTTGTCCAATATAAGAATTGCCCCTCTGGCTTTCTTTTGACATCCATTTTCATGACAGATGTTTCTCCATACTCTTACTTTAAATCTTCAAGTGTCTTTAGGTCTAAAATGGGTCTCTTTTATGCAGCATATAGATGTGTCTTGTTTTTTTAACCCATTCTGTCACTCAACGAGAAGCAGACTCCTAACTACAGAGAATAAACTGATGGTTATCATATGGGATGTCAGTGAGGGGATGGTTGAAATAAGTGACAGCAATAAATGAGGGCACTTATGCTGATGAGAACTGGGCGATGTATGTAATTGTTGAATCTCTATATTGTATACCTGACACTAATTTAACACTGTATGTTAATTATACTAGAATTAAAGAAAATAATTTTTAAAATGAAAAATGAATTTTTATTTAAATTATATAAACTTACAATTAAATCATATTAAAACAAGGGTAATAAGTACTCAAAACTCATCACTTCCAAAATATTTTACTACATTTTACTATTTTTCTGCATTATTATTACTGTAGTATATACATATATATGATATATAATTAACATATGTATAATAGTATTTGTGTGGTGGAAATACTATAGAGTAAGTAATGCACTACTCTATAGTAGTGAGAAGCAGTCTATCTCTTCCCAACTCTGCATTTAATAACATGGAGTTGATAGTTTGAAATTGGAACATGCTACAAATTAGGTCTCTCCCCTCAAGCACCCACCCCACCAGAGAGTTTATTGTTAGACATCTGTGAGCACACCACTGGTTCCAGGGCTTAGCAAACTTTCACTGCCAGTAAATACTTCCCTTAGAACTACCCCAAATCCCTTCAATCACATTTTAACATTTCCAGAATGCAGGTGGAAATGAAATCTTAAAGCAGGCATTAAATTGGCCTTCCAGCTATTGTATAGTAAGAAAGTATGGAAGAAGCTTAGAACAACTCACTATTCAAGAAAAATCTATGTGGTAGATTCTGGAATATTTGCTAAAAATGTGATAATCCATACATGACACAATTCACCTTTGACCAATAATCCAAAATTGGCCCAAACTGGTTCTGAGATGCCTATTAAATCATTTTCTGCATGGGTGGTTTTGTCTTGGCTTAGAAGAAAGGGCATTGGGTCAAGAGACCTGTGCTAAAATCTTGGTTTTAATACTAGTTGTGGAAATTTAAGCAAATGATTTCGCCTCTCTGTGCCTTTGTTTTCTCATTGGTAACATGGAAGAGGCAGGATAATCATCATGATCATAATCATCATAGCTGACATATATGCTTACTGTGTTCCAAGTTGTAGTCTAAGTGCTTTGTATACATTCACTCATTTAATCCTCACAAAGCCCCTAGGAAGTAGTTTCTATTCATTTGATCTTCATTTTACTGATGAAGAAAACTGAGACACAAAAAAATAAAGTAGTTTGCCCAAAGTTACAACAGTAAGTAAGTGAAAGGGATTTACTAGATATCCTCCCTTCTCAAAGAATCATTCAATTCTATTCTGGAGAAACCATTTCCAATCTGGAGCAGGGAGCCCTGATTAAGCCTCAAGGCTACAGACCCTGCTGATTACCTGACTCAGGGGCAGAACCTCAGAGATCTGAGAAGCAGTGAGGATAGATTTGAGTCTCCTGTAATCTGGGTAAAGAAGCCAGGTCTTCTTTGTCCAAATTAGAGCAGAAAATCCATAGGGCAGAAAAGTTGGTGGTGAGTCTCCATCTATTGCTCCAGTCTGGTGACAGAACAAGCACATGTTTATAGGCAACCCAGGTTCAATCAGGCTCTATTAAATGTTTTATGTAAGATGTTCTCAAGACCAGTGTTTGGAACTGGGCAGATTTGGAGAACTGGTTCTATACTGTTTCTTTTAAAAAGTATTTAGGGGCGCCTGGGTGGCGCAGTCGGTTAAGCGTCCGACTTCAGCCAGGTCACGATCTCACGGTCCGTGAGTTCGAGCCCCGCGTCGGGCTCTGGGCTGATGGCTCAGAGCCTGGAGCCTGTTTCCGATTCTGTGTCTTCCTCTCTCTCTGCCCCTCCCCCGTTCATGCTCTGTCTCTCTCTGTCCCAAAAATAAATAAAAAAAACGTTGAAAAAAAATTTTTAAAAATAAAAAATATTTAAATGACAGTTACTTAATATACAGTGTAATATTAATTTCAGATATACAATTTAGTGATTCAACACATATACAACATCCCATGCTCATCACAGGTGCATGGAATTCATTTGTTCTCTGGGTTTGAATTACTTGTATGCATTTTCCTTGGCCCTTAGAGACCCAAAGGGACAAAGAGTGATAAATGTGCCTAACTGAATCTTCAGTGGATTCACTCTTTTACTGAAGGACAAAAGTGAGACAAAGTTACATGCCATGAACATGGGTGTCATTTGGTTAGAGGCTCTCATGATCCATTCCCTAGCCTTTTCTCTTGAGGACAGCTTCTTCACTGGATATCTCGCTTTTTTGCCTCCTACCTGAAAGCAACACAATAAGCCATTGTAATGTTTATCAAAAAGTTTTTTTCTCAGTGTGCCTGGGTGGCTTAGCTGGTGGAACATCCGACTTTTAATTTCAGCTCAGGTCATAATACCAGGGTCATGGGATCGAGCCCCATGTCTGGGTCCATGCTGAGCATGTAGCCTGCTTAAAATTTTCTCTCCCTCCCCACACTACCCCTCTCCCCACTCGTGCTCTATTTCCAAAGTAAAAAAAAAAATTAAAAGTTTTTTCTCATTAGTTATTCTGTCAAAATGACCCAGGGAAAAGTATTAGGACCACACATAATAATAACAAAGATATCAAAATGCAAAAGGTTAAAAATAGGCTTGTTCCCATAGGCACCAGTGCCAATTCACCTAAAGTGAAATTCTGTCAGAGGCCAAAATATTAGTAACCAATAATTACCCCAATATCTTACAGTTCAGAAGATAAAATTAACAAGGACTTTGAAGGGTAATCTGGTTATGTTGCCTGTTTCGAGGTTAGTAAATATACTAGCAGTCAGATAACTTATAGGGATGGCTTCTGGGAGTATTGATCTTTTTTTTTATATATAAATTGACTTATCTATCATATTCCTAAAGCATGCCATGGGTTATGTTCATTCCGCTGGGGAAACACTTTCAGGTTTCAGCTATCCTTTGGTTCCCTGATCTATTGTGATTATCCCAAATTGTTGCTATGGCTTAGAAAATGACTACTATGTGGAGAGCAACAAGCAGGGGCAGGTCCTATGATGTCATACAGCATTGAGATACATTATTCTATCATAATTTAATTTTTCATTAACACCAAAGATAAAGCCGGAAACCAGATACTTGTCCTTGGGAGCTTATAATTTTTCCTTGTATTATTTTGTATTCGGATCTAGCTAAGGACTCCACCCCCACCCAAAAACATGTAGAAACATGTGCCTGCACCAAGTGGAAGACATCATGACAGAGTAGAATGAGCACAGACTTTGAATTAGGCTTTTGGAGCCTCATTTTCCTTATCAATTAAATGAAAATAGTGTATATAAAGGACCTGGTATGAAACAGGCATTTGATAAATGTACCAGCTCTTCTTAGCAAATGATTATCCAGTACAAGAATGATGATTTCCTTCTTTCCCTTAACAGAGATTTCCAACCCAATCCCACCCTAAAGTCTGGGAGGATATTGAAGCCATTCTAGTCTCATCTCCCTATCTCTTGTTCTTATTGTTTCTCTTTTTCTTTTTTATTGTTCTATTTCTCCCCAAACTTTCCTTCTTCCTCTTCTATTTCCCACTAACCCCTTCTTACTAATCATTCTTCCTTCTCTAACAGTGAGTTCTGTTTGCACACGGCAGGTGAGAAAATGTAATTCAGTGATGGTAAATGACTTGCCACATGGATTTCCTTCCTGCTGTGGTGTGAGATTATAATGTTGATTAAGCCTCTGTAGGAAACAGTGACAACTAACCACTCACATATATGCAAACAGAACCAACAGAACCACTCACATATATGCCAATCCCATAGGCCTTTGCTGTAGCCCTATTAGTTGGCCTGCTCTTCTCTAGCACTCAGGCTAATTCATAGCCCCCAGCTCAGAGATCCAGAAAAATTGGTTCTTGATCTTATAGCACTCTATATTTGGAGGGGAAGAAGAAAAAGGGCAGAATAGAGTCTGTGGCTAAAAAGGTCATAAAAATTGCCTAATTAGGGGATCATCTCTAAGCAGAAAATGATAATAAAAATAGTCACTTACAAGTGACTGAAATGAAGCAATACTCTGGTGGCTTTAAGTCATCTGGTTCCTTCCTTCTTTTTATGACACATAGTTTCTGCTATAGTGAGTACCATGTGGGCAATTGGAAAAAGAGCAGTGCCAAGCCAGATCCTAGAGCATCTGTAAACAGATTGTCACCAGAATGCCAGAAGCAGCAGCTGCTGCTGTATTTCTGGGACGGATTGTAGAAACAGAGGAAGAAGATAAATTCCCAGGACACAGTGAGAATAACTAGGCTAGTTTGTTGAACTGTGTATTTTTTGCTGGGGCTGCCATAACAAAGTACCACAAACTGAGTAGCTTTGACAGCAGAAATTTATCATTCAACAGTTCTGGGGGCTACAAGTCTGATATCAAAGTGTCAGTGAATCTGTGAGGGAAAATCTGTTCCATGCCTCTCTTAATTTCTGGTGACTTGCTGGCAATCTTTGATGTCCCTTGGCTTGTAGACTGCTTCTTTCCTTTTTTTTTTTAAATGATGTTCTCCCAGCATGCATGTCTATACCCAAATTTGTCCCTTCTTATAAGGATAACAGTCACATTGGGTTAGGGTCCCACCATACTACTGTGTGACTACATTTTAACTATATCTGCAATATCCCTTATTCCAAAAAAGGTCACTTTCTGAGGTACTGGTGGTTGGAACTTCAACATATGAATTTGAGGAGGATATAACTCAACTCGTGACAGGATGGAAAGCTCAAGAGGTGGTAGTATTAATGTCTGGCATAGGAGGCATGAAAAGCACCCTTTGTTGTTATTGTTAATGGTAAGAATAGGCATTCTCATCTATTATGTGCTAGGTATTAGACTGTGTTCTTTGCAAGCATTATTTTATTAATTCCCACCATAAATCTATGATGTAGGTATTCACCCACAATTCATCATTCATCTCAGTAGACAAAACTGAAGCCCCAGAAAGGGAAATGACTTGATCCATGGAGGGAAACTGAGTTGGCCCAGGCCATGTGTGTGATATTTGAACTCAGGTCCATATGACCCCAAGGCATCTCCCAAATACTCTTATCACCATACATTCTTGCTAACTTGGAGGCCCCCACTTTCCCCATTTTGGGATATGATACACCTGAGCCTGCAAAGGAGTTCTGATTTTAGGACTAGTGAGGCCAATTTAGGGCTCTCAGAGTGGCCACTGAATCTCTGGAGAGCTTTGAGAGATAATTCTCTGCCAGAGTTGCATGTGTCAGGAGGCTGTCTAAAGGTGGGAGTGTGGGTGAGATAATCTCCAGAGTGTCCTGTCTGGAATGGTGAGGCTGGGGGTGAGAGAAGGGGAAGGTTGAAAGGAAGTAGAGAGGATAGTGCTCCAAGGAACCAGTACAATGAGTGAAACATAATAGCTCACATTCATATGGCACTTACACATGCCAGACACTGTTCTAAGCAATATATATATATATATATATATATATATATATACACACTCTACCTCATTAGTTTATTTTGATGTTAAAAAAGTATATATATATAAATATATATTAATATATTATGTATAATATATTATATAATATATTATATAATATAGTATATAATATATTATATAATATAGTATATATACCTACTAATGAGGTAGAGTCCATCTTTATCATTGGTTTATAAAAAAGAAAACTGAGGAGCAAAAAAGTTAAATAACATGTCTAAGATTTCACAACTAGGACATACTAAGACTGGGATTTGAACCCAGTTTGGCTTTAGTCCAAAGAAATTTTCTTTTCTCAGATTTAACAATCCAATGAAACCCAGTGCCAAACTGTGACCTGCATGTTACCCAATGAAATTTACATTAAGATGTATTAAATCATCTTTAACCTTCACAAGAGCCCCATAATATATCACATCTGCTGTTACATCAATGCCATGTGATAGCAGAGGAAACCAAGGTTCAGATAAATGGAATGAAATGTCTCAAGTTAGATAGTCATGTGGCAGAGCTTGACTTCAGACCCAGGTCTGGCTTACCCCAACACTAAGCAGCTCTGTGTTTCACTGCCTCATGGTTTTCTGGCTGATTGACAAACTAAATCCTGCCAAGATGGGAAAGTTGTTAACAGGTGTGATTGTTCTCAAGTTGTGTATGTGTTTTAGTAGGAGTTCCTTGAAACACAAGCCCTTCCACAAAGTAAAGATTCTCTTAGAAAGACTCTTGGGACAAGTCATACTGCATAATGACACACACCTTTCATGTACAAACACTAAGAACCCTCTGGATTCAGTATGTATTGGTATGTGGGGCAGAGGAGATATCTATATATGTTGGCATTAGTTCAAGAAATATTATAAAGACAACTTTGGACTGGGAGTTAAGATGGCAGAGCAGTATGGTGACCCTGATCTTTTCTTATCCCTGAAATGCAGCTAGAACAACATCAAACCGCTTTGAACACCTAGGAAATTGATCTGCTTGATTAACACAATAATCTGCATAAATTGAGCCACATAACTTTGCAGGTACATGTTGCAGAGAGGGGAATTGGGGGAGAGAAAAGCCGTGGAGCTGTGGAGGATAAGGAGTCATTTATGCAGAGAGAGAACAGAGAGAGAAAGAGAAAGGGGGAGAGTACATCAGGATGACACAAGAAAAGCACTTCCCCTGAAAGTTTCTGGAAAGAAAGAGAGTGAGACAGAGTAAAAACACTCACAAGAACTGAACAGGAAATCTATTCCCCAAAACCACTGATTGAGAGAAAGGAGAGGGTTTCAATACCACCAGTATATAAACAGTGGATCACAGAGTCTGAAGGCTCTAAGCTCAGTGCCTGGGGGTGCTCTGGTGAAAAAGTAGGGAAAATCACCAGGAGCAGGCAGCATGGTCTGAGGGGGTCCATGTGCCACATGGGGATAAGTGATTCCCCTACTTGAAGTGCATTTGGTAGAGGCCACACAGCATCCCCATGGGCAAAGGTCCCATTAGACCCAGAAAGCAGCCACGTTTGCTGCTTTTGGGATAAAGACACCAGAAAGCAGTGAAACCTGGTATTGGCTGTGTCTTGTAATTTTCCATAAACTCTGAACATCTGCCAATACACAATTGCATAAACATTTTCTGGGGCAAGCCAGCACCCAGCCATTGCTCAACAGAACCTTCCCCCAGAGAATGAGCATGAATCCAATCCACAGGGGTCTCTAAAGTGTAGGGTTTTGAAACACAGCTCCATTTGAGATAAAACTCTGGAATGCGGCACCACCTGGCAGGTGGAAAGGTTGGACACGAACGGGGTACAGATGGGGAGTGGATGGAGACCTGGGACAAAGCAGGGGTACTTGATCACAGTTCAGTGAAAGCACGAAGTTCCTGCACCAGAGACTAGGGAGCTGGGTGAGGCCATTTTCACCTCTACCACTCACGTGCTACAGACACACGCCCATGGATCCACACCAGTGAGCTTAGCAGCACCACCAAGTGGAGAATGGAAACATGACACCAAGCCCTGTCCAACTGTGTCCTCCAGGCACATCCCCCAGAAGACCAGGACAAATCTTGCTTAGTCTATGGACTACAGCATGCTGTGAAGTTTCAGTTCACAGGGGAAACTGGATGTAACTTCATTCGCGTTTCATTCTGTTTGCTGGTTCCTTTATTTGTTCATTTTCTTTGCTTCTGTTTTTGCTTATTTTTTTTTCTTTCTCTTTTCTTTCCTTTCTTGGATACAAAAAGAGAAAATTCTTTTTTATTATTTAAATTTTTATTTCTTTTTAAATTTTTATTCTATTTTATTTTCTTTCTTTTATTTTATTCAAATATACCATTTAATTTTTAATTTTTAAATATTTTAACTTTTTTTTTCCTTTCCTTTCTCTTTTTTCTCTATTCTATCAAGCTACTTTCAACAAGAAGACTGAGACACACCTAGGATCCAGCTTCTTTTCTTTTCTTTTTTCTTTTTGCATTTTTATTTTATTGTTTTTTTCTTCTTAAAAAATGACAATATGGAAGAATTCACCCCAAAAGAAAGAAAAGGAAGAAATGACAGCCAGAAATTTAATCAACTGATATAAATAAGATGTATGAACTGGAATTTTAAGCCACAATTATAAGAATATTAGCTGGTGTTGAAAAAAAAGCATAGAAGACACCAGAGAATCCCTTTCTGCAGAGATAAAAGAACTAAAATGTAGTCAAGCCAAAATAAAAAATGCTATAACCAAGATGCAATCTCGAATGGATGCTGTGATGGCAAGGATGGATGAAGCAGAGAAGTGAATCAGTGATATAGAAGATAAAGTTATGGGAAATAAGCAGAAAAAAAGAAGAGAATGAAGGCAAAAGATCAAAGTATAAGACTTAGAGAAATCTGTGACTTATTGAAAAGGAATAACATTTGAATCATAGGAGTCCCAGAAGATGAGAGAGAAAAGGGGCAGAAGGTTCATGTGAGCAAATTATAAGTGAAAACTTTCCTAATCTGGGGAATGACATAGACATAAAAATCCATGAAGAACAGAGAATTTCCATTTAATCAACAAAAACCGACCATCACCAAGGCATATCATAATCAAATTCACAAAATACACAGACAAGCAGCAAGGGAAAAAGCCCTTAGTCTACAAGGGAAGACAGATCAGGTTCACAACAGACCTGTCTACAAAAACTTGGTAGGCCAGAAAAGAATGTCAGGATATATTCAACATGCTAAATTGGAGAATATGCAGCCAAGAATTCTTTATCCAGAAAGGCTGTCATTCAAAATAGTAGAGATAAAGAATTTCTGAGACAAACAAAAACTAAAGGGATTTGTGACCAATAAGCAGCCCTGCAAGAAATTCTAAGGGACCAAAAGACCAAAAGCAACAAAGACTAGAAAGGACTAGACTAAGACTAGAATATCACCAGAAACAGCAATGCTACAGGCCACACAATGGCACTAAATTCATACCTTTCAATAAGCAATTGAAATGTAAATGGACTAAATGGACTAAATGTCCCGATCAAAAGACATAGGGTATCAGAATGGATAAGAATAGAAGACCCATCTATATACTGCCTACAACAGACTCATTTTAGACCTAAAAACACCTGAAGATGAAAAGTAAGGGGATGGAGAACCATCTATCATGCTAATAAACGCCAAAAGAAACCCAGAGTAGCCATATATATATCAGACAAGCTAGATTTTAAAGACTGTAACAACAGATGAAGAAGGGCATTATATCATTATTATAGGGTTTATCCAACCAAGAGGATCTAAAATTGTAACTATTTATGCCCCCAACTTGAAAGAATATATAAATAATCACAAACAAACTCATTGATAACAATACCATAATAGTAGGGGACTTTAACACCCGACTTACAGAAATGGACAGATCATCTAAGAAGAAAATCAACAAGGAAACAATGGCTTTGAATGATACACTGGACTGGATGGACTTAACAGATAATTCAGAACATTTCATCCTAAAGCAGCAGAATATACATTCTTCCTGAGTGCACATGAAACATTCTCCAGAATATATCACATACTTTGTCACAAATTAGCCCTCAACAAGTACAAAAAGATGAATATCATACCATTCATATTTTCAGACTACGATGCGATGAAACCTAAAATCAACCAGAAGAAAAAAATTTAGAAAGACCATGAACACTTGGAGATTAAAGAACATTCTACTAAAGAATGAATGCATTAACCAAGAAATTAAAGAGGCAAGTAAAAAAAAAAAGTACATGAAAGCCAATGAAAATTAAAACAGGACAGTCCAAAACCTCTGGCCTGTAACAAAGGTGGTCATAAGAGGAAGTATATAGTAATCCAGGCCTTCCTAAGGAAGGAAGAAATGGCTCAAATACACAACCTAACCTTATACTCAAAGTATCTGGAAAAAGAACAGCAAATAAGCAGCAGAAGAAGGGAAATAATAAGCAAATAATCAGCAGAAGATGGGAAATAATAAAGATTGGAGCAGAAATCAATGATATTGAAATTTAAAAAAAAAAAACAGAACAGATAAACAAAACCAGAAGCTGGTTCTCTGAAAGAGGTAAAAGATCTTTACAAAATTGCTAAACCCCTTGCCAGATTGATCAAAAAGAAAAAGGAAAGGTCACAAATAAAATCACGAATGAAGGAGAAGAGATCACAAACAACATCACAGAAATACAAACAACAATACGAGAATATTATAAGCTATTATATGCCAACAAACTGGGCAATCTGGAAGAAATGGACACATTCCTAGCAACGTAAAAACTATATTAAAACTGAAACGGGAAGGATCAGAAAATTTGAACAGACTCATAATCAGTAAATAAATTGAATCAGTAATCAAAAATCTCCCAGCAAACAAGAGTGCAGGGCTGGATAGCTTTCCAGGGGAATTCTACCAAATATTTACAGAAGAGTCAACACCTATTCTTTTGAAGCTGTTCCAAAAAATAGAAATGAAAGGAAAACTTCCAAACTCATTCCTTGAAGCCAGTATTACCTTGATTCCAAAGACAAAGACTACACTAAAAAGGAAAGCTATAGACCAATTTCCCTGATGAACATAGATGCAAAATATCTCAACAACATACTAGGCAACGAAATCCAACAACACATTAAAAGAATTATTCACCACAATCAAGTGTGATTTACTCCTGGGATGCAGGGCTGGTTAAATATCCACAAATCAATGTGATACATCACATTCATAAAAGAAAGCATAACCACATCTCAATAGATGTAGAAAAAGCATTTGACAAAATACAGCATTCTTTCTTGATAAAAACCCTCAAGAGAGTAGAGATAGAAGGAACATACTCAAGATCATAAAGGCCATATACCAAAGACCCACTGCTAATATCATCCTCAATGGGGAAAAACTGAGAGTTTTCCCCCTAAAGTGAGGAACATGACAGGGATACCTCCTCTCACCACTGTTGTTCAACATAGTGTTGGAAGTCCTAACCTAAGCAGTCAGACAAGAAAAAGAAATAAAAAGCATTCAAATAAGCAAGAAATAAATCAAACTTTCACTCTTCACGGACAACATGATACTCTATGTAGAAAGGTCAAAAGACTCCACCAAAAAACTGCTAGAACTGATATATGAATTCAGTAAAGTTGTAGAATATAAAATAAATGTACAGAAATTGGTTGAATTTCTATACACCAATAATCAGGCAGCAGAAAGAGAAATCAAGGAATCGATCCCATTTACATTTGTACCAAAACCATAATATAGCTCATAATAAATGTAATCAAAGAGGTAAAAGATATAGATGCTCAAAGCCATAGAAAGCTTATGAAAGAAATTGAAGAAGGCACAAAGAAATGGAAAAACATTTCATGCTCATGGATTGGAAGAAGAAATATTGTTAAAAATATGATACTACCCAATGCAATCTACATATTCAATACAATCCCAGCAAAATAACACCAGCATTCTTCAAGAGATAGAAAAAAACAATTCTAAAATTTGTATGAGATAAGAAAAGACCCCAAGTACCCAAAGTAATGTTATAAAAGAAAACAAAAGCTGGAGGCATCAAAATTCTGGACTTCAAGCTGTATTACAAAGCTGCAATTATCAAGACAGTATGATACTGGCACAAAAACAGACAAACAGATCAACGTAACGGAATACAGAACCCAGAAATGGATTTACAAATGTATGTTGAACTAATCTTTGACAAAGCAAATGGTGTTGGAAAAACTGGACAGAGACATGCAGAAGAATGAACCTAGACCAGTTTCTTACACCATACACAAAAATAAACTCAAAATAGTTGAAAGACCTATTTTTAGACAGGAAACCATCAGAGTCCTAGAGGAGAAAAAAGGCAACAAACTCTTTGACCTTGGCTTCAGTGACTTATTATTAGACATGTCTCCAGAGACAAGGGAAACAAAAGCAAAAATGAACTATTCGTGCTTCATCAAATAAGAAGCTTCTGCACAGCGAAGGAAACAATCAACAAAACTAAAAGCAACCTAGGAATGGGAGAAGATATTTTCGAATGGCATATCAGATAAATGTAGTATCTAAAATCTATAAAGAACTTATCAAAAACACCAAAAAAAGAATAATCCAGTGAAGAAATGGGCAAAAGCCATGAGCAGACACTTTTGTAAAGAAGAAATCCATATAGCTAATAGATACATAAAAAGATGCTCACCATCACTCATCATCAGGGAAATATAAATTTAAACCACAATGACATACCACCATACACATGTCAGAATAGCTAAAATGAACAATCCAGAGAACAACAGATATTGGCAAGAATGTGGAGAAAGGGGAATAGTTTTGCAATGTTGGTAGGAATGCAAACTGGTGCAGCCACTCTGGTAAACAGTAAGTAGGTTCCTCAAAAAAAACTCACAATAGAAATATTCTCCTATCCAACAATTGCAAAACTAGGTATTTATCCAAAGAATACAATGATGCTGATTTAAAGGAGCACATGCACACCAATGTTTATAAGCAGCACTGTAAACAGTAGCCAAAACATGGAGAGTTCAAATGTCTATCAGCTGACAAATGGATAAAGATGTGATACACACACACACACACACACACACACACACACACACACAAGAATGCTACTCAATAATCACATAGAATGAAATGTTGCCATTTGCAACGATGCAGATGGAACTAGAGTGTATTATACGAAGTGAAATAAGTCAGTCAGAGAAAGTAAATATCGTATGATTTCACTCATATGTGGAATTTAAGAAACAAAACAGATGAACGTAGGGTAATGGAAGGAAAAATAATATATAAAGAGAGAGAGTGGCAAACCATAAGAAACTTATACTCTTAAATACAGAGAACAAATAGGGTTTCTGGAGGTGTGTTGGGTGGGAAGATGGACTAAATGGGTGATAGGCATTAAGAAGGGCAGTTGTTCGGATGACAACTGGGTGTTATATGTAAGTGATGAATCACTAAATTCTACTCCTGAAATTATTATTACACCATTTGTTAACTAACTTGGATTGAAATAAAAATTTTAAAAATAAATAAATTAAAAAATAAATATTATAGATGAATTAAATGAACATGGAAATTGTTGCAGGGAGTATGGCCGGAGTTGCAAAAGATAAGTCTGTGAACAAAGTGCAGTTAAGTGAAGGTCCTCATACCTGACTTGGAATGAGGCCCTGAGTCCAGAATGAAGCTCCTTTTTATTAGGATAATTGCTAAAGACTACATGCATAAAGTCAGCTAAGCAAGAGTGTTAATCAATCTAATAGTTTAGCCTTTCAAGGTTTAATTTCGAGTTAATTGGTTTCTATAACACTAGGAAAGGTCAGGTGTGAAGGAAGATCCCACCCTGGACAATGTTAATGGCTCTAGGTTTTCCTTAGGAGCTGCAGCAGTGTTCAGCTGTGTAAACATGTCCTAAGGCCTTGGACCTTCTCCAGCCCTTCCCTTTTGAAGTCTTTTCCTTTGGTGCTTTTCTCCTGCATCTCCCACAGGAAATTATATGCAAACACATTTAACATCATTATCTCAGGAGAGAGATCCTAGCTAGCCAACAAAGTGAATGCTTGTAGCACAGCAAAGGCAGTGTTTTCTTTCCAATTAATGGCTGAGCTAGGAGACTATGGAAGGGGAAGGGAAGGCCAGAAGTGGCCAAAATATCCTGCATGAGCAAATGGAGACAGGTTTGTCATCTTGGCTCCCAGAAATCTCCCAAGAATTCTAAGGCTTAATGCTTTCCCTTCAAGGTCACCTGTCCCATGGGTCACTGATTCTGTCCCACACTCAAGAACACTATGGATTAGTGGGAAGGACCTTATAGATGGTGAATCAGAAGACCTGGTTCTAGTTGAGTTCCTGTTTTGAACTATATGTGCATCCTTAGGCAAGTTTCTTGACTTCCCTATCACTTACCCCTGTCTATATAAGAATCAGATGTGAGTATCTCTGAGTTCCCTTGCATTTAGATATTCTGTGATTCAGTCACTAAACTATATTCACATTCTTAGTCTGTGAATCACTTATCAGTTAGGTCAGAGAGGCATTATCTCCTAAAGGCCTGTTAAAATGCACTTGTAGGAAATAACTACTAGAGAGCATGTGTAAGCAGACAATCTAGAGTAGTCAATTATGGCCTGACCTCTTACTTATGGGTACCAGGAATACCAATGCCTGCCTTGTAGATTCTTATATAACTTTTTTAGCCAGGTCCCTAACTCACAAAGTGTATTTTGCCTCTCAGTTCTCTAGGTTTTCCAATGTCTTTGTGGGTAAGTCACCTAACTCAGGTTTAGAGCCCAAGAAAGGCCTAGGAGAATTTGTATGAGGAGGGCTTTGAGTAGTGCATTTGGACAGATGGTTGGAGGCACCAATTTCAAAGTTGGCTCTGTAGTCCTGGGCCTTGGACTAGGACTACTCTGGCATCTGGCAACTTATCCATCCATCCTTCCATCCATCCATCCATCCATCCATCCAAACTATGTATTAATGAACTATTATATACCAGACAGTGTTTTAGGGGCTAGAGATTTATCAAGGTCAATAAATAAAGGTAGGTTGGTACAGTGAAAGACAACTGAACTGCAAAGTACTGTGACTAAGCTCAAGGTCTGGCACTACAATTTTATATCTGTACAACCATGGACAACTAACCAAAAATGAGCCTCAGATTTATCAGTTGTAAAATAGGCTAAAAGAGATTTACTATAGATGATCTATAAGAAGTTTTCTTTTAGTTATAACTCCCTATTAACAACAAAACTAGAGAGATAGTAGAGTGGAATGACAAAAACAAAAAACAAAAAACAAAAACAATAAAAAAATATGGACTCTCGAATCAGACTGCTGGGCCCAAATTCTTGCTGTACAACCTACTAGCTATATAACTGGGGGAATATTGCTTAACTTCTGTATGCCTGTTCTCCTATGTATGGAATATTAAGAATAGTCATACCTACCTCAAAAGGACATTGTGAGATTAATGAGTTTAATTGTATAATGTGCTTACAACAGTATCTGGAATGTAGTAAGTTTTATGTTGCCTATTTTTAAGAGCCTGGCAGTGCTTTTGGCTACTTGAGCTTAAATCACTAGCCCTTATGTGGTATGGAGGGAAAACTGACAAAAACTCTAAGACTTAGCAAATGAAGGGGAAGATCAACATAATTTACCTTTCCAAAGTTTAATACTGCTTGATTATGAAAAGGCTTAAGGTTTCCACCTTAAAGAGATCCCTCTTACCCTCCTAAAGGTTATCAACAATATGTCAATTGAATTTAGGTAATTATCACACACCAGTCAGGGTCAAAGCCAATTTTGGTGTCTAAGGGTAGCTGCTGAGTCTCAGTCTTCTTCTAGATGACTCTGGGGAAACTAGGTCCAAAATCTAGGACCTTTGATCTGCCTCACAACTGGAAGCCTTTCTTAGAGTCTCCACCTTAGGTTCTGTGACTACTTACTCCTTCTACCAACCCTTGCAAACCTACTCCTCAGAATTAACAGGAAGAAGGAAACTATACTTACTGAGGGCCTACTATATGCTCTGTTGCTTGTATTAATTAACTTATTTAATCTTCACAACAACTCTGAAAAGTATTACCTCCATTTTTATAGCCAAAGACTTGAAGATCAAAGAGGTTAAGTAACTT
This sequence comes from Acinonyx jubatus, assembly GCF_027475565.1. Lineage (NCBI taxonomy): Eukaryota > Metazoa > Chordata > Mammalia > Carnivora > Felidae > Acinonyx > Acinonyx jubatus. The sequence goes on from NC_069389.1 coordinate 49,799,879, forward strand.
TCCAGGTTACACAGCTCCTTAGTAGCAAAGCTGAGAGTTAAACCCAGGTCTGTCTGGCCTTTAAATCCCTGTCTTTTAGACCACACCACATGGCTTTCTATGAACTGCTTATAGGCTGCTTTCAATAAAGAACCACCAAAGAAGAAATATCCAATTTCTATGAAGTATAATAAGCAAATTGGGAAACAATGTCCAGGTTAAGAGTGCAGAGTGCCATATTATCAGAATTAATCTCACAAGACACAAGCCCTAAGACCCCATTTTGTTTGAGAGCCCAAGATCAAAAAAGGCACTACAAAGTCTAGAGCCTCAGAGAGCCCCTGCCTGTTCCTTACCCCAAAAGGCCTATTGTCATTTCTCAATAGAGCATAGAAGAAAATGTTTACAAATGGGGAGAGGGCATTTTTAATTGTCACAAAGTCTAAGGAGCTCTACTGGAATTTAGTAATAGAGGGCTAGGGATGCAAAATTTCATGAGATGCATGGGACCAAAACATGGAATAAAAATTATCCCACCCATCATGTCAATGGTGCCTCCATTGAAAAACTATTAATTAATGACTGTAAGATAGAAATCTTAAAATGCAAGAGGAGATTTTAAAGACTGACTAACCACCAAATTCCCCCAAATTCCAGTACCTACAATAGTACTAACAATGATATGAGAGTGATTCTGTCTGGTACTGAATTGATGCTGACATTTTGTGTGGCTGGGAAAATATTGGGGAAGATGCTACCGCAGAAGTGAACCTGAGATTCACCTGAGATTCAGGTGATAAAGGAAGTTTGAATTCACCTGAATCCTAGGATTAATAATATTGTGTCAAGAATAAAGTCAGAAAATATTGATTCCATTTCCAGTCCCTACCGTGAATTGCTATACAACTTTGCAAGTTACTTCCCTTCTTTGTATCTTTGATTGTTCAGCTGTCCAAAGAAGTTAAGCTCTGTTTCTCTCCCTCCCTGGACTAGTGAGAATATTTATGAGATTGCAGGTGTGTACATGTAAACCTAAGTGTTGTGGAAATTAGGGCTTATTGATGTTCCTGGGGGGAGAAAAAAACAGTAAGTGCCTTTTGTTATTAAAAGCCTATGATAATGTTCTGAGACCTAGTAAGGTCCACCCAGCCTGGGTCAGCTAGTTTGAGGCTAATATCCTACACAATACCTCATCAAAACCCTCCACTTCACAAATTCTAGTCTGAAATCACCAGTATGACTCCCTATACTTTCAAATTAGATGAAATAACTTTTAATTTTTACTAATTGATGCTTTCTTTCCTTTCTGACAACTAGCAAGTAGCAGGAATGTTGAGAGTAGGAGACAATGTTTTCACTAACCAGAAAAATTATTTTGTGAAAGTTAACGGGGCAGAAATTATTCCTGCCTCCGACAGTATTCCATAAAGATGTTTTGTTTTTTGGGTTTTTTTTTTTTACAATATCTGCTTCCACTCTCCCTTTGTGGAAGATTAAATTGCACCATTTCTATTCTTTCTTAAAGTTAAACTTTCAACTCAATGCATTGTGTATAATAAGCTCTCAACAAATATTTGCTTGTAGATTAACTCATGCCACTGGAAACTGAATTTCTAATACTAAAGTAAAAATGTGGCCAGGAAGCTATCAAGAGAATGGAGTCTAAAAACTTGACATCATACACAGGGTAATTTGACATGACATGGATACTAATATACTTTTGTATTTAAAACCATTGCATATTAGATCATGTCTTCTTACTGGGGAAGGGAGTTCTCATCTGCTTCAAGAGAAACCATTATCAGAGAAACTATCTTTCAGATCTCAATGCTTACTAAAAAATAGGACTAAAATTATTCTGCTAATTTTTGTCTACATTACTCAAAGCAATCTACACATTTAATGCAATCCTTATCAAAATACCAACAGCATTTTTCACAGAGCTAGAACTAACAATCCTAAAATTTGTATGGAACCACAAAATACCCTGAAGAGCCAAAGTAACCTTGAAAAAGAAAAGCAAAGCCAGTGGCATCACAATTCTGGACTTGAAGTTATATTACAAAGCTGTAGTGATCAAGACAATATAGTACTGGCACAAAAAGAGACATATAGATCAATGGAACAGAATAGAAAACCCAGAAATTAACCCACAACTCTATGGTCAGTTATTCTTTGACAAGGCAGAAAAGAATATCCAATGGAAAAAATATAGTCTCTTCAACAAATGTTGGGAAAACTGGACAGCAATATGCAAAAGAATGAAACTGGACCACTTTCTTACACCATACACAAAAAATAAATTAAAAAATGTATTAAAGACCTAAATATGAGAACTGAAACCATAAGAGTCCTAGAAGAGAACACAGGCAATAACTTCCTTGACATTGACCATAGCAACTTCTTTCTAGAAAGGTCTCGAGGCACGGGAACCAAAAGCAAAAATAGACGATTGGGGCTACATCAGAATAAAAAGCTTCTGCACAGTGATGGAAACAATCAACACAACTAAAAGTCAACCTACTGAATGGGAGAAGATATTTGCAAATGACATATCTGATAAAAGGTAAGTATCCAAAATATATAAAGGAATTATAAAACTCAACACCCTGGGGCACCTGGATGGCTCAGTCAGTTAAGTATCTGACTTTTGATTTCAGCTCAGGTCATGATCTCATGGTTCATGAGTTCGAGCCCTGTGTTGGGTTCCACACTGCCAGTGTGGACTCTGCTTGGGGTTTTCTTTTTCTGCTCCTCCCCTGCTCTCTCCCTCTCTCTCAAACAAACTTTAAAAAATGTATACTAAAAAAAACCTTGGGGCACCTGGGTGACTCAGTCGGTCCAACTCTTGATTTTCTCTCAGGCATGATCTCACAGTTCATGAGTTTGAGCCCCATGTCAGGCTCTGTACTGGCAGTGCGAAGCCTGCTTGGGATTCTCTCTCTCCTTTCTCTCTCTCTCTCTCTCTCTCTCTCTGTCTCTGCTTGCACTCTCTCTCAAAATAAATAAACTTTAAAAATTTTAAAAATACAACTCAACACCCCAAAATGGAATACTCCAATTAAAAAATGAGCAAAAGACATGGATAGACATTTTTCCAAAGAAGACATACATATGGCCAACAGACACATGAAAACATGCTCAACATCACTGTTTATCAGAGAAATACAAATCAAAAGTAAAATGAGATATCACCTCACATCTGTCAGAATGGCTAAAACACAAGAAACAACAGGTATTGGCAAGGATGTGGAGAAAGGGAAACCCTCTTATATTGTCAGTGGGAATGCAAAGTGGAGCAGCCACTGTGTAAAACAGTATGACTATTCCTCAGAAAGTTAAAAATAGAACTACCCTATGATCCAGTAATTGCACCACTTGATATTTACCCTAAGAATACAAAAATACTGATGTTTATAGCAGCATTATCTATAATAGCCAAATTATGGAAACAGCCCCAGTGTTCATCAACTGATGAATGGATAAAGAAGAGGTGGGGGTGCCTGTGTGGCTCAGTCATTTAAGTGTCTAACTCTTAGTGTTGGCTCAGGTCATGATCTCATGGTTTGTGAGATCAAGCCCCACATTAGGCTCTGCACTGACAGCATGGAGCCTGCTTGAGATTCTCACTCCCCTCTCTCTCTGCCCCTCCTCTGCTCTCTCTCTCAAAATAAATAAACTTAAAAAAAATAAATAAAAAAAGAGGAGAGGTGGTGTATGTGTGTATGTGTGTACTTAGCCATGAAAAAGAATGAAACTTTCCATTTGTAATTACATGGATAGAGCTAGCAAGTTTTACATTAATTGAAATAAGTCAGTGAGAGAAAGACAAATGCCATATTATTTCACTCATATGTAGAATTTAAGAAATAAACAAAAAAACTATCAAAGGGAAAAATGAGAGAGAAAAACAAACCAAGAAATAGACTTAGCCATAGAGAACAAATTGGTGGTTACCAGAAGGGAGGTGGGTGGGGGGTATGGGTTAAATAGGTGACAGGGATTAGGGAGTACACTTGTTGTGATGAGCACTGGGTGTTGATGAAAGTGTTAAATCAATATATCGTACACCTGAAACTAATCTTATATTGTATGTTAACTAACTGGAATTTAAATACATATTTTTAAAAGTTTTTAATTAAAAATTAAAATTATTCTGCTCATTTTTAGTAGAGTCCCAAGGAGTCGTTCAGCTTGGCAAAAAGTTACTAGCCCATGGTGCCTCTATATCCTTGTGTTGTGTGGAGAGAAGAATGCCTTTTTTCTCCCACTGATGCTACTGTCAGTGTAATTCTTGTAGTGATTAAAAGCTATGGAAAATTAGAGCTGGCTAGCAGATTTTGGGGGTTGGATTTAGTGGTAAAGCTCACCTTCTCCTCAAAACTATAAAAAGTGTTTACTTCTGAAAACAGGTCTACATTCCAAGTAGACTTTCATGCCATCTGCTGCCAATTTGAGGCTCTGAGCAGGCACTCAACACCATGGGTCTTGTGTCATTGCCACTTACAGCCCTTCTTTACTGGACAGACCCTGGAGCAGGCTGTCATGCCTGTGAATTGGTCAATTTACCTGCTGGTCTGGCTCATTGCTGAGAACAGACCGCGGCCAATCTTCTGTGCCCAAACTTACCCAACTCATTCTGTTCACTGCCCACTGCTGTCCTGAAGCAATGTTTGCCTGCTGATCAACCAGTGGGGGGAAAAAATAATAAAGGCATTGTGATTAGTTGGCTAGAGAAGACAAGAGGGAACAGGAAGAAGCACACTTAATACTTTGCTGAATTAAAAGCCATTTTTTATTTATCACAGAAAATGGTTTTCTCTAAGAACAAAAAAGGGTAAACTGAACTAGAATTATAACTTCAAATATTTAAGTTATATCTAAAAAATCATCTCGGAAATTGAACCAGATGATAAGCAAAAGAGGAACATTTCCCCCCACTGTCATGGACTCTTTAGGGAGAGAAGGAACCTTAAAAAGGCAACTTAGCCACTTTGTACTTTCAGGCACATTGTTACACTCTTACAGATAGGCAGGAATCTATCCCATGTAAAATAGCTCCAGAGACGAATGTTACCGGATCTATTTCTCATTGCTTTATATTTACCCCAAATCCTTCATATTAAAGATAATTCATTGTCTCTTGTTTCAGCCTCTGGAGACAAAGGACAATTGGTCATGCATTTGAAGACCATTTTTCAATCATTCCACAGTCTTAAGGTATTATTTCCAATTCCCTTGGTGGCTTTCCTCAGAGTGTCTTTCACTCTCTCTTCATCCACGTTTAAATGTGGAACCTAGTCCTCTAGTAAGTATTGAGTACAATGGGAAGTTTCCTTTCCAGTAATCAGGGTGTTTTGCATATTAAGGGTATTTTTTTTCAACATTTATGATAATGGCCACACTCCTGTTATTGGTCATTAAGGTCACTTTCCATATTTTTACTAAGTAAACATGGTACATTAACTCAATAGAATATTAGGTAGCCACTGAAAAGGATCATAATTATCAAGAGTGTATTGTAATAGAGTGAGAAAAGGTATTGGTAAAGTTGAAAAAGGCAAAATACAAAATTATGTGGCCACTCATCTATGGCTGCAAGGTGCTTTATACTACTTTAATACAGTGCTTAGAATTTTATATTCTTGCTACTTATTTCTATGCCTACCCACTCCTCCAGGCCAGTGGAGGGTCTAGGCAGAATTTGAATAATCTCTGTTGCACCAGCACCCTGTTCAGGTCATGGCAGAGAGTAGGTACTCAGAAGTGTTTGTTAAATAAATGGACAAGTTGGAGCCATATAAAAATGCCTAATCATGGAAGTGACAGGTTAGACATAACAGGAGGAAATAAAAATTGCTGTGCTAGAATGGTGAAATTACAAGGGTTTTATTCTTCTCAAATTTCCTTTCACCTATTGTTCTTGGAGAAAAAGTAAGGGGGCAAAAATCATAATGAAAAAGTTTAGTCCTGGATAGTTTATAATCCACAGTTCCCTCAATGTCCTGTTCTCTAATCACGCAGATTGTTTCATTGTCACTGGAATGTTTTATTTTGGTTTCTGAGCAGGTTTATCTTTGGTTTATCTTTACCAAGAATCTCTGAAATTCTTATCTCACTTCCAGAGGCACTGCTTACCAATGTCTCCCTTGCCCCTAATCTGGTCTTCCCATCTCTCAAAGGACACCTGAATGTAATCATAATAAGCATGTTCCAGGAACATCCCCTCATCTGAACATCCTAACAATCCTGAAAAGCACTCAAGACAGGAACAAATCTGTTTGAAAGACATCGGAACAAAGTTAAAGAGGCCAATGGTGACAGATAAAAATGTCAGATTAGGTCCAAGTCTTCTGACTGCAAACTCCATGAATATTCCATCCCACTATCTACTGCTGGCCTGTATAGCCTCAGATATAAATGACCCCAAGATTCCTTATCCTCCTAAGCCTATCATTTTAGTTTTTAGGTGAAAAGGCAAGTTGGGATAGAAATTAAAATTAACATTTGCTGCATGCCTACTATGTGTCAATCAACTTACCTATGATAAATACAATTATCATCCATACATTTTAGGAAGGGGACAACACAGGGAGACAAGGTAATTTCCCAAGGTCACATAGCTGGTAAATGACAGAGCTGAATTTCAAACCCAGGTCTGTCTGACTCCAAAATCTTTGGCACTATACTAAAAAGGGTGGAACCTCTCCCTCAAGTTCATAACCTGGCCCAGGCTTCAAGATTAACTACTATCCAGATCTTCCTTGAGAGTAATTTATACATATATCCTCAAAAGGAGCAAGAAGAGTCAGAACAGAAAGCTATTATGGGCATATGTCAGTTGTGGCTTGACTTTCTTTGGATGACAATGACTAAAGTTAACTATATGTGGCTCCCCAGCCTGTAAGAATCACTGTGAAAGTATCTGACCTCTGGTCCAGGCCCAGAATTATGCTATGTCAGTTCTAACTCTATGTCAAGCCACATTTTCTCTCTAAACACCACCATCTTCTTATCTGTGTTAATCTGTGTTGGAACAGTAGAGGGAACATAAATCACTGTATTCTGTGCTGCCCTGGATATTAACAACCAACATTTATATAGACTTCACTCTGTGCCAGGCATGTTCTAAGTACATAACACATTTAATCCTCACCACAACCTTATGAAGTAGATAATTTACCATGTTCTAGTTTTACTAATGGGTTAATTGAGGTACAGAATGGTTAAATACTTGTTCACAGAGATAATGAGTGGCAGAGCTGAACTTTGAAGTTGGCCAAATCTGCAAGAGTTCTTGTTCCTAACTGGAACACTGTACTGCCTTTCCAGGTGTGATATGAGAACTCAATAACAAAGCAGGATGGAAAGGTCAAAGTCACGCTAAATTTGACAATAACAATAATATGTCTTCCATCTAGACAATACTTTATAGTTTATATAGCACTTTTTACATTTGTAGAATCAGTTGGTGTGAGGCAGACATCACTCATGTTATCTTCAGTTTCCAAGAAGGCAGTATAGAATAGAATTTGAATACCCAGGTTATGGAATTTGACCTGGATTAAAATCCTGACTCTGTTTTTTCTTAGCTATGTAACAGACATATCCTTGCTGGGCATAGAGATATTCATATGTAAAAATGCCTTCATAGTGTTATGGGTAGGAATGAGTGTAGTAACATACATACAGTGTTTCACACAGTTCCTGGCCCAAAGGAAGGCACCAATAAATACTCATTATTATAAGATGAGAGAACTAAGACACTGAGAAGAGAAGGATGCATATGCAGCACTCAAGGAGGCATGAGCAGATTGGGGCTTAGTTTCCAGGCCCCTGGCCATAGTCCAGTGTCATTCTAGGGCTCCTTGTCCTGAGGCTGTCACTTTTTATTTTGACAGGTTAGCCTGCTGCAAAACTGCTGAGGATCAGCATGGTATCAGAATGTTTATTTTGTCTGTCACCCCCATCCTCCACCACTAACAATGGAAATTTAGCACGTAGCACAAGGCTGCCAAGGTAGCAGATCCCTAGTAAGTATCTACTGAATGAATAAAATGTCTAATCCACCAAAGTGCTTTCATTGGACCCTGGGAGAAAAGTGACTAATAAAACCACTATCTTTACCTTCAAGAAACTTACAGTCCTATTAGAGATATGGACTCCTAAATAAATGATTGTTCAACAGTGTGTTAAGAATGTCCTAGAGGGTCCAATGAAGCTACACCTTGGAGAGGAAAAAGACCCTTTCCATTTGTTACTAATGACACTATGCCATGGAAGCAAGAGGAGGATGAAAAAATTCTTTCAAATAAAATGGAGACTGAGAGATGAAATGACTTGCTTGTGGTCATGGACAGGCTCAACTCCTGACTTCAAATCCAATGTATTTTCAGCAATATATTCTTCATTTCTAGATGTAAACAATCTTTCTTTTCCCTCAAAAATGTACAAGTGGTAAGGGACTTTTACTAGTTCATAAAAAAGAACTAAGGTTAGCTTTCCTACTAATAATTATTCAGTTAAGGGTTTGAAAGACATTAGATGCCATAAATCCAAGGCAGGTTTTGAAACATTCTGATCTAAAGATGGTTGTGTCAAAAGCTAGAAGATGGTCTGTCCAAGATAATTGTGGTATGATCTGGAGACAAAGAGAAATCTTTCATGCCTTTGATAGGGCTCTGCTCCAATAATGACTTGGAGTGCCAAGATGAATTTCATTTCTGCCAATCAAAGGACCTCTCAGGGCTCCCGGGTAGCTCAGTTGGTTAAGCATCTGACTCTTGGTTTTGGCTCAGGTCATGGTCTCACACAGTGTGGAGCCTGCTTGGGATTCTTTGTCTCTCTGTGTCTCTCTGTCTCTCTGCCTCTGCCCTATTTGCACTGTCTCCGTCTCTTTCAAAATAAATAAATAAATTTAAAAAATGGACTTCTCAAATGGAGGCTATAGATTAGGCTGTCTGATCCCATTAAGCATTGAATGTGGCAAACTACTGCTTGCTGCTGGGGGTTTGTGGTCAGGGATGACAAGGAATTTGGCAACTCTACTCCATGGTTATTTGGCATCACTACAGAGCTATATGAACCTGGAAATCTGCTTCAGAAAGATAATGATTATTGTGATTATTAGTTAGTATCAATATCTTATTCAGTTCTACAGAAGTCACCACACAGAATCAAAAACCAAGCAGGAGCACTCCATTTTGTGGCCCTTCTGGAGAAGCAAAAAGAGTTTTTAGCATCCCTACTTCCTCCTTCAGACCAATGCAATCTTTCTCTGCTCTCTCTCTCTGTCTCTCTCTGTGGATCTTTCTATCTTTCCTTCCTACACACTCTCTCGCTCTCTTTCACTCTCACTCTCTGTCTCTAACTCTCTTTCTGTCTTACAGCTATTACCTAAAGGAAATGCTGATATTTTCTATGCCAATTCAAGGATTATTAGCTCATCCATTTACTAGCATGATCTTGAGCAATTACTAAAACACTCAGAGCTTTTTTTTTTACCTGTAAAATGCAGATACCAATAACTACCTTCTAGAGAGTGCCTGGAATATAGTAGGTTCTCAATAACAAAGCTGAGTCAGAAATGGTGGTACCTGCTGGTTGGTAGGAAGGGCGTTTCCTAGGATAAAGAGATGTTTTTTCGAAGGGTTTGGAAGACTGAAATCGGCTGATTCCTTAGACATTCTGGTTGTATCAGACAGCACTGGTAATCTTGGTGCAGACTGTTACATAATTACAAAACAAAGCAATTATGTTTTGTTACATAATTACAAAACAAAGCATAGGTTCTCTGCTATGAGAACTTACTTGGATACCAAGACTGCTGTATTAACATTATTTCCAAATCTCAACTCCTTTCCACCTACCTCCACCCCCACCAATTCCAAAGCATTTTGTTCACTGGCCCATGCCCACCAACCCGTATAAAACTCTGAGCCCACTTTATCATTTACTTCCCATCCTATCACTCCCAATGAAAACAACACATGTTTTCCTCAATTACCTAGCCTCTTGCTCACCAACAGATGACAAGTGTGGGCTTTTGTAACAATGGGTTCCCAAAGTAGTGCTTCAAAAGAAACCAGGGGATTGAAGATGATGTATACAGCCTATTGGATTATTTTAATTAAATAAAAATGTATAAAATAAACTGCTATGCTTGAGACACAGTGGTGCTGGTGATGTGTCTTGTCACTGCAATCTTTATCTTATAGCCATGTGATGAGAAGACTTGTGCTCTCTCTGATAGGTCAATAAGTCCCTGCTGCACTTCCTCTCCCCCACAGCCAGTGTGTGGACAGAATTTTCATCAGGGTCAGCTCTTGGAGCAGACTGCAGCAAGAACAGACTGGAAGAGCATGAACAACAGCGATGCAAAGTCCCCCCAGAAACCCATTGCTCCACAAATTCAACTGGACACTGTAGACATAAGGGAAATAAAGACAGAATAGACTCTAGCGAAGGAATTTGAGACTTTAATAAACCGTGAGAAGAAGATCCATGAGCTAGAGAAAGAGTGGAAGGAAAAAATAAAGAAAGGAGGGAAAAGTCAAGTAGGAGAGAGACAGAGATAAAATAAGCAAGTAAGCATGAGGAAAAAGAACAAGAGAAGGACTGACAAAATAAAGGAGAATGAAAGAACAAGAGAAAGAACAGAATAGGATAAGTAAAAAGAGAAAAAGACAAAAGTAACAAAAAGGCTTTGAAGAGAGGTAAAATGAGAACCACAGAGAGGAGACACAAAAAAACATGCAGTTAAATGGGATGTGGGGGGAGGAATTATCAGGACTCTGACTAATATGTTTCTTGCTTCACATTGGGTGATCTTTTCTAACTTAATAATAGGATTGCACTTGACATTTGTCAAGCAAATGTGGAAGATATTTGTTTTGATATTCACCACACAGCTATTAATATTTAAAAGCTGCAGTAAGTAGGGCAAATCAGTGAGGGAAATAAGGGAAGAAAAGCCAGGAAGAAGCTTTTCCCCAAAGTAAGGAGATAAAGATGGAGAAGGTAGGGGAAAAGGTGGTTGTAGTAAAGGGAAGGAGAGGAAGGAAAGGAGGAAGAAAGAGAGAGAGAGAAATACACAAATGCCCACTTTGGAACGAATTTTTTGGGGGGATTGATAGCCTTACCACATATTCTCTCAACAAATGAAGGTGATTACTGCACCTCCATTCCCACGATTCCAACATCAGCCTCCATCCAGGCCCTCCTAAATCCCAACTTGGGAGATTGGAACTCCGTATTTCCTAGCTCTCTGGCCCCCACCCTGCCTGCTCCTCTAAATTCTTACTCCCAATGTCTTCCTGGGTAATCCCTACACTCTAAGATGTTATCTTGGTATGATGGAGTTGGGGTTGCCAGGCCAGAGACGGAAGGCTGTCTTTCTATCCAGCCACCATGGAAACAGTGTGGAATTCTGCCTTGAATTGGACAAAGTTGTCTGGGATATGGTCTGAAGCAGTTGATTTCCTCTAGGTGAAGATTCTTGTAAAATAAAGGTGAGAGGGAGGTGGAGTGGAGGAGGCAGAGTGAGGGAAAGATAGGTAGATAGATGATAGATAGATAGATAGATAGATAGATAAATAGATAGATATAGATGATAGAATTCTACCTGTTTCCTACCCAGTTTTCTGTCAAGTTAATTTATCATTACTGTTCTATTAAAAATATAACTCATCATTAAATTAGTTTTGCCCAAATAGCCCCCAGTTATATATGTATTTTTTTTAATCATATAATTAGGGGCCCCTGGGTGGTTCAGTCAGTTAAGTGTCTGACTTTGGTTCAGGTCATGATCTCATGGTTGTGAGTTCAAGCCCCATATCAGGCTCCATGCTGACAAAGTGGAGCCTGCTTGGGATTCTCTCTCTCTCCCTCTCTCTCTACCCCTCTCCCACTCATACTCACTCTCTCTCAAAATAAAAAAAATAAACTATAAAAATTATACAATTAACACATTCAGTAGTTATGTAAGTATAGCTATGATCTAATTGAAAAAAAAAATTGGGCCAGGCAGACCTTCCAACCTTCCCTTTCCCCATGTTACTGAATTCCCTGTCTCTACCTTGTTGGTAGCATTTATAATATGTGTATAATTAGAAGTTGATTTTCCTGGTTCCTCAGCTGGACTCTGAGTTTCTTTAATGTAGACATGCATTCTTCATCTCTGGGTTGCCTAAGAGATGCATAAGAGTTGGCTTTAACAAATATTTGTTTTAGAATTAGAGTTTTTCCTGCCTAGTTAAATTCTTGTGGGTTAAATCGCCATTTAGAGATTAGCAGTGAAACTTCTCTCCTGGCAGGGCGTGGGAAGGAAAGCATATGAACATTTATTATCAGGCACTGTGGTAATTCTTTCCACATGCACTGATTCTTTCAATTTTCCAAAATAACCCTAGGCAGAAGGTATTATTTTTTTTAATATATGAAATTTATTGTCAAATTGGTTTCCATACAACACCCAGTGCTCATCCCAAAACGTGCCCTCCTCAATACCCATCACCCACCCTCTCCTCCCTCCCACCCCCCATCAACCCCCAGTTTATTCTCAGTTTTTAACAGTCTCTTATGCTTTGGCTCTCTCCCACTCTAACCTCTTTTTTTTTTCTTTTTTCCTCCCCCTCCCCCATGGGTTCCTGTTAAGTTTCTCAGGATCCACATAAGAGTGAAACCATATGGTATCTGTCTTTCTCTGTATGGCTTATTTCACTTAGCATCACTCTCTCCAGTTCCATCCACGTTGCTACAAAAGGCCATATTTCATTTTTTCTCATTGCCACGTAGTATTCCATTGTGTATATAAACCACAATTTCTTTATCCATTCATCAGTGGATGGACATTTAGGCTCTTTCCATAATTTGGCTATTGTTGAGAGTGCTGCTATGAACATTGGGGTACAAGTGCCCCTATGCATCAGTACTCCTGTATCCCTTGGATAAATTCCTAGCAGTGCTATTGCTGGGTCATAGGGTAGGTCTATTTTTAATTTTCTGAGGAACCTCCACACTGCTTTCCAGAGCGGCTGCACCAATTTGCATTCCCACCAACAGTGCAAGAGGGTTCCCGTTTCTCCACATCCTCTCCAGCATCTATAGTCTCCTGATTTGTTCATTTTGGCCACTCTGACTGGCGTGAGGTGATACCTGAGTGTGGTTTTGATTTGTATTTCCCTGATAAGGAGCAACGCTGAACATCTTTTCATGTGCCTGTGGGCCATCCGGATGTCTTCTTTAGAGAAGTGTCTATTCATGTTTTCTGCCCATTTCTTCACTGGGTTATTTGTTTTTCGGGTGTGGAGTTTGGTGAGCTCTTTATAGATTTTGGATACTAGCCCTTTGTCCGATATGTCATTTGCAAAGATCTTTTCCCATTCCGTTGGTTGCCTTTTAGTTTTGTTGATTGTTTCCTTTGCTGTGCAGAAGCTTTTTATCTTCATAAGGTCCCAGTAATTCACTTTTGCTTTTAATTCCCTTGCCTTTGGGCATGTGTCGAGTAAGAGATTGCTACGGCTGAGATCAGAGAGGTCTTTTCCTGCTTTCTCCTCTAAGGTTTTGATGGTTTCCTGTCTCACATTCAGGTCCTTTATCCATTTTGAGTTTATTTTTGTGAATGGTGTGAGAAAGTGGTCTAGTTTCAACCTTCTGCATGTTGCTGTCCAGTTCTCCCAGCACCATTTGTTAAAGAGACTGTCTTTTTTCCATTGGATGTTCTTTCCTGCTTTGTCAAAGATTAGTTGGCCATACGTTTGTGGGTCTAGTTCTGGGGTTTCTATTCTATTCCATTGGTCTATGTGTCTGTTTTTGTGCCAATACCATGCTGTCTTGATGATGACAGCTTTGTAGTAGAGGCTAAAGTTTGGGATTGTGATGCCTCCTGCTTTGGTCTTCTTCTTCAAAATTCCTTTGACTATTCGGGGCCTTGTGTGGTTCCATATGAATTTTAGGATTGCTTGTTCTAGTTTCGAGAAGAATGCTGGTGCAATTTTGATTGGGATTGCATTGAATGTGTAGATAGCTTTGGGTAGTATTCACATTTTGACAATATTTATTCTTCCAATCCATGAGCTGGGAATGTCTTTCCATTTCTTTAAATCTTCTTCAATTACCTTCATAAGCTTTCTATAGTTTTCAGCATACAGATCCTTTACATCTTTGGTTAGATTTATTCCTAGGTATTTTATGCTTCTTGGTGCAATTGTGAATGGGATCAGTTTCTGTATTTGTCTTTCTGTTGCTTCATTGTTAGTGTATAAGAATGCAACTGATTTCTGTACATTGATTTTGTATCCTGCAACTTTGCTGAATTCATATATCAATTCTAGCAGACTTTTGGTGGAGTCTATCAGATTTTCCATGTATAATATCATGTCATCTGCAAAAAGCGAAAGCTTGACTTCATCTTTGCCAATTTTGATGCCTTTGATTTCCTTTTGTTGTCTGATTGCTAATGCTAGAACTTCCAGCACTATGTGAAACAACAGCGGTGAGAGTGGGCATCCCTGTCGTGTTCCTGATCTCAGGGAAAAAGCTCTCAGTTTTTCCCCGTTGAGGATGATGTTAGCTGTGGGCTTTTCATAAATGGCTTTTATGATCTTTAAGTATGTTTCTTCTATCCCGACTTTCTCAAGGGTTTTTATTAAGAAAGGGTGCTGGATTTTGTCAAAGGCCTTTTCAGCATCGATTGACAGGATCATATGGTTCTTCTCTTTTTTTTTGTTAATGTGATGTATCACGTTGATTGATTTGCGAATGTTGAACCAGCCCTGCATCCCAGGAATGAATCCCACTTGATCATGGTGAATAATTCTTTTTATATGCTGTTGAATTCGATTTGCTAGTATCTTATTGAGAATTTTTGCATCCATATTCATCAGGGATATTGGCCAGTAGTTCTCTTTTTTTACTGGGTCTCTGTCTGGTTTAGGAATCAAAGTAATACTGGCTTCATAGAATGAGTCTGGAAGTTTTCCTTCCCTTTCTATTTCTTGGAATAGCTTGAGAAGGATAGGTATTATCTCTGCTTTAAACGTCTGGTAGAACTCCCCTGGGAAGCCATCCGGTCCTGGACTCTTATTTGTTGGGAGAGTTTTGATAACCGATTCAATTTCTTCGCTGGTTATGGGTCTGTTCAAGCTTTCTATTTCCTTCTGATTGAGTTTTGGAAGAGTGTGGGTGTTCAGGAATTTGTCCATTTCTTCCAGGTTGTCCAATTTGTTGGCATATAATTTTTCATAGTATTCCCTGATAATTGTTTGTATATCTGAGGGATTGGTTGTAATAATTCCATTTTCATTCATGATTTTATCTATTTGGGTCATCTCCCTTTTCTTTTTGAGAAGCCTGGCTAGAGGTTTGTCAATTTTGTTTATTTTTTCAAAAAACCAACTCTTGGTTTCATTGATCTGCTCTACAGTTTTTTTTAGATTCCATATTGTTTATTTCTGCTCTGATCTTTATTATTTCTCTTCTTCTGCTGGGTTTAGGTTGCTTTTGCTGTTCTGCTTCTATTTCCTTTAGGTGTGCTGTTCGATTTTGTATTTGAGATTTTTCTTGTTTCTTGAGATAGGCCTGGATTGCAATGTATTTTCCTCTCAGGACTGCCTTCGCTGCGTCCCAAAGCATTTGGATTGTTGTATTTTCATTTTCGTTTGTTTCCATATATTTTTTAATTTCTTCTCTAATTGCCTGGTTGACCCCCTCATTCGTTATTAGGGTGTTCTTTAACCTCCATGGTTTTGGAGGTTTTCCAGACTTTTTTCTGTGGTTGATTTCAAGCTTCATAGCATTGTGGTCTGAAAGTATGCATGGTATAATTTCAAGTCCGGTAAACTTATGAAGGGCTGTTTTGTGACACAGTATATGATCTATCTTGGTGAATGTTCCATGTGCACTCGAGAAGAAAGTATATTCTGTTGCTTTGGGATGCAGAGTTCTAAATAGATCTGTCAAGTCCATCTGATCCAATGTCTCATTCAGGGCCCTTGTTTCTTTATTGACCATGTGTCTAGATGATCTATCCATTTCTGTAAGTGGGGTGTTAAAGTCCCCTGCAATTACCACATTCTTATCAATAAGGTTGCTTATGTTTATTAGTAGTTGTTTTATATATTTGGGGGCTCCGGTATTCGGCGCATAGACATTTATAATTGTTAGCTCTTCCTGATGGATAGACCCTGTAACTATTATATAGTGTCCTTCTTCATCTCTTGTTACAGCCTTTAATTTAAAGTCTAGTTTGTCTGATATAAGTATGGCTACTCCAGCTTTCTTTTGGCTTCCAGTAGAATGATAAATAGTTCTCCATCCCCTCACTCTCAATCTAAAGGTGTCCTCAGGTCTAAAATGAGTCTCTTGTAAACAACAAATAGATGGGTCTTGTTTTTTTATCCATTCTGATACCCTATGTCTTTTGGTTGGCGCATTTAATCCATTTACATTCAGTGTTATTATAAAAGATACGGGTTTAGAGTCATTGTGATGTCTGTGTGTTTTATGCTTGTAGTGATGTCTCTGGTACTTTGTCTCACAGGGTCCCCCTTAGGATCTCTTGTAGGGCTGGTTTAGTGGTGACGAATTCCTTCAGTTTGTGTTTGTTTGGGAAGACCTTTATCTCTCCTTCTATTCTAAATGACAGACTTGCTGGATAAAGGATTCTCGGCTGCATATTTTTTCTGTCTAGCACACTGAAAATCTCGTGCAAATTCTTTCTGGCCTGCCAAGTTTCAAAAGAGAGATCAGTCACGAGTCTTATAGGTCTCCCTTTATATGTGAGGGCACGATTACCCCTTGCTGCTTTCAGAATTTTCTCTTTATCCTTGTATTTTGCCAGTTTCACTATGATATGTCGTGCAGAAGATCGATTCAAGTTACGTCTGAAGGGAGTTCTCTGTGCCTCTTGGATTTCAAAGCCTTTTTCCTTCCCCAGTTCAGGGAAGTTCTCAGCTATTATTTCTTCAAGTACACCTTCAGCACCTTTCCCTCTCTCTTTTTCCTCTGGGATACCAATTATGCGTATATTATTTCTTTTTAGTGTATCACTTAGTTCTCTAATTTTCCCCCATACTCCTGGATTTTTTTATCTCTCTTTTTCCATAACTTTATCTTCTAGTTCACCTATTCTCTCCTCTGCCTCTTCAATCCGAGCTGTCATCGTTTCCATTTTGTTTTGCATTTCGTTTAAAGCGCTTTTCAGCTCCTTGTGACTGTTCCTTAGTCCCTTGATCTCTGTAGCAAGAGATTCTCTGCTGTCCTCTATACTGTTTTCAAGCCCAGCGATTAATTTTATGACTATTATTTTAAATTCACTTTCTGTTGTATTATTTAAATCCTTTTTGATCAGTTCATTAGCTGTTGTTATTTCCTGGAGATTCTTCTGAGGGGAATTCTTCCGCTTGGTCATTTTGGATAGTCCCTGGCGTGGTGAGGACCTGCAGGGCACTTCCCCTGTGCTGTGGTGTATAACTGGAGTTGGTGGGCGGGGCCGCAGTCCGACCTGATGTCTGCCCCCAGCCCACCGATGGGGCCACAGTCAGACTGGTGTGTGCCTTCTCTTCCCCTCTCCTAGGGGCGGGATTCACTGTGGGGTGGCGTGGCCTGTCTGGGCTACTTGACACTGCCAGGCTTGTAATGCTGGGGATCTGGGGTATTAGCTGGGGTGGGTAGGCAAGGTGCACAGTAGCAGGAGGGGCAGGCTTAGCTTGCTTCTCCTTAGGTGATCCACTTCAGGAGGGGCCCTGTGGCAGCGGGAGGGAGTCAGATCCGCTGCCGGAGGTTTGGCTCCCGCAGAAGCACAGAGTTGGGTGTTTGCGCGGAGGGAGCAAGTTCCCTGGCAGGAACTGCTTCTCTTTGGGATTTTGGCTGGGGGCTGGGTGGGGGAGATGGCGCTGGCGAGCGCCTTTGTTCCCCACCAAACTGAGCTCTGTCTTCCAGGGGCTCAGCAGCTCTCCCTCCCTTTTTCCTCCAGCCTTCCCGCTTTCCGAGCAGAGCTGTTAACTTATGACCTCCCAGACGCTAAGTCGCGCTTGCTGTTGGAACACAGTCCGTCAGGCCCCTCTGCTTTTGCAAGCCAGACTAGGGGACTCTGCTTGGCTGGCGAACCGCCCCTCCACCCCGGCTCCCTCCCGCCAGTCCGTGGAGCCCGCACCGCCTCTCCGCCCTTCCTACCCTCTTCGTGGGCCTCTCCTCTGTGCTTGGCTCCGGCGACTCCGTTCTGCTAATCCCCTGGCAGTTTTCTGGGTTATTTAGGCGGGTGTAGGTGGAATCTAAGTGATCAGCAGGACGCGCGGTGAGCCCAGCGTCCTCCTACGCCGCCATCTTCCCTCCAAGCTCACCAAATATTTCTGAGCAGCTAGTAAGTGACATCTTGGCACAAGGGTGAGGGAGGGGGTAGCTGGGAACGTGGTAGGCAGGTCCTTGCGGTCCTGAAGCTCAATTACAGTGGGCGGCAGTAGGTATTATTATCTTTATTTGACTTGTAGAAAAGTGAAGTCCTAAGAGATTAAGTGATTTTCCCATTGGCACACAGGTCATCACTAAATTGCATGTGGGTCTATTTAATTGTGAAACCCATGATCTTGTCTCTACACTACCTTAGTTCCTAAGGTTAGTAAAGCCTCTTAATATTAAACTGTTTTTGTGGATTAATTGTAAATACTGATGTCAGTAAGCACCCACTACTTCTTGAAACTTTTTTTTCCCCTTGGCTTCTGTGGCAATATTCCGCCTTGGTATTGTTCTTATGTTTCTGACCACTACTTCTCAGTCTCCTCTGCCTGTTGGTGTTAGACTCTGTTGTAGGTCTTCATACTATCCTCGGACAATATCACTGAGTCTCCAAGTTTTCTCAAGCATCTGGATGTAGTAGACTCTCAAAATTATATTTTCAACTCTACTCTCTTTCCTGAAGTTTAGACCTGAATTACTACTGCCTCCTGAGCATCTTCACATGGATGTGGTATGGCAATCTCAAACCCTAAGTGTCCACAATTAGTTCATTGGCCTTATTTCCACACCCACAAATTCTCCCAACTAAGTTATAGTTGTTGTGGCCAACTCAAGAATGAATGGAATTTTAGGCAAAATGTCATATGACATGAAGTACTCATTCTCACCTATCTGCATCACCTGTAAATTCTTTCTCCAAACAGAGTACATGGGAAGACAAATCAAAATCAAATGGCAAACGGCATGATAAGGAGTGTTTCAATGTATGGGCAAATGAATTCTTAGATTATTTGATCAGTTTTATCAATTTCATATCAAGGGTAGTTTTGCCAGTGAAATGAAAATGTACTTTTGTAGGTGATACTAATGTTCGTCTCTTTGGGTCTTTGTGGCTGACTAATACTTCTTTATTTGTCAGTTTTCTTCTGTTTAGTTTCTTTTTAATAGATATTTTTAAAGTTTTAAATGAAATTCCAGTTAGTTAACATACAGTGTAATATTAGTTTCAGATAAACAATATAGTAATTCAACAATTAAATACAATTCCTGGTGCCCTCACACCAAATAGATATGTTTTTATAATGTTAAACAAGTACCACCCAGTGTCTAATTTATAAGATTTTATTATTTTGAAATCATGAATGCTTGTTGAATTGGATCAGGCTGATAATAAGTTAATAGATATCTAAAAGTTGAATGAATTTTCCTTTTTGAAAGTAAACCAAATTTGGTCATAATGAATTACTTTTCTTTAACATGAAATTTATTGTCAAATTGGTTTCCAAACAACACCCAGTGCTCATCCCAACAGGTGTCCTCCTCAATGCCCATCACCCACTTTCCCCTCCCTCCCACCCCATCAACCCTCAATTTATTCTCAGTTTTTAAGAGTCGCTTATGGTTTGCTTCCTTCCCTCTTTGTAACATTTTTCCCCTTCCACTACTCCATGGTCTTCTGTTAAGTTTCTCAGGATCCACATAAAAGTGAAAACATTTGGTATCTGTCCTTCTCTGTATGACTTATTTCACTTAACACTCTCCAGTTCCATCCACGTTGCTACAAACGGCCATATTTCATTCTTTCTCATTGCAAGTAGTACTCCATTGTATATATAAACCACAACTTCTTTAACAATTCATCAATTGATGGACATTGAGGGTCTTCCCATAATTTGGCTATTGTTGAAAGTGCTGCTATAAACATTGGGGTACAGGTGCCCCTATGCATCAGCACTCCTGTATCCCTTGGGGAAATTCCTAGAAGTGCTATTACTGGGTTATAGGGTAGATCTATTTTTAATATTTGAGGAACCTCCACACTGTTTTCCAGAGTGGATTCACCAATTTGCATTCCCACCAACAGTGCAAGAGGGTTCCCTTTTCTCCGCATCCTCTCCAGCATCTATAGTCTCCTGATTTGTTCATTTTAGACACTCTAACCGGCATGAGGTGGTATCTAAGTGTCGTTTTGATTTGTATTTCCCTGGTGAGGAGTGTCGTTGAGCATCTTTTCATGTGCCTGTTGGCCATCTGGATGTATTCTTTAGAGAAGTGTCTATTCATGTTTTCTACCCATTTCTTCACTGGATTACTTGTTTTTCGGGTGTGGAGTTTGGTGACTTCTTTATAGATTTTGGATATTAGCCCTTTGTCTGATATATCATTTGTAAATATCTTTTCCCATTTCCTTGGTTGCCTTTTAGTTTTGTTGATTGTTTCCTTTGCTGTGCAGAAGCTTTTTATCTTCATGAGGTCCCAATAGTTGATTTTGGCTTTTAATTCTCTTGCCTTTGGAGGTGTGTCAAGTAAGAAATTGCTGCGACTTAGGTCAGAGAGGTTTTTTTCCTGCTTTCCCCTCTAGGGCTTTGATGGTTTCCTGTCTCACATTCAGGTCCTTCATCCATTTTCAGATTATCTTTGTGAATGGTGTAGAGAAAGTGGTGTGGTTTCATTTTTCTGCATGTTGCCGTCCAGTTCTCCCAGCACCATTTGTTAAAGAGACTGTCTTTTTTCCATTGGATGTTCTTTCTGGCTTTGCCAAAGACTGGTTGGCCATACTTTATGGGTCTAGTTCTGGGATTTCTATTCTATTCCATTGGTCTATGTGTCTATTTTTGTGCCAATACCATGCTGTCTTGATGATTACAGCTTTGTAGTAGAGACTAAAGTCTGGGATTGTGATGCCTCCAGCTTCAGTCTTCTTCAAAATTACTTTGGCTGTTAAGCGTCTTTTGTGGTTCCATACAAATTTTAGGATTGCTTGTTCTAGCTTCGAGAAGAATGCTGGTGCAATTTTGATTGGGATTGCATTGAAAGTGTAGGTAGCTTTGGGTAGTATTGTCATTGTAACAATATTTATTCTTCCAATCCATGAGCATGGAATGTTTTTCCATTTCTTTGTATCTTCTTCAATTTCCTTCATAAGGTTTCTATAGTTTTCAGCATACAGATCTTTTATGTCTTTGGCTAGGTTTATTCCTTGGTATTTTATGATTCTTGGTGTAATTGTGAATGGGATCAGTTTCTTTATTCCTCTTTCTGTTTCTTCACTATTAGTGTATAAGAATGCAACTGATTTCTGTACATTAATTTTGTATCCTGCGACTTTCCTGAATTCATGTATCAATTCTAGCAGACTTTTCGTGGAGTCTATCGGATTTTCCATGCATAGTATCATGTCATCTGCAAAAAGTGAAAGCTTGACTTCATCTTTGCCAATTTTGATGCCTTTGATTTCCTTTCATTGTATGATTGCTGATTCTAGCACTTCCAACACTATGTTAAACAACAGCGGTGAGAGTGGACATCCCTGTTGTGTTCCTGATCTCAGGGGAAAAGCTCTCAGTGTTCCCCCATTGAGGATGATGTTAGCTGTGGGCTTTTCATAAATGGCTTTTATGATGTTTAATTATGTCCCTTCTATCCCGACTTTCTCGAGGGTTTTTATTGAGAAACGATGCTGAATTTTGTCAAATGCTTTTTCTTCATCAATTGACAGGATCATATGGTTCTTATCTTTTCTGTTATTAATATGATGTATCACATTGATTGATTTGTGAATGTTGAACCAGCCCTGCAGCCCAGGAATGAATCCCGCTTGATCATGGTAAATAATTCTTTTTATATGCTGTTGAATTCGATTTGCTAGTATCTTATTGAGAATTTTTGCATCCATATTCATCAGGGATATTGGCCTGTAGTTCCTGTAGTTCTCTTTTTTAGCTGGGTCTTTGTCGGGTTTGGGAATCAAAGTAATTCTTGGCTTCATAGAATAAGTCTGAAAGTTTCCTTCCCTTTCTAATTTTTGGAATAGCCTGAGAAGGATAGGTATTATCGCTGCTTTAAATGTCTGGTAGAATTCCCCAGAGATGCCATCTGGTCCTGGACTCTTATTTGTTGGGAGATTTTTGATAACTGATTCAATTTCCTCGCTGGTTATGGGTCTGTTCAAATTTTCTGTTCCTTCCTGTTTGAGTTTTGGAAGTGTGTGGGTGCTTAGGAATTTGTCCATTTGTTCCAGGCTGTCCAGTTTGTTGGCATATAATTTTTCATAGTATTCCCTGATAATTGCTTGTATTTCTGAGGGATTTGTTGTAATAATTCCATTTTCATTCATGTTTTTATATATTTGGGTCCTCTTCCCCCCCCCCTTTTTTTTTGAGAAACCTGGCTAGAGGTGAGTCAATTTTGGTTATTATTTCAAAAAAACAACCCTTCCTTTCATTTATCTGCTTTACTGTTTTTTAGATTCTATATTGTTTATTTCTGCTCTGATCTTTATTATTTCTCTTCTTCTGCTGGGTTTGGGGTGTCCTTGCTGTTCTCCTTCTAGTTCCTTTAGGTGTGCTGTTAGATTTTGTACTTGGATTTTTCTTGTTTCTTGAGATAGGCCTGGATTGCAATGTAGTTTCCTCTCGGGACTTCCTTAGCTGTTTCCAAAGCATTTGGATTGTTGTATTTTCATTTTCTTTTGCTTCCATATATTTTTAAATTTTTTGTCTAATTGCCTGGTTGACCCATTCATTCTTTAGTAGGGTGTTCTTTAACCTCCATGCTTTTGGAGGTTTCCAGACTTTTTCCGGTGGTTGATTTCAAGTTTCATAGCATTGTGGTCTGAAAGTGCTCATGGTATGATCTCAATCCTTTTATACTTATGAAGGTCTGTTTTGTGACCCAGTATGTGATCAGTCTTGGAAAATGTTCCATGTGCATTTGAGAAGAAATTATATTCTGTTGCTTTGGGATGCAGAGTTCTAAATAGATCTGTCAAGTCCATCTGATCCAATATATCATTCAGGGCCCTTGTGTCTTTATTCATTCTCTGTATGGATGTTATATCCATTGTTGTAAGTGGAGTATTAAAGTTTCCTGCAATTACCACATTCTTATCAAGTTTACTTATGTTTGTGATTGTTTTATATATTTGGGGGCCTCCATATTCAGTGCATAAACACTTATAATTGTTAGCTCTTCCTGATGAATAGACCCTGTAATTATTATATAATGCCCTTCTTCATCTCTTGTTACAGCCTTTAATTTAAAGTCTAGTTTTTGTGATATAAGTATGGCTACTCCAGCTTTCTTTTGACTTCCAGTAGCATAATAGATAGTTCTCCATCACTTCAGTTTCAATCTGAAGGTGTCCTCAGGTCTAAAATGAGTCTCTTGTAGACAGCAAATTGATGGGTCTTGGGTTTTTTTTTTTTTTATCCATTCTGATACCCTATGTCTTTTGGTTGGAGCATTTAGTCTATTTACATTCAGTGTTATTATTGAAAGATATGGGTTTAGAGTCATTGTGTTATCTGTAGGTTTCTTGTTTGTATTGATGTTTCTGGTCCTTTGTGGTCCTTGCAACACTTCACTCACAGAGTCCCCCTTAGGATCTCTTGTAGGACTGGTTTAGTGGTGAGCAATTCCTTCAGATTTTTTTTGTTTAGGAAAACCTTTATCCCTCCTTCTATTCTGAATGACAGGCTTGCTGGATAAAGTATTATTGGTTGCATATTTTTTTCTGTTCATCACAGATTTCTTGCCATTCCTTTCTGGACTGCCAAGTTTCAGTAGATAACTCTGCTACTACCCTTATGTATCCACTTTGTATATTAGTGCCCATTTATCCCTAGCGGCTTTCAGAATTCTCTTTTTCCTTGTATTTTGCCAGATTCACTATGATATGTAGTGAAGAATATCGATTCAAGTTACCTCTGAAGGGAGTTCTCTGTGCCTCTTGGATTTCAATGCCTATTTCTTTCCCAGATCAGGGAAGTAGCCAGCTATGATTTGTTCAAGTACATTTTCAGCCCCTTTCTCTCTCTTCTTCTGGAATTCCTATGATACAGATATTGTTCTGTTTGATTGCATCACTTAGTTCTCTAATTCTCTCCTCAGACTCCTGGATTTTTTTATCTCCCTTTTTCTCAGTTTCCTCTTTTTCCATAATTTTATCTTCTAATTCACATATTCTCTCCTCTGTTTCTTCAATCCGTGCTATGGCCACCTCCATTTTGTTTTGCACCTCCTTTATAGCATTTTTTTTAGCTCCTCATGACTATTTCTTAGTTCCTTGGTCTCTATAGTAATAGATTCTATGCTGTCCTGTATGCTTTTTTCAAGCCCAGCAATTAATTTTGTGACCACTATTCTAAATTCTTCTTCCATTGTATTGCTTAAATCGGTATTGATCAATTCGTTAGCTGTCACTACTTCCTGGAGTTTCTTTTGAGGATAATTCTTCCGTTTTCTTATTTTGGCTAAGTCCCTGTGGTAGCTTGAAACTGCAGGGCACTTCCCCTGTACTGTCAGGAGAAACTTGTGTTGGTGAATGGAGCAGCAATCAGACCCATTGACTGCCCCCACCCTACTGCTGGGGCCACAGTCAGACTGCTGTGTACCTTATCTTCCCCTCTCCCAGGGGCAGGACTCACTGTGGAGTGATGTGGCCCCCATCTTGGCTACTTTCACACTGCCAGGCTTGTGGTGCTGCTTTGATGGGATCTGGCATATTAGCTGGGGTGGATCTGCAGGGTGCACAGGGGTGGGAGGGGCAAGCTTAGCTAGATTTGCCATTGGGGGTACCCTGCAGGAGGGGCCCTGCAGCAATGGGAGGGAGGCAGGCCCATCAGAGGGATGGATCCACAGAAGCCCAGCATTGGGTGTTTGCACAGTGCAAGCAAGTTCGATGACAGGAACTGGTTCCCTTTGGAATTTCGGCTGGCGGATGGGAGAGGGAGATGGCGCTTGCCAGTGCCTTCATTCCCTGCCAAACTCTGTCCTTCTGGGACTCAAAGACTCTCCCTCCTGGCATCCTCTCACCCACCCTGCTCTCCGAGAGCAGAGCTGTTCACTTTTAAAATTCCATATGTTAAGTCCTTCTGACTGTCAGAACTCATGCAGTCTGGCCCCTCTGCTTTTGCAAACCAGATTTTGGGGACTTTGTCTTGACTGGTGGGCTGTGCCTCCACCACCTGGCTCCCTCCTGCAAGTCCATGTAGCACACACGGCCTCTCTGCCCTTCCTCCCCTCTTCCATGGGCTTCTTGTCTATGCTTGGCTCCAGAGAGTCCATTCTGCTAGTCTTCTGGCAGTTTTCTGGGTTATTTAGGCCCATGTGGGTGGAATCTTAAGCGATCAGCACAATGAGGTGAGGCCAGCGTCCTCCTATGCCACCATCTTCCCTCACTCCCCTCTGGTGAATTACTTTAAAACCCTCTGATGGACTTACTATATAGACTGCTATATGCAGAAGATGTATACAAACTAATGGTAGCTACCATTCAAAAACAATATATATGCAAAGAATAAAGAGAAGGGAATCCAAGAATATCGTTAAAGAAAGCCAATAAACCATGGAAGAGAGCAGGAGAATAAAGGATCAAAAAAAATACAAAAACAACCACAAAAAGTAGTAAAATGACAACAAACACATATCTATCAATAATTACTTTGAATGTAAGTGGAATAAATGCTCTAATCAAAAGACAAAGGGTAACAGAGTGGAAAAAATAGTACTCATGTATATTCTGCCTACAAGAGATTAGTTTCAGACTTAACAACACCTGAAGTTTGAAAGTGAAGGGATGGAGAAACATTTATCATGCAAATGAATGTCAAAAGGAAGCCAAGGTAGCAATACTTATATTGGATAAAGTAGACTTTAAAACAAAGACTGTAACAACAGACAAAAAAGGACACTATTTAATCACAAAGGGGACAACCCACCAGGAAGATATTTCAATTGTAAATATATACTCACCCAACATGAAAGCACCAAAATGCATAAAACAGTTAATAACAAACATAAACAAACTAATTGATAGTAATACAATAATAGTACAGGACTTATTATCACCTTCAATAGATAATCTAAATAGAAAATCCAAAAGGAAACAATGTTTTCCAGTGACACAATAGACCAGATGAATTTAAGAAATATATTCAGAACGGTCCATCTGAAAACAGCATAATATACATTCTTTTCAAATGTGCATAGAAGATTGATAAGAATAGATCACATATTAGGCCACAAAAAAAGTTTCAATGAAATAAAAAAAAAATTGAACTCATATCAGGCATCTTTTCTGGCCACAACACTATGAAAACAGAAATAAACAACAAGAAAAAATATGGAAAGAGTAAAAATACATGGAGGTTAAATCACATGCTATTGAACAATGAATGGGTGAAGAAAAAAATCAAAGAAAGAATCCAAAAGTACATGGAAATAAATGAAAATGAAAACACAATGGTCCAAAATCTTTGCGGGACAGCAAAAGTGATTCTAAGAGGGAAGTTTATAGCAATACAGATCTACTTCAATAAGCAAGAAAAATCTCAAATAAACAATCTAAATTTAAACTTACAGGAGCTAAAAAAAGAAAAACAAACAAAACCTAAAACCAGAAGGAAGGAACTAATAAAGATCACACCAGAAATAAATGGTATACAAACAAAAACAAAAACAGAACAAAACAAATTAAAAAAAACATAGAAGAGATCGATGAAACCAGGTGCTGGTTCTATGAAAAAAATCAACAAACATAAACCTCTATGCAGGCTCATCAAAGAGAGAAAGAGGGAGAAAGGACACAAACAAAATTAGAAATTAAAGAGAGAAATAACAACCAACATCACATAAATACACACAATTATATGATAATATTATAAAAAAAACTCTGCAAAAAATTGGACAATCTAGAACAAATGGATACATTCCTGTAAATATATAAACTACCAAAACTGAAATATAAAAAAATGGAAAATTTGAGCAGACCAATAATCAGAAAATAAATTGAGTCAGTAATCAAAAAACTCCCAGCAAGTAAAAGTCTAGGACCAAATGACTTTACAAGCAAATTCTACCAAACATTTAAAAAAAGAACTAATGTCTATTTTTAAACTATTCCAAAAGCTAGAAAAGTAAGGAAAACTTCCAAACTCATTCTATAAGGTCAGAATAATCCTGACACCAAAACCAGATAAAAACACCACCAAATAAAAACACCACTAAATGGTGTGGCCACTCTGGAAAACAGTATGGAGGATCCTCAAAAAAAATTAAAAATAGAACTACCTTATGACCCAGCAATTGCACTATTAGTTATTTATCCAAGGGATGCAGGTATGCTGTTTTGAAGAGGCACATGCACCCCAATGTTTATAGCAGCACTATCAACAGTAGCCAAAGTATTGAAAGAGCCCAAATGTCCATCAACAGATGAATGGATAAAGATGTGGTGTATACACACACACACACACACACACACACAATGGAGTATTACTTGGCAATCAAAAAGCATGTTTTATATATATATATATTTTTCAGCCATAAAATATAATGAAACCTTGGGAGCACCTAAGTGGTTCAGTTGGTTAAGCTTCCAACTCTTGGTTTGGCTCAGGTCATGATCTCATGGTTTGTGGGTTTGAGCCCCATGACAGGCTTTGTGCTGGTTGTGTGGAGCCTGCTTAGAATTCTTTCCCTCTGTTTGTCCTTCCCCTGCTCATCGTGCATATGTTTGTCTCTCAAACTAAATAAATAAACTTTAAAAAAGTAATAATGAGTTCTTGCCATTTGCAACAATGTGGATGGAGCTGGAAAGTATAATACTATGTGAAATAAATCAGTCAGAAAAAGACAAATGATTTTACTTATATGGAATCAGTCACATGATTTTACTCAAGTGGGATTTAAGAAACAAGATGGGTGAATATAGGGGAAAGAAAGAGAGAGGCAAACCGGAAAACAGACTCTTAACTATAGAGAACAAACCAAAGGTTGGTGGAGGGGAAGTGGGCAGTGGATGGATTAAATGGGTGATGGGTTTTAAGGAGGGCACTTTTTTGTTTTATTTATTTATTTATTTATTTATTTATTTATTTATAGTTAGTTAGTTGGTTAGTTAATATACAGTGCAGTATTCTTTTCAGGAGTATACTTCAGTAATTCATCACTTACATACAACACCCAGGGAAGGAGGGCTCTTGTTGTGATGATCACTGGGTTTTGTATATAAGTGATAAATCATGAAATTCTACACCTGAAATGAGTGTTAAACTTCATGCTAACCAACTGGAACTTAAATAAAAACTTGAAGAAATAGAAAGAATAAACAGATGCCAGTATTATGAATAAAACAAATCAGATTAAGGAAACAAAATACAAAATTTCTAAACCTTTAGACAGTATTGCATTTTAGACACATACTTTATTATGATGACAATAGTAGCCTTCATCAAAGATGCTTCTATATTACTAAAAGGAAGATAGCTAAATAGGTCAAGAAAATAATAGAACAGTGTGGGAGAAGATATTTGCAAATGAAATATCTGATAAAGTATTAGTGTCCTGAATATATAAAGAACTTATAATACTCAACACCCAAAAAAATGAATAATTCAATTAAAAAATGGGCAGAAGATACAAATGCACATTTTCCAAAGAAGACATACAGATGAACATCAGACACATAAAAAGATGCTCAACACCACTGATCATCAAGGAAATATAAATCAAAACTACAAGATATATCACCTCACCCCAGCCATTCTGGAAAACAGTATGGAGGTTCCTGACAAAGTTAAAAATGGAACTACCCTATGATCCAGCAATTCTACTACTAGATATTTACCCAAAGAATACAAAAATATGAATTCAAAGGGATACATACACCCTGATGTTTATATCAGTATTATCTATAGTAGTCAAGTTATGGAAACAGCTCATGTCCATTGATGAATGTATAAAGAAGTGTATCACATCATAGAAGATGCATATCACATATACACAGATTATATAACATCATATTACTCACTCATAAATAAAAGAGGTCTTTTAATTTAAAATGACATGGATAGAGCTACAGAGTACTATGTTAAGCAAAATAAGCCAGAGAAAGTAAAATACTACATGATTTCTACTCATATGTGGAATTTAAGAAACAAAACAAACAAGCAAAGGGAAAAATGAAAGAGAGGCAAACCAAGTAACAACTCTTAACTACAGAGAACAAATTTATGGTTACTAGAGGGAAGTTGGGTAGGGGGATGGTTTAAATAGGTGATGGGAATTAAGGAGTGCACTTGTGATGAGCATCGGGTGCTGTATGGAAATGTTGAGTCACTAGATTTTACACCTGAAACTAATAGTATACTGTATATTCACTAACTGGAATTTAAATAAAAAATTTTGAAAAAGAAAATAATAGAACATTAAGGAGTGATAAGAATTAATGTAAGGAATGTACAGTTAAATTAGAAATATCAATATAAGCTCATGATGTTGAAAGTTTTCTGTCATACATTTCAGAAGCTGACCACAACCGGTTAGGTCGAAACAAAACTGACTACAAGACTGTCAGGGTTGATGAGAGGGGGACTTACATTTCCGTATGCACACTTCTGTATCTTTTTACATTATATCATAATTAAGGAATCTATCCACCAAAAATATCTAACAATTGTAAACTTTTATGCTCCAAACATGATGGGACCCAAATATATAAATCGATTAATCACAAACATACAGAAACTCATTGATAATAATACCATCATAGTAGGGGACATCAACAACCCACTTACAGCAATAGACAGATCATCTAAACAGAAAATCAACAAGGTAATAGTAACTTTGAATGACACACTAGACAGGATGGATTCAACAAATATATTCAGAACGTTTCATCCTAAAGCAGCAGAATACACATTCTTCTCAAGTGCACATGGAACATTCTCCAGAATAGATCACATACTGGCACACAAATCAGCCCTCAACAAGTACAAAAAGATTGAGATCATATCATTCATATTTTCAGACCACAATGCTATGAAACTCGACATCAACCACAAGAAAAAATTTGGAAAGATAACAAATACTTGGAGACTAAAGACCATCCTGCTAAAGAATGAATGGGATAATCAAGAAGTTAAAGAAGAAGTTTAAAAAGTACGTGGAAACCAATTAAAATGGTAACACCACAGCCAAAAACCTCTGGGATGCAACAAAGGCAGTCATAAGACAGAAGTATATAGCAATCCAGGTATTCCTAAAGAAGTAAGAAACGTCTCAGAAACACAACCTAACCTTACACTTTAAAGAACTGGAAAATGAACCACAAATAAATCCCCCAAAACGCAGAAGACGGGAAATAATAATGATTAGAGCAGAAATCAATACTATCGAAACCAAAAAAATCAGTAGAACAGATTACTGAAACCAGGAGCTGGGCCTTTGAAAGAATTAACACATTGATAAAACCCTAGCCAGTTTAATAAAAAAGAAAAAGGAAAGGACCCAAATAAATAAAATCAAGAATGAAAGAGGAGAGATCACAACCAACATTGCATAAATACAAACAATAATAAGATCATATTATGATCAATTACACACCAATAAAGTGGGCAATTGGGAAGAAATGGGCACAATTATGTAAAGAATGCCCAAACTCAACAGTAAATCATAAATAATATGATAAGAAGATGGGAAAAAAACATAAACAGACATTTCACCAAAGAGGCTATAGAGATGATCAATAAGCACATGAAAAGATATTCAACATAATTAGGCATTAGGCAAATTGAAATGAAGCCACAATGAGATATTATATTTATATTTATATTTATATTTATATTAAATATATTACATTTAGCCTTTCAGAATGGCTAAAATAAAAAAGTCACTACATCAAATCCTAGCAAGGATGCTAAGAAACTAATCACTCATACACTGATGCTGAACACTCCTACATTGCTGATGGGAAAGGAAATGGTACAGCTACTCTAGGAAACAGTTTGGCATTTTCTTACAAAATTAAACATGCAGTTATCATACTACTCAACAATGCATTCTTAGACATTTACCCCAGAAAAATTAGAATTTAAATTCACACAAAAACCCAATATATTAATGTGTAAAGTGTATAACAGCTTTATTAATAATAGCCCCAAGTGGAAATATCCCTGATATCCTTAAACAGGTGAATGGTTAACTGTGGTACATATATACCACAGAATATTACTCAGCAATAAAAAAGAAATGAACTACTGACACATGCAACAACTTAGATGGATCTCAAGGGAATTATGCTTAGTGAGAAAAACCAATCTCAAAAGATCACAAACGATATGATTCCATTTATATACTATTCTTGCAATGGCAAAATTTTAAATAATGGAAAACAGATTAATGTTTGCCAAGGTTTGAGAGTAATGGCAGGAGGAAGGTGGGTGTGATTATAAACAGGCAACAGAAAGGATCCTTGCAGCAATACAACTGTTCAGTATCTTGACTGTGGTGGAGGATATACAAACCTGTGAGTGCAATAAAAGTGTATAGAACTAAATACACATACATACACACAACTAAGTATTAGTACAACTGGGAAAATCTGAATAAACTTGGTGGATTGTATCAATGCCATTATCCCAATTGTGATGTTCTATAGTTTTGAAATGATATCATTGGGGAAACTAAGAGTCATAGAATCTTTTTATATTATTTCTTACGACTGCATGTGAATCCACAGTTATCTCAATTAAAATTTTTAACTAAAAGAAAAAATGTGAAAGAATGAAAGTACAAATGATATCATGGGCTAGGTAGCAGTGGATGAAGACAATCCTGAATAGCCGTAAGTAGTACTTAGGTAGGATTAGAGATTTCTGGAAGTGGGAGGCAGGGCTAGGAGAACCCAAGAACAAGGAGTGAGTCATTTCTGACAAGGCTGTGGGTAAGGAGTTTTAATGCAAAGTATTAAGTGGGATTTCTCTTGGTGTCCTTACCCTAAGTGTTCACAGTCCTCAGTCCTGGCACTCTGGCCACACAGGCTACTATAGGATCAATTTTAATAAGCCTCTGGGATGGCCTCAACCAAGACCTGTGACAAAACTAATAAATATAAAACTTTAACACTTTGGGCCCACCATTTAATAACAGTCATGCATGACAAATGAGACTTCTCACATTTATAATAAAGGCTTGTCTGTCTCAGAGTTCTGAAATAGCCTCTTTTTCTGACTGCTGGCTGGAAACTGAAGATCAAATTTCAAGGCCTTGCATATTTCTTTACACTCTGAGGAGGTTTTGGCTCAAAGGGAAATGCTGAAATGGGCATATTCATTTCCTACTGCTGTTGTAATAAATTACCACGAATTTAGTAGTTTAAAATAATACAAATTTATTACCTTACAATTCTGGAGGTAAGAAGTCCAAAATGGGTCTTACTGAGCTAAAATCAAGGTG
This sequence comes from Acinonyx jubatus, assembly GCF_027475565.1. Taxonomy (NCBI): domain Eukaryota; kingdom Metazoa; phylum Chordata; class Mammalia; order Carnivora; family Felidae; genus Acinonyx; species Acinonyx jubatus. The sequence continues at coordinate 49,832,549 of NC_069389.1, forward strand.
TTGTGCCTTTTGGAACACAGGGCTGCATTCCTTCTGGAGTCTCTAGGGTAAAATCCCTTCCCGTCATTTTGCAGGCTTCTGAAAGCCATATGAATTCCTTATCTCAAAGCCCCTTCCTCACATCTTCTAAATCAACAGAGTAGTATATTTCAATCTCTCTCTGACTCTTAACGCTCCTACCTCCATCATCACCTTTACTACCACTGTCTTTCTTTTATAAAGACCCTTGTGATTATTTAGGGCCCATCCAGATAATAAAGGATTAACCCTTGATTGATCCATAAATTAATCACATCTACAGAGTCTTTTTTGCCATATAAGTTAACATATTCACAGATTCTGGAGATTAAAATGAAGTCATCTTTGGGTGGCCATTATTTTTCATACCATATTAGGAAAAAGAGGATTAATGCTGAGGTTTTCCCCAAGGTGCACTGTAATTCGTGGAGAAAAGATAGAGTGCAGGACGCTTGGTCCTGGCAAGAGAAGATGTTGAGTTCTACCTTCTCAGATTTCCCACTTAAAGCTTGGATTTTAAGTATCTATGCTAGAGCAGAGCACATAGCAGTTGTACAATCAATGACCTTGTTTGTATCCTCTCTTGGATGCTCCTCCACAGACTTTCTGTTTTAAGTCAGCGCTGGGCTTCCAGAAGGTCCCAGCTCAGAAATTATAAAATTTCATATGATCTTCCTCAGCTCTTGCCCTTACCAGTCAGATATAACTCATCGTCTAGGAGTTCATAGCACATATATAAGGCTTTTACTTACATTCTCTAAATTTTGCCTCTAAAGTAAAAAGCAAAATTAGGAGTTACTGTGCTGTTTGGGAGACTGACACTGATTACCAGTAGATTTTGTGCTGTTACTAAAAATAAAGAAAGAGTATGTTTGGAGTACAGGAAATTCTTCAGGGTGTCTCTCACTATCACCATGCCCTGTGGTTAGAATAAGTAGAAAATTAAAACATCTCAAAGCAGGCAGGACCAATACTAAATGGACTTTCAGAAATGAAGGTTTGGGTTACCCCATCAGGTAAAGAATAATAACCAGCTGAAGTGCTTAGTGAGACCAAAGGGAATATTGAATTCTGATATAGTGGAAGATAGAGGTTTTTAAAATGTGCTATAACCATCTGACTAGTTACACAAATGAGGACTTTAATTGTCATGAGTATTTTCTTCTTTTTTTTAATAAAACATGTTTGTGTATTTCTTTGAGAGTGTTTTAATGAGATGAACATTTTAACCAGTAAAGCAGGTTGCCCTCCATAATATGGGTGGGGCTCAGAAAATCAGTTAAAGACTTAAATAGAACAAAAAGAACAACTTCTCCCAAGAAAGAATTTTCCAGCAGACTGCTTCAGACATTATCTGGAACTTTGCCTAAACTTCTTTTTTTTTATTTATTCCTTTTTATTCATTTTTATTTCTACTTTATTTATATTTTTAAATTGTATTTATTTTAATTTTATTTTCAAATTTTTAAAATTTCTATTTTAATGCCATTGTAGTTAACATACAGTGTTTTATTAGTTTCAGGTGTACAATAATAGTGATTCAATGATTTCATATATTACTTAGTGCCCATCAAGATAAGTGTACACCCAATCCCCTTCACCTATTTTACCAATACCCCCTAACCAATTCCCTTCTGGTAACCATCTGTGTATTCTCCACAATTTAGAGTCTGTATTTTCTCCCTCTCTTTTTTTTTTTAACTTTATCGATTTTGAGAGAGAGAGAGAGAGAGAGAGAGAATGAGTGGGAGAGAGGAAAAAGGATACGGAGAGAGGGAGAGAATCCCAAGTAGGCTCCACACCGTCAGTGCGGAGATTGATGCAGGGCTTAAACCCATGAACCATGAGATCATGAACCAAGTCAAAATCAAGAGTTATATGCTTAACGGACTGAGTCACCCAGATGACCCTGTTTGTCTCTTTTCTTTTTTCCTTTGCTCATTTGTTTTGTTTCATAAATTCTACATATGAGTGAATTCATACGGAATTTGTCTTTCTCTGAGTGATTTATTTAGCTTCATACTTTCTAGATCTATCCATGACAATACAAATGTCAAGATTTCATTTGTTTTGAAGATGGAATAATATTCCATTATATATATAAATACATATGTATTTATATCTTCTTTATCCATTCATCTATTGATGGACAATTTGCCCTGCTTCCATAATTTGGCTATTGTAAATAATGCTGCAATAAACATTAGAATGCATACATCCTTTCAAATTAGCATTTTCATATTCTGTGGGTAAATACCCAGTAGTGCAATTACTGGATCATATGGGAGTTCTATTTTTAAATTTTGAGGAACTTCCATACTGTTTTTCACAATGGCTGCCCCAGCTTGCATTCTCACCAATACACAAGTGTTCCTTTCTCTCCACATCCTTAATTAAACTCATTTCTTGTATTTTTTATTTTAGCAATTCTGACAGGTGTAAGGTGACATCTTCTTGTGGTATTGATTTGCATTTCCCTGATGATGACTTATATTGAGCATCTTTTAATGGGTCCACTGGCCATCTGTATGCCTCCTTTGGAGAAATGTTTGTTCATGTCTTATGCCCATTTTTTAAATTGGATTATTTGTTTATTTGATGCTGAGTTGTATCAGTTCTTTATATATTTTGGATACTAACACTTTACCAGATAGAAATGTCATTTGCAAAAATCTTATCCCATTCAGTTGGTTCCTTTTAGTTTTGTTAATTGTTTCCTTCACTGTGCAGAAGCTTTCTATTCTGATGTAGTCCCAATAGTTTATTTTGCTTTTATATCCCTCGCCACAGGAGATTTTGTTACAGCCAAATCTAGAAAGATTTTGTTACAGCCAAACTCAGATAAATTACTGTCTGTGTTCTTTTCTAGGGTTTTTATGATTTCAGGTCTCAGAGTTAGGTCTTCAGTTCATTTTTAGTTTATTTTTGTGTATGGTATAATAAAGGGGTCCAGTTTCATTCTTTTGCATGTTGCCAGCCAGTTTTCCCAACACAATTTGTTGAAGAGACTGTCTTTTTCCGAATTTACCATATAGTAGGTTTGTTTTGGGGATTTCTATCCTTGTTTTATTGACCTATGTGTCCATTTTTCTGGTAGTACCATACTGTTTTGTTTACTACAGCTTTGTAGTATAACTTCAAATCTGGAATTGTGATACCTCCACCTTTATTTTTATTTTTAAGATTGCTTTGGCTATCTGGGATTTTGTTTGGTTCTGTACAAATTTTAGGATTGTTTGTTGTATTTCCGTGAAAAATGCTGTTGGTGTTTTGATAGGGATTGGATTATATCTGTAGATTACTTTTGGTAGTATGGGCATTTTGACAGTATTTTTTATTCTGATCCGTAACTATGGAATATCTTTCTATTATTTTGTGTCGTCTTCAATTTCTTTCATGAAAGAAAACTTTGATACTATTCAGAGTAGAGGTTTTCCACCTCCTTGCTTAAGTTTATTACTCAGTATTTCATTATTTGGGGGGAAATTATAAATGGGATTGCTTTCTAAATTTCTTTCTGCTGCTTCATTTTAAGTATATAGAAATGCAATGGATTTCTGTACATTGATTTTGTATCCTACAGCCTTCCTGAATTCATTTATCAATTCTAGTAGTTTTTTGGTGGAGTCTTTAGTATTTTCTATATATAGACTCATGTCATCTATAAATAGTTAATGAAAGTTTAACCACTGCCTTATCAATTTGGATGCCTTTTAATTCATTTTCTTTTCAGATTGCTATGATTAGGATTTCTAGTACTATGTTGAAAGAAGTGGAGAAAGTTGAAATCCTTGTCTTGCTCCTGACTGTAGGGGAAAACCTCTGTTTTTTTATCATTGAGTATGATGTTCATTGTGGGTTTTTAATATTTGGCTATTGTTATGTTGAGGTATGTTAAATCTGAACTTACTTTGTTGAGGATTTTTTATCATGAATAGATGTTGAACTTCATCAAATGCTTTTTCTGCATCTATTGAAATGATCATATGATTTGTGTGTGTGTGTGTGTGTGTAGAAATTATCTTATTTTTAATTTAAATTTTAATCAGTTAACATAGAGCACAATGTTGGTTTCACAAGTAGAATTCAGTGATTCATCACCGACATACAACACCCAGAGCTATCCCAAAAAGTGACCTTTTTAATACCCATCACCCATCTATCCCATCTCCAACACACCTCCTACCATCAACCCTCAGTTTTCTCTTTATCATTAATAGTCTCTTGTGGTTTGTTTCCCTCTCTTATCCTTTTCCCCCTTTCCATGTACTCATCTGTTTTCTTTCTTAAATTCCATATATGAATAAAATCACATGGTATTTGTCTTTCTCTGATTGACTTATTTTCCTTATCATAATACATTCTAGCTCCATCCACATTGTTGCAAAAGGCAAGATTTCATTCCTTTTGATGGCTGAATAATATTCCATTTTATATAAATATGCCACATCTTTATACATACATCAGTCAATAGACATTTGGTCTTTCTACATATTTTGGCTACTGTTGATAATGCTGCTATAAACATTGGGGTGCATGTACCCCTGTGAACCTGTATTTTTGTATCCTTTAGGTAAATACCTAATAGTGCAATTGCTGGGTCATAGGGTAGTTCTATTTTTAGGTTTTCTGAGGAACCTCCATACTGTTCTCCAGAGTGGCTCACCAGTTTGCATTCCTACTAACAGTGCAAGAGCATTCCCCTTTCTCTGCAACCTCGCCAACACCTATTGTTTCTTGTGTTGTTAATTTTAGCCATTCTGACAGGTGTAAGGTAGTATCTCACCTTGTATTTGTTTTCTATTTGTATTTGATTTGATTTGTATTTTGATTTGTATTTCCCTGATGATGAGTAATGCTGAACACCTTTCCATGTGTCTGTTAGCTGTCTGGATTTCCTCTTTGGAAAAGTCTCTATTCTTATCTTCTGTCCATTTCATGACTGGATTATTTCTTGGGGGATTTGAGTTTTATAAGTTCTTTTGGGTTTTACATACTAACCCTTTAACATATATTCATTTGTGAATATATTCTCCCATTCCATAGGTTGCTTTTAGTTTTGTTGATTGTTTTCCTTTGCTGTAAGGAAGCTTTTCATCTTGATGAAATCCCATTAGTCCATGTTTGCTTTTGTTTCCCTTGCCTTTTGCAACGTGTCTAGTAAGAAGTTGCTTCAGCTGAAGTCAAAGTGGTTGATGATTGTGTTCTACTCAAGGATTTGATGTATTCCTGTCTCACATTTAGGTCTTTCATACATTTTGAATTTATTTTTGTGTATGGTGTAAGAAAGTGGTCCACTTTCATTCTTCTGCATGTCTCAATCCAGTTTTCCCAACACCATTTGTTTAAGAGACTATCTTCTTTCCATTGGATACTCTTTCCTGTTGTGTTGAAGATGAATTGACCATATAGTTATGGGTCCATTTCTGGGTTCTCTATTCTGTTCCATTGATCTATGTGTCTGTTTTTGTGCCAGTACCATACTGTATTGATGACTACAGATTTGTAATACATCTTGAAATGCAGAATCATTATTCTTCCAATTTTATTTTTTCTTTTTCAGAATTGTTTTGGCTATTCAAGATATTTTCTGGTTCCATACAAATTTTGGGATTATTTGTTCTAACTGTGTGAATAATGGTGGGAGTATTTTGATAGGGATTGCATTAAATGTGTAGATTGCTTTGGATAGTACAGACACTTTAACACTTTAATTTGTTCTTCGAATCCATGAGCAGGAAATGCTTTTCCATTTATTTGTGTTCTCTTCAATTCTTTCATAAATGTTCTATAGTTTTCAGAGTACAGATCTTTTACCTCTTTACTTAGGTTTATTCATAGTTATGTTATTGTTTTTGGTGCAACTGTAACTGGGATAAATTCCTTGATTTCATTTTCTGCTGTATCATAATTGGTGTATAGAAATGCAACAGAATGTTGTACATGCCCTCGGAAATAATGTGTATTCTGCTGCTTTAGGATGAAATGTTAGGAATATATCTGTTAAATTCATCTAGTACATTGTGTCATTCAAAGCCATTGTTTCCTCATTGATTTTCTGATAAGAGGATGTCTATTGCTTTAGGTGGGGTGTTAAAGTAACCTACTATTATTGTATTGTTATTTGTCTGTTTATGTTTGTTAGTAACTGATTTTTATAGTTGTGTTTTTCAAGACGGGGGCATAAATATTTTCAATTGTCAGATCTTCTTGATGGATAGACCCTTTAATTATGATATAATGCCCTTCTTCATCTCTTGTTACAGTCTTTGGTTTCAAATCTAGTTTGTCTGATATAAGTATGGCTACTAGGGCTTTCTTTTGACTTCCATTATCATGAAACATAGTTCTCATTCCCTCACTTTACATCTGCAGTTGTTTTTAGGACTAAAATGAGTCTTTGGAGGAGCAAAGATGGCAGGAGAGCATGGAAGCCTTTTGTGTGTCTAGCGTCCATGAAATACAGCCAGACCAACACTAAACCATCCTACACACCTAGAAAACTGATTAACACAGTTAATCCCTGTGTAGGATTAACACAACAATCTGCACAACCTTAACAACAGAATTCAGCAGGTGCATGGCATGGAGAACTGAACTTGGGGAACGAGAAGCCACAAAGGGTAGGGAACCGCTTTTGCGGGATGGAGACTGGGGAGGGGTGGAGAATACGGGAAAAGCACCCCTTCCCAAAAGCAGCTGGAGAGAGTGGAAAATTGGAAACAGCCACAGGGACTAAAGTAAAAAGGGAGAAAGGGGAAAGGAAAGGAGAGGGTTTAAATTCCATTAAGACTGTAAACAAAGGGAGTGCAAAGGCTGCAACTCTGCAGCTTGATACCTGGCAGTGCTCTGGTGGGAAGGGCAAATCCCCAGGAACAGAGTGGGGTCCAGGAAGTTCTCGGGCCACACGGGGAAAAGTGGTTCCACTGATGGAAGGACATTTGGTAGAGACTGTTGAAGCCACCTGGTCCCAGCAGACTCCAGAAGGGAGCCACATTCACTGGTGCTGGAACAAGGTCGTTAAGGGTGAAGCTTAGTGACAGATGTGTGTTGTGATTTTCCATAATCCCTGAAACGCTGCTGCTACACTGTCTCATGAACATTTTCTGGGGGGTGAGCTGGCACTTGGCTGCAGTCTCGGGGCACCGGAGACAACAGGGTCCAGCAGGCATTCCTGGGTGCAGCCAATATTCGGCCATTGCTCATTTGGCCATTTCTCAGTGAGACCCTCCCACAGAGGGACACAACGGGTTAAAGCCGCAGTCCTTTGGAAGTAAGGGGTGGGGAAAAACAGCCACTGCTGAGACAAAACTTGGGGAGAGGTACTGCCTGGGGCCTGGTCATGGAGAGTGAAAAAGTGGGGAATTGACGAGCTGAAGACAGAGGATGGGTGCTCAATTGCTGATCTGGGAGAACAGACTGAGTAGCTGGGTGGCACCATTTTCACCACTCCTGCGCATGCACATACACACCTATGAGCTCTGCAACAATCCACCCCAGTAGGCTAGCAGCCCCATCTAGTGTAGAGCAGAGCTGTTACACTGAGCCCAGCCCACCTGGGCCAACTTTGCTCTTCAAGAACACAAGTCTCACTGCTTAGTTTATGGACTATAAAGACCTACATAGACTGACTTCTAGGGGAAGAGGAAGCAATTTCAATCCTGCTGCAACCTGTTAGCAGGTTTATCTATTCAATATTCTTTCCTTTTTTTCTCTTTTTTCTTTTGCTTTTACAATTCTTTTCTTCTTCTTGAATACAGAAAGAGGAAAAAAAGTCATTATCCTAACTTTTGACTTATTTATTTACTTATTTTTAATATATGAAATTTATTGTCAAATTGGTTTCCATACAACACCCAGTGGTCATCCCAAAAGGTGCCCTCTTCAATACCATCACCTAACCTCCCCTCCCTCCCACCCCCCCTTCAACTCTCAGTTTGTTCTCAGTTTTTAAGAGTCTCTTATGCTTTGGCTCTCTCCCACTCTAATCTCATTTTTCCCCCTCCCCCATGGGTTTCTCTTAAGTTTCTCAGGATCCACATAAGAGTGAAACCATATGGTATCTGTCTTTCTCTGTATGGCTTATTTCACTTAGCATAACATTCTCCAGTTCCATCCATGTTTCTACAAAGGGCCATATTTAATTCTTTTTCATTGCCATGTAGTACCCTACTGTGTATATAAACCACAATTTCTTTATCCACTCATCAGTTGATGGACATTTAGGCTCTTTCCACAATTTGGCTATTGTTGAGAGTGCTGCTGTAAACAATGGGGTACAAGTGCCCCTATGCATCAGTACTCCTGTACCCCTTGGGTAAATTCCTAGCAGTGCTATTGCTGGGTCATAAGGTAGGTCTATTTTTAATTTTCTGAGGAATCTCCACACTGTTTTCCAGAGTGGCTGCACCAGTTTGCATTCCCACCAACAGTGCAAGAGAATTCCCGTTTCTCCACATCCTCTCCAGCATCAATAGTCTCCTGATTTGTTCATTTTGGCCACTCTGACTGGCGTGAGGTGACCTCTCAGTGTGGTTTTGACTTGTATTTCCCTGATGAGGAGTGACATTGAGCATCTTTTCATGTGCCTGCTGGCCATCTGGATGTCTTCTTGAGAAAAGTGTCTATTCATGTTTTGTGCCCATTTCTTCACTGGGTTATTTGTTTTTCAGGCGTGGACCTTGGTGAGCTCTTTATAGATTTTGGATACTAGCCCTTTGTCCAATATGTCATTTGCAAATATATTTTCCCATTCCGTTGGTTGCCTTTTAGTTTTGTTGATTGTTTCTTTTGCTGTGCAGAAGCTTTTTATCTTCATGAGGTCCCAATAGTTCATTTTTGTTTTTAATTCCCTTGCCTTTGGGGATGTGTCGAGTAAGAGATGGCTACGGCTGAGGTCAGAGAGGTCTTTTCCTGCTTTCTCCTCTAAGGTTTTGATGGTTTCCTGTCTCACATTCAGGTCCTTGATCCATTTTGAGTTTATTTTTGTGAATGGTGTGAGAAAGTGGTCTAGTTTCAACCTTCTGCATGTTGCTGTCCAGTTCTCCCAGCACCATTTGTTAAAGAGACTGTCTTGTTTCCATTGGATATTCTTTCCTGCTTTGTCAAAGATTAGTTGGCCATACTATTGTGGGTCTAGTTCTGGGGTCTCTGTTATATTCCATTGGTCTATGTGTCTGTTTTTGTGCCAATACCATGCTGTCTTGATGATGACAGCTTTGTAGTAGAGGCTAAAGTCTGGGATTGTGATGCCTCCTGCTTTGGTCTTCCTCTTCAAAATTACGTTGGCTATTCAGGGCCTTTTGTGGTTCCATATGAATTTTAGGGTTGCTTGTTCTAGCTTTGAGAAGAATGCTGGTGCAATTTTGATTGGGATTGCATTGAATGTGTAGATAGCTTTGGGTAATATTGACATTTTGACAATATTTATTCTTCCAATCCATGAGCACATAATGTTTTTCCATTTCTATATATCTTCTTCAATTTCCTTCATAAGCTTTCTATAGTTTTCAGGATACAGATCTTGTACATCTTTGGTTAGATTGATTCCTAGGTATTTTATGCTTCTTGGTGCAATTGTGAATGGGATCAGTTTCTTTATTTGTCTTTCTGTTGCTTCATTATTATTGTATAAGAATGCAACTGATTTCTGTACATTGATTTTGTATCCTGATACTTTGCTGAATGCATGTGTCAGTTCTAGCAGACTTTTGGTGGAGTCTATCGGGTTTCCCATGTATAATATCATGTCATCGGCAAAAAGTGAAATTTTGACTTCATCTTTGCCAATTTTGATGCCTTTGATCTCCTTTTGTTGTCTGATTGCTGATGCTAGCACTTCCAACACTATGTTAAACAACAAAGGTGAGAGTGGACATCCCTGTCGTGTTCCTGATCTCAGGGGAAAGCTCTCAGTTTTTCTTCATTGAGGATGATATTAGCTGTGGGCTTTTCATAAATGGCTTTTATGATCTTTAAGTATGTTCCTTCTATCCCGACTTTCTCGAGGGTTTTTATTAACAAAGGATGCTGAATTGTGTCAAATGCTTTTTCTGCATCGATTGACAGGATCGTATGGTTCCTATCTTTTCTTTTATTAATGTGATGTATCACGTTGATTGATTTGCGAATGGTGAACCGGCCCTGCATCCCAGGAATGAATCCCGTTTGATCATGGTGAATAATTCTTTTTATATGCTGATAAATTCGATTTGCTAGTATATTATTGAGAATTTTTGCATCCATATTCATCAGGGATATTGGTCTGTAGTTCTCTTTTTTTACTGGGTCTCTGTCTGGTTTAAGAATCAAAGTAATACTGGCTTCATAGACTGAGTCTGGAAATTTTCCTTCCCTTTCTATTTTTTTGGAAGAGCTTGAGAAGGATAGGCATTATATCTGCATTGAATGTCTGGTAGAATTCCCCTGGGAAGCCATCTGGTCCTGGAATATTATTTGTTGGGAGATTTTTCATAACTGATTCAATTTCTTTGCTGGTTATGGATCTGTTCAAACTTTCTATTTCCTCCTGATTGAGTTTTGGAAGTGTGTGGGTGTTTAGGAATTTGTCCATTTGTTCCAGGTTGTCCAGTTTGTTGGCATATAGTTTTTCATTGTATTCCCTGATCATTGCTTGTATTTCTGAGGGATTGGTTGTCATAATTCCATTTTAATTCATGATTTTATCTATTTGGGTCATCTCCCTTTTCTTTTTGAGAAGCCTGGCTAGAGGTGTATGAATTTTGTTTATTTTTCAAAAAACAACTCTTGGTTTCATTGACCTGCTCTACAGGTTTTTTAGATTCTATATTGTTTATTCTGCTCTTATCTTTATTATCTCTCTTCTGCTGCTGGGTTTGGGGTGTCTTTGCTGCTCTGCTTCTATTTCCTTTAGGTGTGCTGTTAGATTTTGTATTTGGAATTTGTCTTGTTTGCTGAGATAGGCTTGGATTGCAATGTATTTTCCTCTCAGGACTGCCTTCGCTGCATCCCAAAGCGTTCGGATTGTTGTCTTTTCATTTTCATTTGTTTCCATATATTTTTTAATTTCTTCTCTAATTGCCTGATTAACCCATTCATTCTTTAGTAGGGTGTTCCTTTACCTCCATGGTTTTGGAGGTTTTCCAGACTTTTTTCTGTGGTTGATTTCAAGCTTCATAGCATTGTAGTCCAAAAGTATGCATTGTATGATTTCAATTCTTGTATACTTATGAAGGGCTGTTTTGTGACCCAGTATGTGATCTATCTTGGAGAATGTTCCGTGTGCACTCTAGAAGAAAATATATTCTGTTCTTTGGGATGCAGAGTTCTAAATAGATCTGTGAAGTCCATCTGATCCAATGTACCATTCAGGGCCCTTTTTTCTTTATTGACCATGTGTCTAGATGATCTATCCATTGTTGTAAGTCAGATACTAAAGTCCCCTGCAATTACCACATTCTTATCAATAAGGTTGCTTATGTTTGAATTGTTTTATATATTGGGGGCTCCTGTATTTGGTGCATAGATATTTATAATTGTTAGTGTTTCTTGATGGATAGACCCTGTAATTATTATATAATGCCCTTCTTCATCTCTTGTTACAGCCTTTAATTTAAAGTCTAGTTGTCTGATATAAGTATGGCTACCCCAGCTTTCTTTTGACTTCCAGTAACATGACAGATAGTTCTCCATCCCCTCACTTTCAATCTGAAGGTGTTCTCAGGTCTAAAATAAGTCTCTTGTAGACAGCAAATAGATGGGTCTAGTTTTTTTATCCATTCTGATACCCTATGTCTTTTGGTTGGCGCATTTAGTCCATTTACATTCAGTGTTATTACAGAAAGATATGGGTTTAGATTCAGTGTGATGTCTGTAGGTTTCATGATTGTAGCGATGTCTCTGGTACTTTGTCTCACAGGATCCCCCTTAGGATCTCTTGTAGGGCTGTTTAGTGGTGATGAATTCCTTCAGCTTTTGTTCGTTTGGGAAGACCTTTATCTATCCTTTTATTCTAAATGACAGATTTCCTGGATAAAGGATTCTCCACTGCATATTCTTCTGTTCATAACATTGAATATTTCCTGCCATCCCTTTCTGGCCTGCCAAGTTTCAATAGAGAAATCTGTCACGAGTCTTATCAGTCTCCCTTTATATGTTAGAGCACGTTTATCCCTATCTGCTTTCAGAATTTTCTCTTTATCCCTGTATTTTGCCAGTTTAACTATGATGTGTCATGCTGAAGATCGATTCAAGTTATGTCTGAAGGGAGTTCTCTGTGGCTCTTGGATTTCAAAGCCTTTTCCTTCCCCAGATCCGGGAAGTTCTCAGCTATTATTTCTTCAAGTACACCTTCAGCACCTTTCCCTCTCTCTTCCTCCTCTGGAATACCACTTATGCGTAGATTATTTCTCCTTAGTGCATCACTTAGTTCTCTAATTTTCCCCTCATACTCCTGGATTTTTTTTATCTTTTCTCAGCTTCCTCTTTTTTCCATAATTTTATCTTCCAGTTCACCTATTCTCTCCTCTGCCTCTTCAATCCGAGCCGTGGTTGTCTCCATTTTATTTTGCAGCTCATTAATGGCATTTTTAAGCTCCTCCTGGTTGTTCCTTAGACCCTTGATCTCTGTTGCAATAGATTCTCTGCTGTCTTTTATACTGTTTTCACTCCCATCGATTAATTTTATGACTATTATTCTAAATTCACTTTCTGTTATATTGTTTAAATCCTTTTTGATCAGTTCGTTAGCTGTCGTTATTTTGGAGGTTTTGTTGAGGGGAATTCTTCTGTTTTGTCATTTTGGATAGTCCCTGGAGTGGTGTGGAGTTGTGGGACACTTCCCCTGTGCTGTCTTGAATAACTTGCATTGGTGGGCGTGGCCGAAGTCAGACCTGATGTCTGCCTCCAGCCCACCAGTGGGGTGACAGTCAAACTGGTGTGTACCTTCTCTTCCCCTTTGCTAGGGGCAGGATTCACTGTGGGGTGGCATGGCCCATCTGGGCTACTTGCACACTGCCAGGCTTGTGGTGCTGGGGATCTGGCATATTAGCTGGGGTTGATAGGCAAGGTGCACAGGGGTGGGAGGGGTAGGCTCAGCTCGCTTTTCCTTCAGACATCCGCTTCGGGAGGGGCTCTGCAGCACCGGGAATGAGTCAGACCCACCAGAGTGATAGATCTGCAGAAGCACAGTGTTGGGTGTTTGTGCGGTGCAAACAAGTTCCCTGACAGCAACTGGTTCCCTTTGGGGTTTTGGCTGGGGGATGGGCGAGGGAGATGGTGCTGGCGAGCGCCTTTGTTCTCCACCAAGCTGCCCTCTGTTGTCTGGGACTCAACAGCTCTCTTTCCCGTTTTCCTCCAGCCCTCCCGCTCTCCGAGCAGAGGTGTTAACTTATAACCTTCCAGATGTTAAGTCCCAGTTGCTGTCAGAACACACTCCGTCCGGCCCCTCCACTTTTGCAAGCCATACTCTGGGGCTCCTCTTTGCCCCAGCTCCCTCCCGTTAGTCCATGTAGCGCGCACCGCATCTCCGCCCTTCCTACGCTCTTCCGTGGGCCTCTCATCTACATGTGGCTCTGGAGAATACATTCTGCTAGTCTTCTGGTGGTTTTCTGGGTTATTTAGGTAGGTGTGGGTGAAATCTAAGTGATCTGCAGGACGCGGTGAGCCCAGCATCCTCCTATGCTGCCATCTTCCTAGGTGACCGAAAAAAAATCGTTTTTATTTTCGATTTCTATTAAAATATATTTCTTTGATTTTTGTTACTATATTTTTTACTTCTGTAATTTTTTTCAAATTTTACTTTACTTGCATCATTTCATTTTAGTGTACTTCACTGTATTCACGTTTTCAAATTTTCAAACAATTTCTTTTCTTTTCTTTCCTTTTCTTTTTTCCCTTTTTCATTTCTTTTCTTTTTCTTGAATGCATAAAGAGAAAAACTGCATTTTTACATTCAATCTCTATTTAAAAAAGTTTTTATTTAATTTTTTACTATATGTTTTGCTTTTTGTAAATTTTTTCAAATTCTATTTTACTTCCATCATTTTAGTTTAGTCTACTACAGAGTATTCATTTTTACAAATTTTCAAGCAATTTCTTTGTATTTCTTTTTTATCTTTTTTCTCTTTTTCAGTTATTTTCTTTCTCCTTAAATACAGAAAATGAAAAAAATCAAAGGTATTTTTAATTTTTATTAAAGAGATTTTTCTTTAATTTTTATATACAATATTCACTTTTGCGTATATTTTTTCAAATTTTATTTTACCCCATCATCTAATTTTAGACTACTTCTGTGTATTCATTTTTTCAAATTCTCTACAATTTCCTTTTTTTCTCCAACCTTTCTTTTCTCTAATCTGTCAAAACACTTTAAACACCTAAAAATAAAAGACACCTAGGATCTAACACCCTCTATTTGATTTTTGTTTGTGTATGTTTTTTTAATATTTAATTTAAATATTTTTTAATATATGAAATTTATTGTCAAATTGGTTTCCATACAACACCCAGTGCTCATCCCAAAAGATGCCCTCTTCAATGCCCATCACCTCCCCTCCCCTCCCCTCCCTCCCACCCCCATCAACCCTCAGTTTGTTCTCAGTTTTTTTTATTTTTTTTATTATTTATTTTTTTTTAATATATGAAATTTATTGTCAAATTGGTTTCCATACAACACCCAGTGCTCATCCCAAAAGGTGCCCTCCTCAATAATTTTAAATTTTTTAATTTCAATTTTTCTACCTCGTTAATTCCCTTTCCCCCTTCAAAATGACAAAATGAAGGACTTCACCCCAAAAGAAAGAGCACGAAGAAATGACAACCAGGGATTTAAACAACACTAAGAAGAGTTCTGAACCAGAATTTAGAATCACGATAATAATAATAATACTACCTGGAGTCGAAAATAGATTAGAATCCCTTTCTTCAGAAATAAAAGAAGTAGAAAATAGCCAGAATGAAATTAAAAATGCTATAACACAGCTGTAATCACGGATGGATGCAGTGACAGCAAGAATGGACAAGGCAGAACAGAGAATCAGCAATATAGAGGACAAAGTTAGTGAGAATAATGAAGCAGAAAAAAAGGGAGATTAAAGCAAAAGAGCACATTTTAAGAATTAGAGAAATCAGTGACTCATTACAAGTGAACAACATCAGAATCATAGGGGTCCCAGAGGAGGAAGAGAGATTGGGGTAGAAGTGTTATGTGAGGAAATCATAGCGGAAACTTTCCTAACCTGGGGAAAGACACAGACACCAAAATCCAGGAAGCACAGAGGACCCCCATTAGATTCAACAAAAACCGACCATCAGCAAGGCATATCATAGTCATATTCACAAAATATTCAGGCAAGGAGAGAATCGTAAAAGCAGCAAGGGAAAAAAAAGTCCCTAACCTACAAGGGAAGACAGATAGGGTTTGCAGCAGACCTACCTACAGAAACTTGGCAGTCCAGAAAGGAGTGGCAGGATATATTCAGTGTGTTGAATAAGAAAAATATGCAGCCAAGAATTCTTTATCCAGCAAGGCTGTCATTCAAAATAGAAGGAGACATAAAAAGTTTACCAGACACACAAAAATTAAAGGAGTTTGTGACCACCTAACCAGCCCTGCAAGAAATTTTAACAGGGACTTTCTCAGGGGAGAAAAGATGAATATATATATATATATATATATATATATATATATATGCAAAAAAAGTTAGAAAGGACCAGAGAACACCATCAGAAGGTCCAGCTCTACAAGCATCATAATGGCAATAAATTCATATCTTTCAGTACTCACTCTACACATCAATGGATGCAATGCTCCAATCAAAACACATAGGGTAACAGAATGGATAAGAAAACAAGATCCATCTATGTGATGTTTACAAGAGACCCACTTTAGACCTAAATGCACCTTCAGATTGAAAATAAGGGGATAGAGAACCATCTATCATGCCAATGGTCAACAAAAGAAAGCCAGAGTAGCCATACTTATATCAGACAATCTAGACTTTAAAATAAAGACTGTATCAAGACATGCAGAAGTAAATTATATCATAATCAAGGGGTCTATAGACCAAGAATATCTAACAATTGTAAACATTTATGTGCCAAATGTGAGAGCGCCCAAATATATAAATCAGTTAATCACAAACATATAGAAACTCATTGATAGTAATACCATAATAGTAGGAGACTTCAACACCCCACTAACAACAATGGACAGATCATCTAATCAAAAAATCAACAAGGGAACAATGGCTTTGAATGACACACTGGACAAGATGGACTTCACAGATATATTCAGAACATTTCATCCTAAAACAGCAGAATATACAGTCTTCTCCAGTGCACATGGAATGTTCTCCAGAATAGACCATATACTAGGACACAAATTAGCCCTCACTAAGTACAAAGAGATCGAGATCATACCATGCATATTTTCAGACCACTACACTATAAAACTCGAAATCAACCACAGAAAAAATTTGGAAAGGTAACAAATACTTGGATATTGAAGAACATCCTATAAAGAATGAATGGTCTAACCAAGCATTTAAAGAGGAAATTAAAAAGTATATGAGAGTCAATGAAATGATAACACCACAACCCAAAACCTCTGGGATGCAGCAAAGGTGGTCATAAGAGGAAAGTATATAGCAATCTAGGCCTTACTAAACAAGGAAGAATTATCTTAGATACACAACCTAACCTTACACCTTAGGGAGCTGGAAAAAGAACAGTAAATAAATCCCAAAACCAGCAGAAGCCAGGAAATAATAAAGATTGATAGAAATTAATGCTACCAAAACAACAACAGCAACAACTTCAACAAACAGTAAAACAGATCAATGAAACCAGAAGCTGGTTCTTTGAAAGAATTTACAAAATTGATAAACCACCAGCTGGTTTGATCAAGAAGAAAAAGTCAAGGACCCAAATAACTAAAATCAAGAATGAAAAAGGAGAGATTACAACCAACACAACAGAAATAAAAATAATAGAATACTATGAGCAATTATATGCCAACAAAATGGGTAATAGGGAAGAAATGGAAAATTACTAGAAACATATACACTACCAAAACTGAAACAGGAAGAAATAGGAAATTTGAACAAACCCATTAACCAGTAAGGAAATCAAATTCATAATCAAAAATCTGCCAAAAAACAGGAGTCCATGACCAGATGGATTTTCAGAGGAATTCTACCAAACATTTAAAGAAGAGTTAACACCTATTCTCTTGAAACTGTTCCAAAAAATGCAAATGGAAGGAAAACTTCCAAACTCTTTCTATGAAGCCAGCATTACCTTGATTCCAAAACCAGAGACCTCAGTAAAAAGGAGAACTATAAACAAATTTCCCTGATGAACATGGATGCAAAAATGCTCCACTAGATATTAGCCAACCGGATCCAACAATACATTAAAAAAAATATTCACCAAGACCAAGTGGGACTTATACCTGGGATGCAGGGCTGGTTCAATATCCACAAAACAATTAACGTGATTCATCACATCAATAAAAGAAAGGACAAGAATCATATGATCCTCTCAATAGATGCAGAGAAATCATTTGGCAAAATACCGCATCCTTTCTTGATAAAAACCTTCAAGAAAGTAAGGATAGAAGGAGCATACCTCAAGATCATAAAAGCCATATATGGACGACCCAAGGCTAATATCATCCTCAATGGTGAAAAACTGAGAGCCTTCCCCCTAAGGTCAGGAAAAAGACAGGGATGTCCACTCTCACCACTGTTATTCAACGTAGTATTGGAAGTCTTAACCTCTGCAATCAGACAACACAAAGAAATAAAAGGCATCCAAATTGGCCAGGAGGAAGTCAAACTTTCACTCTTTGCAGATGACATGATACTCTATATGGAAAACCCAAAGGATTTCACAAAAAAACTGCTAGAGTTGATTCATGAATTCAGCAAAGTGTCAGGATATAAAATCAATGCACAAAAATCGGTTGCATTCCTATACACCAAATATGAAGTGACTGAAAGAGAAATCAAGAAATTGATCCCATTTACACTTGCACAAAAAACCATAAAATACCTAGGAATAAATCTATCCAAAGAGGTGAAAAATCTATACACTGAAAACTATAGAAAGCTTATGAAAGAAATTAAAGAAAACACCAAAAGATAGAAAAAGATTCCATACTCCTGGATAGGAAAAAAAAAATTAAAATGTCGATACTAGCCAAAGCAATCTACATATTCAATGCAATCCCTATCAAAGTAACACCAGCATTCTTCACAGAGCTAGAACAAATAATCCTAAAATTTGTATGTAACCAGAAAGACCCCAAATATTCAAAGCAATCTTGAAAAAGAAAACCAAAGCAGGAGGCATCACAATCCCAGACTTCAAGCTATACTACAAAGCTGTAATCATCAAGACAGTATGGTACTAGCACAAGAACAGACACTCAGATCAGTGGAACAGAATAGAGAACTCTGAAATGGACCCACAAAATTATGGCCAACTAATCTTTGTCAAAGCAGGAAAGAATATCCAATGGAATAAAGACAGTCTCTTCAGCAAGTGGTGCTGGGAAAACTGGACAGCGACATGCAGAAGAATGAAACTGGGCTACTTCCTTACACCATACCCAAAAATAAACTCAAAATGGATGAAAGACCTCAATGTAAGACAGGAAGCCATTAAAATCCTTGAAAAGAAAATAGGTAAAAACCTCTTTGATCTTAGCCACAGCAACTTCTTACTCAACACGATGCCAGAGGCAAGGGAATCAAAAGCAAAAATGAACTACTGGGACCTCATCAAAATAAAAAGCTTCTGCACAGCGAAGGAAACAATCAGCAAAACTAAAAGTCAACCGACAGAATGGGAGAAGATATTTGCAAATGACATATCAGATAAAGGGTTAGTATCCAAAATCTACAAAGAACTTACCAAACTCAACACCCAAAAAACAAAGTGAAGAAATGGGCAAAAGACATGAATAGACACTTCTCCAAAGAAGACATCCAGGTGGCCAACCAACACATGAAAAAATGCTCAACATCATTCCTCATCAGGGAAATACAAATCAAAACCACAATGAGATACCACCTTACACCTGTCAAAATGGCTAACATTAACAACTCAGGCAACAACAGATGTTGGTGAGGATGTGGAGAAAGGGGATCTCTTTTGCATTGCTGGTGGGAATGCAAGCTGGTACAGCCAATGTGGAAAACACTATGGAGGTTCCTCAAAAAACTAGAAATAGAACTACCCTATGACCCAAAAATTTCTCTACTAGGCATTTATCCAAGGGATACACTTGTGCTGTTTCAAAGGGACACATGCACCCCCCCTGTTTATAGCAGCACTATCAACAATAGCCAAAGTATGGAAAGAGCCCAAATGTCCATTGATGGATGAATGGATAAAGGAAATGTGGTATACATATACAATGGAGTATATACTCGGCAATCAAAAAGAATGAAATCTTGCCATTTGCAACTATGTGGATGGAACTGGAGGGTATTATGCTAAGTGAAATTAGTCAGAGCAAGACAAAAATCATATGACTTCACTCATATGAGGACTTTAAGAGAAAACAGATGAACATAAGGGAAGGGAAACAAAAATAATATAAAAACAGGGAGGGGACAAAACAGAAGAGACTCATAAATATGGAGAACAAACTGAGGGTTACGGGAGGGGTTTGGGGAGGGGGGATGGGTTAATGGGTAAGGGGCATTAAGGAATCTACTCCAGAAATCATTGTTTCACTATATGCTAACTAATTTGGATGTAAATTTTAAAGAATAAAAAATAAAATTAAAAAATTGAAAACTAATAAAATGAGTCACTTCAAAAGACATAGACACACAAAGAAGAAAGAAGGAGCAAAGATTGCAATGATATAGCCAAGAAACACCTGGATCCTCCAGCAGCTTCAAGAGGGCAGAAAGGCTTCGCTGTAACCTCTCACTTTGATTTTGGACTTCTAGCCTCCAGAATTGTAAGAGAAAAAAATTCTGTTGTTTAAGCCAAATAAATAAACAAACAAACAAACAAATAAATAAATAAAATGAGTCTCTTGTAGGCAGCATATAGATGGATCATTTTTTTGTTGTTGTTATCCATTCTGACATTCTATGCATTTTGATTGGACCTTTAGTCCATTTATATTCAGAGTGATCATTGAAAGATAGGAATTTAATGGCATTGTGTTATGTGTAGTGTTGTTGTTTCTGGTAATGTTCTCTGGTCATTTCTAGTTTTTTTTTTTTATTTTGGTGTTTTATTTTTCTTTTTCTCCACACAGAGTCCCTATTAAAATTTCTTGCAGGGCTGGTTTAGTGGTCACAAACTCCTTTCATTTTTGTTTGGGAAATTCTTTATCTCTCTTTCTATTCTGAATAACAACCTTGCTGGATAAAGAATTCTTGGCTGAATATTTTTCCAATTCAGCACACTGAAAATATCCTCCCACCCCTTTCTGACCTGCCACATTTCCATGGACAGATCTGCTGGGAACTTGATCTTTCTTCCCTTGTAGGTTATGGATTTGTTTTCCCTTGCTGCTTTCAGGATTATTTCTTTGACTAGTTTCCTGAACTGGACTATGATATGCCTTGGTGATGACTGGCTCTTGATTAATTTAATGGGAGTTCTCTGTGCTTCTTGGATTTTGATGTCTGTGTCTTCCCCAAATTATGGATGTTTTTAGTTATAATTTGCTCATATAAACTTTCACCTTTTTTTCTCTCTTCATCTTCTGGGACTCCTGTGATACAAATGTTATTCCTTTTTAATAAGATGCTGAGTTCTGTAAGTCTTGTATTGTGATCTTTGGCCTTTGTATCCATCTTCTTTTCAGCTTCATTACTTTCCATAATTTTGTCTTCTATATCACTGATTCACTGCTGTTCTTCATCCTCCTTACTGTCATGGCATGTACTTGAGATGGCATCTCAGTTATAGCATTTTTAATTTTAGCCTATATTTTAATTATTTTATCTCTGTGGAAAGGGATTCTCTGATGTCTTCTGTGCTTTTTTTCAACCATAGCTAGTTTTCTCATATTCGTGGTTTTAAACTTAATTCCGACATCTTACTTATATCTGTGTTGATTAAATCTCTGGCTGTGAGTTCTTTATTTTTGGGGGGGTAGGTGAGTTTCTCCATGTCATCATTTTTTCCAGGAAAGAAATAGAAAAGAAAGAAAAGAATAGTAAAACACCACACAAACATAAAAAAAAAAACCTATATCCTGGGTGTGTTTTGGTCTGCTTGTTAAAAGAATCTAGACCCTAAAATAAAATAAAATAAAGTAAAAAAAATAAAAATAAAATAATATGTATATATGAAAAATATATAAGTATAAAAACAATATTAGTAAAAAGTAAAAGGAATTAAAAAACTAAGAAACTAAGAAACTAAGAAAAAAGTGAAAAAAGTAAACAAAAGTAAAATGGAATTTAGACCCCATTTCCCCTATAGCTGAAGCTTTGCAGTGCTATGATAGTAGACTTGGTGCAAAATAGTTGCTTATGCTGGTCTTCTGGCTGGAGGGGCTTGCTACATTGTTTCTCTGGTGGACGTGTTTCAATGGAAATGCGCCTCTGGGGGTGAATAGGGGCCGAGTTTGGTGTACGTGTCTCCAGCCTCCACTAGATGGCGGTGTTTTGCTCTGTGAAAGCTTTCAGCTCTGAAAGGCATAATGAATATGGCTGCGCTTGGCTGGATAGCCTCATAGCCTAAGGGAAACCTCAGAGAAAAGCAATTAATCACCACTCTTGTGTCCCTAGTTTCCATTAGAACCCCGCCTGTGTTGCTCAGCTTGTGTCTAAGTTTTTTATTCCCAGTGTGCAAATGAGTTTCAAAACTCCAAATTTTAGGGATTCCTGTGGGGCAGACCTGCACTGCTCCCCTGGAGGAAGGTCTTTCCAAGCTTTTGCCAGCCCATGAGAAAAAAAGAAGTGCCATGACTGTGCTGTTGTTTAGTGTTTATATCAAAACAGCAGAAAGCAGGCACCCATGCTTGCAGCCCTCTGCCATAGTGAGTCCCCTCTTACACCTGGAAACAGTATAGCACTTTGGTGTGACCCTTCTTTCTTGTGACCCAAGGGATCCTCAGACCACAATAATATTCCTGGGATTCTACACCACTTCAGCACTTGAGCACCTTTAAACCTGGCACTTCCCCCATGGTAGGGAATGGCTAAAAGTTCAGATTTTGTGCTCCTCTGCTTATACTAATTTTTAGTAGACTCCTTCAGCTGGTTCCCTCTTAACCACCACACCCAGACCAATATCTCTCCTGGTAAATTTTACACTTCCTACCCCCCAGTGTTCCTTTTTCTACATGTAATCTTGCAGTTTTTGTTCATGCAGACCTCCGGTTGATTTCTTGGGTGTTCAGAATGATTTTATTACTATCTAGCTGTGTTCAAGGAATGAGACAAGCATAGGGTCTCCCTACTCCTCCACCATCTTAACTCCACTGAGCTGATCATATGGTTTTCACTCTTTCTCCTCTTGGTGTGGTATATCATGTTAATTGATTTGTGAATAGTGAACCACCCTTGTATCCCAGGAATAAATCTAACTTGATTATGGTAAATGATATTTTAAAATATATTGCTGGATTTGTTTTGTAAATGTTTTGTTCAGGATTTTTGCATCTATGTTCATCAGAAATATTGACCTATAGTTCTCTTTTATTGTAGTATCTGTGGTTTTGGTATCAGGGTAATGCTGGCCTCATAGAATGAATATGAGTTTCCATTCCAGTTTCCATTTCCCTTTTATTTTTGGAATAGTTTGAGAAGAATTGATATTAACTCTTCTTTAAATGTTTGGTAGAATTCATCTCTAAAGACCACTAGTCCTGGACTTTTGTTTGTTGGGAGTTTTTTGATCACTGATTCAATTAATTGCTGGTAATCAGTCTGTTCAAATTTTCTTGGGGCACCTGGGTGGCTCAGTTGGTTAAGCGGCCAACTGCGGCTCAGGTCCTGATCTCGCGGTCTGTGAGTTCGAGCCCCGCATCGGGCTCTGTGCTGACAACTCAGAGCCTGGAGCCTGTTTCAGATTCTGTGTCTCCCTCTCTCTCTCTGACCCTCCCCCGTTCATGCTCTGTCTCTCCCTGTCTCAAAAATAAATAAACGTTAAAAAAAAAACTTTAAAAAAAATTTTCTTTCTTCCCACTTCAGTTTTGGGAGGTTATATATTTCTAGGAATTTATCCATTTCTTCTAGGTTGTCCAATATTTTGGCATAGAATTTTTCATAACATTCCCTCACAATCCTTTGTATTTCTGTGGTGTAGGTTTTTATTTTCTGCTGTCACTTTTGATTTGGTCCATTTCTCTCTCTCTCTCTCTCTCTCTCTCTCTCTCTCTCTCTGTGATGAGTTTGGCTAAAGGTTTTATCCATTTTGTTAGTTTTTTTTTTTTTCAAAGAAATAGTTCCTGGTTTCACTAATCTGTTCTACTGAACTTTTTAGTTTCTATTTCATTTATTTCTGCTCTTTATTATGTCATTCCATCTAATGTTTTTGGGTTTTGTTTGTTATTCTTTTTCTAGGTTCTTTACGTGTAAGAACCTTACGTGTAAGGTTTGGTTATTTATTTGAGATTTTTCTTGCTTCTTGAGATAGGCCTATATTATATAAACTTACCTCTGAGAACAGCTTTTGCTGCATCCTGATTATTTTGGATCATTGTGTTTTCATTTCTCTCTATGTGGTTTTTAAATTCCCTCTTTGATTTCTTGATTGAGCCATTCATTTATTCATAGCATGTCATTTAATCTCCACATATTTGTGGTCTTTTCAGATTTTTTCATGTGTTTGATTTATACTTTCATAGTGTCGTGGTCAGAAAAGATGCATGGTATGACTTCAATTTTTTTGAATTTGTTGAGATGTTTTGTGGCCTAATATGTGATCTATTCTAGAGGATATTCTGTGTACCCTTGAAAAGAATATGTATTATGCTGTTTTAGGATGGAATGTTTTGAATATATCTGTTAAATCCATCTGGTCCACTGTGTCATTCAAAGCCACATTTCCTTATTGATTTTCTGTTTGTATGATCTGTCCATTTGATGTAAGTGGGGTTTTAACATTCCCTACATTTATTGTATTACTAATAAGTTTGTCATTAACTGCTTTGTGTATTTGGGTGCTTCCATGTTCAGTACATAAATATTTACAATTGTTATACCTTCTCATTGGATTTTTCTGTCTATGATTATATAGTGTTCTTTGTGTCTTTTTATTTTCTTTGTTTTAAAGTCTATTTTGTTTGGTGTAAGTATTACTACCCTGGCTTTCTTTCACATACATTTGCATGATAAATGCTTTAAGACTGAAATGAATCATTTGTCTTTAAATTTCTAAAATTTCTCTAAGACTGAAATGAGTCATTTGTTGGCAGCATATACATTTTTCATTTTTAAATCTATTTTGTCACCCCATGTCTTTTTTAAAAATTTACTTATTTAAATTCAAGTTAGTTAACATACAGTGTAGTATTGGTTTCAAAAGTACAACCCAGTAAATCATCACTTGCATATAACACCCAGTGCTCATCTCAACAAGTATGACGATTTATTTCACTGACCGATTTATTTCACTGACGATTTATTTCACTGACTGATTTATTTCACTTAGCATGATACAATCTAGATCCATCCACGTTGTTGCAAATGGAAATATTTCATTTTTTTTATCTCTGAGTAGTATTATGTTTTATATATATATATACACCACATCTTCTATATCCATTCATTAGTTGATGGACATTTGGGCTCTTTCCCTAATTTGCTATCATTGATAGTGCTCCTAAAAACATTGGGGTGCATGTGCCCCTTCAAATCAGCATTTTTGTATCCTTTTGATAAATACTTAGTAGTGTGATTAATGGGTCATAAGGTAGTTTTATTTTGAATTTTTTCAGGAATCTCCATCCTGTTTTCCAGAAGTGGCTCCACCAGTTTGCATTCCTACCAACAGTGCACAGGGTGCATCAACATCTGTTGTTTGCAGAGTTGTTAATTTTACACATTCTGAGAGCTGTGAGGTCGTATCTCATTGTGGTTTCATTTGTATTTCCCTGATGATGAGTTATGTTGAGCATCTTTTCGTGTGTCTGTTAGCCATCTGGATGTCTTCTTTTGAAAAATTGATGTCTTTTGTCCATTTATTACTGGATTATTTTTTTGGGGGGGTGTTGAGTTTGATAAGTTTTTATACATTTTGGGTACTAACCAATCTAATATGGATACCATCCAATATGTCATTTGCAAATATCTTCTCCCATTCCATAAGTAGCAATTTAGATTTGTTGATTGTTTCCTTCACTGTACAGAAGCTTTTTATCTTGATGAAACCCCAATAATTCATTTTTGCTTTGATTTATCTTGCTTCTGGAGACATGTCTAGTAAGAAGCTGGTGCGGCCAAGGTCAGAGAGGTTGCTGCCTGTTTCCTCTTGTAGGATTTTGATGGTTTCCTGTCTTACATTTAGGTCTTTCTTCCATTTTTAGTTTATTTTTGTGTATGGTGTAAGAAAGACGTTTAGTTTCATTCTTGTGCATGACACCGTCTAATATTCCCAACACCATTTGCTGAAGAGATTGTGATTTTTTCCATTGGATATTCTTTCCTGCTTTGTTGAAGATGAATTGACCCTACATTTGTGGGTCCATTTCTGTTCCATTGATCTATGTGTCTGTTCTTGTGCC
Source organism: Acinonyx jubatus (assembly GCF_027475565.1). Lineage (NCBI taxonomy): Eukaryota > Metazoa > Chordata > Mammalia > Carnivora > Felidae > Acinonyx > Acinonyx jubatus. The sequence goes on from NC_069389.1 coordinate 49,858,260, forward strand.
AGTACCATACTGTCTTGATGAATACAGTTTTGTAATACAGCTTGAGTTATAGCTCTGTGAGGAATGCTGGTGTTATTTTGATAGGGTTTGCATTGAATGTGTAGATTGCTTTGAGCAGTATCAACATTTTATCAATATTTTTTTCTTCCAATCCATGAGCATGGAATGTTTTTCCATTTCCTTGTGCCTTCTTCAATTTCTTTCATCAGTGTTCTATAATTTTCAGAGTACAGATCTTTTACCTATTTGGTTAGGTTTATTCTTAGGTGTCATGGTTTTTGGTAAAATTGTAAATGGGATAAATTCCTTGGTTTCTCCTTCCACTGCTTCATTATTGGTGTATAAAAATGCAACCAATTTCCATATGTTGGTTGTATATCCTGTGACTTTGCTGAATTCACATATCAGTTCTAGTATTTTTTTGGCACCCTATGTCTTTTTATTGGAAAGTATAACACATTTACATTCAAAGTAGTTATTCATAGGTATGTGTTTATTGCCATTTTTAACTTGTTTTATGGTTCTTTTTGTAGTTTTTGTCTGTTCCTTTCTTCCCTTGTTTCCTTCTTTCATGATTAGTTGGTTTTCTTTAGAGATATACATGGATTCCTTTCTCTCTTTTTTAGCATATATATTACTGGTTGTTTTATTTGTGGTTACATTTACATTTGTATATAAAATTTTCTGCATATAGCAGTCTATATTAAGTAGATGGCTGCTTAAGTGTGAACCCATTCTTTCCTCTTCTTGCTTTTAGTTATATTATGTTATATTTTACATCTTTTTTATTTTGTAAGACCCTTGACTGGCTTTTTCAGAAAAAAATTATTTTTACTGCTTTTGTATTTCCTACTTTTCTTAATCTTACTTATGGTCTTTACTTTCCACTCAGAGTCGCCTTTCACATTTCTTTCAAGGCTCATTTTAGTGGTCATGAATTCTTCTAACTTTGTTTTGTCTGGAAACTCTTTATTTCTCCTTGCATCCTGAATGATAGCTTTTCTGGATAGAGTATTCTTGGCTGAAAACTTTTCCTTTCAGTCCTGTGAATATGCCATGTCACTCCCTTCTAGCCTGCAAAGTTTCTACTGAAAAATCCACTGACAGCTTAATGGGGTTTCCTTTGTACATGTGTGGTTTGTTTCTCCTTTAAAAAGTCTCTATCACCTCCTTTTTTTTAAATTAAATCCAAATTAGATAACATAAAGTGTAATAATAATTTCAGGAATAGAATTTAGCTGTTCATCAATTACATTATACCACCCAGTGTTCATCCCAACAAGTGCCGTTCTTAATGCCCATTGCCCATTTAGCCAATTTCCACACCCAACTCCCCACCAGCAACCCTAAGTTTGGTCTCTGTATTTAAGAGTCTTTTATGGTTTGCCTCCCTGTCTCTTTTTATTTTATTTTTGTATCCCTTCCCCTATGTTCATCTGTTGTGTTCTTTAAATTCAACATATGGGGGCGCCTGGGTGGCTCAGTCGGTTAAGCGTCCGACTTCGGCTCAGGTCACGATCTTGCGGTCCGTGAGTTCGAGCCCCGCATCGGGCTCTGGGCTGATGGCTCAGAGCCTGGAGCCTGCTTCCGATTCTGTGTCTCCCTCTCTCTCTGCCCCTCCCCCGTTCATGCTCTGTCTCTCTCTGTCTCAAAAATAAATAAAACGTTAAAAGAAATTTAAAAAAATAAATAAATTCAACATATGAGTGAAATCATATGATATTTGTCTTTGACTGACATTTCGATTAGCATGATACATTCTAGTTCCATCAACATTGATGCAATTTGAAAGATTTCATACTTTTTTAATCACTGAGGAATATTTGAATATATATATATATATATATATATATATGCACCACATTTCTTTATCTATTCATCAGATTATGGACATTTGAGCTATTTTCATAATTTGCCTATTATCTCTAGTGCTGCTATAAAGATTTGAGTGCATGTGCCCCTTCAAATCAGCATTTCTGTATCCATGGATAAATACCAATAGTGCAATTTCTGGGTCATAAGATAGTTTTATTTTTAATTTTTTGAGCAATCTACATATTGTTTTCCAGTGACTGCACCAGTTTGCGTTCCCACCAGCAGTACAAAAGTTTCCTCTTTGTGTCTCTGCCAACATCTCTTGAGGCCTGAATTGTTAATTTTAGCCATTCTGACAGGTGTGAGGTGGTATCCCACTGTCGTTTTGATTTGTACTTCCCAGATGATGAGTGACATTGAGCATCTTTCACTATGTCTGTTAGCCATTTGGATGTCTTCTTTGGAAAAGTGTCTATTGATATATTTTGCCCATTTCTTGACTGGATTATTTGGTTTTTGGGTGTTGAGTTTCATAAGTTTTTATAGATTTTGGATACTAACCCTTTATCTGATATGTCATTGGCAAATATCTTCTTCCATTCCAATGGTTTCCTTTTAGTTTTGTTTCAATCACTGTGCAGAAAGTTTTTATCTCGATGAGATTGAAATAGTTCATTTTTGTCTTTGTTTCCTTGCCTAAGGAGACATGTCAAGTAAGAAGTTGCTGCAGCTGAGGTCAAACAGGTTGTTGACTACTTTATCCTCTAGGATTATGACGTCTTCCTGTCTCAATTTTAGGTATTTCATCCATTTTGAGTTTATTTTTATGTATGGTGTAAGACAGTGGTCAAGATTCATTCTTTTGCATGTTGATTTCCAGTTTACCCAGCAAAATTTGCTAACAAGACATTTTTTTTCCATTGGATATTCTTTCCTGCTTTGTCAAAGATTAAACCGCCATATATTTATGGGTCCATTTCTGGGTTCTTTGTTCTGTTCCATTGATCTATGTGTCTATTTTGTGCCAGTGCCATACTGTCTTGATGATTACAGCTTTGTAATACAGCTTGAAGTGCTGAATTGTGATGCATCCAGCTTTGGTTTTATTTTTCAACATGACTGGCTATTCAGGACCTTTTCTGGTACCAAACAATTGTTTGTTTTAGCTCTGTGAAAAATGCTGGTGTTATTTTGATAGGGATTGCATTGAATATGTAGATTACTTTGGATTACTATCAACATTTTAACAACAGTTGTTCTTCTAATTCCTGAGTTTGGAATATTGTTACATTTTTTTTGTGTCTTCTATTTTTTCATAAGCTTTCTATAGTTTTCCATCTATAGATTATGCCACTTTCGTTAGGTTTATTCGTAGAAATTTTATGGGTTTTGGTGCCATTGTAAATGGGATGGATTCCTTCTATTTCTCTTTCTGCTACGTCATTATTTGTGTATGGAAATGCAACTGATTCATGTAAATTGATTTTATATCCTGTGACATTGCTGAATTCATGGATCAGTTCTAGCAGGTATTTTTTGGTGGAATCTTTTGGATTTTCCACATAGAGTATCATTTTCTTTGCAATGAGGTTGACTTCCTCCTTTCTGATTTGGAAACCTTTTATTTCTTTGTGTTTGATTACTTAGGTTAGGACGTCTAACAGTATGTTGAATAACAGTGATGAGAGTGGACATCCTTGTAGCATTCTGGGCTTTAGGGGGAAAGCTCTAAATTTTTCCCCATCGAGGATGATATTAGCGGTGGATCTTTCATGTATGGCTTTTATGATCTTGAGGTATGATTCTTCTTTTTTTTTAATTTACAGCCAAGTTACTTAGCATATATTGCAACAATGATTTCAGGGGTAGATCCCTTAAAGTCTCTTACCCACTTAACCCATACCCTCTCCAACAATCCCTCCAGTAACCCTCTGTTTGTTCTCCATACTTAAGAGTCTCTTATGTTTTTGCCCCCTCCGTGTTTTTATATTATTTTTGGATCCCTTCCCTTGTGTTCATCTGTTCTGTGTCTTGAAGTCCTCATATTAGTGAAGTCATATGATATTTGTCTTTCTCTGACTAATTTCGCTTAGCATAATACCCTCTAGTTCCATCCATGTAGTTACAAATGGCAAGATTTCATTCTTTTTGATTGCCGAGTAATACTCCATTACACACACACACACACACGCCTCATCCTCTTTATGGAGTAATATATATATATATATATATATATATATATATATATCGTCGTCTTTATCCACTCATCCAACAATGGACATTTGGGCTCTTTCCATACGTTGGGTCACAGGGTAGTTATTTTTTAAATTTTTTGAGGAACCTTGATACCATTTTCCAGAGTGGCTGGATTTAAATTCCCACCAGCAATGCAAAAGAGATCCTCTTTCTCCACATCCTTGCCAACATCTGTTGTTGCCAGAACTACCCTATGATCCAGCAATTACACAGCTAGATATTTACCCAGAAAATACCAAAATACTAATTCAAAGGTATGTATGCACCCTGATGTTTATAGCAGCATTATTACACTGGCAATTATGGAAACAGCCCAAATTTCCATCGACTGATGAATGGATAAAGAAGTGGTATATATACAATGGAATATTACTCAGCCATAAAAACAAATGAAATGTCATTTGTGAGGACTTGAATGGAGCTATAGAGTATTATGCTAAGTGAAAAATTTGTCAGAGAAAGACAAATTCCATATTATTTCACTAATTTGTGGAATTTAAGAAACAAAACAAATGAGCAAAGGAGAAAGAGAGAGAGAGAGTGAGAGAGAGAGGAAAACCAAGAAACAGAATTTCAAATATAGAGTATAAACTGATGTTTACCAGAGGGTTGTGTGGGTAGGGGCATGTGTTAAATAGGTGATGGGGATTAAGGAGTGCACCTGTGATGAGAACTGTGTATTGTATGGAAATGCATCACTGTATTGTACAAGTGAAACTAATATGTTAATACTGTATGTTATCTCACTGGAATTTCAATAAAAACTGAAAAAAGGACACCTACTCAAGGATTCAAGATCCATTATCTTTCCATGATTTCTTACACTAGAATTAATTACTTCTTCTATAGACCCAGGTTTAAGTCTTTTTCTCAGAATGTATCACATGCTCTGATTCCTCACGGGCTTGTACTTTTCCCCTGATTAGACTGTGAACTTCTTGCTAGTACAGATGTCTTTTTAAATTTTGTATCTCATAACCCAGCTCAGCTCCTGGAAAACCATCTCTGTTTTCTAAATGAATGTTTTTTTTATATTAAATGTATTGTCAAATTGATTTCCATACAACACCCAGTGCTCCTTCCAACAGGTGCCCTCCTCAACACCCATAACCCACCCTCCCCCCACTCCCACTCCCCATCAAACCTCAGGATATTCTCAGTTTTTAAGAGTCTCATATGGTTTGGCTCTCTCCTTATCTGAACTTTTGCTTTTCCTTCCTCTCCACCATGGTCTTCTGTTAAGTTTCTCAGAATCCACATAAGAGTGAAAACATATGGTATCTGTCTTTCTCTGTATGGCTTATTTCACTTAGCAGAACACTCTCCAGTTCCACCCACGTTGCTACAAAAGGCCATCTTTCATTCTTTATCATTGCCACATAGTACTCCATTGTGTATATAAACCACAATTTCTTTATCCATTCATCAGCTGATGGACATTTAGGTTCTTTCCATAATTTGGCTATTGTTGAAAGTGCTGCTATAAACATTGGGGTACAAGTGCCCGTATGCATCAGCACTCCTGTATCCCTTGGGTAAATTCCTAGCAGTGCTATTGCTGGGTCATAGGGTAGATCTAGTTTAATTTTTGAGGAACCTCCACACTATTTTCCAGAGTGGATGCACCACTTTCCATTCCCACCAAAAGTGCAAGAGGGTTCCCGTTTCTCCACATCCTCTCCAGCATCTGTAGTCTCCTGATTTGTTTATTTTAGTCACTCTGACTTGCATGAGGTGATATCTCAGTGTGGTTTTGATTTGTATTTCCCTGATGAGGAGTGACGTTGAGCATCTTTTCATGTGCCTGTTAACCATCTGGATGTCTTTTTTAGAGAAGTGTCTATTCATGTTTTGTGCCCATTTCTTCACTGGATTATTTATTTTTCGGGTGTGGAGTTTGGTGAGCTCTTTATAGATTTGGATACTAGCCCTTTGTCTGATATGTCATTTGCAAATATCTTTTCCCATTCCGTTGATTGCCTTTTCGTTTTGTTGATTGTTTCCTTTGCAGTGCAGAGGCTTTTTTTCTTTGTGAGGTCGCAATAGTTCATTTTTGCTTTTAATTCCCTTGCCTTTGGAATGTGTCAAGTAAGAAATTGCTGCGGCTGAGGTCAGAGAAGTTTTTTTCCTGCTTTCTCCTCTAGGGTTTTGAGCTTTCCTGTCTCACATTCAAGTCCTTTATCCATTTTGAATTTATTTTTATGAATGGTGTAAGAAAGTGGTCTAGTTTCATTCTTCTGCATGTTGCTGTCCAGTTGTCCCAGCACCATTTGTTAAAGAGACTGTCTTTTTTCCCATTGGATATTCTTTTCTGCTTTGTCAAAGTTTAATTCGCTATACTTTTGTGGGTCCAATTCTGGAGTCTCTATTCTATTCCATTGGTCTCTGTGTCTGTTTTTGTGCCAATACCATGCTGTCTTGATGAGTACAGCTTTGTAGTAGAGGCTAAAGTCTGGGATTGTGATACCTCCCGCTTTGGTCTTCTTCAAAATTACTTTGGTTATTAAGCGTCTTTTGTGGTTCCATACAAATTTTAGGATTGCTTGTTCCAGCTTCGAGAAGAATGCTGGTGCAATTTTGATTGGGATTGCATTGAATGTGTAGATAGCTTTGGGTAGTATTGACATTTTGACAATATTTATTCTTCCAATCCATGAGCATGGAATGTTTTTCCATTTTTTTGTATCTTCAATTTCCTTCATAAGGTTTCTATAGTTTTCAGCATACAGATCTTTTACATCTTTGGTTAGGTTTATTCCTAGATACTTTATGATTATTGGTGCAATTGTGAATGGGATCAGTTTCTTTATTTGTCTTTCTGTTGCTTCATTATTAGTGTATAAGAATGCAACTAATTTCCGTACATTAATTTTGTATCCTGCGACTTTGCTGAATTCATGTATCAGTTCTAGCAGACTTTTGGTGGAGTCTATCGGATTTTCCATGTATAATATCATGTCATCTGCAAAAAGTGAAAGCTTGACTTCATCTTTGCCAATTTTGATGCCTTTAATTTTCTTTTGTTATCTGCTTGCTGATGCTAGAACTTCCAACACTATGTTAAACAAAAAGGTGAGGGGCGCCTGGGTGGCTCAGTCAGTTGAGCGTCCGACTTCTGCTCAGGTCATGATCTCACAGTCTGTGGGTTCGAGCCCCGCATTGGTCTCTGTGCTGACCGCTTGCTCAGAGCCTGGAGCCTGCTTCAGATTCTGTGTGTCCGCTCTCTGCCCCTCCCCCACTCACGCTTTGTCTCACTCTGTTTCTCAAAAATAAATAAATGTAAAAAAAAATTAAAAAAAAAACAAAGGTGAGAGTGGACATCCCTGTCGTGTTCCTGATCTCAGGGGGAAAGCTCTCTGTTTTTCCCCATTGAGGATCATATTAGCTGTGGGGTTTTCATACATAGCTTTTATGATGTTTAAGTATGCTCCTTCGATCCCAACTTTCTTGAGGGTTTTTGTTAAGAAAGGATGATGAATTTTGTCTAATGCTTTTTTCTGCATTGATTGACAGGATCATATGGTTCTTATCTTTTCTTTTATTAATGTGATGTATCCCATTGATTCATTTGCGAATGTTGAACCAGCCCTGCAGCCCAGGAATGAATCCCACTTGATCATGGTGAATAATACTTTTTATATTCTTTTGAATTCGATTTGCTAGTATCTTATTGAGAATTTTTGCATGCATATTCATCAGGGATATTGGCCTGTACTTCTCTTTTTTGGCTGGGTCTCTGTCTAGATTAGGAGTCAAAGTAATACTGGCTTCATGAATGAGTCTGGAAGTTTTCCTTCCCTTTCTATTTTTTGGAACAGCTTGAAAAGGATAGGTATTATATCTGCATTGGATGTCTGGTAGAATTCCCCAGGGAAGCCTTCTGGTCCTGGACTCTTATATGTTGGGAGATTTTTCATGACTGATTCAATTTCTTCACTGGTTATGCGTCTGTTCAAATTTTCTGTTTCTTCCTGTTTGAGTTTTGGAAGTGTCTGGGTGTTTAGGAATTTGTCCATTTGTTCCAGGTTGTCCAGTTTGTTGGAATATAATTTTTCGTAGTATTCCCTGATAATTGCTTGTATTTCTGAGGGATTGGTTGTCATGATTCCATTTTCATTCATGATTTTATCTATTTGGCTCCTCTCCCTTTTCTTTTTGAGAAGCCTGCTAGAGATGTATCAATTTTGTTTATTTTTTTCAAAAAACAACTCTTGGTTTCATTGATCTGCTCTACAGATTTTTTTAGATTGTATATTGTTTATTTCTGCTCTGATCTTTATTACCTCTCTTCTTCTACTGGGTTTGGGGTGTCATTTCTGCTCTGCTTCTATTTCCTTTAGGTGTGCTGTTAGATTTTGTATTTGGGATTTTTCTTGTTTCTTGAGATAGGTCTGGATTGCAATGTTATTTTCCTCTCAGGACTGCCTTCACTGCATCACAAAGTATTTGGATTGTTGTATTTTTATTTTCATTTGTTTCCATATATATTTTTTAATTTCTTCTCTGATTTTCTGGTTGACCCATTCATTTTTTAGTAGGGTTTTCTTTAATCTCCATGCTTTTGGAGGTTTTCCAGACTTTTTCCTGTGGTTAATTTCAAGTTTCATAGCATTGTGGTCTGAACGTGTGCATGGTATGGTCTCAATTCTTTTGTGCTTATGAAGAGCTGTTTTGTGACCCAGTATGTGATCTCCCTTGGAGAATGTTCCATGTGCACCCGAAAAGAAAGTATATTCTGTTGCTTTGGGCTGCAGAGTTCTAAATATACCTGTCAAGTCCATCTGATCCAATGTATCATTCAGGGTCCTTGTTTCTTTATTGATCCTGTGTCTAGATGATCTATCCATTACTTTAAGTAGAGTATTAAAGTCTCCAGCCATTACCACATTCTTATCAATAAGGTTGCTCATGTTTGTGATTAATGTTTTATATATTTGGGGGCTCTCATATTCGGTGCATAAACATTTATAATTGTTAGCTTTTCCTGATGGATAGACCCTGTAATTATTATATAATGCCCTTCTTCATCTCTTGTTACAGCCTTTAACTTAAAGTCTAGTTTGTCTGATATAAGTATGGCTACTCCTGCTGTCTTTTGACTTCCAGCAGCATGGTAGATAGTTCTCCATCCCCTCACTTTCAATCTGAACGTGTCCTTTGTTCTAAAATGAGTCTCTTGTAGACATCAAATAGATGGGTATTTTTTTTTATCCATTCTGATACCCTATGTCTTTTGGTTGGAGCATTTAGTCCATTTACATTCAGTGTTATTGTAGAAAGATATGGGTTTAGAGTCCTTGTGATGTCTGTAGGTTTCATGCTTGTAGTGATGCCTCTGGTACTTTGTGGTCCTTGCAACATTTCACTTACAGAATTCCGCTTAGGATCTTTTGTAGGGCTGGTTTAGAGGTGATGAATTCCTTCAGTTTTTGTTTGTTTGGGAAGACATTTATCTCTCCTTTTGTTCTGAAGGACGGGATTGCTGGATAAAGGATTCCCGGCTGCATATTTTTTCTGTTCATCACATATTAGAATTCTTGCCATTCTTTTCTGCCCTGCCAAGTTTCACTAGATAAGTCTGATACTACCCTTACATGTCCATCTTTGTATATTAGGGCCTGTTTATCCTTAACTGCTTTCAGAATTTGCTCTTTCTCTTTGTCTTTTGCCAGTTTCACTATGATATGTCACGCAAAAGATCGATTCAAGTTATTTCTGAAGGGACTTCTCTGTGCCACTTGGATTTCAATACCTGTTTCCTTTCTCAGACCAGGGAAGTTGTCAGGTATGATTTGTTCAAGTACACCTTCAGCCCCTTTCTCTATCTTCTTCTTCTGGAATTCCTATGATATGGATATTGTTCTGTTTAATTACTTCACTTAGTTCTCTAATTTTCCCCTCATACTCCTGGAATTTTTTATGTCTCTTTTTTCTCAGCTTCCTCTTTTTCCATATTTTTATCTTCTAAGTCATGTATTTTCTCCTCTGCCTCTTCAATCCATGCTATGGCTACCTCCATTTTATTTTGCACCTCATTAATAGCATTTTTAGCTCCTCATGACTATTTCTTTGCCCCTTGATCTCTGTAGCAGTAGATTCTCTGTTGTCTTCTATGCTTTTTTTAAGCCCAGTCTAAATGAATAATGAAATGAATAAACAAACTTACTAGATGGTTTAGAGAAAATCATTTCTATTCCCTGTAAGTTTGCAAGATTTAGAACAGGGATCATTACTGTCCTCACAACTTTTTAAGATAAAATAATTATTTCCAATTTTAACATTCTGATAAAATTATAGAGATAAAAGTTTAGTGATTGCCAGGATAGTGGGGGGACAGGACTGATTACAAATAGACATGAGCGAAATTTCTGCGGTGATGAAAGTGTTCTCCATTATGATGGTTTTGGTGGTTACATGACTATACATACGTGTTAAAACACATAAAATTCTAGACTTAAACTTGGTGTGTTTTATGATATGTAAATTATACTGTAATAAAGCTGACCAAAATGGTCTAGATTCTCAAGAAAAAAGGAGCTCTAAAATCCAAGGCCATGAAGGTAATCTAGGGGATGTAGTAAGGAGGACACACCTGATAATAAAGACATCAAAGTTCCAATTTGGTTTTGTCAACAGTTATCTAGGTGATCTTAAACAAGTAATTTAATTTCTCTAAGATATTCTGTGCCTCTGTTAAATAAGGACAATACCTGCTTTGGCCTCCCAGAATACAAGTCTCTAATGAGATAATGTATATGGCTACACTTTAAAAAGTTCAACATTCATTTTATTGTGACCAGAATCTCCACTCTGTACAGAAAAATTTAACCAGATCCAGAGAAGACTGTCTAGAACCCAGAGTTGAAGGAAATAGAATGGATCCTGAAACTCAAAGTTCACCCTCACCAACTTCTATAAAGAGAGCTCATCAACTGATAAAGAAATTTCCTTTGGAAAGTGTTTTCTCAGCCTACACTTGGGAAAAGGAGACTGTTGATTTTTAATTTCTGGGAGAAAGTTAGGTTGGATGTTTGATAGATGAAACATGAGGGTTGCAGAAGCAAAAAGAAAGCACCGAGTGGGAGCCAACATCATTTTCCCCTTGGAGTTCTGGGGACCTAGGTATTTGTCTTGCCTCCAGTGCATCCCAACTAGAGCTTCCTAATTTGTTGCCATGGGGGCACCATCATAGCATGTTTTTCTGGATGATATCATCAGCTGGTGGTCAGTCTCCTAAGGTCAAGGCCAGCCAAGCTAGGTCCATAGAGAAAACAACAGATGGTAGGAGTTGTAGAGAGAGAATATGGATAGATCTATTTTCTTTAAGACCTACTGCAGATATCCTACAATCTTCCTCAAGTGGAAGTATGAAATGGGGATCAGGTCAACTCTTAAACTAAAGTAACCCTCAACTTCATAACACATCTCCCTGGACAAGAGTTTCTAAGTGGTAGTGGTCATTAAACAAGCCTGAACTGCTGTGACTACAAACCTATTTCTGAGTAGGAGCATTAAAATGGGAGGGTGGTAGTTGTAAAACTAAGCTATTAAGCCAGACATCTCTGGGAGTTACATTCTCAGCTTTCATTGTTTACCAGGGTTTTGCCATAGAGCTGTACCCTTATACGTCCAAACATCCTTGCTCTCAGATAGACGGCCTCATGCAGACACACAGACACACTGGAAGACAGACATTTGTACACACCTTCAAGCAAAAATATGCAAATGAATAGGTTCATAGGTTCAAACATATGCACACACAAAAAAAGCACCAGATGTCATAACACCCAAAGATACACCCAGAAAAAGGATGTGTGTGTGTGTGTGTGTCTGTGTGCGTGTGTGTGTTTATACAAACACAGACACACATAAGCAGAGAGTTAAGTTAAAAAACACACACACATTGTAGTCATGATGCTCAGGGACACTTGTAATGCATCAAAGAAATAGTTTAACAATCATGTAGATGGGAAAATGCACATATAGGCATACATATTCAGGAATGCACATGCTCGGAGATATATAGCAAGAAGGCTACACTTATAAAGGTTTGCATAAATATTCAATAGCAAGGATATAAAGAGCCATAGGCAAAGAAGCCTGCTAACACTATGTAAATAAGCCTGTTAACACTGTATTCTTAGACACCAGCTATTGTATCTGCATTTATGAAACACTTTCCCCAAGGAAACGGTCATAAATATGCCACCAGTCAGGAGAGAAGATGATAATTACCCAAAGAATGTAATAAAAGCAAACCAAAGTATTCAGGGTTTAAAATCACACAACTTGAGTGCCTTGGTGGCTCAGTTATGTGTTTGATTCAGTTTGTTGAGCATCCGACTCTTGATTTCAGCTCAGGTCATGATCTCACAGTTCATGAGATCAAACACCAATCTGTCGCTGTGGAGTCTGCTTAGGATTTTCTCTCTCTCTCTCTCTCTCTCTCTCTCTCGATAAAAATAAACAAAAAATATCTCACAGGTCTCCCCATCTGCCATGGGAAAGGCAGCCAAAGACAGTGCTCCCAACTTTTTTATGTAGCCATAAAATAACTCAGAAACGCATTTTTAAAATTGCTGCCATTTCCACATGATGGAAGCTCCAATACTTGTAATATGCCTAAGAAAAAGAATGCTTAGAGGAAATAAATGGTCCCAAGAGGCCTGGAAAGTTCCAAAGGAACTAAGAGATCTTACTTCATTAACTTGCTTGTTTCCTGGTCCCTGGGGCTTCCAGTATCCACCAATGTTCGTGTAGGTTTCTAGTGTCTTGAAGCCCTGATCCAAGAGCCTATGGTGAGAGAATACCCTTTAGGTTGATTCTACACTCCAGCACCTTTTAGAGAGGTCTTATTGCAGGTCTTCCTGGTCAACCTTTCAGAACCACCAGTAGTGAATTGGATCAAGAATGAGAAGGAAGGTTATATTCACATGAGAATAGTGATGGGTAAAAAAGGGGACTGATTTTAGTCAAGAAAAAAATCCAAAGCCAGTATCTGAAATACCCTGAACTTTCTTACACTGCTCAGGGAATATCTTGAGAAAGGAGGAACCTGAGACTCTTGTCTGGAATTACAAAGTAAGAATTACAGTTCTGTACAATTCTTTAGTACTTGAAGTCTTATGTGGTATGGAGAGCTTGGTTAAATAAAACATACAAATATTGTCCAAACATTGTTTCCACCAGTATCTCTAAATTCTTGCCTCTCCCAACACTTCCCAAGAGTGACATGAACAGTGGTAAATTTTCATATCTTTCTGTAATCCAACTATTAAGAGGAAATGTGAACTGTAGATGTATTTAAAAGAGAGAGAGAGAGAGAGAGAGAGAGAGAGAGGGAGAGAGAGGTACCTGGGTGGCTCAGTCAGTTAGGTGTCATACTTCGGCTCAGGTCATGATCTCACTGTTTGAGTTCAAGCCCCCGTCAGGCTCTGTGCTGACAGCTTGGAGGCTGGAGCCTGCTTTGGATTCTGTGTCTCCCTTTCTCTCTACCCCTCCCCCACTCACATTCTGTATCTCTCTCAAGAAATGAATGAACATTAAAAAATTTAAAAAGAGAGAGAGAGAGAAAGAGTAAGAGGAGAAACCAAGTACATATATAATCAGACCCAATTAGTAGGTGAAATCTGTGACCAGAAAACTGTGAAAACTCAGAATAGCCATGAAACACTGTCTCCATTTCCAAGATGAGAATAATGAGGCTCACAGAAGGACAATGATTAAAATTGACTACACACATTTACATACAGAAAATGAGCAACAGAACTCAGGTCTCTGACAACCTGGTTCAGTTATCAAACATGGCTAAATGATACCATCACTGCAGAGATATTCAAATAATGGATAAAGATATATCAGTGTCTTCTTACTTGCTCAGAAGCGAGTGTCTTGCCTAAGATTCCTTCCATCTGCTACAGGGCTATTCATTCAAGTGGTGTTAGGTTTGTCTAGATGTACCTTACAACAATTAAGATTAACACCAACCCAGAGCCACACTTACTGGGAGGGTCAGGGCCTCAGGGGTAAATGATCTGAATGTCACTACCAAAAATAGGCCTTGGAGTCAGCCAAGCTTCAAGTGGTTTGAGCAGAGCTCAGCCAATATGTAGAGTGATATGCATGTGGGTATGCCTACACTGGGGCTGTTTATGGGATCCTTTCAAGTAGAAGAACCCCTCTACTTAGTTTGGAAAGTAAATCTTGAATTCTAATATTGGCATCAACAGATACTTATGGACTATCAACTACTTAAGGGGCCTGGATAGGTATAAGACATAACTCTTATCTCTAACAGACTTATTGTTATTGTTATATCATTACCATCTAGTTGCATGGCAATGAAGAGCTGATAAAGCATTTTTACATTTTTAGTCTTTTTGAGCCTTAAAGCATTCCTGGCAAGGTTCAAATTATCATGCTTATATTGCAGATAAGAAATCTGAGTCTCAAAGTAGTAAAATGACTTATTCCAGGTCACACAGCTAGTAAATGACGGAGACAAGATTCAACTCCAGGTACGTTTGACTTCAAAACTTTTGCCCTTTACATCACATCAAGCTATCGCAAAGCAAACTCCACTGCCTTTCTAATTCTGCTCAATAAATGTTTGGTGAGTGAGAAAGTGAGTGAGTGAATGAATGGATAATGAGAGGCAGTAGTTCTTGTACTAGGTCATATTCAGTTTGAGCCCCATAGTAGTGTATATGTGTGTGTCAGGGTAAGTCCTTGGGAAAATGGAATTGGTAAAAATGCAGTGGGGAGAAGGAATTTGCCATCACTGAATACCCCTGAATTCTAGGAACTGTAGCAGGGACATTCATGGACTCTATTTCACTTAATCCTCACAATGATCCTATTAGTCAAACGCTATCCAGCGTCTCATTCTTCAGATGGGTAAATAGGCACAGAGAGGTTATTCAACTTGCCCAAGGTGGCAGAATAGGAATTTGAACTTGGGTCTATCGAAACTCCAAAGCTGGTCCTCTTTTCACTACACTGGTTTGTCCTGGGAATCTTCAGATTACAAGCCGAGTGGGAGGATCTGGTAGAAGTGCATGTGGAGGAAGATGGAAGGACAGAGACTGAGCACTAGAAAACAACCTGAAGTCCTTCAGATTGAACAAGATAGAGGTAAATAAGCTACTAAACATAATGGGAATGGGATCCTTGGATCCCACTGCCAGCAGAGTCAGGGATATAAGAGAAGATAAATCACAACTGGCTTCTGAAATTGGATCCTGATGTCATCCTCCTTACTAGGGATATCTTTAGCGCAAGTGTCAGTATGGAACCTTGAGAAGCAGATCCACAACGTGGGAGCCACTTATATCCCAGAGGTGAGAGTGGCTGTTGAGGTGATGGCAGGTTCTGTGCCAATCTCTGGGGTACATTTTCCCACCATGGCCTATAAATAACCCCAGAGCAGAACACAAGGTAGGTATTAACCCCAGCTTTCCCAAGCCCTCCCCAGGGGTCTGTCATCTGATCCTGACAATCAGAAGTCTAATGTGGGGATGCACTCTGATACACTGGCAGTGGAGTGATAACAGCTGCTTAAAAAGCCTCTGAATTTCCGGGAGTTGGGATCACTTTCCTAAGAGGGAGGGAGGAGACAGACATCTATGACCAGATAACCTGCATTAGACTCCCTGGACTGACCTCCCAGGGAGTTGTGAGAAAGTACCTTATTCACAAGACTTACAAAATATGGCAAGTATCTGCTACTGCTTTGATGACTTGATTTGTGCCCATCACCTAATCTCTCTTGGGGGAAGGAGGTGGTTGGCAATCCCAGTACAGATGAGCTTGAATGGAACCAAGGATTGTCATTGCAACATTTAAGACAGAGGAAGTCTCTAGGTTTAAAGTGGGTTAAATGAAGCTGCATTTCACCTTGAGGGAATTTCCATGGTTAGTGGTCAGTGAAGGAGAGGAAAGACCTAGGATCCATAGAGAGTAAGCCCAGGCAAGATTCAAGAGAGGCAGGGCTAAGATGACTCTATGGGGGATGGGAACTACATGACTGGTCCCTTTGAGGCCTTATATTCATATTAAATGAATATAAGAGTACTGAGAAAAGGGTGGAAGGAATAACTGGAGCTTATGAGACCTGGAAAGTATTAGGTACAGAGAGCCTGGGGGGAAAAAACGATGATTTAGGAAGATGGTATATTTGAGTGTTTTGAGTTAAAAGGCTCCCCAAATGAAAATGTTTGCATTTTAACAGAAGAAAATGGAAAGAGAAAAGTCTATACCAAGATACTGATAATGGTGGATTTTCAGGTACCGATGAGGAAGAGACCTGGGGGGTAAGGGGAGGCCGTGAGGAAGAAAGAGGGTAAATATCAATACAGTCTGTCTATGCATAAACATTGCTTATCTTGTCCTGCCACAGAAACCAGGACATAAAAGGCATACCTGTACAAAGTTTTCTGGGTCCCCTCCAGTTCACTTGATCCAGCTCCATTGGGATGCTGTGTGAGACAGGCAGAGAGTGGAATTTTTCCAGGAGGATTTTGAGGGGTAGAGTCCTTGGTGATGGTTCAGCTAGGTGAAAGAAAACCTGCAAAGAAAACCAATTAGATTATTTAATGGAGGTGGGAAGTGGGCCAACACTTGGCTTAAATAGCAGAGCTTCTGAATTTGAAATATCTGGTCCAGTCCCCAAATCCAGGCAGAGTTACCATGCACCATCAACAAATGCAAATATCCAACTATCAAGAGCCTAAAAGACATCAAGGAGTGGAGAAAATAAAAATAAGGCAACTGATTTAAAGAAAGTCAGTGTAGCAATACTTATATCAGATAAACTAGACTTTTATGTTCTTGTATTGTTTTTATCCTGCTTTGGTATCAGGGTAGTACTGGCTTCATGGAATGATTTTTGAATGTGTTCCCTCTATTCCTTGATTTGTAAGATTATGATAAAGATTGCTAATTATTTAATTATGTTTTTTTAATGTTTGGTAGTGGGGCACCTGGGTGGCTCAGTTGGTTGAGTGTCCAACTCTTGATTTTGGCTCGGGTCATGATCCCAGGGTCATGGGATCCAGCCCTGCGTTGGGCTCTGCACTGAGCATGAAGTCTGCTTAGGATTCTCTTTCCCTCTCCCACTGCCCCTCTCCCCTTTTTGCACTCTCTTTGTAAAATAAAAAAAATGGTTTCTTTAAAAAAAATGTTTGGTGAATTCACCAATGGAACCATGTGGTCTTGGGCTTTTCTGTGCTGGGAAATTTTCGATTCATAATTCAACTTTTATTCTTGTGTTTTGTTTAAGAAGATTTCTTATTTCTTGGATTCAAGATTCAGTATCCATTCTTGATAACTTGTGTGTTTTTAGGAATTATCTGTTTTTTTTCAAGTTTTCTGATTTGTTAGAATACAATTGTTTATAGTAGTCTGTTATAATATATTTCTGTGGTTATCTGTTGTATTGTTTTTTCTTCCATTTCTCATTTTGCTTTTGAGACTTCTCTCTTTTTTTCTTAGTTAATGTAGTTACAGTTTTGCCAATTTTATTTTTTTTGGAAAAACTGGTCATTACTTTCAATGTTATGCTATTGCTTGTTCTGGTCTCTATTTTATTTATTTCTGATTTTTCTTTGTTATTTCCTTCCTCTACTAAATCTCAGCTTTCTTTTTATAGTTGCTTATGGTGTAATGTTAAGTTGTTTATTTGAACTTTTCTTCTCAATGTAAGCATTTATAATTTATAGCATAAATTTCACTCTAGCATCTGCTTTTGCTGAATCCCACAGGTTTTGAAACATGAGGTTTTCTTTTTATTTTGTTTTGAGACATGTTTTGATTTGCCATTTGATTTGTTATTTGGCCCATTGATTGTGCAGTAGTGTGTTGCTTAATATTTACATATTAAATATTTAATATTTACATTGTAGATTTTCCAGCTTTGTTTTATTGTTTATCTTTAGTTTTATACCATTGTAGTTGGAAAATATGCTTTGTATGATTTCAGTCTTCTTAAATTTATAATAGTTGTTATGTATCGTTTTATGTGATTTAACCAGGGGATTCTTCTGTGCATACTTGAGGAAAATGTGTATTCTGTTTTTCTTGGATGGAATGTTTTATGTATATGTTTTACAACCATATATTCTGAAATATGCTTCGTGTAAAAAAAGTTCTTGTTAAAAAAATAACTTTAACTGAAGTTAGTCATTTAAAATAAAGCATATCGGGGCGCCTGGGTGGCTCAGTCGGTTAAGCGTCCGACTTTGGCTCAGGTCACGATCTCGCACTGCTGAGTTCGAGCCCCGTGTCGGGCTCTGGGCTGACAGCTCAGAGCCTGGAGCCTGCTTCCGATTCTGTGTCTCCCTCTCTCTCTGCCCCTCCCCCGTTCATGCTCTGTCTCTCTCTGTCTCAAAAATAAATAAACGTTAAAAAAAATAAAATAAAGCATATCAGGGGCGAGGAAGGGAGAGGATGGGTAAAATAGGTGAAGGGGATTAAGAGTACACTTATCATTATGAGTAATGATGTATAGAATTGTTGAATCACTATATTGTACACCTGAAGCTAATATAACACTGTATGTCAACTATACTGGAATTAAAATAAAAAATTAATAGAATAGTGCTCAAAATGACTTTTTTAAGTTTATTTATTTATTTTGACAGAGAGAGAAACAGAGAAAGTGGGGGAGGGGCAGGGAGAAAGAGGGAGAGAGACAATCCCAAGCACGTTGCACACTGATCAATGTGGGGCCTGATGCGGGACCTAAATCCATTAATCACGAGATCATGCCTTGAGCTGAAGTAGGACGCTTAACCAACTTAGCCACTCAGGCACCCCAATATAATAGTGCTCTAAATGCAATAAACACTGAATCAGTAATTCTTAGTTTCATGCAAAATAAAATGTTTTTTATTTTTTCTTTCATTTTTTTCTTTTCTTATGTATTTAAAGAGTGTTTTGAGAATAAACACATTAATGCTTAAAGTATTATTTGAAATTCACATTAGGTAGTATTAAAAATATTTCTATGGCATTTTCAGCTCTTAGGACAATAAAACACTACACTTACTCTAAGTATTTAGGAAGCTGTAGATAGAAAGTGGCTAGGCAAGTGGATCTAGAAAATTCTCATCAGAAGAAAAAATAAAACCGTTTGTAAATATGTATGATGATAGATAGTAAATGGACTATTAATTGATCACTTTGCAATATATACAAATATCAAAGTATTACACTGTATTCCTAAAACTAATATAATGTTATATCAATCATACCTCAATTAAAAAGTAAAATTAATTTAAAAAAAATAAAGAAAATAGCACCTATTTATTTCTCTTTTCTTGGGCATTTTTTCTTGTGTGTGTGTTAGGTTTGTATTGAGACAGGGTGAGTAAGCATTCTGCATTTTTTATAGACTTTAACCTTTATTCAATGTGAGACCTGAGCAAATGACTTCATCTCTCTGAGTCTCAGTTCCCCTATTTTGCATAAAATGAAGAGTAATAATACCTACCTTACAGAGTTGCTAAGATAAGAAAATGAGATAATTTACATAAATCATTAATAAAGTACCTTAAAAAGTTTACGTGTATGTGAGAATGAGAGTACAGAGAGATTGACACACACACACACACACACACACACACACACAGATTCAGAGAGACAAAAAAATATACCTTTCTTGACAAAAGCACATCTTAGCTAAGTTCAATTATTCTTCTTTGATATCAACATAGCCATCTATTTTTATCCCAAATTCTTTCTTTTCCGAAATTCTGACCTCCAAATGGAGAAAGAGTAAAGAAACAAACATCTGCAAAATATCTATGGAGCAACTAGAATGTATCAGATACCTTTTATGCGTGCTATCTTATTCAGCCTTTGCAACTACTCCATAAGGTAGATAGTAGTTTCATGGTAAGGAAACCAAGGCTCAAAAAGGATAAGTGAGTTGCCCAAGGGACACATAACTAGTAAATGGTGGATCTATCTGACCACAGACCTGCCACTCTGACTTTCTAGGCAAGATAGAAGTAGTTCCTGGGCACCTACATCCTTCAAGTTTCTCCTCAACACTACTAAGTCATTGTAAACACAGTGCAAATTTCTTTCACATGTATCATTCACCCCCAAGATGATTGGGTGTGGGGAGCCCCTAATAGTTTGGATGACTCAGGGAAGGGTCTCTACCTAGTTCCTAACCCAGTTTCTAAGGGCAGAGACCAGCTACCAAAGTTGGTTTATCTTTATGCACAGTGAAAGTCACTGGGCAGTACTGAAAATAGACCTGTGGAAACTACATGAGACTGTAGTGAATCTGTATAAATCCTAATACATGTTCTCAAGGCTGTTTGTTTTTTGTTTTGTTTTGTTTTGTTTACCACAAACTCAGTGGTTTATTATTTTCTTACAGGTCTAGTGGTCAGAAGTCTGAAATCAAGGTGTCAGCAGGACCATACTCTTTCTGAAGTCTCTAGGGGAAGATACTGTTGTGCCTCTCAACTCCTGGTGGCTCCCAAAAATCTTTGGCATTCCTTGGTTTGTATCCGTATCACTCCAATTTCTGTCTGCATCATCACATAGCCTTCTTCCCTGTGTCTTTGTCTTTGTCTCTGTCCAAATTCTCCTCTTATAAAGACACCAGTCATTGGATTCAGTATGACCTCATCTTACCTTGATTATATCTGCAAAGACCCGTATTTCCAAATAAGGTCACATTCACAGGTACTGAGGATTAGGACTTGAAGATATATTTGGAGGTACACAATTGGGCCCAATACACAAGGACAAAGCCTTTTGAAAATTGCATCTGGGGGAGGGACCAGAACTAAGCAGTTTGAAGCTTAGAGGACAAGGGCAACAGCCTCCACAGATGGAAGAGGGTAAGAAAAGAAAGGCAGCCATTTGTACTTTTACTAATGCTCATCCTGAATTAAAGTTACAATCTTTGTGGCCCCTAATGTCTTTAAAGAATATTTATACCTGCCTGCACAAACTGTAGCATCAACTTCATAATTTTGTGTGTCTAGAAACATTTTGATATGGTACCCATTTTGGACCTTCTTCTTCTTTGTCAAATGTCCCTGATGGTATGGACAGTAGGGAGGCAGCTCACCCAGGGAGTGCCCTGCCCAGCCCTCTCTGCTTCTCCACCAGGAAGGAGAAGCTGAACCCATAGCAAATGCAGGAGTTAATGGTAGAGCAGGAGCAGATGAGAGAAGCCAGAATAACTGGCAAATTGGTCAGCAAAGCCCGACTATAGTTTCCTTCACAGTCCATAGTTTGTGCCACCAGTTTTGAAATGTACAGTAACTAAGAGAATGGGGAAATTGGGCTCAATAATTCTCAAGATACCACAGAATGGAGTGATAAAAAGTATAGATCCAGCACTCACATAAAGGCTAGGATCCCTATGTCTTGATCCCATATTACCACTTTGCATACTTAGATAAGGATCAGTCTCTTCAACTGTGATAGCCACTGCCCTGACTGCTTCTGAGTATGGTTATGAGTACCATTTGTAGGAAGACACATAATAAAATAGGAGACTGGTGATGAGTTCAAATGCACCAGGCACACTGGGGGGATCAAATATGATAACAGAAGTAAAAGCCCATAGTAGGTGTTCAATATATCTATGTTTTCTTTCTTCCCTAAGGAGGAAACAGGGGAGACTCCTTATTTCCAGTTGACAAATGAAGGAAAACAAGAGTCAAAGTGGTTAAATGATTAAACAAAAGTCACACACCCAATAAAGTAAAAGAGCCAGAACTTTGAAACTAAGCTTTTTGACTTCAACTTCAATGTTTTGTTCCTCAAATAGCACGATTCAAGTTCCTTATGTCATATGGAAATAATGATAATAATAATAACAAGTATAATTAGAGTAGTTTTTCAAATCAATTTACATATGAGAAAGCAACCTGCAAAGTATAAAGTCCTGTACAAATTTAAAGAATGCTTACCATTCTTCCTCTTCCTTCTTCAACTTGTATTCTACTAATTCCCACTAAGGTATTAGCTAATAACAGGCTTGAGGTGAAGTCCCTCTCCATGGCATTTGCCTTTAATAACCAATGCAAGTAGCTAACAATGACTCTTGGCCACACACTGCTGCAAAAACTTATATGAACAACATCCCTATAAGGTAAGCATTATTATCGTCTTCACTCTAAAGATAGTCCTTGACTCATTGGGTAGTTATATGGTGAAATAAGCTCATACATGTAAAATGCTGATAACAATGTGTGGGCCCATAATGAGCACTGTGTAAATGTTAGATATAATTATTAGTATTACTCTCATTTTCCTAATGCAAGGAGTGAAGCACAGAGAAGTTTCAGTCTCAACTGACCCTTGAAAAACTCCCCAATTAAAGAGCTCTGATGAGACCCTACCCTGCCATCTGCTTTAACATGCACCACAACCTGGGCTACAAGAGCAATCCTAGGCTTGACCAAGGAGACACTTAGCTCTGGAGGGTTGGATAAACAGACTTCAAAAATAAGACACCTTGGAAGAAGTTAGCTAAAGCCCAGTTTTTCTGGGAAATACAAAAGGATCTGAACCATTCTGCTATCCAGGTTTTTCACTTCTATCTTCTTATAATTATCCACTGCAATAATATAGACTTTGCTAGTTAACAGTGGCTTTGCTTTTATATCCATTATCTCAACTTAGCCTCATCATAGACCTGCAAGGTGCCTGAGGGAAGGATGAGGATTTACAGTTAGCAGAGAAGAATGCTAAAACCCAGAGAGAAAAGTGGGGGTTATCAGTGGGGTTTGTGACAGAGCCAAGACTACAACTCTCAGGTCCTCTTGCTTTCCAGTTTCTGTGTTTTGGGAAATCCTTTCCAACACAGTCTAAAATGAAGTGATTGGACCACATGGTCAATGGTACCCCTGATGTACATTATTGCCTCATGACATTCAGCTTTTCAACTCCATTTTGCTTTTCCCCTGGAACCCAGTCCTTGTCTATGCAGGTGTTTAGAACACTCCAAGGGAAGATAGCCAGCATATTTCAGCAATCAGCAGAGGGCACAAGAGACCTGCCAAGGAAAGCCATTCTGAAACAAGTTACTAGGCAGCAAGGAATCTCCCATTGTTCGGAGAACAATTAAAAGCTTAGCTGGGAGGAAATAACTACACAGTCAGGTAGGAAAGATCCTTAGGAATTATCTGGTGCAAACTCTCTGGTTCAGATGGAGAAACTGAGGCCCAGTGAGGGAAAGGATCTGTCTCAAGGTCACAAAGCAAGTCAAGGGTATTGTTAGGGTCAGGCGTATGTCAGGGTAAAGATAGGAGTCAGAGGCTAAAAAATTTTATCAGTCAAAAGCTTTATTTGGGAACTAAGGTCTCGGGCGAGGTTCCGTGACTCAGGGAGAGAGAGAGAGGAGTCAGGGTAGTCGCATCCAGGTGTGGTGGGGTGGGGTTTTTAAGCTGCAGCGGTTCCGGGTTTAGGTCCCGGTGGGCCTTTTTCGCATCAGGTCGTGCTGTCGCTCGGTGATTGGTTGACCTCCAATTCGTTCTGGCACACTACTAGGGGCTTTTCGTTGGGTTGCGCTGGCCAGATGGCTGTCCCCTCTGCAGTGGTTCGAAGAACATCCTAACAGGTATAAAGGAGACTAGAAGACAGTTTTGTGAACTCAGACACTGCTCCTTCAACTGTATTAACTAGCTGCTGCTACAGTACGGTCTTGAATCATTTCTCTTGCTGCACATTAGTCACATAATTTACCAAATTTCAGTAATAATCACAACATCTATCACTTTGTGGATGCCTACACCATGTCACAAATGGTGCTAAGCTGGGCACCTTATATACTCTGGCTCCATTGGATCCCCACAACAGCCCTCTTAGGTATGGAGTGTTTTGTCCCATTTCACTGATTATAGGACAGGTCATATTCAAGCTTTTGTGACTCCAAAGCCTGTGATTTTATTTATTTATTTTTCAATATATGAAATTTATTGTCAAATTTGTTTCCATACAACACCCAGTGCTCACCCCAAAAGGTGCCCTACTCAATACCCATCACCCACCCTCCCCTCCCTCCCACCCCCCATCAACCCTCAGTTTGTTCTCAGTTCTTAAGAGTCTCTTATGCTTTGGCTCTCTCCCACTCTAACCTCTTTTTTTTTTCTTCCCTTCCCCCATGGGTTTCTGTTAAGTTTCTCAGGATCCACATAAAAGTGAAAACATATGGTATCTGTCTTTCTCTGTATGGCTTATTTCACTTAGCATCACACTCTCCAGTTCCTTCCACGTTGCTACAAAGGGCCATATTTCGTTCTTTCTCATTGCCATGTAGTACTCCATTGTGTATATAAACCACAATTTCTTTATCCATTCATCAGTTGATGGACATTTAGGCTCTTTCCATAATTTGGCTATTGTTGAGAGTGCTGCTATAAACATTGGGGTACAAGTGCTCCTATGCATCAGTACTCCTGTATCCCTTGGGTAAATTCCTAGCAGTGCTATTGCTGGGTCATAGGGTAGGTCTATTGTTAATTTTCTAAGGAACCTCCACACTGTTTCCAGAGTGGCTGCACCAATTTGCATTCCCACCAACAGTGCAAGAGGGTTCCCGTTTCTCCACATCCTCTCCAGCATCTCTAGTCTCCTGATTTGTTCATTTTGGCCACTCTGACTGGTGTGAGGTGATATCTGAGTGTGGTTTTGATTTGTATTTCCCTGATGAGGAGCGACGTTGAGCATCTTTTCATGTGCCTGTGGGCCATCCGGATGTCTTCTTTAGAGAAGTGTCTATTCATGTTTTCTGCCTATTTCTTCACTGGGTTATTTGTTTTTTGGGTGTGGAGTTTGCTGAGCTCTTTATAGTTTTGGATCCTAGCCCTTTGACTGATATGTCATTTGCAAATATCTTTTCCCATTCCATTGGTTGCCTTTTAGTTTTGTTGGTTGTTTCCTTTGCTGTGCAGAAGCTTTTTATCTTCATAAGGTCCCAGTAGTTCATTTTTGCTTTTAATTCCCTTGCCTTTGGGGATGTGTCGAGTAAGAGATGGCTACGGCCGAGGTCAGAGAGGTCTTTTCCTGCTTTCTTCTCTAGGGTTTTGATGGTTTCCTGTCTCACATTCAGGTCCTTTATCCATTTTGAGTTTATTTTTGTGAATGGTGTAAGAAAGTGGTTTAGTTTCAACCTTCTGCATGTTGCTGTCCAGTTCTCCCAGCACCATTTGTTAAAGAGACTGTCTTTTTCCCATTGGATGTTCTTTCCTGCTTTGTCAAAGATGAGTTGGCCATACGTTTCCACAAACGTATCTAGTTCTGGGGTTTCTATTCTATTCCATTGGTCAATGTGTCTGTTTTTGTGCCAATACCATGCTGTCTTGGTGAGTACAGCTTTGTAGTAGAGGCTAAAGTCTGGGATTGTGATAGCTCCTGCTTTGGTCTTCTTCTTCAAAATTACTTTGGCTATCCGGGGCCTTTTCTGGTTCCATATGAATTTTAGAATTGCTTGTTCTAGTTTTGAGAAGAATGCTGATGCAATTTTGATTGGGATTGCATTGAATGTGTAGATAGCTTTGAGTAGTACTGACATTTTGACAATATTTATTCTTCCAATCCATGAGCAGGGAATGTCTTTCCATTTCTTTATATCTTCTTCAATTACCTTCATAAGCTTTCTATAGTTTTCAACATACAGATCTTTTACATCTTTGGTTAGGTTTATTCCCAGGTATTTTATGCTTCTTGGTGCAATTGGGAATGGGATCAGTTTCTTTATTTGTCTTTCTGTTGCTTCATTGTTAGTGTATAAGAATGTAACTGATTTCTGTACATTGATTTTGTATCCTGCAACTTTGCTAAATTCATGTATCAGTTCTAGCAGACTTTGGTGGAGTCTATCGGATTTTCCATGTATAATGTCATGTCATCTGGAAAAAGCGAAAGTTTGACTTCATCTTTGCCAATTTTGATGCGTTTGATTTCCTTTTGTTGTCTGATTGCTAATGCTAGAACTTCCAGCACTATGTTAAACAACAGCGGTGAGAGTGGACATCCCTGTCGTGTTCCTGATCTCAGGGAAAAAGCTCTCAGTTTTTCCCCATTGAGGATGATGATAGCTGTGGGCTTTTCATGAATGGCTTTTATGATGTTTAAGTATGTTCCTTCTACCCCAACTTTCTCGAGGGTTTTTATTTAGAAAGGTGCTGGATTTTGTCAAAGGCCTTTTCTGCTTCGATTGACAGGATCATATGGTTCTTATCTTTTCTTTTATTAATGTGATGTATCACGTTGATTGATTTGTGAATGTTGAACCAGCCCTGCATCCCAGGAATGGATCCCACTTGATCATGGTGAATAATTCTTTTTATATGCTGTTGAATTCGATTTGCTAGTATCTTCTTGAGAATTTTTGCATCCATATTCATCAGGATATTGGCCTGTAGTTCTCTTTTTTTTTTTTTTTTTGCTAGGTCTCTTTCTGGTTTAGGAATCAAAGTAATACTGGCTTCATAGAGTGAGTCTGGAAGTTTTCCTTCCCTTTCTATTTCTTGGAATAGCTTGAGAAGGATAGGTATTATCTCTGCTTTAAACGTCTGGTAGAACTCCCCTGGGAAGCCATCTGGTCCTGGACTCTTATTTGTTGGGAGATTATTGATAACCGATTCAATTTCTTCGCTGGTTATGGGTGTTCAAGCTTTCTATTTCCTGCTGATTGAGTTTTGAAAGAGTGTGGGTGTTTAGGAATTTGTCCATTTCTTCCAGGTTGTCCAATTTGTTGGCATATAATTTTTCATAGTATTCCCTGATAATTGTTTGTATCTCTGAGGGATTGGTTGTAATAATTCTATTTTCATGCATGATTTTATCTATTTGGGTCATCTCCCTTTTCTTTTTGAGAAGCCTGGCTAGAGGTTTGTCAATTTTGTTTATTTTTTCAAAAAACCAACTCTTGGTTTCGTTGATCTGCTCTACAGTTTTTTAGATTCTATATTGTTTATTTCTACTCTGATCTTTATTATTTCTCTTCTTCTGCTGGGTTTAGGCTGCCTTTGCTGTTCTGCTTCTATTTCCTTTAGGTGTGCTGTTAGATTTTGTATTGGGGATTTTTCTTGTTTCTTGAGATAGGCCTGGATTGCAATGTATTTTCCTCTCAGGACTGCCTTCGCTGCATCCCAAAGCGTTTGGATTGTTGTATTTTCATTTTCCTTTGTTTCCATATATTTTTTAATTTCTTCTCTAATTGCCTGGTTGACCCACTCATTCTTTAGTAGGGTGTTCTTTAATCTCCATGCTTTTGGAGGTTTTCCAGACTCTTTCCTGTGGTTGATTTCAAGCTTCATAGCATTGTGGTCTGAAAGTATGCATGGTATAATTTCAATTCTGGTAAACTTATGAAGGGCTGTTTTGTGACCCAGTATATGATCTATCTTGGAGAATGTTCCATGTGCACTCGAGAAGAAAGTATATTCTGTTGCTTTGGGATGCAGAGTTCTAAATAGATCTGTCAAGTCCATCTGATCCAATGTATCATTCAGGGCACTTGTTTCTTTATTGACCGTGTGTCTAGATGATCTATCCATTTCTGTTAGTGGAGTGTTAAAGTCCCCTGTAATTACCATATTCTTATCAATAAGTTTGCTTATGTTTATGAGTAATTGTTTTATATATTTGGGGGCTCCAGTATTTGGCACATAGACATTTATAATTGTTACCTCTTCCTGATGGATAGACCCTGTAATTATTATGTAATGCCCTTCTTCATCTCTTGTTACAGCCTTTAATTTAAAGTCTAGTTTGTCTGATATAAGTATGGCTACTCCAGCTTTCTTTTGGCTTCCAGTAGCATGATAAATAGTTCTCCATCCCCACTCTCAATCTAAAGGTGTCCTCAGATCTAAAATGAGTCTATTGTAGACAGCAAATAGATAGGTCTTTTTTTTATCCATTCTGATACCCTATGTCTTTTGGTTGGCGCATTTAATCCATTTACATTCAGTGTTATTATAGAAAGATACGGGTTTAGAGTCATTGTGATGTCTGTGTGTTTTATGCTTGTAGCGATGTCTCTGGTACTTTGTCTCACAGGATCCCCCTTAGGATCTCTTGTAGGGCTGGTTTAGTGGTGACGAATTCCTTCAGTTTGTGTTTGTTTGGGAAGACCTTTATCTCTCCTTCTATTCTAAATGACAGACTTGCTGGATAAAGGATTTTCGGCTGCATATTTTTCCTGTTCATCACATTGAAGATCTCGTGCCAATCCTTTCTGGCCCTCTTCCGTGGGCCTCTCGTCTGCGCTTGGCTCCAGAGAGTCTGTTCTGCTAGTCTTCTGGTGGTTTTCTGGGTTAGTTAGGCAGGTGTAGGTGGAATCTAAGTGATCAGCAGGATGCGCGGTGAGCCCAGTGTCCTCCTACGCCACCATCTCCCCTCCCTCTCCAAAGCCTGTGCTTTTAAAGAACCAATGACTCGTGTCTGTGCATAGTACACACAGCCCCCTAGTAAGATGTACTCATCTGTGACCCTCTTCCTAGCAACTGATAAACTTGACGTGCAGTACCAAATTGCTATTATCAGGTAATGGAGTCATTAGGTATGTTTGTTTGCTTGCTGTAGTGGTCTTTAAAACCACTGCAATTAAATTTACTTCCAATACTATTATTTCCATTTTTGTGTCCTTAAAACTTGCCAGAAACTATAAATATGGAAACAGAATGCTTGTAAACATATTAATGTCCTTCTAAAAATGCAAGCTTATTACTCCTGTCCTGATGGGGCCCAATTTTTCTGAAAGTGGGATGTGAAAGATGATAATACATGAGAACTATCAAGCTAGACCCCCCACACACACCACGAGAAAGAATTATAAAAAAATACATTATCTCAAAATTATCTGTAGAAACTATAGCATACCCCCTTATAAAAACAGTCTTAAGTCTCAAAACCAGAGACTTTTTTCTATTGTTTATTCAACATTCTTCCTACTACAATTCTAGCACCTGCTTGTCACCACTCTATTAGAACCCCCTGAAGCTATAGTGATCTATATAAAAGCACCAAAGTTGGAGTCAAAAGTGAGATCTGAATCAAAATTTTGTCACAATCTCAATGATTTTGGACAAGTCACTCAACTTCTCTGAGCTTGTTTTCTCACTGGTAAAATGATGATAATCACTTCCACCTCACAAAGTTATTTTACGAATTAAATGAAAACAATGCATGTGACAGCACCCTGGAAAATACTAGACATAAAGCTACCATTCAATGAATATTTGAAGAGAAATGTTATTGGGTTGTCCTCTGCCTACATTCTTCAGGTCAAATAACATAGAGTGTTGTTACCAGAAAGTGCCTAGAGATCTCCGAGATACCAAGACAACATCCTCCCCTCTATAAGGAACTGTGGTCCAGAAAGATGTAAGGTTTTGTCTCAAAGTTATATAGACAACAGTACACAGAACTGGGGCATAAATACAGGTCTCCTGACACTCAGCCCAGAGACTCCTTTTCTCCAGTCTCTGGATTCTGCTCCTGTTGGTGGATGAGGAGAAGGTTGCAAAGGCAGGGAAATATCCCACAGCTTAAGGAAAATAGCTGTCTTAGGCATCATTAAATAACCCTGGTCATTCAGCTGCCATTCTGAGTTTCAGTTTTTGTTCTAGGATGCATTTAGTTGTAACTGCAGGAATTCTGTCCAAGGAAGGAGTAGAAATTGCTCAGGGTTTTAGGATCAGTCAAGTCCCAGGCACCTGACTGATAGGAGTGTTCCTCCTGGGATACTCCTGGTGAAAGGCAGGGATTTGGGGAAGGCACAGCAGTCTAGCTAGTTTCAGGGGTCCTGAATGTTTCAAATGGTGCTTTTGAAGAGCCACCACCCACCTCATCTGAGTACTGGGGACTCCAGTGTAAGCCCTGTTGGTTTTACTCTCTGCATTTCCTGCACCCATACCTAAGTTGTATTTCTGGGGCTGCCCTGCCTGGCTGTACCCTTCGAAGCACCTGAAGGTCTCCTACTCCTCTGTCATGCTGGGCTTCCCCTCTATCTTCTCTATAATAGCTTCAGTGGCTACCCTCCTGACACAGGTGCCCATCTCAGGGGACTCTCCAGTACTGTCATGTTCCTTGAGGAAGCTGATCAGAGCCCCAGTGTCTTCATCGAGCTTCTCAGAGGAAGAGTGCTACCTAGTGAATGCACAATGGTA
Source organism: Acinonyx jubatus (assembly GCF_027475565.1). Classification (NCBI taxonomy): domain Eukaryota; kingdom Metazoa; phylum Chordata; class Mammalia; order Carnivora; family Felidae; genus Acinonyx; species Acinonyx jubatus. The sequence goes on from NC_069389.1 coordinate 49,888,484, forward strand.
GTGGCAGCTGTAACTATTCTATGACATTGGATCATCCTGGAACTCAAAGATGGCCAAGACCAAGACTGAGGCCAAAGCAGAAGTGGTGAGGACCTTGCCTGGCATTTCCTCACCTTCAATGCTCATTTTGAAGGTGCCTGAGGCCTGCAAGGTCTTGTGTTGGCAGGGCAGGTACCTCCCAATGGCACTGCCCCACAGCATGACATAGGGGGACTGATAGTACAGGTCAAGTAGATAGGAGGCCCAAGAGGTGGCACCCTCTAGGATGAAGCCTTCATTGTCACAAAGTAAGCTTTGTGGTGGTGGCCCATCTGCGGCTCTTGCTAGGAGAATGACCTCCACTTGTAGAGCACCTCAGCCACATTGCTGAAGAACTTGACAACACCCCGAAAAGGTGTTGCCTTGTCTCAGCATAGGTGCCCAGGGGTCCCCTCATTTCTCCCTTTCATATTCCCTTCCAAGGTGGGGCGCTTGATGGAAGAATCCACTTCCTGGATTCTGGAGTCTCCGGATGTGTGTGGGGCCTCATGGTCCCCAGGCAACATGCCTTTCAGGTAGCTCCTAGCCTGCCTGCTGCCACTGGATTGATCAGGGTCTTCTTCCTCCCAAGAGTCTTCCTCCACTTGGATTCCAAAGAAGTCAGAGGCTAGCACTTTCTGATTCACTTTCTTGGTTATGTACACCAGCTTCTGCACACCTGCAAGGATGCACTCCAAACCCTCAATGTGGCCTGCTTAGGAATAGCGGAAGGGCTTCATGTCCTTCTCTGCCCTCATCATCTGGTAGATACCTGGGGATTCATGGGGTCCCTGGGCCTTGCTGATTCTAAGGGGAGTATTCTTAGAGTCTCCAGTGTAAGGCTTTGACCTCTTAAATGACTTCATTTGATCCAGTGATGTGATTTTGTGTTTCAATTCTGATGGTCTGGAGGTGTCTCCCAGTAAAATCATGGACCAGGGTCACTTCCTCTGACTAGAAGGTCCTTTTCTGTGGCTTACAAAATTCCAGATCTTGCCGGCTTTAGTTTTACTCTTATTCTGACCACTCTCTTCCCTGGGACTCAAGTACCCCTGGTCATACTGTTCAGTTTCCTCCAACACAACCTACCCAGCCAGGCCTTCTATATCAGGGTGACCTGGGAAGACCTGAACCAGGTAACTATAGGATGCCAGCTTAGAAAAAGGGACAGTCTAGCAGATGCTTATAGTCTCCATGATCAGAGCAGGGGATGGGAGCACCAAGACACAGAGGGATGTCTGGCCAGTTATTTCCAGATGAAGAGGAGAAATATAGGAGAGATATATTACACAAAGCTACAAACAGGGTTCTTTACAGAGTTGTCACAATCAGATGCATAGAATATATATTGTCATCACTGAGCCATCAAATATTTAGGACCCTTACAAAACAAAATTTAGTTAGTTTGGACCCTACTAGTTTGGCATTGAAGGAGATCACAGCTTATCCTTTGTGCCAAGGAAAGCATTGATTCTTACTTAAATGCAAATATTCTTGAGATCGGCATACCTTAAAGCTATTATTATCGGACCTTGAGCATATATATATATATATATATATATATATATATATATAGCAAAGCCAAAAAAAAAATGAAAAGCTGAAAGGTACCTCAGAAGTCCATTAGTTTTATCCTCTGACTTTACAGGAAAGCACTAAAGATCCACAGAAGAAACCTGTCTTGCCTAAGCCACAAAGCCAAGAGAGCAGAAGGTTCCAAGCTCCCATATCTCATTTGTTCCTCTGTTCACTCAGGAAACCAGCAGGTAGAGTTTGCCTGATAGATCACCTGGTTAGCTCCAATCACTAAGTTAGGTGCTGGACACCACTAATATGAAACAGACACACACAGGTAGTCACCCAAGTTCACAGGGCACTGAGAGAGACTGGTGGACATAAATTGCAATACAGCCTGATAAAAGTGCTCTAGTAGAGGTATGCATAAGGGCAGTAGAAGATTAGAGGAAAGGAGAAAGGGAACATTAGACTTAAAGGGGCTGGAGGCTGGGGATAGGTGGAGAGATAGAAGATTATTGGCCCACAAGAATGCTTTCCAATACAGCTGGGACTAGAACTAGGAACTCACTCATGGTGAACTCTCTTTCCATAAAGTGATGTTTGTCCCTCTGTCCTGCACAGCTAAGAGGGAGAGAGAGAAAAACGCAGGTTGATATTCAGAAGCTGAAAGGAAAGGAAGAGAGGCAAAAGCAGGCAGAGCTCAGAGCCCTAAAGACAGTTTTTGCCTTCTTGGTGGTTTAACAAGGGGTCAACTCAGTAGATCAGTGTTTAGCCCTCCTTTTCCTGTCTGATCTTCAAGGTTAACTTCACCTGACCTGGATCATGCCTTTACTTTGTGTCCTTCCTGTACTCATAAGCACAACGTGCATAGAATCTGTTTGATTCAGAAAATATTAAAGTTGGAAGATATCTGAAACATTATCTAGTTTTGTAAAATGGGACCAAAAAGGGGGAGGGACTTGACCTAGATAACCATCAAGCCAGTAGCCGGCCAAGAATAGAAGCCTTGTCCTCCTGCCTCTCAGGCCAGGAAGGGCCCTTACCTCTGCCACGCACTGCCACTCTCATCCAAAAGCTCTATTTCTCCAAGTAGGCTGTCTGGCCAACTCAGGATGGTAATAAAAACAGCTCACCTTTATTAGTGTGAGGCATTGTATAAGTTCTTTATTTTTTTTTCTCACAACAACCTTATGAAGCAGGTTCTATTGTCATCCCCATTTTAAAAATGGTTCAAATGGAGTTTAGAAAGGTTAAATTATTTGCCTAGGTTCTCCATAGCCACTCATGGGTTTGAATCCATACAGTGTGATGCCAGAGGCTATGCCCTTAACCATTATACTATACTCCCTTTCCAGAACAGAACTTTGCACACAGAGGATGGTCCATACACAAGTCTTCCTACTGGGCTGCTGTCTCTTGACTTTCTCTGGCAGTACCAGAGCAGAATTATCTTCCTAAAGGGCACCTTGACACATTCTTGGTCACAGGTCCAAAAGCAGAGCATGGTTGGGACTGGGGAGTTGGTGAGAGATGACCACTTTACCTGGTGACTCTCCTACAGAAAGCCATCCCAAATAAGGCAGATGAACTAAGAACTTTCACTTTCCCTGATTTTCCATCTGGTCAGAGACCTTTCCCTTGGGATTTACTCCAAATATATTTCAAAAAAAGAATATGCTCTGAAAAGAGACAGTCTTAGGCTCTAAGTATAACTTACAATCAAAGAGAACTTTGGGATCTTCATCCACCATTTCGCAGGATGAAACTGAGGCACAGAAAATCCATAGGAAAAGAATGTCAGGTGTACATTGTGTATTTATACACCAATGACAACTGCAGAGCTATAAAGGATGTTGGAAACCATTTATCTGGGTCCCTCACGCTGCTTCATCAAGATGACAAAGGCCAAGGGAAATTTCCCCAGCACACAAATGAGTGAAAGAATAGGGCTAGGTTTTCCAATATGCAGGCCAGGCTACTGTGCCCCCCTAATTCTCTCATAGATGTTTATAAGAGGTCCACCAAAAAATGGGGATACTATAAAGTAGAATTTCCCTGTGGGAAGACTTAAGAATGGACACAAATATGTATTTTTAAAAAAAATCCATTTGGTATAAGCATTATTTTAAGTCTCAGGATATAACTAAAATTATCAAGGGATATATATGAGGTGAAACCTTTATCAATGAATTTTATTTTTCACTGGACCAAAAAGACTCTTCCTAAGACAGGAGCAGAGCTATTATCATAACACACAAAAACAGGGACCCCCTTTTTCGTGAACCAAACACATTCCTTTCATGCTGCTATAGAGCACTTATCATCCTGCATTTTGATTACCTGTTTGTGTGTCTAACTCCCCCGTAAGACTGGGTGTCACAGACTCTAAGTCTAAAGTTCTCTTTTGGTCAGCAAAAGAGTGGGATGCAGGATGAAAAGTGAGAGATGGCTAATGTCTACGAAAAGACAAGAGCCCCGAATAAGGGTCCTTGCCCTGTTTATGTTAGGATCAGAAGGTTTAAAACATGATGATGGACATGCACAAAGACACAATGAATCTGTGAACATTAACTTGTGGACATGAGGGAAAGGGGGTCTTGAAGACATTCAGAGTTAGGGGTTTGGGTTAATACAAAACAAAATCCTGGCGCCGGGCAGTCAGGCAGAAGGTTGTTTACAGCGGACATGAGACACCACCTCTGTTTATCTCAGCTAGCCTAGGGGATGAGACAGGTAGGACAAATAACCTCAGGGTTAACAAGGCACCTTTTATTTTGTTAATCATCTCTACTCTGGGCAACTTCACCTGCAGCACAGCAGTCTATAGCCCAATTTACCTGTTTACCTATCTTGTTCCTTTCTTTCTGTGAAAGCAGCTTTCTGCTATAGTACTAAATTGAGGGGGTGCTTACGCCCTGAATGCCTAATCTTGCTTACCTCATATACCTTTGTATTGGGTGCCTTTGCACCCCCTGTCTATTCTGGAGCCTTTGCCTCTCCCTCTCTATTCTGGGGGCTCTGCACCCCCTCTCTATTCTGGGGTACCTTTAAACCTCCGCATTCTGGGGTCCTAATCGTGTTTACCTAATCTTGGCTGTGAGTATCCTTTGGCTTTGTACTTCTTTATGCCTTGTTAACCCATTGGTATAAGCCCAGGGAATTTCTAAGCTTATTTCCCTCAACTTACAGATTTTCCAGGGTAAATATTGTATCTTATTTACCTTGCTAATCCTCAGTGCTTGTTAGGTGCCTTCCATACAGTTGGTGCTTAATAATGAGAATCTGAATCAGGAGTCAGCAAACCAAGACCTGCCACCTGGCTTTGTAAAGTTTTATTAGAATACAGCCACGCTCATTAATTTATTTATTTTCTATGGCACTTTTCTGCTACAAAAGCAGAATGAGTATTTCCAATTGAAACAGCACAGCCCTCAAAAGTCTAAAATATTTATTATCTGATCCTTTACAAAGAATGTTTGCTGATCCATGCTGCAGGTAATATTTTATGTGTATAGTCTTCTATAGTTTACCATTCTTACATTCCTATAGAGTGGGTATTTATGGCTCCATTGTAGAGATATCCACAGTGGGTATCAGGAGAACAAACTGCTTTGCATCACTCAGAAGTATACCACAAACAGGTAAGAATTAGCAACAAAACATGTTTCATTTATCCAGTCAAAAGTTCCTGACCTTATAGACAATGAATGGCAGAACTAGAGCAAGAACACTGGGTATGTGGTGTCAAGTCCAATATCCACTGTCCTATGTCTGACTCTTTCCTTAGGAGCCTTAAAAATGATAATAAAAGAAGATTCGTTGCTAATTCCTACCTATATAGCATTTATTGCATGACATAAGAATTGCTTAGGTCAACAGACACTTATTTCCAAATTCACTTGAAATATGAACACAGTTCTCCTAAATATCAAGCAATCTTGCAATTAGTTTTCTGTGCCATAAAGGTGCTATGAGTGTTAAATGAGATAATGCCTAACACAATAAGGGTGATAATGAATGATATGTCTTGCACTTACTTTGAACTAAGCACTGGGTTAAACACTTTATTTATGTATCATATCACTAATCTTTGTCACATGGCTAGGAAGTATTATGATCCCCATTTTAAATGCAGAAAAGAAGCCTCAGAGTAGAGAGGTAGCTTTACCCAAAGTTACATTTAGAGTCAGAATTTGAACCAGGTGCATTTGATGCCAGAGCCTGTGTTCTTTAATCACAACCCACACTGCCCCTCCAAGTATAACAATGTCTGGCACATTCTACCACTAAATTATCAATTCCTGGATTATGTTTTAATTTCTGTTTTTATCAGCATCTACCATTTGTTGAACGCTTGCTATGTATCAGGGATTGTGCTATGCACTGTTATAAATATTAACTAGTTGAACATTCAAAACTACACAATGAGGTTGGTACTATTACCTCCATTTTGCAGTTGAGGAAGCTGAGAGACTAAGAAACTTGACAAAAATAACACATCTAGCAGATGGTTGGCACTAACAATGTGCTTGTTACTCTGGGGAGGAGAGGCATGAGATTCATGCCTGGAAGAAACCTGGAAAACAACCTAGTAGATCATGACCCTCCCTCCCATTCCAGTAGGGTGGTATAAGGGAAAGAGAATGGGCTTAGGGGTCAATAAGACCTGGGGGAATAATGCCCAGTTTACCCCAAATGGTTCAAATAGAGTATGAGCTGCCTTCTTGATTTTACATTTCTGTAGAAAGACAAATAGGACAATCCAGTTCATGAGGATGAGCCACAGGAAACCAGTGCTTTAAGACTCCTTAAGAAGAAGGTAATAATGGTAGTGATTGCTTCTTTTGGGCTCATCATTAATCATCCCATCTGACTCATACCACTTAACTTTGCTCTTCCTCAAAGAGGAACAATAGGTTACCTGACTACCCTTCCCCTTCTTTTTAGATTTAATTTCAAATCATAGAGTTATAGGCCCAAGACTTCTAACCCAGCCCTATCACATCCTCACTGTGACCTTGGTTATGTCACTTCCTCTCCAAGCCTCAGTATCTACATATGTAAAATAAGGAAAAAGAATCCCCCTCATTGAATTGGTATGAGGATTCAATGTGAAAACATGCCAGAAGTCCTCAGAATAAGGCCATTACATTCAACAGATATCAGGATGGAAGCTGCACCTTTCATAAAGTTGCCTAAGTGGATGGTGAACCTGAGCCATTTTCATAAATCCAAATATAACTCTGATACACATTTCTCTGAGATGATTTTCTGATAAGTGACATCCTCAGCAGCTTGTCTGTATGGTCTTAAGGAGAACATCTGGAGTAAAAATACCTGGGAGCACAAAGAGCCTGAATTCAGCCTGAAGGACGAATGAAAACATTAACCAACTGGGGAAACCAGTAGAGATGTGGCCAAACATCTCCATCAGACCCAACCCCAGAACAGAGGCAAGGCTGTTCTGTTGCAGGTGGCTGCCTTGTCCTTCTTGATTATTTGGTCTGTTTTGCAATCTTGCTAAATTCAGGACCCTTTCAGTTTCCCTTTCCCATGGTCCCCCTGGCATGCAGGGCACAAGTAGCTGCATACTTAGTTCTTTATTACCTAAAATCCAATAGTTCTCTCAAAATCAATAATAGATTGTAAGAATTACAGCACATCTAATCGAATCCCTCATTTAGTAGAAAATGAAACCAAAGCCCAGAGAGATTAAGTGGCTTAACCATATCTACCCACAAGAATGTTTATCCTTCCAATCCATGAGCATGGAATATTTTTCCATTTATTTGTGTCATCTTCAATTTCTTTCACTGGTATTATAGTTTTCATACTACAGGTCATTAACTTTTGGTTAGGTTTATTTCCAAGTATCTTACTGTTTTTGGTGCAATTGTGAATGGGATTGATTCCTTGATTTCTCCTGCTGCTTCATTATTTGTGTATAGAAATGTTTATTTTGTATCCTATAATATTACTGAATTTGTTTATCAGTTCTCTCAGTTTTTTGGTGGAGTCTTTTAGGTTTTCTATATAGAGTATCATGCCATCTGCAAATAGTGGAGGTTTTAATTCTTCCTTGCCAATTTGGTTGCCTTTTATTTATTTTTGTTGTCTGATTGCTGAGGCTGGGACTTCCAGTACTATGTTATATAACAGTGCTGAGAGTAGACATCCCTATTTTCTTCCAGACCACAGAAGAAAAGCTATCAGTTTCTCCACATTGAGGATGATATTAACTATACGGCCGATATTATGTTGAGTTATGTTCCCTCTATCCCTATTTTGTTTAGGGATTTTTTTCATTACTAATGTTGTACTTTGTCAAATGCTTTTTTTTTTTGCATCTATTGAAAGGATCATATGGTTCTTAACCTTTCTTTTATTTGTTTTATTTAAATTCAAGTTAGTTAAAGTACAGTGTAGTCTTGGTTTCAGAAGTAGAACTCAGTGATTCATCTCTTACATATGACACCCAGTGCCCATCCCAAAAGTGCCCTTCTTAATGTCCATCACCCCACCCATCCCCCCGCCCAAATCCTCTCCAGCAACCCAGTTTCAAAGTGGTTAGTTTGTTCTCTGAATTTTAAAGTCTCTTATGGTTTGCCTCCCTCCCTGTTTTTATCTTATTTTTACTTCTCTTCCCCTATGTTCACCCTGTTGTTTCTTAAATCCCACATATGAGTGAAATCATCTGATATTTGTCTTTCTCTGACTGACTTATTTCGCTTAATGTAATACCATCTAGTTCCATCCACATTGTTGCAAATGGCAAGATTTCATTCTTTTTCATCAGCAAGTAGTATTACATTGTATATCTATACCACATCTTCTTTTTCCATCCATCAGTTGATGGACATTTGTGCTCTTTCCATAATTTGGATATGGCTGATAATACTGCTATAAACATTGAGAAGCATGTGCCCCTTTGAATCAGCATTTTTGTATCCTTTGGATAAATACCTAGTAGTACAATTGGTGGGTTGTAGGGTAGTTCTGTTTTCAAGTTTTTGAGGAAAATTCATACTGTATTCCAAAGGGGCTACACCAGTTTGCATTCCAACCAACAATCAAAAGGGTTCCCCTTTACTGCATCCTTGCCAACATGTATTGTTTCTTGGGTTGTTCATTTTAGCCATTCTGACAGGGGTGAGGTGGTATCTCATTGCAGGTTTGATTCATATTTCCTCGGTAATGAGTGATGTTGAGCATTTTGTGTGTGTGTGTGCATCTTTTATCCACCTGCATGTCTACTTGGGAAAACTATCTATTTATGTCTTCTTCCCATTTCTTCACTGGATTGTTTTTAGGGTGTTGAGTTTGGTAAGTTCTTTACAGATTTTGGATATTAAGCCTTTGTCTGATATGTCATTGGTGAATATCTTCTCCCATTCCACTGGTTCCATTTTAGTTTTGTTGATTGTTTCCTTCGCTGTGCAGAAGTGTTTTTTATCTTGAAAATGTCGTAATAGTTCATTTTTGCTTTTGTTTCCCTTGCCTCCTGAGACATGTCAAGAAAGAAATTACTGTGATGAAAGTCAAAGAGGTTGCTATCTGTTTTCTCCTATAGGATTTGGATGGTTTCCTGTCTCAAATTTAGATCTTTCACTGATTTTGAGTTTATTTTTGTGGATGTTGTAAGAAAATTGTCCAGTTTTATTTACTGCATATCACTGCCCAATTTTCCCAGCACCATTGGCTGAAGAGATGGTCTTTTTTACATTGGATTCTCTCCTTCTTTGTTGACGACTAGTTGCCCATATATTTGTGGGTCCATTTCTGGGTTTTCTATTCTATCCCACTTATTTGCTGTTTTTGTGCCAGTACCATACTGTCTTGAGTCTTAAAGTCCTACATTGTGATTACTACACCGTGGTTTTCTTTTTAAACATTACTTTGGCTATTTGGGGTCTTTTCTGTTTGCATACAAATTTCAGTATTATTTGTTCTAGTTCTGTGAAGAATGCTGGTGTTGTTTTGATAGGTATTGCAAGGAATGTGTAGATTGCTTTGGGTAGTATCAACATTTTAATATTTTAATATTTATTCTTCCTATCCTTGAACATTGAATAATTTTCCATTTCTTTGTGTCTTCTTCAATTTCTTTCATAAGCTTTCTATACGTTTCAACGTACAGATCTTTTAACTCTTTGGTTAGGTTTATTCCTAGGTATCTTATCATTTTTGGTGCAATTGTAAATGTGATCGATTTCTTGATATCACTTTCTGCTGCTTCATTAGTGGTGTATAGAAATGCAACTGTTCCTGTGCATTAATTTTACATCCTGAGACATTGCTGAATTCATGTATCAGCTCTAGCAGTTTTTTGGTGGTCTTCCAGGTTTTCCACGTAGAGTATCATGTCATCTGCAAAAAGTGAGCATTTGACTTCTTCCTTGCCAATATGATTGCCTATTATATATTTTTTTATTTTCTCATTGCTGAGGCTTGAACTTACAGTATTATGTGGAACAACAGTCGTTAGATAGGACATCCCTGTCATGTTCCTGATCTTAGGGGGAAAGCTCTCAGTTTATGTCATTGAAGATGATATTAGCAGTGTGCCTTTCATATATGGCTTTTATGATTAAGGAATGCTCCTTCAATCCCTACTATCTTGAAAGTTATTACCAAGAAAGTATGCTGTTTTATCAAATGCTTTTTCTGCATCTATTGAAAGGATCATATAGTTCTTATCCTTTTATTAATTTATTAATGCAATGTGCACTGTATCACATTGATTTACTTGTGAATGTTAAATCATCCCTGCAGCACAAGAATAAATCTAACTTGATCATGAAGAATAATTCTTTTAATGTATTGTTGAATTTCATTTGCTAGTATCTTGTTGAGAAATTTTGCACTCATGTTCATCAGGGATATTGGCCTCTAATTATCATTTTTAGTAGGGTCTTTGGTTTTGGAATGAAGGTAATGCTGACTTCATAGAATGAATTTGGAAGATTTCTTCCATTTCTATTTTTTGGAAAAGTTTGAGGATATAGGTATTAATTCTTCTTTAAATATCTGGTATAATTACCCTGTGAAGCCATCTGGGCCAGGACTCTTGTTATTTGTTGGGAGATTTTTGATAACTGATGCAATTTCTTACCTGGTTATGGGTCTTTTGAAATTTTCTTTCTTCCTGTTTGAGTTTGGGTAGTGTGTGAGTGTCTAGGAATTTGTCCATTTCTTCCAAATTATAAAGTTTGTTGACATATAAGTGTTCACAGTACTCTCTCTTTTTAATATAATTTATTGTCAAGTTGGTTTCCATACAACACTCAGTGCTCATCCCAACAAGTGCCCTCCTCCATGCCCACCACCCACGTTCCCCTCTTCCCCACCCCCATCAACCCTCAGTTTGTTCTCAGACCTTGAGAGTCTCTTATGGTTTTACTACCTCCTACTCTATAACTTTTTTCCCTCTTCCCCTCCCCCATGGTCTTCTGTTAACTTTCTCAAGATCCACATATGAGTGAAAATATATGGTATCCATCTTTCTCTGCCTGACTTATTTCACTTAACATAATACCCTCCATTTCCATCCACGTTGCTGCAAATGGCCAGATTTCATTCTTTCTCATGCCACGTAGTATTCCATTGTATATATAAACCACATCTTCTTTATCCATTCATTAGTTGATGGACATTTAGGATTTTTCCATATTTTGGCTATTGTTAAAAATGATGCTATAAACATTGGGGTACACGTGCCCCTATGCATCAGCACTCCTGTATCCCTTGGGTAAATTCCTAGCAGTGCTATTGCTGGGTCATAGGGCAGGTCTATGTTTAATTTTTTGAGGAACCTCCATACTGTTTTCCAGAGCAGCTGCACTAGTTTGCATTTCCACCAGCAGTGTAAGAGAGTCCCCATTTCTCCACATCCTCTCCAGCATCTATAGTCTCCTGATTTTTTTTCATTTTAGCAACACTGACCAGCGTGAGGTGGTATCTCAGTGTGGTTTTGATTTGTATTTCCCTGATAAGGAGTGATGCTGAGCATCTTTCCATGTGTCTGTTGGCCATCTGGATGACTTCTTTGGAAAAGTATTTATTCAAGTCTTCTGCCCATTTCCTCACTGGATTATTTGTTTTTCAGTTGTGGAGTTTGGTGAGTTCTTTATAAATTTTGGATACTAGCCCTTTATCCAATATGTCATTTGCAAATATCTTTTCCGATTCCATCGGTTGCCTTTTAGTTTTGTTGATTGTTTCCTTTGAAGTTCAAAAGTTTTTTATCTTGATGAGGTCCCAATACTTCATTTTCTGCTTTTAATTCCCTTCCCTTTGGAGACGTGTCGAGTAATAAATTGTTGTGGACGAGGTCAAGGAGGTTTTCTCCTGCCTTCCCTTCTAGGGTTTTGATGGTTTTCTGTGTCACATTCAGGTCGTTCATCCATTTTGAGTTTATTTTTGTGTGTGTGTAAGAAAGTGGTCTAGTTTAATTCTTCTGCATGTTGCTGTCCAGTTCTCCCAGCACCATTTGTTAAAGAGACTGTATTTTTCCATTGGATACTCTTTCCTGCTGTCCCAAAGATTAGTTGGCCATAGGTTTGTGGGTCTAATTCTGGAGTTGCTATCCTATTCCATTGGTCTATGTGTCTGTTTTTGTGCCAATACTATACTGTCTTGATGATTACAGCTTTGTAGTGGAGGCTAAAGTCTGGGATCATGATGCCTCCCACTTTGGTTTTCTTCTTCAATATTATATTGGCTATTTGGGGTCTTTTGTGGTTCCATACAAATTTTACGATTGTTTGCTCTAGCCTTGAGAAGAATGCTGGTGCAATTTTGATTGGGATTGCATTGCATGTGTAGATTGCTTTGGGTAGTATTGACATTTTAACAGTATTTATTCTTCCAATCTATGAGCATGGAATGTTTTTCATTTTCTTTGTATCTTCTTCAATTTGCTTCACAAACTTTCTATAGTTTTCAACACACAGACCTTTTACATCTTTGGTTAGTTTTATTCCTAGGTATTTTATGGTTCTTGGTGCAATTATGAATGGGATAAGTTTCTTTATTTCTCTTTCTGTTGCTTCATTACTGGTGTATAAAAATGCAACAATTTTCTGTACATTGATTTTGTATCCTGCGATTTTGCTGAATTCATGTATCAGTTGTAGCAGATTTTTGGTGGAGTCTGTCGGGTTTTCCATGTAGAGGATCATGTTGTCTGCAAAAAGTGAAAGTTTGATTTCATCTTTGACAATTTTGATTCCTTTGATTTAATTTTGTTGTCTGATTGCTGATGCCAGGACTTCCAACACTATGTTAAACAACAGTGGTGAGAGTGGACATCCCTGTCGTGTTCCTGATCTCACGGGGAAAGGTCTCAGTTTTTCCCCATTGAGGATGATATTACCTGTGGGCTTTGCATAAATGGCTTCTATTATGTTTAAATATGTTCCTTTCATCCCGTATTTCTTCAGGGTGTTTATTACGAAAGGATGCTATACTGTGTCCTATGATGTTTCTGCATCTATTGAAAGAATCATATGGTTCTTATCTTTTCTTTTATTAATGTGATGTATCACATTTACTAGTTTGTGAATGTTGAAACAGCCCTGCAGCCCAGGAATTAATCCCACTTGATCATGGTGAATAATTCTTTTTATATGCTGTTGAATTCAATTTGGTAGTATCTTGTTGAGAATTTTTGCATCTATATTCATCAGGGATATTGGCCTGTAGTTCTCTTTTTTTTGCTGGGTCTCTGTCTGGTTTAGGAATCAAAATAACACAGGCTTCATAGAGTGAGTCCGGAAGTTTTCCTTCTAGTTCTATTTTTTGGAACAGCTTGAGAAGGATAGTATTAACTCTGCTTTGAATGTCTGGTAGAATTCTCCAGGGAAGCCATCTGGTCCTGGACTCTTATTTGTTGGGAGATTTTTCATGACTGATTCAATTTCTTAACTACTTATGGGTCTGTTCAAATTTTCGGTTTCTTCCCGTTTGAGTTTTGTGAGTGTGTGGGTGTTTAGGAATTTGTCCATTTCTTTCAGGTTGTCCAGTTCGTACGCATATGATTTTTCATAGTATTCTCTTCCAATTGCTTGTATTTCTGAGGGACTGTTTGTAATAAATCCATTTTCACTTGTGATTTTATCTATTTGAGTCGTCTCTCTTTTCTTTTTGAGAAGCCTGGCTAGAGGTTCATCAATTTTGGTTATTTTTTCAAAAAGCCAATTCTTGTTTTCATTGGTCTGTTCTACTGTTTTTTTTTAAATTCTATATTGTTTATTTCTGTTCTGATCTTTATTATTTCTCTTCTTCTTCTGGGTTTGGGGTATCTTTGCTGTTCTTTTTCTAGTTCCTTTAGGTGTGCTGTTAGATTTTGTATTTGTGATTTTTCTTGTTTCTTGAGATAAGCCCAAATTGCAATGTATTTTCCTCTTAGGACTGCCTTTGCTGCATCCCAAAAGGTTTGGATTGTTGTATTTTCATTTTCATTTGTTTACATATATCTTTTAATTTCTGTTCTAATTGCATGGTTGACACATTCATTCTTTAGTAGGATGTTCCTTAACCTCCATGCTTTTGAAGGTTTTCCAGATTTTTTCCTGTGGTCGATTTTATGTTTCATAGCATTGTGATCTGAAAGTGTGCATGGTATGGTCTCAATTTTTTATATTTATTGAGGGCTTTTCTGTGACCCAGTATGTGGTCTATCTTGGAGAATATTCCATGTGCACTCAAGAAGAAAGTATATTATGCTGCTTTGGGATGTAGAGTTCTAAATATATCTGTCAAGCCCATCTGATCCAATGTATCTTCAGGGGCATTGTTTCTTTACTTATTCTGTCTAGATGATCTGAACATTGTTGTAAGTGAAGCATTAAAGTTGTCTTCAATTTCCACCTTCTTATCAATAATGTTGCTTATGTTTGTGATTAATTGTTTTAAATATTTGGGTACTACCAAATTCGGTGCATAGACATTTATAATTGTTAGCACTTCCTGATGGATAGCCCCTGTAATTATTATATAATGCCCTTCTTCATCTCTTGTTACAACCTTTAATTTAAAGTCTAGTTTCTCTGATATAAGTATAGCTACTCCAGCTTTTTTTTTACTTCCAGCAGCATGATAGAGAGTTCTCCATCCCCTCACTTTCAATCTGAAGGTGTCCTCAGATCCGAAATGAGTATCTTGTAGAGGAAAATAGATGGGTCTTGTGTTCTTATCCATTCTGATACCCTATGTCTTTTGGTTGGAGCATTTAGTCCATTTACTTTCAGTGTTATTATTGAATGATATGGGTTTAGAGTCATTGTGTTATCTGTAGGTTTCATGCTTGTAGTGATGTCTCTGGTACTTTGTGGTCCTTGCAACATTTCACTCACAGAGTGCCCCTTAGGATCTCTTGTAGGGCTGGTTTAGTGGTGATGAAATCCTTCAGTTTTTGTTTGGGAAAACCTTTATCTCTCCTTCTATTCTGAATGAGAGACTTGCTGGATAAAGGATTATTGGCTGCATATTTTTGCTATTCAGCACATTGAATATTTCCTGACACTCCTTTCTGGCCTGCGAAGTTTCAATAGATAGATCTGCTACTACCGTTATGCTTTACTTTTGTATATTAAGGCCCGTTTATCCCTAGCTGCTTTCAGAATTCTCTCTTTATCTTTGTACTTTGCCAGTTTCACTATGATATATTGTGCAGAAGATCGATTCAAGTTACGTCTGAAGGGAGTTCTCTGTGCCTTCTGGATTTCATTGTCTGTTTCCTTCCCCAGATCAGGGAAGTTCTCAGCTATGATTTGTTCAAGTATACCGTCAGCCCCTTTCTCTCTCTCTTCTGGAATTCATATGATACAGATATTGTTCATTTTGATTGCATCGCTTAGTTCTCTAAATCTCCCCTGTTGACCCTGGATTTTTTCTTTTTTTCTCAGCTTCCTCTTTTTTCCATAATTTTATCTTCTATTTCTCTTATTCTGTCTTCTGCATCTTCCGAGATAAGACAAGATCGGGCGCCTTCAGGGTGGTATGTCCATAGACTGTCCTCTGCATCTTCAATACACACTGTGGCTGCCTCCTTTTTATTTTACACCTCATTTAAAGCATTTTTAAATTCGTCATGACTAGTTTTTAGTTCCTTGAACTCTGCATTAATAAATTCTCTTCTGTCCTCTATGCCTTTTTCAAGCCCAGTGATTAATTTTATGACTATTATTATAAAGTCTTTTTCAGTTATATTGCTTATATGTGTTTTGATCAATTCTTTAGCTGTCCCTTCTCCCTGGAATTTCTTTTGAGGGAAATTCTTCCATTTCATCATTTTGGTAGTTTTCTGTCCCTTATGAGTTTTTAAAGCTTGTTATGTGCTCTGCATCTGCGAGCACTGCTATATTAAAGGGGGATCAGACACTGTCCAAGGCCTAGCTCTTCAGGAGGTGTTTTTTGGAGAGTGTTACTTGATCTCTGTTGTTATAACTTTGGTTATCTTATTTCTCTACTTGTAGTGATTTTTTGGACCCACCTTGAGGTGTGCTTTTATTTGTTCCTTGAAGTATCCCTAGAAAGGAAAACAAACAGACAAACAGGAAACAAAGACACACAAATACACAAATGAAACAAACAGAAAAAACACACACACACACTCACACACACACACACACACACACATACTCCAAAAGCAAAAAACCAGAAATTCAAGTTGCAAGTAAAGAACAGGTTGGAGGCAGTGCTGATGGAAGAGCACATACAAAGAGAGAAATGACAGGGGTGGGGACAAAGGAAAAATAAGCATTGACTGGGCAGAGAGAGAAGACTAAATGGCTTAATCCAGAGAGAGAGAAAGGAAAATATATAATGAGGTGGGGGGGAAAACGAAGATAAAGTTACCCAGACAGGGAAACTATATGGCTTGATTATTCTAGAGAGGGAGAAAAGAAAGTACAGAAGGAGATGTAGAACATGTATCAAGAGAATGGATTAAATATATCTGCTTAAAAAAAACCAACAACAAGAGTAACCAGCCTAGAGGAGGGAAGAAATAGGAATGGAGAATATATCTAAATAACAATAATTGTTCTGGAATTAATCCAGGTTATGCAGCATCACTGGTATGAATAATGGAGGCATCTGGTTGCACAGCATCTATCTGGATCCAGCAGATACGCAGTTACCTGGCACAGAGGGGCGTGGTTTGGTGTAGGCTGGTCCCACCTGTGGGACTGATCCCTGAGGCCCCACCTTGGTGGTGGTGGGGTGGAAAAATTGAGATCCCCCAGTCTCTTCTCCATGGACCCAGTGGACTCTGTTCGAGTCGTCCTCACTATGCCATGGGCACAGACAGGGCGGTCCTTCTTGTTCCACCAACTCCCCTGACCCAGCACTTGGCTAGGATTCATAGTCCTAATCCATGAACTCTGCCACTGGGGAAGTGAAACTCTATGTGGCCCGATATGTGTCCCAGCTTCCTTTTTCTGTGATGCAGCACTTCAGGGAGGATCACCTTTTCCTGCTGTGGACTGCACCCCTGACGTTGCCACCAAGCCCAGGGGTGGCAGATGCAGGCAGGCTTTGTCCTATCCCATAGCACTCCAGGGAGGGGGCTGCTTTCTCCTACTGTGGACTGAGCCCTCAATCCAGACACTGAGCCCGGGGGTGGTGGATGTAGGCAGGCTTTGTTCTATCGCGCAGCACTCCAGGGAGGGGACCACTTTCTCCTATTGTGGACTGTGCCCCTGACCTACCACAGAAGCCGGGGCTGGCTCCCCTCCTCCCCAGTTTTGTGCAAGTGGGGCAGCTGGCCCATTCTGAATAAAGGCCCACAGTTAGAGATGGGATCCCTCTCAGTCCCAGTCCTAGGTTTATCTCTTGTCCAGATACAGTCCTATGCTTCCCCAGCTGGTCTTTCTCTTCCCTTTGTCTCTCCACAAAAGCCAAAGTATTATTTTATAATTGTTTATATTTCTTTTTTTTCAAAACACTAATAGTAATTTTTAGTATTAAAATTACAGGTAATTTAGCTTTTATTCATTAGATTTTTTTCTTTATTTTTGACCTATATAATTGTTTGTATTTCTGTGATGTTGGTTGTGATCTGTCCTCTTTCATTCATGATTTTATCTATTTGTGTTCTCTCTTCTTTTTGAGAAGTCTGGCTAGGTGTTTATCAATTTTGTATATTCTTTTAAAAAACCACCTCTTAGTTTTATTAATCTATTCTACTGTTTTCTTTTTTGATTCCATATTGTTTATTTCTGCTCTAATCTTTATTGTTTCTCTTCTGCTACCTTTGGGCTTGATTTGCTGCTGCTTATCTAGTTCCTTTAGGTGTATGGTTATGTTCTGTATTTGGAACTTTTCTTCCTTCTTGATACAGGTTTGAATTGCAATGTAATTTCCTAATAGGACTGCCTTTGCTACATCCCAAAGTGTTTGCACTGTCGTGTTTTCATTTTCATTGGTTTATATGTATTTTTAAATTTCTCCTTTAATTTTCTAGTTAACCCATTCATTCTTTAGTAGCATGTTCTTTAACCTTAATTCATTTGAGGGCTTTCCAATTTTTTCTTGTGGTTTATTTCAAGTTTCACAGCATTGTGGTCTGAAAATATCCATGGTATGATCTCAATTTTTTCATACCTGTTGAAGGCTGATTTGTGCCCCAATATGTGATCTACTCTACAGTATGTTCCATGTGCATGAGAAGAATGCATATTCTGCTGCTTTAGGATGAAATGTTCTTAATATAAGTGTTAAGTCCATATGGTCCAGGGCGTCATTCAGAGCTGTTGTTTCCTTGTTGGTTCTCTGTTTATATGATATGTCCATTGTTGTAAGTTGAGCGTTAAAGTCTCCTACTATAATGGTATTATTATAAATGAGATTCTCTAGGTTTGTGATTGTTTTATATAACTGAGTATCATCAAGTTGGGAACATATTTACAATTGTTAGATCTTCTTCATGGAAAGACCCCTTAATTATGACATAATTCCCTTCTTTTGTTATAGTCTGTTTTAAAATCTCATTTGACTAGGTCTCCTGGGTGGCTCTGTCGGTTAAGCATCCAACTTCGGCTCAGGTCATGATTTGATGGTTCATGACTTTTAGCCCCACGTCTGACTCTGTGCTGACAGCTAGGATCCTGGAGGCTGATTCAGATCCTGTCTCTCCATCTCTCTCTGCCCCTTCCCTGCTCACACTCTGTCTCTGTCTCTCTGTCTCTGTCTCTCTCTCCCTCAAAATAAATAAACATTTAAAAAAAGTTTAAAATATCATTTGGCTGATAAAAGTATGGCTACCCCAGCTTTCTTTTGACTTGCATTAGCATGATAAATGGTCTCCATCCCCTCACGTTCAATCTGCAGGTGTCCTCAGATCTAAAATGAGTCTCTTTTAGGCAGCATATAGATGGATCTTGTTTTTTTTAAACCACTTGATATTTTATGCCTTTTGATTGTGCCATGCACTCCATTTTCAATCAGAGTGATTATTGAAAGATATAAATTTAGTTACATTGTGTTGTCTTTAGATTTCATGTTTCTGGTGATGTTCTGTGGTCCCTTGTAGTATTTGCTGCTTTGGCGTTTTTATTTTTCTCCACTCAGAGAGTGTCCTTTAGAATTTCTTGCAGGGCTGGGTTAGTTGTCATGAACTTTAGTTTTTAGTTTTTGTTTAGTTTTTGTTTGTTTGGGAGATTATCTCTCCTTCTATTCTCAATGGCAGCCTTGTTGGATAAAAGATTCTTGGCTGCATATTTTTTCCAATTCAGCGCATTGAATATTTCCTGTCACTCCCTTCTGGTCTGCCAAGTCTCAGTGGACATGTCTGTTCATAACCTTATTTGTCTACCCTTGTATGTTAAGGAACTTTTGTCCCTAAATTCTTTCAGAATTCTCTCTTTATCTTTGTGTATAGCAAGTTTCACTATGATATGTCATGGTGTTGACCTATTGTGTTGATTTTGAAGGGAGTTTTCTGTGCCTCTTGGACTTGGATGCTTGTTTCCTTCCCAAAATTAGGTAACTTCTCAGTTATAATTTGTTCAAATACATCTTCTCCTCTGTTTTCCTGCTCTTCCTCTTTTGGGACTCCTATGATATGGATATTGTTTCATTTCATGGAATCACATAGTTCTGTAATTCTCCTCCTCGTGATCTAATAATTTCCTTTCCCTCTTTTTTTCAGCTTTGTAATTTTCCATTATTTTCTATTTCACCTATTTTCTCCTCTGCTTCTTCCATCTTTGCTGTAACTATATCTAGTTTATTTTGTATCTCAGTTATAGCATTTTTAATTCATCCTGACTAGTTCTTATGTCTTTGATCTCTGCAGGTAGGGCTTATCAAGTGTCTTCTATGCTTTTTTCAAGCCCAGCTAATAGCCTTATGACTGTGGTTCTTAATTCTTGTTCAGATATATTGTTCATATCTGTTTTGAGCAAGTCTCTGGCTGTGATTTCTTCCTGAACTTTCTTTTGGGATAATACCTCTATCTTGTCATTTTGCCTGTTTCTTTTATGTGGTTTAAAAGACTCTTATGTGTCCTGCAAGTGAGAGTACTACTATATTAAAAAGGGGTTATACACTGTCCAGGGCCTGGAATTCCAGGAAGTGTTTCTGGTGTATGTTGTGTTCACTCTGCTGTTGCATTTTGCCTGCCTTTTCCCACTGGTCAGTCCCCTGCAGAGCTCCTCCTTTCTTGAAGTGGTGGTGTGTTTGGACCCTTAGCTAAGTGTGCTTTGATTTGTTTGTTGAGGTAACCCTGGAAAAAATGGGAGGGGAAGCCTGATCCCATAGAAAGAGAACAAGAAAAAGGGACAGAAGAAAATGAAACAGAGAATTAACATAAGGCTGATTCCAAGGAAAGATAAAGGTAAAAGAAGAAAGAAAGCAGAAGAAAGGAGAGAGGGGAAAAGAAAAAAATTAAAAAAAAACTGATCAAAAAAAGATTAAAAAATATGACAAAAAATCAGAAACTATGTGCTTCACACCTGCCAAGCTTTCTCCCTCCAAGTGTGGAGATCTTTCTGCCACTCACAGATTAATTCCCTGGGTATTCCAAGAAATATGACCCCAAATCAGCTGTGTTGGAGGGACATGGGATTCCAGGGTCTCCTTACCTCTCACCCATTTCAATTCATCCTTATCTTTTCTTTAGTTAATGTGGTATATCACAGAACCACCCTTGCAGCCCAGAAATAAATCCCACTTGATGATGGTGAATGATTCTTTTAATTTACTGTTGGAATTTGGTAGTATTTTACTGAGAATTTTTGCACCTATGTTCATCAGGGATATTGATGAACATGATATTGTAGTTCTCTTTTTCAGTGGAATATATATCTGGTTTTGGTGTAGGGTAATGCTGAGTTCACTGAATGAATTTGGAAGTTTTCTTTCCTTTTATATTTTTTGGAAGAGTTTGAGAAGAAGAGATATTAACTCTTCTTTAACTGTTTAGTAGAACTCTCCTATGAAGCCGCCTGTCTCTGGAATTTTGATTGTTGGGAAATTTTTGATTACTGATTCAATTTTTTTGCAGGTTATTGGTCTCTTCAATTTTTCTATTTATTCCATATCACTTTTGGCAGTTTATATGTTTGTAGAAATTTACCAATTTCTTGAAGATTGTCTGATTTGTTGGTGCACCTGCATGGCTCATTTGGTTGAGTGTCCAACTTTGGCTCAGGTCATGATCTCACAGCTCGTGATTTGAGCTCTGTGTCAGGCTCTGTGCTGAAAGCTCAAAGCCTGGAGCCTGCTTCAGATTTCATGTCTCTGTTTCTCTCTGCCCCTCCCCTGCTCGTGCTCTGCCTCTCTCTCAAAAATAAATATTTAATTTTTTTTTAAAAAATTGTCTGATTTTTTGGATTAGCTTTTCATAATATTCTCTTATAATTGTATTCCTGTGTTGTTGGTTGTTGTTTTGAATTAAAAAAATCTTTCTCTTTTTCCTTTTTTTTCTTACAAGAGTTTATTTAAATTCAAATTAACATATAGGGTAGTATTGGTTTCAGTAGAATTTAGTGATTCATAGCTTACATAGAACACCCATTGCTCATCACAACAAGTGCCTTCTTTAATACCCATCACCCATTTAGACCATCCCCCCATTCACTTTCCCTCCAGAAATCAGATATTTGTTCTCTATAGTTAAGAGTCTTTTATGGTTTGCTTACCTTTCTGTTTTTATCTTACTTTATTTTTCTTTCCCTTCTCCTATGTTCATCTGTTTTGTTTCTTAAATTCCATATATGAGTGAAATCATATGGTATTTTCTTTCCCTTAATGACATATTTTTCTTAGCATATGTTCTAGTACTATCCATGTCACTTAAAATGGCAATATTTCATTCTTTTTGAATATATATATATTTATTCATTTAAAATACATAATATTATATATATATATATATATATATATATATATGCCACATCTTCTTTATCCATTCTTCAGTTGAGGGACATTTGGGATCTGTCCATAATTGGGCTATTGTTGATAGTGCTTCTATAAACATTAGAATGCATGTGTCCCTTTGAATCAGTATTTTTTGTATCACTTGAATAAATATCTAGTAGTGCAATTGCTGGGTCGTAGAGTAGTTCTATCTTAAAATTTCTGAAGATTCTTCACACTGTTTTCCAGAGTGACTGCACCAGTTTCCATTCCCACCAAGAGTGTAAGAGAGTTCCTTCCTTTTTCACCACATCCTCACCAACAACTGTTATTTCCTCAGTTGCTAACTTTAGTCATTCTGACAGGTGTGAGGTGGTATCTCATTGTGATTTTGATTTGTATTTCCCTGATGAGTGATATCAAGCATTTTTGTGTATGTGTCTGTTAGCCATTTGTATATCATCTTTGAAAAAGTGTCTGTTCATGTCTTCTGCCCATTTATTAACTAGATTATCTTTTTGGGTGTTGAGATTGATAACTTTTTTATAGATTTTTGATACTAGCCCTTTATCCAATGACATTTGCAAATACCTTCTTTCATTCTGTAGTTTTTCTTTTGGTTTTGTTGATTGTTTCCTTTATTCTGCAGCAGTTTGTTTATTGTGATGAAATCCCAATAGTTTATTTTTGTTTTTGTTTACCTTACCCCCAGAGATGTGTCTAGAAAGAAGCTTCTATGGCCGAAGTCAAAGAGATTGTTGCCTGTGTTCTCTAGGACCTAAATCCCAAATTTAGGTTTTTCATTCATTTTGAATTTATTTTCGTGTATAGTGTAAGAAAGTGGTCCACTTTCACTTTTCTACATGTCATTGTTCAGATTTCCCAACACCATTTGTTGAAGAGACTTTTACATTGGATATTCTTTCTTGCTTTGTTGAAGATCAGTTGAACATATAGTTGTGGGTCCATTTCTGGGTTCTCTATTTTGTTTCATTAATCTATGTGTCTGTTTTTGTGCCAGTACCATACAGTCTTTATGATTACAGCTTTGTAAGACAACTTAAAGTCCATAATTGTGGTGCCTCCCACTTTGCTTTGCTTTTTCAACATTATTTTGGCTACTCAGAGTCTTTTCTCATTCCATACAATTGTAAAATTGTTTGTGCTAGCTCTGTGAAAAATGCTGATGTTATTTTGATAGGGATTGTACTGAATGTGTAGGTTGCTTTGTGTAGTATAGACATTTTAACCATATTTTTTATTCCAATCCATGATTATGGAGTGTTTTTCCATTTCTGTGTGTCTTCTTCAATTTCTTTCATAAGTTTTCTGTAGTTTTAAGAGTAAATACCTTTTGCATATTAGGTTAGGTTTATTCCTAGGTATCTTATGTTTTGGGGTGCAATCTCTTTCTGCTGCTTCACTATTGATATATAGAAATACAACAGATTTATGAACATTGATTTGATATCTTCAATCATTGCTGAATTGATGTATCAGCTCTAGCAAATTTTTGTGGAGTTTTTCAGGTTTCTTACATAGAGTATCAGTTCATCTGCAAATTGTGTAAGTATAACTTCTTTCTTGATGTCTTTTATTTCTTTTTATTATATGATTGCTGAGGCTAGGACTTCCAGTAATGTGTTGAACCTTCGTGTTAAGAGTGACATTACTGTCATGTTACCGACCTTCAGGGAAAATCTGTGTTTTTCCCCATTGAAAATTATATTAGCTGCAGGTCTTTTGTATATGGCCTTTATGATGTTGAGGTATGTTCCTTCTATCCATCTTTCTTGAATATTTTTATCAAAAAAGGATGCTATATTTTTTTCTACTGCTTTTTCTGCATCTATTGACAGCATCATATGATTCTTATCCTTACTTTTGTTAATTTGGTATAGCAGATAAATTTATGGATATTAAACCACCTTGCAGCCCAAGAATAAATCCCACTTGGTTGTGATGAATAATTCTTTTAATGAACTGTTGGATTTTATTTGCTAGTATCTTCTTGAGAATTTTTGCATCTGTGATCATCACAGATGTTTGTCTATAATTCTCCTTTTTAGTGGGTTATTTTTCAAGTTTTGGAATCAAGGTAATGCTGGCCTCATAGAATGAGTTTGGAAGTTTTCCATTTGTATTTTTTTGGAACTATTTTAAAAGAATAGGTATTAATTCTTCTTTAAATATTTGGTAGAATTCCCCTGGGAAGCATACAACCCTGGACTCTTGTTTGTTGGGTGACTTTTGATTACTGAATCAATTTACTTCTTTCTCTCTGTCTCTTTTGTTCATTTATTCTTTCATTCATTTTTCTTTAAAACTTCTTTAGTTAATATACAGTGCAATATTGGTTTTAAGAATAGAATTCAGTGACTGATCACTTACATACAACGCCCAGTGCTCATCACAAGTTTCTTCCTTAATAGCCATCACTCATCTAGCGCATCTCCCACCCACCTCCCTCCATCTACCCTCAGGTTGTTCTCTACATTAAGAGTCTCTGTTGATTTGTTTCCCTCTCTTCTCTTATCCCCACTTCCTATATGTTCATCTGCTTTTTTCTTAAATTCCACATATGAGCAAAATCATATGTTATTTGTATTTCTCTTATTGAATTATTTTGCTTAGCATAATACAGTCTAGTTCCATCTACATCATTGCAAATGACAAGATTTCACTCTGTTTGATGGCTGGGTAATATTCCATTGTATATATACCACTTCTTTATCCATCAATCAGTTGATAAACATTTGGGCTCTCTCCATAGATTGGTTATTGTCAATAATGCTGCTATAAACAGCATGTACCCCCATTGTCTCTGTATTTTTGTATCCTTTGGGTTAATACCTAGTAGGGAAAATTCTGGATCATAAGGTACTTCTAATTTTTTTTTGGGAAACCTCCATACTGTTGTCCAGAGTTGCTGCACCAGTTTTTATTCCCACCAACAGTGCAAAAGGGTCCCATTCCTCCATATCCTCACCAATACCTGTTGTTTCTTGTGTTGTTATTTTTAGCCATTCTGACAAGTAAAGGTGGTACCTAATTATGGCTTTAATTTGTATTTCCCTGATGATGAATGATGTTGAGCATCTTTTCTTGTGTCTATTAGCCATCTGGATGTTTTCTATGGGACAGTGGCTAATCATGTCTTCTGCCCATTTCTTCACTACATTATTTGTTTTTTAGGTGTTGAGTTTGGCAAATTCTTTGTATATTTTTGATGCTAACCCTGTATCAGATATGTCATTTGTGAATATCTTCCCCCATTCCATAGGGTGCCTTTTAGCTTTGCTGATTGTTCCCTTCATTGTACAGAGGTTTTTATCTTGTTAAAGTCCTAATAGTTTATGCTTTCTTTTGTTTTCTTTGCCTTTGGCGACGTTTCTAGTAAGAGGTTGCTACCGCCAAGGTCAAAGAGGGTTGCTACCTGTGTCCTGTTACTGGCTATGGGTCTGTTCAAATCTTCCATTTCCTCCTGTTTCAGTTTTGGTAGCTTATATGTTTCTAGGAATTTGCCCATTTTTTTATGGATTGCTCAACTTGTTGACATATACCTGATCATATATTCTCTTAATGTTTGTATTTCTGTGATGTTGGCTGTGATCTCTCTTCTTTCATTCATGATTTTATTTATTCGGTTTCTTTCTCTTTCTTTGTGATAAGTCTTATTGGGGGTTTAACAATTTTGTTAAATCCTTCAAAGAATCAGCACCTAGTTTCATTGATCTGTTCTACCAGTTTTTGTTTTTAATTTCTCTATCATTTATTTCTGCTGTAACCATTATAATTTCCCTTTTTATAATGGTTTTGGGCTTCATTGGCTGTTTTTCTTCCAGGTCCCTTAGGTGTAAGGTTAAGTTGTGTATTTGAGTCTTTTCTTCCTTCTTGAGGAAGGTCTGTAATACTATAAACTTCCCTCTTATGATCACCTAGCTGCATCCCAATATTTTGGACAGTTGTGTTTTCATTTTCATTGGCTTCCATTTATTTTTTATTTCTTCTTTAATTTTATCATTAGCCTGTTCATTCTTCAGGATGATTTTTAATGTTTATATATTTTGAGAGATAGAGAAACAGAAACAGAGATAGAGAGAGAAAGAGAGAATCCCAAGCAGGCTCCACATTCAGCATGGAGCCCAATGCAGGTACCAATCTCATGCTTGTGAGATAATGGCCTGAGCCAAAATCAGTAGTTGGATGCCCAACCAACTAAGCCACCCAGGCACCCATAGCAGGATATTTTTTAATCTCCACATTATTGTGGTCTTTAATTTTTTTTCTTGTGGATGAATTCAAATTTCATAACATTAGGGTCTGAAAATATGCATGGTGTGATCTCAATTTTTTGTACTTGAGGTCCGATTGGTGACCCATTACATGATCTATTCTGGAGAAAGTTCCATGTACACTTGAAAAGAATATGTATCCTGTTGCTTTAGGGTGAAGTGTTCTGAATACATCTGTTAAATCCATCTGGTCCAGTGGGTCATTCAAAGCCACTGTCTCTTTTTTAATCTTCTGCTTATATTATCTATCCATTGTTATAAGTGGGGTGCTAAATTCCCTACTATTATTGCATTATTATCAATGAGTTTCTTTTAGTTAGTTATTAATTGATTCATATATTTGGATATTTTCATATTGGGGTCATAAATATTTACAACTGTTAGATTTTCTTGTTGGTTAGACCCCTTTATTATGTTATAATTCTCTTCTTTGTCCTTTATTACAGTCTTTGGTTTAAAATCTAGTTTTTCTGATATAAATATGTCTACTTCAGCTTTGTTTTGATATCCATTAGCATGAGAAATTATTCTCCACCTTCTCACTTTCAACATGGAGGTGTCTTTGGGTCTAAAATGAGTCTCTTGTATGCATCATATTCACGGTTCTTGATTTTTTTTATTTATTCTGATATGTATTTTGATTGGACCAATTAGTCCATTTATATTCTGAGTGATTATTGATAGATTTGGATTTAGTGCCATTGTATTACCTGTGAAGTCCCTGTTCCTGTAGATTGTCTGTTTCTTTCTAGTCTTTATTGCTTTTTATCTCTTCCCCCCCCAATGGTCCCCTTTAATAGTTCTTACAGAACTAGTATAGTGTTCACAGACTCCTTTAGTTTTTGCTTGTCTGTGAAACTCTTTATCACTCCTTCTATCCTGAATGACTACCTTGCTGGATAAAGAATTATTGGCTGCATATTTTTCCCGTTTACCACGTGAAATATATCATGCCACTCCTTTCTGGCCTGCCAAGTTTCTGTAGACAGGTCTGCTGCTAAACTTATGTGTCTACACTTATATATAAGAGGCTTTTTCCCTAGCTTCTTTCAGAATTCTCTCTTTATGTTTGTATTTTGCAAGTTTCACTATGATATGTCATGGTGTTGACCTGTTTTTGTTGATTTTGAAGGGAGTTCTCTGTGCCTCTTGGACCTGAATGCCTGTTTCCTTCCCCAGATTAGGGAAATTTTCAGCTATAATTCGTTCAAATAAACCTTCTACCCATTTCTGCTCTTCTTCTGGGATTCCTATGATATGGATATTATTGCATTTTATCAAATTACTGAGCTCCTCAAGTTTATATTCATGATCTAATAGATTTCTTTCCCCCTATTTTTCAGCTTCATTATTTTCCACAACTTTTTCTTCTATATCACCTATTCCATACTCTTCTTCTTCCATCCTTTTTGTGATTACATCTAGTTGGCTTTGTATCTCAGGTTTAGTATGTTTTAGTTTGGTCTGACTTATTTTTAGGTCTTTTATCTCTGTAACAAAGGTTTATCTGGTGTCTTTTCTGCTTTTTTCAAGCCCAGATAGTATTCTTATGACTGTTTTTCCAATTTTTTGTTCAGATAAGGGCGCTTGAGTGGTTCAGTCAGTTCAGCATCTGACTCTTGGTTTTGGCTCAGGTCGTGATCCCAGGGTCATGGCATTGAGCCTACATTAGGCTCTATGCACAGCGTGCATTAACATTATTTCTCTCTCTCTCTCCTTCTTCCCCTCTCTCCAACTCTCACAGACACTCTCTCTCTTTAAGTAAGTATAAGTAAATAAAATACGTAAATACATAGATTTTTGTTCACATATATTATTTATATCTGTTTGCACCAAATCCCTGGCTGTGATTTCTTCCTTACCTTCCTTTGGGGGAGAATTCCTCTGTCTTTTTATTTTATTTATATTTCTTTTGCGTGTTATGAAACCTTGTGTTTCCTGCTCCTGAGAATAATGCTATCTCAAGAAGGGGTTATACATGTCCAGGGCCTGGCACTTCAGGAAGTGTTTCTGGTGTATGTTGTGTGTACTCTACTTTGTGATTTGGCTGTTCTTTTTCCAAGCTCAATCCTCTGTGGAGTTCCTCTTTGCCTGCTGTGGGGAGTGTTTGGACTTTTAGCTAGGTGTGTTTTGATTTGTTTGTTAAAATAAGCCTGATTTTTAAAAAGACCTGATTCCACAGAAGAGCAAAGGAAAAGGAACAACAACAAAACAACCAAACAAAAAAACTTATAAGCCTGATTCCAATGGAAAAAAGTAAAAAAGAATAAACAAAGAAAACTCATCAAAAAAATTAAAAAACAAACAAATGAACAAAAAAACCCCTTACATGCTTAATTCAAAAACAAACAAACACACCTGGTCTTATTTCCACCAGAACTGAAGGTTATACTTTGGAACACTTTATGATCAGTACACTTGGTACATGTGGAGGGGCCTGTGTTGGTCCTCTGGGGAAAAGGCCTGCTGCACTGGTGCACAATCTGACCTGTTCTTGTAAAAATGTCCCTGTAGGGTTCAGGGGGCTGAGTTTGATGAAAGTGGCTCCAGCTTCAACTAGGGATGCTATGTTGCTGGCTGAAGTCGGACCATGATGGTGAGCAGGGGAAGATGGCATCACCCTACTCTCTTGTCCCAGGGTAAGGGAGCTGGAGCCTGCCAGTGTTCATGTAGCTCTCTCTTACAAGCAATCTCCCCTCCTGTGTTGCAAGCTTCTGTCAGATTCCTGCCTTCAGCTGTTCTGTGCCTGGGCTGTTGACACACCTGGCACCACAGCTCTCCTGTATTTTATCTCTGGTGCATGCGTGGAATTCAAAACTCCAAATCTTAAAGGACATGGCAGGTGTGGACCTCCTCCCCTCCTTTGGAGGAGACCCTTGTAGCTCTGTGCCTGGCACTACTGTGTTCCAGAAAAGTAGCATGGCCGTGCAGACACCTGGAGCTTATGGTGAAGCACAAAGAAAAGCTGTGTGTGCCTCTGTTGCCTGCTGTTGAAGGTCTTCTCAAAGGTGCCAGCCAGGTCTTCTGTCCTGGGAGATGCAATATACCCTCTGCCAAATGCACTCTATGAAGGGGAACTTTCTCATTCAGTGCAACCCAGGGGATCCCACACCAAGCTGTCCACTCCTGGCTTCCACTTTTCCACAAGAGCACCGCTAGCCATCCATATCTACTCCAGAAAATGGCATAGGCTTCCAAAACCTCAGAATTTCAGTTA
The DNA here is from genome assembly GCF_027475565.1 of Acinonyx jubatus. NCBI lineage: Eukaryota > Metazoa > Chordata > Mammalia > Carnivora > Felidae > Acinonyx > Acinonyx jubatus. The sequence continues at coordinate 49,917,896 of NC_069389.1, forward strand.
CACAAAAACTTGTAAGAGTCAGTTCCTCAGGATACCCCTGTCAACGGTTTGGGGGGGGGGGTAGTTTTGTGAGCCCAATGTGCTGCTTTCTCTCCCCACTCTCTTTCTTCTGTCAGCAAAAAGGGCTTCCTCCCATCTGCAGCACCGTGGTTTTTCTCTCTGTGCTCTGTACCTGCCACACAGTCTCCCTCAAATTATGCAGATTGTTTTCTTGATACTCATATCAATTTCCTAGGTGTTAAAAATGGTTTCATGTTGATCTAGTTGTGTTCATGGGATGAGACTAGCCCATGGTCCCCCTCCTACTCTGCCATCTTAACTTCTCTCCACCTGGTGATGTTTGTTGTTATTTCTCCTCTCCCATTTGTGATTTTATTTATTGGGTTTCTTTCTCTTTTCTGTTTGATAATTCTGGATAAAAGTTTATCAATGTATAACTTTTTTTCAAAGAAACAGCTCCTGGTTTCATTGATGTGTTCTATTTTTTGTACTATCTATATGATTTATTTATGCTCTAATCTTTATTTCTCTCCTTCTGCTGGCTTTAGGCTTTATTTGTTGTTCATTTTCTAGCTTCTTTAGGTATAAGGTTAGATGGTTTCTTTGAGATTTTTCTTGCTTCTTAAAGTAGGTCTATGGCTATATATTTCCCTTGACGATGGTTTTTGCTGCATTCCAAAGGTTATGAACCATTTTGTTTTCATTTTTACTTGTTTACATGTATTGTTTTTGGTCTTTCTTTGATTTCATGGTTGACCATTCATTGTTTCATTGTTTAACCACAATGTATTTGCAGTCATTCCAAACGTTTTCTTGTGGTTGACTTCTATTTTCCCAGTGTTGGGTCAGAAATAGTGCATGGTATGATTTCAATCTTTTTGTATTTGTTGAAACCTGTTTTATAACTTAACATATGATGTATTCTGGAGAGTCTTCCAATGTCTATACTACCCAAGGGAACCTACATATTCAATGCAATCCCTATCAAAATACCAATAGCATTTTTCACAGAGCTAGAATAATCCTAAAATTTGTATGGAACCACAAAATATCCTGAATAGCCAAAGCAACATTGAACAGGAAAAGCAAAGTTGGAGACATCACAGCTCTGGACTTCAAGTTATATCATAAAGCTGTAATGATCAAGACCGTATGGTAATGGCACAAAAACAGACACACAGAACAATGTAACAGAATAGAGAACCCAGAAATAACTATAAATGTGTGGTCAACGAATCTTTGACAAAGTAGGAAAGAATATACAATGGAATAAAAGTCTCTTCAACAAATGGTGTTAGGAAAACTGGACACCAACATGCAGAAGAGTGAAGGTGGACCACTTTCTTACACCATACACAAAAAAAAATTCAAAATGAAGTAAAGACCTAAATGTGAGACAGGAAACCATCAAAATCTTAGAGAACACAGACAATAACTCTTTGACGTTGGCCATACCAACATCTTACCACATAGGTCTCATGAAGTAAGGAAAACAAAAGCAAAAATAAACTTTTGGGACTTCATCAAAATAATCTTCTGCACATGGAAGTAAACTATAAAAAAACTAAAGGTAAACCATTGGAATGGGAGAAGATATTTGTAAATAAAATCTGATTAATGGTTACTTTCCAAAATACATAAAGGACTTATAAATCTCAACACCCAAAACACAAATAATCCAGTTAATAGGTGGGCAGAAGACACAAATAGACATTTTTTCTTTATTTTTTTTAATTTTTTAATATGAAATTTGTTGTCAAATTGGTTTCCATAAACACCCAGTGCTCACCCCAACAGGTGCCCTCCTCAATACCCATCACCCACCCTCTCCTCCCTCCCACCCCCATAAACCCTCAGTTTATTCTCAGTTTTTAAGAGTCTCATATAGTTTGGCTCCCTACCTAACTTTTTTTTTCCTTCCCCTCCCCCATAGTCTTCTGTTAAGTTTTTCAGGATCCACATAAGAGTGAAAACATATGGTATCTGTCTTTCTCTGTATGACTTATTTCACTTAGCAGAACACTCTCCAGTTCCATCCACGTTGCTACAAAAGGCCATATTTTATTCTTTCTCATTACAACCTAGTATTCCATTGTGTATATAAATCACAATTTATCCATTCATCAGTTGATGGACATTTAGGCTCTTTCCATAATTTGGCTATTGTTCAGAGTGCTGCTGTAAACATTAGGGTACAAGTGCCCCTATGCATCAGTACTCCTGTATCCCTTGGGTAAATTCCTAGCAGTGCTATTGCTGGGTCATAAGGTAGATCTATTTTTAATTTTGTGAGGAACCTCCACACTGTTTGCCAGTGCAACTGCACCAGTTTGCATTCCCACCAACAGTGCAAGAGGGTTCCCATTTCTCCACATCCTCAACAGCATCTATACTCTCCTGATTTGTTCATTTTAGCCACTCTGGCGTGAGGTGGTATCTGAGTGTGGTTTTGATTTGTATTTCCCTGATGAGGAATGACATTGAGCATTTTTTCATGTGCCTGTTGGCCATCGGGATGTCTTCTTTAGAGAAGTGTCTATTCATGTTTTCTTCCCATTTCCTCACTGGATTATTTGTTTTTCACGTGTGGAGTTTGATGAGTTCTTTATAGATTTTGGATACTAGCCTTTTGTCCGATATGTCATTTGCAAATATCTTTCCCATTCTGTTGGTTGCCTTTTATTTTTGTTGATTGTTTCCTTTGCTGTGCAGAAGCTTTTTATCTTCATGAGGTCCCAATAGTTCATTTTTGCTTTTAATTCCCTTGCCTTTGGAGATGTGTCAAGTAAGAAATTGCTGCGGCTGAGGTCAGAGAGGATTTTTCCTGCTTTCTCCTCTAGGGTTTTGATGGTTTCCTGTCTCACATTAAGGTCCTTTATCCATTTTGAGGTTTTTTTGTGAATGATGTAAGAAAGTGGTGTAGTTTCATTCTTCTGCATGTTTCTGTCCAGTTCTCCCAGCACCATTTGTTAAAAAGAGTGTCTTTTCTCCATTGGATATTCTTTCCTGCTTTGTCAAAGATTAGTTGGCCATACTCTTGTGGGTCCAATTCTGGAGTATCTATTCTATTCCATTGGTCTATGTGTCTATTTTTGTGCCAATACCATGCTGCCTTGATGATTACACCTTTGTGGTAGAGGCTAAAGTCTGGTATTGTGATGCCTCCCACTTTGGTTTACCTCTTCAATATTACTTTAGCTATTCGGGGTCTTTTGTGGTTCCATACAAATTTTAGGATTGCTTGTTCTCGCTTCAAGAATGCTGGTGCCATTTTCTCTGGAATTGCATTGAATGTGTAGATAGCTTTGGGTAGTATTGACATTTTAACAATAGTCTTCCAATTCATGAGCACAGAATGTTTTTCTATTTCTTTGTACCTTCTTCAATTTTTTTCATAAACTTTCTATAGTTTTCAGTATACAGATCTTTTACATCTTTGGTTAGATTTATTCCAAGTATTTTATGATTTTTGGAGTGATTGTGAATGGGATCAGCTTATTTATTTTTCTTTCTGTTTTTTCATTATTAGTGTATAAAAATAAAACTGATTCCTGTACATTAATTTTGTATCTTGTGACTTTCCTGAATTCATGTATCAGTTCTAGTAGACTTTTGGTGGAATCTATTGGGTTTTCCATGTATAATATCATGTCATCTGTAAAAAGTGATAGCTTGACTTGATCTTTGCCAATTTTGATGCCCCTGATTATCTTTTGTTGTCTGCTGATGCTAGCACTTCCAACACTATGTTAAACAACAGCAGTGAGAGTGGACCTCCCTGTCATGTTCCTGATCTCAGGGGGAAAGCTCTTAGTTTCTCCCCATTGAGGATATTAGCTGTCGGCTTTTCATAAATGACTTTGATGATATTTAAGTATGTTCTTTCTATCCCAACTTTTTTGAGGGTTTTTGTTAAGAAAGGATGCAGAATTTTGTCAAAAGCTTTTTCTGCATCCATTGACAGGATCATATGTTTCTTTTCTTTTCTTTTATTAATGTGATGTATCACATTGATTCATTTGCGAATGTTGAACAACCCTGCAGCCCAGGAATGAATCCCACTTGATCATGGTGAATAATTATTTTTATATGCTGTTGAATTAGATTTGCTAGTATCTTATTGCGAATTTTTGTATCCATATTCATCAAGGATATTGGCCTATAGTTCTTTTTTTTTTCTGGGTCTCTGTCTGGCTTAGGATTCAAACTAATGCTGGCTTCATAGAATGAGTATGGAAGTTTTCCTTCACTTTCTATGTTTTGGAACAGGTTGAGAAGGATAGGTATTAACTCTGCTTTAAATGTCTGGTAGAATTCCTCAGGGAAGCCATCTGGTCCTGGACTCTTATTTGTTGGGAGATTTTTCATGACTGATTCAATTTCTTCGCTGGTTATGGGTCTGTTCAAGCTTTCTATTTCTTCCTGTTTGAGTTTTGGGAGTGTGTGGGTGTTTAGGAATTTGTCCATTTGTTCCAGGTTGTCCAGTTTGTTGGCATATAGTTTTTCAGAGTATTCCCTAATTGCTTGTATTTCTGAGGGATTGGCTGTAATAATCCCATTTTCATTCATGATTTTATCTATTTGGGTCATCTCCCTTTTCTTTTTGAGAAGCCTGGCTAGAGGTTTATCAATTTTGTTTATTTTTTCAAAAAAACAACTCTTGTTTTCATTGATCTGCTCTACAGTTTTTTTGATTTTATATTGTTTATTTCTGCTCTGATCTTTATTATGTCTCTCCTTCTGCTGGGTTTGTGGTGTCTTTGCTGTTCTGCTTCCATTTCCTTTAGGTGTGCTGTTAGATTTTGTATTTGGGATTTTTCTGGTTTCTTGAGATAGGCCTGGATTGCAATGTATTTTCCTCTCAGGACTGCCTTCGCTGCATCCCAAAGTATTTGGATTGTTGTATTTTCATTTTAATTTGTTACCACATATTTTTAAATTTCTTCTCTAATTGCCTGATTGACCCATTCATTCTTTAGTAAGGTGTTCTTTAACCTCCATGCTCTTAGAGGTTTTTCAGACTTTTTCCTGTTGTTGAATTCCAGTTTCATAGTATTGTGGTCTGAAAGTGTGCATGGCATGATCTCAATCCTTGTATACTTATGAAGGGCTGTTGTGTGACCCAGTATGATCTATCTTGGAGAATGTTCCAGGTGCACCCGAGAAGAAAGTATATTCTGTTCCTTTGCGATGCAGAGTTCTAAATATATCTGTCAAGTCCATATAATCCAATGTATCATTCAGGGCCCTTGTTTCTTTATTGATCCTGTGTCTAGATGATCTATCCATTACTGTAAGTGGAGTACTAAAGTCCCCTGCAATGACCACATTCTTATCAATAAGGTTGCTTATGTTTGTGAGTAATTGTTTTGTATATTTGGGGGGCTCTCGTATTTGGCACACAGACATTTATAATCGTTAGTTTTTTCTGATGGATAGTCTTTGTAATTATTATATATTGCCCTTCTTCATCTCTTGTTACAGCCTTTAATTTAAAGTCTAGTTTGATATAAGTATGGCCACTCCAGCTTTCTTTTGACTTCCAGTAGCATGATAGATAGTTCACCATCCCTCACTTTCAATCTGAAGGTGTCCTCAGGTCTCTTCAGGCAGAAAATAGATGGGTCTTGTTTTCTTTATCCACTCTGATATGCTATGTATTTTGGTTGGTGCATTTAGTCCATTTACATTCAGTGTTATTACAGAAAGATATGGGTTTAGAGTCATTGTGATGTCTGTAGTTTTCATGCTTGTAGTGATGTCTCTGGTACTTTGTGGCCCTTGCAACATTTCACTCACAGAATCCCCCTTAGGATCTTTTGTAGGGCTGGTTTAGTGGTGATGAATTCCTTCAGTTTTTGTATGTTTGAGAAGACCTTTATCTCTCCTATTCTGAATGACAGACTTGCTGGATAAAGGATTCTCAGCTGCATATTTTTTTTCTGTTCACCACATTGAAGATTTCCTGCCATTCCTTTCTGTCCTGCCAAGTTTCAGTAGATAGGTCTGTCACTAGTCTTATGGGTCTCCCATTGTAGGTTAGAGCCTGTTTATCCCTAGCTGCTTTCAGAGTTTTCTTTTATCCTTGTATTTTGTCAGTTTCACTATGATATGTTGTGCAGAAGGTCGATTCATGTTATGTCTGAAGGGAGTTCTCTGTGCCTTTTGGATTTGAATGCCTTTTTTCTTTTCCAGATCAGGGAAGTTCTCAGCTATGATTTGTTCAAGTACACCTTCAGCCCCTTTCTTTCTCTTCCTCTTCTGGAATTCCTATGATATGTATATTTTTCTGTTTGCATCACTTAGTTCTCTAATTCTCCCCTCATACTCATGGGTTTTTTTTGTATCTCTCTTTTCCTCAGCTTCCTCATTTTCCATAATTTTATCTTTTAATTCCAGTATTCTCTCCTCTGCCTCTTCAATCCGTGCTGTGGTCGCCTCCATTTTATCTTGCACCTCATTTATAGCGTTTTTAGCTCCTCATGACTATTTCTTAGTCCCTTGATCTCTGTAGCAATAGATTCTTTGCTGTTCTCTATACTTTTTTTCAAGGCAAGTGATTAATTTTATGACTATTATTCTAAATTCTTGTTCCGTTATATTGCTTAAATCAATTTTGATCAATTCGTTAGCTGTCGCTATTTCCTGTAGTTTCTTTTAAGGAAAAGTCTTGTGTTTTGTCATTTTGGGTAGTCCCTGGGGTGGCACCCAACTGCCGGGCACTTCCCCTGTATTGTCCAGAGTAACTTGTGTTGGTGGGTGGGACCTTAGTCAGACCCAATGTCTGCCCCTAGCCCACTGCTGGGGCCAAAGTCAGACTGGTGTGTACCTTATCTTCCCCTCTTCCAGGGGCAGGACTCACTGTGGAGTGGTGTGGCCCCTGTCTGGGCTATTTGCACACTTCCAGGCTTGTGTTGCTGTTTTGATGGGCTCTGGCCAAGGGTGTATTAGATAGGGTGAATCTACAAGGTGCACAGAGGCGGGAGGGGCAGGCTTAGCTCTCTTTGCCTTAGGTGGTCCCCTGCAGGAGGGGCCCTGCCGCACCAGGAGGGTGGCAGACCCATTGCAGGGATGCATCCACAGAAGCACTGCATTGGGTGTTTTCATGGTGCAAGTGCCGTGATGATAACTGGTTCCCTTTGGGGATGGGAGAGGGAGATGGCACTTGGCAGTGCCTTTTTTCCCCGCTGAGCTGAGCTCTGCCTTCTGGGGCTCAACAACTCTCCCTCCCCGTGTCCTCTTTCCCTCCCTGCTCTCTGAGGGCAGAGATGTTCACTTTTAACTTTCCAGATGTTAAGTCCAGCTGGCTGTCAGAACTCACGCAATCTGGCCCCTCCGCTTTTGCAAGCCAGACTTGGGGCTCTGCCTTGCTGGGCAGGTTGCCCCTCCAGCACCCTGGCTCCCTCCCACCAGTCCTTGTAGCGCACACTGCTGCTCTGCCCTTCCTACCCTCTTCCGTGGTCCTCTTGTCTACGCTTGGCTCTGAAGAGTCCATTCTGCTAGTCTCCTGGTGGTTTTCCAGGTTATTTAGGCAGGTGTGGGTGGAATGTAAGTGATAAGCAGGACTCAGTGAGCCCAGTGTCTTCCTATGCTGCCATCATCCAGTCTCTCCCAAATAGAAATATTTTCCAAAGAAGATGTACAGATGACCAACAGATACATAAGATCCTAGCATCATTCATTATTAGAGAAATACAAATCAAAATTACAATTAGATATCACCTCATAGCATTTACAATAGCTAAAATTAACACAGGAATCAACAGGTATTGGCAAGGATTTGGAGAAAGAGAAACCCTCTGACAGTGTTGGTAGGAATCCAAACTGGTGCAGACACTCTGGAGAACAATATGGAGGTTCCTCAAAAAGTTAAAAATAGAACTACCCTATGATCTGTCAATTGCACTACTAGTATTTACTGAGTGAATTCAAAAATACTAATTCAAGGAGATACATGCTCCTGGATATTTATAACAGCATTATCAACAATAGCAAAATTATAGTTCTAGTCCAAATGCCCTCCCCTGATGAATGTATTAAAAAAGTTGTGGTATATATATATATATATATATATATACACAATGGAATATTACCCAGCCCTAAAAAATAATGAAATCTTGCCACTTAGAATGACATGGATGGAGCTGGAGAGTATTATGCTAAGTGAAATAAGTCAGTCAGAGAAAGACAAATACCATATGATTTCACTCATATGTGGAAAATAATAAACAAGAGAAATGAGCAAAGAGAAAAATGAATGAGAGAGGCAAATCAAGAAATAGATGCTTAACTGTAAAGAACACACTGATGGTTACCAGAGGCGAGGTGGGTGGGGGGGTGGATTAAAAAGGTGATGGGAATTAAGGAGTCCACTTGTGATGAGCACTAGTTGTTATATGGAAGTGTTGAATGACTATATTGTACACCTTCAACTAATATTACACTGTATGTTAACCACCTTGGATTTAAATAAAAACTTAAAAATAAATAAATAAATAAATAAATCTCCCGAGGTTTAAAAAAATTCACTGAGGAAAGGTGAATTTAAGTCAAACACATTTTGTTTAAGAAGGCAGAGTAATGCATAATACATATTTAAATAGGCTTTCATATAAATAAGATTTAAATGTTTTAAAAGCTTCAAGAGTTGTTTCGGTTTATTTCAACTATCTGAAGAACTCACCTCTATGGAATGACTCATTACACTAAATTGTTGAAGAAATTGTTAGGAACCAGGTTGAAATGCTGGCGGAATGCTGGTTGGAATGCTGGTGATCTTGGTGTATCGGAGATTTATTTAACACCTCAGAGGAGACCGTTTCTCCAAATATCTGAGCCCTGAATGAAGGGGGAAAGGGTAATGTATAGTTGTCAGCTTCCATATCTGTGGCGAGTGTGCAGCAAACAGGACAAGAAGCCAGAAGACGGGCCTCTAAGCCAGAGACCAGAGCCTGTTTTAGTCCCATCAGCCATCTTATGGTGTAAAACTTTATTCATTTTCCCAACATTCCCCCCTTTGATGCCTTTTTAAAATCTTTTATTAAGCATCATTTTTTAGCTCTAGGGGTGGGTACCCTCGCAGGGCTAAGATATTAGCTGCAATTTGGCAAGCAACAGTGTTTTCAATAAAACGTACCAGGGTATTTAGTATAGAGGGGCCAATGGTCACGAGTAAAATTCTGGAAAGGAGGGGCCCTGCCAGGGCAGGGAGCCAGGATACACAGTCTGTGAGACCCCATCATCTCCATTCACTGATATTTTCCTGTTGTCTACTTTGAATTCTTTCCTTGAGTTCCTTAATGGTGGTCCTAACTATTCCTGATTGGTTTACAAAATAGCAACATTCCTCCCCCAGAAAGTTACAAGTCCCTCCTTTTTCTGAAGTGAGGCAGTTGAGGGCTCACCTATTTTGGGGAGAGACACTACTTCCAGGGAGTTTATTTGGTTTTGTAAGGTTACCAGGGAGTCTGTCATCCGTTCCATGTCCAGCTTGTTGGTGCAGTCTCTGTTAGCCCAACAGCAAGAAGCAAGATCAGGGCTATGACACCAGTAAGGGGCAAGGGCTAGCAGAGTTGCATCTGAACCCCTGAGGTCAGTCCACATGTTCAATCCTCAAGTTTCTGCGATCTGCAGGCTAGCTAGCTTCTGGGGTGGCTGGAGCACGGCTGGAGATCTCGGGGGTCAGTGTCTTTTTGAAGGTCAATTTAAGCAGGTTGACTGGATCTGGATCACCTTGCCAGGTTGAGGGTTCCTTTGAGTTGGCCTTCTTAGATCTGGAATGATGGACCCATAGGATGATACCTGAAACTGAATCATTTATTTGGTTGTATGTCTGTAAAGTCCACGTCCAAGTCTTCGAAAGGGGCGGGTTTCTGGTAACTGTCAGATCAGGTTTAGGGAAGACATGGTTTGCATATTTAGAGATGCATCCTATTTTCCAGTCGTTGAAATAATCATATGCCCATAGGGTCTTATTATTATCCCCTCAGAATAACAAGCACAGAAGATTGTCTATATATGTAATGCTGTGACAATTTTTCTAAAGTTTACCTCCAGCTGTCTAGTTTAGGCAAACAACAAACATTTAAAGACAATCATAACTACAATTTAACATCCATAATGGTGCATTGTTGAAACATGGTTTTTCTCTCTAAAAACCCCCCTTTCCAGAGACAGCCAAATTGAGACCAATGCATTTGTAGAACAAGTCCAGGCTTAACAAACCTGGCCTAATTATTTACATAAGCTCAGCAAGAATAGCGATTGTCCATGAGGATCTTTTAAAGTTTGCTTTGCTGGAACCTTTTATAAGGAATCTCTGGGTTGAACTTTTAGTAGCCTCTCCAGGCGAGAAGCCAAGCCAAATACTTGCCATCAGACAGGCCTGTAATACCTGTGCAATTGGGCGAATTCCTCTTCATGAAGTCCCCAAGATATCCTGAGGTTCCTGCACCTGTCAGGAAGTGACCTTCTTTACTCACCTGGTGAGGCTGCTGGGAACTATGTAACAAGGTATCAGGCCAACATTTCCAAGGGGCTTTATGGCTCCATGTTTCATAAAGCCAACCTTAGTTCCTTAAAGCTGCCTGGCCATATTGGAGTCTATGAATGTCACTCTCAAATACAACATTACAGTCAAAACCTTGGTAAAATAACAAGATGAATAGATGCTTATTGAACTTATGCAAACAATTGTAATTGCCATCAAAGAAAGAATACTCACTGAGAGTTTTTGAATTTCAGGGGAGTTATGTAGAGAGAAAAAGTAAATGTTTCAGTTTACAAATGAATACTTTATGGCATTTCTGTATATCATAGATATCTTAAGAGAATGTTTCCTTAGTCTAAAAGAGGAACATTAGAGAACCAGCAATATTTACAACAAGAATCACAAAACTATAATCTTCCTCAGTTCATTTAATCCCATGTTCCTAATTCTTGTTCAATTTGAATGTAGCTTTTTGTTCTGGAAATTCAAACCCATTTTAGTATTAATCTTAAAGATATCGAATACCTGTATTTGTCCCCAAAGTCCTTTTTATAAATCTTCTTGAAGAACAAACACGTTTTGTGAGAGAATAAGAACAATTATAAATGACAAAATCTCAGAAATAGACATTGTTAAAGATATGATGAGAGTTCATTATGATGCAATTGACAAAGAAATTTGGTTATTTCTGTGACACATAGCACTTAAAGTAATCAGAATATTAAATGATTACCTTATACCAAAACACTAAAACTTTAGGAATGGCATATCTATTTTGGCAGTTACAACACTTACCTGTGCAATGCAACCTAAGCTTTACCATGGTACGACCGTGATCTTCCAAGTAACTTAACACCCCAAATAAAAGGGCCTAACTGGTCAAAAAGACTTCACTTACCATTCAAATCCTGGTACGTTTGTTAAAACTTTAGGAAGTTATAAGTACATCCTAAGTAGGATTACAGATCATTACAAATGTTAAAACTTTATTCAACCAAGGTGGCAATAAAAGATCCTAAAGGTGAATGTGTAGCATTATATAGTTGTTACCAAAACATAGCTCCTTTAACATTGAGAAATTTTAACTAAGGAATCAAAGACCTGATAAAGATGAGACCTAAAACTTTGGTTTTCCCAGAAGACAAACCTTTGTTTGCATTGTATTATCAAGAGAAGATCAACAGTCCAAGAAAACTTTCTCATTTGAACAGAGAGAAAAGCAGAATTTCAACCTTATACCAGTGTACTTTTAAAATTCCGTTCATCTCAACCTTAGTCGATCGTGAGCACACATAAAATTCCTTTCCAAAGATCTCCCTTCATGAACCTTCTACAACTTTCCTTTGCCTTCAAACTTTGTCCCAAAGCCATTTCTCTCCAAATAACCAGTCTCATTTAGGACAAAATTACTTTCCTCTACCCTCAACAAAAATGTATTTCCATTCCTTATATCTTTCTTACATACCTCCTACTTTCCTACATACAAGGTTGCTTTCTTTATTTTCATTGGTCTTAAGTACACATAGCAGAATTTTAACTCTTAGGAAACCTTAGTCTCCAATTGAGGACCTAGTAACCAACTGAGACATGTTTACACCAGAATTTTTTTAGATGGTAAATTCATGAACCAATTAAGTACAAGGCATCTTTTCCAATAGGTCCAAATAGCCTTAATTTCTCTGCAATAAGAAGTTAAAATCACAAACCTATGTTCAGTAATCAAAGCTTTAGCACTCCATCTTATTTGGAAAAGACCTAGATGTCCAAGGGGGTGCATTTTACTCTTTGACCTTGAGGATGGCAGGAGGAGCCAATGGTGCCTGAGGCACTGAGTTGGGTATAGGAACCTGTTATGTATACCACACCCAAGTTGGTGCAGAAACAGCAGGGGGAGGAGCAGGCAGAAGAGGCAAGGTGCCAGTAGAAGGCAGAGAAGGAAAACCTAATTCAAAACCTTAACTCAGAGGAGCAGACACCATGGTTTTTCCACCAAAGTGGAAATATGGAGTCCACATCAGGCCAGAGAAGACAGGGAATTTCCCAGAAACAAATAGAGTTTCAGCAACTGCTTGGGAACATTCCTTGAAGTCCCCATCCCGAGGTAGACTAACCACAGTTGGCTCCAATTAAGTTGTTAACCTGGGACATGAGGGAGAATCCCTCACATCTATTAGGCAGAGGAACAGGGAGACAGAGGCAGTGTCCCTTTCGGTCTGATTCTATCTCGGCAAGACCAATAAGGTCCCCCTTCTCAAGGTTCCTCCTGATATTGGCTGGGTTTCTGGGACTTCCCCTGGTTGGGACATTTATTCTTTTAATGTCCTTTTTCCTTGCAGTAGGCTCATTGACTCCTTGCTGAGGAGGTTCTGGGCCTCCCCTCTTTTGGTGGCTAGACCTTCTCTGTCCTTTTGTCATGGCTCTCTTGTGCCTCTGGAGTAAACAGGGTGTAAGCCACGCACACCCTCTCATAATAATCCCTGGGGGAATCCCCTTGTTGTTGGGCATATTCATGGGCTTCTCAGCCCCTGCTCTGATCCCCTGGAGGAGAGCCTCTTGGTACTGGCAGATGTAGGCTAGAATCTGGAGAGTGCCTGTACCTGGCCAAGGGTGCAATCTGGCCACTGGTCCTTGTGGGGGAGGGTTCTCTAGTTCTGGGAGGGGAGGAGAGATGGGCGGCGGTAGTGGCAGAGGAAAGACAGATGGGGGAGGAGTTTCAAGCTCAGGGGCAGGGGGAAGGGAGCCTGGTGAGTCATAAGGTGGCAGAAAGACGGGATCTTCCTCCAGGTCTCCTCCAAACACTAGGGGATTGGTGGGTTGCTTCTTTGGTTCCCTGGGTGAGTCTCCAGATAAAGCGGCTAAAACCTTTGCCTGGCTCTGCTTGCTATGGATGAATTGCACCCAAGGCGGAGGATTTGGGGCAATTTCAAGCCAGGAGTTGATGTATGGAAATTGACCAGTGTGACCTGGGTCTCTGGAGACAACATGCCAGATGCAATGAACCACTGGGACATCCAAGGTTCCCTCATACGGCCCTCCTACACCAAAAGTGGGCCATTCTAACTCACATAGGGTCCTTAACATGCCAGGGGGTATCTTAATTCCATAGTCTCCCAAAACCCCTTCTTTGCTCTGTCCCACCCCATAATGTTCCTGTGAGGTGTAGTAACAAAGACAGACAGACGGTGGGATAGGGGTGCCCCCTCTAATGAGGAGACCAGTCAGATGCCCTCTGGATGTGTCCTGAAGGAACTTAGATGATGCTTAGCTGTAGCAGTCTCAGCTTTGTGGCTTACCATCAGAAACTATTCAGATGCCACCATAGACTGTGTGTCATTCACCTCGGAATCACAGATAGGCCCACTCAGAGTCCATGGGCTTTTGGGGACCTTGAGGGTGCCCGCCCATGGAGCCACAGAATTGAACTCGGCAGGCAAGCTAGACAGAGTCGCAAATTCACACTCACATATACACCAGAGGTTATTACATTCCTTCCCACAGAATTCCTACCTGTGAGACCTCTGAGGTCTCAGGGAGTGATCAGGTCCCCCTTCCACTCTTGCTAGTGGTCCTGACTAGATTGGACCCCAGGCTTACCAGTTCCGATGTCGGGTCCAGGTCCTCATCTGCCAAGTCTTGAATCCAGTAGGACTGGTGGAGTGGGGCTGGCCCTAGTCGACATAGCGGGAGACTGCTGAAATTCAGGCAGGGCGTGCCTTCTCCCTTGTGATTCCTCATTCCGTCAATGCCTTGCTGTTCTCCCAAACCAGTGGCAACAATGGGCCAGTGCAGCTGGTTTTCCCAGTCAGGGAACCAAATATGTTATGGAACTAGGCTGGAATGCTGGCAGAAAAACCAAGTGGCACTCAGAGATGTTGGTGGATTGGAGATTTAACACTGGCGGGCTCATAGGAGACCATTTCTCCAAAGATCTGCATTCCAAGTGAAGGGGGAAGGGTAATTTATAGTTGTCAGCTTCCATATCTGTGGCAGGTTTTCACACACATGGCAAACGGGGGAAGAAGCACCCGGAAGAGGGGTCTCTAAGCTAGAGAACAGAGCTTGTTTTAGTCTGTCGGCCATCTTATGGTGTAAAATTTTGTTCATTTTCCCAACAGTAGAGGAATCAAGATGGCAGAGAAGTAGGGGCATGGAATTTCCCTCGTCCCTCAAACACAGCAGTATTGAAGTCAGAACACTTGGAATACACAGGAAAACAGGCTGCGGAGGGACAGAAAAGTCTCCACAGGTGGGAAGAGGGCTTGGTGGGAGGAAGGTGCATGTGTGCAAATTGGGAGAGATAATATGGGTGGCATAGGTTTGCAGGGGGGAGGAAACTCCCCTTTGCTTAAAGTGGGGAGTGTTTGGACCTTTCACTAGGTGTGCTTTGTTTTCTGTGTTAACATAAGACTGGTTTAAAAAAAATAAAAGGCCTGAAGCAAAAATTAGAAAAGGAAACAAACAAACCAACTAACTAACTAAGTAATAAGCCTGATTCGAAACATTGGGTAAGATGGTGGCGTAGGAAGATGCTGGGCTCACTGCGCATCCTGCTGATCACTTAGATTCCACCCACACCTGCCTAAATAACCCAGAAAACCGCCAGAAGACTAGCAGAATGGAGTCTCCGAAGCCAAGCGCAGACGAGAGGCCCACGGAAGAGGGTAGGAAGGGGACAGCAAGGCGGTGCAGGCTACACAGACTAGCAGGAGGGACCCGGGGTGGAGGGGCGGCCCCCTGGCCAAGCAGAGCTCCCGAGTCTGGCTTGCAAAAGCGGAGGGGCCAGACGGAGTGTGTTCTGACAGCAAGCGGGACTTGACATCTGGAAGGTAATAAGCTAACAGCTCTGCTCGGAGACTGGGAGGGCTGGAAGACAACGGGAGAGAGAGTTGTTAAGCCCCGGACGAGAGAACTCAGCTTGATGGGGAACAAAGGGGCTCGCCAGCGCCATCTCCCTCGCCCATCCCCCAGCCAAAATCCCAAAGGGAACCAGTTCCTGCCAGGGAACTTGCTTGCACTGTGCAAACACCCAAAGCTATACTTCCTCGGATCCACCCCTTCAGCGGGTCTGACTGCCTCCCGGTGCTGCAGGGCCCCTTCTGAAGCGGATCTCTGAAGGAAAAGCGAGCTGAGCCTGCCCCTCCCACCCCTGTGCACCTTGCCAATCCACCCCAGCTTATATGCCAGATCCCCAGCACCACAAGCCTGACAGTGTGCAAGTAGCCCAGATGGGACACGCCACCCCACAGTGAATCCCGCCGCTAGGAGAGGGGAAGAGAAGGCACACACCAGTCTGACGGTGGCCCCAGTGGTGGGCTGGGGGCAGACATCAGGTCTGACTGGGGCCCCGCCCACCAATGCAAGTTATTCAAGACAGCACAGGGGAAGTGTCCCGCAACTCCACACCACTCCAGGGACTATCCAAAATGACAAAATGGAAGAATTCCCCTCAAAATAAATGTCCAGGAAATACCAACAGCTAACGAACTGATCAAAAACGAATTTAACAATATAACAGAAAGTGAATTTAGAATAATAGTCATGAAATTAATCGCTGGGCTTGAAATCAGTTAAAAGTACAGCAGAGAATCTATTGCTACAGAGATCAAGGGACTAAGGAACAGCCAGGAGGAGCTAAAAAATGTTATCAATGAGCTGCAAAATAAAATAGAGCCAACCATGGTCGGATTGAAGAGGCAGAGGAGAGAATAGGTGAACTAGAAGATAAACTTATGGAAAAAGAAGAAGCTGAGAAAAAGAGAGATAAAAAAATCCAGGAGTATGAGGGGAAAATTAGAGAACTAAGTGATGCACTAAAGAGAAATAATATATGCGTAATTGGTATTCCAGAGGAAGAGAGAAGGAAAGGTGCTGAAGGTGTACTTGAAGAAATAATAGCTGAGACCTTCCCTGATCTGGGGAAGTAAAAAGGCATTGAAATCCAAGAGGCACAGAGGACTCCCTTCAGACATAACTTGAATCGATCTTCTGCATGACATATCATAGTGAAATGGGCAAAATACAAGGATAAAGAGAAAATTCTGAAAGCAGCTAGAGATAAACGTGTCCTAACATATAAAGGGAGATCTATAAGACTCGTGACGGATCTCTCTACTGAAACTTGGCAGGCCAGAAAGGATTGGCACGAGATCTTCAATGTGCTGACCAGAAAAACTATGCAGCCGAGAATCCTTTATCCAGCAAGTCTGTCATTTAGAATAGAAGGAGAGATAAAGATCTTCCCAACAAACAAAAATTGAAGGAATTCGTCACCACTAAACCAGGCCTACAAGAGATCCTAAGGGGGATCCTGTGAGACAAAGTACCGGAGACATCGCTACAAGCATGAAACCTACAGATATCACAATGACTCTAAACCCGTATCTTTCTATAATAACACTGAATGTAAATGGACTAAATGCGCCAACCTAAAGATATAGGGTATCAGAATGGATAAAAAAACAAGACCCATCTATTTGCTGTCTACAAGAGACTCAGTTTAGACCTGAGGACACCTTCAGATTGAGAGTGAAGAGATGGAGAACTATTTATCATGCCACTGGAAGTCAAAAGAAAGCTGGAGTCGCCATACTTAATATCACACAAACTAGACTTTAAATTACAGGCTGTAACAAGGGATAAAGAAGAGCATTATATAAAAATCACAGGGTCTATCCATTAGGAAGAGGTAACAATTATAAATGTCTATGCACCAAATACAGAAGCGCCCAAATATATAAAACAATTACTCAAAAACATAAGCAACCTTATTGATAAGAATGTGGTAATTGCAGGGGACTTTAACACTCCACTTACAGAAATGGATAGATCGTCTAGACACATGGTCAATAAAGAAACAAGGGCCTTGAGTGATACATTGGATCCGATGGACTTGACAGATCTATTCAGAACTCTGCATCCCAAAGCAACAGAATATACTTTCTTCTCAAGTGCACATGGAACATTCTCCAAGATAGATCACATACTGGGTCACAAAACAGCCCTTCATAAGTATACAAGAATTGAAATCATACCATGCATACTTTCAGACCACAATGCTATGAAACTTGAAATCAACCACAGGAAAGAGTCTGGAAAACCTCCAAAAGCGTGGAGGTTAAAGAAAACCCTACTAAAGAATGAGGGGGTCTATCAGGCAATTAGGGAAGAAATTAAAAAATATATGGAAACAAAGGAAAATGAAAATACAACAATCCAAACGCTTTGGGATGCAGCGAAGGCAGTCCTGAGAGGAAAATACATTGCAATCCAGGCCTATCTCAAGAAACCAGAAAAATCCCAAATACAAAATCTTACAGCACACCTAAAGGAAATAGAAGCAGAACAGAAAAGACAGCCTAAACCCAGCAGAAGAAGAGAAATAATAAAGATCAGAGCAGAAATAAACAATACAGAATCTAAAAAAAACTGTAGAGCAGATCAACGAAACCAAGAGTTGGTTTTTTGAAAAAATAAAAAAAATTGATAAACCTCTAGCCAGGCTTCTCAAAAAGAAAAGGGAGATGATCCAAATAGATAAAATCATGAATAAAAATTGAATTATTGCAACCAATCCCTCAGAGATACAAGCAATTATCAGGGAATACTATGAAAAACTATATGCCAACAAACTGGACAACCTGGAACAAATGGACAAATTCCTAAACACCCACACCCTTCCAAAACTCAATCAGGAGGAAATAGAAAGTTTGAACAGGCCCATAACCAGTGAAGAAATTGAATCAGTCATGAAAAATCTCCCAACAAATAAGAGTCCAGGACCAGATGGCTACCCAGGGCAGTTCTACCAGACGTTTAAAGTAGAGTTAATACCTATCCTTCTCAAGCTATTCCAAAAAATAGAAAGGGAAGGAAAACTTCCAGACTCATTCTATGAAGCCAGTATTACTTTGATTCCTAAACCAGACAGAGACCCAGTAAAAAAAAAGAAATGCAGGCCAATATCCCTGATGAATATGGATGCAAAAATTCTCAATAATATACTAGCAAATCGAATTCAACAACATATAAAAAGAATTATTCACCATGATCAAATGGGATTCATTCCTGGGATGCAGGGCTGGTTCAACATTCGCAAATCAATCAATGTGATACATCACATTAATAAAAGAAAAGATAAGAACCATATGATCCTGTCAATCGATGCAGAAAAGGCATTTGACAAAATTCAGCAACGTTTCTTAATAAAAACCCTCGAGAAAGTCAGGATAGAAGGAACATACTTAAAGATCATAAAAGCCATTTATGAAAAGCCCACAGCTAACATCATCCTCAATGGGGAAAAACTGAGAGCTTTCCCCCTGACATCAGGAACACGACAGGGATGTCCACTCTCACCGCTGTTGTTTAACATAGTGTTGGAAGTGCTAGCATCAGCAATCAGACAATGAAAGGAAATCAAAGGCATCAAAATTGCAAAGATGAAGTTAAGCTTTCACTTTTTGCTGATGACATGATATTATACATGGAAAATCCGACAGACTCCACCAAAAGTCTGCTAGAACTGACACATAAATTCAGCAAAGTGGCAGGATACAAAATCAATGTACAGAAATCAGTTGCATTCTTATACAATAATAATGAAGCAACAGAAAGACAAATAAAGAAACTGATCCCATTCACAATTGCACCAAGAAGCATAAAATACCTAGGAATAAATCTAACCAAAGATGTATAAGATCTGTGTGCTGAAAACCATAGAAAGCTTATGAAGGAAATTGAAGAAGATATAAAGAAATGGAGAAACATTCCGTGATCATGGATTGGAAGAATAAATATTGTCAAAATGTCAATACTACCCAAAGCTATCTACACATTCAATGCAATCCCAATCAAAATTGCACGAGCATTCTTCTCGAAACTAGAACAAGCAATCCTAAAATTCATTTGGAACCACAAAAGGCCCCAAATAGCCAAAGTAATTTTGAAGAAGACCAAAGCAGGAGGCATCACAATCCCAGACTTTAGCCTCTACTACAAAGCTGTAATCATCAAGACAACATGGTATTGGCACAAAAACAGTCACATAGACCAATGGAATAAAATAGAAACCCCAGAACTAGAGCCACAAACGTATGGCCAACTAATCTTTGATAAAGCAGGAAAGAACATCCAATGGAAAAAAGACAGTCTCTTTAACAAATGGTGCTGGGAGAACTGGACAGAAACATGCAGAAGATTGAAACTACATCACTTTCTCACACCACTCACAAAAATAAACTCAAAATGGATAAAGGACTGGAATATGAGACAGGAAACCTTCAAACCCTAGAGAAGAAAGCAGGAAAAATCCTCTCTGACCTCAGCCGCAGCAATTTCTTACTTGACACATCTCCAAAGGCAAGGGAATTAAAACCTAAAATGAACTATTGGGACCTCATGAAGATAAAAAGCTTCTGCACAGTAAAGGAAGCAATCAACAAAACTAAAAGGCAACTGACAGAATGGGAAAAGATATTTGCAATTGACATGCCGGACAAAGGGGTAGTATCCAAAATCTATAAAGAACTCATCAAACTCCACACCTGAAAAACAAATAATGCAGTGAAGAAATGGGCAGAAACATGAATAAACACTTCTTTAAAGAAGACATCCTGATGGCCAACAGGCACATGAAAAGATGCTCAACATTTCTCCTCATCAGGGAAATACAAATGAAAACCACACTCAGATATCACCTCACGCCAGTCAGAGTGGCCAAAATGAACAAATCAGGAGACTGTAGATGCTGGAGAGGATGTGGAGAAAAGGGAACCCTCTTGCACTGTTGGTGGGAATGCAAATTGGTGCAGCCACTCTGGAAAACAGTGTGGAGGTTCCTCAGAAAATTAAAAATAGTCCTACCCTATGACCCAGGAATAGCACTGCTAGGAATTTACCCAAGGGATACAGGAGTGCTGATGCATAGGGGCACTTGTACCCCAATGTTTATAGCAGCACTTTCAGCAATAGCCAAATTATGGATATAATCTAAATGTCCATAAGTTCATGAATTGATAAAGAATTTGTGGTTTATATACAGAATGGAATACTACTTGGCAATGAGAAAGAATGAAATATGGCTTTTTGTAACAACGTGGATGGAACTGGAGAGGGTTCTGCTAAGTGAAATAAGTCATACAGAGAAAGACAGATACCATATGTTTTCAGTCTTATGTGGATCCTGAGAAACTTAACAGAAGACCAGAGGGGAGGGGAAGGGGAAAAATTTACAGAGATGGAATGAAGGAAACCATAAGAGTCTTAAAAACTGAGAATAAATTGAGGGTTGATGGGGTAGGAGGTAGGGGAAAGTGGGTGATGGGCATTGAGGAGGGCACCTGTTGGGATGAGCACTGGGTGTTGTATGGAAACCAGTTTGACAATAAATCTCATATTAAAAAATAAAATCAAACAATAACATTAGGAAATAAATAAATAAATAAATTCTTTTTAAAATTTAATTTCAAAATTCAAGTATAATTAACACAGTGTTATATTAATTTCAAATGTACAATAGAAGTGATTAAACTATTCCATATGTTACCTGGTGCTCACCAGGTCAGGTACCTTCCTTAATGCCCATCACCCATTTAGTCCATCTCCCTCACCTACCTCCCCTCTGGGGATCTCCATTTTGTTCTGAATAGTTATGATTTTGGGTTTTTTTGCTTGACTTTTTTATTTGTCAGTTTATTTTACATTTTAAATTCCACCTATGAGTGAAATTATGTGGTATTTGTCTGTCTCTGACTGAACATTTCACTTAACGTTATATCCTCAAAATCTACAAACCAAAAAGATAACCCATAAAATGGGAGAAGATATTTGCAAATGATATATCTGATAAGGGATTAACATTCAAATTATGTTAAGAATTTTTAAAACTCAATACCCAAAAAGCAAATAAACCATTTAAAAATGGACAGAAGACATAAACAGACATTTCCCCAAAGAAGACATACAGGTGGCAAACACACACATTAAAAGATGCTTAACATCACTTAACATCAGGGAAATGTAAATTACTTACTCCTGTCAGAATGGCTAAAATCAAAAACAGAAGTAAAAAGTGTTGGTGAGGATGTGTATAAAAAGGAACCTTGTGCACTGTGGGTTGGAATACAAACTGGTTGCACTGTTACTGTGTTACTGTGTTGCACTGTTGTTACTGTGGAAAACAGTATGGAGGTTCCTCAAAATGTAAAAATAGAACTACTCTATGATCCAGGGTAATAACCTAAGTCACCAAAACACTAATTCAAAGTGATACATACACCCCTATATTTATGGAAGCATTGTATACAATAGCCCAACTATGTAAGAAGCTCCAAGTGTCCATCGATAGATGAAGGGATAAAGAAGATGTGATATATCTTGAAATGACAATGCAATGACATGAATGTAGCTACAAAGTACAATGCTAAGTAAATACGACAGTCAGAGAAAGAAATACCATATGACTTCACTCAGATGTGGAATTTAAGAAACAAAATGAAGGAACAAAGGGGAAAAAAGAGTGAGAGAGAGAGAGTCAGAAACCAAGAAGCAGACTCTTAACTATAGACAGCAAATTGATGGTTACCAGAGGTGAGGTGGGTGAGGAGATGGTTGAAATACGTAATAGGGATTAAAGAGGGCAATTGTCTTGATGAGCACCGGATGATGTATGGAATTGTTGAATCACTATATTGTACACCTGGAATTAATATAGCACTGTATGTTAACTGTACTGTAATTAAAATAATTATTAAAATATGTGTTATATACACACAAACACAAGATGTAATATCACTCAGTTGTGAAAAGAATGAAATCTTGCCATTTATGTTATTGATTTCTAATTTAATTCTACTGTACTCTGAGAATATATTTTATATAATTTCAATTCTATTAAATTTGTAATGGTGTGTTTTATAACTTATATTGTGATCTATCTTGGTGACTGTTCTGCCAGTTGATTGATGATGCTGTTAATTTGGAATATAATATGTCAGGGTATAAATTTTTTGTTATTCATCCTTTCTGGTGTTCTCTAAGCTACCTGGATTTTTGGCTTAGTGTCTATCATTAATTTTGTGAAATTCTCAGTCATTATTTCCTTAAATATTCCTTCTGCTTCTTTTTATCTTCTTTTGGTATTCCCATTATGTTTATGTTACACCTTTTGCAAATGTCCTACAACTTTTATTTACTATGTTTTGCGTTTTCTTTCTGTTTTCTGTTTGCACTTCAGTGTTATAAATTTCTATTGACACTTATTCAACTCACTGATACTTTCCCTGGTCATTTCCAATGAGTCAGTGAGCCTGTCAAAAGTATTCTTCCTTTCTGTTACATTATGTTTTATATCTCACATTTCCTTTCCATTGTTTTGGGGAGTTTTATTTTATCCTCACATTACCTACTTATATTTTCATATTTTTCCACTTTTTTCCATTAGAGTCCTTAACATATTAGCTATGACTGTTTTAATTTTTTGGTCTGATAATTTCAACATTCTTGTCATATCTGAGTCTGGCTCTGATATTTGCTTGCTCTGTTTCTTCAAAATGTGTTTTTGATTTATTAGTATGGCTTGTAATATTTGCTGAAAACTTGACCTGATGTACTGACTAAAAGTAACTGAAGTAAACAGGTCTATAGTGTAAGATTTTGGGTTTGTCTGACTAGGAGTTAGCCTGTGTTTAGTATTTGCTGTAGTAAGTCCTATGATTAGGTCTCTGTCTTTTAGTGAGCCTCTGCCCCTGGGCTGTAACCTTTATAAATGTTTATCAGTTTCTGTTTCCCTGTCAGGTGAAATAGACTAGACAAGAATGAAGCTGATTATTTCCCTTCTCCCTGGTAGGTTAGGCTCTCCTGAAACTCTAGTTGGTTAAAATCTGGTGAAATAGTTTCTCTTGAGGTCAGGCCATAATAAGAAAAAAGCAATGAGTTTGTTTTAAAATGAGTTTTACCCCCTTCCCCAGAAAGAAATGGAAAGGTATTTTTCTCAGATCATTTCTGTGATAACATAGTATGGTTCCTGGAGGTAAAACTGACAAAAGTGTGTGGGTTCTCCCTTGTACACAGTGAACCTCCAGCAGTTAATCTCTTAGAGTTTCACTTTTCCTACCCCCATACTTGTTTTACTGGATGTTTTTGCTCCTGGGCTTCTCCTCTAGTACACTGTGATTCTATCTGCCTGTCTATATCCAATTTTGGGGACAGAAGTTTGCCCTATGAATTTATTTCTTGGGTGATTCTAAAAAGAGTTGTTGATTTTCAAATTTGCTCAGCTTTTTCCCCCCTTATTTTGAGGGAGAGAGCTCTTTACATGCTTTTAAACTTAATTCAACAACATTTATTGCACATCTACTGCATGCCAAGTATTACTCTAGGAACTAGAAATACAGTAGTAACACAAAAGTCTTGCCCCTAAAAAGCTAACTTTCTTGTTAATAGAGACAGACAATAAATAAATAAACATTCTAAGTATTACCTATATGGTTATACTTAATATTGTTGTTTAAACCAATATATAAAATATATAAATATTTAATATTTTTATTAAAAATGAAGATATATTGTAAAGGAAACATTATAGCACTATTATATGTGGAGAACCAGTAATATTCAAATATTAGAAGATAAGCATAAAAATAAATTAGTTACTGTTAAATAAATCATCATGGGAATTACATTTTTTTAAGTTGATTTATTTATTTTGAGAGAGAGATGGAGGGAGCACAAACCGGGAAGGGGCAGAGGGAGAGAGAGAATCCCAAACAGGATCCATGCTGTAAGCACAGAGCCCAATGTTGGGCTTGATCTCACAAACAGTGAGATAATGACCTGAAGTGAAATCAAGAGTCAGTTCCTCAATCAGCTGAGCCACTCAGGTGTCCCGAGTTTGGTATGAAAGTTAAATGAGATTATGGATGTCACTCAACAGTGTGCCTGGCATCTGGCAATTACTCAATACACGTTGACTATCATTCGCATTATAGTTCCAACACCAAATATTTTCTAATGCTTCAAAAACCTCTAAATGTTTTTCAAATTATTGTTCTGTCCTTTATCAATCTTTGTACATGCTGGTTCATAAGTCTCAACAGCTTTTGATACACCTAAATATAAGATACAATTTGAAAGAAAAAAACCTCAAAACCATTTATAACAAATAAGAAAAAATTCAAAAACCTTAAATTATGAACAATTCATAGGAATGAACAAGACCCCAGTGGTTACAGTTAAAATATGTGAACATAAAAATCACTAAAAAGTACAAATTGATAATAAACACATTGAAAAAACCTCAACTTCACGTGTATTCAAAGAAATGCATATTAAAGTGCACCAGAAATTTATTATTATCAAATAAGAAAAGCCCTTTTGAAATTTGCACACCAATTGCTAGAGAGGGTGTGCTGTGCTGACACTGCTGGTGGAAATAAAAATTGGTGTAGCTATTCTGGAAAGAATTCCAGCTATATATATCATGAGCCTTCAAACAACTAGTCCCTGAGTTGAGTCATCCCACTTTTGGGAATTGGTCCTAAGGAAGTTACTTGAAATAGTTTATATACAATGATGTTCACCAAAGCTTTATTTAAAATAGTAAAAATTTAGTACCAACTTCAACTTACATTCCTGAAGAAATGGTAAATTATAAAGGATTCATAAATTAAGACAATGCAAATTTACAAAACATACAATATAGTGGCAAAGAATTCTGAAATGACTTGGAGAGGGAAAATGTTTATGTGGTTATGTTCAATGAATAAAGCAAGAACCAAAATTACATATATGGCATGATGAAAGTATACACAAAATAGAAAAATAGGAATTGCATAAAATTCTGGAGGAAAATAAAATAGTCATAATGATAGATTTCTTATGTTCTTTGTTAATTTTTCAGTATTTTCCAGAATTTCTATAGTAAGTATTTATTTTGTTAGGCTCATAATCAGAAAATAAGTCTGTTTGTCTTTATAAAACATCTTAAAGTTCTGAGGCTGATAAGTCTTCACTTTCTACTAGTAATACCCTAGTATTACAGATCTGTGTGCCAGGACCATTCCATTAGCATTTCTAGTCAGGCTCCCAAGCATCCTGTCTTATTCTGCAAGTTATTTCCTGGTAATGCCATGTCTTGAACAACAGAAAGACTTAAATGCCCCATCTACTTTTTGGTATCTAAAAAGCAACTTCTCCAGCTTGTGGACTACATTTAGTTTACCAGTTACCCTCAAATACAGTACTTCAACTCTTATCATACTCCCAAGGATCAGGTGTTATTAGATTTTTCCATTATACCAATAAGGAAATCAAAGCCCAGAGAGGCAAAGGAACTTGCTCAACCTGTTTAGAATGTAAAAAAAGGTTTGACAGCCTCGAAAGCCTGACACTTTTCCCTTTCCTCATTGAAAGATTGAGCTGAGAAGACAAATCTTCTAGAACAATGAATTCAGACACCAGTATGTTCTAGCCAAAAAAGGAACAGGGTACTAGGCTATCCTGAGAGTAATTTTGGCTATGACAGCATTTCCTGAAATGTGACATCCCCCTAATGGAGCACTCTCTGTTCAAATAAGTTTAAGAAATATTATAACTTTATCTTCCTTTTTGGAGATTCCCAATGCACATTAGCAGAGCCTCTACATGATAATTTTCTTTACGATGAAATTTGATCACAGGATACCTCGCCCTCCCCCTCACCTTCCCCAGAAAAAAAAAAAGAACTATTAACATGCAGTGGTACATCCATTTGAAGGGGACATACAGATTAAAGGACAGAAAGAGAAGTTTGCAGGTAATTTTTGAAGAGAGTGTCAGAGAATAGGACAAGCAGTCCAGAAAAAGGATAAAGGGGCCCCAGAGTCCAGCTTCATGAAACATTAGCATTTTGCTGAAGCATTTCCCAAGCATATACTCTATACATGCTCTCTAACCAACCTTGTCAAAGTCAAGTTCCCATCCTGGGAACTCAAGATACCCTGACTGCTATGTAAATTCTCCTTACCTGCCTGAGACACCTTCTCCACCTGATAGCAGATGACCCATCCACCACAGCTTAAGTCTGATATGTAAGCCTTCTTCGTTTATCTTATGGATGCACTGGAAGGAAGACAAAGTCAGAGACAAAAGGAGGACAAAATAGCAAACGTGAAGTAAAGTCGAGAATACAGATTTAGATGGCTAAAGCATACAAAGCCGCAGTGCATGCCCTAGAAAGGAATATTTTAACAAGTAATACAGAGCATTTAAACTATGACAGGCATTATTCCAAGTGCTTTAGCTCTATTAACTTATGTAATCCTCAAAACAATCCTATTGTGTAGGTATTGTTATTATCACTACTATTATCCCCATTGTACAGGTAGGAAAACTGTGGCTCAGAGAAGTTAAATAACTTGTCCAAGACTACAAACTACAGCACCGAGTTTGAAGCTAGGCAGCCTGGCTCCAGAGTCCATCTCTTGACTACTAAGGTTACACTGCTTCCTTACCTAGTTTTTCTCATACCAGTAAATGACACACACATCACTCTTGATGCACAAAAATCCCAAACCTAGGAGTCATCCTTGATTCAGCTCTTTCACTCAGCTCTATCCCTACTTCTAAGTCATCAACAAATCCTAGCGATTATATCTCCAGAACACATCCCAAATCCAACCATGCATCTCTTCCTCCACTAACCCCACCCTAGTCTGAAGCACCAATCATATCTCACATGGATTAGTATGATAGCCTCATCACAGCACTTCCATTATGCTACAAGCATTCTCCACTCTATAACCAGAGAGATCATGTTTAAAACTTGGATCAGATTATGTCATGTCTTTACTTAAAACCCTCTAATGGTCCCTATCACATTCAGAATGAATCCAAACTCCTTTTTGTTGCTTATGAAGCCAAATGTTATCTATCTCTTGTCTCCTCTTTGACTTAATTTTATACTCACATTTTACGTGCTTAACCTCATACCAGACCCACCATCCTTGTGTCTTTCAAACACGCAAAGGAGTTCCAATCTCTAGGACTTTGTATTTGCTGTTCTTTCCTTACTCGGAACCACTGGATTTTTTTTAAGTTCATTTATTTATTTTGAGAAAAAGGGAGAGGTCAAGTGGGGAAGGACCAGAGAGAGGGATACAGAAAATCCCAAGCAGGTTACACCCTGTCAGTGTGGAACCCAATGTGGGGCTCAAATTCACAAACCATGAGATCATGACCTGAGCCAAAGTCAGACACTTAATCGACTGAGCCACCCAGTCACTCCCGAACCATCTGATTTTTAACTCCTTCAGGTCTCAGCTGACATGTTGCCTCCTTATAGAAGTCCTCTACTACTGGTGCATCCTTTGCCTAGTCACACTGTAATCACGTCATCCTATTTTGCTTTCTTTATTGTTTTCATCATCATTTAAAATCATTTCTTTGTTTGTATTTGCACCAGAATATTAGCCCTGTGACTGCATAGATTTAGTTATCTTATTCACCAGTATACCTCTAAATCCCAGAATAGTGCATAGCACATAGTATGTGCTCAGTAAACACTGAAAGAATGAATGTCCCCTCATTTAGGTCACAAGTGATGAGACTGAGACCTGGAGAGTGAAGGATACATGCCCAGGTGAGTGACAGAAGTAAGACTATAGAGCATGCTCTCTGACCCTCAGGGAAATCTTCTATGACAGGCAAATTCTGGCACTCAGGCCTGGGTCAATCAGGAAGACCAGAACTGTACCAGGAAGGACCCCTCTATACCAGATCCCAGCAAGATCTTGACTCTCAGACACTTTCTCATTTGATGCTCAGAGAGGGAAATCAAAGGAAGATGAGCTGAGGTTTTATGAGTTTCCCAACACTGGCCTCAGTCTAACTTGTAAGGGCAGTGGATATACAGAAAGTTCCAAAATTGAATATAGTTTGGCTTACACAGTTACCTAACTGTTCTGTGCTCCAGCTCCTCATCTACAAAATGGAACCAATATCTTATTCTATACACCTCATAAAGCAGTTGTGGGATTAAATGGGATAACACAAAATATATATAAAGTACTTAGCACAAGTCCTGGCATGTAGATATTTTTAAATAAATGCTATTATTATTATTATTATTATTATTATTATTATTTTCACTATCTTATCCATTCATTCTTTTGCTTAGAACTTTTTGTCTGCTTCAATTCCCTCCAAACTGAATTAAAAAAAATCTCTTGTGATTAAAAAATCTTCATCCAAGGAATTTT
This sequence comes from Acinonyx jubatus, assembly GCF_027475565.1. NCBI lineage: Eukaryota > Metazoa > Chordata > Mammalia > Carnivora > Felidae > Acinonyx > Acinonyx jubatus. The sequence continues at coordinate 49,946,618 of NC_069389.1, forward strand.
GTAATTTGGCCTTTTTCTTCTTCAGCCCTATCTCTTTTCATCCCCTTTCCTATACTTTTATTTCATATTCTAGCCACTCTGCATACTCTAGTCTCCAAACATGCTATGTGTCTTCATGTCTCTAGGGCTTGGCTCATGTTATCTTTCCAGCAATACCCTCCTTGTTTGCTCCCATTGCCACTTTTTTTATTCCTGTCAATATACTACTTATGTTTTAGGATTTCCCTGAAATGCTCCCTCTTCTAAGAAGCCTCTATTTCCACAAGACTTTCAGAATTAATCTCTATTTCTTCTGGGCTACAAGAGCACTTTGCTCTCCTTTTGTTAAACTACTAATCACAGTGTTTAGATATTTTTCTGTTGGGATGTAAACTGACTTCTGAAGGGAAATAAATGTGACATCTACATCCTTGATGTCCAAAACTTATCACAGAGAAGATGTTCAGAAAACATATTTTTTTGTATCTAATAGAATTAGACCTGTTCGTATTCTTCCAAAATTAATATATTAAAATCCAATCCCTAATATAATGGTATTTTGAGGTGGGGTCTTTGAGTATATGAGGGCACCTCATATACTGGTGCCCTTATAAAAGAAACCTCAGAGAGTTATCTTGTCCCATCACCATGTAAGAATACAGAGAAAAAATGAACATCTATGAACCAAGAAGTGGGCTCTCATCAGACACCAAATCTGCTGGTGACTCGACCTTAGACTTCCCAGGATCTAAGACTCTGAGAAATAAACGTGTATTGTTTATAAGCCATGCAGTTTATGGTACTCTGTTATAGTAGCCTGAACAGACTAAACAGGCCCCATCCATAGTGGTGAACACAGATATGCCCTACAGTAGCCTCAATATACAGTTACTAGAAGTCCTCCAGCCTGGGACAGAGACAGAGGTGGAAGGATTGCCAGCCTTAGACCCTGCAGCTTGCTTAAGATATTACTTGTGGCAGTACTTTCTCAAGCACTTTCCTCTTCTGCTGGGTTTGATGCTACCATATAAAGTAAAGGAAGCAAAACTGAAGCTCAGCTCAGTATATAGGCAATGGATCATGGGGGAAGTGGCCATATGTTTTTTCAAGGATGTTCAAGTTATATTAAAAGCCATCATCCTTTTAAGGGCAAATGCCAGAACAATAGTAACTGCATTTACCTCTTTCCCTGGCCGTGTTTTCCCAGACCTCCATGATTGTAATTCCTAGCTTCTTTCTTCTAATGGAAGCCCATCAGGTACGGTGGTAGATGGGAGGAACTACCTCCTGTCACACAAGTCCTTTTCTCCAAGTCCTTGTGGTTTATTGGAAATTTAAGGTAAAGAAAGTTGACTGCTTTGGTCTTTGGCTATTGGGGCCTAAGGCAGAACAAAGCATACTATGAGAGAGAGAGAGAGAGAGAGAGAGAGAGAATGAAAAGAGACAAAGTAAATAAGTTGGATGATAAATGGAAGAACAGTCTCTTCCTGGACCTTCCTTTTTTGGGCCTTCAGTACAATTATTAGGGTAGGATATCCTCCTCTCATAGCTGCATTACCTTGATCAATTAACTTCTCTGTGCATTAGTTTTCATATGTTTAAAATGGTGATAATATCTACCTCATAGAATAGGATCTTAACCACTAACTTTACTAACACTAATTAAGAATTCAATGAATATGTGCATATATATGTGTATATATATGCATATATATACATATATATATACACATATATATATACACATATATATATGTATATATACAGTGCCTAGCACATATTAAGTACTCAAATAATGTTACTTATTTTTATTTATTTATTTCACTGTTATTTTTTTCAGTGATGTACCTCTCTCCCAGGAAATACAAGGCACAGAATGTGAGAGCAAGATTGTCTCTTAGACATCATCTAGCCCCGTACTGTCAGGTTTCAGATGGGAAAACTGAGGCCCACAGCAGAGAAGGGATTCACCTAAATGCACTTTCAGTTCCTGGGAGAATCAGGAACTATTCACAGGCCTTCTGCCTCCCACTGCTATTTTCCTCCCACAGAGACCCCTGTTACTTGTTCCATGGTGGGAATAGAAGGAAATGACAGTCTTCATGTCTTCTCACCCAGAGGGCTCAGCATTCTAGGTTCTGTGAATTTAGCATTCTAATTCTTTTCTGTAGAAAGAAGGTCCAGTTTATTGCTGAAAATTTTGCAAGCCTCAGTAAACAAGGGAATTAACAAAAAGAGTTGATAGAAGTGGCATGAATCCAGCCTGGTGTTGGAGGATGGAGGCAGATGAGGGAGACTTACTTTTAAGAGCTGGAGCAGACAATGAGTCAAGAGTTCTGCCAGGTATGGGGAAAGGATATCTGGAGGGAGATTTGGGGTACTTAAATATGGGGGGCACTGGGTACAAGGAAACTCCAGGATAGCTCAGGGTATCTCAAGATTCTTTCTACTGAGAGGCCCAAGTGAGTGTCCCTGGGCATTTTAGTACCCCCCCCCCCCAGGATGTCAGTTCACTTTCCTGACCAGACTAAGAAAACATTCCTGGCAGGGCTCTTACCCACTTCCTCCAAAGAATAATGTGTCTTCACAGAGTCCCAGACAACACCTCTTTCTCTCCATAACCCCACACCCTCTCAGGAGTTTCAAAAGATACAGGGACCTGAAAAAACTGGAAAGACTTCACAGTTGCCATTGACATTTATTCTGCTCTTTCCAGACCACTCATCCCACCCCTGTATGCAAGGTCTGGGCCCTGGCTCCTCAGGACCTTCCTCTTCACTCTTAGAAAGCATTGGCCTGTCTAAGCAGCATGGTACATTCATTTGAAAGCATAAACTATTTGTCGTCGTGTGAGAGGAATTACTTTGAGTAAGGGACCTGGAGTGACTAAAAAGCCTCAAATTTCTGGCATCTTAACAAATAAGTAAGGGAGATGTTCTGAAGCAAATTCATGCATGAGATTTGGATTCATATAACTGTGGATTTGATTCCTGTAGCCATTTTCTGGGTTGTGTGATCTTTGGTGAATTACTTAAGCTTATTTATAAAATGGGAACAGTATTGCCTAGCTAATAGCAATCAAATGAGAGACTATGTAGAAAGCCCGTAACACAGTCCAGGCAAATGGAGATGATTAAACAAGAAACAATGTAATGATGAAGTTAAGAGCATGGACTCTGGTGCCAAACCACCTGAATTAGAATCCTGGTTCTGCAATTCACTTGCTGTGTGTCCTTGAGCAAGCCACTGCCTATTTCCCCACAAAAGAGTTTGGCTATTCTGTGCCTCAGTATTCTCCTATATAAAATGGGAATTAAAACAATAGACACACTTCACAGGGTTATTTTCAGATTTTAATGAGTTAGTCTTTGTATCATGTTTTAAAAAGTTCCTGATATGTGACAAATGGTTATTAAATGATAGCTGCTACTATTAGTATCATTATTGTTGTTACTGTTATTCATGGTACCAAAGTGGGAAGAGTGGCAGGAAGGCCATAGCAGCTCTAGCCTCTTGCTACTCAAAGTGTGATTCATGAATCAACAGATGGGCATCACTTAGAAGCTTGGTACATATGCAGAACCTCAGTTATCTCCACAGATAGGCTGAAACTAAATTTGCATTGTAACAAGATATCCAGGGCTTTCTATGCAAATAAGAGCTTGAGAAGCACAAAACTCTGGGTTACAAACTAGAAGCTTCACTGAGGAACGATGAGCAATGGCAAGTTTGAGGTAGAAGACAAACAACAAAGCTTATAGCCTGAGGTAAGAGCTAGGGGATGAAATTAGTATGTGGTCAAGCCATACAGGTCAAAGCAAGGTCTTCGATACAATGAGGCAGCCAAATCCAAGTGATATTTGTCTCAAATATCCCAGGTGGTAGCCTAATGAAAATTAAAAGAAGGCACACATCCTTTGGGATGATGCAATCCTACAAGTACAAAACTTGGTAAATAGAGCTCAGGATCTATCTAAGCAGCTTCTTTCTCACTTGGTCAGGAAGCCAGCTCAGTTCCCAACTGCACAATTATATATAATGACCCTGGATGAAAGAGCAGAAGGACAGATAAAAATATTCATGAAACCAACATGGTATATGTGGTAGCCAGCATCCAAAAAAGCCCCAAATAATTCTTATCTCCTGGTATTTGTACCGTTTTATAGTCTCAATCTTGTACAATGCTGACCTATTCAGCAAATAAGATAATGTGGAAATGTGACTTCTGAGGCTAGGTCATAAAAGACTTGTAGTTTCTGTCATGGCTATCTCTTGTTTCACTTTTTCTTAAAGGCCAGGTGCTGTGTCATGAGAACACTCAAGTAGACCATAGAGAGGCCCACATGGTGAAAAATTGAGACCCCCAAACAGCAACTAACATTAGTTTGCTACTCACATGAGAAAGCCATCTTGGAAGCATATCCTCCAGCTCTAGTCAAGCTTCAGATGACTTCAGCCCTAGCCAAAAGCTTGACTGCAACCTCATAACAGACCCTAAAACAGAACCACCCAGCTAAGTCACTACTGAATTCCTGAACAACACAAATTGTGTGAAATAATAAATGTTTACCTCATTGTTAAGCACTTTTAGTGTATTTTATAACACAGAAATAGATAAAGCATACTACAGGTTTTCAAAAGCCCAAAGTCACCAAGGAAAACTCATGAGCTAAAAAGACAAGGTAAATAACCACAACAATGATATTAGCTACTTCCATTCACAAGCTAAGTCCTTTATCTTAATGAGTCTTCAAAGGACATGCACTTTTGGGGTATAAGCTTTTTGAAGTACAGTTAGGGAAATATGCCCAAGAGCACACATCCAGCTGTGGGCCAAGTGTGCCTATATCTTCGTGTCTTTTTGCTGTCCTACATTACAATGGACATCCCTATACATCATAGATTGCAAAGTTGGCAATAACAGACACTCAAGACAGAAGTTCCTTGAAGCATTCTGCTATAGTGTCTGGTGGAAAGGCAAACAGTAGATGAGGACTCTATGTCCTTTATTTCCTCTCTCTCTCTCTCTCTCTCTCTGTCTCTCCCTCTCTCTATCTCTCTTTCTCACATCTTGCCTCTAATCCCTCAAGTCACCACATGAGATACTGATTCTCCCAGTATCCATTAGGCCCTCATATGAAGCTATAAACAACTAGACACCAACAAACTGGAAAACCTAGAAAAAATGGAAAAATTCATAGAAACATACAAACTGAATCAAGAAAAAAAAATAAGTTCTGAATAAATCAATTACTAGTAAGGAGATTGCATCAGTAATCAAAATGTCCCAAGAAAGAACAGCCCAGAACCAGATGGCTTCACTGGTAAATTTTACCAAACATTTTTTTTTAAATTAATACCAAAAAAATAAAAGAGGAGGTTTTATGAGGACAATGTCTGCCTGATACCAAAACTACACAAGGGCACTACCAGAAAATAAAACTACTGAACAATATCCTTGATAAGTATAGAGGCAAAAAGTCTCTTTTTTAAGTGTATGTATGTATGTATGTATTGAGAGAGAGAGAAAGAGATGGGGGGAGGGGCAAAGAGAGGGAGAGAATCCCAAGCAGACTTGTGCTGTCAGCACAGAGCATGATTCAGGGCTCAAACTCACAAACCACAAGATCATGACATGAGCCAAATCAAGAGTTGGATGCCTAACTGACTGAGCCACCCAGGTACCCCAAGAGGCAAAAAATCTCAATAAAACACTAGCTTAGAGAAGTCAGTGCCCCATGAAATGTATAATCTACCATGATCAAGTAGGATTTATATATCTGATGCAAAGATGCTTCAAGGTATGCAAGTCAATCAATTTGATACATCATATTAATAGAATGGAATAAAAAACTCGTGATCATCACAATAGACACAGAAAAAGCATTTGACAAAATTCAAATTTGTTCCTGATAAAAACTCTTAACATATTAGGTGTGGAGAGAACATACCTTAACATAATAAAGACCATATACAATAAGCCCACAGCTAATATCATACTCAATGGTGAAAGGTCCAAAGCTTTTCCCCTTAGATCAGAAAGAAGACAAGGGTGCCCACTCTCATCACTCCTATTGAACATAATACTGTAAATCCTTGCCAGAGTAATAAGTCAAGAAAAAGAAATAAAAGGCACCAGAATTTGAAAGGAAGAAGTAAATTGCCTATTTTCAGATGACATGATTTTATACATGGAAAATTCTAAAGACTGCACACAAAAAAATTGTTAGATCTGACCAACAAATTCAGGAAAGTGGCAAGATACAAAATTAACATGCAAAAAATCAGTAGTGTCTATACACTAACAACAAATCATCTAAAAACAAAATTTAGAAAAAATCATTTATAATAGTATAAAAATGACTAAAATACTTAGGAATAAACTTAACCAAGGAGGTGAAAAATCTCTACTTTGAAAACTACAAGATGTTGATGAAAGAAATTGAAGAAGACACAGATAAATGGAAAGGTACCCCATGTTCATGGATTGGAAGAATTAATATTGTTAAAATATCTATACTACAAAAATGATCTATAGGTTCAATGCAATTCGTATAAAGATTCCAATGGCTTTTTTTTTTACAGAAGTAGAAAAAAATAAATCTAAAATTTGCATGGATCCACAAAACAACCCTGAATAGCCAAAGTCATCCTGACAAAGAAGAACAAAGTGGGAGGCATCACACTTCTTGCTTTCAAGCTACTATGAAGCTATAGTAATTAAAACATTATGGTACAGGCAGAAAAAATGACAAGAAAAGAGGGTTTCAGTACTGCCAGTTTTCTACAAACAGTGGAGCACAGAATCTGAAGTTTCAGAGCACAGTACCAAGCAGTACTTCTGGGAGGAAACAGGATGAATCCCTGGGAACAGGCAGCACAGTCTGAGGGGCCCATGTGCCATATGGGGACAAGCGGTTCCCTAGCTGGAATGCATTTAGTCGAGACAATACAGCCTTTCTGTGGGCAAAAGTCACAGTAGACCCAGAAAGCTGCCACATTTATTGATATTGGGACAAAGACACCAGCTCAATGAAGCAAAATGTGGCACCAGCTGCATGTTGTGATTTCCATAAACTCTGAACCTCTGCCACTGCGTGATCATGCAAACATTTTCTTGGACAAATAGGTACCCCGCCATTGCTTGGAAAGACCCCACCCTAGAGTATCAGCATAGGTCCAAGCCACTGGGTCTCTGAAGTATTGCATTTTGAAACACAGCCCCACCTGAGATAAAACTCTGGAGGGAGGTGCTGCCTGGCAGGCAGACAACATGGACACAGGGTAAATGTGGGGAGTGAACTGAAGTGTGAGACAAAGGAGGGGTGATTTATCACACCTCTGTGATGGCACAAAATTCCTGAAACAGAGACTAGAGAGCAGGGTGAAGCTATTTTCACCTCTAGCACACCCACATTAATCCACTCCAGTGAGCTAAGCAGCGCCACCAAGTGGACAAATGAGCCATTACACCAAGCCCTACCAACTTGTGCCCTGCAGGAACATCCCCCAGAAGACCAGCACAAATCCCTTCCACCTGCTTAGTCTATGGAGCATAGTGTACTGCAAAGATTCAGTTATAAAGGAAACTGGATCTAGTTTCATTCGAGTTTCATTTTGTTTGCTTGTTTGGTGGTTTGTTTTCTTTGCTTCTATTTTTGTTTTTAATGTTTTCGCTTCTTTTTTTTTTCTTGGATACATAAAGGGCAAAACTTTTTATCTTTTTACTTTATTTTACTATATATTATTATTTTATTTTTTTTAGTTTTAAACTTTTTAAACTTTTTTTCTTTTCTCTTTTTTCTCTTTTCTATCAAGCTTCTCTCAACAAGCAGACCAAAACACAACTAGACTCTTGATTCCTTTATTTGATTTTTTTAATTTTTAAATTTTTACTTATTTTCTTTTATTTTTTCTTCCTCCAAAATGACAAGATGGAAGAATTTATCCTAAAAGAAAGAACGGGGGAAATGATGGTCAGGGGTTTATTATAAGTAAGAATTTAAAACCACAGTTATAAGAATACTAGCTGGGTTTGAAAAAAGCATGGAAGACACCAGAGATAAAAAAAATTGCAGAGATAAAAGAACTAAAATCTACTCTGGCTGAAATTAAAAATTCTATAACCAAGGGATGCTTGGGTGGTTCAGTCAGTTGTGTGCCCAACTTTGGCTCGAATCACGATCTCAAGGTTTATGAGTTTGAGCCCCACATCAGTCTCACTCCTGCTGTCAGCACTGAAGCTGTCATCTCAGAGCCCACTTCAGATCCTCTGTCCCCACTCTCACTCTGCCCTTATCCCCCTCAAAAATAAATAAACATTTAAAAAATAAATAAAATTAAAATGCTAAAACCAAAATGAAATTTAAAATGGATGCTATGATTGCAAAGATGGATGAAGTATGGTAGCAAATCAGTGATACAGAAGACAAAATTATGGAAATAATGAATCAGAAAAAAAGAGAAAAACAAAAGCAAAAGATCACAATACAAGACTTTAGAGAACTCAGCGACTTATTAAAGAGGAATAATATTTATATTGTAGGTGTACCTGAAGATGAAGACAGAGAAAAATGAGAAGAAGGTTTATGTGAGCAAATTATAGCTGAAAACTTTACTAATCTTGGGAAGAACACAGATGTCAAAATACAAGAAGCACAGAGAATTCCCAACAAAAACTGACCATCAACAAGGCATATCATAGTCAAATTCACAAAATACACAGACAAGGAAAGAATTATGGAAGCAGCAAGGGAAAAAACTCCTTAACCTACAATGGAAGACAGACAACAGAATTGTCCACAGAAAATTGGCAGGCTAGAAAGGAGTGGCAGGATATATTCAATGTGCTGAATGGGAAAAACATACTGCCAAAAAGTCTTTTTCCATAAAAGCTGTCATTCAGAATAGAAGGGGAGATAAAGAGATTATCATACAAACAAAAACTAAAGGAGATTGTGACCACTAAAGCAGCCCTGAAAGAAATAGTATTAAGGAGGGACTTTTTCAGTGGAGAAAACAAAATAAAACAAAAAGATCAAAATCAGAAAAGACTAGAAAATACCAGTGAACATCACCAGATAAACCAACTGTACAGGCAACACAATGGCACTAAATTCATATTTTTCAATAATCACTCTGAATGTAAATAGATTAAATGTTCCAATTCCAACGGATAAAACAAGATCCATCTACATGCTGCCTATAATAGAAAACTGAAGATTGATAGTGAGGGGATGGAGAACCATCTATCATGCTAATGGATGTCAAAAGAAAGCAAGATTAGACATACTTATATGACACAAAATATATTTAAAAATAAAGACTGTAACAAAAGATGAAGAATTGTTTCATAATTAAGGGGTCTATCCATCAGGATTAACAGTTGTAAATATTTATGCCCCCAATTTGAAATACCAAATTTATAAATCAATTAATTACAAATATAAAGAAACTCATTGGTAATAATACAATAATAGTAGGGGACTTTAACACCCACTTACAGCAATGGACAGTAAATCTAAGCAGAAAATCAACAAGGAAACAATGGCTTTTTGAATGACACACTGGACCAGATGGACATAACAAATATATTCAGAACATTTCATCCTAAATTAGAATACACATTCTTCTCAGGTGCATACGGAACATTCCCCAGAATAAATTACATTCTTGGTTACAAATCAGCCTTCAACAAGTACAACGCAATGGAGATCATACCATGCATATTTTCAGACCACAATGCTATGAAACTTAAAACCAACCAGAAAAAAAATTTGGAAAGACTACAAATACTTGGAGGTTAAAGAACATCCTACTAAAGAATAAATGGGTTAAATAAGAAATTAAAGGGGAAATTAAAAAGTACATGGAAGCCAATGAAAATGAAAACACGACAGTCCAAAACCTCTGGGATATAGCAAAGGCCCTCATAACAGGGAAGTATACAGCAATCCAGGCCTTCCTAGAGAAGGAAGAAATGTCTCAACTACACAACCTAACAAACATTACACGTAAAGGAGCAAGAAGCAGAATGGGCATATAAAGCCCAAAAACAATAGAATAAGGGAAATAAGACAGATTAGAGTGGAAATGAATAATATTGAAACCAACAAAAACAGTAGAACACATTAACAAAACTAGGAGCTTGTTCTTTTAAAGAACTCACAAAACTGATAAAACCCCTAGCCATATCAAAAATAAAAAGGAAATGACCTAAATAAATAAAACCATGAATGATATAAAAGGTATCACAAACAACATCACAGAAATACAATTATAAGAGAATAGTATGAAAAATGATATTCCAACAAATGAGACAATCTGGAAGAAATGGACAAATTCCTAGAAACATACACTACCATAACTGAAACAGGAAGAAATAGAAAATTTGAACAGACCCATAACCAGTAAATAAATTGAATTAGTAATCAAAAATCTCCCAACAAACAAGAATCCAGGACCAGATGACTTCTCAGGGCAATTCTGCCAAACATTTAAAGATGAGTTAATAGTTGTTCTTTTGAAGATGTTTGAAGATGGAAGGAAAACTTGCAAACTCATTCTATGAGGCCAGCATTACATTGATTCCAAAAAGAGACAAAGACCCCACCAAAAAGGAGAATTACAGACCAATTTCCCTGATGAACATGGATGCAAAAATTCTCAACAAGATCTAGTAAATCGAATCCAACAATACATCAGAAGAATTATTAAACATGATCAAGTGGAATTTCTTCCTGGGCTACAGGTGTGGTTCAGTATCCACAAATCAATCAACATGATACATCATATTAATAAAAGAAATGATGAGAACTACATGATCCTGTCAGATGCAAAAAAAAAATCATGTGACAAAATACAGCATCCTTTCTGATAAAAACCTCAATAAAGTAAGGATAGAAAGAACATACCTCAACATCATAAAGGCCATATATGAAATATCCACAGATAATATCATCCTCAATGGGGAAAACTAAGAGTGTTCCCCCTAAGGTAAAGAACAGGACAGGGATGTCCATTCTCACCACTGTGGTTCAACACATGGAAGTCTGAGATGCATCAATCAAACAACAAAAAGAAATAAAAGGCATATAAATTGGCAAGATAGAAGTCAAACTTTCACTCTTCACAGACTTTCAAACTCATTCTATGAGGCCAGCATTACATTGATTCCAATGTATTCCACATGATAATCTGTGGAAAATCCAAAAGACTCCACCAAAAAACTGCTAGAACTGATACATGAATTAAACAAAGTCACAGGATATAAAATCAATGTACAATTGGTTGCATTCTATATAACAATAATGAAGGAGCAAAAAGAGAAATCAGGGAATCAACTCCATTTACAATTGCACCAAAAACCATAAGATTTCTAGGAATACACCTAACCAACAAGTTGAAAGATCTGTACACTGAAAACCATAGAAAACTTATTAATGGAATTGAAGAAGACACAAAAAATGGAAAAACATTCCATGCTCGTGGATTGGAAGAATAAATATTGTTAAAATATCTATACTACCCAAAGCAATCTACACATTCAAAGCAATTCCTATCAAAATACCACCAGCATTCTTCACAGAGCTAGAACAATCAATTCTAAAATGAGTATGGAAATAGAAAAGACCCCAAATAGCCCATTTTTCACAGAGCCAGAACAAACAATCCCAAAATTTGCATGGAACCACAAAAGACCTGAATAGCCAAAGCAATCCTGAAAAAGCAAAACAAAGCAGGAGAGTTAAGATGGCAAAGGAGTAAGGAGACATTAAGCTTGTCTCTTGAACACAGCCTGATAGTTATCATATCATTCTAAACACCCAAGAAATCAATCCAAGCTCTGAGACAACAAAACCCGTAAGTCTACAAGTAGAAACACCACCACCTTCTGAAAGGTAGGAGGTGTGGAGAGTTGACTTGGGAAAGACATAGCTGTGAGTACGGTGGCAGGTAGGGAACCTACTCATGGAGTCTACTGCAAAATATTATACACAGAAGAGAACAAAATCTGAGCTTGTAGAAGTCCACTATAGTGGGGGATGTGTCTAGATTAAAAGTGCTCAGGTGGCAAAGTGGGACACAATCCCAGGAGTGACAGCATACTCTAAGGATCACCTGGATCACAAGAAGGATGGGTGGTGCCAATGTACTGTGCTGTTTCTAGGCATAAGAGAGGGGAATTTGCCTGAGGGCAGCAAGCATGGGTGCCAGCTTTCTGCTCTGTTTATTTTTCTTAATTTCTTTATTTAAATTCAAGTCAGTTAACATACAGTGTAGTATTGGTTTCAGGAGTAAAGCCCAGTGATTCATTACTTTCATATAACACTCATCTCAACAACTTCCCTTCTTAATGTTTATCATCCATTTAGACCATCCACTCCACCCACCTCCTTTCCAGAACCCCTCAGTTTGCTGTCTTTAATATTCGCTTATTGTTAGCCTCCCTCTCTGTTTTTATCTTGTATTTCCTTCCCTTTATACGTTTATGTGTTGTGTTTCTTAATTTCCACACAAGTGAAATCATATGATATTACTGTACTCTGTCTTATTTCACTTAGCATGATACACTCTAGTACCATCCACATTGCTGCAAATGGCAAGATTTCACTATTTTTGATCACTGAGTAGTATTCTATTGTATGTATATACCACTTCTTTATCCATTCATTAGTCAATGGACATTTGGGCTCTTTCCATTATTTGACTATTGTTGATAGCACTGCAAAAACACATTGGGGTACATATACCACTTCGAATCAACATTTTTGTAACTGGATAAATACCTAGTAGTGCAATTGTTGGGTCGTAGGGTAGCTCTATTTTTAATATTTTGAGGAACCTTCATACTGTTTTCCAGAGTGGCTGCAAAAGTTTGCATTCCCACCAACAGTGTTTCCCTTTCTCCACATCCTGGATTGATGTTTTGTTTCCTGAGTTTATTTTTGCCATTGTGACAGGTGTAAGGTGTATCTCATTGTGGTTTTGATTTATATATTTCTGATGTTGGGTGATGTTGAGAATCTTTTCATGTGTATGTTAGCCATCTGATCGTCTTCTTTGGAAAAATATCCATTCATGTCTTCTGCCCATGTCTTCACTGAATTTTTTTTGTTTTTTGGGTGTTGAGTTTGATAAGTTCTTTATAGATTTTAGATGCTAAACCCTTTCTCAGATATTCCATTTACAAATATCTTATCCCAATACATCAGTTGCCTTTTAGGTTTGTTGACTGTCTCCTTCACTGTGCATACGATTTTTATGTTGGTGATATCCCAATAGTTCATTTTTGCTTTTATTTTGCTCGCCTCTGGAGACATGTCTAGTAAGAAGTTCCTGCAGCCAAGATCAAAGGTGTTGCTTCCTGTTTTCTCCTGTAGCATTTTGATGGTTTCCAGTCTCACATTTAGGTCATTCATCCATTTTGAATTTATTTTTGTGTGTGGTGTAAAAAAACGTAGTCCAATTTCATTCTTCTGCAGTCACTGTCTAGTTTTCCCAGCACCACTTGCTGAAAAGACTGTCTTTTTTTCCATTGGGTAACCTTTCCTGCTTTGTTGAAGATTAGTAGGTCATACATTTGTGTGTCAATTTCTGGTTTCTCTATTCTGTTCCATTGATCTATGTATCTGTTTTTTGTGCCAGTACCATACTGTCTTGATGATTACAGCTTTGTAATACAGCTTGAAATCCAGAATTTTGATGCCTCCAGCTTTTGTTTTATTTTTCAGCATTACTTTGGCTATTTGGAGTCTTCTGTGGTTCTGTAAAAATTTTAAGATTGTTTGTTCTAACTGTGTGAAGAATGCTGGTGTTATTTTGATAGGAATTACATTTAATATGTAGACTGTTTGAGGCAGTATAGACATTTTAATAATATTTATTCTTCCACTCCATGAGCATGGAATATTTTCCCACTTCTTTGTGTCTGCTTCAATTTCTTTCATAAGCTTTCTATAGTTTTCAGTGTACAGATCCTTTACCTCTTTGTTTAGGGTCATTCCTATGTATCTTAGGGCTTTGGTATAACTGTAAAGGGTATTGATTCCTTGATTCCTCTCTCTGCTGCTTCATTGTTGGTGTATAGAAATGAGACTAATTTCTGTACATTGATTTTTATATCCTGCAACTTTTCTCAATTCATGTATTATTTCTAAAAGATTTTTGGTGGAGTATCAAGTTTTCCACATAGATTATCATGTCATCTGTGAAGAGTGAAATTTTGACTTCGTTGCCAATTTGTATGCCTTTTATTTCTTTTTGTTGTCTCATTGCTTAGGCTAGGAATTCCAGTACTATGTTGAACAACAGTGGTGAGAGTGGATATCCCTGTTGTGTTCCTGAATTTAGGAGAAAACCTCTCAGTTTTTCCCCATTGAGGATGATATTAGCTGTGGGCCTTTCATATATGGCTTTTATGATGTTGAGGTATGTTCCCTCTATCCTTACTTTCTAGAGGGTTTTTATCAAGTAAGGATGCTCTATTTTGTCAAAAGTTTTTTCTGCATCTATTGAAAAGATCATATGGTTCTTACCCTTTTTTAAATTAATGTGGTATATTGTAAATATTGATCCAGCCCTGCAGCCTAAGAATAAATCCCACTTGATCATGTTGAATAATTCTTTTAATGTACTATGAATTCATTTACTAGTATCTTGTTGAGAATTTTTGCATCCAGATTCATCAGGAAAATGGGCCTGTAATTGTCCTTTGTAGTGGGTTGTCTGGTTTTGGAATCAAGGTAATTCCGGCTTCATAGAATGAGTTTTAAAGTTTTCCTTCTATTTTTTGGAATAGTTTGAAAAGAACAGTATTAACTCTTTTTTGAATGTCTGGTAGAATTCCTCTGGGAAACCATGTGGCCCAGGACTTTTATGTTTTGGGATATTTTTGTAACTGATTCAATTTCTTTGCTCGTTATGGGTCCGTTAAAATTTTCCTGTATCTTCCTGTTTGAGTTTTAGCAGTGAGTGTCTAGGAATCTGTCCATTTATTTCAGATTGTCTAGTTTGTTGCATATAATTTTTAATAGTATTTACTTATAATTGTTTGTATTTCTGTGGTTGGTTGTGATCTTTCCTCTTTCATTTGTGATTTTACCTATTTGTGTCCTCTCTCTTTTCTTTTTAAGAAGTCTGGTTAGGGGTTTATCATTTGTTTAATTCTTTCAAAAAAAACAGCTCTTAGTTTCATTTATCTGTTCTAGTATTATTTGTTTTTTGTTTTTGTTGTTGTTGTTGTTTCTATATCATTTATTTCTGCTCTAATCCTTATTATTTCCCTTATTCTGTTGGATTTGGGCTTTATCCGCTACTCTTTTTCTGGCTGCTATAGGTGTAAGGTTGGGTTGTGTATTGGGGATCTTTCTTGCTTCTTGAGATAGTCCTAAATTGTAGTGTATTTTTCCTCTTAGGACTGTCTTTGCTTCATACCAATGTTTGGACAGTCGTGTTTTCATTTTCTTTGGCTTTCATGTATTTTATTTTATTACTTCTTTAATTTCCTGGTTAACCCCATTCATTCTTTAGTAGGATGCTCGTTAGTCCCCATGTATTTGAGGGCTTTCCAAATGTTTTCTTGTGGTTGATTTCAGGTTTCATAGCTTTGTGAGGTGAAACTATGCATGGTATGATCTCAATCTTTTTGTACCACTTGAGGGTTGATTTGTGACCTTGTATGTGATCTATTCTTTAGAATGTTCCATGTGCACTCAAGAAGAATGTGTATTCTGCAACTTTAGGATAAAATGTTCTGAATATATCTGTTAAGCCATTTGGTCCAGTGTGTCATTCAAAGCCATTATTTCTTTGTTGATTTTCAGCCTATACTATGTGCCAATTACTGTAAGTGGGGTATTAAATTCCCCTACTGTTTTGGTATAATTATCAGTGAGTTGCTTTATATTTATTATTAGTTGATTTATATATTTGGGTGTTTCAAGTTGGGGGCATAAATATTTGCAATTGTTAGATCTTCTTGATGGATAGGACCCATTAATTATGATATAATTCCTTTCTTCATCTCTTGTTAAAGCTTTTGTTTTAAAATTTAGTTTGTTGTAAGTATGGCTACTACAGCTTTCTTTTGACCTACATTAGCATGATAGATGGTACTTCATCCCCTCGCTTTCAGTCTGCAGGTGTCTTTAGGTGTAAAGTCAGTGTCATGTAGGCAGCATACAGATGGACCTTGTTTTTATAATCCATTTTTATACCCTGTACTTCTTTGATTCCAACATTTAGTCCATTTACATTCAGAGTGATTATTGAAATATATGAATTTAGTGCCTTTATGTTATCTGTAGATTTGGTGTTTCTAATGATGTTATCTAGTCCTTTGAAGTCTTTGCTGCTTTGGTCTTATTTTTATTCTCCACTCAGAGAGTCCCTCTTAAACGTTCTTGTAGGGCTGGTTTAGTGGTCATGAATTCCTTTAGCTTTTGTTTGTCTGGGAAAGTCTTTATCTCTCCTTCTATTATGAATGACAGACTTGTTGGATAAAGGTTTATTGACTACAAAAATTTCTTATTCATCACATTGAATATTTCTTGCCACTCATTTCTAGCCAGCCAAGTTTCAGTGGACAGGACTGCTACTACCTTATGTGTCTACCCTTGTATGTTAAGGACATTTTGTACCTAGCTGCTTTCAGAATTCTCTCTTTATCCTTGTATTTTGCAAGTTTTGTTATGATAGTTCATACTCTTAACCTGTATTTGTTGATTTTTAAGGGAGTTCCTGTGCCTTTTGGACTTGGATGCCTGTTTTCTTCCCCAGATTAGGGAAGTTCTCAGCTATAATTCATTCAAATAAAATTTCTTCCCCTTTTTTCTCACTCTTCTGGGACACCTATGATATGGATATTGTTCTGTTTCATGGAATCAGTTCTCTAAGTCTCCCCTTGTGATCTAGTAATATCTTTTCCATCTTTTTTTCAGCTTCATAATTTTCCATAATTGTATCTACTATTTCACCTGTCCTCTTCTTGGCTTCTTCCATCCGAACTGTCACTTTTTCTAGTTTATTTTGGATTTCAGTTATAGCATTTTAAAATTCATCCTGATGAGTTCTTAGGTCTTTGGTCTCTAGTGTCTTCTAAGGGTTTCTCAAGTTTCTTCTAGGCTTTTGTCAAGCCCACCTACTAGTTTTATGACTGTTATTCTAAATTTTTGTTCAGATATATTCATCATATTTGTTTTGAGCAAGTCCCTGGCCATGATTTCTTCTTGGCCTTTCTTTGGGGAGAATTCCTCTATCTGGTAATTTTGGCTAAGTTTCTGTCTTTTGCTTGTTATGCTTCCTGCACCTGAGAGTACTACTATATTAAAAAGGTTCATACTCTCTCCAGGGCCTGGCACTCCAGGAAGTGTTTCTGGTATATGTTGTGTGCTGTCTGCTGTTGCGTTTTGGCTGCTCTTTCCCACTGACCAGTCCTCTGCATAAGTCCTCTTTGCTTGTTGGCAGTGGAGTGTTTGGACCTTTAACTAAGTGTGGTTTGGTTTATTTGTTGAAGTAACCCTGGAAAAAAGGGGGGGGAGTCTTATCTCTCCCCAAAAGAGAAAAGGATAGGGAAGAACAACAAAAAACACAGAGAATCAAAAACTTCTAAGGTTGTTTCCAAATAAATAGAAAGGAAAATAGAGAACAGCAGAAGAAAATAAGAGAGAAAAAGAATAAAAAAGCCAATCCAAAAACAAAATATAAAGGGAAATTAAAAAAATATCTATGAACCTGATTTAAAAAGAAAAAAATAAAGAGGAAAAAAAGAAAAAAAGATTCCTTTGGTGCCTGGGGTGTGGTTGCTGGTCTGGTCTGGAGGAGAGGCTGGTTGCATTGGCTCATGGTCAGTCTTGTGCCAGTTGATAAATAGTGTCAGGCATGGAGGGGCAGAGTTTGGTGTAAACAGATCTCACCTCTAAGGTTGAGGTGAGGTCTCACCTCACCACTTTGTTCCTCTCTGAAATTCCATCATGTTGGTCTTGGGGGAAAATTGTGCCATCCCAATCTTTCATCCCTGAACTGGGGATCTCAACACCTGCTGTTCAGATGGCCCTCACAGAATAGCAAGGGAAGAAGCTCACCCTGTGCCAAAACGCTCTTGCATTTTTTTCTTTGGTGCATGGCTAGGATTCGAAACCCAAAGGTGTAAATGACCTGGCACCATGTGGATCCACTCTTCTCCTCCAGAGTAAAGCTTCTTCACCCTACTGATGAAAGGCCTTTGGCTGACACCTTCAGGGCCTTTTGTCCTTGAAGAGGCAATAAACCCTCTTTCAAATGATCTCCAAGAAAGGCACTGTTCTCTCCCAGTGAACCCCAGAGATCATTACAGCACATTATGCACTGCAGGGCCAGTGCCCTTCTACTCATTAGCATGTGCCACATCTCTGCTCTGGAGAACGTTGTACACTTTCAAAACCTCAGAGTTTGATATCCAAAAGCTGTTTACGAAAAAGAACCATGACACCCAGTTCTTCTCACTCCCCATTCCATGGTCTAGAGAAGTTTTCCTCTTGTGCGAACTTAATACTGCACTATCTCATCCCCTTTCTCTTTCTCTCCCTTTTGCCTCTCCATGTTAATGGCTCCCTCCCTCTGCATCTCTGCCACTTTTCTCTCCCCTAGTTCACATTCACAAACATCGCACCTGCCAAGCTGTCTCCCTCCACCTGTGAGAATCCTTATGTCACTCTGCAGACCAATTTCCTGGGTGTTCCAAATAATCTGACCTCAATCCAGCTGTTTTTTCAGGAAGAAGAAAGCCCAGGGTCCCTCTACTTCTCCACCATCTTTACTCCTCCCCTTTCTGCTCTGTTTTTGACATAAAGTCTAAACTGCTGCATGGTTGTGTAACCATGACCCTTGAATGGGCTGAAAAAGCACAGCAAGACCCTTGCCCAGAGGAACAGCAAGTGTCTGTGCCACAGGATTCCCTAAATTTTGGAGTTTTAAAATTAGCCACATGCCTGAGATAAAAAAAAAAAAAACTGAGACACTGGCAGGGTGAATGCAAGGTTCTGACAGAAACCAGGGACACAATAGGAATAATTGATTGCTCTTCTGTGAAGGTTACCTGAATAGTATGACATGATCTTTCAGCTCTGGGGCTAGAGAGTGGGGTTCCACAATATTTATCCCACCCATGAGCACTGAAAGTCATCAGAGAGCAAAACATCATCACCTCGTGGATGCCAGCGCCACCTATACCAAGCTTCCTGGGCCCTGGAGGTGCATTTCCATTGAAATAAGTCAGCTTGAGAATCAACACATCAGGCCCCTCCTCCAGAAGACAAGTACAAACAACTCACTTGCATCAAGTCTACTGATCATAGAATGCTACAAAACTTCACCTTGAGGGGAAATAGGATCTAGCTTCCTGTTTATTTTATTCTTTATTTATTATTAATGTTTTTCATTCATTTTCTGATTTTTAATTCGCTTTTTAAATTATTATTATTGTTTTTATACATTATGTTTTTACTTTTTGATTATTTTTACTTTATTACATTTTTATTTGCAGATCTATATTCTTTTTATTTAATACATATTTTAATGTTAATTTATTTTAAGAGAGAGTGCTACTGGGGGCGGGTTAGAGAGAGAAGGAGAGAATCCCAAGCAGGTTCCATGCTGTCAGTATCAAGCCCAATATGGGGCTCAAACTCTAACTCTGAGATCATGACATGCACTGAAATCAAGAGTCAGATGTTTAACCAACTGATTCACCCAGGCACCCCAAGTATGTAGATTCTTTTAACAAGAAGACCAAAATACACCCAGGATCTAGATTTTTTGCTTTTACTTCTTTTTTTTTTTTTACATTTTTAAAAATGTTTTCCTTCTTTCTTGTTTTCTATTCTGGACAAAATTACAAGACAGAAATTCACTACAAAAGAAAGAACATGAAGTGAAACTCATGGCCAGGGATTTAATCAGTAAAGATACAAGTAAGATGTCTAAACTAGAATTTAAAACAATGATTATAAGGATACTAGCTGGGCTTGAAAAAAGCATAGAAGACAATACAGAATCCCTTTCTGTAGAGATAAAAGAATTAAAATCTAGTCAAGGCAAAATTAAAAATCTAATAATTGAGATGCCAACCCAAATTAAGACCACAAAAATGAGGATGGATGAGGCAGAGGAGCAAATTAGCAACATAGAAGATAAAATTATGGAAAATAATGAAGCTTTAAAAAAAGAAGGGTGAGGAGCAAAGATGGAAGAAGAGCATGGAAGTTTTTTTATGTCTCATGTCCATGAAATATAGCCAGATCAACACTAAACCATCCTGCACACCTTGAAAACTGATTTGAGGATTAACACAACAATCTGTACAACCTGAACCACAGAACTCAGAAGATACATAGTGGAGAGAGGTGAACTGGGGGAGAGAGAAGCTGTGGAGGGCAGGGAGCTGTTTTTGCCTGCAGAGAGAGGACGGAGATGGGGGGGGGGGGATATGGGAAAAAGCAGCTGAAGAGAAAGTGGAAAAGTGGAAACAGCCGCAGGGACTGAACTAAAAAGGGTGAAAGGATAAATGAAGGGTTTAAATTCCATCAAGACTCTATAAACAGGGGGAGAGCAGAGTCTGAAACTCCACAGCTCAATACCTGGTGGTGCTCTGGCGACAAGGGCAAATCCCGAGGAGCAGAGTGAAGTCCGTGGGTGTTCAGGCCACACAGGGAAAGGCAGTTCCCCTGCTTCGAGGACATCTGGTGGAGGCTGTGTGGCTGCCCCAAAGGCAAAAGCCCCAGTGGACCAGGGAGAACAACCACTTTCACTGGTGCTGGAACAAGGTCATTGGGGGTGAAGCCTGATGCCATATGCGTGTTGTGGTTTGCCATGATCCCTGAGACGTCTGCTGCTGCACAATTGCGCGAACTTTTTCTGGAGTGGCCTGGCACCCACCTGCAATCTCTGGGCATCGGCAGCAACACAGTCCCACAAACATTCCTGGGTGCGGCCAGCACCTGGCCATTGCTTACTGGGATCCTCCCACAGAGGGGCAGAGCAAGTCACAGCCACATTCCCTCAGAAGTATGGGGTCAGGAAACAGTCACATCTGAGATAAAACTCAGGAGGGAGGTGCTGCCTGGGGCTTGGTCATAGACAGTGGAAAAGCAGGGAGTGGATGGAAGCTGAAGACAAAGTACAGGTGCGTGATTGCTGATCACGGAGAACAGAGCTCCAATACTAGAGACTGGGTAGCTGGGTGACATTTTCACCACTCCCACACATGCACATACACACCTACAAACAGCAGAACAATCCACCCAAGGAAGCTGAGCAGTACCATCTAGTGGAGAATGGAGACACTACACTAAGCCCCACCGAACTGGGTCAACATCGCCCTTCAGGAACACAAGTCTTTCCGCCTGCTTAGTTTACTAACTACAAAGAGCTTCCTAGTTTGACTTCTAGGGGAAAACAAAGTAATTTCAATCGTATTTCAGTCCATTCATTGACCATTTATTCAATTTTCCTTTTTTTCTCTTTTCATTTCATTTATTTTTCTTGAAGACAGAAAGAGAAAAATTATTTTTATATTCAATTTTTATTAAATTTTTTCTTTAATTTTTTCTACTATATTTTTTACTTTTGTGTAATTTTTTCCAAATTCGATTTTACTTCCATCATTTCATTTTATTTTATTCCAATGTATTCATTGTTTCAAATTTTCAAACAATTCCCTTTTTCTTTGTCCTTTTTTTCCTTTAATCTATCAAGCCCCTTTCAACACCCAGACCAACACACATATAGGATCTAGCATCATTTATTTAATTGTGTGTGTGTGTTGTTTTTAAATTTTAAATTTTAATTTTTATCTTAATTTTTTAAATGTTCTTACCTCATTAATTCCTTTACTCCCTTCAAAATGATGAAACAAAGTAATTCACCCCAAAAGAAAGAGAAGGAACAAATGACAGCCAAGGACTTAACAAAACACATACAATCAAGATGTCTGAACCAGAATTTAGAATAACAATAATAAAAATACTAGCTGGAGTTGAAAATAGACTAGGTTCCCCTTCTGGGGAGATAAAAGAAGTAAAAGTTAGGATGAAATGAAAAATGCTATAACTGAGCTGCAATCTCGAATGGATGCCATGGCGGCAAGAATGGATGAGGCAGAGTAGAGAATCAGCGATATAGAGGACAAACTTATGGAGAATACTGAAGAAGAAAAAATGAGGAAGACTAAGGCAAAAGAGCACAATTTAAGAATTAGAGAAATCAGTGACTCATAAAAAGGAAAAATATCAAAATCATAGGGGTCCCAGGGGATGAAGAGAGAGAAAGAGGGGTAGAAATGTTATGTCAGCAAATCATAGTGGAAAAGTTTCCTAACTGAGGAAAGACACAGACATCAAAATCTAGGAAGGACACAGGACTCCAAACAGATTCAACAAAACCCAACCATCAACAAGGCATATCATAGTCAAATTCACAAAATACTCATGCAAGGAAAGAATCATGAAAGGAGCAATGGGGAAAAAAAAGTCCTTAACGTACAAGGGAAGACAGATCAGGTTTGTAGAAGACTTATCCACAGAAACTTGGCAGGCCAGAAAGGAGTGGCAGGATATATTCAATGTAATAAATCAGAAAAATATGCAGCCAGGAATTCTTTATCCAGCAAAGCTGTCATTCAAAATAGAAGGAGAGATAAAAAGTTTCTCAGACAAACAAAAATTTAAAAAGTTTGTGACCACTGAAGCAGCCCTGCAAGAAATGATAAGGGGGACTCTCTGCGGGGAGAAAAGATGAAAAAAAAAACAAACAAATAAATACCAAAAGCAACAAAGACTAGAAATGACCAAAAAATACCACCAAAAATCCCAACTCTACAAGAAACATAATGGCAATAAATTCATATATCTCAGTACTCACTCTAAACGTCAATGGACTCAATGCTCCAATCAAAAGACATAGGGTAACAGAATGGATAAAAATACAAGATCTATTGATATGCTGTTTACAAAAGACCCACTTTAGATCTAAAGACACCTTCAGATTGAAAGTAAGTAGATGGAGAACTATCTATCATTCTAATGGTCAACAAAAGAAGGCTGGAGTAGCCATACTTATATCAGACAATCTAGACTTTAAAATAAAGAATGTATCAAGAGATGAAGCATGGCATTATATCATAATTAATGGACCTAAAAACCAAGAAGACCTAACAATTGTAAACATTTATGCACCAAATGTGAGAGCACCCAAATATATAAATCAGTTAATCACAAACATAAAGAAACTCATTGATAGTAATACCATAACACTAGGGGCCTTCAACACCCCACTCACAGCAATGGAAAGATCATCCAATCAAAAAATCAACAAGGAAACAATGGTTTTGAATGACACACTGGACCAGATGGACATAACAGATATATTCAGAACATTTCATCCTAACGCAGTGGAATATACATTCTTCTCCAGTGCACATGGAACGTTCTCCAGAACAGACCACATACTGGGACACGAATCAGCCCTCAAAAAGTACAAAAAGATCAAGATCATACCTTGCATATTTACAGACCACAACACTATGAAACTTGAAATCAACCATAAGAAAAAATTTGGAAAGATAAATACTTGGAGACGAAAGAACATCCTACTGAAAAATAAATGGGCTAACCGAGAAGTTAAAGACGAAATTAAAAAGTACATGGAAGCCAATGAAATTGATAACACCACAACCCAAAACCTCTGGGACACAACAAAGGTGGTCATAAGAGGGAAGTATATAGCAATCCAGGCCATCCCAAAGAAGGACGAAAGGTGTCAGACACACAACCTAAACTTACATATTAAAGAACTGGAAAAAGAACAGCAAATAAAACCCAAAACCAACAGAAGTCGGGAAATATAAAGTTAGAGCAGAAATTAATGCTATCGAAACAAACAAACAAACAAACAAAAAAAACAGTAGAACAGATCAATGAAACTAGAAGCTGGTTCTTTGAAAGAATTAACAAAATTCATAAACCACTAGCCAGTTTGATCAAAACTAAAAAGGAAAGGACCCAAGAATGAAATAGGAGAGACTGCAATCAACAAAGCAGATATGAAAACAGTAATGAGATAATATTATGAGCAATTATATACCAATAAAATGGGAAATCTAGAAGAAATGGACAAATTCCTAGAAACATAAACTACCAAAACTAAAACAGGAAGAAAAAGAAAATTTTAACAGACCCATAATCAGTAAGGAAATCAAATTAGTAATCAAAAATCTCCCAAAAAACAAGAGTCCAAGGCCAGGTGGCTCTGAGAGGAATTCTACCAAACATTTAATGAAGAGTTAACACCTGTTCTCTTGAAGCTGCTCGAAAAAATAGAAATGGAAGGAAAACTTCCAAATTCTTTTTATTTAGCCAACATTACCTTGATTCCAAAACCAGACAAGGACCCCACTGAAAAGGAGATCTATAGACCAATTTCCCTGATGAACATGGATGCAAAAATCCTGAACAACATATTAGCTGACCAGATCCAGCAATACATTAAAAAAAATTATCCACCACGACCAAGTGGGATTTATACCTGGGATGCAGGGCTAGTTCAATATCCACAAAACAATCAATGTGATTTATCACATCAGTAAAAGAAATGAGAAGAACCATATGATACTCTCAATAGACGCAGAAAAGGCATTTGATAAAATACAAAATCCTTTCTTGATAAAAACCCTCAGGAAAGTACGGATAGAAGGATCATACCTAAAGATCATAAAAGCCATAAATGAAAGACCTAATGCTAATATCATTCTCAATGGTGAAAAACTGAGAGCTTTTCCCCTAAGGTTAGGAACAAGACAGGGATGTCCATTGTCGCCACTGTTATTAAACATAGTATTTGAAGTCCTAGGCTCTGCAATCAGACAACAAAAGGAATAAAACTCATTCAAATAGGCCAGGAGGTGGTCAAATTTTCACTCTTCACAGACGACATGATACTCTATATGGAAAACCCAAAAGATTCCATGAAAAAGCTGCTGGACCTGATTCATGAATTCAGCAAAGTTACAGGATATAAAATAAATGCACAGAAATCTGTTGCATTCCTGTACACAAACAATAAAGCAACAGAAAGAGAAATTAATGAATCAATCCCATTTACAATGGCACAAAAAACCATAAAATACCTAGGAATAAATTTAACCAAAGAGGTGAAAAATCTATATGCTGGAATCTATAGAAAGCTTATGAAAGAAATTGAAGAAGACAGCAAAAAATGGAAAAAGATTCCATGCTCCTGGATAGGAAGAACAAATGTTGTTAAAATGTTGATACTACCCAAAGCAATCTACATATTCAATGCAATCCCTATTAAAATAACACCAGCATTCTTCACAGAGATAGAACAAATAATCCTAAAATTTGTATGGAACCAGAAAAGACCCCAAATAGCCAAAGCAATATTGAAAAAGAAAACCAAAGCAGGAGGCATCACAATCCCAGACTTCAAGCTACACTACAAAGCTGTAATCATGAAGACAATATGGTCCTGGCACAAGAACAGACACTCAGATCAGTGGAACAGAATAGAGAACCCAGAAATGGACCCACAAATGTGTAGCCAACTAAACTTTGACAAAGCAGGAAAGAATATTCAGTGGAGTAAAGACAGTCTCTTCACAAAGTGATTCTGGAAAAACTGGACAGTGACATGCAGAAGAATGAGCCTGGACCACTTTCTTACACCATACAGAAAAATAAACTCAAAATGGATGAAAGACCTCAATGTAAGACAAGACGCCATCAAAATCCTTGATGAAAGCAGGCAAAACCTCTTTGATCTTGGCCGCAGCAACTTCTTACTCAACACGTCTCTGGAGGCAAGGGAAACAAAAGCAAAAATGAACTACTGGGACCTCATCAAAAAACAAATAACAAACAAAAAACCCACTTCTGCACAGCAAAAGAAACAATCAGCAAAACTCAAAGGTAACCGACGGAATGGGAAAAGATATTTGCAAATGACATATCAGATAAAGGGTTAGCATTAAAATATCTGTAAAGAACTTATCAAACTCAACACCCAAAAAGCAAATAATCCAGTGAAGAAATAGGCAGAAGCCATGAATAGACACCTCTTCAAAGAAGACATCCAGATGGCCAACCGACACATTAAAAAATGCTCAACATCATTAATCATCAGGGACATACAAATTGAAACCATAATGAGATACCACCTCACACCTGTCATAAAGGCTAACACTAACAACTCAGGCAACAACACATGTTGGCGAGGATGTGGAGAAAGTGGATCTCTTTTGCATTGTTGGTGGGAATGCAAGCTGGTGCAACCACTCTGGAAAACAGTATGTAGGTTCCTGAAAAAAATTAAAAATAGACCTACCCTATGACCCATCAATTGCATTACTAAGGACTTACCCAAGGGATACAAGCATGCTGTTTCAAAGGGGCACATGCACCCCAATGTTTATAGCAGCACTATCAATAGCCAAAGTATGGAAAGAACTCAAATGTCCATCAATGGATGAATGGATAAAGAGGATGTGGTATATATATGTATATATACAATGGAGTATTATTTGGCAATGAAAAAGAATGAAATCTTGCCATTTGCAACTATGTGGATGGAGCTAGAGGATATTATGCTAAGTGAAATTAGTCAGAGTCCTTCACTCATATGAGGACTTTAAGACACAGAACATATGAACACAAGGGAATGGAAGCAAAAATAATATAAAAACAGGGAGGGGGACAAAACAAAGGAGACTCTTAAATATTGGGAACAAACAGAGGG
This sequence comes from Acinonyx jubatus, assembly GCF_027475565.1. Classification (NCBI taxonomy): domain Eukaryota; kingdom Metazoa; phylum Chordata; class Mammalia; order Carnivora; family Felidae; genus Acinonyx; species Acinonyx jubatus. The sequence goes on from NC_069389.1 coordinate 49,973,384, forward strand.
TTACTGGAGGGATTTTGGGAGGGGAGATGGGCTAAATGGGTAAGCAGCATTGAGGAACCTATCTCTGAAATCATTGTTGAACTATATGCTAACTAACTTGGATGTAAATTAAAAAAATAAAATAATAAAAAAAAGAAAAAAGAGGGAAACAAAGATTAGGGATTATGAAGGGAGACTTACGGAACTCAGTGAATTATTAAAACATAATAGCATTCATGTCATAGGAGTCTCAGAAGATGAAGAGATAAAAAATGGGCAGAACGTTTATGTGAGCAAATCAAAGCCAAAAACTTCCCCATTCTGATGAAGGACACAGACGTCAAAATCCAAGACACACAAAGAATTCTCAATGAATTCAACAAAAGCTGGTCATCACCAAGACATATCATAGTCAAATTCACAAAAATACACAGACAAGGAAAGAATCATGAGCAAGGAAAATCAAGGAAAAAAGTTTTTAACCTACAAGGGATGACAGATCAGGTTCTCAGATCTGTCCACAGAAACTTCGCAGGCTAGAAAGGAGAGGCAAGATATATTCAACACGCTGAATGGAAAAAAAGTATGTAGCTGAGAACTCTCTCCAGCAAGGCTGTAATTCAAAATAGGAGAGATAAAGTGTTTCCAAGACAAACAAAAAGTAAAGGAGTTCATGAACACTAAACCAGCCCAGCAAGGAATTTTAAGGACTCTTTGAGTGCAGAAAAAAAGACCAAAAGCAACAAGCTACAAAGGACCAGATAGCATCAATAGAAACACCAACCCTACAGGTAACACAATGGCACTAAATTGATATTTTTCAATAATAATTCTAAATGTAAATGGACTAAATGCTCCAATCAAAAGACATAGGGATCAGGGGAGGAGCCAAGATGGCTGAACAGCATGGAAGATTTTTGTGTGTCTCACGACCATGAAATACAGCCAGACCAACACTAAACCATCCTACACACCTAGAAAACTGATTGGAGGATTAACACAACAATCTGCACAACCGGAAACACAGAATTCAGCAGGTACGCAGTGCAGAGAGCTGAACTTGGGGAGCAAGAAGCCGCCAAAGGTAGTGAACCCCTTTTGCGGGAGGAGAGAGGACAGAGACTGAGGAGGAGGTAGCATATGGGAAAAGCACCCCTCCCCAAAATCAACTCGAGGAAAAGTGGACAATTGGAAACAGCCACAGGGACTAAACTACAAAGGGAGAAAGGAGAAAGGAGAGGGTTTAAATTCCATTAAGACTGTAAACAAGGGGAGCACAAAGGCTGCACCTCCACAGCTCGATACCTGGTGGTGCTCTGGCGGGAAAGGTGAATCCCCAGGAACAGAGTGGGGTCTGGGAGGTTCTCAGCCCACACAGGGAAAAGCGTTTCCACTGCTGGAAAGACATTTGACAGAGAATGTTGAAGCCACCTGGTCCCAGCAGACCCCAGAAGGCAGCCACATTCGCTGGTGCTGGGGCAAGGTCTTTGAGGGTGAAGCCTGGTGCCAGATGTGTGTTGTGATTTTCCATAATCCCTGAAATGCTGCTGCTACACTGTCTTGCCAACTTTTTTGGGGGTGGGCTGGCACCTGGCCGCAGTCTTGGGCACCAGCAACAGCAGGGTCCAGTGGGTGTTCCTGGGTGCAGCCGACATTCAACCATTCCTCATTCAGCCATTGCTTGGTGAGACCCTCCAACAGAAGGGTAGAACAAGTCAAAGCCACAGTCCTTCAGAAGTAAGGGGCTGGGGAAAACAGCCGCATCTGAGACAGAACTTGGGAGAGAGGTACTGCCTGCGGCCTGGTCATGGACAGTGAATAAGTGGGGAGTGAATGAGAGCTGAAGACAGAGGACTGGAGCTCGATTGTTGATCCAGGAGAACAGACTGGGTTGCTGGGTGGTGCCATTTTCATTGCTTCCACGCATGCGCATAGGCACCTACAAGGACTGCAACAATCCACCCCAGTAGGATAGCAGCGCCATCTAGTGCAGAGCAGAACTGTTACACTGAGCCCTGCCCAACTGGGCCAACTTCGCTCTTCCAGAACACAAGCCTCACCGCCGGCTTAATTTATGGACTATAAAGAGCTACATAGACTGACCTCTAGGGGAAAACGAAGCAATTTCAGTCCTACTTCAATCTGTTAGCAGGTTCACCTATTCAATATTTTTTTTTCTTTTTTTGTGTTTTTTTTCTTTTTCTATTTACATTTCTTTTCTTTTTCTAGAATACAGAAAGAGAAAAAATTCATTATTATTTTCAATTTTTATTAAAAATATCTGTCTTTAATTTTTATTACTATAGTTTTTACTTTCGTATAAATTTTTTCAAATTCTACTTTACTTCCATCATTTTATTTTAGTCTACTTCAGTGTACGCACCTTTTCAAATTTTCAATTTCTTTTTTCTTTTTTTCTCTTTTTCATTTCTTTTCTTTTTCTTGAATGGAGAAAGAGAAAAACTTCATTTATACTTTCAATTTCTTTCATAATATTTTTAATTTTTATTATTACATTTTTAAAAAATTTTTTTAACGTTTATTTATTTTTGAGACAGAGAGAGACAGCATGAATGGGGGAGGGTCAGAGAGAGGGAGACACAGAATCTGAAACAGGCTCCAGGCTCCGAGCTGTCAGCACAGAGCCTGACGTGGGGCTTGAACTCACGGACTGCGAAATCATGACCTGAGCTGAAGTCAGCCGTTTAACCATCTGAGCCACCCAGGCGCCCCTACATTTTTGATTTTATGTAATTTTTTTTTAATTCCATCTTACTCCCATCATTTTCTTTTAGTCTACTACAGTGTATTCACTTTTACAAATTTTCAAACGATTTCTTTTTTTTCTTTTCTTTTTTTTATCTTTTTTTATCTTTTTCCTCTTTTTTGTTTCTTTTCTTTTTTCTTAAATACAGAAAATGAAAAAAATTATATTAATTTTTAATTATTATTAAAATATTTTTAATTTTTTATACTATATTCTTTACTTTTGTGTATATTTTTTCAAATTCAATTTTACCCAAATCATCTCATTTTAGTCTACTTCAGTGTATTCATTTTTTCAAATTCTCAAACGATTTCATTTTTATTTTCTCCCTAGCCCCTTTTTTTTTTCTTTTCTCTAATCTGTCAAACCACTTTCAACACCTAGACCAAAACACACCTAGGATCTAGCATCATCTATTCGATTTGTGTGTGTGTGTGTGTGTGTGTGTGTTTAATTTTAATATTATTTTTAATTTCAATTTTTTTAATTTCAATTTTTCTATCTCATTAATTCCTTTGCTCCCTTCAAAATGATAGAATGAAGGAATTCACCAAAAGAAAGAGCACGAAGAAATGACAGCCAGGGATTTAACCAACACAGACACAAGCAATATGTCTGAACCAGAATTCAGAATCATGATAATAAGAATACTAGCTGGAGTCGAAAATAGATTAGAATCCATTTCTGCAGAGATAAGAGAAGCAAAAAATAGCCAGAATGAAATTAAAAATGCTATAACTGAGCTGGAATCATGGATGGATGGATGCAGCGGCAGCAAGGATGGACGAGGCAGAACAGAGAATCAGCGATATAGAGGCAAAACTTATAGAGAATAATGAAGCAGAAAAAAGAGGGAGATTAAGGTAAAAGATCGCCATTTAAGAATTAGAGAAATCAGTGACTCATTACAAAGGAACAACATCAGAATCATAGGGGTCTCAGAGGAGGAAGAGAGAGAAATAGGGGTAGAAGGGCTATGTGAGCAAATCATAGCAGAAAACATTCCTAACCTGGGGAAAGACACAGACATCAAAATCTAGGAAGCACAGAGGACCCCCATTAGATTCAACAAAAACCAACCATCAACAAGGCATACCATAGTCAAATTCGCAAAATACTAAGGCAAGGATAGAATCATGAAAGCAGCAAGGTAAAAAAAATCCCTAAACTACAAAGGAAGACAGAATAGGTTACAGCAGACCTATCCACAGAAACTTGGAAGGCCAGAAAGGAGTGGTCGGATATATTCAGTATGCTGAATCAGAAAAATATGCAGCCAAGAATTCTTTATCCAGCAAGGCTGTCATTCAAAATAGAAGGAGAGATAAAAAGTTTCCCAGACAAACAAAAATTGAAGGAGTTTATGACCACTAAACCAGCCCTGCAAGAAATTTTAAGGGGGACTTTCTGAGGGGAGAAATATGAATATATATATATATATATAATATATATATATATATATATATATATATATATATATATATATATATATATGTCAAAAACAACAAGAGATTAGAAAGGACCAGAGAACACCACCAGAAACTACAACTCTACAAGCATCATAATAGCAATAAATTCATATCTTTCAGTACTCACTCTACACATCAATGGATGCAATGCTCCAATCAAAACACATAGGGTAACAGAATGGATAAGAACACAAGATCCATCTATATGCTGTTTACAAGAGACCCATGTTAGACCTAAAGACACCTTCAGATAGAAAATAAGGGGATGGAGAGCCATCTATCATGCTAATGGTCAACAAAAGAAAGACAGAGTAGCCATACTTATATCAGACAATCTAGACGTTAAAATAAAGACTGTATCAAGAGATTGAGAAGGGAATTATATCATAATCAACGGGTCTATAGACCAAGAAGACCTAACAATTATAAACATTTATGCGCCAAATGTGAGAGCACCCAAATATATAAATCAATTAATCACAAACATATAGAAACTCATTGATAGTAACACCATAATAGTAGGAGACTTCAACACCCCACTCACAACAATGGACAGATCCTCTAATCAGAAAATCAAGAAGGAAACAATGGCTTTGAATGACACACTGGACCAGATGGACTTCACAGATATATTCAGAACATTTCATCCTAAAGCAGCAGAATATACATTCGTCCCTAGTGCACATGGAATGTTCTCCATAATAGACCATATACTGGGACACAAATCAGCCCTAAGAAAGTACAAAAAGATCGATATCATACCGTGCATATTTTCAGATCACAATGCTATGAAACTCAAAATCAACCACAAGAAAAAAATTTGGAAAGGTAACAAATACTTGGAGACTGAAGAACATCCTACTAAAGAATGAATGGGCTAACCAAGCAGCTAAAGAGGAAATTAAAAAGTATATGGGAGTCAATTAAAATGATAACATCAGAAGCCAAAACCTCTGAGATGCAGCAAAGGTGGTCATAAGAGGTAAGTATACAGCAATCCAGGCCTTCCTAAAGAAGGAAGGAAGATCTCAGATACACAACCTAACCTTACGCCTTAAGGAGCTGGAAAAAGAACAGCAAATAAAACCCAAAACCAGCAGAAGACAGGAAATAATAAAGATTAGAGCAGAAAATAATGCTATTGAGACCAAAAAAAAAAAAAAAACCCCAGTAGAACAGATCAATGAAACCAGAAGCTGGTTCTTTGAAAGAATTAACAAAATTGATAAACCACTAGCCAGTTTTGTCAAAAAGAAAAAGGAAAGGACCCAAATAAATAAAATCAAGAATGAAAGAGGAGAGATCACAACCAACACAGCAGAAATAAAAACAATAATAAGAGGATATTATGAGCAATTATATGCCAATAAAATGGGCAATCTGGAAGAAATGGACAAATTCCTAGAAACATATACACTACCAAAACTGAAACAGGAAGAAATAGAAAATTTGAACAGAACTATAACCAGTAAGGAAATCAAATTAGTAATCAAAAATTTGTCAATAAACAAGAGTCCAGAGCCAGATGGCTTTCCAGGGGAATTCTACCAAATATTTAAGGAAGAGTTTCTCTTGAAACTGTTACAAAAATTAGAAATGGAAGGAAAACTTCCAAACTCTTTCTATGAAGCCAGCATTACCTTGACTCCAAAACCAGACAGAGACTCCACTAAAAAGGAGAAATATAGACCAATTTCCCTGATGAATATGGATGCAAAAATCCTGAACAACATATTAGGCAACTGGATCCAACAATACATTAAAAAAAAATTATCCACCACGACCAAGTGGGATTTATACCTGGGATGCAGGGCTCGTTCAATATCCACAAAACAATCAATGTGATTCATCACATCAATAACAGAAAGGACGAGAACCATATGATCCTCTCAATAGATGCAGAGAAAGCATTTGACAAACTACATCATCCTTTCTTAATAAAAACCCTCAAGAAGGTACGGATAGAAGGATCATACTTCAAGATCATAAAAGCCGTATATGGACAACCCAATGTTAATATCATCCTCAAGGGCGAACTACTGAGAGCTTTCCCCCTAAGGTCAGGAACCAAACAGGGACGTCCACTCTTGCCACTGTTATTCAACATAGTATTGAAAGTCTTAGCCTCTGCAATCAGACAACACAAAGAAATAAAAGGGATCCAAATAGGCCAGGAAGAGGTCAAACTTTCACTATTCACAGATGACATGATACTCTATATGGAAAACCCAAAAGATTCCACAAAAAAACTGCTAGACCTGATTCATGAATTCAACAAAGTTGCAGGATATAAAATCAATGCACAAAAAACAGTTGCATTCCTATACACCGACAATGAAGCAACAGAAAGAGAAATCAAGGAATTGATCCCATTTACAGTCACACACACAAAAGAAACATAAAATACCTAGGAATAAATCTAACCAAAGAGATGAAAAATCTATGCACTGAAAACTATAGAAAGCTTACAAAAGAAATTAAAGAAGACACCAAAAAATGGAAAAAGATTCCATGCTCCTGGATAGGAAGAAAAAAATGTTAAAATGTTGATATCACCCAAAGTAATCCACATATTCAATGCAATCCCTATCAAAATAACACCAGCATTCTTCACAGAGATAGAACAAATAATCCTAAAATTTGTATGTAACAAGAAAAGACCCAGAATAGCCAAAGCAATCTTGAAAAAGAAAACCAAAGCTGGAGGCATCACAATCCCAGATTTCAAGCTATACTACAAAGCTGTAATCATCAAGATAGTATGGTACTGGCACAAGAACAGACACTCAGATCAGTGGAACAGAATACAGAACCCAGAAATGGACCCACAAACGTATGCCCAACTAATCTTTGTCAAAGCAGGAAAGAATATCCAATGGAATAAAGACAGTCTCTTCAGCAAGTGATGCTGGGAAAACTGAACAGCGATATGCAGAAGAATGAAACTGGACCACTTTCTTACACCATACCCAAAAATAAACTCAAAATGGATGAAAGACCTCAATGTAAGACAGGAAGCCATTAAAATACTCGAGGAGAAAATAGGCAAAAACCTCTTGGATCCTGGACACAGCGACTTCTTACTCAACACGATGCCACAGGCAAAGGAATCAAAAGCAAAATTGAACTACTGGGACCTCATCAAAATAAAAACCTTCTGCACAGCAAAGGAAACAATCAGCAAAACTAAAAGTCAACCGACAGAATGGGAGAAGATATTTGCAAATGACATATCAGATAAAGGGTTAGTATCCAAAATCTACAAAGAACTTATCAAACTCAATGCCCAAAAAACAAATAATCCAGTGAAGAAACGGGAAAAAGATATGAATAGACATTTCTCCAAGGAAGACATCCAGATGGCCAACCGACACAAGAAAAAATGCCCAACATCACTCTTCATCAGGGAAATACAAATCAAAACCACAATGAGATACCACCTCCCACCTTTCAGAATGGCTAACATTAACAACTCAGGCAACAACAGATGTTGGCAAGGATGTGGAGAAAGAGGATCTCTTTTGTATTGTTGGTGGCAATGCAGGCTGGTGCAGCCACTCTGGAAAACAGTGTGGAGGTTCCTCAAAAAACTAAAAATAGAACTACCCTACGACACAGCAACTGCACTACTAGGTATTTATCCATGGGATACAGGTGTGCTGTTTAGAAGGGACACATGCACCCCCATGTTTATAGCAGCAATATCAACAATAGGCAAAGTATGGAAAGAGTCCAAATGTCCCTCGATGGATGAATGGATAAAGAAAATGTGATATATATATATATATATATATATATATATATATATATATATACATACACACACACAAACACACACACACACACACACAGTGGAGTATTACTCAGCAATCAAAAAGAATGAAATCTTGCCATTTGCAACTACATGGATGGAAATGGAGGGTATTATGATAAGTGAAATTAGTCAGAGAAAGACAAAAATCATATGACTTCACTTATATGAGGACTTTAAGAGACAAAATAGATGAACATAAGGGAAGGGAAACAATATAAAAACAGGGAGGGGTACAAAACAGAAGAGACTCATAAATATGGAGAACAAACAGAGGGTTGCTGGGGGGGTTGTGGGAGGGGGGATGGGCTAAATGGGTAAGGGGCATTAAGTAATCTACTGCTGAAATCATTGTTTCACTATATACTGACTAATTTGGATGTAAATTTTAAAAAATAAAAACAATAAATTAAAAAAAGATGTAGGGATCAGAATGGATTATAAAAACAAGATCCATCTATATGATGCCTACAAGAGATTCATTTTAGACATAATGACACATGCAGATTAAATGTGAGGAAATGGAGAACCATCTATCATGCTAATGGACATCAAAAAAAGGATATCTGTACTTATTTCATAAAATCTCTATTTTAAAGCAGACTATAACAAGACATGAATAATGACATTATACCATAATTAAGGTGTCTATCCATCAAGAAGACTTAACAATTGTAAATATTTATGCTCCCAACTTGAAGCACACAATATGTAAATTAATTAATAACCAATATATAGAAACTCATTTATAATAATATAATAACAAAATAATAGGGCACTTTAACACCCCACTCACAGCATATCATGAAAGCAGAAAATCAATTAGGAAACAAAAGCTTTGAAGGACACACTGACAGGATGCACTTAATAAATATATTCATATCCCAAAGCAGCTGAATACACATTCTTTTCGAGTGCACATGGAATATTATCCATAATAGATCACACACTGAGTAATAAATCAGACCTCAACAGGTACAAAAAGATCAAGAGCACACCATGCATATTTTCAGGTAACACCTCTATGAAACTTGAAGCCAACCACAAGAAAATAAAACTTGGAAATAACTCAAGTACATGGAAGTTAAAGAAATTCTACTAAAGAATAAATGGGTTAACCAGGACCTTAAAGATGAAATTAAAAGATACATGAAGGCAAATAAAAACGCAAGTACAATAGTCCAAAACCTTTGGGATGCAGCAAAGGTAGTTCTAAGAGGGAATTATATTATCATTCAGGCCTATCTCAAGAAGCAAGAAAAAAACCAAATATACAACCTAACCTTACACCTAAAGGAACTAGACATGAAGCAGCAAAGGAAGCCTACAGTCAGCATAAAAATGGAAATAATTAAGATTAAAGCAGAAATAAATGATACAGAAACAAACAAAAAATCAGTAGAACAAATCAATGAAACTAAGAGCTGTTTTTCTGTAAAAAGTAACAAAATTGATAACCCTCTAGCCAGATTTATCAAAAAGAATAAAGGACCCAAATAGGTAAAGTCACAAATGAAAGAGCAGAGATCACAACCAACACCACAGAAATACAAACAATTTACTGATAATTTTGGCAAATTACTCATGCCAGCAAACTGGACAATCTGAAAGAAATGGACAAACTCCTAGACACTCACACACTACTAAAACTCAAACAGAAAAGAATAGAATATTTGAACAGACCCATAACCAGCAAAGAAATTGAATCAGTTACAAAAATGTTCCAACACATAAGAGGTCTGGGCCACATGGCTTCCCAGCGGAATTTGCCAGACATTCAAAGAACAGTTAATGCTATTCTTCTCAAATTATTTAAAAAACAGAAATGGAAGGAGAACTTCCAAACTTATTCTATGAAACCAGCATTACCTTGATTCCAAAACCAGACAAAGACCCCACTTAAAAGGAGAATTACAGGCCAATATCCCTGATAAATCTGGATGCAAAAATTCTCAAGAAGATACTAGCAAGTTGAATTCATAGTACAGTAAAAGAATTATTCACCATGATCAATTGGGATTTATTCCTGGGCTGCAGGGCTGGATTAATATTCACAAATCAACGAACGTGGTATACCCCATTAATAAAATCAAGGAGAAGATCCATATGATCCTTTCAATAGACGCAGAAAAAGCATTTGAGTAAATACAGCATCCATTTTTTTTCCTTTTTGTAAAGTGTACTGTATATAGATTGCAATTGTATTGATAGTTTCATGAAGTTCAAGGTATGTGCTTAAGGTCACCCCTAGAGTAGAGTCAGGGTTTGCACTGCTGCCAGGTTCTGGACCCAATTAGAAAGCTCTTTCTGGTATTTAGTCTTTAATGGTTTCATACACACTGGTTCTGTCTCCTTGGGGAATTAGAGGATTCTTGACACCAAAAAACTAATCATGGTATTACCATATGATCCAGGAATTATATATATATATATGTATATATATATATATATATATATGTAAAATAATATTAGATATATTAAATAATATTAGATATAATATATATAATATATATAATATTATAGTATATAGCATATATAGCATATAGAATATAGTATATGTAGTATATAGCATATATAGTATATAGCATATATAGTATATATATAGTACTATAGTGTGTGTGTGTGTGTGTGTATATATATATATATATAGTATATTTAAGTAGGCTTCATGCTCAACATGGAACCCAAAATGGGGCTTGAACTCATGACCCTGGGATCAACACCTGAGTTGAGATCAAGAGTCACACAGTTAACCAACTGATCTACCCAGAGCCCTCAGAATTCATTCTTGATAAAAACCCTCAAAAAAGTAGGGATAGATTGAACATACCTGAACATCACAAAGGCCATATACAAAAGATCCACAGGTAATATCATCCCTCAATGGGGAAAAACTGGGAGTCTTTCGCCTATAGTCAGGACTAAGACAAGTATGTCCATTCTCACCTTTACTATTTAACATAGTACTGGAAGTCTTAGCCTCAGCAATCAGACAACAAAAACATGTAAAGAACATACTCATTGGCAAGGAAGAAGTCAAACTTTCACTATTTGCAGATGACATGATTCTCTACATGGAAAACCCAACAGACTCTACCAAAAATTTGCTAGAACTAATACATTAATCCAGCAAAGTCACAGGATGCAAAATCAACATGCAGAAATCTGTTGCATTTCTATACACCAATAACGAAGCAGCAGAAAAAGAAATCAAGAAATCAATTCCATTTGTAATTGCACCAAAAACAATGAAGATTCTTAAGAATAAACCTAACTAAAGAGGTAAATGATCTGTACTCAGAAAACCATAGAATGCTTATGAAAAATTTTGAAGAGAACACAAAGAAATTGAAAAACATTCCATGATCATTGATCGGAAGACAAGCACTGTTAAAATGTCTATATAACTCAAAGCGATCTATACATTTAATGCAATTCCTTATCAAAATACCACCAACATTTTTTACAGAGCTAGAAAAAACAATCTTAAAATTTGTATGGAACCATAAAAGACCCAAATAGCCAAAGCAATCCTGAAAAAGAAAAACAAAATTGAGCGTATCATGAAAAGTTGTAGTCATCAAGAGAGTATGGTACTGGCACAAAAACAGACACATAGATTAATGGAACAGAGTAGAAAATCCAGAAACAGACCCACAGCTATATGGTTAATTGATCTTTCACAAAGCAGAAAGAATAACCAATGGAGAAAAGACAGTCTCTTTGACAAATAGTGTTGGTAAATCTGTATGGTGACGTGCAGAATAATGAAACTGGACCACTTTCATACACCATATGCAAAAATAAATTCAAAATGAATGAAAGACCTAATGTGAAACAAGAAACCGTTCAAAATTTTACAGGAAAAAAAACAGGCAGCAACCTCTTTGACCTCAGAGAGAGCAACTTCTTACTAGACACGTCACTGAAGGCAAGGGGAACAAAAGCAAACATGAACTATTGGGACTTCATCAAGATAAAAAGCCTCTGCACAGTGAAGGAAACAATCAACAAAACTAATAAGAAACATACAGAATGGGAGAAGATATTTACAAATTACATATCTGTTAAAGAATTAGTATTCAAAATCTATAAATAACTTATCAAACTCAACACCCAAAAACCAAATAACCCAGTTAAGAAATGTGAAGAGGACATGAATAGACACTTTTCCAAATAAGATATCTAGATGGCTAACAGACACATGAAAAGATGCTCAACATCACTCATCACCAAGGAAATACAAATCAAAGTAGCAATGAGATACCACCTCATACAGGTCAGAATGGCTAAAATTAACAACATAAGAAAAAAAGATGTTGGTGAAGATGTGGAGAAAGGGGAACATTTTTCACTGTTGGTGGGAATGCAAACTGGTGCACCTACTCTGGAGAACACTATGGAGGTTCCTCAACTGTCTCTCTGACCATCCCCTGTGCGCGTGCTCTCTCTCTCAAAATAAATAAACATTAAAAATATCCTAAGAATAGAACTATCCCATGATCCAGCAATTTAATTTACACTATTAGGTATTTACTCAAAGGATACAAAATTACACGTTCAAAGGGTAAATGCACTGTGATTGTTACAGTAGCATTATCAACAATAGCTAAGCTACGGAGAGAACCAGAATGTCCATCAACTGATGAATATATAAAGAAGAGGTGTTATATATTTGATAGAATATTACTCAGCCATCAAAAAGAGTGAAATCTTGCCATTTGCAACAACACGGATGGAGCTAGAATGTTTGTACCAAGCAAAATAAGTGAGTCAGAGAAAGATAAATACCATATGATTTCACTTATATGTGGAATTTAGGAAACAACACAGATGAACTTACGGGAAGGGGGAAGGAAAAGAGGGGGAAAAAAGAGACTCTTAATAGAGAACAAACTGAGGATTGATGAAGGGAGGTAGGTGGGAGATATGCTACATGGGTAATGAGTATTAAGGAGGTCACTAGTGATGAGCACTGGGTGTTGTATGTAATTTTACTGAATTCTACTCCTGAAACCAATATTGTACTGTGTGTTAACTAAAATTTAAAATAAAAAAATACAATGTCACAAATGTGTGTCAACTTGTTAATTTTTTAAAAATCTCATATTTTTCACAATTCTTCATGTTTAAGGTATCAGTTGCTTTTTAAAATATATAATTTTCCATAACTTTATCCTTTAAATAAATATTTAATACTTGGTTTTGTAAAAAAAAAATAATGTCCTGGGAATGTAATATATAGCATGGTATTCATACATAATAATACTAAAATATGCATTTTTCAAAGTTGTGAGGAGAGTAGATCTTAAAACTTCTCATCACAAAGAAGAAATGTAACTGTATTGTGATGGATTTAGGTTTACTAGACATATTGTAGTGATCATTTTGCAATGTATACAAATAGATCATTATCTTGTATGCTGGAAACTAATTTAATGTTATATGTCAATTATATCTCAATTTAAAAAAAGGATTTGATGAACTTATTGAATGATCAGACGTGGGATAAATGGTAGGGAAAAAGAGAAGAGACAAAAAAGAAGCTTGGGCTCAAGAATCATATTGCCTCAGTCTCATTTCTGACTCTGCTACTTATTATATATGGAAACATGGCAAGTCACTTTACCTCTTTGTGCCTCAGTTTCCTCATCTGTAAAATGGGGTTATAACAGTACTTACCTCAGATGATTGATATGAGATTACATTGGAAACTATAGGTAGAAAACAGTATCCAGAACATAGTAGACATATTTTTTATCTCTTCTTTTGCTGAGAAGAAACAGTGTTTCCACTTTCTGTAATTCTCATTCTTCCCAGTTCTTAGACAACTGGCTGTAGTAAAAAGCTCACCTACCTAGGATTGGTGGGGCCTTATTCAGTAACTTCCTAGGCCTATATTTAAAATATGGAAAATTAGGTAATCTACAAGATCCTGTGAAGCTCCATTATTCTATGCTTTTGATATTTTGTACCTACGACTTTGAGGCTAGAGAAGAGATTTGGTAAAATAATCTGGGGAAAGGCATGACAGCTTGGAAAAGCTATCAAATCTTATAAATCCTTAGCCTGCCTGAAGTGTGGTCTCTACAGGGCGCTCAAAATACACAAAGTACACTATTAAAGGTTCTTAGAGCTATGAGAGTAATAATCAAAGCTGGCAGCTGTTGTCAAAGAGGTCTAATTGGGGATTGCTGGTCTGGATAGATTTGAGCTCTCCCAGAGTACAGTTGTGGTTGGAAAAAGTCCTCATTTATGAGCCTGTGTCCCACAGGTTAGCTGTGATCATATTCCCAATGTACACATAAGCTGGTACTGAGTTTCCGACATCTCTTCTCCCCATAGCTTCCCTGTTGGGTCCCAGGGTCATGTGGTAAGATTTCAGGAACTTTGGAAAGGGGCAATTTGAGGGGAGGTGCACACAAAGGTGTTCACTTTCTAATGAGATTTGGAGGTGAGGGCAGGGAGGAGAATGGGAATGACCTAAGAGGTAGGACATACAGATATTTAAAACATCACTGGACTATGCTAAATGACCGTATAGCCCTCTGGAAAGACATCCAAACTAATCATGCCAATGTGAAGCCCTGTGACAAAGAAATCTTAAACATTCTTCAATAAGCTGTGTAGTGAGAGTTTGCAAGAGTCTGGTTTTTAGATAGGAGGCCCCAGCTTCCTCCTCTACTCCAAGACACAGCAGGCCCCTTTCCTACTAAAGGCACCTCTGGCACTCAAATGACCCAATTACTGATTTAAAAAAACAACCTTCTTATTTCCAATTTCTGTAAAACATAAAATATTATCACATTTGAGTTTAATTAGGTAATCATCTACACACTTTGGCTGGTACCCATCCGTCCCCTACTACCTTCCTACCCCTGCCAAATAAAGGCTCTAAAAGGCACACAGAAAAGAAGCTGTCCCCCAGGGATTGCTCTCAAGGCCTGGTGTACCCTTTTGTTTTGTTTTGTTTTGTTTTTTTCTCAGACCTAATTGCAGTTGAACATAAATTTCCTCAAGAAAGGAGATGGCTATCTCTCTGGGCCTCTCTCCCCATGTTGAAAAGGAGAGAGTTTCCATGGGTCTATGCCAGTGACAAACCTTTTCTGGAATGCTAAAGTCTGTCAGATGAGCTTTTCCTGAGAGCCTTTTGAAGTAAGGAAATGGATAAAGAAAACATGAGAATGGCATCAAACCTTATCACAGAGGGTCTCAACAGGCTGAAGGCTGCACTTGCTTCTTCAGATAGTCTTCTACTATCTGTATATGGTTATTGCAGATGCCCTAGGGCAGAAAAGAAAGATTCCTTCCTAGATTTATCCTCCTACACTGTTCCTGGTCCTGACTAGAACCCTCCCCAAGCACAGCAGTATACCAGGCTATAATATGCTAGATCCTACTGTGAAAATCTAGTCTTTTCTCTTTCTCTTTCTCTTTCTCTTTCTCTTTCTCTTTTTCTTTCTCTCTCTCTCTCTCTCTCTCTCTCTCTCTCTCTCTCTTTCTCTCTTTCTTTCTTTATCTTTCTTGCCAGGTTTATCACTGGCATAGACCCATGGAGACTCTCTGCTCTTTCTCTTTTCTTTTCTTTCTTCTTTCTTTCTCTATCATCTTTCTTTCTTTCTTTCTTTCTTTCTTTCTTTCTTTCTTTCTTCATGATGACTTATGGGCCTGGTCATCAGACATTTCTCAGTTGGAATCTAAGTTCAACCACTTCTGTGTGACCCCAAGCAATTAATCTAATTTCTCTAAATCCCATTTTCCTCACCTGTAATCTAAGTGTAGTCATATCCTGATTCATGGTGAATATTAGCTATAATATACCAAGTCAGAGTGTTCAGCTTAAATGTGTATTCAGAAAAGTGGGCTTTCTTTCCTCAGGAGCTCCTGCTCACAGAATGGCTCCTAAGAAAAATTCTGTAATTTTTCTGGGCCAACTTTTCTACATCTACATAGTCGGGCTGGGGTGAGGGAGATTCTGTCACTCAGAGGACATGTGGGTCTAAGGGGATGAAGTCATGAAGTGCCAGGGAGGGGCATTTATTATATCTCAAGAGCAAATGAAGGAAAACCCTGTAGTTGGAAAAACCAAACATCTTATTATTTTATCAGCAGTTTGGAGGCCAAATTTGGTTTTATCCCAGTTAGCTCCCGAGTTTGGTTTGCTCCAGAAAGCAAGGTTTGAAAGAGCAGAAAGCCCTGGGCCAAGCTCCAGGCCCTAAGAAGGACAGGAGTATAACCTGTTCACTCTGAGTGGCTTAACTATTCCAAGCCTAAATTACAGGTTGGACACACTGTGCAGAAGAGCCTTGCTACTTGCTACCTCTGCTGAGATAAAGTTTAGAATGGGACTTCAGTGCTAGCACTGAACTCAGGACCATTTAAGGGTGGGTAAACAGTGACACAGAAATGAAGTAGTAGAGAAGGTGGAGCAAACACAAAGTCTCATTGATGGAGTCCAAACTGGCCATCATAGTCTCATTTTGACCCTCTCTCAACTCATATACATGTGTGTATACACATACATACATAAATTCAGGTTGTGTTAGCCAGAAGCAGGGAGCAAGAAGGGAAGGAGATTTTTTTTTACCCAAGAAAGATTTGCTGATGTTACCTTATTAGAGATAATGGAATAGGAAATCCAGGGATTTTCACACTGAAAATGCTTTCATTCCACTTGTCTGAAATCCCCAGGTCCTGGCCAGCTGAGGCTGCATCTTCCAATGGTCAGAAATATGGTCACGTAAGGAGCAGGTTCTCCTTGCTGGGATCAGAGAGCAAGAGAGTGGGGAACATTTATTTATCCAACTGCCCGAAAAGTTTAAAGTGCTGTATAAGTGTCAGGAACAGCAATTTTTACTGTACTGATTGGGTTCTGCTTATTGGACATAAGCTCAGTTCTGAATATAATTGTTACAAGTCAAATAAGTGTACTATTTAATCTTCATTGTTTTTTTTTCCTTCTGACTAGGAAGCTTTTGGAGAAAACAATGTTTTCTACAAGTTAACTGGAGTTATTTCTAACAATTTCCGGATTAAACTGGAAACATTAGATTTATGTCACTGAAAGAGCTCTGTGAAACCCCTTAGAAAAGAATACTCATGTTATGAATGGAGAAACTGAGACACAGAGAGAGGAAAATAAATCAAGTCTAAGGTCCGTGAGTAAGACACAGGTCTGATAATAACGGGCTCCTTTTGATAAAATTCAGTCATTCCTTGGTCCAGTCCCCTCCCCAAGAATCAGGAAAGAAGAAAGTATGGTTGGAAGAACAAATACTCATTTACCCACCTAAACAATTCAGAAGTAAATCTTCCAGCTCAGAAGGAACACCCTAGCCTGATGTAGGAGGCCCTGAATCAGAAGTAGATAGTAGTAAGATAAAAATTAAAGCAATAATGACAAAAGCTCAAGCTGTAACAGGTAATACTGACTTGGTAGCTTAAAGTCTTCACCCTGTACTAAATGCTTCACACATAATCTCTCATTTCATCCTCATATTCATTCTTCAGGGTAGGCTGGGATATCCCCACTTTATAGATTAAGGAAATGAGTTTTTAAAAGGTTGAGTAACTTGTCAAAGGGAACATAGCTGAAGTTTGGATATGGTTTGGAACATAGGTCTAACTGAACCCAAGGTCCAGGAGCTTAATTATCACTGTCTCCTTCATGAGGACTCAAATGCCACCTCCATTTGAGAGCTACCTGATCCTTCCAATGAAGAACCTATTTCTTCCTCTACTGAATTCCCCTGCTTGTATTCACATTATTTGTGCTTATGTATTATTTCTCTCATATGCTGTAAGATTCTTGAGAATATGAACTGTGCCTCTGTGTATGTGATCAGCACCTAGCCCAGTGCTCAACACATAGGAAGTACTTTCACTTGGTAAATACTTGTTGATGACCAATTGACTAAAATATATTGCTTAAGATGTTAAGGTTTGCAGAACAGCTATAAGAAAATTGCAAGTTTAACTCATACCCCGCTCTACAAGTTTGGAGCTCTACCTGAAGGCAGATACCTGACATCAATCCCCAATGGTGAGATAACCCCTTTCCCTCCTCTGTCTCCATGGAAATATCCACCCTGTCCCCACCTTCTCCTGGCTGAAAAATGATGTCAGAGAGTGGCTGTATGGCTTACAGAATCATAAAGTCTGCCCTAATTCTAAACAGGAGGCTCTGAGTCACCAAACTCTCCTAGACCTCAATGGCAGGTGCTGGTGACGGAGGTTGATTATCCCATTTGTCATGTCAGCCAAGTCATTGTGGACCAGAGCTTAAAATCTCCATATAAAAATGAAATATTGCCCCTTCACATTTTACATACAGGAGAACTAAATCCCAGAGAAGGGAAAGGACTTCCCCAGTGTCTCAAGTTCATTAAATGGCCAAGGCAAGGCTGCATTCATAGGCACTTTGTCACTCAACATGGGGCTGTTTCCACCACAAAACTCTGCCTCTTTAATCAAAGAGGCGTCCATTGATTTTTATCCTAGAGAGAAATTTTTATTACAGTGCTCCTTGAAGAAGATTTTTTAAATGGTACAATAATTCCATTTTCTAGAGTGGGAAAATTGAGACCTGAAGAGTGAGCTCCCTTATGTAAACTCATGTTTGGTTAAAAGGGACTTATTCTATAAGGGGGAGAAGGGAAGAAAGGATTCTAAATAAACCTACCACTTCTCCATGGTTTTTATTGGTCCTCTCCAACATTAATTGAAGATGGTAGAGGGTCACAACCCCCTAAAATATCTAACAAAACACATCTCCAGGTTGTACAAACCTCCCAAGATAACTGCTGCTACCACACCTTATGTTCCCTATCAATGCTTTTGGGATATAGGGCATACCTCCAGCTCTGTCGCCAAGGGACCTTCATAAGGATATGGAAATAACATTCTTTTTTACTCACCAGAAAAACATTGAGAACCTATATTGATATTAAGATCTAGATACTGACTCCAGGGAGAATTCATATTAAACCATGTGCCATTGAACAATATATTTATCCTTTCTAATCTTCAGTTTCTTCAGCTATCTCTTGAAAGTCTTCTCAATCACCCATTTACCTGTCTTGTAATCCTTCAACTGTCTATCTATCCAGCCATATATCCATATGTCCATCTGTCTGCCCATCTACTGCTTACCCATTATAGGTTAAGATGTTAAGAAATATCTCTGGAGCCAAAATTCCTGGGTTTCAATACTAACTTCCTTATTTTCTGTATGTGTAGTGTTAGGCATGTGACTTAGACTCTCTGTGCCTCAGTTTTCTTATCTGGAAATTGGAGATGATAATAGTATCTAACTCATATGGCTGATATGAAAATTAAATGAATTGGTCTATGTAAAGAATTTTCAATGGTGTCTGGCCCATAATAAGCACTTGAAAATAAACATTGGCTTTTATAGTTGCATACCCACTAGCTTCTAGACACTTTGCCAGGCTTTGGGAATGCAAGGTGAATCAGACATGTCCCATGGACTTCCAGAATTCCATGTAAAGGGGAAGGAAGATATGGATATCAATAAATTGCAATTCAGTGTAAAAAGTATCCTAATCTAAGGCTTTACAAGTTACAGTAGTAGCAGAATAATTGAGGGACCAAGATTGCTGGGGCTGAAGTTGGGAAATGCCTAAGGGAGACTACACTGGAGCTGGGTATTAAGGGCAAGGTAAAAGGGGTGGTGTGAGAACACAGTACCTGCAAAAGTAGACAGAGATACCAAAAGGTGTGGCGCATTTAGAGAAGTATAGCTCAGTCATCATTGCTGGTGAGCTAGGCCTAAGCCAGCATGATATATCAGATAAGAAAAGGCCTCTTAAGCTCCACTGAGGAGTTTGAGTTTTACTCTGACAGTAGTGGAGAAAGTATGCAAATATATTTCTATCAAGGTAGAACAAAGTCAGATGATTTCTTGAGAACAGGTGTCCTAGGCATTGAATTTGGTGAATGGAATGGAGGCAGAGGAATAAGTGTTTGAAGAGATGGTGAGGGCCTGTGTGATTATGGAGATGGTAGTTCAAGAAAGTACAGCCAGCATCAGAACACTACGTTCAGGTGTGCACTTGTGATGAACACTGGGTGTTATATGTAAGTGATGAATCACTAAATGCTACTCTTTAATATTACACCATATGTTAACTATGTTAACTATACACCATATAGTTAACTATGGTAACTAACTGGAACTTAAATAAAGACTTGAAGTTACAAAAAAAACCCCACAGAAACAAAAAAGAGCACTGTGTTTAAATAACACTTTGTACCAGAATATAAACACATTAAACAATTCCAAGCAAATCTGGCCTGAAGTGGGCATTAAGATCCTAAGGGATCTCTGAATAAGCTCCACCAAACCCAAAAGTTCAAAATCCCTAAGCTTGAGCATAAGAGCTAATGAAAGGTGACCTTTCAGCCCAAGCTTCTGTTTTTAGACTTGTGTATTAGGAGCAACACTTCACAGAAGACTATGCACGTGGCTTCCTTCTGCACTTCATTTAGATCTCTCTGTACACATCACCTCCTCAGAGAGAACTTTCTTGACCACCCTGTCTAAAATACTAAGGTTCTATCTATGAGTTATCACTCACTGCTCAGATCATACTGGGCCACATTATGGGCAGAAAGAAATGACACAGCCCCTTGCCCTCAGTGTTCCTACAGTTTGCTCTCTCTTTCTCTGACTCTCTCTCTCACACACACACACATACATCAAGCAAAATAAGACAGCAGCTTATTAGTACTAAATGATATGGTCCAGCCTAAAAGTGTATAGTAGTTGACAGAATAAACAAAGAAAGGGTCTCAGAGGTGGAGCTAGTTAGATTTCTTCAAATAGAAAGTGGAATATGATAGATGCACTGAAAGATGAGCAGGAATTTAGGTTTAGGTGGAGGAGACTGTACTAGAATCTGAGCAAAGACTTTGGACCCTGGAATTATTTAGTCTTGGGTTAAAAACTGGACTCTTATTTTTACTACCTATATGTACTTTGGGAACTTGCTTTGCCTCCCTAAGCCTTTATTTTCATACATAAAATGGAGAAACTAATAATATCTACTTCATAATGTGGTTGTGAGTTTAAGGACATGGTAAAGCAGTCAGAAAATCTTACATTGTTGCTCTGATCTTCCACACTTTCTAACATTGTTTTACTGTGATGATTTCACTTATCATGACAGCCCCACTCCAGCCACCCTAGGATCCCAAAGACGCATTTCCACTGTGTAACCCCACACAGGTCTGTCTTCTTGGGAAAATCCCTTGGGTTATCAGTGCTCTTTCTGTTCTCCCCTCTTTTTCAAATCTAGCCTGGCCTGTGTCCCTTTTACACATGTCTCTATTGCCTAGCTTTTTGATCTGATGAATTAATTTCTAGTGAGAGGTCAATAATATTTTTGAGCTTCCCATCAAGTTTATTTATTTTTTAAATATAATTTATTGTTAAATTGGCTAACATACAGTGTTCACAGTGTGATCTTGGTTTTTGAGGTAGATTCTCATGATTCGTTGCTTACATACAACACCCAGTGCTCACCCAACAAGTGTCCTCCTCAATGCTTATCACCCACTTTCCCCTCTCCCTTGCCCCCTCATCCACCCTCAGTTAGTTCTCTGTATTTAAGAGTCTCTTATGGTTTGCCTACCACCCTCTCTGTTTCTATTTTGTCCCCTTCCCTCCCCCCATGGTCTTTTGTTAAGTTTCTCAAGATCCACATATGAGTGAAAACATATGATATCTGTCCTTCTCTGACTGACTTATTTCACTTAGCATAATACCCTATAGTTCCATCCACGTTGCTGCAAATGGCATGTCTTCATTATTCCTCATTGCCAAGTAGTATTGCATTTTATATATAAACCACATATTCTTTATCCATTCATCAGTTGATGGACATTTGGGCTCTTTCCATAATTTGGCTATTGTTGACAGTGCTGCTATAAACATTAGGGTACATGTGCCCCTATGAATCAGCACTCCTGTATCACTTGGATAAATTTCCAGTAGTGCTATTGCTGGGTCATAGGGTAGTTTTATCTTTAACTTTTTGAGGAATCTCCACACTGTTTTCCAGAGCAGTTGCACCAGTTTGCACCAACAGTGCAAGAGGGTTCCTGTTTCTCCACATCCTCACCAGCATCTGTAGTTTTCTGAGTTGTTCATTTTAGCCACTCTGATCAGTGTGAAGTGGTATCTCAGTGTGAAGTTGTATCTCAGTGTGATTTTGACTTATATTTCACTGATGATGAATGATTTTGAGCATCTTTGCATTGTGTCTGTTGGGCATCTGGATGTCTTTAGAAAAGTGTCTATTCATGTCTTCTGCCCATTTCTTCACTGGATTATACATTTTTTGGCTATTGAGTTTGGTAAGTTCTTTATAGATTTTAGATACTAACCTTTTATACAATATGTCATCTGCTAATATCTTTTTCTCATTCTGTTGGTCACCTTTTAGTTTTGTTGATTGTTTCCTTTGCAGTTCAGAAGCTTTCATCCTGATGAGGTCCCAATAGTTCATTTTTGCTTTTAATTCTCTTGCCTTTAGAGATGTGTCGAGCAAGAAATTGCTGTGGCTGAGGTCAAAGAGGTTGTTGCCTGATTTCTCCTCTAGGGTTTTGATGGTTTCCTGTCTCACATTTTAGGTTTTTCATCCATTTTGAGTTTATTTTTGTGTATGGTGTAAGAAAGTAGTCCAGTTTCATTCTTCTGCATGTTGCTGTCCAGTTCTTCCAACACCATTTGTTAAAGAGACTCTTTTTCCCATTGGATACTCTTTCTTGCTTAATCAAAATTAGTTGGCCCTACATTTTTGAGTCCAATTCTGGGGTCTCTATTATATTCCATTCATCTATGTGTCTGCTTTTGTGCCAATACCATACTCTTTTGATGATTACAGCTTTGTAGTAGAGGCTAATGTCTGGGATTGTGATGCCTCCCACTTGAGTTTTCTTTTTCCATATTACTTTGGCTATTCAGGGTCTTTTGTGGTTCCACATAAATTTTAGGATTGTTTGTTCTAGCTTTGAGAAAAATGCCAGTGCAATTTTGATTGGGATTGCATTGAATGTGTAGATTGCTTTGAGTAGTACTGAAATTTTAACAATATTTATTCTTCCAATCCATGAGCAAGGAATATTTTTCCATTTCTTTGTGTCTTCTTCAATTTCCTTCATAAGTTTTCTATAGTTTTCAGTATACAGATCTTTTACACCTTTGGTTAGGTTTATTCCTAGGTATTTTATGGCTCTTGGTACAGTTTTAAGTGGGGTCGGTTTCTTGATTTATCTTTCTGTTGCTTCATTCTTGGTGTATAGAAATGCAACCGATTTCTTTACATTGATTTTGTACCCTGTAACTTTGCTGAATTCACGTATCAGTTTTAGCAGTCTTTTGGTGGAGTCTTTGGGGGTTTCCATGTACAGTATCATGTCGTCTGCGAAATTGAAAGTTTGACTTCTTCTTTGCCAATTTGGACGCCTTTTATTTCATTTTGTTTTCTGATTGTTCATGCTAGAGATCAATAATTGATAACGACCTCTTCCCAAGTTTTTTTTTAATATGACTCATAGACACATAATACTGATCCCCAGAGGCATGTAGAGAAACCTGAGATTTTCCAGAGAGGCTACATACTTAAACATTGGGGGCATGCCCCTGCTCAGTTCCTAGGGACCTATAAGGGCATTCCATTCCAATAACTTTTCTGAAAGAAACCCCCTCCAACTGCTCTTTTCAGGCTATAACCTACTTGCCTCTATTTTCTCCTTTTATCTGTTCTGATTTGATAACCCAGCTTGGAATAGTTTACTTTAGTACTTCTGATTGTAAACCCCATAAGCCACTGTTGTTCAGAAACCCTAAACTCCCTAGTCCGGCACCAATATCAGGCCTATATTCCTCCTTGGCCTAGGCTGGGCAGAGGAGACACCATAACCTCCAGGCAGACCAGAGTTCTGTCTTGTGATCTCCCACTCAGCTTTATTAATTATTCCCTTAAGGCAGATGCAGCAAGAAAACTGTACCATGCTACAGAACTCTCTGACGAAATTGTTCTTGCCCAACCCTGCACCTAAGTAGAGGGTAGCGACAACATTAGAAAGTACTAAAGATAAAAGGTAGCACAGGATATGGTACCTGAAAATATATCTGGAGTAAATTTTATATGATTAGCGTGGCTTCACCCTATAGCCATTATGAACCAAAATCAGAGGGTATTGGGTTTCTGTTCATGCTAGGAGTTGGCATTTTCCAGGAATTTTTTTTTCCTTTTGGATGATAATCATGACCTACCTATGTGACCCTCAAACAGATGACACACTCATAACAGCCATATAAACAACAATAATAAAAATAAATAAAACTCACTTACATGGAATTTATTCTGTGTGGGGCACTATACTAAGTACTTAATTATTCATTTGATATTCACAATTACCCTAGGAAGTAGGCGCTTTTATCATCATTATTATCTCCCTTGTACAGTCAAGCAAACTGAGACACAATGAGGTTAAGTTACTTAATCAAATTCACATACCTAGCAAGTTGTAGAGTTGGGACTAAAAATCAAGCAGTGTAATTTGCTTAGCCATGGTCATAATCTCCTAACCTACATAGCCTCTCAACTCTGTCCTCACATGTCCATGAAAGACTCATTAACTAAGAACCAACATAAATGGACTTACAGAATGAATTGACCAAAGATTTCTTGAGCAGAGGAACTCTCAAGGCTAAATTACAAGTAAACTAGTATTTAACTTAACATAAAACACTGTATGAGTTTTGGTAGTGAGTGTCTAAGAATTTGTCCATTTCTTCCAGGTTGTCCAGTTTGTTGGCATATAATTTTTCATAGTATTCTCTTATAATTTTTTGTATTTCTGTGGTGTGGTTGTGATCTCTCCTCTTTCATTTGTGGTTTTATTTATTTGGGTCCTCTCTCTTTTCTTTTTCAGAAGCCTGGCTAGGCTTTAATCAACTTTGCTTATTCTTTCAAAAACAAATCTATTAGTTTCATTGATCTGTTCTAATGTGGTTTTTTTGGGGGGGTGGTTCTATATCATTTATTTCTGCTCTAATCTTTATTATTTCCCTTCTGCTGGCTTTGGGCTTTATTTTCTGCTCCTTTTCTAGCTCCTTTAGGTGTAAGGTTACTTTATGTATTTGGGATCACTCTTGCTTCTTGAGACAGGCCTGTTTTGCAATGTATTTTCCTCATAGGACTGTCTTTGCTGTATCCCAAAGGGTGTGGACTGTCGTGTTTTTATTTTCATTGGCTTCCATGTATTTTTAATATCTTCTTTAATTTCCTGGTTAACCCATTCTTTCTTTAGTAGGATGTTCTTTTGCCCTCATGTATTTGAGGTCTTTTCAAATTTTTTCATTTAGTTAATTTCAAGTTTCATAGCATCATAATCAGAAAATATGCATGGTATGATCTCAATCTTTTTCTACCTGTTCAGAGCTGATATGTGAAATAATTTGTGGTCTATTCTGAAGAATGTTCCATGTGCACTCGAGAAGAATGTGTATTCGGCTGCTTTCAGATAAAGTGCTCTGAATATATGTGTTAGGTCCATTTAGTCCAGTGTGTCATTCATAGCCATTGTTTCCTTGTTGATTTTCTGCTTAGATGATCTGCCCATACCTGTAAGTGGAGTATTAGAGTCTCCTACTATTATTGTATTATTATCAATTAGTTGTTTTTTGCTTTTTTTTATTAATTGAATTATATATTTGTTTTGTTTCAAGTTGTGGCTATAAATATTTACAATTTTTAGCTCTTCTGGATATACCCCTTAATTATGGTACAATTCCTTTCTTCATCTCTTGTTACAGTCTTTGTTTTAAAATCTAGTTTGGATGATATAAGTATGGGCACTCTGGCTTTTTTTCTTTTGATGTCCATTAGCATAATAGATGGAACTTCATCTCCTCACTTTTAATCTACAGGTGGCCTCAGGTCTGAAATGAATCTCTTGTAGGAAGCATAAATGGATCTCATTTTTTTAATCTCAAACAGGAATAAACAGAAAATTTGTACAGACCTATAACCAACAAAGAAATTGAATTGGTTATAAAAAATCTCCCAAATAATGAGTCCTAGGCCAGATGGCTTCCCAAGGGAAATCTACCAGGTATTTAAAGAAGACATTAATACCTATTCTTCTCAAAATGTTCCAAAAAATATAAATGGAAAGAAAACTTCCAAACTCATTCTATGAAGCCAGCATTACCATTATTCCAAACCCAGACAAAGACCTCACTAAAAAGGACAATTACAGATCAATATCCCTGATGAAACTGGATGCAAAAATTCTCAAGAAGATACAAGCAGCTCGAATTCAACAGTGCATTGAAGGAATTATTCACCATGATCAATTGGGATATATTCCTGGGTTGTAAGCCTGGTTCAAAATTCTCAAATCAAACAATGTGATATACCACATTAATAAAAAAAAGGATGAGACCTATACGATCCTCTCAATAGATGCAGAAATAGCATTTGACAAAGTACAGAATCTTTTCTTGATAAAAACCTTGAAAAAAGTAGGGATAGATGAAACATTCCTTAACATTATAAAAGTCATATTTTAAAGGCCCACAGATAATATCCACAATTAGGGAAAACTGAGAGCTTTCCCCATAAGATCAGGAACATGACAGGGATGTCCACTCTCACCACTGTTGTTCAACATAGTATTGGAAGTCCTATCCACATCAACCAGAAAACAAATAGAAATAAAAGGCATCCAAATTGGCAAGGATGAAGTCAAACTTGCCCTCTTCACAGATGACATGATACTCTACATGGAAAACCATAAATATCCATCAGAAAAGTGTTGAGAGCTGATACATGAATTCAGCAAAGTTGCAGGATATATAAAATCGGGTGCATTTCTATACATCAATAATGAAGCAGCAGAAAGTGATATCAAGGAATCCGTCCCATTTACAATTGCACCAAAACCCATAAGATACCTAGGAATAAACCTAACCAAAGAGGTAAAAAGATATGTATGCTGAAAACTATAGAAAGTTTATTAAAGAAATTTTTAAAAGACACAAATAAATTGAAAAATATTCCATGCTCATGGATTGGAAGAACAAATATTGTCAAAATGTCGATACTTCCCAAAGCAATCTACATATTTCATGTAATCCTTATCAAAATACCACCAGCATTTTTTACAGAGTGAGAACAAACAATCCTAAAATCTGTATGGAACCAGAAAAGACCCTGAATAGCCAAAGTAATGTTGAAAAAGAAAACCCAAGCTAGAGGCATTACAATTCTAGACTTTAAGCTGTATTTCAAAGCTGTAGTCATCAAGACAGTATGGTAGTGACACAAAAGCAGACACACAAATCAATAAAATAGAACAGAGAGCCCAGAAATGGACCCACAAATATATGGCCAACTAATCTTTCACAAAGCAGGAAAGAGTATCTAATGGAAAAAAGACAGTGTCTTTAGCAAATGGTACTGGGGAAAATGGACAGCGACATGCGGAAGAATCTGGACTACTTTCTTACACCATACATAAAAATAAATTCAAAAGGGATAAACGACCTAAATGTGACACAGGAAACCATCAAAATCCCAGAGGAGAAAACTGGCAGCAACCCCTTTAACCTTGGTCACAGTAACTTCTTACTTGACATGTCTCCAGAAGAAAGGAAAGTAAAAGAAAAAATGAACCATTGGGACCTCATCAAGACAAAAAATTTATGCACAGCAAAGGAAACATTCAAGAAAACTAAAAGGCAACTGAAAGAATTGGAGAAGATGTTTGTGAATGGTATTTCTGATAAAGGGCTAAGGTACCCAAATATTTACCAAACTCAACTCCCAAAAAGTAAAAATGAACAGAAGACACGAATAGACACTCTTCTAAAGAAGACATCCAGATGGCTAACAGAGATGTAAGAAGATATTCCATATCACTCACCATCAGAGAAATACGAATAAAAACCACAATGAGATACTACCTAACACTTGTCAAAATGGCTAAAATTAACAACTCAGGAAACAACAGATGTTGACAAGGATGTGGAGGAAGTGAACACTTTTGCACTGTTGGTAGGAATGCAAACTGGAAAACAGTATGGAAGTTCCTCAAAAAATTAAAAATAGGGCTATCCTATGATCTAGCAATTGCGCTACTATATATTTATCCAAAAGATAAAAAAATACCGATTCAAAGGGGCACATGCACCCTGAGGTATGTAGCACTATCAACAAGAGCCACATTACAAAAAGAGCCTAAGTGTCCCTAGACTGATGAATGGATAAAGATGTGGTGTATATATACAATGGAATACTATTGGGTGATGAAAAAGAATGAAATCTTGACATTTGCAACAACATGGATGGAACTAGAGGGTATTGTACTAAGCAAAATTAGTCAATCATAGAAAGAAAAATATATTATTTCACTCATGTGTGGAATTGAGAAACACAACAGATTAATATAGGGAAAGCGAAGGAAAAATAAGATGAAAACAGAGAGGGAGGTCAACCATAAAATACTTTTTAAAAAAAAAACATTTTTTAATGTGTATTCATTTTTTAAAGACAGAGAGACAGAGCGTGAGTGGGGAAGGGGCAGAGAGAGGGGGAGACACAGAATCGGAAGCAGGCTCCAGGCTCTGAGCTGTCAGCACAGAGCCTGATGCAGGGTTTGAACTCACAAACCACGAGATCATGACCTAAGCTGAAGTTGGACGCTTAACCGACAGCCATTCAGACGCCCCCATAAGAGATTCTTAAAGGCAGAGAACAAACTGAGGGTTGCTGGAGGGGGAATGGGTGGGGTATGGGTTAAATATGTGATAGCCATTAAGGAGGACACTTCTTGGGATGAGCACTGGGTGTTATATGTAAGAGAAGAATCATTGGGCCCTAATCCTGAAGCCATGACAATACTGTATGTTAACTAATTTGAATTTAAATTAAAGATATTTTAAAACCTTCATTTAAGAGAAAGAGAGAGGGGCGCCTGGGTGGCTCAGTCGGTTAAGCGTCCGACTTCGTCTCAGGTCGCGATCTTGCGGTCCTCAAGTTCGAGCCCCGCGTCAGGCTCTGGGCTGATGGCTC
Source organism: Acinonyx jubatus (assembly GCF_027475565.1). Lineage (NCBI taxonomy): Eukaryota > Metazoa > Chordata > Mammalia > Carnivora > Felidae > Acinonyx > Acinonyx jubatus. Next base: position 50,002,520 of record NC_069389.1, read on the forward strand.
AGAGCCTGGAGCCTGCTTCGGATTCTGTGTCTCCCTCTCTCTCTGCCCCTCCCCCGTTCATGCTGTGTCTCTCTCTGTCTCAAAAATAAATAAACGTTAAAAAATAATTTTTTTTTAAATAAAAGAAATAGAGAGGGGCGCCTGGTTGGCTCAGTCAGTTGGGCATCCGACTTCGGCTCAGGTCATGATCTCATGGTCTGTGGGTTCGAGCCCCGTGTCAGGCCCTGTGCTGACATCTCGGAGCCTGGAGCTTGGAGCCTGCTTCCGATTCTGTGTCTCCCCCTGTTTCTGCCCCTCCCCGCTTGTGCTGTCTCTCTCTGTCTCAAAAATTAATTTAAAAATTAAAAAAAACATGTTTTAAAAAAAGAGAGAAAACACTGTAGTGTCCCAGAATATTCATATCCACCAGATCTACACCCATTTGCACATACTTAATGTACTAAAGAGTCCTTATCCATTAAGTCAGGCCCACACTATGCTAGTAATTTATGCTGTCACACGTTCTTAAATCAAAGAACATTTATTTCTCCCAAATTCCACAGTGCAGATTAGCTTCACTCCAAATTAACCTTAGTTTTCACAGTATGACATATCTTGGATTTTTAAGATCCCTTTACTCAATAAGTTTATTATACATGTACCATGAGCCAGACACTGCATGTAGTACTGGGCCAGAGATCAGTGCAATAGCCCCAACCCCAGGAGTTAATGGTGTGTCCACACCTCATGCTGAGCACCATGGGTCCTAGGAGAGGCAAAATTTGAAAACCCCAGGAAGGGGCCCCTGGGCGGCTCAGTCATTTAAGTGCCCAACTCTTGGTTTCAGCTCAAGTGAACCTTAACGTTTGTGAGTTTAAGTCCCACATCAGATTCTGTGCTGACAGTGTGGATCATTCATGGGATTCTCTCTCTCTCTCTCTCTCTCTCTCTCTCTCTCTCTCTCTCTCAAAAGAAATAAACAAACTTGAAGAAAAAAGAATGTTGTTTAAAAAACAAAAAGAAAAAGAAAGAAGAAAGAAAGAAAGAAAGAAAGAAAGAAAGAAAGAAAGAAAGAAAGGAAACTCCAGGAAGGCAGAGACTTCTGTATCTGCAATGCCTAGAATATGTTGGGTGCCCAACAAGAATTTTCTTTCTCTTTCTTTCTTTCTTTCTTTCTTTCTTTCTTTCTTTCTTCTTTATTTCTTCCTTCCTTTCTTTCCACATTTATTTATAATTTAAATTTTAATTAGTTGACATACAGTGCAATATTGGTTTTAGGAGTAGAATTCAGTGATTCATCATTTAGGTTCTAGGAGTAGAATTCAGTGATTCATCATTTACATACAACACCCAGTGCTCATCACAAGTGCCCTCCTTAGTATCCATCACCCATGTATCCCATCTCCCAACCACTTTTCTCTGTAAACCCATAGTTTATTCTCTATCATTGAGAGTCTCTTGTGGTTTGTTTCAAACAACTGTTTTTAATGAATGAGCAAGAGCACGATTCAAATGAAATTTTCAAAGTTGTAGTTTCTGTTTATAGAAAACTTACAGTATAACTAGTCAAATATCACATACAAAAAAGACAATATTTATCAAAGTTGATTAATTGACAACCACCGAACTAATGACAAACTAATTAACAAATATAATTCAATTGATTCTAAGCACTTTTATAGCTACCCTTTTTTTGTTCTCAGAACAATTATGAGATAGGGAGAGACAGGAATTTTTCTCTCTAGGACATAAGTGGAGAAATTGAGACCTAGAGACATGTAGAGTCCAAGGGATTTCAGATGTCATCTTATGCAACCACTAACACTGCTCCAATGTCCTTCCTCTATCTCACTCCACAACTATTTGCAAATCCTAAATACTGAGGACAAAATTCCTCATTTCACAATGAGGGATCCACAATTAACTCCATAGCATCTCTGACAAGTGATCATTCAGGCTCTGATAGATACATACAGGGCTCTATTCACACCAACTGGACTGCTGATCTTTTACTCAATGCTTGTCTTAGTAGACAAATCCTCATTATATGAGGCTGAAGTTTTCCTTTCTATAAACTTCCCTGAGTTCTGGTTTCTACAAATGAGAGAAAAGTGTCTCTCTCTCTTCCATATGCTAGCCCTTCAAATAAATAAAGGGATGTGTCCAAGGTCACTAGAAGTCCTCCCATTCCCACCACCCAGCTTATAACTATGAGACAACAAATATCCTCCCATAGAAATCAGTGATGAGATTCATTCAATAAAATATTTTCTGAGCATTGTGTTAATGAGAGCTCTACCCTCTAAGAGTTGCCAATCTAGTAAGACAAAAAGAAATATAAACTGTTGTAATGTATAGGGTAATTAATGAAATACCTGAAATGTAATGCAGAAGAAAGGGAGTTAAAGAGACTGTCTTTTTTCCATTGGATATTCTTTCCTGCCTTGTCAAAGTTAGTTGGCCATACTTTTGTGGGTCCAATTCTGGAGTCTCTATTCTATTCCATTCTATTCAGACAGTCTATGTGTCTGTTTTTGTGCCAATACCATACTCTCTTGATGATTACAGCTTTGTAGCAGAGGCTAAAGTCTGGGATTGTGATGCCTCCCACTTTGGTCTTCTTCTTCAAGATTACTTTGGCTATTTGGTGTCTTTTGTGGTTCCATACAAATTTGAGGATTGCTTGTTCTAGCCTCAAGAAGAATGCTGGTGCAATTTTGATTGGGATTGTAATGAATGTGTAGATTGTGTTGAAGTATTAACATTTTAACAATATTTATTCTTCCAATCCATGAGCACGGAATGTTTTTCCATTTCTTTGTATCTTCCTCAATTTCCTTCATAAGCTTTCTATAGTTTTCAGCACACAGATCTTTTACATCTTTGGTTAGGTTTATTCCTAGGTATTTTATGATTCTTGGTGCAATTGTGAATGGGGTCAGTTTCTTTATTTGTCTTCCTGTTGCTTCATTATTAGGGGATAAGAATGCAACTGATTTCTGTACATTAATTTTGTATCCTGCGACTTTGCTGAATTCATGGATCAGTTCTAGCAGACTTTTGGTAGAGTCTATCGGGTTTTCCATGTATAATATCATGTTATCTGCAAAAAGGGAAAGCTTAACTTCATCTTTGCTAACTTTGATGCCTTTGATTTCCTTTTGTTGTCTGATTGCTGATTGCACTTCCAACACCGTGTTAAACAACGTGTGAGAGTGAACATCCCTATCATGTTCCTGATCTCAGGGGGAAAGCTCTCAGTTTTTCCCCATTGAGGATGATATTAGCTGTGGGCTTTTCATAAATGGCTTTGATGATGTTTAACTATGTTCCTTCTATCCCGACTTTCTTGAGGGTTTTTATTAAGAAAGATGCTGAATTTTGTCAAATGCTATTTCTGCATCGATTGACAGGATCATATGGTTCTTATATTTTCTTTTATTAATGTGGTGTATCACATTGATTCATTTGCAAATGTTGAACCAGCCCTGCAGCCCGGGAATGAATCCCACTTGATCATGGTGTATAATTCTTTTTACATGCTGTTGAATTTGATTTGCTCATATCTTATTGAGAACTTTTGCATCCATATTCATCAGGGGTAATGGCCTGTACTTCTCTTTTTTGGCTGGGTCTCTGTTTGGTTTAGGAATCAAAGTAATGCTGGATTCATGAATGAGTCTGGAAGTTTTCCTTCCATTTCTATTTTTTTGGGACAGCTTGAAAAGGATAGGTATTATCTTTTCTTTAAATGTCTGGTAGAATTCCACTGGGAAGCCATCTGGTCCTGGACTCTTATTTGTTGGGAGATTTTTGATAACTGATTCAATTTCTGTGCTGGATATGGATCTGTTCAAGTTTTCTATTTCTTCCTGTTTCAGTTTTGGGTGCTTAGGACTTTGTCCATTTCTTCCAGGTTGTCCAGTTTGTTGGCATGTAATTTTTCATAGTATTCCCTGATAATTGCTTGTATTTCTAAGGGATTCGTTGTAATAATTACATTTTCATTCATGATTTTATCCTTTCGGGTCATCTCCTTTGTCTTTTTAGAAGCCTGGCTAGAGGTTTATCAATTTTGTTTATTTTTTTAAAAAAGCAACTCTTGGTTTCATTGATCTGCTCTCGTGTTTTTTTAGATTTTATATTTTTTTATTTTTGCTCTGATTTTTTATTATTTATCTTCTTCTGCTGTGTTTGGGGTGTCTTTTCTGTTCTGCTTCTGTTTCCTTTAGGTGCGCTGTTAGGTTTTGTATTTGGGATTTTTCTTGTTTCTTGAGATAGACCTGGATTGCAAGGTAATTTCCTCTCAGGACTGCCTTTGCTGCATCCCAAAGGGTGTGTATTGTTTTATTTTTATTTTCATTTCTTTCCATATATCTTTTAATTTCTTATCTAATTTTCTAGTTGATCCATTAATTCTTTAGTAGGATGTTCTTTAACCTCCATGCTTTTGGACGTTTTCCAGACTTTTTCCTGTGGTTGAATTCAAGTTTCATAGCATTGTGGTTTGAAAGTATGCATGGTATGATCTCAATTCTTTATACTTATGAAGGGCTGTTTTGTGGCCCAGTATGTGATCTATCTTGGAGAATGTTCCATGTGCACTTGAGAATAAAGTATATTCTGTTGCTTTGGGATGCAGAGTCCCAAATATATGTTGAGTCCATCTGATCCAATGTATCATTCACGGCCCTTGTTTCTTTATTTATTCTCTGTCTAGATGTTCTATCCATTGCTGTAAGTGAAGTATTAAATTCCCCTGCAATTACCACATTCTTATCAATAAGGTTGCTTATGTTTGTGATTAATTATTTTATGTATTTGGGGGCTCCTGTATTCGGTGCATAGACATTTATAATTGTTAGCTCTACCTGATGGATAGACCCTGTAATTATTATACAATGCCCTTCTTCATCTCTTGTTACAGCCTTTAATTTAAAGTCTAGTTTGTCTAAGTATGGCTACTCCAGCTTTCTTTTGAGTTCCAGTAGCATGATAGTTCTCCATCCCCTCACTTTCAATCTGAAGGTGTCCTCAGGTCTAAAATGAGTCTCTTGTAGACAGCAAATAGATGGGTCTTGTTTTTTTTTTTTTTTTTTTTATCCATTCTGATACCCTATGTCTTTTGGTTGGAGCATTTAGTCCATTTACATTCAGTGTTACTATAGAAAGATATGGGTTTAGAGTCATTGTGATGTCTGTAGGTTTCATGCTTGTAGTGATGCTTCTGGTACTTTGTGGTCCTTGCAACATTTCACTCACAGAGTCCCCCTTAGGATCTCTTGTAGGGCTGGTTTAATGGTGATGAATTCCTTCATTTTTTGTTTGTTTGTGATAAAGGTTTCTTTATCTCTCCTTCCATTCTGAATGACAGACTTGCTGGATAAAGGATTCTTGGCTACATATTTTTTTCCATTCATCATATTGAAGATTTCCTGTCATTCTTTCTAGCCTGCCAAGTTTCAGTAGACAGGTATGCTACTACTTTTTTTGTGTCTACCTTTGTATGTTAAGGCTCGTTTATCCCTAGCTGCTTTCAGAATTCTCTCTTTATGCTTGTATTTTGCCAGTTTCACTATGATATGTCATGCAGAAGATTGATTCAAGTTACGTCTGAAGGGATTTCTCTGTGACTCTTGCATTTCAATGCCTGTTTCCTTCCCCAGGTCGGGCAAGTTCTCAGCTATGATTTGTTCAAGTACACCTCAGCCCATTTCACTCTCATCTTCCTCTAGAATTCCTATGATACGGACATTGTTCCATTTGGGTGCATCATTTAATTCTCTAATTCTCCCCTCTTAGGATCCTGTGGTTTTTTTTAATCTCTCTTTTTCTCAGCGTCCTCTTTTTCAATAATTTTATCTTCTAATTCACCTCTTCTCCCCTCTGCCTCTTCAATCCGCACTATGGCCATCTCTGTTTTATTTTGCACTTTATTTATATCATTTTTTAATTCCTCATGACAATTTTTTAGTCCCTTGATGTCTGTAGCAATAGATTCTCTGTTGTACTATGCTTTTTATCAAGCCCAGCAATTAATTTTATGGCTATTATTCTAAATTCTTGTTCAGTTATATTGCTTAAATCGGGTTTGATCAATTCATTAGCTGTCGCTTCTTCCTGGAATTTCTTTTGAGGAGCATTCTTCCGTTTTGTCATTTTGGCTAGTTTTATGTCCCTTATGCATTTTAAAACCTTGTTGTGTGCTCTGCACCTTCAAGCACTGCTATATTAAAGGAGAGTCATACACTGTCCAGGGCCTGACCCTTCAGGAGGTGTTTTGTTCAGAGATCGATACTTGCTCTCTGTTGTTGTGACTTTGGTTATTATCCTACTCTTAGTGATATTTTGGACCCTCCACCAGGTGTGCTTTGATTTGTTCTTTGGAGTAGCCCTATCTTTTTTCTAGCTTTCCCATTTTCTTCCTAGTAGATTCAGTCTCTTTTCCTCCCAGGGTCTGTTGTTCAAAGTCCTTTGGTTTCTGCATTTCTTTGTTTTAGAGTCGTGGGAAGTATGGATCCCCTTACTTCTCCACCATGTTGGCCAGCCGCTGATATTGTTTTTTAGTTAAGGTTTTAATTTTAATTCCACTATTGTTAATATACACTAGTATATTAGTTTAGGTGTACAATATAATGATTCAACAACTCTATATATTAGTCAGTGTTCATCATGAGTGTATTCTTTAATCCCCATTAACTATTTACCCATCACCCTGCCCACCTCTGTTCTTGTAATTATCCGTTTGTTCTTTTTAAAAGTCATTTATTCATTTATTTATTTAGGGAGAGACAGAGAGAGAGAGAGAGTGAGAGAGCGCATATGCGAGTTGGGGAGCCAGAGAGGGAGAGAGATAGAGACTTCCAAGCAGGCTCCGCACTGTCAGTGAGACCGTGAGATTATGACCTGAGCTGAAGTCAGACACTCAACCAACTGAGCCACTCAGGCTCCCCAGTTTGCGCTTTATAGTTAAGAGTCTGTTTCTTGGCTTGCCTCTCTCTCTTTTTTCCCCTTTGCTTGTTGGTTTTTATTCTTAAATTCCACATATGAATGAAATCATATATTTGCTTTTCTCTGATATTTCATTTAGCATTATACTTTCTGGCTCCATTTTTGTTGTTGCAAATGGCAACATTCTCTTTTTATGGATGAGCAATATTCCATTGTATATATCTATACCACATCTTTGTTCATCTATTGGTGCTGGGCTGCTTCCATAATTGAACTATTGTAAATAATACTGCAGTAAACTTCGGGGAGCATGTATCCCTTGGAATTAGTGTTTTTGTATTTTGGGGTAAATAGTTGTGTGATTATTAGACTGTAAGGTAGTTCTATTTTTTAATATTATTTATTTACATTCAAGATAGTTAACATACAATGCAGTATTTGTTTCAGGAGTAGAACCCAGGGATTCATCACTTACATATAACACCCAGTGCTCATCCCGACAAATGCCTTGCTTAATGCCAATCATCCATTTAGCCCATACATCCATCCACCTCCCTTTCATCAACCCTCAGTTTGTTCTCTGTATTTAATAGTCTCTCATGGTTTACTTCCCTCTCTGTTTTTATCTTACTTTCCCTTACTTTCCTCTATGTTCATCTGTTGTGTTTCTTAAATTCCACATGTGAGTGAAATCATATATTTTTGATATCATATGAATTATTTCACTTAACCTAATACACCCTAGCTGCATCTACTTTATTTCAAATGGCAAGATTTTATTCTTTTTGATCACTGAGTAATAGTCTATTGCATATACATACAATATTTACAATTGTTGTATCTTCTTAATGGATAGACCCCTTATTTATGATATAATGTACTTCATCTCTGTTAAAGTCTTTGTATTAAAATCTTGTATTTTTTATATAACTATGGCTACTCTGGCTTTCTTTTGACCTCCATTAACATGATAGATGGTTCTCCATGCCTTCACTTTCAATCTATAGGTGTCTTCAGGTCTAAAATATGTCTCATAGGCAGCAAATAGATGGATCTTGTTTTTCTATCAATTCTGATACCCTATGTATTGATTGTAACAATTATTCCATTTACATTCAGACTGATTTTTGAAAGATATGAATTTAGCGTCATTGTTTTACTTATAGAGTTGGTGTTTCTGTTGATATTCCCTGGTCCTTTGTAGTCTTTGTTGCTTTGGTCTTCTTTTTTTCTCCAGTCAGGGAACCCCCCCCACCCTTAATATTTCTAACAGGGCTGGTTTAGTGGTCACAAATTCCTTTACTTTTTGTTTGGGAAACTCTTTATCTCCTCCTTTATTCTAATTTCCAGCTTTGATGGGTAAAGATTTCTTGGCAGCATATTTTTCTCATTCAGTACATTGAATATTTCTTGCCATTACTTTCTGGCCTGCCAAGTTTCAGTGGACAAGTGTGTTGTTAACTTTATGTTTCTATCCTTGAATGTTGAGGACATTTTGTCTCTAGTTGCTTTCAGAATTCTCTATTTTATCTTTGTATTTTGCAAGTTTCAGTATGATATGTCATGGTGTTGACCTGTTTTTGTTGATTTTAGAGTGAGTTCTCTGTGCCTCTTAGACTTGAGTGCCTGTTTCTTTCCCTACATTATGAAAGTTCGCAGGTATAATTTGTTGAAATATAACTTCTGCCTTTTCCCACTCTTCTCCTTCTGGGACTCCAATGATACGGATGTTGTTTCATTTTATGGAATCACTAAGTTCTCTAAGTCTCTCCTTGTAATCTAATAGTTTCCTTTCCCTCTTTCTTTCAGTTTCATTATTTTCCATAATTTATCTTCTATATCACCTATTCTCTCCTCTGCTTCTTCAATGCTCATTGTGACTGTATTCTGTCAGTTTTGCATCTCAGTAACAGTATATTCTATTTAAGCCTAACTATATCTTAGGTCTTTGATCTCTGCAGCAAGGGTTTCTCTGGTGTCTATTCTTTTTTCAAATCCAACTAGTAATATTATGACTTGTTCTAAATTCTTATTAATATATATTTCTTATATCTGCTTTGGATAAATCCCTGGCTGTGATTTCTTCTTGGCCTTTCTTTTGAGAAGAATTCCTCCATCTTGTCATTTTGTCTATGTTTCTGTCTTTTGTGTGTTTTGAAAGCTTGTTATGTTTCCCGCACCTGAGAGTAATGCTATATTAAAAAGGGATCGTTCATATGTGAGGGTTATTTCAACAAACAAATCAAATCTCACCTAGTTAAATGTCCAAACACTCCACACGGCAAGCAAGGAGGAGCTCGGCAGAGGACTGACTAGTGGGAAAAAGTCACCAAACTGCAACAGGAGAATGTACACAGCATGCACCAGAAACACTTCCTGAAATTTCAGTCCCTGGACAGGGTAATTATATGTTTAGCTTTTTTTGAGGATCCTCCATACTGTTTTCCACAGTGGCTGCACCAGTTTGCATTCCCACCAACAGTGCACAAGAGTTCTTTTTTCTCCATATCCTCACCAACACTCGTTGTGTCTTGTGGTTTGGATTTTAGCCTTTCTGAGACTTATGAGATAATGTCTCATTGTAGTTTTAATTTGCATTTCCTTGATGATGTTGAGTATTGTTGAGCATCTTTTAATGTACCTGTTAGCCATTGTTTTTAATTTTAGCAGGCAATCCATCTGAATAGGTTAAGACAAATAATTCTGACCTGCCTCTGTGGGCTGGTTCTAATGCCAATTTAGTTTTAAGTGTTTGCAATATTATTAAGTTCTGCCCCATGTCTGTGCCACTCAGTGGTCATGATGGTATTTAGGTGGACATCAAACTTCTCAAAGCCTTTACTGTGTTTTCAATTTAGGATTATATCTATACACACAAAGCTCTGGGTAAGACCATACAATTTATGGGATAAATTTCCTGAACTCCTCTCTATGATTTCTACAATACATTCTAGATCCTAAGAGCTCTGGGTGGCTCCGTTGGTAAGTATCTGACTTCAGCTCAGGTCATGATCTCATGGTTTGTGAATTTGAGCTCCATGTTGAGCTCTGTGCTGACAGCTCTGAGCCTCGAGCCTACTTCGGATACTGTGTATACCTCTCTCTCTGCTCCTCCCCCACTCAGGTTCTGTCTGTTTCTCTCTCTCTCAAAAATAAGCATTAAAAGAATAAGTAGTTTGTGTTAAAAAAAATAGGGAAATCACTGCTCAATAAATATCCTGGTTTCCTTTCCCAATATGCCTACTCCCATTTACTTTTTATCCTCATAAACCTGCTGCTTCATTAAGTATCTACTGGGTTTTCAGTGGGAAAGACAAAAATCAGTGGAAAAGACAGAGTGGAGTATACTTAAACCATCTTAATTGGAACCATAAGTTGATAGATCTTTAACAGGTAAAAAATATAGGGCTTGGTGATGAATTAAGTGTAGGATATGAGGGTTAATGAAAGGTTTCTTAGGTATACATCAATGTTTCTGTCATGAGTGACTTGATAGTATTATCATTAACCAGGATAAGAAGTTTTAATTAGAACAGCTTCAAGAAAACAAGCTGCACATTAGCAAAATGGTTCCAAGCTCTTGTTTCTTCATAGAAATATTGAAAAATTAATCAGAAACTGTCTGAATCAGGCTTTTCAGGGTTTAGGAAAAAAATAAAAGGATTATAGCACCCAAGTTAATTCTGAATAAAAAACAGGCATCTTCAAAATGGCAGGGAAGTTTTGTGGCCTTTTTAGTCATTCTTACTCTCATTCACTCTCCAATGTGGCTGTGATTTTGGTCTCAAAGGAGTAGAAGTCTGGTTCCCAGTTTCCTCTCATAAACCATAGGGAGCAGAGATTATTTATAAACATTGTGTAAGTTTATTCTAACCTATGTGGGGGGATACCTGAAGGATAAATACAAGATGCTTATCTTTATTTTACCTAATTCAGAACTCAAGTGGAAAAATTAACAGACATTGCATGTAAGAGCTGAAAAGAAGACTATAGACCCTCAGACATATAGAACAAGAGATTATGGCTGGTACATAAAATAGACTATGTAAGGCACAGAGGACATCTTGAGGTGACACTTTTTGAGAAATTGGGACATTCAAAAGCAGTCATATGTATGGAGAAATTTAGAAAGTGATGCACATGTCCAGGAAAGATAAATACACAAAAAAGACCAGATAAGACCCTAAGCAGGGTGATCCTTAGATTCAGAGCAAACTTAACTGATTTGTAGGAATGACACAGCACAGGACAAATTCACAATGACTGTGAGAGGTTTGTGTGTGTGTGTGTTTAATTCTTTTTTGTTTGTTTGAGCTCTTGGCATTCAAGAAAATTTCTGTCAAACCATAGTGAAACAGAAACTACAGGAACAAAGACTTCACTTATCACACATATTATAATCTTCAAAAAAAGCTTGAAGAGTTTTTAAAAAGAAAACTACAGTCTTCACTAATTTAATATTTTTTAAAAAGAAAACCATGGGGATGGATGGTGATCTGATGTCCAGATCACCACATAATAGCCAAATGTCAAATTTTCAATGACATAAAAAACAAACAAAATACAAGAACCCACAAAGCACAAGAAGACATAGGAAAACAGGCCCATTAAAAAAAAACTGACAGAAACTGCCATTGTGGAAGACCCAAATATTAGACATACTAAACAAAGACTTAAAATGACTATCTCATATATGCTTAAGAACTACAAGAAAGCATGAAAAAATAACTAAAGAAAATCAGAAAAAAATATATATATATATGGAGAGAGGGAGAGAGAATATCAACCAAGAGATAGAAATTATTTTAAAAACTATAAATCTGGAGATAAAAAGTAAACAATGAAATGAAAAATTTAATATAAGGGATTAACAAAATATTTGAGGAGAGAGAAAAAAGAAACAATCAACTTGAAAAGAGGTCAAAAGGCACAGATAGCAGAAAAAAATGAGCAGAAAGAAAAAAAGGAAAATGAACAGAACCAAACAGACACATAGGACCCAACAAGTGGACAAACACATTAATTATGGAAGTCTCAGAAGTAGAAGAGAGAGGAAAAAAAAGCAGAAAAATTATTTAAAAAAATAATGACTGAAAAATTTCTAAACTTGGGGAACTATAAATCCAAGAATCTCAATGCTGCAATTAAGATAAATTCAGAGACCCACAAAAAGTCACACTGTAGAATCAAAGGGTTGAAACTCAAAGAAAAAAAAAAAGAACACTGAAAGGAAGATAGAAGTCACTTGCAAAGGGGCCTCTATAAGATTAATATTGTATTTCTCAGCATAAAACTTCAGGCCAGAAGACAGTACTTAAAGAAAAAAAAATAAATTATCAACTGAGAATTTTATATCCAGAAGAAATGTCTTTCAAATGTAAGGGAGGAATTAAGATATTCACAGTAAGCAAAAGCTGAGGGATTTATCACTAGACCTGCCATACAACAAATACTAAAGGAAGTCCTTTGGGTTGAAATGAAAAGACTCTAGGGGCACCTGGGTGGCTCAGTCATTGAGTGTCCAGCTTTGGCTCATATCATGATCTGTCAGTTTGTGAGTTTGAGTACCACATCGAGCTTGCTGCAGTCAGCCTGTCAGAACAGAGCCTTTTTCTGATCCTCTGTCCCCCATCTCTGTTCCTACCCCACTTGTGCTCTCTTAAAAATAAATAAATATTTTTTAAAAATAAATGAAAAGATGCTAGATAGTAAATCAAAGATCCATGAAGAAAGATACCCCAATAAATGTAAATAAAAGGTGAAATATAAAAACCAGAAGTGGGCCAAGATGAAAGAAGAGCAAGGAAGTTTGTTTTTTCATCTATCATCACTGAAATGCAGCCATATCAGCACTAAACCATCTTGCAACTAGAAAAATGATTTGAGGATTAACACAACAATCTGCCAATGTGAACCACAGAACTCAGAATGTATGTGGTGCAGAGAGGTGAACTGAGGGGTGGAGAGAGAAGCCAAGTAGGGCAGGGAGCTATTTTTGCTTGAAAAGAGAGGACAGAGATGGGGGCAGAGTATGGGAAAAGCACCCCCCCACACACACATAGAAAGCAGCTGGAGAGAAAGTGGAAGAGTGGAAATAGCCACAAGGGAATGAAAAACAGGGAGAAAGGACAAAGGAGAGGTTGTAAATTCCATTAAGACTCTATAAACAGGGGGAGTACAGTGTCTGAAAATCTGCAGCTCAATACCTTGTGATGCTCTGGTGGGACGGATGAATCCTCAGGAGCAGAGAGCAAGGTCCAAGGGGTCCTCGGGCAACACAGAGAGAGGTGGTTCACCTCCTGGCAGGATATTTGGTAGAGGCTGTGTGGCCTCCCCACAGGCAAAGGTCCCACCAGACCCCAGAGAATGACCACATTCTCTGGTGTTGAAATGGGACATTGGGGGTGAAGCCTTGTACCAGATGTGTGCTGCAATTTGCCCCAATCCCTGAAATGCTGCTGCCAAATGATCCCATGAACTTTTTCTGGGACAGGCTGGCACCTGGACAAAGTATCTGGGCGTTGGCAGTGGCAGGGTTTCATGAACACTCCTGGGGGCGGGCCAACACCTGGGCATTGCTCAGCAAGACTCTCCACCAGAGGGTCAGAACAGATTAAAGCTGCAGTCCCTCAGAAGTGAGGGGTTAGGAAACACAGCCCCCCCCAAGATAAAAACTGAGGAGAAAGGAGCAGCCTGGCAGGCTGAAGGCTTGGTCACAGACAGTGTAGAAGTGGGGAGTAGGTGGAAGTCATAGAAAAAGGAGGGGTGCTTGATTGCTGGTCGGGGAGATCACAGAGTTCTGCTACTAGAGACTCGGTAGCTGGGTGATGCCATTTTCACTGCTCCCATGCATGCACATACATGCCTACATGAGCCACAACAACCCACCCCAGTAAGCTAAGCAGCACAAACTGTGGAGAATGTAGCTGTTACACTAATCCCTGCCAAGCTGGATCAACCACGCTCTTGAGGAACACAAAGTCCCTCCACCTGCTTAGTTTATGGACTATAAAGTGCTTCATAGTTCGACCTCTAGGGGAAACTGGATGTAAATTCAATTATATTTCATTCTGTTTGCTGGTCCATCTACCCATTTTTTTTCTTTACATTTTCTTATTCTTGAATACATAAAGAGAGAAACATTTATTTTTATTTTCCACTTTTATTAGAAATATTTTCTTTAATTATTCTACTATATTTTTTTACTTTTTTGTGAACTCCTAAAATTCTATTTTACTTTCATAATTTTATTCTATTTTATTGTATTCATTTTTTTAAATTTTCATATGTTTTCCTTTTTTCCCTTTTTTTCTTTTCTTTTATTTCCCTTTTTTCTCTAATCTATCAAGCTTCTGTCAACAACCAGACCAAAACACACCTAGGCTTTAGCATCCTTTATTTGATTGTTTGTGTTGTTTATAATATTTTTAATTTTTATTTTTTAATTTTTATTTTATTAACTCTTTTCCTTCTAAATGATGAACCAAAGGAAATCACACCAAAAGGAAAAAAAAGGAGGAAATGACAACCAGGGACTTAATCAACACAGATACAAGCAAGATGTCTGAACCATAATTTAGAATCGTGATAATAAAAATACTAGCTGGGGTAGAAAATAGATTACTGTCCCTTTCTGGGGAGATAAAAAAGTAAAGCAAGTCAGGATTAAATAAAAGAATGCTATAACTGAGCTGCAATCTTGGATGGATGTCATGGTGGCAATGATGGATGAAGAAGAGCAACAAATCAGCAATGTAGAGGATGCACTTATGAAGAATGATGAAGCAAAAAAAATGGGGAGACTAAGGCAAAAGAGCACGATATAAGAATTAGAGAACTCAGTGACTTATTAAAAAGGAATAACATCAGAATCATAGGGATCCCAGAGGATGAAGACAGAGAAAAAGGAGTAGAAGTGTTATGTGAGCAAATCATAGCGGAAAGCTTTCCTAACCTGGGGAAAGACAGACAACAAAATCCAGGAAGCACACAGAACACCCTTTAGATTCAACAAAAACTGATCATCAACAAGGCATAAGTACTCAAATTCACAAAATACTCAGGCAAGGAAAGAGTCATAAAAGCAGCAAGTAAAAAAAAGGCCTTAACTTACAAGGGAAGACAGGTATGCAGGATAGGCAGGATATATTCAATGTGATGAATCAGAAAAATATGCAGCCATGAATTCGGTATCCAGCAAGGCTGTCATTCAAAATAGAAGGAGAGATAAAAAGTTTCCCAGACAGAAAAAATTAAAGGAGTTTGTGACCACTGAACCAGCCCTGGAAGAAATGCTAAGGGGGACTGTCTGAGGGAAGAAAAGACAACAAAATAAAACCAAAGAGACAAAAAGCAACAAAGACCAGGAAGGACCAGAGAACAACACCAGAAACTTCAACTTTACAAATAACATAATGGCAATAAATTCATATCTTTCAGTACTCACTCTAAAAGTCAATGGACTAAGTGCCCCAATCAAAAGACAAAGAGTAACAGAATGGACAATAAAACAAGATCCTTCTGTATGCTGTCTACCAGAGACCCATTTTAGATGTAAAGACACCTTCAGGTTGAAAGTAAGGGAATGGAAAACCATCTATCATGGTAATGGTCACCAAAAGAAAGCTGAAGTAACCATACTTATAACAGGCAACCTAGATTTTAAAATAGACTGTAGCAAGAGATGAAGAAGGGCATTATTTCATAATCAAGGGGTCTATCCACCAATAAGATCTAACGATTGTAAACATTTATGTTTCAAATGTGGAGGCACCCAAATATATATATATCAATCACAAACATAAAGAAACACGTTGATAATAATACCTTAATAGTAGAGGACTACAACACCCCACTTACAACAATGGACAGATTTATCTAAACAGAAATTGAAAAAGGAAACAATGGCTTTTAATGATGCACTGGACTGGATGGACTTAACATATATATTCACAACATTTCATCTTAAGGAGTAGAATACATATTCTTCTCCAATGCACATGAAACATTCTCCAGAATAGATTGCATACTGGGACACAAATCAGCCCTCAACAAGTACAAAAAGATTGAGATCATACATGCATAATTTCAGCCACAATGCTATGAAACTCTAAATCAACCATAAGAAAACAAATTGGAAAGATAAGAAATACACAGAGACTAAAGAACATACTACTAAAGAGTGAATGGGCTAACCAATAAGTTAAAGAGGAAATTAAAAAGCACATGGAAGACAATGAAAATGATAACACCACAGCCCAAAACCTCAGCAAAGATGCTCATAAGAGGGAAGTATATAGCAATCCAGGCCTTCCTAAAGAAGGAATAAAAGTCTCAGATACACAACCTAACCTAACACCTTAAAGAGCTGGAAAAAGAACAGCAAAAAAAAGCCCCAAACCAGCAGAAGAAAGGAAATAATAAAGATGACAACAGAAATTCATGCTATTAACACCAAAAAACAAAAGCAAAAGCAAAAACAAAAACCACAGCAGAACAGATCAATGAAACCAGAAGCTGGTTCTTTGAAAGAATTAAGAAAATTCAGGGGCACCTGGGTGGTTCAGTCGGTTGAATGACCGACTTCAGCTCAGGTCATGATCTCACGGTTTGTGAATTCGAGCCCCACATCGGGCTCTGTGCTGACAGCTCATAGCCTGGAGCCTGCTTTGGATTCTGTGTCTCCCTCTCTCTGCTCCTCCCCCATTCATGCTCTGTCTCTCTCTGTCTCAGAAGTAAATAAACAAAAAATAATTTAAAAATGAAAGAATTTAAAAAATTGATAAACCCCTAACCAGTCTGGTCAAAAATAAAAAGGAAAGCACCCAAAAAAATTAATCAAGAATGAAAAAGGAGAGATCACAACCAACACAGCAGAAATAAAAATAATAAGAGAATATTACGAGCAACTATATTCCAATAAAATGGACAATCTGGAGGAAATGGACAAATTCCTAGAAACATATACACTAACAAAACTCAAACAAGAAGAAAAAATTTGAACAGACCCATAACCAGTAAATAAATTGAGTTAATAATCAATAATCTCCCAAAAAACCAGAGTCCAGGGCCAGATGGCTTCTCAGGGGAATTCTACCAATAATTTAAAGAAGAGTTAACACCTATTCTTTTGAAGCTGTCCCAAACAATAGAAATGGAAGGAAAACGTACAAATTCATACTATGAAGACAGCATTACCTTGATTCCAAAACCAGACAAAGACGCCACTAAAAAGGAGAACTACAGACCAATTTCCCTGATGAACATGGATGCAAAAATCCTCAACAAGATACTAGCCAACCTTAGCTATCATTAGATAATGCATTAAAACAATTATTACCACAACATGGGATGCAGGGATGGTTCAATATCTGCAAAACAGACAATGTGATACATCACATCAATAAAAGAAAGAACAAGAACCACACGATCCTCTCAAAAGATGCAGAGAAAGCATTTGACAAAATACAGCATCTTTTCTTGATAGAAACCCTCAATAAAGTAGGAATAGAAGAATCTTACCTCAAGATCATAAAAGCCATATATGACATATCCACCGATAATATAATCCTCAATGGGGAAAAACTGAGAGCTTTCCTACTAAGGTCAATAACATGACAGGGTTCCACTCTCACCACTGATATTCAAAATAGTATTGGAAGTCTTAGCCTCAGCAATCAGACAACACACAGGAATGAAACTCATTCAAATCGGCCAGGAGGAACTCAAACTTTCACTCTTTGCAGATGATATGATACTCTATAATGGAAAACCCAAAAAATTCTACCAAAACGACCTGCTAGAATTGATCCAGGAAATCAGCAAAGTTACAGGATATAAAATCAATGCACAGAAATCGGTTGCATTTCTATACACCAATAATTAAGTGACAGAAAGAGAAATCAAGGAATGGATCCCATTTACAATTGCACCAAAAAACATAAAATACCTAGGAATAAATCTACCCAAAGAGGTGAAAAATCTATACACTGAAAACTATAGAAAGCTTGTGAAAGAAATTGAATAAGACACAAAAAAATGGAAAAAGATCCCATGCACCTGGATAGAAAGAACAAATATTGTTAAAATGTAAATACTACCCAAAGCAATCTACATATTCAATGCAATCCCTATCAATATAACACCAGCATTCTTCACAGTTCTAGACCAAACAATCCTAACATATGTATGGAACCAGAAAAGACCCTTAATAACCAAAGAAATCTTGAAAAAGAAAACCAAAGCTTGACAAATCACAATCCCAGACTTCAAGATGTATTACAAAGCTGTAATCACCTAGACATTATGGTACTGGCACAAAATCAGACACTCAGATCAGTGGAACAGAATAGAGATCCCAGAAATGGAACCACAAACATATGGCCAACTAATATTTGACAAAGGAGGAAAGAATATCCAATGGAATAAAGACAGTGACTTTAGCAAATGGTTCTGGGAAAATTGGACAGCCACATGCAGAAAAATGAACCTCGACCATTTTCATACACAATATACAAAAAGAAACTCAAAATGGATGAAACACCTAAATCTAAGAGAGGAAGCCATCAAAATCCTAGAGTAGAAAGCAGGCAAAACCTCTTTGATCTTAGCCGCAACAACGTCTTACTCAACATGTCTCCAGAGGCATGGGAAACAAAAGCAAAAATGAACTATTGGGACCTCATCAAAATAAAAAGCTTCTGAACAGCAAAGGAAACAATCGGCAGAACTAAAAGGCAACTGAGAGAATGGGAGAAGATATTTACAAATGACATATCAGATAAAGGGTTAGTATCCATAATCTGTAAAGAATTTACCAAACTCAACACCCAAAAAAAACAAATAATCCAGTGAAGAAATGGGCAAAAGACATGAATAGACACTTCTCCAAAGAAGACATCCAGATGGCTAACACACACATGAAAAACTGCTCAACATCACTCATCATCAGGGAAATACACATCAAAACCTCATTGAGATACCACCACACAGGTGTCATAATGGCTAAAATAAACAACTCAGGCAGCAATAGATGTTGGCAATGATGCAAAGAGAGAGGATCTCTTTTGCATTGCTGGTGGGAATGCAAAATAGTGGAGGCACTCTGGAAAACAGTATGGAGGTTTCTCAAAAAACTAAAAATAGAAATACCCTACAACCCAGCAATTACACTACTAGGTATTTATCCAAGGGATACAGTATGCTATTTTGAAAATGAAATGCACCCAATGTTTATAGCAGCACTTTTGACAATAACCGAAGTATGGAAAGAGTCCAAATGTCCATTGACAGATGAATGGATAAAGAAGATGTGGTATACACACACACACACACACACACACACACACACACACACACACAATGGAGTATTACTCAGCAATCAAAAACGAAATTGTGCCATTTACAACTACGTTGCTGGAACTAGAGGATGATACTAAGCAAAATTAGTCAGAGAAAGACAATATATGACTTCACTCATATGGGAAATTTAAGATAAAAAACAGATGAACATAAGTGAAGGTAAGCAAAAATAATATAAAAACGGGGAGGGGGACAAAACATAAGAGACTCTTAAATATAGAGAACAAACAGAGGGTTGCTGGAGGGGTTGTGGGAGTGGGGAATGGGCTACATGGGTAAGGGGAATTAACGAATATACCCCTGAAATCATTGTTGCACTATATGCTAACTAACTAGGATATAATTTTAAAAATTAATTAATTAATTAAAAAAATAAAAGCCAGCATTATAGTACCTTTGACTTCTAAATATACTGTTTATTTTCTACACGATTTAAAAGACAATAGTATATGGGATGCCTGTGTGGTTCAGTCAGTTAAGTGTCCAACTTCAGCTCAAGTCATGATCTCACAGCTCGTGAATTGAGCCCTGCATTGGGCTCTGTGCTGACAGCACAGAGCCTGGAGCCTGCTTTGGATTCTGTGCCTCCCTCTCTCTCTTTCCCTCCCCCACACGTGCATTCGCTCTCTCTCTTTCTCTCTCTCAAAAATAATAAACCTTGAAAATTTTTAAAAAAATAAAAATAAAAGATGATAGTATAAAAATAATGATAAATCTGTTATTAGGCACATAATATGTAAAAATGCAAATTGTGATAGCAGTAACATAAAGTGAGACAGAGCTCACCTCCTCTCACTGACACATCAAGGTTACAACTACATATGATGCAACTCATTCTGAAAATAACTTGAAAACTGCCAAAAAGAAAGATTTTTGAAAGATTATAAGAAAATACTATGAAACATTGTATGTCAACAAATTGAAAAACCTAGAAGAAATGACTAAATTTTTAGAAACATGTTTCTAAAACTAAATCAAAAGAAATAGAAAATTGAACAGGTAATTACTAGTAATGAAATTGAATCAGTATCCAGAAAACTCACAACAAACAAAATTCCAGAATCAGGTGGCCTCACAGGTGAATTCTACCAAACACTTAAAAAAGAATTAACATTAATTCTTCCCAAACTATTCCAAAACAAGAAGATGAAGTAAGTTTCCAAATTCATTCTACAAGGCCAGCATTACCCTGATACCAAAACCAAAGACACACTATAAAGAAAGAAAACTATAGACCAATGTTTCTGATGAACATAGATGCAAAAATCCTCAACAAAATGTTAGCAAAACAAACCCAACAATACATTAAAAATTATTCAACACAATTAAGAGATGCACGTGTATTTCAATATTTGCAAATCAGTCAATGTAACACATCACATTAAGAAGTGAAAGGATAAAAATTATATGATCATCTCAATAGATGCAGAAATAGCATTTGACAAAGTATGACATCAGTTAATAATAAAAACTCTCAACAAAGGTTTAGAGGGAAAATACCTCAACAAAGTAAAAGTTATATGTGAAAAACCATCAGCTAACATCATATTCAATGGTAAACAAGCAAACAAAAATCACAGTTTTTCGACTGTTAACTACATAAAGAGAAGGCCACATTGAAAAGGGTAGTAAGGGAATAGATGCAGTAAAGAACCAAACCCACATTATAGGGACCCACAAATAGGAAGTGACTACAGATGCAAAGGTCCCCCTTGAAGAGTGAGGGGATCAAACCCCACATCAGGCACCCCCAGCCCTGGGGGGCTTCACCAAAAAGATGAGCTCCCATAACATCTGACTTTGAAAATGAGTAGGGGGGGGCACCTGGGTGGCTTAGTCGGTTAAGCATCTGACTTCAGTTCAGGTCATTATCTCATGGTTCGTGGGTTGGAGCCCCATATCAGTTTCTGTCCTGACAGCTCAGAGCCTGGAGCCAGCTTTGGATTCTGTGTCTCCCTCTCTCTCTGCCTTTCCCCTGCGTGTGCTCTCTCTCTCTCAAAAATAAATAAATATTAAAAATTTTAAAAAAGAAAAGAAAATGAGTGGGGATTAACTCTAGAAGAGTGGGAGGGCTATTGGAAACCAAGAATTTTCCCTTAAAACTTCAGTGTGCTATATCACTCAGTCTGAGACCCAACACAAAGGCAGCAGTTTGAAAAGCACCAGGGTTATACATAAAGGAGATTTATTGACTAATTTTATGGCATGTGTCAGAAGGATCTGTAGGAGCTTTCTGCTCCTAAATGGAAGTACTGGCAGGCACCATTTTTCATGCCTTCCTTTAGCCTGGGTACCTAGATGCTTATGGGAACCAGTTCTAACATTCTCCATCTACTTTGTTATCTCTGTTTGCTCCACTCCAATGCTCACCTGCAGGACTGCCCTACCCAACCCTACAGCCCTGGTGGATGCCCCATCAAAAAAGGCTCCCACAACCAGTGAGCAGCCTAGGTCAGGACCAGTATTCCCCCAAAACATCTTATGCCCCTGGGATTTGGGAGAGCCAGCCCCACCCACATGCTTGCCTGCAGCAGATGTGGCCAGGTCTCTGAGACAGCTGTGTTCGACTAACTCTGTCAACCAACATACTACAACAGCTATAGCAGAATCACTCAGCCAGCTGTGCTGGGAGCTAGCCCCATCCACTAATGTAATCACAGTAGTTGCAGCCCAGTCAAAACAAGAGATTACACACAGCCAACACAAAGGACACCCCCTGGAGCACCTGGTTCTGGTGACAAGAGGAATTGCTTTATTGGGATCCACAGGAGACCTTCTAAATAATGTCACTACATTCAAGACCAGGAGATATAGCTGATTTATCTAATATGTAAAAACAAGCATAGAGTCGACAAAATGAAAACACATGAGTATGTCCCAAACAAACAAATAAAACTAAAACCTCAGGAAAAAAAATGATATGAAACAGAGATAAGCAAAGTCTGATAAACTGTTCAAACTAATGGCCATAAAGATAATAGAATTAAGAGAAGAGTGAATGGATTCATAGTTTCAACAAAAAGATAAAAAATATAAAGAGAACCAATAAGAGCTAAAGAATACAATAACGGAAAGGAAAACTACATTAGAGGAAATCAATAGCAGATAAAAGGATGCAGTAGAACAGATGACCAATCTGTAAGACAATAATGAAAAGCAGCCAAGCTGAACAGCAAAATGAAAAAAAAAAGAATAATACAAGTGAGGATATACTAAGGAATCTGTACAATAACATCAAGTATACTAACATTTGCATTATAGGGGTCCCACAAGAAGAAGAGAAAGACAACGGAGCTGAAAACTTATTTGAAGAAATAATAGATGAACACTTCCCTATCCTGGGAAAGGAAACAGACATCCAGGTCTAGGAAGCACAGACAGCCCCAAACAACACAAACTCTAGGATATCCAAGATGCATGATGATTAAAATGTCAAAAATTAAAGATAAGGAGAAAATATTAAAATCAACAAGGGAAAAGCAAATATTTATGTACAAGAGGAACCTCATAAGGCTATAAGCTGATTTTTCAGCAGAAACTGTGCAAGCAAGAAGGAAGTGGCATGATGTATTCAAAATCTTGAAAAGAAAAAAAAACAATATTATTCTATCCAGAAAGAACAATATCCAGATTATTGTTCAGGATTGAAGGAGAGATAGTTTCCCAGACAAATAAAAGTTAAAATAGTTTGTCACTATAAAACTAACCTTACAAGAAATGTAAAACAAATTTCTTTAAGCAGAAAAGAAAAGGTCATAACTAGAACTAAGAAAATTGTGAAAGCAAAAAATTTCACTGGTAAAAGCAAATATATAGTAAAGGTAGTAGATCAAACACTTAAAGAGCTAATATAAAGGCTAAAAGACAAAAGTAGTAAAATCAATTACATCTAAAAAAATTAGTTAAGAGATTACATACAATAAAAAATGTAAAATATTATATTCATGAAATGTAGAGGTAGGTGTAAAAATATAGTTCTTTTAGAATTTGTTAAAACCTAAGCAACCATAAATTAAATATAGACTGCTATGTAGATAGGATGTTATATATAAACATCATGGTACAACAAACCAAAAACCTATAATAGACACACAAAAAATGAAGGGAAAGGAAATCAAGCATAACACTAAAGAGTTATCAAATCACAATAGAGGCGAGCAAGAGAAGAAAGGAACAGAGAAGAACTACAAAAACCATGAGAAAACAATTACAAAATGGGAATAAGTACATGCTTACCAATAATTACCTTAAATGTAAATAGTTTAATGCTCTAATCAAATGATATAGAGTGATCGAATAAATAAGAAAACATAACTTATCTATATATTGCCTACAAGAGACTCACTTCAGACCTAAAGATATATACAGACTGATACTGAAATAAATACAAAAAGATATTCTATGCCAATGAAAGGAAAATTATTATATATATCATATATATATATCATATATATATATATATATATATATGATATATATATGCCCTATAAGTACAGGGTAGCAGTACTTATATCAGACAAAATTGACTTTAAAATAAAGATCATAACAAGAGACAAAAGAAGGTATTACATAATGATAAAGGAGTGAATCCAATAAGATATAAAATTGTAAATATCTATGCACCCAATATAGAAGCATAAAGGCAATATTAGCAGACATAAAGGGAAAAATTGGCAGTAATACAAAAATAGTAGGGGAATTTAGCAGCCCACTTAAGTCAATGGATAGGTCATTCAGACAGAAAATTAATTAGAAACAGTGGATTTGAATAACACATTAGACCAGATGGACCTAACCAATGTATATGGAACATTCCATCAAAAACTGCAGAAGACACATCTTTTTTCAAGTTCACATGGAACATTCTCCAGGGCATACCACATGTTAGGCTAAAAACAAGTCTCAATAGATTGAAGAAGATTGAAATAATAGTAAGCACCTTTTCCAACTACAATAATATGAATTTAGAAATCAATTAAAGAAAAAAAAAACTAGAAAAAACACAAGCATGTGGAGGCTAAACAACATGCTATTAAAAAACAATGTATCAATAAGAAACCAAAGAGGAAATTAAAAAACACCTGGAGACAAATGGAAATACAATGGTCTAAAATCTTTGGGATACAGAAGAGAAGCAGTCAACATGATGGAACAGAATGGAAGTTTTTTTGTGTGTCTTGTGTCCATGAGATACACCCAGACCTGAGGATCTACACAACCTGAACCACAGAATTTAGCAGGTCTACAACACGGAGAGGTCAACTGGGGGAGAGAGAAGACACAGAGGGCAGGGAGCTGTTTTTGTGTGCAGAAAGAGGATGGAGACGGGGGTGGAGGGAGAATACGGGAAAAGCACTCCCCCCAAAAAGCAGCTGGAGAGAAAGTGGAAACGTGGAAACAGCCACAGGGACTGAAGTAAAAAGGGAGAAAGGAGAAATGAGAGGGTTTAAATTCCATTAAGACTCTATAAACAGAGGGAGAGTAGAGTCTGAAACTCTGCATATTGATACCTGGAGGTGCTAGATCATCTAGACACATGGTCAATAAAAAACAAGGACTCTGAATGACACATTGGATCAGATGGACTTGACAGATCTATTTAGAACTCTGCTTCCCAAAGCAACAGAAAATACTTTCTTCTTGACTGCACATGGAACATTCTCCAAGATAGATCACATTCTGGGTCACAGAACAGGCCTTCATAAGTATACAAGAATTGAGATCATACCATGCATACTTTCAGACCACAATGCTACGAAGCTTGATATCAACCACAGGAAAAAGTCTGGAAAACTTCCAAAAGCATGGAGGTTAAAGAACACCGTACTAAAGAATGAATGGGTCAACCAGGCAATTAGAGAAGAAATTAAAAAATATATGGAAACAAGCGAAAATGAAAATACAACAATCCAAACGCTTTGGGATGCAGCAAAGACAGTCCTGCGAGGAAAAATACTTTGCAATCCAGGCCTATCTCAAGAAACAAGAAAAATCGCAAATACAAAATCGAACAGAACACCTAAACAAAATAGAAGCAGAACAGCAAAGATACCCCAAACCCAGCAGAAGAAGAGAAATAATAAAATTTTAGAGCAGAAATAAACAATATAGAATCTAAAAAAACTGTAGAGCAGATCAATGAAACCAAGAGTTATTTTTTGAAAAAATAAACAAAATTGATACACCTCTAGCCAGGCTTCTCAAAAAGAAAAGGGAGATGACCCAAATAGATAAAATCATGAATGAAAATGGAATTATTACAACCAATCTCTCAGAAATACAAGCAATCATCAGGGAATACTATGAAAAAATATATGCCAACAAACCGGACAACCTGGAACAAATGGACAAATCCCTAAACACCCACACACTTCCAAAACGCAATCAGGAGGAAATATAAAGCTTGAACAGATGCATAACCAGCGAGGAAATTGAATCAGTTATCAAACATCTCTCAACAAATTAGAGTCCAGGACCAGATGGCTTCCCAGGGGAGTTCTACCAGACGTTTAAAGCAGAGATAATACCTATCCTTCTCAAGATATTCCAAAAAATAGAAAGGAAAGGAAAACTTCCAGACTCAGTCTATGAAGCCAGTAATACTTTGATTCCTAAACCAGACAGAGACCCAGTAAAAAAAGAGAACTACAGGCCAATATCCCTGGTGAATATGGATGCAAAAATTATCAATAAGATATTAGCAAATCGAATTCAAAAGAATATAAAAAGTATTATTCACCATGATCAAGTGGGATTCATTCCTGGGCTGCAGGGCTGGTTCAACATTCCCAAATGAATCAATGTGATACATCACATTAATAAAAGAAAAGATAAGAACCATATGATCCCATCAGTCAATGCAGAAAAAGCATTTGACAAAATTCAGCATCCTTTCTTCATGAAAACTCTCGAGAAAGTCGGGATAGAAGGAACATACTTAAACATCATCAAAGCCATTTATGAAAAGCCCACAGCTAACATCATCCTCAATGGGGAAAAACTGAGAGCTTTTTCCCTGAGATCAGGGACACGACAGGGATGTCCACTGTCACCACTGCTGTTTAACCTAGTGTTGGAATTTCTAGCATCAGCAATTAGACAACAAAAGGAAATCAAAGGCATCCAAATTGGCAAAGATGAAGTTAAGTTTTCACTTTTTGCAGATTACATGATATTATACATGGAAAATCCGATAGACTCCACCTAACATCTTCTAGAACTGATACATGAATTCAGCAAAGTTGCAGGATACAAAATCAATGTACAGAAATCAGTTGCATTCTTATACACCAATAATGAAGCAACAGAAAGACAAATAAAAAAACTGATCCCATTCCCAGTTGCACCAAGAACCATAAAATACCTAGGAATAAATCTAACCAAAGATGTAAAAGATCTGTATGTTGAAAACTATAGAAAGCTTATGAAGGAAGTTGAAGAAGATATAAAGAAATGGAAAAACATTCCATGCTCATGTGTTGGAAGAATAAATATTGTCAAAATGTCAATACTACCCAAAGCTATCTACACCTTCAATGCAATCCCAATCAAAATTGCACCAGCATTCTTCTTGAAGCTAGAACTAGCAATCCTAAAATTCGTATGGAACCACAAAAGGCCCCGGATAGCCAAAGTAATTTTGAAGAAGATGACCAAAGCAGGAGGCATCACAATCCCAGACTTTAGCCTCTACTACAAAGCTGTCATCATCAAGACAGCATGGTATTGGCACAAAAACAGACACATAGACCAATGGAATAGAATAGAAACCCCAGAACTAGACCCACAAACATATGGCCAAATAGTCTTTGACAAAGCGGGAAAGAACATCCAATTAAAAAAAGACAGTCTCTTTAACAAATGGTGCTGGGAGAACTGGACAGCAACATGCAGAAGGTTGAAACTAGACCACTTTCTCACACCATTCACAAAAATAAACTCAAAATGGATAAAAAACCTGAATGTGAGACAGGAAACCATCAAAACCCTAGAGGAGAAAGCAGGAAAAAACCTCTCTGACCTCAGCCGTAGCAATCTCTTACTCGACACATCCCCAAAGGCAAGGGAATTAAAAGCAAAAGTGAATTACTGGGACCTTATGAAGATATCAAGCTTCTGCACAGCAAAGGAAACAACCAACAAAACTAAAAGGCAACCAACGGAATGGGAAAAGATCTTTGCAAATGACATATCGGACAAAGGGCTAGTATCCAAAATCTATAAAGAGCTCACCAAACTCCACACCCGAAAAACAAATAACCCAGTGAAGAAATGGGCAGAAAACATGAATAGACACTTCTCTAAAGAAGATATCCGGATGGCCCACAGGCACATGAAAAGATGCTCAACGTTGCTCCTCATCAGGGAAATACAAATCAAAACCACACTCAGATATCACCTCACGACAGTCAGAGTGGCCAAAATGAACACATCAGGAGACTATAGATGCTGGAGAGGATGTGGAGAAACGGGAACCCTCTTGCACTGTTGGTGGGAATGCAAACTGGTGCAGCCACTCTGGAAAACAGTGTGGAGGTTCCTCAAAAAATTAAAAATAGACCTATCCTATGACCCAGCAGTAGCACTGCTAGGAATTTACCCAAGGGATACAGGAGTGCTGATGCATAGGGGCACTTATACCCCAATGTTGATAGCAGCACTCTGAACAATAGCCAAATTATGGAAAGAGCCTAAATGTCCATCAACTGATGAATGGATAAAGAAATTGTGGTTTATATACACAATGGAGTACTACGTGGCAATGAGAAAGAATTAAATATGGCCCTTTTTAGCAACATGGATGGAACTGGAGAGTGTTCTCCTAAGTGAAATAAGCCATACAGAGAAGGACAGATACCATATGGTTTCACTCTTATGTGGATCCTGAGAAACTTAACAGGAACCCATTGGGGAGGGAAAGGAAAATAAAAAGAGGTTAGAGTGGGAGAGAGCCAAACCATAAGAAACTCTTAAAAACTGAGAACAAACTGAGGGCTGATGGGGGGGTGGGAAGGAGGGGAGGTTGGATGATGGGTATTGAGGAGGGCACCTGTTGGGTTGAGCACTGGGTGTTGTATTGAAACCAATTAGACAATAAATTTCATATATTTTAAAAAAGGAACATATATTGTAAAGGTAAGTCAGTGTTCTGTATTTCCTTGAACATTTATTGTGATTCAAAACATTTTACTAATTTTTCCCAAGAGATTATTGGTTATAATGAATCCAAATTCATTTTTTATTTGAGAAAAAACTGAAAATAAAACTACCCTGCAATCCAGCAATTGAACTATTAGGTTTTACCCAAAGGATACAAAAATACTGATTCAAGGGGGCACATGCACCGCAATGTTTATAGCAGCATTATCAACAATAGCCAAAGTATGTAGATATCCCAAAATCCATCAACTGATGAATAAAGACGAAGTAGTATACACACACACACACACACACACACACACACACTGTAATATTATTCAGCCATCAAAAAGAATGAAATCTTGACATTTGCAATGACATGGATGGAACTAGAATGTATTGTGGTAAGCGAAATAAGTCAGAGAAAGATAAATACCATATGATTTCAATCATATGTGGAATTTAAAAAAAAAACAGATGCAAATATGGGAAGGGAGGGCAAAAGAGGAGAGAAAGACAAACCACAAGAGAATCTTAAAAATAGAGAACTCATTACCATTTAACCCATCCCCACATCCACCTCCCATCCAGCAACCCTCAGTTTTTTCTCTGTATTTAAGAGACTCTTATGGATTCCTCACTCTCAATTTTTATCTAATTTTTCCTTCCCTTCATATGTTCAAATGTTGTGTTTCTTAAACTCTATGTATGAGTGAAATCATGTTATTTGTCTTTCTTTGACTTATTTTGCTTAGCATAATACACTCTACTTTCATCCACATTGTTGCAAATGCCAAGATTTCATTCTTTTTCATCACCAAGTAGGATTCCACTGTGTGTGTGTGTGTGTGTGTGTGTGTGTGTGTGTGTGTGTGTGTACACCATATCCTCGTGATCCATTCATCACGAGATGGAACTTTGGCATTTGGTCTCTTTCCATAATTTGGCTATTGTTAATAATGCTCCTATATACATTGGGGTGCATGTGCTCCTTCAAATCTGCATTTTTGTATCCTTTGGATAAATAATTAGTAGTGTAATTGCTGGGTTATAGGGTATTTCTATTTTTCATATTTTGAGGGACCTACATACTGTTTTCCAGAGAGGCTGCCCCAGTTTGCATTCCCACCAGCAGTGCGAAAGTGTTCCACAAAGCTGTAATACAGCTTAAAATCCAGAATTGTGATGGCTTCACCATTAGTTTTCTTTTTCAACATCACTTTGGCTATTCAGGGTCTTTTCTGGTTCCATACAAATTTATTTTATTTTATTTTATTTTATTTTATTTTATTTTATTTTATTTATTTTTTTATTTTATATATTATATTTGTATTTTTTATAACAAATGTTTAATGTTTATTCTGAACCTGGGATCATGACCTGAGCTGAAACCAAGAGTGGGACACTTAACTGACTGAGCTACAAAGCGCCCCTGGTTCCATACACATTTTAGAATAGTTCTAGCTCTGTGAAGAATTGTGGTGCTATTTTGATAGGGATTACATTGAATGTGTAGATTCCTTTGGGTAATATCAACATTTTAACAATATTTCTTCTTCCAATCCATGAGTATGGAATGTTTTTCTATTTCTTTGTGTCTTCTTTAATTTCTTTCATAAGCTTTCTATACTTGTCAGTGTACAGATGTTTTACCTCTTTGGTTAGGTTTATTCCAAGGTATCTTATGGTTTTTGGTGAATTTGTAAATTGGATGGATTCCTTCATTTCTCTCCTTCATTATTGCTGTATAGAAATGCTACCAATTTCTGTATGTTGATTTTATGTCCTGTGGCTTTGCTGAAATCATGTATCAGCTCTAGCAGTCTTTTGGTGGAGTCTTTCGGT
Organism: Acinonyx jubatus; assembly: GCF_027475565.1. Lineage (NCBI taxonomy): Eukaryota > Metazoa > Chordata > Mammalia > Carnivora > Felidae > Acinonyx > Acinonyx jubatus. The sequence goes on from NC_069389.1 coordinate 50,032,793, forward strand.
TTTCCATGTAAAGGATAATGTCATCTGTAAAGAGTGAAAGTTTGACTTCTTTGCTAATTTGTATGCCTTCTATCCCTTTTTGTTGTCTGATCGCTGAGGCTAGGACTTCCAGTATTATGTTGAACAACAATGGTTAAGAGTGAATAGCCCTGTCGTGTTCATGACCTGATTTAGTCACCTTTTCTCTGTTGAGGATTATATTAGCTGTGGGCCTTTCATTTATGGCTTTTATGATGTTAAGGAAAGTTCCTTCTATCCTTACTTTGTTGAAGGTTTTTATCAAGAATGGATGCTATATTTTGTCAAATGCTATTTCTTCATCTATTGAGAGGATCATATGATTCTTATCCTTTCTTTTATTAATGTGGTGTATCACATTGATTTATTTGAGAATATTAAACCTGGTTTGCAGCCCAGGAATAGATCTCACTTGATCATGGTGAATAATTCTTTGAATGTACTATTGAATTTGATTTACCGGTATATTGAGAATTTTTGCATCCAGGCAAATCAGAGATATTGGCCTATAATTCTCCTTTGTCTGGTTTTGGAATCAAGGTAATGCTGGCTTTATAGAATGAGTTTGGAAGTTGTCCTTACATTTCTTTCTTTCTTGTTTTTTTTTTTTTTTGAACAGTTTGAGAATAACAGGTATTAACTTTTCTTTAAATGGCTGGTAGAATTCCCCTGGGAAGCCATCTGGCTCAGTACTTTTATTTGTTGGGAAGTTTTTGATAACTGATTCAATTTCATTGCTGGTTATGGACCTGTTCAAATTTTCTATTTCTTGCTGTTTGAGTTTTGGTTGCTTGATATATAACTTTTCATAGTATTCTCTTATAATTGTTTGTATTTCTGTGCTGTTGGTTGTGATCTCTCCTCTTTTATTCGTGATTTTATCTATTCATGATTATATCTATTTATCTATCCGTGATTTTATCTCATTTTCTTTTTGATAAATCTGGCTAGGAGTTTATCAATTTTGCTTATTCTTTCAATAAACCAGCTTTTAGTTTCATTGGTATGTTCTGCTGTTTTTTTCTGTTTCTATATCATTTATTTCTGCTCTAATCTTTATGATTTCCCTTCTTCTCCTGGCTTTGGGCTTTATTTTATGCTCCTTTTGTAGCTTCTTTAGGTTTAATATTAGATTATGTATTTGGGACCTTTCCTGCTTCTTAAGATAGGCCTGAATTGCAATGTATTTTCCCCTTAGGACTGCCTTTGCTGTATCCCAAAGGGTTTGGGCTGTCATATTTTCATTTTCATTTTCTTCCATGTATTTTTAAATTTCTTCTTTAATTTCCTGTTCGCCCATTTATTCTTTAGTAGGATGTTCTTTAACCTCCATGGTTTGAGGGCTTTCCAAATTTTTTGTTGTTGATTTCAAGTTTCATAGTGTTCTGATCTTAAAATATACATGGTATGATCTCGATATTTCTGTACCTGTGAATGGATGATTTGTGACCCAATATGTTATTTGGAGAGTGTTGCATGTGTACCCAAGAAGAAAGCATATTCTGCTGCTTTAGGATGAAATATTCTGTATGTCTGTTAAGTCCACCTATTCCAATTTGTCAGTCAAAGCCATTGTTTCCTTGTTGATTTTCTGCCTAGATGATCTGTCCATTGTTGTAAGTGGGTTATTACAGTCTCCTACTATTTTTGTATTATCAATGAGTTTGTTTATGTTTGTTATTAACTGATTTATATAATTGGGTGTTTCAAGTTGGGGTATAAATATTTACAAGTATTAGATCTTCTTGATGAATATACCCCTTAATTGTGATATAATGCCCTCTTCATCTCTTCTTGCAGTCTTTGTTTTAAAATCTAGTTTTTTCTGTATCAATATGGCTACTATGGCTTTCTTTTGCCCTCCATTAGATGATAGATGATTTCCATCCTCTAGCTTTCAATCTGCAGGTGTCTTTAGGTCTAAAATCATTGTCTTGAAGGCAGCATATCGATGGATCTTGTTTTTCTATCCATTCTAATACCCTGTGTCTTTTTATTGGAGCATTTAGTCCATTTACATTCAGAGTGATTATTGAAAGATATGAATGCCACTGTGTTATCTGTAGTGTTGATGTTTCTGATGATATTTTCTAGTCTTTTGAAGTCTTTGTTGCTTTGCTCTTTATTTTTTTTTTTCTCCATTCAGTGAACCCCCCTTAGAATTTCTTGCAGGGCTGGTTCAGTGGTCATAAAGTCCTTTAGTTTTTGTTTTTTTGGGAAAGTCTTTATCTCTCCTATTCTGAATGACAGCCTTGCTGGATAAAGGATTTTTGACTGCATATTTTCCTATTCAGCACATTGAGTATTTCCTGTCATTCACTTCTGGCCTGCAAAAGTTCAGTAAACAGGTCTGCTACTAAACTTATGTGTCTATCTTTATATGTTAAGAACAATTTGTCAATCACTCCTTTCAGAATTCTCTTTTTATCTTTGTATATTGTAAGTTTCATTATGATATGTCATGGTGTTGATCTGATTTTGTTCATTTTGAAAGGAGTTCTCTGCCTCTTGCACTTGGATGCCTGTTTCATTCCCAAGATTAGAGAAGTTATCAGCTATAATTTGTTCAAATAAACTTTATGCCCCTTTTTCTTGCTCTTCTTTTTCTGGGGTCCCTGTGATATGGATATTGTTTCATTTCATGGAATCACTTAGTTCCCTAAGTCTTCCCTAGTGATCTAGTAACTTCAGTTTCCTCCTTTTTTCAGCTTCATTATTTTCTATAATTTTCTATTTCACCTATTCTCTCCTCTCCTTCTTCAATCCTCATTTACACTGTATCTAGTTTATTTTACATCTCAGTTATAGGATTTTTTAATATATCCTGACGAGTTCTTAGGTCTTTGATCTCTGCATGAAGTGTTTCTCTATGCTTTTTTTTCAAGCCCAAATAGTAATCTTATGACTGTTGTTCTAAATTCTTGTACAGATATATTGTTTATATATGTTTGAGCAAACCTCTGTGATTTCTTATTGACCTTTCTTTTTGGGAAGAATTCCTCTGGTCATTTTGGCTAAGTTTCTGTCTTTTGTGTGTTTTAAAAGCTTGCTATATTTCTTGCACCTGAGAGTACTGCTATATTAAAAAGGTGTTATACACTGTCCATGGCCTGGCATCAGCAAGTGTTTCTGGTGTATGCTGTGTGCACTCTGCTGTTGCATTTTGGCTGCTTTGGTGCTTTGGCTTCAGTCCTCTGCAAATATCCTCCTTGCTTGAAATGGTGGAGTGTTTGTACCTTTAACTGGGTGTGCTTTGAAATTTTTTTTAAGTAACCCTGGGAAAAAAAGGTAGCCTGATTCCAAAAAGAGGGAAAAGGAAATGGAACAAAAAGAAAAACCACAGAGTATCAAAAAAATATAAGGCTGATACCAAAGAAAAAGAAAGGAAAAATAGGAAAAAACGCAGAAGAAAAGAAAAAGTAAGGAAAAAGAAAAGAATAAAAAAAAGCCTGATCCAAAAAAATTGAAAAGAAAACAAAACACACACACACACAAAAAAAACAAATAAGGAACTATAATCCTGATTCCAAAAGAGGAGTAGAAAAAGGAGGGAAAAAAAGAGTTGTTTATTGGTGCCTTTAGCGTATGGCTGTGCTGGTCTAGAGGAGAGGCTGGCTGTGTTGACTGAGTCAGTGTTGCCTCAGTAAATAAGCAGTTGCCAGGCACGGAGGGGTAGGATTTGGTGTAAGTGGGTGTTTTCTCCACTGGGAGCCACTATGTTGCTCTCCAAAGTCCCACCATGTTGGCATTGGGGGGTGGGGGTAATGCTGCCACCCCAATAGCTCATCCCAACTCGGCATCTCAATCCCCTCTATTCAGGAAGCTGTCACAGGATAGCAAGGGAAGTCAGCTTGCTCTGCGCCAACATTCTCTTGCATTTTTTAATTTGGTGTGTGGCTAGGATTCAAAAATCAAAGTCTCAAAGGACCCAGCATGGGTCCTCCGGGGTATAGCCTCTCTACCCTGCTGATGAAAGGCCTTTCTTTGGTTGGCACCTTCAGGGTCCTTTGTCCTTGGAGAGGCAATAAACACCCTTCCAAATAGTACTGCAGGAACGTCAATGTTCTTTCCTAGTGCACCCTGGAGATCAGAGACCACTACACCATGCTATGCACCCCCGGGCCAGCTCCCTTCTCCCCATTAGCATGCACCACATCTTTGGTCTGGAGAAAGTCATGCATTTTCAAAACCTCAGAGTTTGTGCTCGAAAAGCTGTTTGCATAAAAGAACTGGGACACTCAGTATTTCTTCTCCACAGTACATGTTCCAGAGAGGCTTTCCTCTTGTGCTAACTTGATGTCACACTTTCTCAGCTCCTCTCTTTCCCCTTTCTGTCTCCATGGAAAGGGTTTCCTCCCCTCCATGGTGCCACCATTTTTCTCTCCCCCAATTCACATCCTTGCATCTACCAAACTTTCTCTTTTCAAGTGTGGAGATCCTTCTGCCACTCCACAGATCAATTTCCTGAGTTTTTCAAGTAATCTGATGGTAATATAGCTGTGTTTAAGGGAGAAGGAAATCTCAGGGTCCCCCTGCTTCTCTGCCATCTTAACTCCCTTTCCCTGCCTGTCATTTTTCTATTTGGTTTCATATGTCTTTGTTCTTTCATTGCTGTGTATTTTTAGTTAAGTGATACATTTTTAATTCCCTCTGTAATTTAATTTATTACATGTTTTTGTTTTATTTTCTTAGAGATTTGTCTAATGATTAGAAATAATTTTTATTAATACCAACTTTAATAGTTTATAAAAATTTTGTTCCTATATCACTTCATCTTCCTTCCATTATTTTACTGTCAAAAATTACATCTTGGGACGCCTAATTGGCTCAGTTGGTTAAGCATCCCACTTTGGCTCAGGTCATGATCTTGTGGTCTGTGAGTTCAAGGCCTACATCAGGCTCTGTGTTGACAACTCAGAGCCTGGGGTCTGCTTCGGATTTTGTCTCCCTCTCTCTCTGCCTCTCCCCTGCTTGAACTCTGTCTCTTTCTCTCTCAAAAATAATTAAACATTTAAAAATTATATCTTTACACATTATGTGACTATAATAATAGATTTATAATCATAGATCTATACTTACTGCTTTATGCAGCTGCATTTATATCACATAGGAATAAAAATTAGTTACAAACAAATATATATTTATACTCTTTAATATTTACCTATGTAAATATAAAACTTCAGAATTTCTATTGGTTTCTTTTTATAATTTCTATCTATGTTTCTATAATTTACTTCTTCAGACATGGTTTTCATTAGCCATTTGAACATATTTAAAATATGAATTTAAAGTATTTGTTTAGCAAATCTCGTATCTAGGTTTCCTCAGGGACAGTTTCTATCAACTGCTTTTTATCCTCTGTGTACAGGCCATACTGTCTTTTGTCTTTACATGTCTTCTATTTTTTTAATTAACATTTGGTATTTTAAATAATGTAATGTGGCTACTCTGAAAATTGGATTTTCCTTGCAATTGTTGCTGCTTATGGTAATTGTTGTTCGTTTGTGTGTTTTTGTGTCTGTGTGTGAATTTCATGTGCTATTTTTGTAAAGTTTGTGTGTAGCCACTGAAGTCTCTGTTCAGTTTGCTTAATGGTGAGATAATGATTAGACAGCAATTTCCTCAAATGTCTGGAATCAATAAATACCCTTAACCTGTGCCAAAGGGTGCTGTATGTTGGGGCATGCCTTCAACATTCAGCCAAACAGTTTAAAAGTGTACTTAACTTTCAGTTCCTACTTGCATGGAGCTTCAAGATCAGCTAGAGGTGAGATCCTAGGACCTTCTCAGGTCTTACCTGAGTATTCACAGAGCCCTAGGTATCTGTGTAGCTATCTAGAGCTTTAGGAATACATTGGAGCTTTCAAAGTCCCTATGTACATCTCATTCCTCAGCTATTCCTTTAATCTTTTGGTTAGTCTACTGTTTGGAATAGACATTAACCATTATCTTGGCAAGTTGTCTGTGATTGTTTTCAACAAACACCTGCCCCCTCCAACAGAGAAGTTTGTTTTGTTTTGTTTTGTTTTATCACTGAGATCTGAGTAAGTCTTGTAAGGGGGATCTTTCGGAAACTACCAGACAAGTGAGATAATAACAATTATTTGACAATAAGGCCTTTTGAGAGAGGCTGCCTAGGTATTTGGCACTGTGGGCTGTTATTTTCTAAAGTTATTGAGTAATAAGAGTAGAGGCTAGAACTAGGATAATTTAAGGTACTACAAAGCTCACTATTCTTTTTTTTTATTTTTTTAACGTTTATTTATTTTTGAGACAGAGAGACAGGGCATGAACGGGGGGGGGGGTGGGCAGAGAGAGAGGGAGACACAGAATAGGAAGCAGGCTCCAGGCTCTGAGCCATCAGCCCAGAGCCCGACGCAGGGCTTGAACTCACGGACTGCGAGATCATGACCTGAGCTGAAGTCGGACGCTTAACCGACTGAACCACCCAGGCGCCCCCAAAGCTCACTATTCTTAATGAGATTTAGTTGTATTGTTTGAATAAACACTATCTGGGTGGCTGAAAGCTTTTGATTAACTTCCTGTGTTCTGAAAAAGTTCATTCTGAAAAATTTTACCCAGGCTTTACATTGCCTTTATGGAGGAACACATTTTTGTAGGTCCTTACTGCCCACCCTTTTAGCTGACATTGCCCGATGCAATTACCCTTTGAATTGATTAAGAGAAGAAGAAATAAACAAATATGTAATTATGGTGTCTATTGTTATTACTGATATAGTTACATTTATTGGTGTTCATTTTTCATGTGGATTATAATTAGTATCTGGTGTCACTTTCACTTTCAGCTTGAAGAACTTCCCTCAGTATTTTTTATAAGGGATGTCTTCAAGCAATAAATTATCTCGGTTTTTGTTTTTCTGGGAGTGTCTTAATTTCTCCTTCATTTTCGATGGATAACATTGCCATATATACAATCTTGTTTAACAATTAATTTTCTTTATTTATTGAAGTATAATTGACATAAAATGTTATTAGTTTCAAGTGTATGACATATTGATTCAACAATTCTAAACATTATTTTCATTCCACATTTTGACTATGTCATCCCACTGCCTCCATAGTTTCTCAGAAGTCAGCTGTTTTTCCTTCTGATTTTCCTGTATATGATGAATCATTTTTTTTTCTTGCTCTTTTCAAGAGTCTTTCTTTGTCTTTGTTTTTTGGAGGTTTGATTATAATATGTTTTGGCTTTTTAAAACTTATTATACATAAAATTCATTTATCATCTTGGATGTACAGATTAACGTTTTTTAAATCAAGGTTGGGATAATTTCAGCTATTATTTTTTCAAATATTATTTCTTTCTCTTTCTCTTTCTCTTTCCCTTTGCCTTCTGGGACTCCCATTATGTGTACCTTTGATGGTGTCCCACAGGCCTCTTCATTCTTTATTCTTATTTCTCCCTATTCCTCAGACTAGACAATCCCAATTGATCTATTTTCAAGTTTTTTCTCTCTTCTGCCAGTTTAAAGCTTCCACTGAACACCTCTAATAATTTTTTTCATTTCAGTTATGTAACTTTTCAACTCCGGAATTTTCATTTGGTTCTTTATGAGACTTCCATTCTCCTTACTAACAGTCTCTATTTAGTGAGACATTTTCCAGTATGTTTCTTTAGATCTATGAACATATTCAAAATAGCTTATTTTAACTCTTTGTCTAATAAGTCCAAAGTTCTTCCTCAGGGACAATTTCTATTGAACATTTTTTCTGTGTATAGATTTTTTTTTCAATATATGAAATTTATTGTCAAATTGGTTTCCATACAACACCCAGTGCTCATCCCAAAAGGTGCCCTCCTCAATACCCATCACCCACCCTCCACTCCCTCCCACCCCCCATCAACCCTCAGTTTGTTCTCAGTTTTTAACAGTCTCTTATGCTTTGGCTCTCTCCCACTCTAACCTCTTTTTTTTTCCTTTCCCTCCCCCATGGGTTTCTGTTTCATGTGTCATGATTTTTTGTTCAAAAATTGGCTTTTTAACTAATATAATGTGCCAACTCTGGAAATAAGATCATCTCTCTTCCACAGGGTTTGTTGTTGTTTATTAGTTTAGTGGCTTTCCTCAACTAACCTCTTTTATATATATGGCCACTGAAGTCTCTGCATGGTTAGCTTAATGGTCAGATAATAATTGGATAGAGATTTCTTTAAGTGAATGGATCTAATTTGTTTTTCACTTGTTGCCAAGGATCTCAGTGCATATGTTAGAGCAAGCCTTCAACACTTAAGCGGGTAGTTTTCAATTATGCCTTAGTTTTCATGTTCAGCATGTGAAAACCCTCATAATCATCTAGAAGTGAGAGATTAAGGAATTTTAATGTCTTTCCAGTCAAATAAGAATACAGCATAAATAAAACATAAAATTTAAAAAAAATCAATAGAGTAAATCAACAAAACCAAAAGGTTGTTCCTTGAAAAGTTCAAGAAAATTGGCCAACCTTTGCCTCGAGCGACCAAGAAAAAGAGAAAACTCAAATTACTAAAATTAGGAATAAAAGAGGGGACATTAGTGCCAATCTTACAGAAATAATAAGAATTATAAGGGAATACTATGAAAAATCATAGGCCAAAAATTAGTTAATCTAGGTGAAATGGAAAATTTTCCATGAAGACACAAAGTACTGAAAATGAGTCAAGAAAAAAAAAAAAGAAAATCTGAATAAATGTGTTACATGTAAGGAGATTGAATTCATAATCTAAAATCTTATTACAAAGAAAAGTTTGAAATGATATGACGTTGTTGGTGAATTCTGCCAAAAGTTTAAAGATGAAGTAATATCACTCCTCCATAAACTTTTCCAAAAAAAATGGAAGGGACACCTCTCAACTGATTTTATGATGCCAATACTGATATGATACAAAACTTAGATAAATATATCTCAAGAAAATAAAACTACAGATGAATATCTCTTATGAATATAAACACAAAAATTCTCAAAAAATACTAGCAAGAAAAATCTAGCAGCTTATAAAAAGATTTACACATCATGTCAAAAGTGGAATTTATTCTAGAAATGAGAAGTTAGTTTAACATACAAAACATCAGTCAATGCAATACACCATATAACAAAGGACATACAACTATCAAATGATCATCTCAATAGACACAGAAAAAACATTTGACAAAATCCAACATTTTCATGACAAAAACATTCAACAGGTTAGGAATAGAGACTTTCTCAAGCTGATAAAATACATCCACCAAAAAACCCAGCTAACATAATGCTCAATGGCCTGCTGAGGAAACAGATAAAACATCTAGTATATAGAGTGGTGAGAACTGGGACTAGAATAAAGGTTGAAGCCATAAGATAGAAGGCTTTAAATGCCAAGTTGAGGAAGTTAGTCTTGATTTCATAAGCAATAGTGACTTCACAAGTGGCATGGACTGAGCAGCTGGGTGATTTCTAAAGAACATTCTGGTGGCAGTAGCTGAGAGTAGAGATATAGAGCTCAATGGATGCTAGGAATAAAGGCCTGGCCTAGGACCATGGCAGCTGAGACGGATAGGAGGGGCTGGATTCAGGAGATATTTAAGAGATAGAATCAACAGAATTCAGTAACTGATTAGATATAGATACTGAGCGAGAGAAAAGAGACAATGACAACTCTATATAAGAGACTAACTGGCTGGTAATGTCATTAACTAAAATGTTGAATTCTTTTGGCTTCAGGAAATGGAAAGAGGCAGTATATACATCATCTGTATATCAATATTTTGAGACTTAGACACTATTACTCTGTTGATAGGGAAATTTATTTTCTCAAGGCAAAATTCCTTCCACCTTTCCTCATAGAATTTATTTCCAACTGTCATAATTATTCTCCTTTTCTCTTCTCTGGATATCCTCTAATTTCTGGCACTCTCAGAATGCAAGACACAAGCAGAGTGGTGAGGGTGGAGTGAAGAGAAAGAGTGAGAGTGAGGGAAAGAGAAAGTATATGTTCAGACAATAAGCCTACAGCATAAGGATATGGCCTGAATTTTAACCTTTAATGAAACCAAAAATATTTGGTTATCTTACTCCATCAGTACTATGGTTTTCGTGTCAGAGCTTTCTCTATTTTGACAAGGAATCAGAGTAAATAAAGTGGTTTTGGACCCTTTAGGGTTAAGACAAAGACCTAGGAGTTTGGGGCCTAACTCCAGCTTAACCTCAGATAATATAAGAGGTCATGGGAAATCTTCCATTCCAGGTACTCTTCACTGCTATAGATGACATTCCATTAGGTTGAACCATATGAAATTGTCAATACTTGGCTATTTTTGACTGGCATAAATAGCAATATCAGATGGTTCAACTTAGTACCTTTATCTATTATAATTATGTGCTTGCTTACCTTACCACTTTTCCACATTGTATGCATGTACACACACACACACACACACACACACACACTAGATTGGCAGCTCCAGTTCTTGATATCTGAGGGAAAAAGGCCCATATTTGTAGTGTTTGCTGATTTTCCATGGTGGGTACTACTCTCACCATTGCCTATTTTGTCTAACAATGTGATGTCACTGAATGGGGAGTTGAAGAGATGTGCACAATTTGCTTCTGATAGCTGGTACAAGCTGGCTCTATCATACCACTGTTTATTGCAACATATCCTTATAGTACTAAGTTCAGAATCTCAGACTTAGCATGTAATTGTTTGTCAATTTGAAAGTACAACCTCTTCCTGAAGAATCCAAGCTACACAGATAATGGCAGTAATAATGACAGACATGCCCCCTTCCTTTACAGTTTTCCAAATTCTTTTTATATCCATTTCACAGAAGTGATATAGGGTAGGAATTCATATTCTTACCAAATAGATGAAGAAGCTGAGGTTAAGATGATGGAGTAGTGAGACTCTGGGCTGGTCTCATCCCTCAAATACAGCTAGATCAATGTCAAATCATTTGAACACCTAGAAAATTGATCTTAGGTTTAACAGAACAGTCTGCATAATTTGAGGGAAAGAATGCAGCAAGTATGTGGTACAAAGAGGTGAATTGGGGGGCGGGGGGAAGAGACTTCGTGCCTCCCTCAGAGGGAAGGGAGCCATTTTCACAGAAAATAGAAAGACAGAGGGGGAGAGAGCACAGCACATCAGGTTCACTCAAGAAAACACTCCCCCTAAAAGCAGGTAGAAAGAGTGAAAACATGCAGAGGGGACTCCACAAGGAAACTATACCCCAAAACCATTGATGGAGGAAAAAGGAGAGGGTTTTAATACTGCCAGCTTTTTATAAATAGCAGAGCACAGAGTCTGAAGTTCCAGAGGTTAGCCCCTGGTGGTGCTCCAGTGAGGAAGCAGGGTGGATTCCCCAGAGCATGCAACATATCTGAGAAACCCCTTGGTCTCATGGGGAGAAGCAGTGCCCCTGCTTGGAATGCATTTGGTAGAGGTGATTACAGCCTTTCCATGGGCAAAACACCTGGCAGACATTATCAAGTCACCATGTTCACCCATATAGGAACAAAGAAACCATCTGAGGGCAGCAAATGCTGGTGCTGGCTCTGTGTTATGATTTACCATAAACTCTAACCTGCCACTGCACGGTGGCATGACCATTTCCTGGGACAAGCCAACCCTGGCCACTGTGTGACAAGACCCTCTCCCAGATCACTGGGCATCAAAACCACAGGGGCTGGGGGGTGGTGACTGAAGTGTGCAGCTTTGAAACACAGCTATGCCTGAGATAAAACTCTGTAGAGAGGCACTTCCTGGTAGGTGGACAGAGGACAGGGGGAAGGTGGGAAGCTGACATAAATGGTGGACACAGGAGAGGTGATTGATCACACATCTGGGAGGGCTTGAGCTTCCCACTCTAGGACTACAGAGTAGGGTGAAGCTATTTTCACCATTAGCCCACCAACACTGATAGACCTCAGTGAGCTAAACAGTGCCACCAAGTGGAGAATGGAGCCATTACAGGAAGCCCTGCACCTGGTGCCCTCCATCACATCTCCACTAGGGCAAGTTTCCCTGATTATCAGAGCATCAGGTCCCTCTGCTAGAAGACCAGCACAAATACCTTCTACCTGCTTAGTCTACTGACCATAGAGTGCTGCAAAGTTTCAGTAATAAGGGAAACTGGATCTAGCTTCATTTGGATTTTTTTGTTTGTTCATGTTATTTTTCATTTTTATTGTTTTTGTGGTTTCTGTGTTTGTTTTTGTTGTTTATCTTTTCTTTTGTTTCTTGGATATAGAAAGAGCAAAATGTAAAATTTGTTTTATATTTTTTTATTTTTTATTTATTTTTTTCTTTCTTCTTATCTCTTTTCTCTTTTTTTCTATCAAGCATCTCTTAACAAGCAGACCAAAGCACACCTAAGATCTAGTTTACCTTATTGATTTTTTAAACTCCTTTAATTGTTATTTCATTCTGTTTTTATTGTTTTTCTTCCTCCAAAATGACAAGATGGAGGACATCGCCTCAAAAGAAAGAACAAGAAGAAATGATGGCCAGGGATTTAACCAGTGCATATATAAGTAAGGTGTCTGAAATAGAACTTAAAACAACAATTATAGGGGCGCCTAGGTAGCTCAGTTGGTTAGACGTCCAACTCTTGATTTCATCTCAGGTCATGATCTCATCATTCATGTATTTGACCAGTGCAGAGCCTTCTTGGGATTCTTTCTCTCCCTCTCTCTATGCCTCTCCCCTACCCTTCTTCTTTCTCAAAATAAACAAATAGACTAAAATAAAATAAAATAAAATAAAATAAGACAAGAATTATAAACATACTATCTGGGCTTGGAAAAAGCATAACACCAGAGAATCCCTTTCTGTAGAGACAAAATAACGAAAATCTAGTAAGGCCAAAATTATAAATGCTATAACCGAGATGCAAACTCAAATGGAGGCCATAAAAATGAGGATGGACAAGGCAGAGAAGCAAATTAGCTCCATAGAAGATAAAATGATTTAAATAATGAGGCTGAAACAAAAGCGAAACAAAGGTCAAGGATCACAAAGGGAGACTTAACCAAATTCAGTGATTTGTTAAAACATAGTAACATTGATATAATTGGAGTCCCAGAAGATGAGGAAAGAGAAAAGGGGAAGAAACTTTATGTAAGCAAATTATAGATGAAAACTTCCCTAATCTGAGGAAGGACACAAACATAACAATCCAAGAAGCACAGAGAACTCCCATTAAATTCAACAAAAGCTGGCCATCACCAAGACATATCATAGTCAAATTCACAAAATACTGAGACGAGGAAGAATCATGAAAGCAGCAAGGGAAAACAGTCTTTAACCTACAAGGGTATCTACAAGATCAGCTATGCATCAGGTCTGTCCAAAGAAACTTGTCAGGCTAGAAAGGAGTGGCAAGATATATTCAACACGCTGAAGGGAAAAAATATGCAACCAGGAATGCTCTATCCAGCAAAGCTGTCATTGAAAATAGGAGGAGAGATAAAGAGATTCCCAGACAAAAACAAAACAAAACAAAAAGCCAAAAAGTCAGGAGTTTCTGACCACAAAACCAACACTGCAAGAAATTTTAAGGGAGACTCTTTGAGTGGAAGGGAAAAAAAGCAACAAAGACTGGAAAGGACAAGAGGGCCTGACCAGAAAGACCAACTCTACAGGTAACACAATGGCACTAATTCATATCTTTCAATACCAATCAAAAAACATAGTGTATCAGAATGGATAAAAAAAGACCCATCTATATGCTGCCTACAAGAAACTCATTATAGACCTAAAGACATATGTAGATTGAAAGTGAGGGAATGGAGAACCATCTATCATGCTAATGATTTTTATTTATTTTATTTTATTTTATTTATTTTATTTAAACTTTATTTTATTTAATAATTTGTTATTTTATTTAATTATTTTATTTTATTATTTTATTTAAAAATAATTATTTTTAATTATTATATTAAATAAAATTTTTATATTAAAATATAAATTAAATATATAAATTTAAAATATAAATATAAATTAAAATTAAATAAAATAAATATATTTTTAAATAAAAAAATAAAAATAAAATTAAAATATAAATTAAAATATAAATATAAAATTTTATATTTATTATATTAAATAAAATAATTATTTTACTTAAAAATAAAACAGAAAGTTATTTCATACATATTTCATAAAAACTAGATTTTAAAGCAAAGACTGTACCAAGAGATGAAGAAGGACACTGTATCATAATTAAGTGGTCAATCCGCCAAGAAGATCTAACAATTGTAAATATTTATGTCCCCAACTTGAAACACCCAAATATATAAACCAATTAATCATAAACATAAAGAAACTCATTGATAATAATACCATAATAGTAGAGGACTTTAATACCCCACTTACACCAATGGACAGAAAATCTAAGCACAAAATCAGCAAGGAAAAAAGGGCTTTGAAGGAAACACTGGACTGGATGGACTTAATAGATATATTCAGAACATTTTATCTTAAAGCAGCAGAATACACATTCTTCTTCAGTGCACATGAAACTTTCTCCAGAATAGATCACATACTGGGTCACAAGTCAGCCCTCGAGAATTACAAAAATATTGAGATCATACCATTCATATTTTCAGATCACAATGCAATGAAACTTAGAGTCAACCAGAAGAAAATATTTGGAAAGCCCTCAAATACAAGGAGGTTAAAGAAAATCATACTAAAGAATAAATGGGTTAACCAGCTAGTTAAAGAAGAAATAAAAAAATACATGGAATCAAATTAAAATGAAAACACGACAGTTTTGCAATTCAGGCCTATCTCAAGAAGCAAATACAAAACTTAACCTTACAATTAAGGGAACTAGAAAAGGAACAGCAAATAAAACCTAAGCCAGCAGAAGAAGGGAAATAATAAAGATTAGAGGAGAAATAAATGATATAGAAACAACAACAACAACAACAATAACAACAACAACAACAGTAGAACAGATCAATGAAACCAAAAGTTGGTTCTTTGAAAGAATTAACAAAATTAGTAAACCCCTAGCCAGACTTACCAAAAAAGAGAGGACCCAAAGAGATAAAATCACAAGTGAAAAAGGAGAGATCACAACCAACAACACAGAAATACAAACAATCATAACAGAATACTATGAAAAAGTATATGCCAACAAATCGTGTAATGTGGAAGAAATGGATAAATTTCTAGAAACTCACAAACTACTAAATGGAAACAGGAAGAAATACAAAATTTGAACAGACCCATAGTCAGCAAGGAAATGGAATCAGTAATCAAAAATCTCCCAACAAAAGGGTGCTGGCCCAGATCCTTCCCAGCAGAATTCTACCAGACATTTAAAGAAGAATTAATACTTATTCTTATCAAACTGTTCCAACAATTAGAAACAGAAGGAAAAGTTCCAAACTCATTCTATGAATCCAGCATTACCTTGATTCCAAAGGAAGACAAAGGCCCTACTAAAAAGGAGAATTACAGGGCAATATCCCTGATGAACCTGGATGCAGTAATTCTCAACAATATATTAACAAATTGGATTCAATAGCTCACTAAAATAATTATTCACCATGATCAAGTGGGATTTATTCCTGGGCTGTATGGGTGGTTTAATATTTCCAAATCAATCAACATGTTACACCACACTAATAAAAGGAAGGATAAGAACCATATGATCCTGTCAATAGATGCAGAAAAAGCATTTGACAAAATACAACATCCATTCTTGATAAAAACTCTCAACAAAGTAGGGATAGATGGAAAATACCTCACCATCATAAAGACCATATATGAAAGGCTTACAGCTAATATCATCATCAATGGGGAAAAACAGAGAGCCTTTACCTTATGGTCAGGAACAAAACAAGGATGCCCACTCTCACCATTACTATTTAACATAGTACTGGAAGTCTTAGCCCCAGCAATTAGACAACAAACAGAAAAGAAATCCAAGTTGGCAAGGAAGAAGTCAAACTTTCACTCTTCACAGACAACATATTTTATGTACAAAATCTGAAAGACTCCACAAAAAAAACTGTTAGAACTAACACATGAATTCAGCAAAGTCACATGATACAAAATCAATGTGTGCAAATCTGTTGCATTTCTATCCAATAATGAAGCTTCAGAAAGATAAATCAAGGAATTGATCCCATTTGCAATTGCACCCAAAATCATAAGACAACTAGGAATAAATGTAAATAAAGAGGGAAAAGAACCAAACTCTGAAAACTATAAAAACACTTATGAAAGAAATTGAAGAGGACACAAAGGAATGGAAAAGCATTCCATGCTCATGGATTGGAACAATAAACATTGTTAAAATGTCTATACAACCGAAAGCAATCTACACATTTAATTCAATCCCTATCAAAACACCATGAGGTTTTTCAGAGCTAGAATGAACAATCCTAAAATTTGTATGGAACCACAAAGGACTCCAAATAGCCAAAGCAATTCTGAAAAAGAAAAACAAAACTGGAGGAATCACAATTCTATATTTCAAAACTGTAGTCATCAAGACGGTATGATACTGGCACAAATACAGACACATATATCAGTGGAATAGAAAAGAGAACCCAGAAATGGACCCACAACTATCTGGTCAACTCAACTTTGATGAAGCAGCAAAGAATATCCAGTGGAAAAAGATAGTTTCTTCAACAAATGGTGTTGGGAAAACTGGACAGCAACATACAAAAGAAGAAATGAGCTTTCTTACACCACACACAAAAATAAATTCAAAATGGAAGAAAGATCTAAATGTGAGACAGAAAACCATCAAAATCCTAGAGGAGAACACAGGCAGCAATCTCTTTGACCTTGGCTGCAATAACATCTTATTAGATATGTTGCTAAAGGCAAGGGAAAGAAAAGCAAACATGAACTATTGGGATTTCATCAACATAAAAACTACTGTATGACAAAGGAAATAATCAACAAAACTAAAGGCAGCCTATGGAAAAGAGAAGATATTTGTAAATGACATATCAGATAAAGGGTTAGTATCCATAATCTATAAAAAACCTATCAAACTCAACACCCAGAAAACAAACAACCCAGTTAAAAATGGGCAGAAGGCATGAATAGACACTTTTCCAAAGAATACATCTAGATGGCTAAGAGACACATGAAAGGATGTTCCACTTCACTCATAATCAGGGAAATACAAATCAAAACCATTAAGAGATACCACCTCACACTCGTCAGAACAGCTACAATTAACAACACAAGAAGCAACAGGTGTTGGCGAGGATGTGGAGAAAGGGGGACCCTCTTGCACTTTTGGTGGGAATGCAAACTGGTGCAGCCACTCTGGAGAACAATATGGAGGTTCCCCAAAAACACTAAAAATAGAACTGCTCTAAGACCCAGAAATTGAACTATTAAGGATTTACCCAAAGGATAGAAAAATGCAGAATTGACAGCAAAGGAAACAACCAACAAAACTAAAAGGCAACCAACGGAATGGGAAAAGATATTTGCAAATGACATATCGGACAAAGGGCTAGTCTCCAAAATCTATAAAGAGCTCACCAAACTCCACACCCGAAAAACAAATAACCCAGTGAAGAAATGGGCAGAAAACATGAATAGACACTTCTCTAAAGAAGACATCCGGACGGCCAACAGGCACATGAAAAGATGTTCAGCGTCGCTCCTTATCAGGGAAATACAAATCAAAACCACACTCAGATATCACCTCACGACAGTCAGAGTGGCCAAAATGAACAAATCAGGAGACTAGAGATGCTGGAGAGGATGTGGAGAAACGGGAACCTTCTTGCACTGTTGGTGGGAATGCAAATTGGTGCAGCCACTCTGGAAAGCAGTGTGGAGGTTCCTCAGAAAATTAAAAATAGACCTACCCTA
Source organism: Acinonyx jubatus (assembly GCF_027475565.1). Taxonomy (NCBI): domain Eukaryota; kingdom Metazoa; phylum Chordata; class Mammalia; order Carnivora; family Felidae; genus Acinonyx; species Acinonyx jubatus. The sequence continues at coordinate 50,050,647 of NC_069389.1, forward strand.
TGACCCAGCAACAGCACTGCTAGGAATTTACCCAAGGGATACAGGAGTACTGATGCATAGGGGCACTTGTACCCCAATGTTCATAGCAGCACTCTCAACAATAGCCAAATTATGGAAAGAGCCTAAATGTCCATCCACTGATGAATGGATAAAGAAATTGTGGTTTATATACACAATGGAATACTACGTGGCAATGAGAAAAAATGAAATATGGCCTTTTGTAGCAACGTGGATGGAACTGGAGAGTGTGATGCTAAGTGAAATAAGCCATACAGAGAAAGACAGATACCATATGGTTTCACTCTTGTGTGGATCCTGAGAAACTTAACAGGAACCCATGGGGGAGGGGAAGGAAAAAAAAAGAGGTTAGAGTGGGAGAGAGCCAAAGCATAAAATACTGTTAAAAACTGAGAACAAACTGAGGGTTGATGGGGGGTGGGAGGGAGGAGAGGGTGGGTGATGGGTATTGAGGAGGGCACCTTTTGGGATGAGCACTGGGTGTTGTATGGAAACCAATTTGACAATAAATTTCATATATTAAAAAAAAGAAAAAAAAGAAAAATGCAGAATTGAAGGGTTATATCCACCTCTATGTTTATAGCAGCATTATCAACAATAGTCAAACTATGAAGAGAGCCCAAATACCCATTGACTGATGAATGGATAAAGAAGAAGTGGTATAGATATAGATAGATAGATAGATAGATAGATAGATAGATAGATAGAGATGATAGGTAGATAGATAGAGGAATATTACTCAGTCATCAAAAAGAATGTTATCTTGCCATTTGCCATGACATGGATGGAGCTAGAATGTATTATGCTAAGCAAAATAAGTCAATCAAACAAAGACAAATGCCATATGATTTCACCCATGTGTGGAATTCAAGAAACAAAATAGATTACCATATGGGTGGGGAGAGAAGACAGGGAAACAAACCACAAGAGACTCTTAATGATAAAGAATAAACTATTGGTTGCTGGAGGAAGGTGGATAGCAGATGGGCTAGATGGGTGATGGGTAGTAAGGAGGGCACTTGCGATGAGCACTCAGTGTTTTTATAAATGAGGAATCACTGAATTCTACTCCTGAAACAAATAATTCACTGTATGTTAACTAAAATTAAGAAAAAAAAAAACCTGAGGCCCATAGAAGTGAGAGGATTGCCCAAGGTCACACAATCATGAACAAACCAAAACCAGAAAGGCAGGTCTCATATATAACTACCAGGAGAGCAGGCAGACACTACTCCTACTGCTGGGCTCTACTCACTGAAACTCAGGTCCACTTTGACCTATAGAGATGATACTCAGTGACTCTTGAGCCAGGGGTTGGGAGACTACAGAGCATTTCTATCAACTTCCCATAATCACTCTGAGTAGTGGCTGCCATGAGCATAACCAGATAAGGAGGAAGCCACATGAAGCCACCTGTATTTTGTATGGTCCTCCGCCAAAGCCAAGAACATGCTCAGCCTTGGTATTAAGAACGAGACAGAGAGACAGAGATAGGGAGAGACAGAGAGACAGAAAGAGAGAAAAAGGTCATTAGACAGAGAGAGTTCAAGAGATTGAGAGACTCAGGCAGAGAAACAGACTGAGGAGTTGAGAAGATCAAGAGAGCGAATTCCTTTAAGCATGGCAATTTTTAAAAATTTGCAAGCACATACACACATCAAAAATAAAACTCTAAAGTCACTGTGTCTAATGACTGTGTTGTCACAGTGTAGGGTCTTGCTGCTGGCAAGTACAAATGGCTTTTCACAGGTTCCTCACAGACAATCAGTGCCAAAGTATTTGAATCATGTTACCACCTTGCATTTCTATAGCCTTTTACAATTTCTAAAAAGTTCTCTCACATCTGGCATCTACTGCATTCTCTAGTAGGAAAAAATGAAGATTGTCCCCACTGTAGCACAGGACTGGTGGGAAAGAGGCTGCAGGCATTACTGGTCCCAACTAGGTGAGAAAACATGCTCAAGGCTGGGGAGAGACCTATCAAAGTTCTCAAGACTTGCATGTTACACACTGGCTGTTCCCAGCACAGGACTGTCCCAAGCCATTTTTTCAACTTCCAGGTGAGCAGAGTCCCTCTTCAGCTTAGCCCACCTAAGCCTAGCTCCAGAAGTGACAATTAGAAATACCCTATAAATGCTTGACTTTAAGGCTGGGCTACCCTGAAAGCAGCCCTCAAGGTAGGGACCCTGAGGAAAGAACTTGGTGAATCCTCTGTTTGCACCTTGTATGCAGATACAGCTCAACTGCCAGCACAAAAAGCTGATGGAAACTCATAAAAGCCCAGCCAGGCACCAAGAACCAGCCATGATTATCTCCTTCCCACTCATCTATTTGATCCCACTGTTCCTCACTTTCCTCTTCATTTTGCACCTGGGCTTCTCATGACACTTTAGGCTCCTTACTTGGATGATGGTTTTACTCCCGATTGTGCATCTTAGACCTGAACCTGCTTGTTCAGGTACAGCCTCATGCAGGTATTCTGGCTCCAGGTGTTTACAATTTCTGGTAAAAGAAACACTTGCCACCCATTATCTTTGAAGTCTTCATTCCCACCTCTTCTTGGGGTGAGACATTGGACCATGAGCCTGAATATTGACAGCCTTGGCTCTTCTGGGGTTCTTGTGTACAGCCACTAACAGACACTCACAGAACAAGAACAGCATGATGGGACCCATACTCTTATTTTCCAAGTTGCTGAGGTCTCCACATATGGTGACCAGGTTAACTGGATTCTCTCCAGTAGGAGAGGCCCACACCTACTAAATATCTAAAGTGAGGCTGCCTATGTGCCAGGGATACAACGCACAATGACAGCTAAGATTGTCCATCATATGGGCAGGGCCTGCATGGGCCAGACACCGGACAGAGGCTTTATACATATCATTGCTAATCCCCACAAGTATAGATTATTTCTTCCATTTACAGATAAAGATGTTGAGGCTTAGAGAAGGTCTCACTTATTGATGGTCACATAGCTGTTAGTTCTAGAGTCAAGAATAGGACCAAGGTCTGTTTGACTTCAAATATTTTTTAAAAATTAGTTTATTTATTTTTGAGACAAAGAGAAAGCAGGGGGAGGGTCAGAGAGAGAGAGAGAGAGAGAGAGAGAGAGAGAGAATCCCAAGAAGGCTCCACACTGTCAGTGCAGAGCCCGAAGCAGGGCTCAAACCCATAAACCATGAGATCAAGACTGGAGCCGAAATCAAGTGTCAGGTGCTTAACTGACTGAGCCACTCAGGTGTTCCATTGACTTCAAAATTCTTAATACCACTCAGACTGTAACAGAATTCCAGGAGTAATGACAAAGGGCCTGTGACTTAGCATACTAAAATGAATGGAAATACCTTCTCTGTGGTGATAACTTTGTAATGTTTGTGAACAAAGATTTTTTTCAAAAATATTTTCAGTGTTAAAAGGATATTAGAGGACATCAAGGAAAGCAATCTCTCCACACCCCTCTGCATAGGTTAGGCCACCCTTGAGAAATTGTGTCTTGTTCTGAGACCCACACTTGAAGAGGGCCAAAAACACTGGAGTGTGTTCAGGAGGGAGTAGAGAAGGCTGGGGAGGGGGCTGAGATCCAGGACACATGAGGAAAGTTGGAATGGCCTAGAACTGTTTGTCCTGGAATGAGATGACTTCGGGTGACATAAGACGGGTCACATCATTCTCTGCTCCCATCTAATTCAGGACAAGAGCCAAAGTCTTTACAGTGGTCTAGAAGGCCCTTTTCCAACTCCCTAATCCCAACATTACCTCTGTGACCTTATCTCCCATGACGTTCTCCTCACTAATTCCACTTTATCTACACTGTACTCCTGGTTGCTCCTGGTATACATTATCTGCTCTTGTCTCAGGGCTTTATTTAGCCCCTCTCCCAAATGTGACCTGCTCACTGAGTCTCTCTTGACCATTCTATTTAAATTGCAACCTCAACCTCCTGTCTCTCCTCCTATACTTTATTTGTCTCCATTGTACGTATCACCATCTGACATACTATGCGTTGTTTATTTATTTGGTTTATTGTATGCCCACCCTCCCGCAAAAACAAGTAAGCCCCATGAAACTAGGGGTGTTTATCACTCTTGTTCATTGGTGCACACTCATCACCTAGAATAGAACCAGGAATATAATAGATACTCCATATTTGTTGAACCAAATAGCACAATCTCTGCCTTCAGATCTGGAAGTGTTGTTATAGGACAGACAGTAGATAGATATGCTATGCCAATAGCAGCATATAAGAAAGAACATCTTAGTGGATGGCTACATACAAAAGAATGGCACTGGACCACTTTCTAACACCATACACAAAAATAAACTAAAAATGGATTAAAGACCTAAACGTAAGACCTGAAACCATAAAAATCCTAGAAGAGAGCATAGGCAGTAATTTCTCTGACATTGGGCATGGCAACCTTTCCCTAGATATGTCTCTTAAGACAAGGGAAACAATTGAGACTATTGAGACTATGTCAAAATAAAATATTTTGCACAGTGAAGGAAACCATCTACAGAAAAAAGTCAATCTGCTAAATGGGAGAGGATATTTGCAAATGATATATCCAATAAGGGGTTAGTACCCAAAAAATATAAAGAACTTGTACAACTCAACACCAAAAAACAAACAATCCAATTGAAAGATGGGCAGAGGACATGAATAGACTTTTTTTTTCAAAGGAGACATACAGAACAACAATAGACACATGAAAAGATGCTCAACATCACTCATCATCAGGGAAATGCAAATCAAAACCACAGTGAGATATCACCTCACACCTGTGAGAATGGCTAAAGTCAACAACACAAGAAATAACAAATGTTGGCAAGAATATGGAGAAACAGGAACTCTTGTGCACTGTTGGTGGGAATATAAATTGATATAGCCACTGTGGAAATAGCATGGAGGTTCCTTAAAAAATTAAAAATAGAAATACATATGATCCAGTAATTGCACTACTAGATGTTTATCCAAAGAAAACAAAAACACTAATTTGAAAACTTATATGCACCTCCCTGTTTATTGCAGTATTATTTACAATAGCCAAGATATGGAAGCAACTTATGTGTTCACTATAGATAAATGGATAAAGATACAGTGTATATGTATAATGGAATATTATGAACCCATAAAAAGGGTGAGTTCTTGCCATTTGTGACAACATGGATGGACCTTCTAGGTATTATACTACGTGAAATATGTTAGACTGAGTAAGACAAATACCATATGATTCTACTTATATATGGAATCTAAAAACAAAATAAATGAATAAAAATATAAAACCAGAATCAGACCTATAACTATAGACAACAAACTGATGGTCGCAAGAGGGAAAGGGGGTGGGAGAATGGGTAAAATGGGTAAAGAGGAGTGTGAGATATGGCTTCTAGTTATGCAATAAATAAGGCATGGGAATAAAAGTTACAGCATAGGGAATATAGTCAATGATATTGTAATAGTGTTGTATGATAACAGATGGTAGTTATACTGGTGGGAAGCATAGCATCGCATATAAAGATGTTGAATTACTATGTTGTATACCTGAAACTAATGTAACATTGTGTGATAACTTGGGAAAATGAATAAAGTTTTACACCATAAGATGGCTGACGGGACTAAAACAGGCTCTGGTCTCTGGCTTGGAGGCCCCACTTCCGGGTTCTTCTTGCCCTGTTTGCTGCATGCACGAAAACCCGCCACAGATATGGAAGCTGACAAATATTAATTACCCTTCCTCCCTTCATTCGGAGCTCAGATCTTTGGAGAAACGGGTCACCTCTGAGCCCACCAGTGTTAAATAAATCTCTGATCCACCAAGATCTCCAAGTGCCGCTTGGTTTTTCCACCAGCGTTCCAGCCTGGTTCCATAATATATTTGGTTCCCTGACCAGGAAAACCAATTGCGCTGGCCCATTGTTGCCACCGGTTTGGGAGAATGGTGAGGAGGTGACAGAAGGAGGAATCACAAGGGAGAAGGCACACCATGCCTGAATTTTGGCAGTCTCCCACTCAGTTGCTTCGGGCTGGTCCCACTCCTCTGTTCCTGCTGGACTCGAGGAGACTTGGCAGGTGAGGACCTGGACCTGACATCAGAACTGGTAAGACTGGGGCCCAATCTAGTCAGGCCCACTCGCAAGAGTGGAAGAGGGACCTGATCACTCCCTGGAGACCTCAGTGGTCTCACAGGTAGGAATTCTGTGGGAGGAAATGTAATAACCTCTGGTGTGTAGGTGAGTGTGAATGTGCGGCTCAGTCTAGCTTGCCTGCTGAGTTAGATTCTGTGGCTCCACGGGCGGGCACCCTCAAGGTCCCCAAAAGCCAACGGAGTCTGAGTGGGCCCATCTGTGATTCCAAGGTGAATGGCACACATTCTGTGGTGGCATCAGAATAGTTTCCAATCATAAGTCACAAAGCTGAGACTGCTATGGCTAAGTTCAGCTAAGTTCCTTCAGGACACAGCCAGATGGGCATCTGAATGGTCTCCTCATTAGAGGGGCACCCCTATCCCACTGTCTGTCTTTGTTACTACACCTCACTGGAACATTATGGGGTCAGGACAGAGCAAAGAAGGGGTTCTGAGAGACAATGGAATTAAGATACCCCCCCGGCATGTTAAGAACCCTATGTGAGTTAGAATGGCCCACTTTTGGTGTAGGAGGGCCCTCTGAGGGAACCTTGGATATCCCAGTGGTTTGCTGCATCTGGCCTGTTGTCTCCAGAGACCCAGGTCACCCTGATCAATTTCCGTACATCAAATCCTGGCTTGAAATTGCCCCAAATCCTCCACCTTGGGTGCAATTCATCCATAGCAAGCAGAGCCAGGCAAAGGTTTTAGCCGCTTTATCTGGAGACTCACCCAGGGAGCCAAAGAAGCAACCCACCAATCCCCTAGTGTTTGGAGGAGACCTGGAAGAAGATCCCGTCTTTCTGCCACCTTATGACTCACCAGGCTCCCTTCCCCCTGCCCCTGAGCTTGAAACTCCTCCCCCACCTGTCTTTCCTCTGCCACTACCGCCGCCCATCTCTCCTCCCCTCCCAGACTCAGAGAACCCTCCCCCACAAGGACCAGTGGCCAGATTGCACCCTTGGCCAGGCACAGGCACTCTCCAGATGCTGGTCTACATCCGCCAGTACCAAGAGGCTCTCCTCCAGGGTATCAGAGCAGGGGCTGAGAAGCCCATGAGTATGCCCAGCAACCAGGGGATTCCCCCAGGGATTATTATGAAAGTCTATGCGATGCTTACACCCCATTTGCTCCAGAGGCACAAGAGAGCCATGACAAAAGGACAGGAAAGGTCTAGCCTCCCAAAGAGGGGAGGCCCAGAACCTCCTTAGCAAGGGGTCAATGAGCCTACTGCAAGGAAAAAGGACATTAAAAGAATAAATGTCCCAACCAGGGAAAGTCCCAGAAACCCAGCCAATATCAGGAGGAACCTCGAGAAGGGGACCTTATTGGTCTTGCCGAGATAGAATCAGACTGAAGGGGACACTGCCTCTCTCTCCCTGTTCCTCTGCCTAATAGATATGAGGGATTCTCCCACATGTCCCAAGTTAACAACTTAATTGGAGCCAATTTTGGTTAGTCTACCTCGGGATAGGGACTTTAAGGAATGTTCCCAAGCAGTTGCTGAAACTCTATTTATTTCTGGGAAATTCCCTGTCTTCTCTGGCCTGATGTGGACTCCATATTTCCACTTTGGTGGAAAAACCATGGTGTCTGCTCCTCTGAGTTAAGGTTTTGAATTAGGTTTTCCTTCTCTGCCTTCTACTGGCACCTTGCGTCTTCTGCCTGCCCCTCCCCCTGCTGTTTCTGCACCAACTTGGGTGTGGTATACATAACAGGTTCCTATACCCAACTCACTGCCTCAGGCACCATTGGCTCCTCCTGCCATCCTCAAGGTCAACGAGTAAAATGCACCCCCTTGGACATCTAGGTCTTTTCCAAATAAGACGGAGTGCTAAAGCTTTGATTACTGAACATAGGTTTGTGATTTTAACTTCTTATTGCAGAGAAATTAAGGCTATTTGGACCTATTGGAAAACATGCTTTGTATTTAATTGGTTCATGAATTTACCATCTAAAAAAATACTGGTGTAAACACCTCTCAGTTGGTTACTAAGTCCTCAATTGGAGACTAAGGTTTCCTAAGAGTTAAAATTCTGCTCTGCGTACTTAAGACTGATGGAAATAAGCAACCCATATGTAGGAAAGTAGGAGGTACATAAGAAAGATATAAGGAATGGAAATACATTTTTGTTGAGGGTAGAAGAAAGTAAATGTGTCCTAAATGAGACTGGTTATTTGGAGAGAAATGGCTTTGGGACAAAGTTTGAAGGCAAAGGAAAGCTGTAGAAGGTTCATGGAGATCTTTGTTTTGTTTTTTTTGTTTTGTTTTGTTTTGTTTTCAATATATGAAATTTATTGTCATATTGGTTTCCATACAACACCCAGTGCTCATCCCAAAAGGTGCCCTCCTCAATACCCATCACCCACCCTCCCCTCCCTCCCACCCCCCATCAACCCTCAGTTTGTTCTCAGTTTTTAACAGTCTCTTATATTTTGGCTCTCTCCCACTCTAACCTCTTTTTTTTTTTTCCTTCCCCTCCTCCATGGGTTTCAGTTAAGTTTCTCAGGATCCACATGAGTGAAAACATATGGTGTCTTTCTCTGTATGGCTTATTTCACTTAGCATCACACTCTCCAGTTCCATCCACGTTGCTACAAAGGGCCATATTTCGTTCTTTCTCATTGCCATGTAGTACTCCATTGTGTATATAAACCACAATTTCTTTATCCATTCATCAGTGGATGGACATTTAGGCTCTTTCCATAATTTGGCTATTGTTCAGAGTGCTGCTATCAACATTGAGGTACAAGTGCCCCTATGCATCAGTACTCCTGTATCCCTTGGGTAAATTCCTAGCAGTGCTGTTGCTGGGTCATAGGGTAGGTCTATTTTTAATTTTCTGAGGAACCTCCACACTGCTTTCCAGAGTGGCTGCACCAATTTGCATTCCCACCAACAGTGCAAGAAGGTTCCCGTTTCTCCACATCCTCTCCAGCATCTATAGTCTCCTGATTTGTTCATTTTGGCCACTCTGACTGTCGTGAGGTGATATCTGAGTGTGGTTTTGATTTGTATTTCCCTGATGAGGAGCGACGTTGAGCATGTTTTCACACGCCTGTGGGCCATCCGGATGTCTTCTTTAGAGAAGTGTCTATTCATGTTTTCTGCCCATTTCTTCACTGGGTTATTTGTTTTTTGGGTGTGGAGTTTGCTGAGCTGTTTATAGATTTTGGATGCTAGCCCTTTGTCCGATATGTCATTTGCAAATATCTTTTCCCATTCCGTTGGTTGCCTTTTAGTTTTGTTGGTTGTTTCCTTTGCTGTGCAGAAGTTTTTATCTTCATAAGGTCCCAGTAATTCACTTTTGCTTTTAATTCCCTTGCCTTTGGGGATGTGTCGAGTAAGAGATTGCTACGGCTGAGGTCAGAGAGGTTTTTTCCTGCTTTCTCCTCTAGGGTTTTGATGGTTTCCTGTCTCACATTCAGGTCCTTTATCCATTTTGAGTTTATTTTTGTGAATGGTGTCAGAAAGTGTTCTAGTTTCAACCTTCTGCATGTTGCTGTCCCGTTCTCCCAGCACCATTTGTTAAAGAGACTGTCTTTTTTCCATTGGATGTTCTTTCCTGCTTTGTCAAAGATTAGTTGGCCATACGTTTGTGGGTCTAGTTCTGGGGTTTCTATTCTATTCCATTGGTCTATGTGTCTGTTTTTGTGCCAATACCATGCTGTCTTGAGGATTACAGCTTTGTAGTAGAGGCTAAAGTCTGGGATTGTGATGCCTCCTGCTTTGGTCTTCTTTTTCAAAATTCCTTTGGCTATTCGGGGCCTTTTGTGGTTCCATATGAATTTTAGGATTGCTTGTTCTAGTTTCAAGAAGAATGCTGGTGCAATTTTGATTGGGACTGCATTGAATGTGTAGATAGCTTTGGGTAGTATTGACATTTTGACAATATTTATTCTTCCAATCCATGAGCAGGGAATGACTTTCCATTTCTTTACATCTTCTTCAATTACCTTCATAAGCTTTCTATAGTTTTCAGCATACAGATCTTGAACATCTTTGATTAGATTGATTTCTAGGTATTTTATGCTTCTTGGTGCAATTGTGAATGGGATCAGTTTCTTTATTTGTCTTTCTGTTGTTTCATTGTTAGTGTATAAGAATGCAACTGATTTCTGTACATTGATTTTGTATCCTGCCACTTTGCTGAATTCATGTATCAGTTCTAGCCAATGTTAGGTGGAGTCTATCAGATTTTCCATGTATAATATCATGTCATCTGCAAAAAGTGAAAGCGTGACTTCATCTTTGCCAATTTTGATGCCTTTGATTTCCTTTTGTTGTCTGACTGCTGATACTAGAAATTCCAACACTATGTGAAACAACAGCGGTGAGAGTGGGCATCCCTGTCGTGTTCCTGATCTCAGGGAAAAAGCTCTCAGTTTTTCCCCATTGAGGATGATGTTAGCTGTGGGCTTTTCATAAATGGCTTTTATGATCTTTAAGTATGTTCCTTCTATCCCGACTTTCTCAAGAGTTTTTACTAAGAAAGGTTGCTGGCTTTTGTCAAAGGCCTTTTCTGCATCGATTGAAAGGATCATATGGTTCTTCTCTTTTCTTTTATTGATGTGATGTATCACGTTGATTGATTTGCGAATGTTGAACCAGCGCTGCATCCCAGGAATGAATCCCACTTGATCATGGTGAATAATTCTTTTTATATGCTGTTGAATTCGATTTGCTAGTATCTTATTGAGAATTTTTGCATCCATATTCATCAGGGATATTGGCCTGTAGTTCTCTTTTTTTGCTGGGTCTCTGTCTGGTTTAGGAATCAAAGTAATACTGGCTTCATAGAATGAGTCTGGAAGTTTTCCTTCCCTTTCTATTTCTTGGAATATCTTGAGAAGGATAGGTATTATCTCTGCTTTAAATGTCTGGTAGAACGCCCCTGGGAAGCCACTGGTCCTGGACTCTTATTTGTTGGGAGATTTTTGATAACCGATTCAATTTCTTCATTGGTTATGGATCTGTTCAAGCTTTTTATTTCCTCCTGATTTAGTTTTGGAAGAGTGTGGGTGTTTAGGAATTTGTCCATTTCTTCCAGGTTGTCCAATTTGTTGGCATATAATTTTTCATAGTATTCCCTGATAATTGTTTGTATCTCTGAGGGATCGGTTGTAATAATTCCATTTTCATGCATGATTTTATCTATTTGGGTCATCTCCCTTTTCTTTTTGAGAAGCCTGGCTAGAGGTTTGTCTATTTTGTTTATTTTTTTCAAAAAAACAACTCTTGGTTTCGTTGATCTGCTCTACAGTGTTTTAGATTCTATATTGTTTATTTCTGCTCTGTTATTTATTATTTCTCTTCTTCTGCTGGGTTTAGGCTGCCTTTGCTGTTCTGCTTCTATTTCCTTTAGCTGTGCTGTTCGATTTTGTATTTGGGATTTTTTTTGTTTCTTGAGATAGGCCTGGATTGCAATGTATTTTCCTCTAAGGACTGCCTTCGCTGCATCCCAAAGCATTTGAATTGCTGTATTTTCATTTTCGTTTCTTTCCATATATTTTTAAATTTCTTCTCTAATTGCCTGGTTGACCCCCTCATTCTTTAGTAGGGTTTTCTTTAACCTCCACGCTTTTGGAGGTTTTCCAGACTCTTCCCTGTGGTTGATTTCAAGCTTCATAGCATTGTGGTCTGAAAGTATGCATGGTATGATTTCAATTATTGTATACTTATGAAGGGCTGTTTTGTGACCCAGTATATGATCTATCTTGGAGAGTGTTCCATGTGCAGTCAAGAAGAAAGTATTTTCTGTTGCTTTGGGAAGCAGAGTTCTAAATAGATCTGTCAAGTCCATCTGATCCAATGTGTCATTCAGAGTCCTTGTTTTTTATTGACCATGTGTCTAGATGATCTATCCATTTCTGTAAGTGGGGTGTTAAAGTCCCCTGCAATTACCACATTCTTATCAATAATGTTGCTTATGTTTGTGAGTAATTGTTTTATATATTTGGGGGCTCTGGTATTTGGCGCATAGACATTTATAATTGTTAGCTCTTCCTGGTGGATAGACCCTGTAATTATTATATAATGCCCTTCTTCATCTCTTGTTACAGCCTTTAATTTAAAGTCTAGTTTGTCTGATATAAGTATGGCTACTCCAGCTTTCTTTTGGCTTCCAGTAGCATGATAAATAGTTCTCCATCCCTCACTCTCAATCTAAAGGTGTCCTCAGATCTAAAATGAGTCTCTTGTAGACAGCAAATAGATGGGTCTTGTGTTTTTATCCATTCTGATACCCTATGTCTTTTGGTTGGTGCATTTAATCCATTTACATGCAGTGTTATTATGGAAAGATACGGTTTTAGAGTCATTGTAATGTCTGTATGATTTATGCTTGTAGCAATGTCTCTGGTACTTTGTCTCACAGGATCCCCCTTAGGATCTCTTGTAGGGCTGGTTTAGTGGTGACAAATTCCTTCAGTTTGTGTTTGTTTGGGAAGACCTTTATCTCTCCTTCTATTCTAAATGACAGACTTGCTCGATAAAGCATTCTCGGCTGCATATTTTTCCTGTTCAGCACATTAAAGATCTCGTGCCAGTCCTTTCTGGCCTGCCAAGTTTCAAAAGAGAGATCAGTCACGAGTCTTATAGGTCTCCCTTTATAGGTTAGTGCACGTTTATCCCTTGCTGCTTTCAGAATTTTCTCTTTATCCTTGTATTTTGCCAGTTTGACTATGATATGTCGTGCAGAAGATTGATTCAAGTTACATCTGAAGGGAGTTCTCTGTGCCTCTTGGATTTCAATGCCTTTTTCCTTCCTCAGATCCGGGAAGTTCTCAGCTATTATTTCTTCAAGTACACCTTCAGCACCTTTCCCTCTCTCTTACTCCTCTGGGATACCAATTATGCGTATATTATTTCTTTTTAGTGTATCACTTAGTTCTCTAATTTTCCCCTCATACTCCTGGATTTTTTTATCTTTTTCTCAGCTTCCTCTTTTTCCATAACTTTATCTTCTAGTTCCCCTATTCTCTCCTCTGCCTCTTCATTCCAAACCGTCGTCATTTCCATTTTGTTTTGCATTTCGTTTAAAGCGTTTTTCAGCTCCTCCTGACTGCTCCTTATTCCCTTGATCTCTGTAGCAAGAGATTCTCTGCTGTCCTCTATACTGTTTTCAAGCCCAGCGATTAATTTTATGACTATTAAATTCACTTTCTTTTATATTATTTAAATCCTTTTTGATCATTTCACTAGCTGTTGTTATTTCCTGGAGATTCTTCTGAGGGGAATTCTTCCATTTGGTCATTTTGGATAGTCCCTGGAGTGGTGAGGACCTGCAGGGCACTTCCCCTGTGCTGTGGTGTATAACTGGAGTTGGTGGGCAGAGATGCAGTCAGCCCTGACGTCTGCCCCCAGCCCACCGCTGGGGCCACAGTCAGACTGGTGTGTGCCTTCTCTTCCCCTCTCCTAGGGGCGGGATTCACTGTGGGGTGGGGTGGCCCATCTGGGCTACTTGCACACTGCCAGGCTTGTGGTGCTGGCGTATTAGCTGGGGTGGGTAGGCAAGGTGCATGGGGGCAGGAGGGGCAGGCTTAGCTCGCTTCTCCTTAGGTGATCCACTTCAGGAGGGGCCCTGTGGCAGCCGGAGGGAGTCAGACCGGCTGCCAGAGGGGTAGCTCCACAGAAGCACAGCGTTGGGTACTTGCGTGGAGCAAGCAAGTTCCCTGGTAGGAACTGGTTCCCTTTGGGATTTTGGCTGGGGGGTGGGCGAGGGAGATGGCGCTCGCGAGCGCCTTTGTTCCCCGCCAAACTGAGCTCTGTTGTCCTGTGGCTCAGCAACTCTCCCTCCCTTTTTCCTCCAGCCTTCCCGCTTTCCGAGCAGAGCTGTTAACTTATGACCTCCCAGATGCTAAGTGCCGCTTGCTGTCAGAACACACTCCGTCTGGCCCCTCCGCTTTAGCAACCCAGACTGGGGGGCTCTGCTTGGCCGGCGGGCCGCCCCTCCGCCCCGGCTCCCTCCCGCCAGTCCGTGCAGCATGCACCGCCTCTCCGCCCTTCCTACCCTCTTCCGTGGGCCTCTCGTCTGTGCTTGGCTCGGGATACTCCATTCTGCTATACTTCTGGTGGTTTTCTGGGTTAGTTAGGGAGGTATAGGTGGAATCTAAGTGATCAGCAGGGCACACGGTGAGCCCAGCGTCCTCCTACGCCGCCATCTTCCCCCTAAATCTCTCATGGAGATCTTTGGAAAGGAATTTTATGTGTGCTCACGATGGACTAAGGTTTAGATTAATGGAATTTTAAAAGTTAACTGGTATAAGGTTGAAATTCTGCTTTTCTCTCTGCTCAAATGACAACGTTTTCTTGGACTGTTGATCTGCTCTTGATGAGACAATGCAAACAAAGGTTTGTCTTCTGGGAAAACCAAAGTTTTAGGTCTCATCTTTATCAGGTCTTTGATTCTTTAGTTAAAACTTTTCAATGTTAAAGGAGCTAGGTTTTGGTAACAATTATATAATGCTACACATTTACCTTTAGGATCTTTTATTGCCACCTTGGTTGAATAAAGTTTTAACATTTGTAATAATCTGTAATCCTATTTAGTATGTACTTATAACTTCCTAAGGTTTTAACAAACTTACCAGGATTTGAATGGTAAGTGAAGTCTTTTTGACCCATTAGGCCCTTTTATTTGGGATGCTAAGTTACTTGGAAGATCACGGTCATACCATGGTAAAGCTTAGGTTGCATTGCACAGGTAAATGTTGTAACTGCCAAAATAGATATGCAATTCCTAACGTTTTAGTGTTTTGGTATAAGGTCATCACTTAATATTCTGATTACTTGAAGTGCTATGTGTCACAGAAATAACCAAATTTCTTTGTCAATTGCATCATAATGAACTCTCATCAGATCTTTAACAATGTCTATTTCTTAGATTTTGTCATTTATAATTGCTCTTATTCTCTCACAAAACGTGTTTCTTTTTCAAGGAGATTTACAAAAATGACTTTGGGGACAAATAGAGGTATTCAACATCTTTAAGATTAATACTAAAATGGGTGAGAATTACAGAACTAAAAAGCTATATTCAAATTGAACAAGAAGTAGGAACGTGGGATTAAGTGAACTGAGGAAGATTATAGTTTTGTGATTCTTGTTGTAAATATTGCTGGTTCTCTAATGTTTCCTCTTCCAGGCTAAGGAAACTTTCTCTTAAGATATCTATGATATACAGAAATGTCATAAAGTATTCATTTGTAAACTTCAGAATTTATCTTTTCTCTCTACATAACTCCCCTGAAATTCAAAACCTCTCAGTGAGTATTCTTTCTTTCATGGCAATTACAATTGTTTGCATAAGTTCAATAAGCATCTATTCATCTTGTAACAGGTCACCATTGGAAATACTGGTTATTTTACCAAGGCTTTGACTGGAATGTCATATTTGAGAGTGACATTCATAGACTCCGATATGGCCAGGCAGCTTTAAGGAACTAAGGTTGGCTTTAAGAAACATGGAGCCATAAAGCCCCTTGGAAATGTTGGCCTGATATCTTGCTTACAGAGTTCCCAGCAGCCTCACCAGGTGAGTAAGAAGGTCACTTCCTGGCAGGTGCAGGAACCTCAGGATATCTTGGGGACCTCATGAAGAGGAATTTGCCCAATTCCACAGACATTGCAGGCCTGTCTGATGGCAAGTAATTGGCTTGGATTCTGGCCTGGAGAGGCTACTAAAAGTTCAACCCAGAGATTCCTTATAAAAGGTTCCAGCAAAGCAAACTTTAAAAGATCCTCATGATCAATTGCTAATCTTGCTGAGCTTATGTAAATAATTAGGCCAGGTTTGTTAAGCCTGGACTTGTTCTACAAATGCATTGGTCTCAATTTGGCTGTCTCTGGAAAGGGGGATTTTTAGAGAGAAAAACTATGTTTCCAAAATGCACCCTTAGGGATGTTAAATTCTAGTTCTGATTGTCTGTAAATGTTTGTTGTTTGCCTAAACTAGACAACTGGAGGTAAACTTCAGAAAATTTGTCACAGTATTTCATGTGTAGACAATCTTCTGTGCTTGTTATTCTGTGGGGAAAAAATAAGACCCCATGGGCATGTGATTAAACAACTGGAAAACGGGGTGGATCTCTAAATATGCAAACCATATCTTCCCTAAACCTGATCTGACAGTTACCAGAGACCCGCCCCTTTTGAAGACTTGGAGGTGTACTTTACAGACATACAACCAAATAGAGGATTCAGTTTCAGGTATCATCCCATGGGTCCACCACTCCAGAGCTAAGAAGGCCAACTCAGAGGAACCCTCAACCTGGCAAAGTGATCCAGATCCAGTCAACCTGCTTAAATTGACCCTCAAAAAGACACTGATCCCTGAGATCTCCAGCCCTGCTCCAGCCACACCCTGGAAGTTGGCTGGCCTCCGCACAGCAGAAACTTGAGGAATCAACATATGGACTGAGCCCAGGGGTTTGGATGCAACTCTGCCAGCCCTTGCCCCTTACTGGTGTCATAGCCCTGATCTTGCTTCTTGCTGTTGGGCTAATAGAGACTGCACCAACAACCTGGATATGGAATGGATGGCAGACTCCCTGGTAACCTTAAAAAGCCAAATAAACTCCCTGGCAGTAGTGTCCCTCCAAAATAGGTGAGCCCTCAACCTCCTCATTTCAGAAAAAGGAGGGACTTGTATATTTCTGGGGGAGGAATGTTGCTATTTTGTAAACCAATCAGGGATAGTCAGGACTAAGTTTAAGGAACTCAAGGAAAGAATTCAACTTAGACAACAGGAAAATATCAGTCAATGGAGAGGATGGGATCTCACACACTGGGCATCCTGGCCTCCCTGCCCTGGCAGGGCCCCTCCTTTCCAGAATTTTACTTGTGACCATCGGCCCGCATATACTAAATACCCTGGTATGTTTTATTGAAAACACTGTTGCTTACCAAACTGTAGCACATATCTTAGCCCTGCGAGGGTACCCACCCCTAGAGCTAAAAAGTGATGCCTAATAAAAGATTTTTAAAAAGGCATCAAAGGGGGGAATGTTGGGGAAATTAATAAAGTTTTACACCATAAGATGGCTGACGGGACTAAAACAGGCTCTGGTCTCTGGCTTGGAGGCCCCTCTTCCGGGTTCTTCTTGCCCTGTTTGGTGCGTGCGCAAAGACCTGCCACAGATATGGAAGCTGACAACTATAAATTACCCTTCCCCCCTTCATTCGGAGCTCAGATCTTTGGAGAAACGGTCTCCTCTGAGCCCTCCAGTGTTAAATAAATCTCTGATCCACCAAGATCTCTGAGTGCTGCTTGGTTTTTCTGCCGGCATTCCAGCCTGGTTCCATAACAAACTATACTTAAATAAAGAAAAAAATAATTTAAAAAAGAAGGCACATCCTAGGCATTAACACTTCCCCAGGAATCTATGCCAGTGGAGGTGAGAGGAAAAAGGACAGCTGATGTAGGAAGAATTTAAGCATCAAAAAGTTAAGGGTAAGGAAAGGACTGCAGTTTGAGATTCTGTGTTCTCCAAGACCCTCATTTACAGATGAGTAATCTGAAGCTCTGAGAAACCACCCAATTTTCCATCAGTTGCAGACAGAGCAGAGACTAATGTCTTGGTGTTCTGAATTCTAGGATAGTGATTTTTTTTTTTCAATAAGGCAGCATTTTTGTGGCAGAGTAATTTCTGGAAATACTCACATTTATTTGTGTCTGTTGTTCCTCTATGTCCTCACTCCCCATTCCCCTGCACCTTGGTGGTAACCAGGCTCTTGACAGACCTCTTGCAAGAGGGATTTCAGTGTAGAAAGCAGAAGCAGGCTGAAGTGACCAAATCTCTCATTCTTTTATAAAAGCCTAAAACCCCCATTGAGAACATACTGTCATAAAGGAGAAGGAAGAGACACTGAAAAGCCCAAAAAGAAAAAAAAAAGAGAGAGAGAGATCCCTACCTCTCCCAGCCCCACCTAGAAAGGAAGAGTCTGGGAGCACTATGAACTCAAGTACTACATAGTGCAGTTCCTCAAGGATGGAGGGAGATGCCTCTAATGTACCTAGAGGGAGGTAGAATTTAAGTCCCTAAGGCTCTCAGCTTCCCCTCTCCCACTGCTGGTATAGAAGATGAGGGTGTCAGTGGTGATTGGAATAGGTTAGAGATTAGTTGCCCTTGCCCTAATTTCTTGGTACCACAAGTGTCCCCTAAATTCTAGTGCCACCCTTGAATAGGCCTCCAGTAACAACTGACATGGAATTTTCTGCTTCTCTGTTAGGATGGGATGGGGCGTTTGAAGTCCTAATTTAGTTACACAACAAAATGAAACAAAGCAAAATAAAAGGAGTATTTATTGCCTACATACATCTGAGTTTATAGACAGAGATAGATGCACATTCCATTTTTGTTTTCTTGAATAGCATTACTTTTAATCATGGCATTTGTGGCCAGGCAGAGCACCCATTTCCTTGTTAGCAATGGGTACTGCACAGGAACCCTTGGGAAATCTCATCAGATGTTCCATGTATTAGGAGAACAATATAGGAAATGTGCTCAGGTATCCTGAGAGAGAAGGTGGAAAAGCAAGAAAGAAACTGAAGAAGCAGAGAACAGCCTTCAAGAGTCCATCAGATGGCAGTTATTCTCCCAGAGAATGAGACTATTTCCTAC
Organism: Acinonyx jubatus; assembly: GCF_027475565.1. Classification (NCBI taxonomy): domain Eukaryota; kingdom Metazoa; phylum Chordata; class Mammalia; order Carnivora; family Felidae; genus Acinonyx; species Acinonyx jubatus. The sequence goes on from NC_069389.1 coordinate 50,069,414, forward strand.
TGTGGCCATTAAGTGATTTATAATTAAGTAGCTCTTCATGAGGCAGTGATCCAATTGATGGTGGAGGTCTGAGAAGTGGGAGGCCCGTTCTCCAGGCATCTAAGTGCTCATATTTATTGACTCACTCTGCTATTCATCATATTCATCTTGTTCAGCCTTTCCCAGGCTGCTTATTAGCAGGTTTAAGTGGGCCTACCTGGCTGGGAACAATTCTCAGAGATCCAAGTCTGGGGGTGGGAGTGGGGGAAGGGAGTCCCTCCCTGGACTGACAAAGGCCTCTGATCTTGGCTTAGAGCTGGGAGATCTGCCTGGACACAGTGGAATAAGGAGGTATCCAAAGGTCTCTTTTAGCTTTAGGATGCTCTCACTTTGGGCCTGCTGCTGGGGGCATTTCTGGGATCCACCATGGCCATCCCTGATGTGAAGCTAACTAGAAGCTTCACTACAAGTGTGATAGAAAATGCAGGAGATTTAGAGTCCAGTTAGCTGGCTGTGTGAAATTTGCCAAGGGTCTTAACCTTTCTGAGGCTGTTTTCTCATCTTAAAATGTGCATAACAATAATGTTAACCTCATAGAGTTAAGGCATGGATTACACAAGATAGTGTGGCACATATCAATGATATTATTAATTCAGTGCTTGAGGAATTATTAATAGTAATCTTTCTCTTCCACCACATCTTCTATCCCTACCTTCTCTCTTTCTCACTTTGACTCACAGTCAATGTTCTGTATTACCAAGTCATTTCACTTGTCTATGGCTCCATTCCTACCTTGGTAAAGTGGGGATGAGATCATCTGCTCTGCCAACCTGTTTCAGGGGCCTTTTAAAAAGACAATGGAGATGGAAGGAGGTTGCAGATTAGAAAGTGCTACCCTCAGGTCACTTGCTTTTATTAGCTAGGTCTGAATCCCAGAAGCCATGCAGCTCAGCTGAAGTGTAGAAATTATACAGAGAAAGAACGTGGTCAGTAAGGCCCAAGCCCGATGTGGGTGGGGACAGTGGGGAGCTAGCAGCTTGTCTGCAGCATCCCCCAAAAGGCTTGTACAAAGGTATCTAATCTGTTGGGTCTACATATGCTCTAAACAGAAACTAAGAACAAAGGCAGTCTGTTCACTAGGTACAACCCCAGCCCTTAAGCAGACCAAAGAACAGCACTGGAGCTGATCAAGGTGGTTTCCTTAGTTATCTAAGGAAGGTATTAGGAGGTTACCTCCACCAACATCCCCTTCCAGTATTGCAAAGGACTCCCCAGAGGATCACAGTGAAGGCAGCCATCAGTTACAGCAGAACGGGAGGAGCTCTTACCAAATCATCTTGTTCAGCAGGTGCAATGCACCAGAATCATGTGGGGGCACCGCACCACAGAAAAGAACTCCACTCCAGGCCAACTGAGCTAGAAGGGGGTGGGGAGTGCTGAACTTTGGCAGTTGAAAAGTTTCCATGGGTTACTCTATGGTAGCCCAATCTTCTGACCTGCATATGGAAACTAGTCAAATCTATGCCCATGCCACCCATATATTGTTGATGGGGAAACTGAGACTCAGAAGAAGGGTTTTGCCCAAGTCCAGCTGATGATGAGGGATGAAAATTAGGGCAGAAATCTAGGCCTTCCATACTACACAACCCCTTGAATTTCCATTGGATGTAATAAGATCTTCCTAGATCTTGCTCCAAAATTTCTCTGAGCAACCATGGCCCTCTTCCTTCCATGAGCAGTCCATGACAGAGAATTCAACTTCTACAAATTATTAACTTCCATTCCAGGAGGTTCTCTCATTTCTCTCTTGTTAAACTGCTTTTATTTTGGCTTTTCTTGATTCATGAGGTACTGGGGGCCACCAAACTTCTCTGCTAGTCTGGGGAAGGATCCCAAGGGGCTTTCTTATGTGTCTTTGGCAGCACTGTCTACAGTCTATAGCAGTTTCAAGCAGCTACTATTTCAGGCCTTCTGGCTTGGACATGGCAATTGGGAAGAACTCAAGGGAGCCCACTAGCAGGTGTCAGAAGCCCTTTCTTATCAGGAGCGAAGGGCGAGACACATGCTTCCCACTCAGCCCCACACCTGAATAGGTGGAGCAGGCAGCTGCCCAGCCAGTATCTCTGTCCATAAACTTGGGTAAAGAATGCCATTCCTGCAGCTTGGCTGGAGAATCCCTCTATTTCGACGAATTCTTTTCATGAAGCCATCAGTAGTAGGTCCACACCTCTACCTCCTGGCTGAAGGGGATGCCAGCACACTTGCATGAACTGAGGCCAGTTTTAGAAGTGCTAGTAAATCCCTGGAAGTTCTCAAAATGTGCAAAGTGTGATGGAGAGTTTACCAACATCAGAGAGATGCAGAGCATGACTTGGATAAAGAACTGAAGTTTCCTCTACTTTTAGTTTCAGCTCTGGCTTCTATTTCCCCTGCTAGGTGATTCCCACCCCCCCCCCCCCAATCAACCTCCTTGCTTTCTCCATTTCCCTTCAAGGCTAACCCCAACAAACATGGGTCACGGCATGCTGCTGTGGAACAAACCAGAAGAATTCACTTTTTTTTTGACTGGGGGGGGGTTCTTCTTGAACCCAGTTTATTAGCATTCAGCAAAAGAAATATATATTATTACAAATAGGCAGTGTATCAAGATATCTAGGTGTCAAGGAGAGCTAGAATTGGAGAGGTCACAATCCAGACAATCCTGTGATGTCTCAAGGAATAGGGAAGGGGAAGCTAGGGTATTCACAGGGGCCATGCTCCCCATTTTACACTGGGAGAGAAAAAACTCTTATACATGGGGTGGGGATGTACTGCAGTTACCAATTTCTTCCCTCTGTCCTCTAGCCATTTTATTTAATGTGACCTAAATATACATTCCTGGTTTCTTCTCCACCCCGCCCCTATATACAGCAGGGGAAATAAGCACCAATAGTAACAAGAATAATAATTAAATAAAGTCCTGCCTCTCAGTAGGCCCAACCATCACACATATACATGCCACGTGGATTTTCTTCTTTGGAGTGACTGTAGGATAGAAAAGTGGGAATCAGGCCAGCAAGCCATCACCCTGATGGTCACTGTTCCCCGAAATACCATTTGTATGTGAACTGGAGCAGGACAGAGCAGGAGGGGATGGTGGTAGGGGGATAAATACCCCCAAAGCAGCAAGAGGGGTCAAGGAGTTTCCCAACATATCTTCTGGCAAATGTCACAATCAACTGAGTTCTTGGGAAGTCCCCTGCAAGGATTTCCTCAATGAGATGGCTAATTCCTAGTGGTTAAAGCACCATTGCCCTCTGTCTCCCCAGCTTCTTAGGGAGAAAGGACATGATAGAAACTCCATGTCCTTCCCACTGGGTGGAAAATGCCCCCAAAATGCTTCCTTTGGAGAAACTCAACATGGTAAATAGTACAACATGGTCACTCTGATCTCAAAATGAAAGCACAAAATATAAAAAAGGAGGGAGAGAAAAATAGGGAGAGTGAGAGATGGGTACTTTCAGAAGGTCTACACATGAGGAAGGGGCAGGGCCCAAAAGAAAAAATAAAGCCATAAAACAATATGCTATTTACCAGGTTCCTCATGCCTGAAACATCTGGCATTTGTCATCGTACCTGGGCATATTTGCCATTCCTATGAAGGAGGGAGGGGGGTGGACAGTAAGATACATTGGGGTGAAGGGAGAGGAAAGAGGGAGGGCCCTAGGCAGTTGAGATGCCAGCCCTCTGCACAAGCAGCAACAATTTTTGTGTCATCTTTGTTTTGTTTAAAACTATAAACAGCACCGCTTAAAAATAAACCAGAAAAGAACAATTGATAAACATTGTTTTCCATGAATATAAAATGCAAATAATACAAAAATAGATAATTGACTTTTGAGATATATATATATACATATATATATATACGTGTGTATATATATATATATATATATATATATATACACACATACATATATATACATATGTGTGTGTGTATGTGTGTGTGTATATATATATAAATATAAATATATATATATATATATATATATATATATATATATATATATATATATATAAAACTTGGATGCAACATACACATGGGTACACTTGAAGTCTCCCTGCTAAATCCCCCATGCCTCCCTCTAGCTATTGGACCCAGGGGCTGAGGGCAGGTGGCATGGTGGCACTGGGAAGGGTGGGAGAGTTGCTGGCAGCAGGATGAGAGGAACACACCTTGGGTGTAGGAAGCTACTTCCCTGCTTGGTACAGCACTGAGGAGGGAGAGAGACTAGTGTTGACCAAAGCCTTTGGCCCAGAAGGCTCATGGCAGGTGCCCAAGCTGAGTGCCCCAAATCAGGGCTTCCTTGAAGGCGCTAAATCACCGAGAGACTGGTGGCCCTTAAAGAAGCCTGATAGGTGACCTTCTCTATCCACAATCATTGTTTCTCCAAGGACTGGTCTCATCTGACAATTCTCAGGATCAGAGATGTCTGGTACTAGAAAAGCCTTCTGGGTAGCAAGATGATGGCAGACACCTCCTCTCAAGTCATATCTTCCCATGAAATCACATCCACAAGCATTATCCCAGGACCTTGCAATGCAGATATGGTATTCATCTGGTCACAGCCTAAGAGATGTGGACTTGACATCAACACCTTTAATAGTCTGGGGCATATTTGCTGTCAGCCAAGCAAGCACCAGCTATCTTTGGGAAGAGACCTGGAGTTTGATTGGTTCTCCCAGTATCACCCTGTGCTGCCATTCCATGTCCCCAGCCATTTCTTCCTTCCTTTTCTAGGCTGTAGCTGGTATTTGGCCATGAACTGCTTGGATCCAGAGTGAGAGTCAAAGGAGCATGCTTCTGCAGCCATGCACCTTGACTATCCCACTTCTGGTGGTGAGGATTGTGTCCTTGGGCTGGCTAGGACACTGAAAGGACTTGAAGGCAGTAATGTTGTCCAAACCATGAGGTGTTGCTCAGTTCTAGGCCCTACTCTGTGCTATGTGACCTTCCAAAGCCAAGCAATGTGTTTCAGGACTATGACTTGTCCCCTCAGGGGCAGCATGTCTTGTTGCCCTCTTTTCACTGAGGGCAGCCCTCTGCCCTTGGCCAAAGGCTGACCACCTACTTTTTCTTTTCATGGGCTGGTGGCCCAGTATACTCTGAAGGCTGGTGATGGCTCTACTACCTGCTATGGCTAGCACAGTCCACATACAGATAGGAGCTTGAACTGCCCTGAAGGACAAGCAGAGAGAGAGGAGGCAAGTAGCAGGGTTTCCCTTGTTGTAAAGGCATTTGGTGTATTTTCTGCCAAACAGCCAGGCCTACTTCAGCCCTACCCTCCCAGGGAAACTTTGGTAAAAGGCAAAATGGTTGGAATTTGGGCATTTCTCTTCTGGAATGCTGTGCTTGGGGTGAGGAGGGCCTTCCTCATGCTCTTTCTTTCTCTAACTCCATGAGGGATGTATTTCTTCACAATACAGACAGAGTTAGCCTGAAGAGCTGGTCTGGCTCTCTTGAGCAGTGCTGTTGGTGTCATGCCAACTTTTGTGGTGCTTCCAGGTGTGTAACTTCTATCAGATAGATTTACTCTTTGTGGGAAGGAGGACTACCAACCCCAATCTGAGAAATGGTGACAAAGACCAGCACAAACACATTCCCTGGCCAAGGGGAAGGTGCCCATAAAGTCACCTTGACTCAGGGGGCCAAGAGCCTCTGTTCCCAAGAGCCCTGTTGACCTTTTAACAGGCATGGAGATAAGCAGAGCCAGGGTTGGGGGGCAAGAATTATAATTTGGGTCAACACAACCAGGCAAAACATGTTCTATATTCTATTTCCAATAAAGAAATTAAAAGGAACCCTCTCTTACTGGTGATTAATGAGAGGTTGAGCCAGGTTAGATTAGCCTTTTGCAATGCCTTCCTGACAGCAACTCTTCCACACCAGCATTTCCAAGCTAGTTAAACATGAAAACTGTGGATACAGAAGGGAGTGTACCATTCACTCCATATAGGGCTGCAATTCCCATGCAAATCAGAAACCTGCAGCTTGGCAGAGTGAGGACAGATCACAGTCTTTCCTCTCATGAAGCCCAGCCCTTTGAGGATGCTAATTGGAAAATGAAAGTTCTTTAGAGAGACCAGAACAGCAGCCTAGATGCCTTTGGTATCCTGTCTCTTGGGAGTGCTAGCCTGGTGCCTCTGAGCCTCTTTATAGCAACCAAATGAAGGGGTGGGCAAGGCTTAAGGAAAATTTGCTTTTTGGGGAGAAGGAATTTTCTCTTCTAAGAAGCTAGGCTTCCTTGAGCTTTGCAATGTCTAAAATTCTCTCCTGACAACTGGGACAAATGGAACTCCTTTTCCTATTCTTCCCCTGAAACCCACAAAAAAACCTAACCCCCTATAGCCAAGCTTAGTTTAGGTTACTTCTCTCCCTGTGTCTCAATTAAAAGACTATGTCCCTTGTGATGAGATTATGAAAATTTCCTTTGGATACAAAAAAAATCAAAAGTGTCTGCAACTCAGGCAGTCACAAGCTTAAGAGAGGAAGAAGGAAAAAAAAATCCTATCATTCCACAACTCAAGACTTATGGCAGTATCTATGACAGAACCCTATTTTGCCTTCTGTTTCCAAATGGATGAATTTGATCACTCCATTAAGGGGATTAGAATTTTTTCCTTCAACCCAAGTTATCATAGGCCATGTTAAAAGGCCCCCATCTGGTTACGATGCCAAAGTACACAGCAATAGGCAGTAAGACATATGCTACTTGATCCTCTCTAAGGGCAGCTAGCTGGGGTGAACAGATTATATAATCATCTGATGTATTGGTGGCAGCTATGCCAAGACTGAAGGGAGTGGGGGTGGAGAGGATCTGTACCATTATTTCACATTGTTAATAGCAAACAAGCCCTCTGTCCTTAAGTGGGAAGCAGTGCAGACCTGGCTGCTCATCAGTGGTGCATCATTCACTGTGTGGGGGGGGTGGTGGCAGGGATATTAACGGGTCAGCCTGTGTCAAGGATGCATGCTATATATATAATCACTAACTGGGCAACTGGAATAGTCACAAAAGTACAGCATCTCAAATCCTGCATGGGCAACAAGAAACCCCAAAAGGGAAAACTGGAGCACAGAGCAGCAGTAGCCTCCCAGGGAAGATGTACTCAAGCTGAATGTGACCACAGATTGGCAGAAGAGGGAAGTGGGAAAACAAAGGCAAAAACTCATAGGAGCTTTCCTTGGCCAAAAGGATTTTCAAGTTAAATAGCAACCCCCACCCCCCACCCCTCTGCTCAACCCCTGATCCCCAATCACATGCTTAGGCCCCATGCCCCCACTCCAGAATAGATGATGACTACTCAGCTAGGTTTCCATTCACAGCAGTGGAGGAATAGCTGGTGGGGAGATAGGCACCTTGCTCAGCCCTCTCCTTTGACAGGTCAAGGCTGGAAGCCCTGTAGTGAATGGGTTGAGGCTGTTGGGGCTCAGGCTGGACCCTGGACAGCTGAGGGATGCCATAAGTGATGCCCACAGGCTTGGCCTGGGACAGAGGGCTGGGGTTGAAGCCTCCAGAACTGGAGGAGCGACTGGGCTCATCAATAGGCAACAGCATATCTTGAGGCCTGGCTCTCATATTCTGAGAGGCCTGTGGCTGCAGGTTATAACAAGGGACCATGGGAAGGGGTAGGTGTGAAGGCCGAGCTAGCTGAGGCCTGGATATCCCAGGTACCCTTAGCTCTGGCCCTGATACTGAGAGCAACATTGACATGGCCACAGGAGGTATGCAACAGGTTGTCTGCCCATATGGAGAAGGGCCAGAAGACTCATCCAATTGGCTGGGACTTATCCAGGCAGGGCCTGGCCCCATTGGGAGAGGACAGGGAGCCCAGGCAAGCCAGTCGTAGGCTGCTGGTGGTTCAGTATACAGGGACAAAGGACTGTCTCTTCCCCATTCTCCTCCTCCTCCACCTCCTCCTCCTCCTTCTTCTTCTTCATTTGAATCTTGCTGCTGAAACTGAAGCTCATCAGACACCATGTATCCCTGGGCCAGGTGGGAATTTGAGAGCTCCAGCTCCAGGGTCTCCGCAGTGTCCAGAGAGCGGCTTCTCCTGTTGAGGGCCATGGCAGCAGGTGGAGGTCGAGGGTGCATGCCAGGCAGTCCCAAGTACCGAGGGAGACTGCTCACACCCCAGGGCAGACCTTGGTAGAATCGGCTGTGGTAGTTGGTGAATGTGTGTTTCTGGTAGTAGCCCAGCTCAAAAGCTTCCAAGGAGGCTGCAAGGTCTTCATCATTCTGGAACTCAGGATTCTCTTCACACTTGCCTTCCCCATCCCGTTCCACATCAGCAATGTCAAAGGTCACCATAGGGGGTAGCTCAGGGAGGTTTTGAGTGAAGGATGAGTCAGAGTCAGAGCTGCAGGACATGCTGGAGAAGAGGTTTCCACTGCTGGTGAACTCCACAAGGGCCTGTGAGAAACTTACAGTGGCATTCCCTTCCTTCTCAACCTCTTCTTCCTCTGGATCCTCAGGGGGTGAATAAGTAGGGTAAGCCTTCCTGGGAGATCCTCCAAAATTTGCTTCTTTCATGTCTGGCTCAAACATAGCATCACTTTGGAAGAGCTGCATTAGACAGGTACTTTGATCTTTCTTGGAGCAGATTCCCTCAAAACGTTTCTCTAGAGGACGGAAGTCCCTCCAGTCTGGCTCACTGCCTGCAGTGGTAGGGAAAGCTGAGGTGGTTCCCCGGTGGGAAGTCTGAGAGGCCCCTGATGTCCCTGCCACTAGGCCCATCACTGATGGGCCTAAGGGCCTCATCTGATATTCCATGATGGGCTTCTCTTGCCAGGCCTGAACCTCCCGGACTTGAGCCTCTCGAGCATGGGCCTCTCGGGCATGTGCTTCCCTAGCACAGGTCTCCCTGGCATAGGCCTCTCGGGCTTGGGCCTCTTTGACATGAGCTTCTCGGGCATGGGTCTCCCTGGCATGAGTTTCTTGGGTATAAAACTCCCTGGTGTGAGCCTCTCGGGCACATGCCTCCTGAGCCTCTTGGACCTCGAGCTGCTCTCGCCGAAGCTCCCAATATAACAACTGTTTCTGGATGGTCACTAGCCGTTCTTCTTCTGTCTCCATTGCCCCAGGTGGCCGAGAGGAAGAAAAGGGCTCAAAGTTCAAGAAGGGGTCAAATTTTTCAGAGCTGCGACCATGGAGGTCATAAAGACAGTCATCCAGAGGTGGGGAGGCCTCAAGACTATCATCTGGCTCATAGAACTCATACAGGGCATCTCCACTGTAGCTATCTCGGGGCAGGCAATCCCTGCGGACAAGCCCTAAGGTCTCACCTGAATCACCCTCAAATCCAGGTGTTGTGGAGTCATAATAACCCTCATCACTATTGGGGGCAGACTCTTGCTGGTCACTCTGAGGAGTCAAAAGGTCCCCAGGGGCTAAGCCAGGATAAGATCGAACTGAGTCAAGGAGCATGTAGCCATGCTCTCCTGGAGATGTGATGGGATGGTAGCCTAAATGCAGATTGGGTCTTGGGTACATCTGGGCACTTGCCCACAGATACTCTAAGTCATAATCTTCTTCCTCCTTGACATCCTCTTCTTCTTCCTCTAATTCTACCTCGTCATCCTCCTCTTCTTCCTCATCATCATCATCTGGCAAGGCCATCTCCTCCCCACCTCCTTGGTAGGTCACCAGGCAGGAACTTCTCTTGGTCCCATCTCGATTTGCCCTCTGGCCTCCAGAGGCCATGCTGTCTGTCATACTGTCCATGTCCTGCTCTGCTATGATGTCACCACAACCTGTCAGTGAGTCAAAACTTTTCAGGGATGTGACATCCCCAAACAGGAGGCTCAGCTGGTCCCCAACAGGGCCATTTGGTGGATTTACCTCTTCTGCTACCAATTTCTCCCCTGTTTTTGGACTGTGGGGCTCCTCTGGGCCACTGGCTTCAGAGGCAGACTTGGACTGCAGAAGTGCTGAGGCACAGTCCTCCATGGGTTTTTCTGTATCTTTACAGGCTGTCTTCTCAGTGACTGCTGGAGAAGACTCTGGTACTAAAGAAACTTTTGACCCAGGGGTATCTTGGGTTTTGGCATTTTCCTTTCTGTGAGCTTGGAGGATATCCTCAGCACAGGGCAGAAGGGCTGAGCTTACACGTTCATGAGGCCTGGCTCTGGCCCCTTCAGACCCCTTGGCCCCTAGCTTATTTTGTTCAGCCCCAGAGACCTTGCTTTTCCGGTGACGGCGGATACTGCTGAAAAAACCTTTCAGGCCTTTCTTTGGCTTGGGCACAGAGGGAACCTTCTCAGCCCCAGCTTTGTCTGTCGCTCCAGCCACAGATGTTTTGCTTTTGGAGCCTGTCTCCAAAACCCCATGGGCACTCTGAGAACTGGGAAGTTGGCAAGGTGATTCAGGCAAAGGTAAGGCAAATCTGGTTCCTTCACTGACACTGTCTTCAGGGCCATGGGCTGCTTCAGTCAGGCCATCGTGGGTCTTGCTCTTGCTAAGACCCTTCTTGGAGATGCCTTTCCCAGAACCTTTGCTTCGCCCCCCTCCAAAGAAACTAGGCAGGGTACAGATACCCTTCCTGCCACCAAAAAGTTTCATGGCAGTTTTCTTCAGCCTACCTGGGCCAGATGAGGGTGGCTCTGACACTGGCTCTTCTGTCATCTCAGCTGCATTGTTCTTGGCTCCTTTCTCTGCCCGTTGGTCCTGGGTGTCCATAGAGGCTGCTGCTCCCTTGGCCTGAGAAGCTTCATCCTTTCCAGTCTCCATGGTTATGGGGACAACTCAGGTATGTTCAGCTAAAAAAGCAGCCCTTTGGCTTCCAGGCACTGTTATAACATCATCCGTCAGGAAGCATCACAGTTGGGCCTAGAGGAGATGAGAGAAACAAAGATAGAGAGAGTGTACTGCTAAGCAAGCATCCAGGCTATGTTTGTTTTCACAGGTGTCTTTTATTTCAGGCTTAAGTGGAACAAGAAAGAAAGTAAAAGAAAATGTATGAAAAACCTTAATGCAACCCATATGGTTGGCTTGCTAGGCCAGCCTCCCCTGGGCCCCAAGGCAACATAACCCTGAACAACAGGCAGCCATCACCCCAACCCCTCACTAGGTCCACTCCCTTCAGGCCACCCTAAGCTCAGGAGAGCACTGGGCAGGAGGAACTTCAGTTGTGGGAAATGCCCAGTTGTGCTATTGACTGCAGGGGTAATTATCAAAGGGGGTAGGAAGGGGGAGGTAGGAAAGGCAAGAGGAAGGTCAGCTAGGATGACACAGGATTTTTGCCAAACAGCCCATTCAGTCCTAACTGGGCTCTTCAAGATCCAGGCCTCAATTTCACATTAGTCTGGGTTCTCACAGATATTTTTCATGGGGTTAGAAAGAAAAGTAGACCTGAAGTTCCACTTCTTCCCCACAGGCTCCCTAAATTGCAGCATGCCAATGCTCAGACTGTCAGAAGCCCAGAGTAGGAGCCTCACAGGCCCACATTCCAGAGCTATAATCCAGGATCTGCTAAAAAAGCATGGTGGCCTCGGGGCAAGGCACTCTATGGACTTCAGTACCCTTGGTCCAAAAGGCCCAGCAATACTTCCCCTTCATAGTGGTTATGTGAGGGGTGGGTCTAGGTCAGACTCTCTATTGACTGTCCTACTGGGAAAAAAATAATGTGGTTCTTGGTAACTGGAAACCCCAATTTCCATTTTAGAACCATGAGGCAAACTATGTCTTCTCTACTCCCCTCATTATTTTGGCCCCCATCTAGTTCCCTATCTAGAAAGGGAACTCCTTGAAGATATAACTCCACGTGATTCACATTCCTGGTCTGTAAGTAAGGCTCTCAATAGCAATTAAATAAGCAAACCTGGTACAAGGCACACCCTTCTGGTCTAGGCCCCCAAATTCTCCAAATATCCAAATGCCACAGAGATGGAATAAAGACTATCCATCACACACACCCCAACACATGTCCCCCACCCCAAGTCTGATATATCCATTCTAGTGACTGAAGCTGGTTGACAGATGGATCAGTGACCAGCCTGCTAAAACTCGTGACCTCTCCCTGGAAAGTTCCTTACCATTGTTTCCCTTCTCTGTAGGGTAGCCACAAGTAGACAGGGAGCTAAGGAAGGAGGGGAGGCAGAACAACTGCTGGGAGCCAGAAAGAGACAGACAAGCATTGCTGGTGTCCCTGGAGTAGTTTGCCAGCACATCAGCCCCGTAATTGGTTGCAACAGTAATAAGACTCACACATTCACCTGCAGTAGAAGACTAGGGACCAGCTTTGGGATGGAGAGAGACTGGTAGCTAACTAGCCCCTGAACTCATTGGAAGAACCCTCCTGGAGCGCTTATCCTGTCCTTCAAACATGAATTTTGCTCCCTGTGCCTTGCTTGACTTGACACTTGAATCATCAGTGTGATCCCAACTTCCATCAGGAGCACTCTGCATAACTGAAATATTAAACTTGGAGCAAGATAATGGCTGGTTATCCAGAAAATAAAAGAGAAAAAAATATCTGATCCCTTCTCTGCAGAGATGTGTATTGTCATTTACTCAGGTTTTTTTCCTAGATGACATATTTTTACATGATATTGTTTTACCTCAGCCCTGCAACTGATAGCCTTACAATAGACAGTGCCATCCCCCACAAATATACAATCATGCATACACACACAACCACTCAGAGTCCTTTCCTCAGGGGTCATATGGGAATAGGGGCCCTATCATCTACGTGAATTCCGCACTTTTCATATCACAGATTTTGCTTCAGCCCTGAAATTATTGACAGTGTTGTCATTATGGTGCTAGACATGGAATAGCAGGAGTGGAGTTGTTTATGAAATTGTATTCCCCTCTGTGGAATTTATGAAACAAACCTCTTCTGAACATTTGGTGAGTGATAGACATTAAGCTCAGTTCTACAAGGTAGCCAGTGCTTTTGGGGGAGTTCCTAGGCTAATAGGGAGAGGGTACTATATATAACAGTCTGAAGGCACAACATAATACAAACCTTAAAGAAGAGCCCCCATTATTGCTTAAGATGCATGAGGGAGTATCATTATTTATACCTTGTTATAACCCACTATAAATCTGAAAAGCAGAAAGACACCCCCCTGGGTTCAGAAAAGCTGCATTGAGGAGGAGGCATTCAATCTAGGCTTTTTCAGACAGGATTGAGTAAAAATGACAATGATTTAGAGGGAGGGATGAAGGAGACTAGTAAGTGTGGCTGGGCATGAAGGAAGACCAAGGGCCAAGTGAAAAACCTCATGGATCTAAACATCCTTGTGGATAGAAGGCTGAATTGTCCTGCTGGGTTTGGGGATGGAGTTCTTATGAACAGAGAGATTCTGCACATTGAATCTTAAAGAGAGCTGCTTTTCAGAACCTTGATGCCTTGGCTGGAGGGAAATTCCTAGGGCCTTTTCTTACCTTTGCTATTGTGCTTCTCTGGGGTAAAGGCCAGCATACTACTTTCTACATCATTTACTTCCCTGCCACAGGAATCTGCAGTGTGTTGTGGAAGAAGTCATGGGCTGCAGGGCTGGGTTACAGGCCATGCCAGGGGACTCTGAACAAGCCAAGGTACCCCTCTTAGGGTTGGACACTTGTGAAATGGAGATCACATTATGATCTCCAGTGGTATGAGAATTAGATGGGATAATGGACACCACACACATTTTGTAAAGTGCAGTGCAAATGAGAAAGATTGACATTACTGTTATTACCACCTTCCAGGTCAGATCCCACTTTCTTAGGAAATAGCAGACCATGTATAAAAGGCCACTTATTTGGGTAAGGCATTCATTGTGGGGAGCCTTAGGGACCAGCTGCCTTGGCCATGCTAAGGAGGAGCCAAGTGTGAGGGGATTTTAAAGACATGAGTGTGGTTTTATACAAAGTCCTCTGTGTATGTGTGGTGGGAGTAGGTGAAGTAGGCAGGGATGTCTCTGGGACTAGGATTCTCTCCCCCTAGCTTCAGGCCCTCCTCCTAACTAGGACCAGGGTCATTTTTGCTGGAAAGGACCAGACTTAAAACTGTGTTGTCTCCCATTTCCCTGCCTTGTCCCTCCCAGGGCCACAAAGCTCCCCACAGATACCCATAATGCCTTAGGTTTCACAACCTGTGTGGCTAAGTTTCAGGTGGAATGTTGGGTAAGGGAACACTCTAAGGCTACTCTGTGGTCCCTGGCAGGGGCTGTTTATTGCAGTTGCTACTATCATTGGTAGGGAGTGGGCTGTGGCCATCTCTGCTCTCAGGCCCAGCCTCAGGCCATGCTGGGACCAGTGGAAGGTTGGCTATTAGGGCAGAGCTTCTTTCTTCTCCTTTCCTCTCAAAACACAAGCAGGATACAAGCCACAAACTTGCCCCAGGAACACTTCTTAGTGAGAAGGAAACAGCTGCGGCCTGAGCCTTACATATTTTGCTCCCAGCTCAGCTTCCTGGGGCCAGCTGAGCCAACTTAGAATTCAGGAAAGAAGTGTGTGGATTCATGCAGTAGCTCCAGAGGCATGACCTCAACCACTCATAGTTCTCAAGACTTCCACCAAGCAGTATCTGGGGCAAGACTACTCTGGGCCCATCTTGCCCATGTGTGTGGGTGGGTAACTAAGGAAGGAGTGATGAGGATAGGGAGCACCCCCCCAAGAGTCAGCCAGTTCTCACTATAATCAGCTCTGCCTACCTGGGGGAAATCTAGAAAGTTCTTTCAGTTTCCTCACCTGGAAAATGAGGCTACTGAGAGTGTCTACCTCTTAAAATTATTGTAAGGAACCACATCAATGTATTTAAAGTACCAAATAAAATTCATTATATAACAGAGGCTCAAAAACATAGCGATTAATTTTTAAAATATTTTCTTCAAACTATAGTTGGACAATTTCTAGAGAAACTACCTCAGTCAGGATTGAGAAGGGTATACTCCAGGCCTTTATGGGTAAGTCACCAAAACTCTTTGGGTCTCAGTTGCCCCAAATGGTAAATGAGGGTAACTATGTAGTTATCTCACAGGAGGCTTTAGCTGCTCTTTTAGCCAAACTCAGGGACCCAAATTGTTGCCTCAAGTCAGCTATTGGCTAGTAGCTCTGGATTGTCTGGGAATTTCAACTAGCTAAGTTCCACAGCATAGGCCAGAAAGGTCAACAATTCAAACTCAGCTAAATGCACCAACATCAAAGGAAATGCAAATGAAGTGCCCTTCACCGAATCAGGGCACTTACCAGTTTACAAAGCACTCCCCACTCCCTCATCCCCACCTTGGCCCTTCTTAGCAATCTATTAACCAGTCTAGGTGGGAGGTGGTAACTCCTTGTCACAGAGAAAGAAATTGCCTAGGCTTGGGAAAAGCCTTACCTAAGTTCACACAGTAGAATGGTGACAGAGCCACACCAGCTCCTGGGCCTCTGCAATCCGTATCCCAATGCCATTCTACTTCACTGTGCTAGCTACCAATAGAAGGAGGAAGACTGAGTAAAAGGACTGTAAAGGTTCCCTTCATACCTGAAAGCCATCATCTCTCCCTCCCATCCCCTGTCCCAGACTAGCTGAGCTTTCTCTGAAGCATTTCCAGTCCTCACTTAACTTCTACTGTTTTGGCCCCACCTAGCACATTCCAGAAAGCCTGCTGACTTCAGTCAGAATCCAAGGGCTGCCAATCCAGTCTGTTGCTGCTCTCCTCATCAGCAACTCCATCACCAAACTGTGGAACATGTTCTTTTACTCTCCTTTTCCTTTGGAGATAAGTTTGATGGGCCAAAATAGGTTCAAACAGAAACATGCCATTGGGGACAAAGATGCAGATTTGAGCTATAGTTTAAAGGAAATGACCTATGAGATGATCTGGAACTTGAATCACCCATTTCTAAAGCCCACAGCCAAGGTCCACTCTTAAAACCTTTGTTACCATTAAGGAGCACCTCCTCTCAAGAAGGTATTCCATAACCTCTAGATGCAGCACAGACTCCAACATGGACCCTCTCACCTTGGCTCCCATTTGCCCACTACCAGCCCCTCAAATGAGTTAATGAGTTAACATACTCAGCATAGGGTAATTCATTCAGGCAGACCTCAGTCTGTTCATTTCTCTCAAATGGACCCTCCTTCATCTTATAATCACTACAACTAGCACAGAGCAGAACCTCAAACAATATTGGTTCAACTAAAATCTAATTCAGCTGGAGTTTTTCAGCCCAGAACTAAAATGCCAGCTTCATCCCTTACAGGTAGTAAGGTTCGAGAAATTGGCCTAAAATCCATGAGACTCAAATGCCTTACCTGGAAAATAAAGAAAATGCTACCTATCATGTAGGATCACTGTAAGGATTAGAGATGATAAATGGAAAGGGTAAAATGCTCTCTAGTTACTGGCAAATATTCAGTAAAGGGCCACTTGCAGCCACCTTCACCACTCCAGCTCCTCAGCTGCCAGCCCATGTCCTCTGAAGATGACACAAGCCTCTTATCTGAGCTCCCTCTGGTCCTTCCCTGCCACAACGCAGAAATCTCACCCCTTGCCTCTCCTTCTTCCATCTCCTCCACACACTTGCCAGATTCATTTTTACAACCCTAACTTCAGAGCACCACTCCTCTACTTACCAAATTATTCCACACTGCCTACAGGATCAGGGCCAAACCCCTTTACCTGACCTTCAAGACTCACTCTTCCTGCATGCCCCTTGCAGTTCCCTAATCTCACTTCTCTACCCAAATACACAAGGACTTCTCTAGTCTGGAAGATATGGTCACCAAGACACTACTTATCCCTAGAAATTGGCTTTACCAGTGAGCCTTCTTGATGCCCTACTTTCTCCTTAGGCTGCTGAGGTTCCCTGCCCATTTGCCTAGAATGATGGGGTCTCTGGGAGCCAACTTGCTACTCCCCTCTCAGGCTCCCAAATTTCCTTAGAGAGGAAAATACCTGAGGTGGGTGACATGCCTACATAGTAAGTCTTCTACTATATCAGTACTAACCCAGCAAGGGTGACACTGGAGACCGGCGCCACCACCCTCCACCCAGTTCAGATGAAGAATAAGAGAGCTAACTCCAGGGAAACAGATGTGACAAGGCAGCCAAAGCCTAAAGAGGAACAGTTGATCCAAATGAACAATGGACACCCCTGACTTTCCCATGTGTCCACTCCCCTATATATACCATACCCTATGTGAGAGTCCAGGTAAGAAAACTGAGGCTTGGGAAGGGATCAGAATCAGTGTACTTAGAGGAAGAAAGCTTGAATTGAGGGCTTTATGCTCCTGTGTAACCTTGAGCAAACCCCTTCCCTGTTCTGGGCCTCAGTTTCCCCATATGGAAATGGGAGGTTGAACTAGGGGTCTGCTTACCCCAGGCTGTGTAAGAAGCCAGGAGAAGGGTAGACCTATGATCAGTTTTCTAGTGGCTGAAGAGGAGGCATGGTGGGAGCATGTGATTTTGGGGGTCCTAGGCTTTAGTGGGAGGCCCGCATGCCTAGTTGGTTGGGCTCAGTCTACCACTTCACTACAGCCAAGCTTCATTTCTCATGCCTCCCTCCACAGAATCCCACCCAACATTTTACTTTTTCAAGATGCACTAGGCCTGGCCTGCAAATATTTCCTCTATGTCCAGAAAGGAGGGGGAACAGAACTGGTCTGGCCCAGCTCTCTCTCCCCTGAGAAGAGCTGCAGCCCCCAGCAGGGAGGGCTGAGGAATGCTGTCTGAAGAAGCTGGGTTAGTACTTGCTTCCATGCTCACCAGGGAAAAAAAAACAACCTGTAGGAGATGAAAGCATTGAAGGCTCTACAATAAGAACTGAATATCAAAAGGTCACAAATGTCTCTGCAGCACCACTATGTCTGCCTCTGCTCCCACCAAGCCACCTTGTACCATTTTCTTCATTGTCCTTGTCATCCCCTAATCCCGAAAGGGAAGGTATGGGGAAGCAACGCATCCTCACCCAGTTGGCACCTGCACCTCCGCAGCGGTTCTGGTTTCTGTAACTTTCTTACTAGAATTACATTTACACATGCACAGGTTTGAAAAGTAAGACCAAGTAGAGGAGATGAAAAGCTCTGTATTATTTAATTCAGAGAACAGAAGTTGGGGGTGGGAAAAATGGTTTAATGCCCATGAAATCTCCAATGGTTTGTTAAGCAGTAGCAATGATGGCCAGCTGCCCCCAACACACACACACACACACACACACACACACGTGCCTGTGCCTGCACACAGGTTTATGTATAGCATGACAGGGTCAGATTAGCTTCGAAAAAAAAAATTCCTGGCAGTGTGAGATGCATGACCCAGGAATGAATGACACAGGGAGGAAATGCCTCCTGTGGAGGCTTTACCTTTATCGCCTAGTTTATCTGCCTGGACTGAATTCAAGGCAGAGGAACTGATGGAATAACACTGGGCATGTCCTCTTCTAGCCTCCAGTAGCCTATCTGTAAGTGAGGGGGCTGGAAGCTCCTTTTCCCTCCTTGATTCCACAAGCAACCCAGTGACCTGCCAGGTTAGCTGTTATTTATCTCATTTCCTTATTCCCCTGAACCAGAAGAACAGGGCTGCCTCCACCCCCTATACACACACACTTTCAGAGAGTGTAACAGTTCTTGAGGAATTTTTAATGCTTCCACTATACTAGGAGAGAATCACTGGATTTCCAACTTCTTCCAACTACCTCTCCTCCTTCTGAAACTTTCAACCCCCAACAGGCTCCAGACCAAGACTAAGAAGCAAAATAGACATGAAAGGGGAGGTAGAGTTCTCCAGAGAGGGCCCCAAGCTAAACCCAGCACCTTCTCACTCTTGAGGAATGGGTGAGGTGAGATTAGAGGTTGGTTAATGAGATTTTTGTGAAATGGAGGCCACTGGAGATAGTGGGACACAGTGTAAGAGTCCCTGTACAGGAGGCAGCAGCCTATCCCTAAATGCTGTGTGACCTTAGGGAAGTCCCTGTGCTTTCCAGGACTCAGGATTCCCATCTTGTAAGCACAGGAGTCGAAGCCGGTGCTCCCTGAAGGCCTGTCCAGTTGGAAGGTTGGGCATCAGCAGAGGTCTGGGGGATACTTAGCCTCCACCACATTGGTATGTAAGCTCTAGGAACCCTCCTTCAATTTCAACCCCTGCAAGGCTGAAGGGAAGCCAACATGATACAACTTTCCTCTAGAGATAGCCTGCCCCTCAGTTCTATGTCCAGACCTAAAGGTGACCCCTTACAGTCCCAACTTACAACGTGTTTCCAATCTCTAAGACCCCTTTCTAAAATCCCATTTTATTATGGCATATTTACACACACACACACACACACACACACACAAATATCAAAACCTCCTGATGTTCCATTCTTCAATGGCCCCTTCCCCCATTCTCCCAAGATCAGATCCCCATTCCACAGCCTGGCATTTGGTAATCTCCATCTCTGGGCACCAACCTCCTCTCTACCTTAAAGCCATACAATCTCTACCAGAATAGACTACATCACATCTCTCAGCCTGCCTACCACCCACCCACTCTCATTCCTAATTTTGCTTTTACCACTACCCTTTGCCTAGCCAAACCCTTCTACTTTCTGAAAGCTTCCAGGGTGATCCCCCTACATATACAGATTTCTCATCTCTCTCCACAGTACTTTGCCTCTAGGCTCATGAATCAGCAATCAAAGATATGTGCAGTCTGGGGTCTGGGCAGTCAAGATCTTGAATTTGTTGTTGAAGGGAAACATCATTATTATTTTTTTCTTGTAGTTGCAACCCATGGCCCTTCTCCATTCTCATTAGGCATACTCAATAAATATCTTATCCTTAAGTATCATTTCTCTAATCACTTTCATATGATCAGGACAAGTACATCTTAGAGAAGTAAAAGTCTTCTTGAAAGCTCGACAAAGACAGCAAATCCTTCTGGAGCATTCATAAACTGCTCTGCATGGCTAGGCTTTGAGGGGGTTATGGCTGATTTCAAGGTTTCATTTATCCCTCTGAGGGGTTCTGAGATAACCCAGAAATCCATGATATCAGGGAGACAAAGTAGAGGCAGGGAAACTTAATTATAATTTGACTTCTATTCTAATTTAAGTCCCCAAATGGCCAAGGGACACAGGGAGCCTGGAGAAGTTTTGAGAAAGAAGAGGTTATCATGGGTTTAAAGAGACAGGCAAAAGAGACATCCAGGAGAAGGTGGGCCCAGAGCTGGTGCCTGAGAGGGAAAAGACTTTGGGCAGTGTAGGGTGAGTGGGTTTGGGTGTGAGGAGGGGAGTTATATAAGGAAGATATATTAGGTGGCTGTTGGTTCGAGGCAAGGCAGAGAGCCTGTCCAGACCTGAGCTGGAGATGCCCAGCTGCAAATAGAGGGTTGGTTTCTGTTGGTGCCTGGTCAAAGTGGGAAGATATGACTAGAGTGTGGTATCTGCAGTCCTAGCTGGTGTCACAAAGTTCCCAGCTAGCCTTTCCTCAAGTGAGGGATTTACTCCTCTCAAATACCCAGGCTTTGCAGCCCACAGTGTTCTCCACCCTTAGAGGCTGGTCAAAGGTCCTAGAAGAAGAGCCTGCCAGGCCCCTTGGTCACTCCCTCCTTCCAGTTCTTCAGAAAGGCCTAGAGTTTATTGCCAGAAGCATATCCTGGTGCAGTGACTGAGCTGTGGGTGGGGCAGAATGAGGGAAGTTGCACTGGGGGAGAAGGCTCTGCTAAAATGCCCTTAGGTGGGGTGGGGAGTCCAACAGCACAGTGCCCTCCACCTAGCCCATACCCATGCCAATGCAGCAGGCCAGCAGAGCCAAAGAGTGAAATGTTTAGGTGCTGGAGAAGGCTCCCTTTGACCCCATGGGCCTACTAGCCTGACCAAACCGAGGCCTGCTTTGCAGGGCCAGTCCACTGGCGACCTGGGCACTTAGGCTGTGGAGTGCCTGGAGGGCACAGCCTCTCTTTGCCAGGGAGCCTAGGCAAAGTCCTGCAGTCAGGTGGTCACCAGTGTCAGAGGTGTCTGCAGCAGACAATGACAGTGGCTCACAGGCTGGGTATTTTAAGTAACTGCGAAGTTGGAGGATTTGGCTGTCTCTCTAGCTTTCTCGCACAGACCCAGACGGTACGTTCTCTACTACAATAATTGCTCCCTTGGCCTCTGGCACATAAATACCCCGCTAACACCACGTTTATCGCTATTTTTAAGTGGGCGGCAGGAGAGAAAAAAGCGGCCAGTTCTCTCTTAGGGGATAGGAGGTGAAGCGAGGAGGGAAGACAAAGCGGCCTTGCAGATTTAACCCAAGGACTAGTTTGAGCTGCAGCTCTAACCTAAGGTCCAGCAAGAGCTCCGTTGCCAGCCCCCTTGTCCGCGGGGGCGGGCGCCAGATGCGCCTGGAGGCCCAGCAGCAGGGGGTGCGGCTGGTTGGGGCCGCAAGGCTGAGGTTTCTAAGTGGGCAGCCCACAGGCCCAACTGAGCTCCTTCGGAGAGGAGGCACACATTGTAGAGAGCCCAATCCACGCCAAAGCCAGTTTCCGTCGGGCCCAGGCCAGCGCGCCCTCTGCATCCGCAGAGGGGAGAAGGAGGCAGGGGATGAGCAGGGGAGGGAAGGGGCGGCAGCTGGGCCGCTGGGGTGAGCAATATCCACGTAACACAGCTGTTTCAGCTAATGTGCTACAACAAAGCTGCGGAGCTCCCGGCCTACAAATGCACCGCTGGGGGTGCTGGCTGGCGGCTTCCCTGCCCCGGGTTGGTGAAGCAGCACGTGCGGGCCCCATCCCCACCTCCCCCAAGAACCTGGAGGCATGGCCCAGGCTAGCCTGCCCACCATCTGCACCCCTTCTAGCCGCGGTCGCCTGCGCCCAAGGGACTCTGCTTTGCCCCTCACCGGCCAGTCCTCAGAGCTGGTTCCGAGGGAGAGCGGAGGGCGGCCCAGACGCCGATTGGCCCAGCCCCTGGAACTCTGAAGGCGGTCAGAGCAGAGCACGCGGGACTGCACCGGACGGCGGGCAGGCGGAGGCTACCGGCAGCGCGCAATGCTTACCCGGCTCGGTTCGGTTTCCAGCCCGGTTACTGTCTGCTGCGC
The DNA here is from genome assembly GCF_027475565.1 of Acinonyx jubatus. Taxonomy (NCBI): domain Eukaryota; kingdom Metazoa; phylum Chordata; class Mammalia; order Carnivora; family Felidae; genus Acinonyx; species Acinonyx jubatus. The sequence goes on from NC_069389.1 coordinate 50,091,410, forward strand.
TGGGGCTGGAGCTTAGGCTTCTGTGGCTGAGATCGCCTCCACTGCTGTTCCTGCCGCCACCGCCGCCGCTGCTCTTCACCTCCTGCACTGGCTCCCCTTCCCGAGGCTTTCGGCAGCTCCCCCATACTCCCTCCCCGCAGACTCCATAGCCACAGGGTGGGGCGTCCGCGCCCTGATAGGCAGGCATGTAGCCCAATCGCCACGGTGGGAAGGCGGGCCTCACCCCGCCCACTGTTTTCCATGGTGTGTTTCCCTTTAAATGCAAATAACCGTGGGCGTGGTGTTGGCTGGAGGCGGAGAGGGTGAAGAACCCCTCGCTGGGACTCCCCATTCAACCCCCCCCCACCTCCAACACACTGGGCGAATAATGGTTTGGCGATACGGCGAGCTCGCTGGGTCGGTCCCGCCCGGATGGGGCTCGCTGGAGCCCTGGAGCTCGGTTTTAGTTTTGCATATAGTCCCATTTCCGTGGATGCAGTGCAGTCGTGCTGAGGCGCCCTGGCAGCCACCCGGTAGTTTATTCCAGAGCGAAAGGCGGGCGAGGAGAGGCGGGGCGGAGAGCTGGGAAACCTGGGGGACTGCAAAGCTCTTTGGAGCCTCGCGGGGCTCAACTTTAGGTGTAAAGATAGGCCCCCGTGGCGCGCGCCCAGAGGGACTCACCTGCCAGGAAAGCCAATTGCAGCGTCCATGCCCCGGCTTCTTCTGCCTGTCTGGCCCTTAGGACCATCGAGGTCAGTTTGCACCCATTACCGAATGGTCTGCTGCTGCTCTGAGAAGGGAAGGCACTTCCCTGAGGTCACCTAGCCTGCGTGTGACGGTGGCAGACTTGGAATTCAGAACCCAGGATCCTGCCCTAGGCTGTTTCACTTTGGAGAGGCCTGTTTCTGTAGTTTGACCCTCACCCAAATTTTTCACCTTTCATGGAACATGAGGGGATCTCCAAGGCCTCTAGAGGGCACCTCAACCTTTTAATGGTAAGCCAGATTTTGTGCAGTTCCCTGCCTCTGAAAAGTCTAGATATTGAGAGAAAAATTGTGTCTAGGCCTAGACTGGAAGTCAAGGCTGAGGGTGGAGTGAGGAGGCCTGTATCAGCCTAGCTGGCTTCTGTGTTTGGGATGTGGCAGGTGGCCAGCCTGAGCTTGGGTCCTTAACTAGCCTGAGGGCATTAAGTGGCACTAGTGGCTGCCAAGGACAAGTGAGCTGAGGCAACAAACAATCCAGTTCTACCACTAGCTCAAGTATATGCAGAAGACCCTACCCCAAAACTCTGTGAATGTCTAAAAAAGGGTAGGGGATTCAAGTTGAGGAGAGGGAAGGGATTAGAGAAAAATGTCTGCCATTTCTGCATTGAAGGGGGAGTGTTCTCTGCTGCTGTATGGGGTCCTGTCTGCCTTGAAAAGATTCAGCTGCTAGAGTGGTAAGAGAAGAACTGTTGCCTCTGCATGTATGAAGCACATAAACTGACATGGCTTGCTAGGACAGGGATCTGGCTCCAGCTCTGCCTCAGATTTGATGTATGACCTCGCCCAGTCCATTTTCCTCTCTGAGCCAGTCTGTCCCCTCATCTCCACAAGCAAGGTGTAAGATTGATTAAGTTCCTTGATCTCTTCCAACTCTGACAGTTGAACTCAATTCTTTTTATAATATTCCATGATGTTCCATGACATTCTATACATTTCCAACAAAAATCACACCTTAAACATCAGACCTCCTATTCTGGTTCCAGCTCTAGATAAATGGCAGGGAGTAGGGAGCCACTGGCTCACTGTGTGACTTTGTTGAGCAAGTACCTTCTCACCCCTAGCCTTAGTTTCCCCATCTGGATGGCTGAACTATAATATTTACTTGGAACTGTGTTTTCCTGCTTTGCAAAGTCCTGATTCTCATTTGTTGGACCTGATTTTGGAGGTGTCTTTTTTCCACCACCTCATTCATAGGCTTCCGCAACTCCCTTGTGCCTCTGGTTGCCTACCATTTGTTCATGTTTCACCCAGAACCTTGATTATTTGAAGTAGGCTAAATATTACAATTTGAAAAAGACAGTTTCCAAATTTTAAGCCTAGGGAAACACAGGGCCAGGGTAGTGTTAGCTCTGGGAATAGGGAGAGAGGAGCTGTGCAAGGCAATCAAGTAGTGGGCTTCAAATAAACATGAGGTAAAGAGGTACTGCTGTGCTACTCCTGCTACAGGAATTAGCCCTCCATGTCCTCTTCCCAACTGCCAAACATTCTGCCATACCAGTTAGCTTTGGGATGAACAGATATTGAACATTGGGCTGAGTCCAAAAGAAATAGCGTTTTAGAAAAACGAAAGTGGTCTTTGGCATGTTAAAAAGGTCTCCCAGCTGTGTGCCCTGCTTCTTGGTCCTGATGTTTCTAAGTCTCAGGAAAAGATTCTGTTCATGTGAATTAAAGAGGAAAGGGTGGTGGTGGGTGGTGCAGCTCCTTATTTGTATGGTCCGCTCCTCTCCAGGGACAGTGTATGGAAAGACCAAGTGTAGGCATAAACTTGTACCTCAAAATGACTTTTCAAAGAGGGAGTCCTCTAGGCCCTGATTGCACATGCTGACAGACACATCATCAACTTGTTTGATCGCTACAGGGGCTTGTGCTGGGGGAGCAAGAATAATTGGTCTTAAGTTTCTTTACCTACAAAATGGAGATAATCCCTCTGCTGCCCAGTGTCTTGTGGCTGTAGTGAAAAGCTTATGAGAACAGATGTGCAGGCTGTGTGGAGGTAATTCCATAAACTCAGGTATACAGACTGGTCCACATGAATACAGTGCTTCTTTCTTTCTTTAGTAAATATTCCATGGGTACCTCCTCTATACCAGGCCTTGTGATAGCCATTGGGAAGAGTGGGTAGAATGGTAACATTCTGGGAGAATGGGCGCTCTGTGGATGTAGTTCTGAGAGGAGTTGAAAGCTAGACTAGAAGTCTGGCAGAGGTGATCTGGAGCATTGTAGATGAAGAGCTTCCTTCCTCCCAGGGTGGGGAGTGGTATCAGAGAAACTTTCCATGGAGGGATGACCTTGATGATTATGTCAAGTCAGAAAATCAGGGAAAGGATTCCTGCCCAATCCAAAACCCATCAATGTGAGAGGGTGTGGTAGGTTGGGCAAGAGTTAGGATCTGGACATGTGGTGCTGGTGCATACTGGTATAGGAGTAGAGAAAGTATTTGTGTAGGAGGAGAGAAAGAGCTGAAAATTAGGCTAAAAAGTCTGGGGCCAAATTGTATAAGACCATGACTGTATGACTAAAAGACTGATGCTCAGCTAGCTAATTTTGTCCTTCCCAGGGAAGCAAGATGTATAGTATAGTTACTTTGCTACCAGACTGCCTGGACTGGGATGTTGGCCGCACCACTTAGGAGTGGTGTGACCTGGGCAAGTTATTTCACCTCACTGAATCTCCTTTTTCTCTTCTACATAATGGGAACAATAATAGTACCCATGTCACAGAATTGTGGTAAGAATTGAGTATTGGGGTACCTGGGTGGCTCAGTAGGTTGAGCATCTGGCTCTTGACTTTGGCTTAGGTCATGATCTCGCAGATTGTGGGATCAAGCCCTGCACTGGGCTTTGCACTGGCAGTGCAGAGACTGCTGATATTCTCTCTCTCCCTCTCTCTCTCTGCCCCTCCTCCATTTGTGCTCTCTCTCTCAAAAGTAAATAAACTTAAAAAAAAAAGAATTGAGTATTTCATGTAAGTACTTAGCACAGAGCCTGCTACATACAAAGCCCTCAATTAAGTGCTAGGTACTGCTGCTTGTTATTACTTTTGTTGATCCAACGTATGGATCTTCAGAGTTATAGAACTTACTATATTACTTTGAAACCACTTTTTGATATAAGCACACATGAGTCTATGATTCCTTAAACACAAGTTTATCTTGATTGTGCAGAGCCAGACCAAATTTCCCAGGGCAGAGGGTCTCTTTGTTCATCTTTGTATCTTTAGCACCCAACAGAGAGTTTAGTACAAACTTAATGCTCACCATATATTTGTCGAACATAGTCAAATGAAGCATCTTTGGGTGCAATATTAAGCTTAGTTGCTATCATCCACCAGAGTGATGTTGCCACTCTCTGAGCACCTCTGTGTCAGGCTTTGTGTTTGGTGCCACACCCATCATGATGAACCAGACACAGATTCTGGACTCAGGGCACCAGCATAGTGGAGGAGGCCCACAACCCATCAGATCAATGCCCTGCAGCTTCTGATTTAGGCAAGGCAGTGGATGGTGTTGCCATCCACTGAACTGAGAAATATAGGAACAGGATTAAGGAAAATGTAATGATTCTGTTTAGAACATTCTAAATTTGACTTGTCTGAAATCCCACATCCAGGGCTTTGTACTTGCTGTTCCCTCTGCCTACAATGTTTGTTCTCTGAATACTGACATGGTTTGTGCCTCATTTTCTTCAGATGTCTGTTCAAATGGCACCTTATTAGTGAGGCCTTCCCTGGACACTTGAAATATAAAATAGGAATCCCCATTTCTGCATGCCTTCACTCTCCAATTCCTTAACTGGCCTTTTTTCTTAACTGTAACATATACCCACCTCCTGGTATTATGAGTTTTATTTATTTATTTATTTATTTATTTATTTATCTGTTTATTTATTTATGTCAGTTTTTATTTTTTATTTTTTGACACTAGGAACAAGGGCTAAGCTCTGAAGCAGGCAGTTTACTAATAAAAATGCATTTTTCTTTTTTTTAATTGAAGTATAGTTGACATAAAATATGATGCTAGTTTTGGGTGCACAACATAGTAATTCAACATTTATATACATTACAAAATGATCATCATGATAAATCTAGTTACAGTCTGTCACCATACAAAGTTAGTACAATATTATTGACTATATATTCCTTATGCTGTAAGTCGTCCCGGTGACTATTTTATTTTATTTTTATTTATTTTTATTTTTTGGAGAAAGAAAGAGCACCAGCAGGGGAGAGGGAAAGAGGGAGAGACAATATCTTAACTAGGCTCTATACTCAGTGCGGAGCCCTACACGGGGCTTGATTCCAGAACACTGGGATCATGATGACCTCAGGCGAAATCAAGAGTCCATCACTCAAGCAACTCAGCCACCCAGGTGTCCCAACTTGTTTATTTTATAACTGGGAGTTTGTATCTCTTAATCCCCTTCACCTATTTCACCCATCCCCTAACCCCCGTCCCTTGTGGCAACCAGCAGTTTTCTACATTTATGAGTATGTTTCATTTTGTTTGTTCATTTGTTTTGTTTTTCAGATTTTACATGTAAGTGAAATAATGATATTTGTCTTTGTCTGATTTGTTTCACTTAGCATAAACTCTGTAGGTCCATCCATGTTTTAAGAGTACACTTAATGTGATTAACACTGAGTAATGTATAGAATTGTTGAATCATAATATTTTACACTTGAAACTAACATAAGACTGTCTGCTAATTATACTTTAATAAAAATTAATTTAAAAATAAAGGGAATGAAATTTGTTGTAATTTTTTAATTTTATGTTTCCCATTATGATAATGTAATTTTAATGAACAGTGACAATGAATGAAATATGTAAGTAAAATATGTAGTATATCAGATGGCAATATATGGAGAAAATAGAGCAAGAAAGAAGTACAGGGAGTATTGGTAGGAGGATGCCATTTTAAATAGGGCAGTTGGGATAGGCCTTACCAAAAAGGTGATTATTCAAGCAAATATCTGAGAAAACTGATGGAGAAAACTAGGAGAGTGTCTAGAAGAAGAATATTCCAGGCGAAAGGGACAGTAATTACAAAGACCCTGAGGTGGGAGCATACTGGAATGTTAGAAGAACAGGGCAGCTAGTGCAGCTAGAGCAGAGTATGTGGGGGAAAAGTGGTAGGAGAGGGGGTTAGAAGGGACACAGAAAGCAGATTGTTATGGATTTCTGAACCATTTTAGACTTTAGACTTCAGGATTTTGAGCTGAGGAGTGGCATGGTCTTAGTAAAATGTCTAGGGCACTGTAACAGCAAAGGAGGAAGCAATGAGGCCAAGAAGGAGGTTCATACAGTGATCTAGGTGAGAGGTGATGGTGACTCAGACCAGGGTAGAGGCAGTGGAAGTGGTGAGAAGTGGTTGAATTTTGGATGTATTTGGAAGATAGAATTGGACAGACTTGGTGATGGCACCTTAGATGAAGGGTATAAGAGAAAGAGAGGAATAAGGAACAACAGCCCACAAAGCCCTGAAAGGGAGGGATTGGCATGGTGAAACCAGAACCAGAAGAGCTGAGTTTCTCAGAAGCCAAGGAAGACACAGGGATTTTATGAAGATGGATGGTATAACTAAGAGTGCATGTGTCAGATGCTGCCCAGAAGTCCAGCAAGATAAAAGTAGAAAATATGACATTGTATGTTTATCTAGGAAGTCACTGTTGACATGGGGAAAGCCAGTGTGGAGCAGGGGTGAGGGTATACACCAGGCTACAGTGGAGTGGCAATCAAATGGTCTGCAAGGAAAGGGAGAATGTATGTAGCCTTCTTGTTCCAAAAGTTTGACTGCAAAGAGATGGTGGCTAAGTGGGGTACTGGGGTTCAGATTTGTTTTTACAAGATGGAAGGATATGAGCTTGCTTATGTGCTTAGGGGAAAAACCAATCAATTTGAAGATACAAGAGACAGGATAACTGACAGGTGGATGGCCCTGGCTAGGGGTGGGGGATGAAATCCAGAGCCCCTGGAAATGAGTTAGCCTTGATAGAAGGAGGGACCAAGATAAGAGGGAAGGATGGGTGGATGTAGTAGAGTTTGTTGTAATGACAAGTTGAAGATGTCTTGCCTAATGACCTCTAGGTATTCTGGGAAGTGGGAGGCAAAGTCCCCAAAGTGAGAGGAAAAGCAAGGAAGCTTGCTAATATTGTACAAGGTTTGAAATAGTTACAGAAGATGGGGAACCTTGGTGGCTCAGTTGGTTGAGTGTCTGACTTCGGCTCAGGTCATGATCTTGCAGTTTGTGAGTTTGAGCCCCGCATCGGGCTCCGTGTTGAGAGCTTGAAGCATGGAACCTGCTTTGAATTCTGTGTCTCCCTCTCTCTCTGCCCCTCCCCAGCTTATGCTTTGTCTGTCTCTCTCTCAAAAATAAATAAACATTAAAAAACTTTTTTTTGAAATAGTTACAGTAGAGAATGGGCAAGTTGATAAAGGCATAGCTGGGCTGTCATCCAGGAATGTATGGTGATCTCATTTTCATGAGATTCTGCTTCCTATTTTGTGATCTTGAGCAAGTTACTTAATCTTACTGTGCCTCAGTTTCTTCATCTATAAATTGGACATGAGTAAAATAAGATCATTGAATTAAATGAGTTAATCCATGCTTAGTGATTATTGAGCATATTGCCTGGCACATAGTAAGTATTCAATGTATATTAACTTTTTAGATTTCTATGATGATTACTTATTTTAATTTCTTCTGTGGTGTTCATCAGTCCAGGCTTAGGAGAGGACAATGGCTTCATCCAGTTTGTTTGGTACTTGGGTGAGAGACTGAAGTGATTGAAAGAACACAGGATCAAAGATGGACAGGGAAGGACATGAATGCAGGGGAGGGGGACAAATGGAGAGAAAATAGGAGATCATGTGGTACCTGAAACTCGGAGCCTGGTACCTATTAGGTCTCAATAAATCTTTATTGAGTGAAAGAATGGGAGAGACTATGGGTGTCAAACCATAGGATTCCAAGAATGTCACTTCTGGAAAAGCAGGAAGTTCTGGCTGGAAAGGGGGACCTGCATTTCCAGGTGAGACCAAAGGAGTGGGGGTAAAATGGAGGTTTTATGGTGTTGTACAAGTCAAAGAGGAACTGCAGGTGAACTTGCCACTGAATCAGATCCTGCCATTACCTCAGCCTCTGCTTTTTTATTGGGAGGAGGTAGCCTGTGCTGTGAAGAGACTGGCAAAGTAAGAGCTATCAAGTAGACTAGTGTCTGGAAGCTAAGTTTTCTGTGACTATAGATGGATACAGATTAAAAAGTGCCAGGATGAAGCAGATTGCTTGACTGTGGAAGAGAAGGATTTCCCCAGGTAGTTCAGAAACTATCCTAAGAAGTAAGTGAAGTGATGAGTGCACAAATAATTTATAAGCAGTGAAATGCTCTGGGCTTGCAAGAGGATGGTGAAATTAATGCTGCCAGGATAAATGTAGGAATTATCTAGGTCAATTAATTTATAACAAAAAAGCCAAGATACACAATGGGTAAAGGACAGTTTCTTTTTTTTCCCTTTTTTTTAGAATTAATGTTTATTTATTATTTTGGAGAAAGAGAGAGACAGAGCACAAACGAGGGAATAGCAGAGAGAGAGGGAGACACATAATCTGAAGCAGGCTCCAGGCTCTGAACTATCAGCACAGAGCCCGATGCAGGGTTCGAACCCAGAAGCTGTGAGATCATGACCTAAGTCAAAGTAAGATGCTCAACTGACTGAGCCATCCAGACACCCCAGGACAGTTTCTTTAATAAATTGTGTTGGGAAAACTGGACAGCCACATAGAAAAGCATAAAACTACACTACTATCTTACACTATACACAAAATTTAATGCAATATGGATTAAAGACTTGAATGTAAGACCTGAAACCATAAAAATCCTAGAAGAAAAACATAGGCAGTAAGCTCCCTGACATAAGTCTTGGTAATGACTCTTTTGGATTTGACACCAAAAGCAAAGTCAACAAAAACAAAAAATAAGTGGGGTTGCATCAAACTAAAAAGTTCCTGCACAGCAAAGGAAATTAACAAAGTGAACATTTCATCAACAAAATGAAGTCAACCTACTGCATGGGAGAAAATATGTCATATAACTGATTAGGGGTTAATATCCAAAATATATAAAGAACTCATACAACTCAGTAGCAAAAACGAAAACAATATGACTAAAAAAATAGGCAGAGGTTCTGAATAGACATTTTTTCAAAGAAAACATACAGATGGCCAACGGGTACATGAAAAAATGCTCAACATCACAAATCATCAGGGAAATGAAAATCAAAACCAAAATGAGATATCACTTCACACCTGGTTACAATGGCTATTATCAAAAAGGCAAGAAATAAAAGTGTTGGTAAAAATGTAGGGAAAAGGGAACTTGTTGTGCACTGTTGGTGGTAATGTAAATTGCTGCAGCCACTATGGAAAATAGTATGTAGTTCCCTCAAAAAATTAAAAATACAACTACCACATGATCCAGAAATTGCAATTTTGGGTATTTATCCAAAGAAAAAGAAAATACAAACTTGATAAGATATATGCACCCCTATGTTTACTACAGCATTATTTACAATAGTCACATCATGGAAGCAACCTAAATGTCCATTGATGGATGAATAAAGAAAATGTATACATATACATACACATATAGCTGAATTCAGCTATAAAAAATGATATCTTGCTATTTGCAGCAACGTGGATAGACCTTGAAGGCATTATGCTAAGTAAAATAAGTCGGACACAAAAAGACAAATACCAAATGATCTCCCTTATATGTAGAATCTAAAAATTTTTAAATGAGCTCATATGTACAGAGGACAGATTAGTGGTTTCCAGAGGTGGGAAGTAGAGGGTGATTGAAATGGGTGAAGGGATCAAAAGGTACAAACTTCCAATTATAAAAGAAATAATTCATGGGGGATATAATGTACAGCCTGGTGATTATAGTTAATAATACTGTATTGTATATTTGAAAGTTGCTAAGAGAGTAGATTTTAAAAGTTATTATCACAAGAAAAGATTTTGTCACTATGTGGTGATGGATGTTAACTAGATATTGTGACCATTTCAAAGTATATACAAATATTCAAGCAATATTGTATACCTGAAACTAATAAAATGTCATGTGTCAATTATATCTCAATTTAAAAATATAATGGTGGCTCACTCAGTTAAGCATCTAACTTCATCTCAGGTCATGATCTCACAGTTTTTGAGTTCAAGCCCCGTGTTGGGGTCTGTGCTGACAGCTCAGAGCCTGAAGCCTGTTTTGGATTCTGTGTCTCCTTCTCTCTCTCTGTACCTCCCCGGCTTGCACTCTGTCTCTGTTTCTCTAAAAAATAAATAAACATGAAAAAATAAATAAAAATAAAAATAACTAAAATATAATGACGCCAGATTTTCCCTGGGAAATCAGGGAACACGTTCTCCATGTATTCAACAAATCATTCCTATGACTGTGCATACCCCATTCTAAGAATTGAAATCTTTAAGTCTAAGAGACCAGAGCATTCAGGGCCCTCTCCAGTCTAGTCCCCAGCCTATCTCTGGTTAAAATACATTGAACTCAAAACAAACTAAACTGCTTACCCAAACTGGCCTTTTTCCTGCTTCTAGATCTTTGGTCACTGAATTCCTTCCTCTTTTTTCTGTCTCTACTGATTAAAACCCTTTCCACTATTCAAGGCCCAAGATCAAGTACAACCTCTTCCATCAGAATTTCCCTCAAGTTAGCAGTTGAAGGGAATCTCTCTGGTGTCTGAAGTCCAGTGGGCCATTTTGCACTTTGGATCCAGTCTTTGAGGGCCACCTTTCTGAATAAAGCAAAAAAATTTTCTCATTGTAGGAGAGAACACAAATTGATCAGTGACAAGAGCAGAGCTGAGCCAGCCCCAGGTTCATGGCAATGCCAGGAAGGGAGGAAAAGAGGGAAGGAAGGAAGGAAGGAAGGAAGGAAGGAAGGAAGGAAGGAAGGAAAGAAAGGGAGGTCAGGAGACAGGGAGAGAGGGAGAGAAGGAGTGAGGGAAGTGGCCTGGCTCACTTGAAAGGATTAAGATATGGCTTCCTGGAAACTGATGGTTGTTGTCAGGGGAAGTGGGAGTATGGTGGTGGTGGGGAGACTGGGTTATCATATGGGACCAATGCCAACAAGAAACTAAAGGCCAAGGGGGATATTTCACTCCAGGAACAGAGACATCACCTCTGCCTCCTCCTCTTTCTCAGGGCTCCTAGGGAAAGTTGCCTCAGAAGATTCATCATCAGAATTTGAGATGACCCATTCCAACCCCTAGCCTATTATCCAAATGGGAATGGTTAGGCCCAAGGAGGGGAAGAAACTAAGGCACCAGCTCTTGAATTGTCTCTGCTCACCAGCAACACAGGAAGCTGAAAAATAACAGCTAGAGGTATTCTGGAGAGCTGGGCCACCAATAACATGGGAATTGAACTTTGTCCGGTTCTCAGTCTGCTCATCTGAGAAATGAGGCTGAGAGTTCCAGCCCTTCCTTTCTGCCTAGAATTTGCTATGTTCTTACATCCTTATTAAATGTAATTCCTTCGAAATGCCCAGAGTATCTACATGCTTTCATGGGTCAGAGAATCTGTGTTCCAGATGGCACAGGAAAGGCCACCCTGGCTAGGCCCCATTTGAAGGGTGTACTTTCCGAGGGGGCCTATATCAGATAGAGCTGCTGAAGTTGACTCCTAATCCCCAAGGGCTTTAAGGGGAGATAGGGGACAGAGCCAGGCATGGGGTCCTGGACAATTCATTCCTCAGGAGCCTAGATTGAAATAAAGGTACAAGAGAGCTAGGGCCAACTGCCCTGAAGCCCTGTCTGTGCTTGTAGCCAAATCCTTCAGTTCTCTTGCTTCTTGGAGATAAACAGTTGCATTATTCTCCAAAACAAGAATGAAAGTCTGGAAGTTGAGTAGGGCAGGATCATGGAGATAGATGATCAATTTTCTTGGCTTCCTAAAGTCTTTCAGGCACTAGGAGCTAGGGAGAGTGAGCAGGTAAGGAGGAGAGAGGCAAGACAGCTCAAGGCCTTATTCCCTGCCCCCTTTTCCTCATAATAGGAGATCATGATATAGAGGAACTGTCAAGGCAGCTCGCAGGAAAAGCTCTAAATATATAAAGATTATCTGAGCTCTCCTCCTCCACTCCTTCAACTTGTGTCTCTTTCACTATTTTTCCACATCCCCACCCACAGTTGTCCAGGAGAAACACAAGAAGGTACTGTAGAAGATTTTAGCAAAATAAAGTTGCCTAGATCTGAATTTGGGTGGTTATCTGTGCTGGTCCAGGGTATGTTTGCCTCCTTACCCTGCCCTTCTCCATATCATAGAGGGTGTAGGATGCATTTCCCAGGCTCCCTCATCAATCACCTGGCTGGATTCAACCAATGGGAAGCACTGGTGAAAGATTAGAAAAAATAGAGAAACCATGGTACTTAGCCTCTGCCTTTTGTGCTTCCAGTGGTGTCTCTGCTGTGTCTCTTTTATGGCTCCCAATGTGAATATACTTCCAATTCTGTTATGTGATACTAGCTCCTGGATTAGATAACACCACTTTCTCCCACTGCCCCTCCATTATGCACCTTTCCCTGCTCTGCACTATGCAGCAGGAGGTCTGGCCCCTGTTTCCCAGTATCTGATATTAGTTGACGTCTAATTTCCCTCAATGAGAGACATTGGAGGCAGACTGAAGGGCACCAATAAGGAAAAAGAAAGGATATTTCTTCTTTTCTTGTCGTTTGAACAGTGCCTCCCTTTTAGCACCCCTGGACAAGCCTGTGATTCCACTTCCATCAAGTGACCCTTGTCCCTGAACTTTGGACATACCTCCTCCCTCACTCCTCCAGCCTAGGGGTGGTGTTAGTATCCTGCTGTCACTAATCTCTAGGTTACCTTCCCGTCCTTCTTGGCATCTCAACCTATCATCTATATAACCAATTTTTTTCTGCATTAAATTCTATGCCATAAATATTTGGTAGTTTGATTTCCCAATTAGATCTTGAATATAAACTGGACTAGTGGGAATGCAGTCTATGATTCAAGGTGGATTAATGGGAAGATCCCTAGTTACTTGACTCAGAGTAATAGGAGATTGGGTTACAGCTCCAGAGAGGGTGCCTTATAGAAAACGGGAAAGTGAAGAGAGGTACAAGGCTGAGCAAACTGATGCTACTATTCCAATCAACCACTTGAATTCTTTGACCTTGCTTCTAAGAACAATACAGCTCTAAATTTTCTTTGAGATCTTGGAGGAGGTGTGAGCCATTGGATTATTTTTCCCCCCTGTCAGTGGCCAGGACTCCTATGCCTGTCAAATGCCAGATAATTACTATCCTTCCCTTTGGCCAACCAGACCCCTTCCCCCAGTAAACTCCCACTCCCCCCCCCACACATATAGCAGACATAACATCCACCAGGATTTATTTTGATGAGGATTTTATTGTGGAGGATAATACAGGAGAGCAGCCACCAGGATTTATTTTGATGAGTATCTTATTGTGGAGTATATGGAGAAGCTCCAGGTGAATGGGTGGAGCTCTAGTGCCCTTCAGCTACCTGGGTCCCCAGGTGGTTTTTGTAGGTATTGTGGGTTTCTGTTAAGGCTGCAAGATTACAGTTGGTGTTTGAGGTAGCTAATCAACACAGGGGGAAGATCCAGCTGGTCAATGGCTTGTGGCTGGCTGGCCTGGTGCAGGGCTCTGCGGATAACTAAACGGGCCTGTGACAGTAGTGACCGTGGAGTGGCTACAGCAAGGAGAAATAGGTCATAAGAAGCATTTATCAGTGTAATTCTCCCACCCAAGACTGCATCCACCCTGCCCTGGATCCTGCAGCCCTAATTGCTTTCTTCCTTCTAAGAAATCCCCCCCCCCCGCCCTGTCCTCAATGCATGGTGCCAATAGGAACACAGTGAAGTCTACAGAAGGCATGCTCAAGGCCACAAAACAGTCATTGGCAGGGCCAAAGCTAGAAATTCTACTAGTGATATCCCCCACCTTATCTCAGTAATCCTTTCTCTAATAAGGAATCTATAACTTCTCCACTGGGGTCTCAGGAGAGGGAGAAGATGGTATTTTCTCCAATTCATCCCACAAGGATTAGCTTGGGGAGTGATTTGTGGCCCTTGGACCTCCAAGCCAGAAGGTCTATAGAGCTAAGTTGCTTGACACTTACCTCGGGCCTGTAGCAGCAATGCAGTGCCTTTATTATCTTGCAAGTTCACGTCCAGGGAGAGACATGGAAGGTAGATGTTAGCACCGAAATCAATTAGTAGCTGGATGTACTCTGGCTCACAATTATGGTGGAGGCAGATTTCAAGGAGGGTGCGGGGCCGTGGGACACGAGCCAATAGGTGCTGGTCAGTACAGTTGTAGTTGGGGTCTGCCCCATGGAGCAAAAGCAGGCGGAAACAGTCAAGATGCCCATAGACTGCAGCCAAATAGAGGGGGCCAGAACATGAAGCTATGTTTGATGCCCAGACTGGTAGTTTAGCCTTGACATTGGCCTCTGCACCATGGCCTAAGAGTTCCTGAAGGATGGCAGCAGCACCATCACGGGCAGCTGTGAGCACAGGAGAACAGTTGTTGTAGATACTACCACCAGGACAGGCACCAGCTTCTAAAAGCACACGCACACAGTCCAGATGGCCATGACTGACAGCAGTAAAAAGTGGTGTCTGTGCCTTGACATCCAAGCTGTCAACATCAGCACCATGTGCCAGGAGGACCTGCAAACAACTGAGGTGGCCATAAGAAGCAGCCAACCGCAAGGGTGTCCCAGGAACACCCCAGCCACTTCTACTGTTGATGAAACGTTTGTAACGCTCCTGGCACAAAAGCTGGTCCAAGGTATAGGAGTCGTTGTCATACACTGCTTGATTGAGAGCCTGCTTCTCCCCTGTGTCGGTGTCCTCTTCCTCCTTGTCATGCTGCAGGAGGGAGAAAATCTTGGTGATGTCCATGAGGTTCATCTTGATTGATTGCAGCAGAACTATTCTCATTATGAGCACAAGGATATGCCAGATCTGTGGGTGACAAATATTGGAGAGAGAATGAGGGCCCACACCAAAAAGCCTGGATGCCAAACCTTACCCCCTCTACCCTTCACCATCAGGCTCTTCACTCATGTGCCCCCTGCTTTTAATTCCTACTTCATCTTATGTTAGGGCTCAGAGATGGCTTCCCAAACACATAAGGCCATTTCACAGCTTGGTGCCTTTGCATATTCTGTTCTACTTGACATTCAAACTCCTACTTCTGGGAAGCCTTCCCTAATCTCCTCCTCCCCATGCTCAGGGATTCCAAAGGATCACACTAGACTTTATCTATGAACTTTCACACTACATTTGCACGTATCTGTGCTTCAGTATGTAAACTCCAGGGTAAGGAACGCTGTATCCATCTCTATCCCTCCATTCCCAGTAGGGTCTACATCATTACTGGTGACTTGGTAGAGGCACCTTCCTTAGTTCAGAAAGTGTGGACTAATGAAATGACTCTAGTCTGGCAGTTGCTAGGCCAACAGAATGGTTTTTGTGTGTGTGTGTGTGGTGTCAAGTTGTCATCCCTGAGCATTCTGACATCAGTTTGATGGGGCAGGCCTTCAGTTCCACCTGTCAGCCTTTTAGATGAAATTCAACCTCCTCATAGTCCTTCATATGTGACCTCCACTCAGACTTAGGTCCCATGCTTCAGGCAACAGAGTTACACAGGAAATAGATGTTGAATGAAATTTACTAATTAAATAAATAGATGTCATTACAAAGAATAGACTTCAAGTAAAATGAAGTCAAAGAGATGGCAGAAAATAGTCATTTCCAGGGCAAATCGTCCTCTTTGGTGGACAACTGGTTTATCCTCCAGGACTACTTCAATACAGAAATCACTTTGATTCCAAGCACCTCCTTGGAACCTATGGACTCCCATCCCTTTAGGTCAAACCTTTTCCCATCCTCTCTGCCACACCCAGTTTAGAGCCTTGTCTCAATCCTCAACTCTTCTCTCACCATTATCCCCAGGCCTTATAAAATTACCCATGGCCCAGTGACTGACTTAACCCCTTGACCTTACCTGTCTTGTTCCTAGTGCTCAAAAGCCAAAGTCACCCACCTTAGTTTGTAATGTCATCAGGGTAAGCTGGTAGTTTTCAGAGCTCAAGTCTTCCTTCTCTCCCATACCCTGCAGCCATGGTCTAAGGGCCATACACCTCCTTTTATTCACTGTATACCTCCATCCCTCTTTGTGAGCCTGGGACCTCAGGTACATACCTCATAGAAAAAAAAAATGTGAGGTGGGTGGGTGGGGTCTCTCTCAGCTTTAGGCCCCTCCTCACCCACTAACATCAACTCCATATATGGTCTTTTTACTCCTTTGAGGTGTGCAATAAGTAGAGGATTTTAGAAATCAGGTAGACCTAAGTTCGCAACTCAGCACCCCAAGTTACTAGCTGAGAAGACATGGGCAAGTCTCTTCTCTTCTTTGGGACTAAGTTTCCTCATCTATAGGACAGAAATGATAATCCCTGCCTCATGGAGCTGCAATATAGTAGGTCTTAAAGGAACTTCCTCTCTCTGCCCCTTCAATCTCCTGACTGGCTCCTTCCCCTCAACCATCTTAGGAAACAAAACACTTCTTTGGTTCTTTGTCTTACTCTAGCTAGCTTTCTCTTCATCCCTCTCTTTTTCACCAAATATACCAAAGAGCTTTCTACCATCTACTTCTCTCTCATTCATTTCTTCAATCCCTGCAATCTGGCTCCACCCTTCTTCAACCACACAATAAAATAGTTCTTTAAACAGTCACCCTTGTGGTTAAATTTGCTGGCTCCTTCTCTTATCTTTCCTTCTGTGACCTTTCTGGTACATCTGTCCCCACTGGCCACTTTCTCCTACATACTCCTCCATTGGCTTCCTGACCATCACCCTCTCCAGATTTTTCTCCCCTATGTTCTACCCTGAAATAGTTATGCTCCCCTTTGTTCTCTCCTTGATCTTCTTTCCATTCCCAGAGATGCAGCTCTCACTGTAATTCTGATGCTTTCAAGTTTATCACTCCAAGCCCCCTAGCTAGCTCTCTTTTCAGCAAAAAAAGTATATATTCACTGAATTTCTTCAGGTCCTTCAAAGTCAGCAGTATCACACTACCACTACCATCACTACCATCAGCAAAGTTAATCCATATCTGTTTCTCACTATCCACCTGGTAAACCAAACCAAAAACCCAAGACTCATCTCAGTCCGCTTATCTCTTTGTCCCACTTTCATCCAATTTCTCATCAAGTCCTATGGATTTTACTTCCTAGAGGCCTCTACAGGCCACCTCCCTCTGACTTATCCCCATTGCCAGTGCTTTACATAAGCTAGGTAAATCATTTTTTTGTGTCAACTGTTGTAATAGTTTCCTAGCTAGTTTCCCCTTTTTCTTCACATTACAAAGCAATTGTTTAAAAATACAAATCTGGTCTGTGCCAATCCCGTTTTAAATCCCTTAATGGCTCCCCTTTCTTTCAGAGTATAGCCCAGATACTTTGGACTGGCTCACAGATTCTTTATGAGCAAATTTTGGCCAACATCTCCAGGCTCATTTCCTGCTACTCTTCTTATACCCCAAGACCCAGCAATAAGGGAAGAGAAATGATGTCTCTCTGTAAACGTCATACTTCTTTCTGTCACATGTAGTTACTTCTGATGGGTTTCTCCAGAATTTGTGGTCTTATATAACTATAGCAGTCAGGACACTGTATCGTAACTCTTTGAAATGGGTCTGTTTTTCACTCACTGCAGAATGACAGACCATGTAAAGTAGTAGTAAAACATGGTCTGGAATTCTGCTTCAATTCAAGCTCCACCACTTAGTAGCTGTGTGACCTAGAGCAGATCACTGCAGATTACTCTCTGTGCCTATTTCTTTATCTGTAAAGAGAGGATGATAGTAGTACCTGCTTCAGAGGGTTATTGTTAGGATTACATGAGTTAATATTTAAATTAATAAGTAAATGAGTTAATTGTTTAGGATAGCACCTGAATGTAGTAGTCAGTAAGTAACTCAGCAACTGTAGTACCAAGTGATTATCATTACCTAGGTCTCCAATTTCTACTATTGCTCCTTATTTAAAGTCCTATAACCTCAGATCTGGAATGCACCAAATAAATCATTTAATTTAATTCCCTTAGTTTAGAGATAGAAAACCCAAGGCTCAGAGGAGAGCAGGACATTTTTTCTAAGGTCATATGGCTGTTATTACCCGTTGTCTCATTAGCAGGAACCCAGAACACACCTATAATCTTGGGCTTTTCAAAGCAATTTCACATAGTGGAGTAGGTAATATCATCCCCATTTTGTGGATGAAAAACACTGAGGTCTCAGAGGGCAAAGGATTTGCTACGTGCCTTACATCAAGGTAACAGCAGAGCCAGAAATAGAATCCATGTTTCCCTATTGCCCGTCCTGTTCTTTCTATTGCAACTTGAAAAGCAAACACGTGCCCCTTTCCCTTGCCTTAAGCAGTCACATTGCAGCTCCCCAAATCCTCAGCTTTGAGGGTCATGCTGAATTCCAGGGACTTCAGTAATGGAAGGTTTCTTTTACGGATCATTTATTTTGATAGCAAATAGGGATTCATTTACCCTTTGGTAGGGGAAGGGGAGACTGGTTCCAGGGAGATAAAGAGGGAAAGGAGTATAGAGGGAAATGCTGAGGCTCTCATCAAGGTCATACCAGGAGCCTATAGCAGGGCCCATCTAATGAGCCTCCATAGAGAGATCAAGTCATGGACCCCAGCTGGCTTAGGGATTTGGTGAATTGTGCCTTATTAGACAGGATAAGAAAATCTAATTAATCTATTGTCTAACTTCACCTAGCTCTTATTAAGCTAAGAGTCATTACATGACCATTCTATGCAAGAATCCCTTTCCTGATCCCCAAAGTGCAGGGGTTTTAAACCTTTTTTGTGACATTGACCCCTATGGCATTCTGGTTAAGTCTCTTGTCCCCTCTCAGAATGGTTTTTAATACATAAAATAAAATACATAAGATTAAAGTAAACCAATTATATTGAAGTACAGCTATTTTTAAAACTGCTTGATATAGTAATAAATGTTCTTTATTAACCCATTAAATACAAATATATATTAATAATTTCTAAGTGATGATGAACATAAATGACATTTTAGATCTCTTCCACAATTGTAATATGATATGAAATGTCTGATTTTTTTTCTGGTGACCAAATTATAGTAACTGGTAATACTACTGACATTTGCTGTCTGCATTCATCCTTGAAAAGAAATGGTAAGTTTCAGTTAGAGATTAGGGGTGAAAAAAGGTAATTCTTTGCTCCATCCATGTTTTATGACCCTTTGAATTCTAAGGCTCTTTTGTGGGTCTATGAATACAAGTTAAGAACTCCTACAGGGGAGTGGCTGTTTTTGGTGGGCCCTAGAACAGTTCTCTAGGCATTACTAGACTATTTTTAAGCTTCATCTTCCTCCCCACAACCTGAGGAGCTCTGCCTTTCTGCTCTTGAGCCCATCCAGATGCACCCCCCAACAAAGACAACACACAGGGACACAAAGACAAATCATTATCTTCTCTGTTTTGTATAGCTGCAATTTCCCTCAAGAAGTGGGTCCATTTAGACCCCAGAGCCTAGGTACACATACTTTCTTGGGACACAGACAGCAGGAAGCCATCATCATAACCCTCCTTCCCTCTGTGGGCAGATTTCCCTACTAACCTCCCAAGCACCCCCAGAAACAAGATCCAGTGGGAAAACCCTATGCAGGGTGGTGGTTACGGGTCCATGGGCCTGCAATCCTAAGGGTTCGTTCCTCCCTGGCTGCATAATTGGGTTCTAGATTCCAGATACTCACTGGGCTTCTGCCTGAGGCCACGCTGCCAAGGGTCGCTGCCACTGCTGCCCCTCTTGTGAAGAAAAGGGCCCTGGTGGCCCCTCTGCAGGGAGCCCCTATTTGCCCCGGGGCCTAAGTAGGCAAGGTCCCTTGGTTTCTACTTTTAACAACACTGCCTAAAGGCTAGGCATCAGGGCCATGGGCTAATTTTAGGCTACCCTCCACCTCCACCCCCCTTCCAAGGGCTGTTTTATTTTACCCTTTCTGGGAGCAATCCAAGCAAGAGGAGGGGTGCCATCTGTGGGGAAGTCCTGGAAGGTCTGACTCACAGATAGACAGGTGCTTGGTGAGGACAGGGCTCAGGCTTCTAGCATGTCCCCGCTTACCCCTCCCCACCATTGAAACAAGCAACACCACCAGGTCCCTGTACTGTGAATGTTCTCACCTAACCACCAAGGAGCCTGAGAAGGCCAGGCTCATCTAGCACATCTCCCTAGAGGCCAAGGACTCTTTCCTTTCTCTTCCTAACTTAGCCTCTCTGAATTTCCTTTTTCCACTTTTGAAGGTTCAGCAACATATTGCTCTCCCCTCACCCCACCCTGCCCTCACTCCCAAGAGTGAGGAGGACAGTTGGAAGCAGAGACCTCCATACTGGAACATGTATCAGTAAAGCAGTAAAGTTTAATAAGTTTGAGAAAAACTTGCTCATTTATAAAGGCCTCCGCAATCCAGTAATCCCAGCTCTGTCTAAAGAAAATTCCCACAACTTTTCTCACACCTAAGGCATCAGATATGTTCAGCCCTGGAAACTTTGTCAAAAGCTCAGCTCTTAAGAGTATCATTTTATCTCGGGGCACCTGGGTGGCACAGTTGGTTGAGCTTTGGCTCAGGTCATGATCTCGTGTTTCATGAGTTCAAGCTCCAAGTTGGGCTCTGTGATGACAGTTCAGAGCCTGGAGCCTGCTTCGGATTCTGTGTCCCCCTCTCTCTCCGCCCCACCCCTGCTTGTGCTCTCTCTCTTTCAAAAATGAATAAACATTAACAAAATAAAAAAGTATCATTTTATCTCCCTGGTTGCCTTTAAATGAAGGCAGTGCTAGGGAGATACTTTTAGAAATACTCACATTATCTATTTTAGGTGTCACTCAAAAAGAATCTGGGAGCCAGCTCCCTCTTCCCTCTGGGAAAAAATGCCAGCCTAGTGTTTGGTATACAAACTACACCATAATCTGATCATGCCAAGAAACTATGGAGAAACTAGCAAGTCGCCACTATGTGTAATGTTCTAGATACAGGAAGAACACACAGAAAAGTAAGACATGTTGTCCCTGAAAAAGCTCACAGTCTATTAGGAAAATCAGACATGGAAATAATCATACCTCACATAAATGCAAAAATGCCAGAACTAAAATCTGCCTATGGTTATCCTGCATTCATGTCGATCTCCTAAGGGGAGTTCAGGGGGTTACTGTGGGGTTCTGTCTCCTTACATGCTCCCACAAACAAAATAACTTGAATTTTTCTGCAAAGATATTCCAGTCTACCCAGAACCTGGATCCCCAGACCTCAGAGCCCTTCTATTTCCCTTCCAATGACTAAGGAAGAGAGAGTTTCAATTAGAAAAAATGAAAAGTCAGTGAGGGGACCAGACCTATGTTGAGATAAAGCACTAGCAACCTAGTTTCACATGATTACTTTGATGTTAGAATCTACACATTGAAAGGGAATTTCCACATTTCTGAAAGATGTTCAATTACTTCTGATTAAATGTTTCCAATAACAGGACACTCTCTACATCCAGAAACTGCAAATCTAATTACTTGGCAGCTCAGTTAGTTTTTCTTTCTGCTAAATTTATATTTGCATCTGCAACCCCTGAGGTTGACAGTTGAGCCTATCTTTGCTCACCCTTAAAACCTCAGAGAACATGATCACTTCCTTTGCCCCCAAATAGCCCTTTAGGGATCTGAACTCAGGTGTCCTATCCTTTATGTCACCTTATTGCAGGGAAAACAGTCCAACTCTTTAAACTATTTCTTTCAAGCTGGTATTTACCCAATCCCTTCCTCAGCCATGTCTACCACACTTATGAAGTGATCATGAAGCCTGCTAACACATTGACACCACTGAGGAATTCATAGGATGCCAGATGACTTCTTAAGAAAGTGTAAGAGTATCCCAGTGTGATCAATGAAGATCAGAAGCATCAAAAAATGTATCTGCTTCAGCTTAGTTTGAGCCAGTGGTCTAGAGCTATTAATTATCATTAAAAAAAGTTTTAAATGTTTATTTATTTTTGAGAGGGAGACAGAGCATGAGTGGGGGAGGGGCAGGGAGAGAGGGAGACACAGAATCCGAAGCAGGCTCCAGGCTCTGAGCTGTCAGCACAGATCCCAACACGGGGCTCAAACCCACAGACTGTGAGATCATGACCTGACCTGAAGTTGAATGCTTGACTGAGCTACCTAGGCGCCTCAGCTATTCATTATCTGAGGCCTTGTGCAAACCTCATTAGCAGCCAATAAATAAACTATTATGATGCTAAAGATGAAAGAGTAGGGTATTATTCTTGGGGAAAAATATTAGTCAGAATTTTTTGTAGTAGTAATTTTTATTGAGGTAATTGTATATTCACATGTAGTGTAAAAAATATACAAAGATCTCTTGTACACTTTACTATTTCCCCCAATGGTAACAGTTTGCAAGATTATATAGTACAATATCACAAGTAGGATATTGACATTGATACAATCCACCTATCTTATGCAGATTTTACTTGTAGTCACTTGTGTACATATGTATATTTACTGCTATACAACTTTATCACATATATAAATTCTTGTGTATACCACCACAGACAATATAGTTCTGTCACAATAAGGATACCTCATGTTGCCTATTTTTTCATGTTGCCTTTTTACAGCCATATCCACCTTGGTCCCTAACCCTGGCAATCTCTAATCCGTTCTCCATTTCTATAATTTTGTCATTGCAAAATTATATAAGTGAAACCATACCTTTTGTAATTCACTCTTTTTCATCTACCATGCCCTTGAGATTCATCCAAGTTGCTGCATGTATCAAGTTTGTTTTTGTCACTGAGATTCTGTGGAATGTATGTTTGTTTAACCACTGACCCAGTGAAGGATATCTAGGTTGTATGTAGTATTTGGCTATTAAGAATAAAGCTTTTATGAAAATCCATGTACAGGTCTTTATCACAGTAGTTATATTATAGACTTTATTATTGGGAAGAGTGTAATTACATATTTTATAATGGTAAAAATATATATAACAAAATTTGCCATTTAAAACATTTTTTTTAATTTAGAGAAGTTTAGGTTTACAGAAAAATTGAGAGGAAAGTATATAGATTTCTCATATACCTTCTACTCCTACACAAGAATAGCTTCCTCCATTATCAATATCCCTCACAAGAGTAGGACATTTATAATAACTGATGGACCAAAATTGACACATTTTAAGTCCATAGTTTTCATTAGGGTTCACTCTCAGCATTATACACTCTATAGGTTTGGACAAGCTATAACAATATTTATCCATCATTATGGTACACAGAGTATTTTCACTGCCTCAAAAATTATCTGTGCTCTACCTATTCATTCTACCACCACCCTAAGCACAAGGCTTCAGTGATCTTTTTACTGTCACCATAGTTTTGCATTTTCTACAGTGTCATATAATTAGAATCATGCAGTATGTAGCATTTTTTTAATGTTTAATCATTTTTGAGAGAGACGGAGAGAGACAGAGCACGAGCGGGGAGGATCAGAAGAAGAGGGAGACACAGACTCGAAGCAGGCTCCAGGCTCTGAGCTATCAGCACAGAGCCTGATGTGGGGCTTGAACCCATGAACCATGAGATCATGACCTGAGTCGAAGTTGGCAACTTAATCGACTGAGCCACCCAGGTGCCCCGGTATGTAGCTTTTTTTAGATTGGCTTCTTTCACTTAGCAATGCACATTTAAGGTTTTTCCATGTATTTTCAGGGCTTGATATCTCATTTCAATGCTGAAGAATATTCCATTGTCTAGATATACCAATTTATTTTTATATTTACCTACTGAAGGACATCTTGGTAGCTTCCAAGTTTGAGCAATTCTAAATAAGGCTGTTCTAAATATCACATGCAGGTTTTTGTGTGGATATAATTTTTCAACTCTTCTGGGTAAAAACCAAGAAGTGTGATTGCTGGAATGTATGATAAGAGTACGTTGAGTTTTATAAGAAAGTGCCAAATAGTTTTCCAAAGTGGCTATACCATTTTGCATTCCTACAAGTAATGAATGAGAGTTGCTTTTGTTCCACATACTTTTCAGCATTTGGTGTTGTCAGTATTCAAAATGTTGGTCATTCTAATAGGTGTGTAGAGGTATCTCACTGTCATATTTTGCATTTGATTGATGACATATGATGTGGAGCATCTTTTCATATGCTTATTTGCCATCTGTGTGCATTCTTTGATGAGGTGTCTGTTATGATAACTGGCCAATTTTTAATTTATTTTCAATTTATTTATTTAAATTCAAATTAGTTAACATACAGTGTAGTATTGGTTTCAGGGGTAGAAACCAGTGATTCATCACTTACATATAACACCCAGTGCTCATACCAACAAGTGCCCTCCTTAATGCCCATCACCCATTTAGCCCACCCCTACCCATCTCCCCTCCAGCAACCCTCGGTTTGTTCTCTTCCTTTAAGAGTCTCTTATAGTTTGCCTCCCTGTTTTTATCTAATTTTTCCTTCCCTTTCCCTATGTTCATGTTTTCTCTCTTAAATTCCACATATGAGTGAAATCATATGACCCTTGTCTTTCTCTGACTTATTTCACTTACCAAAATACACCCTAGTTCCATCCTCATTGTTGCAAATGGCAAGATTTCTCCTTTTCTTTCTTTCTTTCTTTCTTTCTTTCTTTCTTTCTTTCTTTCTTTTTTCTTTTTTTGGATCGCTGAATAGTATTCTATTGTATTCCATATATATATACCCAACATCTTCTTTATCAGGGGACTGATGAATATCAGTCAATGGACATTTGGACTATTTCCATAATTTGGCTATTGTTGATAGCACTGCTATAAACTTTGGGGTGCATGTGCCCCTCTGAATCAGCATTTTTGTATCCTTTGGATAAATACCTAGGAGTGCAATTGCTGGGCCATTTGGTAGCTCTATTTTTTATTTTTTGAGGGACCTCCATACCGTTTTCCAGAGTGGCTGTACTAGTTTGCATTTGCACCAGCAGAGCAAAAATGTTCCCCTTTCTCTGCATCCTTTCTAACTTCTGTTGTTTCCTATTCAACTTAGCCATTCTGAGAAGTGTGAGGTGGTATCGCATTGTGGTTTTGATTTGTATTTCCCTGATGATGAGTGATGTTGAACATCTTTTCATGTTTCTGTTAGCCATTTGAATATCTTCTTTGGAAAATTGTCTATTCATGTCTTCTGCCCATTTCTTAAGTCGATTATTTGTTTTTTGAATGCTGAGTTTGATAAATTCTTTATAGATTTTGGATACTAACCCCTTATCTGATATGTCATTTGCAAATATATTTTCCCATTCTGTTGGTTGTCTTTTAGTTTTGTTGATTGTTTCCTTTGCTGTGCAGAAGCTTTTTATCTTGATGAGATCCCAATAGTTCATTTTTGTTTTTTGTTATTATTTTCCTTGCCTTCAGAGACATATCTAGTAAGAAGTTGCTGCAGCTGACGTGGCCCATTTTTAAATTTGTTTTCTTATTGCTGAATTTTAAAAGTTCTTATTGTAATTTGAATAACAATCCTTCATCAAATGTATCTTTTGCAAATATTATTCCTAGTCCTTGGCTTCTCATTCCCTTAACAGTGTCTTTTGAAGAGTGAAGTCTTTTAATTTGAATGAAGTCCAGCTTGTCAATTATTTCTTTCATGGATTGTGCCTTTGAGATATATATATATATATATATATATATATATATATATATATATATATAAAGCTATTGCTATACTAAAAGTCACCTAGGTTTCCTCCTAGGCTGTCTTCTAGGAGATTTGTAGTTTTGTGTTTTACCTGGTCCATGATCCATTTTTAGGTGGTTTTTGTGGAGGGTGTAAGGTCTGTGTCCTGATTTATTTATTTTTTCCTTTTTGCTTGTGGATGTCCTATTGTCCTAGCACCATTTGTTGAAAAGATTATCTTTGTTCCATTATATTTGTCAAAGGTCAGTTAATTGTATTTATATGGGTCTATTTCTTGGCTCCCTATTCTGTTCTATTGATCGATTTGTCTATTCTTTTGCCAATAACACATTGTCTCATTTACTATAGCTTTATAGTAAGTCTTGAAATTGAGTGGTGTCACAAAAAAATAAATAAAAATTAAAAAAAAAGAAATTGAGTGGTGTCAGTGCTTCAACATTGTTCTTCTTCTTCAGTATTGTGTTGATTATTATGGATCTTTTTGCCTTTCTATGTAAATTTTAGAATCAGTTTGTCATGTTCACAAAATAACTTGCTGGGACTTTGATTGGGCTTGCACTGAATCTATAGATCAAGTTTGGAAGAACTGACATCTTGATAGTATTGCATTTCTGTTTCATTCATGAGAATTTTGTGGTTTTCTTTATGTAGATCTTTTACATCATTATTTTGGGGGTCCTAAGGTAAATGGTTTTGTTTTTAATTTTAAATTATACTTATTCATTGCTGGTATACAGAAAGTGATTAACATTCATATATTAACCTTGTATCCTGCAACCTTGCTATAATTCCTTATTTGTTTCAAGAGTTGTTCTATTCTTTCAGATTTTCTACTTAAAATCCTGTCATCTACAAACAAAGACTGCTTTATTGTTCCATTTCCAATCTCTATACCTTTAATTTCTTTTATTACTTTATCATATTACCTAGGACTTCCAGTATTGAAAAGGAGTGGCAAGAGGGGATATCCTTGTCTTGTTTCTGATATTAGTGGGAAAGCTTTGAGTTTCTTGCTATGAGGTAAGATGTTAGCTATAGTATTTTTTGTAGGTATTCTTTATGAATTTGAGAAAATTCTCCTCTATTTCTAGTTTACAGAATTTTTACCATAAGTATTAGATATTGCCAAATACTTTTTCTGTATCTACTGATATGATGTGATTTTTTTAAACATGTTGCTGTGATGGATTACAATAATTGAATTTCAAATGCTGAACCAGCTAGCTTTGCATGCCAGAATAAACCCCACTTGCTCATGGGGTATAATTCTTTTTATGAATTGTTTGATTTGATATGGTAATATTTTATTGATGATTTTTACATCTATGTTCATGATAGATATTGGTCTGTGATTTTCTTGTAATGCCTTTGTCTGATTTTGGTGTTAGGGCACCCTGACCTTATAAAATGAGATAAAAAGTGTTCTCCATGCTTCAATTTCTGGGGGAAATTGTAGCGAATTGGTATAATTTCTTCTTAGGTGTTTGGTAGAACCTACCACTAAACCTTCTGGGACTGGTGATTTCTGTTTTGGAAGGTTATTAATTCTTGATTCAGCTTCTTAATAGATACAGGCCTATAAGATTGTCTATTTATTCTTGTGTGAATTTTGTAGAGGTTGTTTTTCAAGAAATTCTTCTGTTTCATCCAGATTATTAAATTTGTGGGCATAGAGTTGTTCATAATATTTCATTATCATTTTAATGTCCAATTAATCATTTGTGTCTTCTTTCTTTTTTGCATCGTTAACATGACTAGAGGTTTAACGACTTTAGTCATCTTTTCAGAGAATTAACTTTCAGTTTTGTGGATTTTCTTTATTATTTTCTGTTTTTGATTTCATAAATGTCTGTTCTAATTTTATTTCTCTTCTTCTCCTTTATTTTTGTTATTATTTTATTTTAACTCAAGTATAGTTAACATACAGTGTTATATTAGTTTCAGATATACAATAGTGTTTTAGTTTACTCTTCTTTTCCTAGTTTCCTAAGGTAGAATCTTAGGTTATTTATTTTAGATCTTTCTTGTTTTCTAATTCAATGATATAAAGTTTCCCCTAAGTATTACTTTCACAGTGTCCCATAAATTTTGATAAGTTGTATGTTAATTTGCATTTAGTTAGAAATATTTTTAAATTTCTCTTGAGAATTATTCTTTGACCCGTGTGTTTAATCTCCTAGTATATTGGGCTTTTCCAGTTACCTTTTGGTTATCAAATTTTAGTTTAATTCTACTGTGTCTGAGAGTATACTCTGATTTCTATTCTTTTCTTAACTTCTCCTAGCTTATTTTAGTATAATTGATATGTAATCTTATTTAAGTTTAAAGTGTAAAATGTGATAATTTGATACACATATATATTGTAAAATGTTTACCAAGTTAGGTTAGTTAAAACATTTTTCACCTCATATAATTACCATTTTGTTACTGTTATGGTGAGAACATTAATGCTCTACTCTCATAGCAACTTCCAAGTATAAAATGCAGTATTGTTAACTGTAGTTAGCATACTGCACTTTAGATCCCTAAATTTATTCTTATAATTCAAAGCTTTTACATTTTGACCAACATCTCCAAGGATCGTTCAATATTTGCAAATAACTTAACATGATATACTACATTAATAAAAGAAAGGGTAAGAACCATATGACCCTCTCAACAGATGAAGAAAAAGCATTTGAAAAAGTATAGCATGTATTCTTGATAGGAGCCCTCAACGGGGTGCCTGAGTACACTTGAAGGTTTTTGGGTTTTTTTAACTCAAACTTTTCTATACCGAGTCTCCAGTAATATTTCAATTAAATGTTAAGTTTTCCTACCTGCTACTGGTTCACATGGAGGTTTTTATTCTTGGCTTTCTGCTCTGATAAACTGTGATTCCTCTGTATCTGCATGTCTCTCTAATTTGGGGGAAAGTAGTTTGTCCTGTGATCTAAATTCTCTGATGGATCTTTAAAAAAGCTGTGGATCTTCAATTTGTTCAACTCTTTTCTTGCTATTTGGATGGAAGTCATGAGTTTCAAGCTCCCTGCATGGTGGAAGAGAAACAGAAATTCCTTCAGTGTTTTTTAAAATGTCCTTTGAAATTTCCTGTTTGTTCCATGGATTATTTAGAAGTTTGCTTATTGGGGTGCCTGGGTGGCTCAGTCAGTTAAACGTCCAGCTTTAGCTCAGGTCATAATGTTGCAGTTCATGAGTTTGAGCCCCGCATCGGACTCTGTGTTGATAGCTCAGAACCTGGAGCCTGCTTTGGATTCTGTGTCTCCCTCTCTCTCTGCCCATCCCTCGCTCATGCTCTGTCTCTCTCTCACTCTCTCTCTCAAAAATAAATAAAAATACATTAAACATTTTTTTAAAAAAATTGAAAAAGAAGTGTGCTTATTAATATCAGAGTGGTTAAAGATTTTTACTATTATTTTTCTATTATTGATTTCTAGTTTCACTACACCGTGGTCAGAACACACACTCTGTATGATTACAATTCCTTTAAATTTGTTGCGTTTGTTTAATGGCTCAAGATATAGTCTCTTTTGGTATATGTTCTATCAGAGCTTCAAAAGAATATGTATTCTGCTGTTGTGGGATGGCATTCTCAGTGTGTCAAATAGATTCTGTTGGTTGATTGTATCTTTCATTTCTATATCCTTGCTGATTTTCTTTCTAGTAGTTTTATCAGTTGCTGAAAGGTGGAACTGCAGCCCCCAACTATTGGTTTGGATCTATTTCTTTATTCATATCTATCAGTTTTTATTTTATGTATTTTGAATTTCTTTGGTTTGTACATATTTAGGATCATTATGTCTTTCTGATGGATTAATCCTATACTCATTATGTTATATCTTTTATAATAATTTTCTTTGTTATAAAGTATACTTTACTAGATGTAATCTTCTAATCTATGTCTTTTAATTGTTGTATTTAGACCATTTACACTTAAGATAATTGTTGAAATGTTAGGGCTTAAGTTGGCCATTTTATTATTTGTTTCCTTTGGTTCATATTCATGGCTTCCTGTGAGTTACTTGGACACTTTTTAGGATTCCATCTTGATATATTTATAGAGTGTATCTTGTTATATAGTTTCATAGTGGTTGCTCTGGGTATCAAAATATACCTATGTGAATTCTCACAGTTTATGAGTATTAACATTTTACCACTTCTGTGAAGTGTGGAAACTTTACATCCACTTAGGTTCCTTTACCGTCCTGCTTTTTAAATAGCATTGTCATGTATCAGATAGTGTTATAATTTTTGTTTCAATTGTCAAATATAATTTATAAAACCCATAAGAAGAATAGTCTACAGTATGTACATACCCATATTTCTGCTTTCTATTGTTCTTTCTTCCTTATGCTCCAATATTTCTCTATTATTTCCTTTATGTTGAAGAGATCTATTTAGCAAGTCTTTAAGAGTAGGTCTGCAAGTAACACATTCTTTTAGTTTTCCTTTATCTGAGGATTTCTTTTCCTATGTATTCCTGAAGGATAGTTTCACTGACTTCAGAATTTGCAGTTGACAGTATTTTCTGTCAGCAGTTGAAAAATGTCCTTTTTTTCTGGCTTCCACAGTTTAATATGAAAAATTCACTCTCATTTGAATTGGTATTCCCCTATAAAATCCTATAGATAATGTGCCATTTCTCTCTGACTGTTTTCAATATCTTTTGTTTGTCTTTAGCTTTCAAAAGTTTAATTATGATGTCTCCTGGTATAGATTTCTTCGGGTTTATTTTCTTTGAGTTTTACTCAGCTTCTTAAATCTGTAGGTTTGCATCTTTTACCAAATTTGGGATGCCCCGCTCTCTCTTTTCCTTCTCTAATTCCAGAAATGTGAATTTTTTTAGTTTTTATTGTTACACAGGTTCCTGAGGCTCAGTTAATTTTTTAAGTCAATTTTCTCTTTTTCAGATTTGTTAACTTTTGTTGATCTGTCCTTAAGTTCATGTATTCTATCTTCTGTTATTGCCATTCTATTGGGATCCTATTCAGATTTTTGTTTTTTTTTTTTAATTTCTGTTATTGTGTTTTTCAGTTGTATAATTTCCATTTGGTTCTCTTTTTAAATAACATCTATTTCTTTGCCAAGCCTTTTCATTTTTTCCTTTAAAATAATTTTAATTGCCTTTAAAAAACATTTATTTAGTTTTGAGAGAGACGGAGCATGAGCAGAGGAGGAGCATAGAGAGGGAGACACAGAAACTGAAGCAGTCTCCAGGCTCTGAGCTGACAGCACAGAGCCCAACGCGGGGCTCAAACCCACGAACCATGAGATCATGACCTGAGGCAAAGTCAGACACTCAACCGACTGAGCCATCCAGGCGCCCCTAATTGCCTTTTCAATAGTTTTTATTATGGAAGTTTTAAAATTCTTGTCAGATAACTCTAATATTTTATTCATGTTGGTGTTGATGTAAATTGATTGTCTTTTCTTATTCAGATTGTGACTTTCCTGGCTTTTGGTACTATGGGTGATTTTCTATTACGTCCCAGACATTTTGCTGAGTATGTTAGGAGACTTTGGGTTCTATTTAAATCTTCTGTTTTAGTAGACAGTTATCTTAACTTTAGTATGCAGATCTTGGCCTACTTTTGTCAACTGTGGTTCCACCGGTAATTTAGGTTTCAGAGCCTTTGTGATGCTATTTTAGTCTGCTTGTTTTATTTGGTACCACTGGGGATCCCACTCATTTGTTTGTGCAGCTTCAGAAGGTACAAAGGCTTTCCCTGGGCCTGTTGCCCAGTGTCTCTAACTGGGGAATGGGATTCTTAGGCCTGCAAAGACAAAGAGGCTTCCTGGCTCATCCCTTGTTTTGACAGAGTCATCCTTGCCCATGGAGATGGAAATGGCTTTCTGGGAGGAGTGGTTGTTGTGGCAGGGCCACTCTTGTTGATGTTTCCTGGATGCTTAGTGTCTCTGGTTGGGAATGGGCACAGATGGAGAGCCCTTCCTTTAGCTGATTATTATTAATGGGGGTTACAGTCTTGATTAATCTCTGTTGCTGATGTTGCCAATCTCACCACTTGTTAGAGGGACTCCTGTTTGATCTGGGGGAAAAAAGAGCTTACCTGGGCTGCTTCCTGTTGTAAGGTTGGGGGTCATAAAATGTTCCAGCCCTGCACTGCCTTCTACTTTTGGGTTGTTACTCCAGACCTGTGGTCCCAAGTAAGTTATTTTACCACCTTTCAGTTCTCCTGTGATTTCCTCTTATGTTATATCCAAGGTTTACAGTTGTACTTAAAATGAGCAGTAAGCAATGAGTTTACAACACCCAGTCTGGAACAAAGGTCCAAACAACAGGATTTTATAGTATGAAATTTTGAAGAGAGACAACATTTTAGAGTCAGTCTTGGGTTCCAATAGCCTATACACTAGCTTGGTGACTTAGACACAGGACTTGAGCTATTTAAGCAAGACGAAATATATTTAAAGCTCCCAGCTCAAAACCCTGCACAGATGAGCCACTCATTAAGTAGGTATTCAATCTTTCCCTAGAAATCACATCATTCAAACTACATGTTTTAGACATAAGCCTACAGAGGCCTAGAGAAAGGAAGGAGCCTTTTAAATGTGCTGTGACTCACATATACCCAAGTGACATTGTTTTTTCCAAAGCCCAAAAACATACTGTGTCAATTCTTGATTATTTGGTTCCTTGCTTCTATATGGTAGTTCTGGTTCAGTTAGACAGGATTTGAAGATTTAAACTGATAGTACCAACTTATATTTGAAAAATACCTTCAAATTTACAAAATGTTTTTGCATTTATAATTTTTCTTGGTTGCCACAATCTTAGTGTGGGACTAGCAGGGCAAAAGTTATTCCTATTTTGCAAATAAGGACAAACTGTAAGTTGGGAGGATGAGACTCATTCAGAATGATTTCTCACATTTTCTCCTTTGGAATCAGACCCTTACTGGGTGACAGGAGGCTGTGGAAATAGTTGATTTCAGAATACTTAGCTTTCCATGCCCTTGGCTATAGCTAAACCAGTGGGTTACGTTATGACTACATAAGTAGTAGTCATAAGAGTAGATGGGTTCTAAGTTCAGGCTTATATTCCCTACACACTAAAATACTTGAACTTAGAGTCATATTACTCTTAAAGAATTTGTTGGTAAGAAAAATCCTCCCAGATAAATGAAATTCTCTGTCTGAATAGATCACCTCAGGGAAGGGGGTATCTTAAATTGGAAAGGAGGTTACTGAATTACAATAAAGAGAAATAGGGTGTAGTACAGGAAGGCAAGATTGAATTTGAAGTAGAAGAAAGCTTTAGTTTGGCCAAACAATAGGGATTTGCTTAAATAAATTATAACTCATATAATGAGACACTATGTGACCATTAAAAATGAGATTGATTTATATTTATTGAAGTGAAAAGATGTTTAAAATTAAGCAAGAAACTTACATAGGGGTATATAGTATGACTCTAGGTTTTCTATGTGTGAATGTAGATTCTTCTCTGCATAGAGGAATTTGCTGCCTTTTTTGGTTCTCTATTATTTTTTAAAGTTTATTTTCTGAGAGTGAGAGAGACAGAGAGAGAGACAGAGAGACAGAGAGTGGAAGGGGTACAGAGGGAAAGAGAGACAATCCCAAGCAGGCTCCTCACTACTAGCGCAGAGCCTGATGCAGGATTTGAATTCACAAACTATGAGATCACGACCTGAGCCACAACCGAGTCAGATACTTAACTGACTGAGCCACCCAGGCGCCCCTGGTTCTCTATATTTTAAAAACATTCCATAACAAAGATTTCCTAGTTAATTATAAAAGAGAACCATAGTCTAATCCACTTGCTATAAACTGAATCCTGTGTGTCCCCCAAATTCATGTTGAAATTCTACCCTCTGATATGATGGTAGTAGGAGTTGGGGCCTTTGTGAGGTAATTAGGATTAGATGAAATCACAAAGGTGGAACCCTCATGAATGGGATTAGTGCCATGTTAAGAGTTATGAGAGAGCATGCTTCTCTCTCTGCTCTCCACCATGTGACGTTACAAGTGAAATGATAGTGATCTAGAAAGCAGGGTCTTGCCAGATAGCAAATCTGCCAGCAGCATGATCTTGGACTTCCTAGCCTCCAAACTATAAGAAATGTTTATTGTTTATAAGCCACCCAATCTCTGGTATTTTTTTTATAGTAGCCTGGATGGACTAAGACAGAAATTGTATTATAACATTATATTGCAAACTAATTGTCTAAAGACAATGTGTCATGAATAGGAAAGAGGTTGAATAGAGTTGAGAGGGAAAAGGAAGCCCTAAGAGTAAGAACTGATTAATCAGCAACAATAGGGCTGAAAATAGGAAGAGGCTGACTAATGCATTTTGATTGCCTTTATTTATGTGCCCCACACTTTACCAGATAGTACTTTACATCTTAGCTCAGTTAATCTGTACACCTGCCCTGTGTGGAAGGTACACTTATCACCCCCATTTTTCAGATAAGAACTTTGAGGCTCAGAGAGGGGAAATGACTTACCCAAGGCCATACAGTTAGTAAATGGCAAATCCAGGACTAGAACTCAGGTCTCTCTGTATTCTATCCATTAGAGGCCCTGAGACTCCCAGAGAGGGAGTCTCTACTGTGGAGCAAGGGGAGATAGTTGGCCTCTTTTTTGGTCTGGAGGAAATAACCCCTGAGTTTATGAGGTTTCATGTGTGAAGATTCTTACTGGGCAGTAGGAGAAGACCTTGGAAAGGGATAAAGAGCCTGATCCCTGGACAGGTATATCAGTAAGTGTAAATGAATACATTGGCAATCATTCAGACAGTATGGTTTTGGAGTAAAGTTGGTGTCAGTCTTGTCCTCACAGCTTATCAATGACAGCTATACCATGTATAGCCTTGTACTTGCTGTCATCCTCTCTGCTACCTATTTTGTTCTATTTTAACATCCACAGGGTATGCTTTAAGGTACCTGAAGATTTTCTGCCTTTATAAGATGGTTCATCTGTTATGACTGGGTCAGGGTGCCTTTTTTTGAAAATATGCCACCTTTCCTTTTATTTGTAGCTATTACACAGCAAACATACACCTAAAAGATTAGAGGTTTTTAATTTTAGATAAAAAATTGTACCAACAAAACATGTTTAAACTGGAACACAACTGCAGGATGGGGCCAGTGGGCAATTTGGCACAAGATGGAACAAATGGCAGTGAACACCCTGATGAGGGCATAAACCCATTCCCCAGTGGTATGACAGGCTCAAGATAACACAGAAGATGAAGTTTAAAGTCAATTGTATGGTATTTGTCTTTCTCTGACTGACTTATTTTACTTAGGATTATACCCTTTAGATCCATCCATGTTGTTGCAAATGGCAAGGTTTCATTCTTTTTTATGTCCAAGTAATGTTCCATTATATACATGTACACACACAGACACCACATCTTTATTCATCCATCTGTTGATGGACACTTGGGTTTCTTCCATATCTTGGCTATTATAAATTATGCTGCAATAAACATAGCAGTGCATATATCTTTTAAAAATTAATGTTTTCATTTTCTTTGGGTAAATACCTAGTAGTAGAATTATTGTATCATATGCTTTTATATTTTTAATTTTCTGAGAAACTTCCATACTAAGTGAAATACATCAGAGAAAGACAAATACCATACA
The DNA here is from genome assembly GCF_027475565.1 of Acinonyx jubatus. Taxonomy (NCBI): domain Eukaryota; kingdom Metazoa; phylum Chordata; class Mammalia; order Carnivora; family Felidae; genus Acinonyx; species Acinonyx jubatus. The sequence continues at coordinate 50,126,624 of NC_069389.1, forward strand.
ATTTCATTAAATATGTGAAATTTAAGAAACAAAACAAGGAAAAAAAGAGACAAAAACCAGACTATTACAGAAAAATGATTGTTGGTTGCCAGAAGGGAGGTACAGGGTGGGATGGGTGAAATAGGTGAAGGAGATTAAGAGCACACTTATCCTACATTTTTTATAGGATTATTTGGGGTTTGTTGGTGTTGAGTTGTATACATTCTTTATATTTTTTAGATACTATAAATCCAATTAAAATGGGCAGAAAACATGAGCAGACATTTCTCCAAAGAAGACATACAGATGAACACACATATGAAAAGATGTCCAACATCACCAATCATTAGGGAAATGCAAATCAAAACCACAATGAGATATCACTTCACACCTGTCAGAATGACTAAAATCAAAAAAAAAAAAAAAAAAAAAACAATTAGTGTTGACGGGGATGTGGAGAAAAAGGAACCCTCATGAACTGTTGGTGGGAAGGCAAACTGGAGCATCCACTGTGGAAAACAGTATGGAATTTCCTCAAAAAATTAAAAATAGAATTACCATATGATCCAGTAATTCCACTACAGGGTATTTACCCAAAGAGTACAAAAACACTAATTTGAAAGGATATATGCACCTCTATGTTTGTTGCAGCATTATTTACAATAGCCAAATTATGGAAGCAGCCCAAGTGTCTACTGATAGATGAATGGATAAAGAAGATGTGGTATACATATACTATGGAATATGACTTAGCTCTTAAAAAATAATTTAACCTTGCCATTTTCAGCAACATGGCTGGATCTAAAGGGTATAATGCTAAGTGAAATAAGTCAGTCAGAGAAAGACAAATACCATATGACTTCCTTTATATGTGGAATTTAAGAAATAAAACAAAGAAAAAAGGAGACAAACAAACAAAAAAACAAAACCCAGACTCTTAACTATAGAGAACAAATTGATGGTTACCAGAGGGGATATGGTGAAGGGTTGTGGGTGAAATAAGTGAAGGGGATTAAGAGTACACTTATCATGATGAGCAATGAATAATGTATAGAATTGTTGAATAACAGGTGTACAATATAGTACACCTGTAACTAATATAACACTGTATATTAACTATACTGGAATTAAAAAAAAGGAATACACTTATTGTGATGAGCAGTAACATATAGAATTGTTGAATCATATTGTATACTGAAACTAATATAATACTGTATGTTAATTATACTTGAATTTGAAAAATATAGTCATTCATATACACTCTTGTATCTTGGACTTGAACTCAAGTTCAGACTTGAGCTACTGTGACAGTATCATTCTGTAAACCTGAAGTTAAAGAAAAGTCAGGTTCTCAAAGAACCTACACAATTTAGATTCTGATTCCTATATCAATTGCATGATGTCAATGCAAGTATGTGGCTAACATTAACACACTACAGATAACACTAGTCATATATTTGAAAGCTACCTGATCAATACATTCCAGGGAAAAAGCCGATTGTCCCAACATCACTTTGGTTTGTATCTCTGGCTTAACATGTTCTAAAGTTCTCATTTCCTAAAATTAGCTGGCATATATTAGTTAGAGGTCTAGCACTAAGAGCTTTTTTATTCTTGGATAAATTCTCTTCATCTGAATCCCCAAATGACCTTTGATACTAGATACTACTAAAGTTACAATACACACATATACAAATATTCTTACTATGAGTTACATTCCAGGAGGACTGGACCTGTTAGCTGTTCCTAAGCCCGAGGCACTATTAACTAAAATACAGAACATGCTCTGTTTCAGAACAAGGATACATGCTCTGCATTCCTATTGGCATTCATGAAATATAGAAACTACCCTGTCTGCAAATATGAGTGAGGCAGAAATGTGGAGATACTTTATGTGAATGGTGTGGCCAATTGCATGTGAAGTGGGATCAGACACATGTCTTTGAACAGTGATCACCTAATGACTTTGGTGTACATTTTCCCTCCTGACTGGTGAGGAGTGCAATGATGTTTTAGCTACAAACAGCAAAGAAGGAGATTCAGGACTTATCTGCCTTGGGGATATATTAAGGGGAGAGAATACCACCCACCATTCTTGACCATTTAAAAGAAAAGAAAACTCAGGACCACATACCCAGAGAAAAGTATTGACAAAGAAAACATACAACTCAAAGCATACTTAAAGAGTTTCTACCAGTGTAAAAGAGCTGCAAAAGAAAACATGCCAGCCACAGTACTGCCTAGAAAAGAGGACCTTTTTTGGGCCTTATTGAGCACATGAAATATTAACTGGAATGCTGGTCATCCTGGACCAATATATATTCCTTTTGCTTCACTGGTCAGGTGAATTTCTGTATTACTGTAAATCTTCCCTCCTGATGTCCCCCTACCTTTTCCACAATTGGGAATCTGTGAGGGCTGGTATAGGCTCTCTAAAGAATCTGAGTACAAAGACAAGAAAATAGTTGAAAGGCAACAGAGCTTTGGAAAAGAAAGAGGCTTTTAGGTCGCCCCCAAAGAATACAAAATACCAAGGGACAGGGCACTGGATTTAACATGGAAGCTGTTGGTTTCACACAGGCCAAATTCTGAACATGATTTTGTTTAGCCCCAGCAAGACACACAAGGCTAAATTAGCTGCTTTCAAAGTGCACTTGTGTTTGTCAAGATAAGTTACAAATCACAGAGCATGTGCACCAACATATGTTTACTTGCACTGACATCTAAAGGAGACATGGACTGCTGTGAATGGTGACAAAACTAATACTTCCTATTTAAGGGGAAGGCACAGGGGTGCCTGGGTGGCTCAGTCCGTTCAGTGTCCGACTCTTGATTTCAGCTCAGGTCATGATCTTGCAGTCCCGCTATCAAGCCCGTGTCAGGCTCTGTACTGACAGTGCAGAGCCTGCTTGGGATTCTTTCTCTCCTTATCTCTCTCTCTGTCTCTCCTATGCTTTTTTCTCTCTCTAAAAATAAATAAATGAACATAAAAAAAGGAGGAAGACACAGACTGTCAGTCTCACAGGCAGCGAAGTAGAGAAGACATGGTCTGTATGGCTTGAAAATTACAACTTTTTTGCCTTGGAAAAGCTTCTATGTGACCATCCAAAGCCTTGAAAATAGAACTGCCTTTAAAATGACAACAAACTAAGAGTCCTTTACAACCCCAAACCTTTCCCCTTGTCCTTTATGTCTGTTTGGTGTCACCTAACAGCTAAACCATTTCTTCACATTATATGAAAAAAATAACCTCATAGGAAAAAACTTAAGGCTTAATCCACATCCACTTTTTGTTTCTTTTTAAATACCTACATCAAATGTCTGCTCTTAGAAGAAAGCAACCAGATTTGGTCGGAATCCTATCTGCCTGTATCATACATAGAATTCTGGGAGGGAGAGGTCTGAGGGTGGGGAAAAGATTTGGTACAATAGATATCACTAAATCATACACATTGGAAATAGAGAACGTGAGAACAATCTTCCTAGGTTTAAACCAATATGAAGCATACTATGTCATTTTGAGAAAAGTATTTTTCTTAAAGGTAATTTACATTTCCTATACAATGTTTGGAAAAAAGGCTACTTTATAAAATCTCGTAGAAAGATTTTCCAGTGATGTATCAAAGCTTAACAGCATCATGAAAAGATGTTATGTGTTTAACAAAAGCCAGTATGTAACAAAGATCTGACATAGTTACAAATTTCTCTTTCTGCTAAATTAAGGCTAACCTTAAATATTTACTAATTTGGTTTGAAAAATACCACTTAAAAAGACTCAGGTTCATTCTGGTTTTAAGTGTTCAGGGAAAGATTTTACTTTCAGTAAAGTATAAGGTGTGTCTCAGACAAAAGGTATCCATGCATGTTGACAGGCAATGACAACTTGGTAGTAATTGAACACGATTTCTAGGGTCACTTTCCAAAGGTACCTATGCCCAATATATGCACCATAAGCTTTACTTGCCCTTTTAGTTCCAGATAGAGTTTCAGTTGTATTTCATACAGCAAACCCCATCCCTGAATTTCTTCATTAAAAAGACTATTAGCTGTTACTGAGGTTTATTATTTATGATTGTTTTATTTATTACTGGGAGAAATCTGAAATTCTATAAATTAAGTAAATAACTAATGAACTTAAAAAAAAAGTGTCCAAACAGAATCAGAGTATGGCCACAAGCACAGGTACAGAACCTGCATCTTAAAAAAGATAATCAGTGACACCCAGGTTTGTCAATTTGTGTAGGGAACAGGCAGAGGTCAGATTAGTGGATGAGACAGTGGCAGGTGGTTGAATGCCTTCTTATTTAAGTGGGACAGTCACATAAGAATGGAATTTCTGCTCAGGGAACTAGAAGGGTAGGGCAGTATGAGAGGGAGTCACATTTCATTCACAATATAGTTACTGTATGAGGGTATGAAATGGAAGTAAGTAATAGACCATCTTTTTTAGTACCCAGCAACTTTTCTTCAGGAGTCTCCTCTCTATTGCTATGCTTCTAACTATAGATAGCTACTGGATTTTACCAGTGCATAAGTATTTAGATTCCACTGAATTTTTTCATCTCTCAGATATGTCAAATCTAACTGTAAATCAGCAAGGTGTTTAGTGTTCAGAGAAAATGGGGAATTTTCACAAGTTATTCCTTAGTTCCATGTCTGTTATATACAAGCGATAATAGGACATGTTGGGGAATAAAAAATGATAATAATAAAAGACCAAATTGAGCTTATAGATCTTTAGGCTGAAACTGATTCCATGGCCTTTGATCCTAAAAAAACAAAATAGTATTTTTTTAATTTTATTTTTACTTTTGAAATACCAGTGTTGCTCTTTATCACTTCTCAGTTTAAAACTGCATGGAAAAAGACCTTTTCACTGTTGATTAACTTTGTTTTAGATCTAGGAAATAAGGTTTGGTACTATGTACTGCTCTTGTATAGGTCTGTAGAAATAAATCTCAGACTCTTAAACAACTTTTTATAGGCTTTCTTATAAAGAAAAGTAACTAATACAGTGATCCTTTAGAAATGTCTATGTTTACAACTGGATGTGGTAGCAACAGAGATGGCTCCTTCATGAAGATATCTATTTTTAAAAATTTTTAAATGTTTATTTATTTTTGAGAGACAGAGAGACAGAGCATGAGCAGGGGAGGGGCAGAGAGAGAGAGGGAGACACAGAATCTGAAGGAGGTTCCAGGCTCTGAGCTGTCAGCACAGACACTGACATGGGGCTCGCACTCACGAGCTGTGAGATCATGACCTGAGCCAAAGTTGGATGCTTAACCAACTGAGCCACCCAGGCACCCCAAGACATCTCTAGTTGAGCTTGAGCCAGATATAAAGTATTTGGAATAGACATCTTGGGTGAAGACCTGGATTCTGTTGGCAATGGGAGTTCTGAAAATGCTGACAATATGTATAGTACATGACCCAAACTTCCTGAGGCCTATCCTACCCAAGCATGTAGAACTGAGTAAAGCATGACTGAATATTCAAAAGGAAAGTGTACAGCAAGCCTATCAACCCCAAAGGGAAAATCTGGTGTTTAATTGACAAGAAATATATCACTTCCCCCAGGAGTATTTGGGTCTCCTCTAAGAATAAACTTTTTCAAATGTGTACAGTAGTACAAGTGATAAACCTACCATATTTTAAAAGTAGTGTCAATTTTGTCTAAAAGTCCACAAAGCTTATGTGATGTTTACAGAAGGAAAACCACTGGTCTTCATAAAAAGACCTAAGAAGAGGCCTGTTTTAGGAAAACTTAGATTAGCACATAGACCATGTTTAAGCCAGGTCTAAAGCACTGAGCCTTCTGTTGTCTCCCAAAATGATGCTGACAATGCCATTAATCAGTGTTATTAATTCAGATACCACTAACTTGGAATTGATTGCCTTAGAATTTAGTGGATGCAAGTTTATCTATGGGAAATCTATGAAAAAGGGACTTGGCTGAGTATTATGAGACCTAATTGGGGTGTCGGTTGGGGAGAGCAAATGTTATAATTTAAGAAAACTATTTCCTTATATGTTCTAAACCACCAAGCATCCATGCACCCATGCTAACAGTTAAGGATCATTTTGACTTATTTCTCATGCAAATGTTGGGGTCTCTATTGGGAATAATGTTAGCTTACATCTTACAACTGAACACATCAAAAAGTAAAATTTCCTTTTAAGCCATTCTGCAAGTCAGTTACCTGCTACACACCATCTCTTTCCTCTCGACAGGGTCTTAATTCTCAACTGTGACAACATTACCACTTTGTTCTCACGCTATAGCCGTGAGGGTGGAAAAGTAGGGGAGGTTGATCATTAAGGAGAATGGAACAGTGGAATCAGCCTACTATCTCAGCTGGAAGGCAACATTTCTCAAGTTAAATCCCATTCTAGAAAAATAATATATTTTTTCTCTTGCCTACATTCTGGGCTGCCTGATATGCATATACTGGTTGCTTAATCAGTAAGGGCCATAAATCACCTTCCAGACTCTTAAGTGGGAGGGGGGTGTCCCAGACTCACCCATTTAAACCAACAGAAAAAGAAGCATAGCCTTTTTGGGACAAGGATCATTGTGGGTGCCATAGGTACACCTAGCATGGAAACAGATAAGTAGCTCACCGTTGCTTACAGCAGCCTGCTTCTTTTGTGCTGGCCTTGGAGATACCTGTGTCCCCAAAGATGCCCATGCTCCCAGAGATGCTGATGTTTTCAGAGCAGTCCATAGTCTCAGAGATATCCACGTTGCCAGAGATGCCTGTGGCCCCATAGATGCCCCTCGATTCAGAGATGCCCATGTTTCCAGAGAATCCCATATCCCCAGAAATGTTTATGGCCCTAAGGCTGCCTATGATCCCACAACAGTCATGGTGAAAGTCTGCACACTGTCTTTTCACCTGATCCATCTGAGCCTGGAAGCCTCCTTCACTGGATATGGTGCCATTCTCCATCAAGGTGTTCAGGTATCCATCAATACCCATAAAGTCAAGAGGATTGGTCAAAGAACTTCCCAGATGCTGAGATAATAAATTCCCTAATTGAGAGCATGTACAGACTTCTTTTGGTGGCTCATCATGGGCTTGCAGTTTCTGTCATGGGAGCAAGGAATGGTTGAAAAGAATTAGGAATAGGAAAAAAAAACCTAAGTAAATATCACAATGACCTGCAGGGATCCTGATGCTGTCACTAATATGGCATAGTGTAACCTTTTCCCCCCACCTTACCCCCAAACATCTTTTCTTCATTACTTGACATAGTGCTTCAAAGGCTTACCACTAAAGAAGCATCTTGTATCTATAAAAGTCCTCTTTTCTAATAAATATAATTCTATTACTGGGAACAGGGAGGGCAAGGGAGAGGATCAGTAAGATACATTAAGCACCTCTAAGTGCTGGAGACTTTATATATACTATTTCCTTTTATACTTATAATAATTCTGTTGGTTAGGTATTAGCTGTATTTTGCAAGCAAGAAACCTGAGAATAGGAGAATTTAAATAAGACTAAATTTCACACATTGTAGAAATGCTAGAGCTGAGATCTGACCCTGCCTCTTAATACCAAGTTCTATCACCTAATACCTCACGCTATCTCCAATGGATATTTTCACTTTCAGAAATAACACAATGACTCAATGATACTTTACAATGGTGATTCTTAACCTTGAGGGGGGGGGCATAGACTACCTTGAAAATCTGAAGAAAATAATGAGCTTTCTTCTCAGAAAACTGCATGTATGCACATGTGTGTACATGAGACAACACACATACAGTTTTAGGTATAATATCAAGGGCTTCATAGATTCCCCCAAAGGTACCTGAGGACACTTATAGTTTCATGGACTCAAGTCAGGAGCTCCAGTTGTAGGGTATAAGCATACCATTTTCATGTTTTTGGAAATTAGAAAATCACACACACACACACACACACAATCGTGATAACCTTTGAAGAAAGGAAATGAATGGGTAGATGGCTAGGGGAGTCTTTTAAACTTTCCATTTTGTATTTTTTTTGTATTCTGCATATTTCAACTTTACATTTGTACTACCTTTCTAAAGCTCTCAACAGGGAAAGTCTTCTGGGAAGGTGGCAAAGTAGGAAGATCCTAAGCTTACCTCGTCCCATGGGCACAACTAGACAACAGCCACATCAGTGCAACTAACCCATAGAGTGACTTGAAGACTGGCAGAACAGATCTTACACTGTTATTCATAGAGAAAAGGCCACATTGGAATGGGTAGGAGGGGCAGAGATGTTGTGGAGAACCAAGCTCCTGGTGAGACTAACTACAAAAAGGAGAGATATCACAAGAATAGAGAAGAGAGAGGAGCAGACACCACACCAGGCACTCCAGACATAGGGAACCTGAACTGGGAAATGAGGTCCCAAAAACATTTGGCTTTGAAAACCAGTGGTGCTTAACTTCTCAAGTATTTACAATCAGTGGGGCTTAACTCCAGGTAGTTTAAAAATCAGCAGGCTTAGCTCTGGGAAAGCTGAAGGGCTTTAGGAACCAGAGTCTTTGCCCTTAAAGAGCCAGTATAATAAATGTAGCATAGAAGAAGCAGTTTGAAAAGCACTTGGAGTATAGATGATGGAGGTTTATTTACTAATCTCACAACATGCACCAGAGGGGCAGGGATCAGTCGGAGACACCTCCAAGAACAGAATTGCTGGCAGGCACCATTTTTCTCTCCCTACTTCCCTATACCCAGAACAGATAGCAAGACACTTGCAGTAACCAGCTGGAAAACCCTCTACCTACCTTGCTAACACCATGCACCCTGCCTCCAAGTTCCCCTGTGGATCCACCCCATCTACCCAACCTACACTTCAGGCATCCTCTAAAGCTACTCTTGCCAAAACAAATCCTGCAAGCAGCCTTGGCAAAGACTGGTGCCACCCCAAAGTAATTCCCAGCCCTGGGGAGAGGGGATCATAACCACCAGACACAATAGTTCAAATGCAGGCCCAGCAGACAGACTACGGGTAAGCATTGGGTTGGATTGTTGGTCTGCTGACCAACGAAAACCTCTCAGGGGACAAGGCAGTGAGAGCATCCTGCAGGTCCATGATATTGCAGCCCCAACAGACAGACTGTGGACAGGACTCTGGTTGGAATCTAGGCCCTACCCAACAACAAAAACCTCTCAGGGGACAACAGAGGGAGAGCCCCCTGAGGATCAGTGCAACTGAAGTCCCAGAAGAGCGGCTGAGGGTAGTCATCTATTCTGACTGCTGACACCAACCAACTACAAGCTTGCAATGGCCCCAGACTGGCCTCTTAACAGCATAGGTACCAAATCTTGCCCACAACTGGCAAAGTGGGCCTTTGCATCCAACTGGACTAAAGGCAAATGAAGATCAGCTACAACAGTAGGGTACACAAAATACACATAGAGATATCCTGAAGAACTGGCTCTGGTGAATAGGGGGCATTACACTACAGAGTACCACAGGACCTCTTCTTCATAAGGCCACAATTTCAAGATGAGGAGATGCAGCTGACTTTCCTAATACATGGAAACAGAGAGAAAAAATGAGTCGACAGAAAAACATGTCCCAAATCAAAGAACAAGACAAAACCACAGCAAAAGAACTAATTGAAATGGAGATTGACAATATGCCTGATAAAGAATTCAAAGCAATGGTCATAAAGATACCCACTAGATTTCAGAAAAATTGAAAGATCTCAGTAAGAACTTCAACAAAGAGATAGAAAATATTTCAAAAGACTAGTGAGAGATGAATAACTCAATAAGTAAAATAAATACACTAGACAGAATCAACATCAGAGTAGAAGATGCAGAAGAATGGATCAGTGAGCTGGAAGACAGAGTAATGGAAAGTAACCAAGCTGAAGAGCAAAAGGAAAAATTAATAATAAAAAATGAGAATAGGTGGGGCACCTGGGCGGCTCAGTCAGTTAAGTGTCCAACTCTTGATTTTGGTTCAGGTCATGATCTCACAGTTCTTGAGATCGAGCCCCACATCTGGCTCTGCATGTAGTGCAGAGCCTACTTGGGATTTTCTCTCTCCTTCTATCTCTGCCCTTCTCCAGACTTGCTTGCATGCATGTGCATTCGATTTGTCTCTCAAAATAAATAAACTTAAAAAGAAATTATTAAAAAATAAAAATTGAAAAATGAGAATAGATTAAGGGAACTCACTGACATCATCAAGTGTAATAACTTTGGCATTTTAGGGATCCAAGAAGGAGAAGAGATGAGAAGGCAGAATATTTATTTGATGAAATAATTGCTGAAAATTTTCCTAATCTGGGGAAGGAAATAGATGTCCAGATCTAGGAAGAACAGAGAGCTCCCAAAAGTATCAGCCCATGGAGGTCCATAGCAAGACACATAATTAAGATGGTAAAAAGTAGTAATAGAATTTTAAAAGCAGTGAGAGAAAACAATTATACACAAGGGAAACCTCATAAGGCTATCAGCTTTTTCAGCAGAAATGCTGAAAACCAGAAGGGAGTGGCATGATATTACCAAAGTGCTAAAAGGAAAAAAAAATGCAACCTAAAATGCACTGCAAGGTTATCATTCATAATAGAAGGGGAGATACAGTATCCCAGACAAACAAAAGTTGAGTTCATCACCAAACCAACATTGCAAGAAACGTTAATGGAAATTCTTTGAATGGAAAAAAAAAGGCCATAATCAGGAGTCAGAAAATTATGGAAGGAAAAAATTTCATGAGTGAATGAACAAAATTAATAGATTAATCACCTACAAAAACAGTGTGGAAGTTAAAGCACACACAAAAAAACAGTAAACTCAATTATATCTATAAAAGTCAGTCAAGGTATTCACAAAACAAAAGGATGTACAGTATGACATCATATACATAAAATGGGTGTGTGGGGGAGTAAAACTTGAGTGTTTTTGGAATGGGCTCAAATTTAAGTGACCATCAACATAAAATAGACTGTAATATGCATAGGATGTTATATATAAACCTAATGTTAAACACAAATCAAAAACCTATAATAGATACACAAAAAAAATAGAAAGCAATCCAAGAACATTACTAAAGAAAGACATAAAACCACAAGAAAGAGAGCACATGAAAAAAGGAATAGAGAAGAACTACAAAAACAACCATAAAATGAGTAACAAAATTGCAGTAAGTACTTACTAATCAATAATTACTTTGAATTTAAATAGACTAAATGCTCCAAGCAAAAGAATACGGTAACTGAATAAGTAAAAAAAGAAAGACCCTGTAATGCTGTCTAGAAGAGACTCAGTTCAGACCTAAAGATACATTCTGATTGAAAATGAATGGATAGAAAAATATTTTATCATGCAAATGGAAGAAAAAAGAAAGTTGGGGTAGCAATACTTATTATCGGACAAAATAGGTTTTAAAATAAAGACTATAATAAGAGACAAAGAAGGGCACTACATATGATAAAGGGAACAATCAAACAAGAGGGTATAAAAATTCAAAGTATTTATTTGCTCTACATAGGAAGAGCTAAACACAAAAAGCAACAATTAAAAGACATAAAAGAAGAAATTGGCAGTTATACAATAATAGTAGACTACTTTAGCACCACACTTAAATCAATAGATCATCCAGACAGAAACTTAATAAGGAAACAAGCTTTGAAGAAGACAATGTACCAGATGGACACAAAAGATATATTCATAACATTCCATCCCCAAACAGTGGGATACACATTCTTTTCAAGTGAACATGGAACAGTCTCCAAAACAGATCATGTTAGGCTACAAAACAAGTCTTAACATATTCAAAAATATTAAAATCATACGATGCATCTTTTCCAACTACAGTGGTATGAAATAAGAAATAAATCACAAAGAAGTCTGGAAAGAACACAAATACATAAAGGATAAATAATACGCTACTAAACAATGAAAGGGCCAACCAAGAAATCAAGGAGGAAATTAAAAAAAAATACATAGAGATGAAGATGGCAGAACAACATGGAACTTTTTTTTCTCTCTTGTCCCTGAAATGCAGCTAGATCAACACCAAACCATCTTGCACACCTAGAAAACTGATCTGAGGATTAACACAACAATCTGTACAACTTAAACCACAGAACTCAGCAGGTATGCAGCATGGAGAGGAGAACTGGGGGAGAGAGAAGCTGCAGAGGGTAGGGAGCTGCTTTTGCTTGTGGACAAAGGACAGAGACGGGGGGGAAGAGTACAGGAAAAGCACTCCCCCCAAAAGCAGCTGGAGAGAAAGAGAAAGAGTGTACACACCCATAAGGGTTAACAAGAAAGGAAGAAAGGAGAAAGGAGAAAGGAGAGGGTTTAAATACCATTAAGACTCTATAAACAGGGGAGCACAGATTCTGAAACTCTGTGGCTGGATAGCTGGCAGACCTCTGGTGGGAAGGGTGAGTCCCCAGGAGGAGACAGCAAGGTAGGTCCAAGGCGTCCTCAGGCCACCTGGGAAGAGGCAGTTACCCTGCTAAGAGGACATTTGGTAGTGGCTGTGTGGCCTCCCCACAGGCAGAGAACAGCCATGTTTGCTGGTGTTAGAACAAGGATGTTAAGGGTGAAGCCTGGCACTGGATGTGTGTTGTAATTTACCATAATCCCTGAAATGCTGCAGCTACACAATTGTGAGAACTTTTTCTGGGGCAGGCTGGCATCTGGCCACAGTCTCTGGGCATCTGCAGCAGCGCAGTTGTGGGAACATCCCTGGGGTCAGGCAGGAACCCAGCCATTGATTGGCGAGACCCTCCCACAGAGGGTCTGAGTGGGTCAAAGTCATAGGGCCCTCAGAAATGAAGGGTTTGGAAACACATCCCCATCTGAGATAAAACTCAGGAGGGAGGTGCCAACTGGCAGGCTGACAGCTTGGTCTCGGACAGTGAAGAAGTGCAGAGTGGACGGAAGCCGGAGACAAATGAAGGGTGCTTGATTGTGGGTCCACGAGAGCACAGAGTTCTGATACTAGAGATTGGGTAGCTGAGTGACACCATTTTCACCCCTCCCACGCATGGGCATACACACAGTGAACATGATCAACAAGGATCCACCCCAGTAAACTAAGCAGCACCAGCTAGTGGAGAACAGAGCTGTTACACCAAACCCCATCCAACTGCACCAACCATGCTCTAAAGGAACACCACAAGACTCTGCGCCTACTTAGTTCACAGACTATAAAGTGCTTCATAGTTTGTTTATGGGACACTGGATGTAATTTCAATCGTATTTCTTTTTTCTAGCTGATCCATCTATTCAATTTTTCTTCCTTTCTTTTCATTTTTTGTTCTCAGATAAAGAGAAAAAACTTATTTTGCATTTTTATAAAAAATATTTTTCTTTTTTTAAATATAAATTATTGTCAAATTGGTTTCCATACAATACCCAGTGCTCATCCCAACAAGTGTCCTCCTCCCTGCCCATCACCCACTTTCCCCTCTTCCCCACCCCTATCTACCCTTAGTTTGTTCTCATTCTTTAAGAGTCTCTTATGGTTTCCCTCACTCCTCTGTAACGTTTTTTTTCCCTTATCCTGCCCCATTGTCTTATGTTAAGTTTCCTAAGATCCACATATGAGTGAAAATATATATGTCTTTCCCTGCCTGGCTTATTTCACTTTGCATAGTAACCTCCAGTTCCATCCATTGTGGCAAATGGGCAGATTTCATTCTATCGCATTGCCAAGTAGTATTCCATTGTATGTATAAACCACATCTTCATTCATCAGTTGATGGACATTTAGGCTCTTTCCATAATTTGGCTATTGAAAATGCTACTATAAACATTAGTGTACAAGTGCCCCTATGCATCAGCACTCTTGTATCCTCTGGGTAGATTCCTAGCAGTGCTATTGCTGGGTCGTAGCATAATTCTATTTTTAATTTTTGAGGAACCTCCACACTGTTTTCCAGAGCAGCTGCACCAGTTTGCATTCCCACGAGCAATAAGGAGGGTCCCTTTTCTCTACATCCTCGCCAGAATCTACAGTTACCTGATTTGTTCATTTTACCACTTTGACTGCTGTGAGGTGGTATCTGAGTGTACTGTTGATTTGTATTTCCCTGATGAGGAGTGACATTGAGCATCTTTTCGTGTGCCTGTTGGCAATCTGGATGTCTTCTTTAGAGAAGTGTCTATTTATGTCTTCTGCCCATTTCTTCACTGGATTATTTGTTTTTCAGGTGTGGAGTTTGGTGAGTTCTTTATAGATTTTAGATACTAGCCCTTTATCGAATACATCATTTGCAAATATCTTTCCCATTCTGTCGGTTGCCTTTTAGTTTTGGTGATTGTTTCCTTTGAACTAGAGAAGTTTTTATGTTAATGAGGTTCCAATAGTTCATGTTGGCTTTTAATTCCCTTGCCTTTGGAGAGTGTCAAGTAAGGAATTGCTGTGCCTGAGGTCAAAAAGGTTTTTCCCTGCTTTCTCCTCTAGTGTTTTGATGGTTTCTTGTGTCACATTCAGGTCCTTCAACCATTTTGAGTTCATTTTTGTGTATGGGGTAAGCAAGTGTTCTAGTTTCATTCTTCTGCATGTTGCTGTCCAGTTTTTCCAGCACCATTTTCTAAAGAGACTGTCATTTTTCCACTGGATACTCTTTCCTGCTTTGTCCAAGATTAGTTGGCCATACATTTGTGGGTCCAATTCTGCGTTCCCTGTTCTATTCCATTGGTCTACATGTCTGTTTTTGTGCCACTACCATACTGTCTTGATGATTAGAGTTTTATACTAGAGGCTAAAGTCTGGGATTGTTATGCCGACCGCTTTAGTTTTCTTCTTCAATATTACTTTGGCTATTTGGGTTCTTTTGTGATTCCATACAAATTTAGGATTGCTTGTTCTAGCTTTGAGAAGAATGCTGGTGCAATTTTGATTGGTATTGCATCTTTTAAAATGTGAAATTTATTGTCAAATTGGTGTCCATACAACACCCAGCGCTCATCCCAAAAGGTGCCCTCCTCAATACCCATCACCCATTCCCCCCTACCTCCCACCCCTCATCAACCCAGAATTTGTCCTCAGTTTTTAAGAGTCTCTTATGCTTTGGCACTCTCCCTCTCTAACCTTTTTTTCTTCTCCTCCCCCATGGACTTCTGTTAAGATTCTCAAGATCCACATAAGAGTGAAAACATATGGTATATGTCTTTCTCTGTATGACTTATTTCACTTAAAATAACATCTCCACTTCCATCCACGTTGTTACAAAAGGTCATATTTCATTCTTTCTCATTGCCATGTAGTATTCCATTGTGTATATAAACCACAATTTCTTTATCCATTCATCAGTTGATGGACATTTAGGCTCTTTGCATAATTTGGCTATTGTTGAGAGTGCTGCTATAAACATTGGGGTACAAGTGCCTCTACGCATCAGTACTCCTGTATCCCTTGGGTAAATTCCTAGCAGTTGTATTGCTGGGTCACAGGGTAGGTCGATTTTTAATTTTTTGAGGAACCTTCAGACTGTTTTCCAGAGTGGCTGCACCAGTTTGCATTTCCATCAAGAGTGCAAGAGGGTTCCTGTTTCTCCACATCCTCTCCAGCACCTATGGTCTCCCGATTTGTTCATTTTACCAACTCTGATTGGCGTGAGGTGATATCTGAGTGTGGTTTTTATTTGTATTTCCCTGATGAGGAGCGATGTTGAGCTACTTTTCATGTGCCTGTTGGTAATCTGGATGTCTTCTTTAGAGAAGTGTCTATTCATGTTTTCTGCCCATGTCTTCACTGGATTATGTGTTTTTTGGGTGTGGAGTTTGGTGCTTTATCTTTATAGATTTTGGATACTAGCCCTTTGTCCAATATGTCATTTGCAAATATCTGTTCCCATTCCATTCATTGCCTTTTATTTTGTTGATTGTTAACTTTGCAGTGCAGAAGCTTTTTATCTTCATGAGGTCCCAATAGTTCATTTTTGCTTTTAATTCCCTTGCCTTTGGGGATGTGTCAACTAAGAAATTGCTACGGCTGAGGTCAGAGAGGTTTTTTCCTGCTTTCTCCTCTAGGGTTTTGATGGTTTCCTGTCTCACATTCAGGTCCTTTATCCATTTTGAGTTTGTTTTTTTGAATGGTGTAAGAAAGTGGTCCAGTTTCATCTTTCTGCATGTTGCTGTCCAGTCCTCCCAGCACCATTTGTTAAAGACACTGTCTTTTTTCCGTTGGATATTCTTTCCTGCTTTGTCAAAGATTAGTTGGCCATACTTTTGTGGGTCTAATTCTGGGGTTTCTATTGTATTCCATTGGTCGATGTGTCTGTTTTTGTGCCAATACCATGCTGTCTTGATGATGACAGCTTTGTAGTAGAGGCTAAAGTCTGGGATTGTGATGACTCCTGCTTTGGTTTTCAAAATTATGTTGGCTAATCAGGGCCTTTTGTGGTTCCATACAAATTTTAGGATTACTTGTTCTAGTTTCGAGAAGAATGCTGGTGCAATTTTGATTGGGACTGCATTGAATGTGTAGATAGCTTTGGGTAGTATTGACATTTTAACAATATGTGTTCTTCCAATCCATGAGCACAGAATGGTTTTCCATTTCTTTATATCTTGTTCAATTTCCTTCATATGCTTTCTATAGTTTTCAGCATACAGATCTTTTACATCTTTGCTTAGGCTTATTCCTAGGTATTTTATGGTTCTTGGCGCAAATGGGAATGGGCTCAGTTTCTTTATTTGTCTTTCTGTTGCTTCATTGTTAGTGTATGAGAATGCAACTGATTTCTGTACATTGATTTTGTATCCTGCAACTTTAATAAATTCATGTATCATTTCTAGCAGATTTTTGGTGGAGTCTATCAGATTTTCCATGTATAATATCATGTCATCTGCAAAAGTGAAAGCTTAACTTCATCTTTGCCAATTTTGATGCCTTTGATCTCCTTTTGTAGTCTGATTGCTGATGCTAGCACTTCCAACACTATGTTAAACAACAGCAGTGAGAGTGGACATCCCTGTCATGTTCCTGATCTCAGGGAGAAAGCTCTCAGTTTTTCCCCTTTGAGGATATTAGCTGTGGGCTTTTCATAAATGGCTTTGATGATGTTTAAGTATGTTCCTTCTATCCCGACTTACTCAAGGGTTTTTATTAAAAAACGATGCTGAATTTTGTCACATGCTTTTTCTGCATCGATTGACAGGATCATATAGTTCTTATCTTTCTTGTATTAATGTGACGTATCCCATTGATTGATTTGCGAATCTTGAACCAGCCCTGCAACTCAGGAATGAATCCCACTTAATCATGGTGAAAAATTCTTTTTATATGCTGTTGAATTTGATTTGCTAGTATCTTACTGAGAATTTTTGCATCCATATTCATCAGGGATATTGGTCTGTAGTTATCTTTTTTTGCTGGGTCTCTGTCTGGTTTAGGAATGAAAGTAATGCTGGCTTCATAGAATGAGTCTGGAAGTTTTCTTTCCCTTTCTATTTTTTGGAATACCTTGAGAAGGATAGGTATTATCTCCGCTTTAAATGTATGGTAGAATTCCCCATTGAAGCCATCTGGTCCTGGACTCTTATTTGTTGGGAGATTTTTTTTTTAATTTTTTTAACGTTTATTTATTGTTGAGACAGAGAGAGACAGAGCATGAACGGGGGAGGGGCAGAGAGAGAGGGAGACACAGAATCGGAAGCAGACTCCAGGCTCTGAGCCATCAGCCCAGAGGCCGACGCAGGGCTCGAACTCTCGGACCGCGAGATCGTGACCCCTGCTGAAGTCGGACGCTTAACCGACTAAGCCACCCAGGCGCCCCATGGGAGATTTTTGATAACTGATTCAATTTCTTCGCTGGCTATGGGTCTGTTCAAGCTTTATATTTCCTCCTAATTGAGTTTTGGAAGTGTGCGGGTGCTTGGGAATTTGTCCATTTCTTCCAGGTTGTCCAGTTTGTTGGCATATAATGTTTCATAGTATTCCCTGATAATTGCTTGTATTTCTGAGGGGTTGCTTGTAATAATTCCATTTTCATTCATGATTTTATCTATTTGGGTTCTCTCCCTTTTCTTTTTGAGAAGCCTGGCTAGTGGTTTATCAATTTTGTTTATTTTTCCAAAAAACCAACTCTTGGTTTCATTGATCGGCTCTACTTTTTTTTTTTTTAGATTCTATATTGTTTATTTCTGCTCTGATCTTTATTATTTCTCTTCTTCTGCTGGATTTAGGCTGTCTTTGCTGTTCTGCTTCTATTTCCTTTAGCTGTGCTGTTCGATTTTGTATTTGGGATTTTTCTTGTTTCTTGAGATAGGACTGGATTGCAATGTGTTTTCCTCTCAGGACTGCCTTCGCTGCATCCCAAAGCATTTGGATTGTTGTCTTTTCATTTTCATTTGTTTCCATATATTTTTTTTATATCTTATCTAATTGCCTGGTTGGCCCATGCATTCTTTAGTAGGGTGTTCTTCAACCTCCGTGCTTTTGGAGGTTTTCCAGACTTTTTCCTGTGGTAGATTTCAAGCTTCATAGCATTGTGGTCTGAACGTATGCATGGTATGATCTCAATACTTGTATACTTATGAAGGGCTGTTTTGTGACCCAGTATGTGATCTATCTTGGAGAATGTTCCATGTGCACTCGAGAAGAAAGTATATTCTGTTGCTTTGGGATGCAGAGTTCTAAATAGATCTGTCAAGTCCATCAGATCCAATGTATCATTCAGGGCCCTTGTTTCTTTATTGATCCTATGTCTAGATGGTATCCATTGTTGTAAGTGGAGTATTAAAGTCCCCTACAATTACCACATTCTTATCAATAAGGTTATGTTTGTGAGTAATTGTTTTACATATTTGGGGGCTCCCATATTCAGCACATAGACATTTATAATTGTTAGCTCTTCCTGATGTATAGGCCCTGTAATTATTATATAATGCCATTCTTCAACTCTTGTTACAGCCTTTAATTTAAAGTCTATTTTGTCTGATATAAGTATCGCTACTCCAGCTTCCTTTTGACTTCCAGTAGCATGATAGATAGTTTTCCATCCCCTCACTCTTAATCTGAAGGTGTCCTCAGGTCTAAAATGAGTCTCTTGTAGACAGCAAATAAATGGGTCTTGTTTTTTTTTCCATTCTGATACCCTATGTCTTTTAGTTGGAGCCTTTAGTCCATTTACATTCAGTGTTATTATAGAAAGATATGGGTTTTGAGTAATTGTGATGTCTATAGGTTTCATGTTTGTAGTGATGTCTCTGGTACTTTGTGGTCCTTGCAACATTTCACTCATAGAATTCCCTTTAGGATCTCTTGTAGGGCTGGTTTAGTGGTGATGAATTCCTTCAGTTTTTGTTTGTTTGGGAAGACCTTTATCTCTCCTTCTATTCTAAATGACAGACTTGCTGGATAAAGGATTCTCAGCTACATATTTTTTCTGTTCATCACATTGAAGTTTTCTTGCCATTCCTTTCTGGCCCGCCCAATTTCAGTAGATAGATCCGTCACTAGTCTTATAGGTCTCCCTTTATAGGTTAGAGCATGTTAATCCCTAACTGCTTTCAGAATTTTCTCTTTGTCCTTGTATTTTGCCAGTTTCACTATGATATGTCGTGCAGAAGATTGATTCAAGTTACGTCTGAAGGGAGTTCTCTGTGACTCTTGGATTTCATTGCCTTTTTCCTTCCCCATATCAGGGAAGTTCTCAGCTATGATTTGTTCAAGTACACCTTCAGACCCTTTCTCTCTCTCTTCCTCCCCTGGAATCTCAATTATGCATATATTATTGAGTTCTATCACATCACTTATTTTTCTAATTCTCCCCTCATACTCCTGGATTTTTTTTTTATCTCTTTCTCAGCTGCCTCTTTTTCCATAATTTTATCTTCTAATTCACCTGTTTTCTCCTCTGCCTCTTCAATCCGAGCTGTGGTCACCTCCATTTTATTTTGCAGCTCATTTATAGCATTTTTTAGCTCCTCCTGACTGTTTCTTAGTCCCTTGATCTCTGTAGCCATAGATTCTCTGCTGTCCTCTATACTTTTTTCAAGCCCAGCGATTAATTTTGTGATTATTATTTTAAACTCATTTTCTGTTATATTGTTTAAATCGTTTTTTATCAGTTCATTAGTTGTCACTACTTCCTGGAGTTTCTTTTGAGGAGAACTTTTCTGTTTCGTTATTTTGGATAGTCCTTAGAGTGGCGCAGAACTGTATGCTCTTTCTCTGTGCTGTCTGGAGTAACGTGCGTTGGTTAGTGGGGCCACAGTCAGTCTGGTGTGTACCTTATCTTCCCCTTTCCCAGAGGCAGGACTCACTGTGGAGTAGTGTGGCACCTGTCTGAGCTACTTGCATACTGCCAGGCTTGTGGTGCTGCTTCGATGGGATCTGTTGTATTACCTGGGGTTGATGTGCAAGGTGCACAGTGGCAGGAGGGGCAGATTCAGCTCACTTTGCCTTTGGTGGTCTGCTTTGGGAGGGGCCCTGTGGCACCAGGAGGGAGGCAGAGCCATAGAGGGATGGATCCACAGAAGCACAGCATTGGGTGTTTATGCAGTGCAAGCAAGTTATGTGATGGGAACTGATTCACTTTGGGATTTTGGCTGGGGGATGGGCAAGGGAGATGGTGCTTCCCAGTGCCTTTGTTCCCCGCCAAGCTGAGCTCTGTCCTCCGGGGCTCAACATCTCTCCCTCCCATTGTCCTCTCGCCCTAACTGCTCTCTGAGCAGATCTGTTGAGTTAGAATATTCCAGATGTTAAGTCCCACTTGCTGTCAGAACACACTCCATCCGGTCCCTCTGCTTTTAGAAGCCAGACTCTGGGGCTCTGCCTTGAAGGGCAGGCTGCCCCTCCACCTCCCCAGCTCCCTAATGCCAGTCCTTGTAGTGCAAACCACCTCTCCGCCCTTCCTACCCTCTTCTGTGGGCCTCTTGTCTATCCTTGGCTCTGGGGAATTCGTTCTGCTAGTCATCTTGCAGTTATTTTGGCCAATGTGGGTGGAATCTAAGTGATCAGCAGGACACGGTGAGCCCAGCATCCTCCTACACCTCCATCTTCCACAATGTCACTCCAGATTGGTATTGCATTGAATGTGTAGATTGCTTTGGATAGTATTGACATTTTAACAATATTTATTCTTCCAATCCATGTGATGGAATGCTTTTCCATTTCTTTGTATCTTCTTCAATTTCCTTCATAAGCTTTCTATAGTTTTCAGCATACAGATCCTTTACATCTTTGGTTAGGTTTATTCCTAGGTATTTTATGGTTCTGTGTGCAATTGGTAATGGGATCAATTTATTAATTTCTCTTTCTGTTGCTTCATTATTAGTGTATAAAAATTCAACAGATTTCTGTACATTAATTTTGTACCCTGCGACTGTGAGAATTCATGTATCCGTTCTAGGAGATACATGAGTATCATGTCTTCTATGAAAAGTGAAAGTTTCACTTCATCTTTGTCAATTTTGATGCCTTTTATTTCATTTTGTTGTCTGATTACTCATGCTAGGATTTCCAATACTATGTTAAAAAACAGGGGTGAGAGTGGACATCCGTGTCGTGTTCCTGATCTCAGGTGGAAAGCTCTCAGTTTTCCCCATTATGTTGATATTAGCTCTGGGCTTTTCATAAGTTGCTTCTGTGAGGTTTAAGTATGTTCCTTCTATCCCGACTTTCTTGAGGTTTTTCATCAAGAAAATATGCTGTATTTTGTCAAATGCTTTTTCTGCATCTATTGACAGGATCATATGGTTCTGAACTTTTATTTTATTAATGTGATGTATCACATTGATTGATTTGCGAATATTGAATCAGCCCTACAGCCCAAGAATGAATCCTACTCGATCGTAATGAATAATGAATCTAGGTTGATTCACTAGTATCTTGTTGACAATTTTTGCATCCATATTCGTTAGGGATATTGACCTGTAATTCTGTTTTTTTTTTTTTTTTTCTTTTTCTGGGTCTCAATCTGGTTTGGAAATCAAAGTATTGCTGGCTTCATAGAATGAGTACAGAAGTTTTCGTTCCATTTTCAGTTTGGAACAGCTTGAGGAGGATAGGTATTAACTCTGCTTTAAATGTCTGGTAGATTTCTCCAGGGAAGCCCTCTGATACAGGACTCTTATTTGTTGGGAGATTTTTGATAACTGTTACAATTTCTTCACTACTTCCGGGTCTGTTCAAATTTTCTATATCTTCCTGTTTGAGTTTTGGTATTGTGTGGGTGTTTAGGAATTTGTCCATTTCTTCCAGGTTGTCCATTTTCTTGACATATGATTTTTCATAGTATTCCCTGATAATTGCTTGTATTTCTGAGGGATTGGTCATAATAAATCCATTTTCCTTAGTTATTTTATCTATTTGAGTCCTCTCTCTCTCTCTCTCTTTTTTTTTTTTTTGAGAAGTCTGGCTAGAGGTTTATTAATTTTAGTTATTTTTCAAAAAAACAACTCTTGGTTTCATTGATCTTTTCTACTTTTTTTTGGATTCTATATTGTTTATTTTTTATCTGATCTTTATTATTTCTCTTCTGCTGGGTTTGGGTTGTCTTTGCTATTCTGCTTCTATTTCATTTAGGAGTGCTGTTAGATTTTGTATTTGGGATTTTTCTTGTTTCTTGAGATAGGCCTGGATTGCAATGTATTTTCCTCTTAGGAATGCCTTTGCTGCATCCCAAAGGGTTTGGATTGTTGTATTTTCATTTTTATTTGTTTCCATATACCTTTTAATTTCTTCTCTAATTGCCTGGTTGGCCCATTCGTTCTTTACTAGGATGTTCCTTAACTTCCATGCTTTTGGAGGTTTTCCAGACTTTTTCCTGTGGTTGACTTCAAATTTCACAGCATTAAGATCTAAAAGTGTGCATGGTATCATCTCAATTCTTTCATATTCTTGAGGGCTGTTTGCTGACCCAGTATGTGATCTATCTTGGAGAATGTTACATGTGCACTTTAGAAGAAAGCATATTCTGCTGCTTTAGGATGTAGAGTTCTAAATACATCTGTCAAGTCCATCTGGTGCAATGCATCATTCAGGGCCATTGTTTCTTTAATGATTGTGTCTAGATGATCTGTCCATTGCTGTAAGTAGAGTATTAAAGTTCACTGCAATTACCACATTCTTATCCATAATATTGCTTATGTTTGTGATTGTTTTAAATATTTGGGTGCTCCCAAATTCCTTGCATAGACATTTATAATTGTTAGCTCTTCCTGATCGATAGACCCTGTAATTATTATATAATGCTCTTCTTTGTCTCTTGTTACAGCCTTTAATTTAAAGTCTAGTTTGTGTGATATAAGTATGACTACTCCAGCTTTCTTTTGACTTCCAGTAGTATGATAGATAGTTCTCCATCCCCTCACTTTCAATCTGAAAGTGTCCTCAGGTCTGAAATGAGTCTCTTGTAGACAGCAAATAGATGGGTCTTTTTTTTTTTACCCATTCTGATACCCTATGTCTTTAGATTGGAGCATTTATTCCATTTACATTCAGTGTTATCAGTGAAAGATATGGGTTTAGAGTCATTGTGTTATGTGTAGGTTTCATGCTTGTAGTGATGCCTCTGGTATTTTGTAGTACTTCCAACACTTACCTCACAGAATCCCCCTTAGGATCTCTTGAAAAGCTGATTTAGTGGTGATGAATTCCTTCAGTTTTTGTTTGGGAAAAACCTTTATCTTTCCTTCTATTCTGAATGACAGGGTTTCTGGATAAAGGATTCTTGGCTGTACATTTTTTTTCCATTCATCACATTGAAGATTTCCTGTCATTACTTTCTGGCCTGATGATTTTCAGGCGATAGGTCTGCTACTACCCTTGTGTGTCTACCCTTGTATATTAAGGGTTATTTATCCCTAGCTGCTTTCAGAATTCTCTCTTCAGCCTTGTATTGTGCCAGTGTCATTATGATATGTTGTGCAGAAGATCAATTCAGGTTGAGTCTGAAGGGAGTTCTCTGTGCCTCTTGGATTTCAATGTCTGTTTCCTTCCCCAGGTTGGTGAAATTCTCAGCTATGATTTGTTCAAGTATACCTTCAGCCCCTTTCACTATCTTCAGCTTTCTCTAGAATTCCTATGATACAGATATTGTTCCATTTGAATGCATCACTTAGTTCTCTAATTCTCCCCTTGATCCTGTGATTTTTTTTATCTCTCTCTTTCTCAGCTTCCTCTTTTTCCATAATTTTATCTTCTAATTCAGCTATTCTCCCTCTGCCTCTTCAGTCTGTGCTGTGGCTACCTCCATTTTATTTTCCACTTCATTTATATATTTTTTAAAATTATTATTATTATTTGTTAGTTCCTTTATCTCTGCAGTAGATTCTCTGCTGTCTTCTATGCCTTTTTCAAGCCCAGTGATTAATGTTATGTTATTATAAATTCTTGTTCAGTTGTATGGCTTATATTTGTTTTCATCAATTCTTTAGCTGTTACTTCTTCCTGGAATTTCTTTTGAGGGGAATTCTTCTGTTTTAACATTTTGGCTAGTTTTCTGTCCCTTATGAGTATAAAAATCTTGTTATGTGCTCTGCACCTGGAAACACTGCTATAGTAAAGGGGGTTCATACACTGTCCAGGGACTGGCCATTCAGGAGGTGTTTTTTGCTCTCTTTTGTTGTGATTTTGGTTATTTTATTTCTCTACTCGTAGTGATATTTTGGACCCTCAAAACAAATGTGTGCTTTGATTTGTTCCTTGAGGTAGTGTCTACTTGGCTCCAGTCACTTCAGGCTTGATTATAAATTCCAGGCCCTCTTCTTGGCCTTCTGCCAACTCAGCCTCATTGATTCCCAAAAAAATATTTTTCTTAATTTTTTCTACTATGTTTTTTACTTCTTACTAATTTTTTAAATTCTAGCATACTTTCATCATTTCATTTTATCCTATTTTATTGTAGTCGTTTTTTAAAAAAATGTTCAAATATTTTCCTTTTTCCCCCTTTTTCTTTTCTTTCTTTCCCTTTTTTCCTTGATTCTATAAAGCTTCTTTCAACAACTGACCAAAACACACCTAGGATCTACCATCCTTTATTTGATTTTTTGTGTTCTTTTTAGTTTTTAAATTTAATTTTTTTAGTATTATTAAGTGTTTTTCATCCTCCAAAATGACAAAATGAAGAAATTCACCCCAAAAGAAACAACAGGAAGCTATGATAGCCAGGGGCTTAATCATATAGATACAAGCAAGATGTCTGAACCAGAATTTAGAATCATGAAAATAAAATACTAAGTGGGGTTGAATCAAAAGCATAGAATGCCTTTCTGCGTAGATAGTAAATAAAAGAAGTAAAATCTAGTCAGGACAAAATTAAAAATGGTATAACTGAGCTGTAATCTCGAGTGGATGTCATGGCGGCAAGGATGGATGAAGCAGAGCAGAGAATCAGTGATGTAGACTATAAACTTATGAGAATAATGAAGCAGAAAAAAAAGAGAGAAAGTAGGGCAAAAGAGCACGATATAGGAGAGAACTCGGTGACTCATTATAAAGGAAGAACATCCAAATCATAGGGGTCCAGAGGATGAAGAGAGAGGAAAGGGGTAGAGGTTGATGTGAGCAAATCATAGCTGAAAACTTTCCTAACCTGGGGAAAGACACAGACATCACAATCAGGAAGCACACAAAACTCCCATTATATTCAACAAAAACTGACCACCAACAAGGCATATCATAGTCAAATTCACAAAATATCATAGTCAAATTCACAAAATACACAGAGAAGGAAAGAATAATGAGAGCAGTAAGAGGGAAAAACAGTCCTTAACCTGCAAGTGAAGACAGATAAGGTTTGCGGCAGACCTATCCACAGAAACTTGGCAGGGCAGAAAGGAGTAGCAGGATATATTCATATTCAGTGTATTGAATCGGCAAAGTATGCAGGCACAAATTCTTTACCTAGCCAGGCTGTTGTTCAAAATAGAGATAAAGGGTTTCCCAGACAGACAAAAATTAAACGAGTTCATGACCACTAAACGAGGCCCACAAGGAACTTTAAGGGGGACTCTCTGAGGGGAGAATAGATGAAACAAAACAGACCAAAAGCAAAAGACTAGAAAGGCCCAGGGAGCACCAACTCCCTGGGAGGGAAACTCCAACTCTATAGGCAATATAATGGCCATAAATTCATATCTTTCAGTACTCACTCTAAATGTCAATGGACTAAAAGCTGCAACCAAAAGGCAAAGAGTAATAGAATGGATTAAAAAAAAAAAAACAAAATACATCTACATGCTGTTTACAAGAGATACATTTTAGACCTAAAGACACCTGCAGATTGAAAGCAAGGCGATGGAGTACCATGTAGCATGTTAATGGTCGCCAAAATAAGGCCAGAGTAGCCATACTTATATCAGGAAATCTAGATTTTAAAATAAAGACTATAACAGGATACGAAGAAAGGCATTATATCACAATTAGAGGGTCTGTGCACCAAAAAGTTCCAAGCATTGTAAACATATATGTTCCAAATGTGGTGGGACCCAAATATATAATTCAGTTAATCACAAACATACAGAAACTCTTTGATAATAATACCATAATAGTAAGGGACTTGAACACCCCACTTACAGTAATGGGCAGACCATCTAAACAGAAAATAAAGAAACAAGGCCTTTGAATGACACACTGGACCAGATGGACTAAACAGATATATTCAGAACATTTCATCTTAAAGTAGCAGAATACACATTCTTCTTGAGTGTTCATGGAACATTCTCCAGAGTATATCACATACTGGGACACAAATCAGCCCTCAACAAGTACAAAAAGTTTGAGATCATACTGTGCATAATTTCAGACCACAACTCTATGAACCTCAAAATCAACCACAAGAAAATAATTGGAAAGACAACAAACACTTGGAGGCGAAAGAACATCCTACTAAAAATGAGTGGGCTAACCAAGAAGTTAAAAGGAAATTGAAAAGGACATGAAAGCCAATGAAAATGATAACACCATAGTGCCAAATCTCTGGGATACAGCAAAGGCGGTCATAAGAGGGAAGTATATAGCAATCCAGGCCTTCCTAAAGAAGGAATAAAGGTCTAAGGTATGTAACCTAACCTTACACCTTAAAGATCTGGAAAAATAACAGAAAATAAAACCCAAAGCCAGCAGAATATGGGAAATAATAAACTTTAGAGTGGAAATCAATGCTATAGAAATAAACCAAAAAAAAAAAAAAAAAAAAAGACCAGATCAATGAAAACAGGCCTGGTTCTTTGAAATAATTCACAAAATTGATAAACTCCTAGTCAGTTTGATCAGAAATAAAAATGAAAGTACCCAAGTAAATAAATCAAGAATGAAAGAGGAGACACCACAACCAACAATACAGAAATGCAAACAATAATAAGAGAATATTATGAGCAATTGTATGCCAATAAATTGGGCAATATGGAAGAAATGGACAAATTCCTGGAAACATATGAACTACCAAAACTGAAACAAGAAGAAATAGAAAATTTGAACAATCCCATTACCAGTAAATAAATTGAATTTGTAATAAAAAAATCTCCCAAAAAAGTGGAGTCCTGGGTGGAATGGCTTTCCAGGGGAATTCTACCAATTCTATCATTTAAAGAAGAGTTAATATTTATACTTTTGAAGCTGTCCCAAAAATAGAAATAAAACTAAAACACACAAACTCATTCTATGAAGCCAGCATTACCTTGATTCCGAAACCACAGACCCTACTAAAAAGGAGAACTACAGACCAATTTCCCTGATGAACATGGATGCAAAAATTCCCAACAAGATACTAGCCAGCTGCATTCAACAACACATTAAAATAATTATTCACCATGACCAAGTGGGATTTATACCTGGGATGAAAGGCTGGTTCAATATCCACAAAACAATCAAAGTGATTAATCATGTCAATAAAAGAAAGGACAAGAACTACATGATCTTCTCAACAGATGCAGATAAAGCATTTAATAAAATACAGTATCCGTTCTTGATAAAAATCCTCAAGAAAGTAGGGATAAAAGGATCATACCTGAAGATGTTAAAAGCCATATATGACAGACCCACTGCTAATATCATCAATGGGGAAAAACTGACAAGTTTCCCCCTAAGGTCATGAACACAACAGGGATGTCCACTCTCACCACAGTTATTCAACATAGCATTAGAAGTCCTAGATTCAGCAATGGGACAACACAAAAGAATAAATGGGATCCAAATCAGCAAGGAGGAACTCAAATTTTCACTCTTTGCAGACGACAAGATACTCCATATGGAAAACCTAAAAGATTCCAACAAAAAACTGCTATAACTGATTCATGAATTCAGCAAAGTTGCAGGATATAAAATCAATGCACAGAAATCAGTTGAATTTATATACACCAATAATGAAGGAGCAGAAAGAGAAATCAAGAAATCAATCCCATTTGCAATTTCATCAAGAACCATAAAATACCTAGGAATAAACCTAACCAAAGAGGTGAAAAGTCTATACACTGAAAACTATAGAAAGCTTATGAAAGAAATTGAAGAAGACACAAAAAAAGGAAAAATATTCCATGCTCGTGAATTGGAAGAACAAATATTATTAAAATGTCAATATTACACAAAGCAATCTACACATTCAATGCAATTCCTATCAAAATAACAACAGCATTCTTCATGGAGGTAGAAAAAACAATCCTAAAATTTGTATGGAACCAGAAAAAATCCCGAATAGCCAAAGCAACCCTGAAAAAGAAAAACAAAGCTGGAAGTATCACAATCCTGGACTTCAAGCCATATTACAAAGCTGTAACCATCAAGACAGTATGATATTAGCACAATAACAGTGAGATCAATGGAACAGAATAGAGAACCCAGAAATGGATCCACAAATGTATGGCCAACTAATCTTTGACAAAGCAGGAAAAGAGTAACCGATGGAATAAAGACAGTGTCTTCAGCAAATGGTGCTGGAAAAGCTGGACAGTGGCATCAGAAAAATGAACCTGGACCACTTTCCTACACCATACACAAAAATAAACTCACAATGGATAAAAGACCTAAATATAAGGCAGGAAGCCATCAAAATCTGAGAGGAGAAAATAGGCAAAAACCTCTTTGACCTTGGCCTCAGCAACTTCTTACTGAACACATCTCCAGAGGCAAGGGAGACAAAAGCAAAATTGAACTATTGGGACCTCATCAAGATAAAAAGTTTCTGCACAGGGAAGGAAACAATCAGCAAACTAAAAGGCAACCAGTCGAATGGGAGAAGATATTTGCAAATGACATATCAAATAAAGGGTTATTATCAAGAATCTATAAAGAACTTAACACACTCAACACCCAAAAAACAAACAATCCAGTGAAGAAAAGGGCAGAAGACATGAACAGACACTTTTACAAAGAAAACATCCAAATGGCAAACAGACACATGAAAAAATACTGAACATCACTCATCATCAGGGTAATACAAATTAAAACCAAAATGAGATACCATCTCACACCAGTCAGAAGGGCTAACATTAACAACTCAGGTAACAACAGAATTTGGAGAGGATGCAGAGAAGGAGATCTCTTTTGCACTGCTGGTGGGAATGTAATCTGGTGCAGCTACTCTGGAAAACATTATGGAGGTTCCTGAAAAAAATTAAAAATAGAACTACCCTATAACCCAGCAATTGCACTGCTAGGTACTTATCCAAGGGATAAGGTATACTTATCCAAGGGATACAGATGTGCTGTTTCAAAGGGGTACATGTACCCCAATGTTTATAGCACTGCTATCCACAATAGCCCAAGTATGAAAAGAGCCCAAATATCTATCAACAGATAAATGAAGAAGATGTGGCATATATATATACAATGTAGTATTACTCAAAAATCAAAAAGAATGAAATCTTGCCATTTGCAACAACATGGATGCAACTAGAGGATATTATACTAAGTAAAAATATTGAGCCAGAGAAAGACAAATATCATATGACTTTACTCGTATGTAGAATTTAAGATACAAAACAGATGAACATAAGGGAAGGGAAGCAAAAACAATATAAAAACAAGGAGGGGGACAAAACATAAGAGACTCTTAAATACAGAGAATGAACTGAGGGTTACTGGAGGGGTTGTGGGTGGGGGATGGGTAAATGGGTAAGGGGCATTAATGAACACACTTGTTGGAATGAGCACTGAGTGTTAAACATGGGGGATGAATCACTGGAATCTCCTCCTGAAATCATTGCACTACATGCTAACTAACTTGGATGTAAATTAAAAATAAATAAACAAATAAGTAAATAACTAATGTAATACAATAAATTTTTAAAAATCTCTTAAGAAGGTAATTCTCACATTAACTGTTCTTACCACAATATAAATAAAATTTTTAAAAGAAAAACAAATAGAGATAATTGAAACTGAAAAAACAATGGTTCAAAATCGTTGGGATATAGCCAAACCTCTTCTATGAGGGAAGATTATAGCAATATACCTCAAGAAGCAAGAAAATTTTCCAATAAACAACCTGACCTAAAAGACTTAGAAAAAGAAGAAAAAATGAAGTCAAAGCCAGTAGAAGAAAGGAAATGATAAAGATTATACCAGAAATAAAGGAAATAGAAACAAATATATATATATATATATATATATATATATATATATATATATATATATATAATAGAACACAAAAATGAAACCAGGAAGTGGTTCTTTGAAAAGATCAACAAAATTGAGAAACTTTTAAAGATGCTCATTTTAATAAGTACTCAAATAAAATCAGACATGAAGGAGGAGAAATAACATCACCACAGGAGTATAAGAGAATATTATGAAAACTTACATGCCAACTAATTAGACAGCCTATAAGAAATAGGTCTATTTTTGTATAAATATATACCCTTCTAAAACTGGAGCAGGAAGAATTAGAAAATTTGAACAGATTACTAGTAACAAAACTGAATCCGTAATCAACAAACTCCCAACAAATAAATGTCCAGAACCAGATATATTCACAGGTGAATTCTACCAAAAAATTAGAGGTAATATGCATTATTCCCAAACTATTCCCAAATATAGAAGAGGAAAGGGGGGCGACTGGGTGGCGCAGTCGGTTAAGCGTCCGACTTCAGCCAGGTCACAATCTTGCGGTCTGTGAGTTCGAGCCCCGCATCGGGCTCTGGGCTGATGGCTCAGAGCCTGGAGCCTGTTTCCGATTCTGTGTCTCCCTCTCTCTCTGCCCCTCCCCCGTTCATGCTCTGTCTCTCTCTGTCCCAAAAATAAATAAACGTTGAAAAAAAATTTTTTTAAAAAAAGAAGAGGAAGGAAAGCTTCCAAATTCATTATGCAATGCCAGATTTACCCGGATACCAAAACCAGACAAAGACACTACAAAAACCCAAAAAACAAAAAGAAAAAAAAAACTATAGCCAGTAATTTTGATGAATGTAGATGCAAAAATCCTCAAAAAAATTAGCAAATGAAATTCAATAATATCTTTAAAAATCATTTATCACATTCAAGTGAAGTTTATTCTGGGAATGATTCAATATTCCAAAAGTAGGGTTTAATATTCACAAATCAATCAGCATGATAACTCACATTAACAAAAGAAAGGATAAAAACCATATGATAATTTCAATAGATGCAGGAAAAGCATTTGACAAACTACCACATCCATTTATGATAAAAACTCTCAACAAAGTAGGTTTAGAGGGAACATACCTCAATATATTAAAGGCCATATGTGAAAAGCCCACAGCTAACTACATAATTGTGAAAAGCTAAGAGTTTTTCATCTAAGATCAGCAAAAAGACAAGGATGTCCACTCTCACCACTTCCATTGAACATAGTACTGGAAGTCCTAACCATAGCAATCAGACAACAAAAAGAAATAAAACCATCCAAATTGTTAAAGTGTAAAACTGTCATTATTTGCAGATAATACACACACACACACACACACACACACACACACAAACACACACATACATATAAGATTCCACCAAAAATCTACTAGAACTGATTAATGAATTCAGTGAAGTCATAGCATACAAAATTAATATACAGATATCTGTTGCATTTCTATATACTAGTAATGAAGTAGAAGAAAGAGAAATTAAGAAAATTCCATTTACAATTGCACCAAAATTAATAAAAAACCTAGGAATAATTTTAACCTAAAAGATAAAAGATGTGTACTCAGAAAACTATAAAACACTGATGAAAAAAATTGAAGATGACACAAACACATGGAAAGATATTCCATGTTCATGGATTAGAAGAAATGATATTATTAAAATGTCCTTACTACTCAGAGAAATCTATAGATTTAATGCAATCCTTGTCAAAAATTCCAACAACATTTTTCACAGAACTAGAACAATAATCCTAAAATTTGCATGGAATAAGAAAAGGCCTCAAATAGCAAAAACAATATTGAAAAGAAACAAAGCTCAAGGTATCACAGTCCCAGATTTTGGGATATACTACAAAGCTGTATGGCACTAGCACAAAAATAGACATATAGATCAATGGAATGAAGACAGAAAGCAGAAATAAACCCATACTTATATGGTCAATTAATCTATGAGAAAAGAGGCAAGAACATACAGTGGGGAAGACAGTCTCTTCAATAAATGGCGTACTGGGAAAACTGGACAGCTAAATGCAAAATAATGAAACTGGACCACTTTGTTTTACATTGTACACAAAAGTAAAATCAAGATGGAGTAAATACCTAAATGTGAGACCTGAAACCTCCTAGAAGAAAAAATACGCAGTAATTTATTTGACATTGGCCATAGAAACATTTTTCTAGATATGTCTCCTCTGGCAAGGGAAACAAAAGCAAATATAAACTATTGGGACTACACTAAAATAAAAAGCTTTTGCACAATGAAGGAAACTATCAGCAAAACAATAAGGCTACCCACAGAATGGATAAGATATTTGTAAATGATATATCCACTAAGGAGTAAATATCCAAAAGACATAAAGAACTTATACAACTCAACACCAAAAAAACAATCTGATTAAAAAATGGGCAGAGGAAATGAATAGACATTTTTCCAAGGGAGGCATACAGATGGTCAACAGACACATGAAAAGATTCTCAACATTACCAATCATCAGGGAAATGCAAATGAAAACCACAATGAGTTATCACTTTATACCCATCAGAATGGCTAAAATAAAAAAAAGAAATAACAAGCGTTGGTGAGGATGTGGAGAAAAAAGAAACCTTATGCACTGTTGGTGGGAATGCAAATAGGTGCAACCACTGCAGAAGACAGTGTACAGGTTCCTCAAAAAGTTAAGAATAGAATTATGCATGATTCAGTAATTCTACTACTAGGTATTTACCCAAAGAAAATGAAAACACTAATTAAAAAAGATAGACATGCCCCTCTGTTTATTGCAGCATTATTTATAATAGCTATGATGTGGAAACTACCCAAGTCTCCATCCACAGATCAATGGATGAGGCAAGTATGTATGTATATATGTATGTATGTATATATACATATATGTGTATATGTATATACACACACATACACACACACACATGCTGGAATATTTCTCAGACTAAAAAAATGAAATCTTAACATTTGCAACATGGATGAACCTGAAGTTATAATGCTAATTTAAATAAGTAAGAGAATAGACAAATTCCACATGATTTCACTGATATGTGAAATTTATGAAATAAAACAAACAAAAAAGAGACAAAACAACAGCCTCTGAAATACAGAGAAGAAACTGGTGGTTGCCAGAGGGGAGGTCAGTGGGGTATGAGTAAAATAGATAAAGGGGATTTACAGTACACTTACCTTCATGAGCACTGAGTGATGTGTAGAATTGCTGAATCATGACACTATACACATGAAACTAATATAACCCAGTGTATTATTTATACTTGTATAAAAAATTAAAAAAGCAAAATATAAAAAAATAAAAAGAGTAAAATCAAGCAGCAGGAAAAAAAGCACTATTGGAAACAGCATGTGGTTGGCATCTTTTTTGGAAATATTCTTGCAAGTAAAGGCAGAAAATGTAGAGGTTATAAAGGTAAGCGAAATAAGTAGCAGAAAGACAAATACCATATGACTAAACTGAAATGTGGGATTTAAGAAACCAAACAAAGAAAAAAAGGTAGCCACTTTTGTAAAAGGCAGCCATAGGTAGAGTTTTGCTGCAGCAGTCAACAAAATAAATACAAATAGAAAATAAAAAATTAAAAAATAGAAATGTCAGTAGGGTTATCTCAGTGATAATATTATGGTCCACTTTTGTTTTTATTTATTAAAAAAGGATGTTAATAAATGTTATGTAAATATTTTCAAAGGAAGCATTGCTTACTGTTTAACTTTAGAATCAGAGTGTGATCTGGTTCTGTCTACAATGAATCTGCTGTTGTTCTCTCAGGAATTAGGCAGGAATAAGTCAAATGGGTCTAGAGTAGGGTACCTGTTCTGGGGGCCTTGTAGAGAAGGGTGCTAATTGCTTAAAGAGGAGGCAGGAAAAAGTATCCTAGGAAAAATTTTCCCTACTTCACAGTTCTGCCTAGGGCTTGGCTTTGCATGGCTGCTTGTTTTTTTTGGGTTTTTCCCCCTGTGATTTTAAGTCATGCTTTAGTTTTACCTCTTTTTCTTCCTTTTGAAAAATTCAACCAAATTAATTGAATGTTACCTCCCAAGAAGTCATTCAAAAGTTTGGGATCTGATGTAATCACAATGCACTTATTTTCACAATGAAAGGATATTTGTTTACCTATAGGGAACAGAAAATCTATGCCTTATCTGGCCTAAAGCGAGTTCATGCCAAGTTGCTAACTAGCACACCCTTTCCATTCTCCTTCAAATACACCCTTAGGCACCACTAGATTCCAGAAGATGCTTAGCATTTTCCACATTTTTAAAGGAAATCTCTGTTGCCTGGATTAACCTGTATTAAAAACAGGGGTCTGACTTTCATTTTGCCAGTGTCATAAAGCAAAACCAATATACATAGAATGACCAGTCAGTGAACAGTTTGCAATCTACATGGGAAGGAAATGAGAATTTTTCATAAGGTTTTTCTTATTGGAAATATAACAATTTAATTATTTTTATCAGTACATTCAAGATGTCACACTTACTTATTCTCTTGATGGTAATAAATTCCAGTATGACATCCCTGTCGTTCCCTCTTGTTACTACTAATAAATTCCATCCATTCCAAAAGGGAACTAACCCACTTGTTTAATTAGCTGAGTGTGATATTTACCACTTTCTATAGGAATTAAGAAACAGAGATGTGCCTCAGTTCTTTGTAGATAAAGGATATCTAGAAGCCAGAATATGTAACAAGCAGCCAAGAAGCTTCTCACAAGTACCAATTCAACTCCAAGTGGGCTGGATCTACCTGGAAGAGGCAAGAGAATCTCTCTTTGAGACATTATTCCTTACCTTTTCTAGTTTGTGCATATCTGACTCCAGCATTTATCTCTGCTTCTTAATTTCCAGGAGGCTGTTAAGCACTGCAGCCCTTTATCACAGTGGTTATACATACCACACCAGAATCTTGAATAAACAAACAAACAAAAAAATGGATTAGTTTAGCTGGAGGAATACATTATTGATTTTTTCCTTGTGTTAAGGAAATATTAGTTTGGTAGGTAGGCAGATTTCAAATCTAAGATAATTTTGATGACATTAAAAAGAGTGGTCATGCTCAAAAAGTTAAAAATAGAACTACCCTACCATCTAGTAATCACATTAGTGTTGATTTACCCCAAAAATACAAAACACTAATTAGAAGGGATACATGCACCCCTACATTTATTGTAACATTATTTACAATAGCCAAATTAGGTAAGCAGCCTAAGTATCCATCAGTACATAAATGGATAAAGACGTTGTACATGATGCAATATTATTCAACCATAAAAAGAATGACATCTTGCCATTTGTGAAGACATGGATGGAGCTAGAGAGCATAAAGCTAAGCCAAATAAGACACTCAGAGAAAGACAAATACCATATGGGGAATTTAATAAACAAAACAAATGAGCAAAGGAAAAAAAGAGAGACAAACCAAGAAAGAGATTCTTATCCATAGAGAACAAACAGAATGTTTCCAAAGGGGTGGCATGTGGGGAGGGGGGATGGGTAAAATAGGTGATAGGAACTAAGGAGTGCACTTGTGATTAGTACTGGATGATATATGGAATTGTTGAATCACTATATTGTATACCTGAAATTAATATTATACTGTAGGAATATTTTAAAAAATTAATAAAAGGCATCCAAACAGCAAGGAAGAAGTAAAACTTTCACTATTTGCAGGTGACATGATACTATATATAGAAGACCCAAATGACTCCAAAAACTGCTAGAACTGATCAATGAATTCAGTGAAGTTGCAGGATACAAAATCAATGTATGGAAAACTGTTGTATTTCTGAACACCAGTAATAAAGCATCAGAAAGAGAAATGAAGGAGTCAATCCCATTTACAACTGCACCAAACACAATGATACCCAGAATAAATTTGATGAAAGAGGTAAAAGATCTGTACTCTGAAAATTTTAAAACACTGAGGAAAGAATTTGAAGAGGAAATAAACAAATGGAAAAACATTCCATTCTCATGGATTTGAAGAACAAATATTGTTAAAATGTCTACACTGCACAAAGCAATCTATACATTTGATTCAATCCCATCAAACTACCAACAACAGTTTTCACAGAGCTAGAACAATCTTAAAATTTGTATGGAACCACAGAAGTTTCCAAATAGCCAAATCAATCTTGAAAAAGAAGAGCAAAGCCGGAGGCATGACAATTCCAGACCTCAAGATATATTACACAGCTGTAGGAATCAAAACAATATGGTGTTGGCACAAAAACACACACATAAATCAATGGAATAGAATAGAAAACCCAGAAATGAATCCAAAACTATATGGTCAATTAATCTTTGACAATAAGGAAAGAATATCCAATGAGAAAAAGACAGTCTCTTCAATAAATGGTGTTGGGACAACTAGGCAGCAACATGCAAAAGAAGGAAACTGGACCACTTTATTATACTACACAGAAATAAATTCACAATGGATTAAAGACCTAAATGTGAGACCTGAAAACAAAACAATCCTAGAAAATAAAGGCAGTAATTTCTTTGACATCAGCCATAGCAACTTCTTTCTAGATGTGTCTCCTGAGGCAAAGGAAACAAAAGAAAAATAAACTACTGGGACTTCATCAAAACAAAAACAAAAACAAAAACAAAACAAAAAATTCTGCATAGTGAAGGGCAGGCAACCTATAGTATGGGGGAAGATTTTTTCAAATGAAATATCAGATAAAGGGTTAGTATCCAAAGTCTGTAAAGAACTTATCAAACTCAATAACCCAAAAATGAATAATCTAATTTTAAAAAGGTAGAAGACATGAATAGACATTTTTCTAAAGAAGACATACAAAAGGCCAATAAACATATGAAAAGATTCTCAACACTGCTGATTATCAGGGAAATGTAAATAAAAACTACAAAGAGATGTCATCTGACACTTGTCAGAATGGCTAAAATCAATAACACAAGAAACAACGGGTGTAGGCAAGAATGTGGAGAAAGGGGAACCCTTTTGCACTTTTGGTGGGAATGCAAACTGGTGCAGCCACTCTGGAAAACAGTATGGAGATTCCTCAAAAAGTTACAGATGCCTGGGTGGGTCAGTTGGTTAAGCGTCCAACTTCAGCTCAGGTCATGATCTCACTGCTTGGGACTTCAAGCCCTGTGTCGGGCTCTGTGCTGACAGCTCAGAGCCTGAAGTCTGCTTCAGATTCTGTCTCCCTCTCTCTCTGCCCCTCTCCTTCTCATACTCTATCTCTCTCTCTCTCAAAAAAGAAAAAAAAACATTTTAAAAAGTTACAAATAGAACTACCCTATGATCCAGTAATTGAATTACTAGGTATTTACTCAAAAGATACAAAATACTAATTGAGAGGGGTATATGCACCCAGATGTTTACAGCAGCATTATCTACAATGGCCAAATTATGGAAGCAGCCCAAGTGTCCATTGACTGAAGAATGGATAAATGTATATAATGAAATTTTGCCATTTGCAACACATGGATGTAGCTAGAGAGTATGATGGTAAGTGAATAAGTCAGTCCGAGAAATACTAATACCATATGATTTCACTCATGTGGAACTTAAGAAACAGATAAGCATAACGGAAGGGAAGGAAAAAAAATAAAATAAGATAAAAACAGAGAGGGAGGCACACTACAAGAGATTCTTAACCATAGAGAACAAGCTGAGAGTTGCTGGAGGGGTGGTGTTGGGGGTATGGGTTAAATGGGTGAGGGGCATTAAGGACAGCACTCATTGTGATGAGCAATGGGTGTGAAGTAGTGAATCACTAAATTCCACTCCAGAAACCAATTAACAAGAAAAATTAATTTTTGATAATTATAGATTCACATGCAATTTTAACAAGTAATAGGGAATGAGTGAAACCAGCAAGATGGCAGATAGGAAGTCTCTGGGCTTTGTTCCATGGACACACTAAGTAAACAATATATGGACCAAAGTAGCTTTGTGATAACTCTAGTAACCAGTTAAGAATATGCAGCAACCAAATGAATGCCTAAGAAAAAGTTGTGCCCACAACGGTAGAAAAATTCATAGTCCTTTTGTTCATTTTGCCCCACCCCCTTCCCAGTGCAGCATGGTGCAATTGGGAAGAAAGCACCCAATTCCCAGTTCTTCCCTCTGGAATATAAGGAAGAGTGGAAGTTGCTTCCAGTGATCTGTCTTGTTTTTGGTAGCCTGAGGAATTAATTTCTATCTTGCCTGACTTGGAGCACTGACTAGAATGGTGACATACTTTGCAGATTGAATGCTACTCAAAGCATGTGAGAGAGTGGCAGGTGAGAGCTAGAGGGGTTCTGCAGGCCCACAGGTTCCTGGGGGCAAGAGATTATGGGCCGAGGAATATAAGCATTTTTCTAAGGCTTCTGAGAAGCAGAGTAAGACTCTTAGGGAAATGAATACCCTTAAAAACAGCTGAGTATATGAGGATTGGGAATAAAAGCACATGCACAAGCCCAGGGAAGATGCATCTCCACAAAAGGTTGGAGTGGACCCTGAGCTTTGAAACTGGGCTGATTAAAGTGTCTGTATGGATCCAGTCCTCAAAGACTGGGAGATATAGCTGTTTTTAAATGTCCTAATGTTAAGAAAAGATTATGAGGCATAAACAGCAACAGTGAAAGATAATCTATTCAAAGTAACAAAACAAATATCAGGAGACTGACCTTAAAGAAACACAGGCCTCTGCCTCACTTGACAAAAAATTTAAAACAATTGCTTTAAGTATGGTCAACAAGCTCAAAGAGAGCTTGTACAGACAAATAAACAAAATTAGGAACTTGATTTAGGAACAAAATGAGAATATCATCAAAAAGTGGGGAAAAAAACAGGAATTCTAGAGTTAAAAAAGCACAAAAATTGAAAAATTTACTAGAGTTCAGAATTTAATCAGCAAGAAAAAAAAATCAGCAAACTTGAAGACAGATCATTCGAAGTTACTGAATCTAAGGAAAAAAAAGGAATAAGGAAAAATGAACAGGTCCTAAATGATATATGGGACACCCTGAAATGTACCAATATAGGCATTATGGGAGTCCTGGATGGAAAAGAGAAACAAAAAAGGGTAAATGAGTTATCTGATAAAATAATGACCAAACATTCCCAAATTTGAGGAGCGAAATAAATATACAATATAAAGAGCTCAATGATTACCAAGACAAATCAAAAGAAATCCATACTTAGACAAATTAAAATCAAACAATGGTTGTTAAGGACAGAAAGACAATCTTGACAGTAGCTAGAGAAAAGCAACTTGTTATGTATGAGACCCACTAAAAGATTATCAGTGGATTTATCGTTAGTACCTTGTAGGGCAGAAGACAGTGGACTGATATATTTAAAGTTCTAAAAGAAAAATACCAGGGGAGATGAGTTAAGATGGCAGAGAAGTAGGGGGACCTGAATTTCCCTCATCCCTCAAACACAGCTGGACTGAGGTCAGAATACTTGAATACCCAGAAATACAGGCTGCAGAGTAACAGAAAACTCTCCACAGGTGGAAAGAGCTTGGCAGGAAAGAGGTCTGTGTTTGCGAATTGGGAATGATAAAAAGGGCAGCATAGTCAAGGAGGGGGGGGAGCCCCTTCTGTGGAAAGACAAAAGGAAGAGAAAGAGAGGCTATGGAAGTGTGGTATTGTATTTGCAGAAGAGAAAACCCTCTCTAGACTACAGACGGGAAAGAAAAATACGGAGAGAGCTAGTTTCTACTTTGCAAATAGCATTAGGAGCTAAAGATTGGAGTTTTCATGTGTGCATGACTTTCTCTGGACCAGAGCCATATATGCATGCCTGGAGAGTAGGGCGCTAGCCCAGGACATGGTAGTGATATTAGGGATACACTGGGAGAGAAGAGTTCCCTCACTTGAGTACTGTGGGAAGAGAGTATATTGCCCCCACCCCGCCCAAGGACAAAAGGCCCTGCAGGCACCAGAGGACCTTTGTTGGTTGGGTGCAGTGGCACTACTCCAGAACCAGGTCCACATAGAGAAAGATCCTTTAATACATCAGGTTTTGAATGCCAGCTGAGAGCCTAGGAGGCACAAAGACTGTGGAGCAGGACAAGCCAGCCGCCTGCCTCCCCGAGGGCATGGTTTGAAACAACTGATCCGGAGAGGAGAGAATGGGGTGTCTCCATTTTTCTCCCCATCACCAATATGGTGGAGCTTCAGGGAACAGAACAACAGCCACCAGTGGAGATGGGACCTGCTTACACCAAACCCCACCCATCTGTGCTTGGTAACTATTATCCACCAGACTGGGACTGACACTGACTGAACCAGACAGCCTCTCTTCCTGACCAGCACAATCACCACTCCGAGGCACCAACTGACATCTGTCCTGTGGTTTTGTATGTTAGTCTGTTTGTTTT
The DNA here is from genome assembly GCF_027475565.1 of Acinonyx jubatus. NCBI lineage: Eukaryota > Metazoa > Chordata > Mammalia > Carnivora > Felidae > Acinonyx > Acinonyx jubatus. The sequence continues at coordinate 50,167,476 of NC_069389.1, forward strand.
TTATTCCTCTTTTCTTCTCTTTCCTTTGGAATCAGGCTCATAGATGCTGATTTGATTTATGGCCAATTCCTATTATATATAAATTTGTCTTTCCCCCCCCCCTTTCTTTCTCTGTTCTGTTTATTTGTTTAATCAGGAATTTTTACTATATTCTTTTTACACCTTTTCTGTACCTTCTTCTTTATTTTCCTCTCTCTGTCTCTCTCTCTCTGTCTCTCTCTCTATATATATATCTGGATTAAGCCTTATAGTTTCTTTGACTCTTTGCCTGATGTTTTTTGTCTCTTTCATTTCTCTCTTTGTATGGAACAAGGCTTCACCCCGCCTACCCCCAAACTTTTCCAGGATTACAACGTCAATGAACGAATCAAATCACACCTGGTGGAAGGTCAAAAAAATCCAGCACTATGAGCAGAAGGATAGAACAGCCAAAGATGCAACAACAGAGTACATGCAACACACTCCAAAAACACTTCCTGAAGTGCCAGTCCCTGTACAGTGTATGACCTTTTTTTAATATAGTAGTACTTGCAGGTGCAAGACATATAACAAGATATTTAAACATGTAAAAGAAACCTAGCCAAAATGATGATGTGAAAGAATTCTCCTCAAAATAAATTCCAGGAAGAAATGACAGCCAGAGAATTGCTCAAAACAGATACAAACAATATATATGAACAAGAATTTAGAATAATAATCATAAGATAATAGCTGGGCTTGTAAAAGCATAGAAGACAGCAGAGAATCTACTGCTGTGGAGATGAAAGATCTAAGAAGTAATCACGATGATTCAAGAAATGTTGTAAATGAGATGCAAAATAAACTACATGCAGTGACAGTGAGGATGGAAGAAGCAGAGGAGAGAATAGGTGAAGTAGAAGATAAAATTATGGAAAATGATGAAGCTGAAGAAAAAAGATAAAAGAAATTATTAGACCATGAGGGGAGAATTAGGAACTTAAGTGAATCAATGAAACAAATTAATATCTGTATCATAGGAGTTCCAGAAGAAAAGGAGAGTAAGAAAGGGGCAGAACGTTTATTTGAAGAAATTATAGTTGTGAACATCCCTAATCTAGGGAAGGAAATAAATATCCAAGTTCAAGAGGCACAGGTCAAGGTCAACACTATGACATATCATAGTGAAACTGGCAAAATACATAGAAAAAAAAAGAGAATTCTGAAAGAAGCTAGGGACAAATGGACCTTAACCTACAAGGGTAGACACATAAGAGTAAAGCAGACCTGTCCTCTGAAACGTAGCAGGCCAGAAGGTAGTGACAGGAAATATTCAATGTGATGAATAGAAAAAATATGCAGCCAACAATCATTTATACAGCAAGGCTGTCATTCAGAATATAAGGAGAGATAAAAGCTTTCCCAGACAAAAAAAAAAAAAAAAACTAAAGGAGTTCATGACCACTAAACCAGCCCTACAGGAGATCCTAAGGGAGACTCTGTGAATAGAAAGCAACAAAGACTACAAAGGACCAGAGACATCACTACAAGCATGAAACCCAGAAATAACACAATGGCACTAAATCCATATCTTTCAGTAATCACTCTGAATGTAAATGGACTAAATGCTCCAATCAAAAGACATAGGGTATCAAAATGGATTTAAAAAAAAGAAACAATACCCATATATATGCTGGCAATAAGACACTCATTTTAGACCTTAGAATACCTGAAGATTGAATGTGAGTGGATGGAGAATGATCTATCATATAACTGAATATTAAAAGAAGGCTCAAGTAGCCATACATATATCAAACTAAATTTTATTTATTTTTATTTAAAAAAAATTTTTAACGTTTATTTATTTTTGAGACAGAGAGAGACAGAGCATGAATGGGGGAGGGGCAGAGAGAGAGGGAGACACAGAATCAGAAGCAGGCTCCAGGCTCTGAGCCATCAGCCCAGAGCCTGATGCAGGGCTCGAACTCACGGACCACGAGATCGTGACCTGAGCTGAAGTCGGACACTCAACCGACTGAGCCACCCAGGCGCCCCTGGACAAACTAAATTTTAAAATAAAGATTGTAACAAGAGATGAAGAAAGGCATTATATCATAATTAAGCAGTCTAACCATCAAGAAGGGCTAACAGGTGTAAATGTTCATGCCCACAATGTGAAAGCACCCAAATTTATAAACCAATTAATCACATACATAAATAGATGTATAGATAATAATACCATGATTTTAGGTGACTTTAATATTCCACTTCCAGCAACAGGAAGATCCTCTAGGCAGAAAATCAATAAGGAAACAACTGCTCTGAATGACACACTGGATCACATGGACTTAACAGATATATTCAGAACTTTTCATCCAAAAGCAGCAGAATAAACATTCTTATCAAGTGCATATGGAATATTCTCCAAAATAGATCACATACTGGGTCACGAAACCTCTCAGTAAATATAAAAGGATTGAGATCATACCACGCATATTTTCAGATTACAATGCTATGAAACTTGAAATCAACCACAAGAAAAAAATTTGGAAAGTCCCCAAATTCATGGAAGTTAAAGAACATCCTACTAAAGAATGAATGGGTCAACAAGGAAATTAAAAAAATGAGGAAGCAAATGAAAATGAAAACATGACAGTGTAAACCCTTTGGGATGCAGCAAAAGCAGTCCTAAGAGGAAGGTATATTGCAATCCAGGCCTATCTCAAGAAGCAAGAAAGGTTCCAAATACCTAACCTCATATCTAAAAGGACTAGAAAAACAGCAGCACAGAAGGTCCAAAGCCAGCAGAAGAAATGAAATAATAAAGATTATAGCAGAAATAAACAATATAGAATTGAAAAAAAAAACAGAACAGAGCAATGAATCTAAGGGTTGGCTTTTTGAAAGAATAAACAAAATTTATAAACCCATAGCCAGACTTCTCAAAAAGAAAAGGGAGAGGACCCATTTTTTTAAAGATGGCGGAGCAGTATAGAAGTTCTCAGCTTATCTCGTCCCTGAAATGCAGTTAGATCAGCACCAAACCATTTTGCACACCTAGGAAATTGATCTCAGGATTAACATAACAATCTGCATAATGTGAACCACAGAACATGGCAGGTACATGGTGCAGAAAGGTGAATTTGGAGAGAGAAAAGTCACAGAGGCTAGGAAGCTGTTTTTGCCAAGAGAGGACAGAGAAAGGGGGAGGGTGTAGCCCACTAGGATCATGCAAGAATAGCACTGCCCCCAAAAGTAGCTGTGGAGAAAGAGAAAGAGTGAAAAATCTTACAAGGGTCTGAGCAAGAAAACTGTTCCCCAGAACCATTGATTAGGAGAAATGAGAGGGTTTCAATACCATTAGGATTCTCAGAGTTGGAAATTCTGGAGCACAATACCAGGCAGTGCTCCGGTGAGGAATCAGTGGGAATCCCCAGGAACAGGCAGCAGGGTCCAAGGGGTCCGTGAACCACATGGGAAGAAGCACTTCCCATGCATGGAGTGCATTTTGTAGAGGACATACGGCCTCCCCACAGGAAAAGGTCCCAGACCTGGGAGAGCAGCATTTGCTGCTATTGGGACAAAGACGCCAGAGTGTGGTGAAACCTGGTATCAGCTGTGTGTTGTTATTTGCCATAATCTCTGAACCTCTGCTGCTGTTATTGCACGGACATTTTCTGGGGCAAGCCCACACCCAGCCACTGCTCAGAGACACTCTCCCAGAGGGTGGGAACAGGTCCAAGCTTCAGGGTCCTCTGACCTGAGGGGTTTGGAAACACAGCCCTATCTGAGATAAAACTCTAGAGGGAGGTACTGTCTAGCAGGCTGACATCTTGGGAACAGGCAGGGTAGAAGCAAGGAATGAAGAGAAGTCTGAGAAAAAAGAGAGGTGCATGACTGTATATCAGTGAGAGTGCTAAGTTCTTGTGCCAGAGACTAAGGAGCTGGGTGAAGCCATTTCACCTCTCTCGTGAATACACATACACACACACTTGCATGCACGCCACACTGATCCAAGGCAGTAAGCTAAGAAAGGTGACCTAGTGGAGAACAGAGCTGTTACACCAAGTCCTGCCCAACTGCACCCTCCAAACACATCCCCTAGAAATTCAGAACAAGTCTTTCCACCTGCTTAATGTACAGACTATAGAGTGCTTCATAGTTTCAGTTCTATGGGAAACTGGATGTAACTTCATTCAGGTTTCATTCTGTCTGCTGATTAATCCATTTATATTTTTCTTAAATTTTTGCTTCTGTATTTGTTTAAATTATTGTTTTTTTTCCCTTTTTTTCCTTTTATTGGATACAGAAAGAAAAACATTTTTTAAGAAAATAAAAAAAATTTCAAGTATGTTTTTCTTTTCTTTGTAAGTTTTTTCTTCTATTTCACTTTCTTCATTGTATTTTATTCTATTTTATTATATGCGGTATTTTAATTTTTAAATTTTTTCTTCCTTTTATTTCTTTTTATTTTTCCTTTTTTCCTCTATTGCATCAAGTTTTTTTCAGAAACCAGACCAAAACACACCTAGGATCTAGATACCTTTATTTTCTCTTTTGCATTGTTTTTAATTTTTTAATTTTCACATTTTACTCTATTAATTATTTTCTTCCTCCAAAATGACAAAACAAAGGAATTAACCACAAAAGAAAGCACAGGAAGAAATGATAGCCAGGGGCTTAATGAACACAGATATAAGCAAGATGTCTGAAGTAGAATTTTACCACAATAATAAGAATAACAGTTGGGGTTGAAAAAAGCATAGAATCCCTTTCGGCAGAAATAAAAAAGTAAAATCTAGTTAGGACAAAATTAAAATTGCTATTATCAAGAAGCAATGTTGAATGGTTGCCATAGCAGCAAGGATGGAAGAAGCAGACCAGCGAATCAGGGATATAGAAGACAAAATTATGGCAAATAATGAAGCAGAAAAAAGAGGGAAACTAAGGCAAAAGAGCACAATACAAGAATTAGATAACTCAGTGTCTTATTAAAAAGGAATAATCTATGATCCGAATCACAGTAGCACAAGAAGATGAAGAAAGAGAAAAAATGGGAAGAAGGTTTATGTGAGCAAATTATAGTGGAAAACTTTCCCAATCTGGGGAAAGATACAGACATCACACTCCAAAAAGCACAGAGAATTCCCATTATAATCAACAAAAACCAACCATCACCAAGGCATATCATGGTCAAATTCAAAACATACACAGACAAGGAAAGAATCATGAAAGTAACAAGGGGAAAAAGTCCTTAATCTATAGGGGAAGACAGATCAGGTTCACAGCAGAACTATCCATAGAAAATTGGCAGGTCACAAAGGAGTGGCAGGATATATTCAATGTGCTAAATGGGGAAAATATGCAGCCAAAACCTCTTTATCCAGCAAGGTTATCATACAAAATAGAAGGAAAGATAAAGAGTTTCCTAGACAAACAAAAACTAAAGGATTTGAGACCAGTAAACCAGCCATACAAGAAATTTTAAGGGGGACTTTCTGAGGGGAGACAAGACAAAACAAACCAAAAAAGACCAAAAGAAACAAAGACTAGAAAGGACCAGAGAACATCAACAGAAACTCCAACACTGCAGGAAACAAAATGGGACTAAATTCATATATTTCAGTACTCAATCTAAAAATGTCAATGGACTAAATGCTTCAATGAAAAGACACAGGGTATCAGAATGGACAAGAAAAGCAAGACCCATGTATATGCTTCTTACAAGAGACCCATTTTAGACCCAAAGACACCTTCAGATAGAAAGAAAGGGGATGTGGAACAATCTATCATGATTATGGTCACCAAAGGAAACCCAGAGTAGCCACACCTTTAAGAGATAAATCAGATTTTAAAATAATGACTGTACCAAGAAATGAAGAAGGGCATTATAATCATAATTAAGGGGTCTATCCACCTAGAAAATCTAAAAATTATAAACATTTATTTGCCAAATGTGGAACCCCCAAATATATAATCAATTAATCACATACATAAAGAAACTCATTGATAATAATACCATAATAGTAGGGACATCAACACCCACTTACAGCAAGGGACATATAACCTAAGCAGAAAATATACAAGGAAACAATTGGTTTGAATGACACACAGGACCAGATGGACTTAACAGATATATTCAGAAGATTTCATCCTAAAGCAGCAGAATACACATTCTTCTCCAGTGCACATGGGACATTCTCCAGAATATATAACATACTGGGTCACAATTCAGCCCTCAACAAGTACAAAAAGTTTGAGATCATACCGTGCATATTTTTAGACCACAACTGTATGAAACTTGGAATCAACCACAAGAGAAAATTTGGAAAGATGACAAACACGTGGAGACAAAAGGACATCCTCCTAAAAAATGAATGTGCTAACCAAGAAGTTAAAGAGGAAATTAATAAGTACATGGTAGCCAATGAAAATGAAAACACAACAGCGCAAAACCTCTGGGATGCAGCAAAGGCAGTCATAAGAAGGAAGTATATAACAATACAGGCATTCCTAACGAACGAAGGTCTCAGATACACAACCTAACCTTAAACCTTAAAGAGCTGGAAAAGAACATCAAATAAAAACCAAAACCAGCAGAAGATGCAAAATAATAAATATTAGAGCAGAAATTACTGGTAAAGAAATAAAAAAAAAAGAGTAGAACAGATGAAACCAGGAACTGGTTCTTTGAAAGAATTCACAAAATTGATAATCCCCAAGACAGATTGATTAAAAAAACAAAACAAACCAGAAAGAACACAAATAAATAAAAATCATGAATGAAAGAGAAGATCACAACTGACACTGCAGAAATAGAAACAATAATAAGAATATTATGAGCAATTATATGCCAAAAAATTGGGCAATCTGGAAGAAATGAATAAATTCATAGAAAGATATAAATTACCAAAACTGAAAAGGAAACAATAGAAAATTTGAATGGAACCATAACCAGTAAAAATTGAATCAGTAATGAAAAGTCTTCCAACAAACAAGAATCCAGGGCTGGATGGATTTCCATGGGAATTCTACCAAAAATTTTAAAGAAGAGTTAACACCTATTCTTTTGCAGCTGCTATAAAAAATAGAAATGGAAGGAAAACTTCTCCACTCATTCTTCAAGGCCAGCATTACCTTGATTCCAAAACCAGACAAAGTCTGCACTAAAAAGGAGAACTACAGGCCAATTTCCCTGATGAACATGGATGGAAAAATTCTCAACAAGATACAGGCCAAACAGATCCAACAATACATTAAAAGGATTATTCAGGTTTCGGGACAAACGTGGCAGAGAAGTAGGGGGATCCATACCTCCCCTCTCTCTCAAACAAAGAAGGGCTGAAGCCAAAGGGCTTTGAACCCTGAGAGTCTGGGAGGAAACGAGACTGCGTCTAAAAAGGAGACACTGGGACAACATAGATGGGCTATAAGTGGGTGATTAAGAACTGGGGGAGATAAAACAGGCCCCATATGCAGGGAGGGGAGGGATCCCCTTTTGCAGAGAGACAAAAGGAAGAGAAAGAGTGGCTGAGGAAGCTTAGAATTGTATCTGGACAAGAGATAAACCTCAGACTGGGACTGAGAGGGATCCCATCTCTAACTGTGGGGCTTTCCTTGCACTGGGACCGGCTACCCTGTTTGCTCACCTGGGGAGGAGGAGAGTCAACATCGGGTTTGGTAGGTCAGGAGCAGTCTGCAGTAAGAGAAAACGGCCCCCTCCCTGGAGTTCTGTGAGATAGGACAAAGCCTGCCTGTGTCTACCTCCCCAGGGCTCAGTGGCTAGTTCAAAGGCATAGTCTGCAGTAGGAGAAAGCGACCCCCCCTCCCTGGAGTGCTGCGGGATAGGACAAAGCCTGCCTACATCTGCCAACCCTGGGCTCAGTGGCTAGGTCAGGGGCACAGTCCACAGCAGGAGAAGGTGGTCCTCCCTGAAGTGCTGTGGCACAAAGCCAACTGGGACCACATATTGAGCCACACACAGAGGCTCTTCCCCAGTGTCAGAGCTCATGGAGCGGGACTTTGAATCCTAGCCAAGCACCAGGACAGGGGAGTCGGTGGAGCAAGAAAGACTGCCCTGTCTGTGTGCATACTACAGTGAGGATGACTCAAACGGAGTCCACCGGTCCGTGGAGAAGAGACTGGGGGATCACCACCCCCCCCCCACCATCAAGGTGGGGCCTCAGGGATCATTCTGAGGGCCCCAAAGTGGAGGCAAGACCAGCCTACACCAAACCACATCCCTCCACACCAGGTAACTATGCATCTACTGGAGCGGGATGGACACTATGGAAACAAATGGCTCCATCCTCCAGACCAGTGCTGCTGCATAACCTGGATTAACTCCAGGACATTTCTCATTGTTTAGATAAATTTCCCTCCCTTTCCTCCTTACTTATGTCTTCCCTCCTCAAGGCTGGTTACTCGGGTTGTTGGTTTGTTTAAGCAGATATATTTAATACATTCCCTTGATATGTGTTCTACACCTCCTTCTGTAGTTTTCTTTCTCTCTCTCTGGAATAATGAAGCCATGTAGTTTCTGTCTGGGTAACTTTATCTTTGTTTCTTTGCCCCCGCTTCCTTCTTTATTTTCCTTTCTCTATGGATTAAGCCATTTAGTCTCTCTGCTTGGTCAATGTTTATTTTCTCCTTGTCCCCACCCCTGTCATTTCTCTCTTTGTATGTGCTCTTCCATCAGCACCACATATACCCTGTTCTTACAGCTGCTGTTTCTTGATTTTCGCTTTTGGATTTTTTCTTTGTTTCTCTGTTTGTTTTATTTATCTGTGTGTTTATGTGTTTTTGTTTCCGGTTTGTCATTTTTTTTCTTTTCCAGGGCTACTTCAAGGAACAAATTAAAAGCACACATCGTGGAGGGTCTAAAACATCACTATGAGTAGAGAAAAAAATAACCAAAGTCACAACTATAGAGAGCCAGTAACACACTCCAAAAAACACCTCCTGAATGGCCAGGTCCTGGACAGTGTATGAATCCCCTCTACTATAGCAGTGCTTGCAGGTCCAGAGCACATAAAAAGAACTTTAGACTCATAAGGGACAGAAAACTAGCCAAAATTATGAAACTGAAGAATTCCCCTCAAAAGAAATTCCAGGAAGAAGTGACAGCTAAATAATTGATCAACACAGATATAAGCAATATAACTGAACAAGAATTTAGAATAATAGTCAAAAAATTAATCACTGAGCTTGAAAAAGGCATAGAAGATAGCAGAGAATCTATTGTTGCAGAGATCAAGGAACTAAAAAATAGTCATGAGGAAATAAAAATGTTACAAATGAGGTACAAAATAAAATGGAGGGGACCACAGCACAGAACAAAGAGGCAGAGAGGAGAAGAGGTGAATTAGAAGATACAATTATGGAAAAAGAAGAATCTGAGAAAAAGATTAAAAAAAAACAGGATCAACAGGGGAGAATTAGAGAACTAAGTGAATGCACTCAAATGGAACAATATCTGTATGATAGGAATTCTAGAAAAAGATGAAGAGGGTGAAAGGGGCTGAAGGTGTACTGGAATAAATCATAGCTGAGAACTTCCCCAACATGGGGAAGGAAACAGACATTGAAATCCAAGAGGCACAGAGAACTCCCTTCAGACGTAACTTGAATTGATCTTCTCCACAACTTATCATAGTGACACTGGCACAATACAAGGCTAAAGAGAAAATTCTGAAAGCAGGTATGGATAAACAGGCTTTAACATACAAATGTAGATACACAAGGGTAGAAGCAGACCTATCTACTGAAACTTGGCAGGCAAGAAAGGAATGGCAGGATATCTTCAATGTGATGAACAGGAAAACTGTGCAGCCAAGAATCCTTTATCCAGCAAGCTTGCCATTCAGACTAGAAGGAGAGATAAAGGTATTCTCAAACAAACAAAAATTGAAGGATTTCACCACCACTAAACCAGCCCTTCAAGAGATCCTAAGTGAATGAATCCTGTGAGTGAAATGTTGCAAGGACCACAAAGTACCAAAATATCACTACAAGCATGAAACCTACAGATAACACAATGACTCTATACCAATATCATTCAATAACAACACTGAATGTAAATGGATGAAATGCTCCAATCAAAAGATATAGGGTATCAGAATGGATAAAAAAAAAAGACCCATCTATTTGTTGTCTACAAGAGACTCATTTTAGACCTGAGGACACCTACAGATTAAAAGTGAGGTGATTGAGAACTATCCAGCATGTTACTGGAAGTCAAAAGAAAGCTGGAGTAGCCATACTTATATCAGACAAATTAGACTGTAAATTAAATTCAACAAGAGATGAAGAAGGGCATTATATAATAATTACAAGGTCTATCCATCAGGAAGAGATAACAATTATAAATGTTTATGAAATGAATTCGTGAGTACCCAAAAATATAAAACAATTAATCACAAACGTAAGCAATCTTATTGTTAGAATGTGGTAATTGCAGTGGACTTTAATACTGCACTTACAACAATGAATAGATCATCTAGACAGAGAATCATTAAAGACAATGACCCTGAATGATACATTGGATCAGATGAATTTGACACATATATTTAGAACTCTACATCCCACAGCAGCAGAATATACTTTCTTATTGAGTGCACATGGAACATTTTCAAAGACAGATAACACAGTGGTTCACAAAACAGCCTTCAATAAATATAAAAGAATTAAGATCATACCATGCACACTTTCAGTCCACAACGTTATGAAACTTAAAATCAACCACAGAAAAAGTCTGGAAAACCTCCAAAAGCATGGAGATCATCCTAGTAAAGAACAAATGGGTCAACCAGGCAATTAGAGAAGACATTTAAAAAAATATGGAAACTGAAAATGAAAATACAATAATCCAAACCCTTTGGGATGCATCAAAGGCATTCCTAATAAGAAAATACATTGCAATCAAGGCCTATCTCAAGAAACAAGAAGAATCCCAAATATAAAATCTAACAGCACACCTAAAGAAACTAGAAGCAGAACAGCAAAGACACCCCTAACCCAGAAGAAAAGGAGAAATACTAAAGATCAGAGCAGAAATAAGCAATATAGAATCTACCCCAGAAAAAAACAGTAGAACAAATCAATGAAATCAAGGGTTGTTTTTTTTAAAATATAAACAAAATTGATAAACCTCTACCCAGGCTTCTCAAAAAGAAAAGAGAAAGGACTCAAATAGATAAAATCACAAAAGAAAATGTATTTATTACAACCAATCCCTCACAAATACATGCAATTATCAGGGAATACTATGAAAATTATATGCCAACAAACTGGACAACCTGGAGGAAATAGATAAATACCTAAACACCCACACACTACCAAAACTCAAGTGGGAGGAAATAGAAAAATTTGAACAGGCCCATAAATACTGAAGAAATTGTATCAGTTATCAAAAATCTCCCAACAAATAAGATGCCTGGACCAGATGGCTTCCCTGGGGAACTCCTACCAGATTTTTAAAGCAGAGTTAATACCTATCGTTCTCAAGCTGTTCCAAAAAAATAGAAATGGAAGGAAAATTTCTGGACTCATTCTATGAGGCTGGTATTACTTTGATTCTAAAACCAGACAGAGACCCAGGGAATAAAAGAAAGAACTACAGGCCAATATTCCTGATGAATATGGATGCAAAAATTCTCAACAAGATACTAGCAAATCGAATTCAACAGCATATAAAAAGAATTATTCACCATGATCAAGTGGGATTCATACCTGGGCTGCAGGGCTGGTTCAATATTTGCAAATCAATCAATGTGATACATCACATTAATACAAGAAAAGATAAGAACCGTATAATCCTGTCACTTGATGCAGAAAAAGCATTTGACAAAATTCAGCATCCTTTCTTAATAAAAACACTTGAGAAAGTTGGAATAGAAGGAACATAAACATGATAAAAGTCACTTATGAAAAGCCCACAGCTAATATCATCCTCAACAGGGAAAAACTGAGAGCTTTCCCCCTGAGATCAAGAACATGACAGGGATGTCCACTCCCACGGCTGTTGTTTAACATAGTATTGGAAATCCTAGCATCAAGTACCACACAATAAAATGAAATAAAAGGCATAAAAATTGTCAAAGAAGAAGACAAACTTTCACTTTTCGCAGACAACATGACACTCTACATGGAAAACCTGACAGACTCCACCAAAAGTCTCCTAGAACTGATGGATGAATTAAACAAAGTTGCAGAGTAGAAAATTAATGTACAGAAATCAGTTGCAGTTTTATACACCAATAATGAAGCAACGGAAAGACAAATAAAGAAACTGATCCCATTCACAATTGCACCAAGAATCATAAAATGCCTAGGAATAAACCTAACTGAAGATGTAAAAGATCTGTATGCTGAAAACTGTAGAAAGCTTATGAAGGAAATTTAAGAAGACACAAAGAAACAGAAAAACATTCCGTGCAAATGGATTTGAAGAATATTGTTAAAATGTCAATACTAACGAAAGCAATCTACCAATCAAATTGTAATTTGATTGTAATTTGTAATATTTGTACATTGTACATTTGTACATTGTACATTTGTACATTGTACAATTGTACATTGTAATATGTACAATTACATCAAATTGTAATTTGATGTAATACCAATCAAAATTGCACCAGCATTCTTCTGGAAGCAAAACAAACAACCCTAAAATTTGTATGGGACAACAAACGACCCTAAATAGCCAAAGTAATATTGAAGAAGAAAACCAAAACAGGAGGCATCACAATCCCAGACTTTAACCTCTACTACAAAGCTGTAAGTATCAAGAGAGTATGGTATTGGAAAAAAAAACATATACACCAATAGAATAAAATAGACACCCCAGAATTGGACCCACAAATCTATGGTCAACTAATCTTTGGCAAAGCAGGAAAGAGTACCTAATGGAAAAATGGCAGTCTCTTTAAAAAATTGTCCTTGGAGAACTGGACAGAAACATGCAGAAGATTGAAACTAGAACTTTCTTACACCATACACAAAAATGAACTCAAAATGGATGAAGGACCTGAATGTGACACAGGAAACCATCAAAACCCTAGAGGAGAAAGCAGCAAAAAACCTCTTTGACCTCAGCCACAGCAATTTCTCCCTTGACACATCTCTAATGGCAAGGGAATTAAAATAAAAAATGAACTATTGGGACCTCATCAAGATAAAAAGCTTCTGCACTGCAAAGGAAACAATCAACAAAACTAAAAGGCAACCGATGGAATGGGAAATGATATTTGCAAATGACATATCAGATAAATGGTAGTATCTAAAATCTATAGGGAACTCACCAAACTCCACATCAAAAAACAAATAATCCAGTGAATAAATGGGCAGAAGACATGAATAGACACTTTTCCAAAGAAGACATCTAGATGGTCAACAGACACATGAAAATGTGCTCAATGTCACTCCTCAGTAGGGAAATACAAATCAAAGCCACACTGAGATACCATCTCACACCGGTCAGATTGGCTAAAATGAACAAATCAGGACACTATAGATGCTGGCAAGGATGTGGAAAAATGGGAACTCTCTTGCACTGTTGGTAGGAATGTAAACTGGTGCAGTAGCTCTGGAAAACAGTGTTAAGGTTCCTCAAAAAATTAAAAATAGATCTACCCTATGACCCAGCAATAGCACTGCTAGGAGTTTATCCAAGGGATACAGGTTGCTGATGCATAAAGGCACATGTACCCCAATGTTTATAGCAGCACTTTCAACAATAGCCAAATTATAGATAAAGAATATGTGGTTTATATATACAATGGAATACTTCTTGGCAACAAGAAAGAATGAAATCTGACCATTTACCACAACGTGGATGGAACTGGAGGGTACTATGTTAAGTGAAATAAGTCAGTCAGAGAAAGAAAGATACCATATGTTTTCATTCATATGTGGATCTTGAGAAACTTAACAGAAGACCATGGGGGAGGGGAAGGGGAAAAAAGCTACAGAGGGAGGGAGGCAAACCTTAAGAACTCTTAAATAGTGAGAACAAACTGAGGCTTGATGGGGGTGGCGGAGTGGGCAAAGTGGGTGATGGGCATTGAGGATGGCACTTGTTGGGATCAGCACTGGGTGTTGTATGGAAACCAACTTGACAATAAATGATATTAAAAAAAAAGAGCCAAACGAGTTAGAAAGGTAACCAAAAATAAGTAAATAAATAAAAAATAAAATAAAATAAAATAAAATAAAATAAAATAAAGGAATTATTCATCACGATCAAGTGGGATTTATTTCTGGGATGCAGGGACAATTCAATATTTGTAAATCAATCAAGAGATAAAGGCAATTAATAAAACAAAGAATAAGAACCACATGATTCTCTCAATAGATACAGAGAAAACATTTGACAAAATACAGTATCCTGTCTTGATAAAAAAAAGAAAAGCTCTCAAGAACATAGGGAAAGAAGGATCATATCTCAAGAACATAAACGCCATATATGAAAGACTCATGGCGAATATCATCCTCAATGGGGAAAAATTGAAAGCTTTCCCCCTGAGGTCAGGAACACAAGGATGTACACTATCACCTCTATTATTCAACATAGTGTTGGAAGTCCTAGCCCCAGCAATCAGACAACAAAAAAAATAAAAAGCATCCAAATCAGCAAGGAAGAAGTCAAACTTTTACTCTTCACAGAAAACATGATTCTATGTGGGAAACCCAAAAGACTCCATTAAAAAAAATTCTAGAACTGATACATAAATTCAGCAAAGTCACAGGATATAAAATCAATGTATAGAAATCAGTTGCATTTCTATACAACAGTAAGGAAGCAGCAAAAAGAGAAATCAAGGAATCAATCTCATTTACAATTGCACCAAAAACCATAAAATAGCTAGGAATAAACCTAACCAAAGAGGTTAAAAATGTATACAATGAAAAGTATAGACAGCTTATGAAAGAATTTCAAGAAGACACAGGAAAGGGAAAAACATTTCATGCTCTTGGATTCTTAGAATACTGTTAAAATGTTGATACTACCCAAGGCAATCTATATAATCAATGCAATCCCAATCAAAATTACACCAGCACATTTCACAGAGCTAGAATAGACAATCCTAACATTTGTATGGAATCAGAAAAGACCCGGATAGCCAAAGCAATCCTGACAAAGAAAACCAAAGTTGGAGGCATCAGAGTTCCGATGTCAGGCCATATTACAAAGCTGTAATCATCAAGACAGTATCGTACTGGCAGAAAAAACAGACATGAAGATCAATAGAACAGAATAGAGAACCCAGAAATGGATCCACAGACCTATAGCCAATTAATCTTTGACAAAGCAGGAAAGTAGATCCAATGGAAACTAGACAGTCTCTTCAGCAAGTGGTGCTGGGAAAACTGAAAAACAATATGCAGAAGAATAAAACTAGACCACTTTCTTACACCATAAACAAAAATAAACTCAAAATGGATGAAAGACCTAAATGTAAGACAGGAGGCCATCAAAATCTGAGAGGAGAAAACAGGCAACAATCTCTTTGTGGTCACAGCAACTTCTTACTTGACATGTCTCTGGAGGCAAGGGAAACAAAAGCAAAATTGAACTTTTGGAACCCCTGAAAGATAAAAAGCTTCTCTAAGGCGAAGGAAACAATCAGCAAAACTAAAAGGCAACCAACAGATTGGGAGAAGATATTTGCAAATGACATACTGGATAAAGGGCTAGTATCCAAAATCTATAAAGAACTCACCAAACTCCACACCTGAAAAACAAATAATCCAGTGAAGAAATGGGCAGAAAACATGAATAGACATTTCTCTAAAGAACACATCCAGGTGGCCAACAGGCACATGAAAAGATGCTCAACGTCGCTCCTCGTCAGGGAAATACAACTCAAAACCACACTGAGATACCACCTCACGCCAGTCAGAGTGACTAAAATGAACAAATCAGGAGACTATAGATGCTGGCGAGGATGTGGAGAAATGGGAACCCTCTTGCACTGTTGGTGGGAATGCAAACCGGTGCAGCTACTCTGGAAAACAGTGTGGAGGTTCCTCAAAATATTAAAAATAGATCTACCCTATGACCCAGCAATAGCACTGCTAGGAATTTACCCAAGGAATACAGGAGTGCTGATGCATAGGGGCACTTGTACCCCAATGTCTAGAGTAGCACTTTCAACAATAGCCAAATTATGGAAAGAGCCTAAATGTCCATCAACTGATGAATGGATAAAGAAATTGTGGTTTATATACACAATGGAATACTACGTGGCAATGACAAAGAATGAAATATGGCCTTTTGTAGCAACGTGGATGGAACTGGAGAGTGTTATGCTAAGTGAAATAAGTCATACAGAGAAAGACAGATACCATATGTTTTCACTCATATGTGGATCCTGAGAAACTTAACAGAAGACCATGGGGGAGGGGAAAGAGGAAAGAGAAAAGTTAGAGAGGGAGGGAGCCAAACCTAAGAGACTCTTAAAAAACTGAGAACAAACTGAGGGTAGATGGGGGTGGGAGGGAGGGTAGGGTGGTTGATGGGTATTGAGGGCACCTGTTGGGAGGAGCACTGGGTGTTGTATGGAAACCAATTTGACAATAAAATTCATATTTAACAAAAAAGGAAATGAGAAGGGAATCAAAGCATGTCACTAAAAAATCAACTAAACACAAAGGAAGGTAGTAATAGAGAAAGTGAAGGACAAAAAACCTCAAATACATAAAACATGACAAAATGGCAGTAAGTACTTTCCTATCAGTAATTACCCCAAATATGAAATTAAATTCTCTAATCAAAAGGCATATATTGACAAACCAATTTTTAAAAATCCTGGATTTAATTATATACTATGAATAAAAGATTCACTTTAAATTGAAGAGCATGAATAGTTTGAAAGTAAGACAGTTGAAAATTATTAACACATGAAATAACCAAGAGAGAACAATGGTGGCTGTATTATATCAGAAAAATTATTCTTTAAGTAAAAACCTGTTGCAAGACACACAGAGACAAATGTTATACATGGACGAAACAGTGACGTCACCAAGGAGATATGACAATTATGAATATATATAACCCAAACATCAAAACTTCAAATTATATAAAGCAAACATTGACAAAACTGAAGGGAGAATATATAACTTCCCAAAACTGAATAAAGAAGAATTAGAAAATTTTAACAGTTTGATTACTAGATATCAAATCAAATCAGTATTCATAAAACTGCCAAGAAACAAAAGTCTATGACTTGATGGCTTTGAAGGTGAATTCTACAAGACATTTAAAGAAGAGTTAATACCCATTCTTTTCAAAATATTCCAAAAAATAGAAGAGGAAGTAAAGCTTCCAATTCATTCTATGAGACTAGCACTACCCTAATACCAAAACCAAAAAGAAAAAAATACCACAAAACAAAAGCACAACAACAAAGCAAAGATAAAAACACAAACAACTACAGGCCAATTATCTCTGGTAAGCATAGGTGATGAAATCCTCAACAAAATATTAGCAAACCAAGTCAAATAATACATTAAAAATTATTCACCATGATCAACAGGGATTTATTCCAGGGATGAAAGCGTGGTTAAATATTCACAAATCAATCAATATGATATACCAAAGTAACAATAGAAAGGATAAAAAGCCATGTTATCATATAAATAGATGCATAAAAAAGCACTTAACAAAATAGAACATCCATTCATGATTAAAGTTGTCAACAAAGTAGGTCTAGAGGGAACACACCTCACTATATTACAGGCAATATGTGAAAAACCCACAGGTAAAATCATACTCAATAGTAAAAAAAAAAGTGAGAACTTTCCTTCTAAAGTCAGGAATAAGATAAAGATCTCCACTCTAACCATTTTTATTCACTGTAGTACTGGAAGTCCTAGCCACAGCAATCAGACAACAAAAAGAAATAAAAGGAAGCCAAATTGCTAAGGAAGGAGTAAAACTGTCACTCTTTGAAGATGGCATGATACTATATATAGAAAACCTGAAACACTTCAACATAAAAGTCCTAGAACTGATAAATAAATTCAGTAACATCTCAGAATACAAAATTAATATACAGAAATCTGTTGCGTTTCTACATACTAATGAAAGAGCAGAAAGAGAAATTAAGAAAACAATCCTATGTACAACTGCACCAATAAAATAATAAAATACCTAGGAATAAACTTAACAAAGAAGATAAAAGAACTGTACTCAAAAGAAACTGAAGATGACACAAACAAATGGAAAGATATTCCATGAACATGGATTTAAAGAACCAATATTGTTAACATGTCTATACTACCCAAAGTCATCTATAGATTTAATCCAATCCCTATCAAAATGCCAACAACATTTTCCACAGAACTAGAATAAATCATTCTAAACTTTTATGGAACCACAAAAGACCTCGAATAGTCAAAACAATCTTGAGAAACTAGAAAATAGCTGAAGATATTACAATTCCAGATTTCAAGATATACTACAAAGCTGTAGTAATTCCAACACACATTTATAGAAAAATTAACATCAGCTTTGTACAGTGGCAGTATCATAGCCAATGAGGTTTATCTGAGGTGCGATTATTGCTAATAGAAGGATTAACATCAGTACTTTTGAAACTCTTCAAAAAAATTGAAGAGGAAACATTTCCTATCTCATTATTGAGGTCATCACTAGCCTAATATCAAAGCCAATCAGAGACACTCCAATAAAACTGCAGCCATGGCACCTGGGTGGTTCAGTCAGTTAAGCGTCTGACTTGATTTTGGCTCAGGTCATGGTCTCATGGCCCTAAGGTCAAACCTCACATCAGGCTCCATGCCCGGCATGGATTCTCTTTCTCCCCCTGCCCCTCCCCTAATCTCTCTCTCAAAAAATATATAAAACTACAAGTGGATTTTTAAAATATTGTTTTAATTTGAATTTTAGTCACCTATCATAAATTGCACTATTGGTTTCAGGAGTACAATTCAGTGATTCACACTTACATACAACACCTGGTACACATCACAACATGTGCCCTCCTTAATACCCATCACCATCTAGCCCCTCTCCCACCCACCTCCTTCCATCAATCCTTAGTTTGTTTTCTATTATTAAGAGTCTCTTGTCTTCTCTTTCCCCCACCTTCCCATATGTTCCTAAATTCCACATATGAGTGAAATCATATGGTATTTGCCTTTCTCTGATTGAGTTATTTCACTTAGCCTAATACATTCTACTTCCATCCATGTCGTTGCAAATGGAAAGATTTCATTTCTTTCATGGCTGAGTAATATTCCAGTGTGTGTGTGTGTGTGTGTGTGTGTGTGTGTACACAAACACACATATATACCACATCTTCTTTATCCATTCATTAGTCAATGGACATGTGGGCACTCTCCATAGTTTGGCTACTGTTGATAAAGTTGTTATAAACATTGGGGTGCATGTACCACTTCAAATCTCTATTTTTGTATCCTTTGGATAAATACCTAATAGTTAAATTGCTGGGTCATGGGGTAGTCCTATTTTTAGTTTTTTGAGGGACCTCCATTCTGTTCTCCAGAGTGGCTGAACCAGTTAGCATTCCCTTCAAAAGGGCAAGAGGGTTTTCCTTTCCCCACAGTCTTTCCAACACCAGTTTTTTCTTGTGTTGTTAATTTTAGCCATTCTGACAGGTGTGAGGTGTTTTCTCATCCAAGTTTGGATTTGTATTTCCCTGATGATGAGTGATATTGAGCATCTTTTTCTATGTCTGTTAGCCACCTGGATGTCTTCTATGGAAAAGTGTCTATTCATGTCTTCTGCCCATTTCTTAACTGGGTTGTTTGTTTTTTGAGTGTTGAGTTCGGTAAGTTCTTTCTAGATTTTGGATACTATCCTTTATCAGATATGTCACTTGCAAATATCTTCTCCCATTTTGCAGGCTGCCTTTTAGTTTTGTTGATTGTTTCCTTTACTGTGCAAAAGCTTTTTATCTTGATAAATACCTAAAAGTTCATGTTTGCTTTTGTTTCCCTTGCCTCCAGAAATGTGTCTAGTGCCTCCAGCCGAGGTAAAAGAGGTTGCTGTGTTCTTGTCTATGATTTTGATGATTTCCTGTCTCACATTTAAGCCTTTCAATCATTTTGAATTTATATTTGTGTATGGTATAAGAAAGTGGTCCTGTTTCATTCTGCATGTCGCCATCCAATTTTCCCAAAACCATTTGTTGAAGAGACAGTCTTTTCTTTTTCATTTGATATTCTTTCCTGCTTTGTAGAACTTTAGTTGACCATATAGTTGTGGGTCTATTTCTGGGTTTTCTATTCCGTTCCATTGATCTGTGTCTGTTTTTGTGTCAGTGCCATACTGTCTTGATGACTATAGCTTTGTTATAATATAGCTTGAAATCCAGAATTGTGATGCCTTCATGTTTCTTTCTTTTTCAGGATTGCTTTGGCTCTCTGGGGTCTTTCGTGGTTTCATACAAATTTTAAGATTGTTTTTTCTAGCTCTGCAAAAAATACTGGTGTTATTTTGATAGGGATTGCATTGAATGTATAGATTGCTTTGAGTAGTATTGATTGACATTTTAACAATATTTGTACTTCCAATCCATGAGCATGGAATGTTTTCCCATTTCTTTGTGTCCTCTTCAATTTCTCTCATATGTGTTTTAGTTTCCAGTGTACAGATCTTTTGCCTCTTTGGTTAGGTTCATTCCTAGGTATCTTATGGATTTTGGTGCAATTTTAAATGGAATCAATTGATTTCTTTTTCTGCTGCTTCATTATTGGTGGATAGCAATGCAACAGATTTCTCTATGTCGGGTGTGTCATGTAACTTTGCTGAATTCATGCATTAGTTGTAGCAGTTTTTTGGTGGAGTCATTTGGGTTCTCCATGCAGAGTATCATGCCATCTATGAAGAGTGAAAGTTTCACTTCTTTCTTGCTGATTTGGATGCATTTTATTTCTTTTTGTTGTCAGATTGCCGAGGCTAGGGCTTTCAGTATTATGTTGAACAACAGTGGTGGAAGCAGACATCACTGTCATGTTCCTGACCTTAGAGTAAAAGGTCTCAGTTTTTCTGCATTGAGGATGATATTAGCTGCGGGCCTTTGGTGTGTGGCTTTTATGATGTTGATGTACTTTCCCTCTCTCCCTAGTTTGCTGAGTGTTTTTTTTCTCAAGAGTGGATGCTGTACATTGTGAAATGCTTTTTTTTTGCATCTATTGAGAGGACTGTATGGTTCTTATCATTTATTTTATTTCTATGATATATCACGTTGATAGATTTGTGAATATTGAACCACCCTTGCAACCCAGGAATAAATCACCATTGATTGTGGTGAATAATTGTTTTAATGTAGTGCTGGATTTGATTTGCTAGTATTTTCTTGAGAATTTTTCCATCCATATTGATAAGGGATATTGGCCTGTAATTAGACCCACTAAAATGGGGGTTTTTGGTTTTTGAATCAAGGTAATGGTGGCTTTGTAGAATGAGTTTAGAAGTTTTCCTTCCATTTCTATTTTTTGGAAGTTTCAGAAGAGTAGGTATTAATTCCTTTTTAAATATATGTTAGAATTCCCCTGTGAAGCCATCAGGCCCTGGACTCTTGTTTGTTGTGAGATTTTTGATTATGGATTAAATTTCTTTGCTGGTATGGGTCCATTCAAATTTTATATTTCTTCCTGTTTCAGTTTTGTGGTTTATATATTTGTAAGAATTGATCCATTACTTCCACATTGCCCAATTTGTTGGCATATAATTGCTCATAATATTCTCTTATAAATGTTTGTATGTTGGTGGTGTTGGTTATTATCTCTACTTTTTCATTCATGATTTTATTTATTGGGTTCTTTCTCATTTCTTTTTGATAAGTGTGGCTAAGGTTTTATCAATTTTTTTTAATTCTTTCAAAGAATCTGCTCCTACTTTCATGGATCTGTTCTACTAATTGATTTTTTTCTATTGTTTTGTATTCTCTATTTTGTTCAAAAATGCTCTAAACTTTATTATTCCTTCTGCTTGATTTGATTTTAGTATGTTCTTTTTTTATTTTACTCTTAAGGTGAAAAGTTAAATTGTTGATTTGAGGTGTTTCTTCTTTTTAAATGTAAGTATTTACACCTAACATATTACTGCTAAGCACTGCTTTTGCTATATAAGTTTTGATATCTTGTGTTTTTTTTCCATTTATATCCATGTATTTTCTAATTTCTGTGAACATTTATGTTCATTAAACTTAACAGTAAAAGTGGTTAGAAGACTGTTCATTTCAAGATATCTTGAGAAGGAATATCAATATCATCTCTTGGTCTTTAGACTCTCATTTCTCTAATGTATTACTATACAGTGAGAATAAAAATAAAACAAAACCCAAAGAAATAGATCAGTAGATTTGCTTCCTCAGTGAGGCATGAAACGTAAAAGTTATTAGCCCCTAACTTCTTTTCTCTGAAGTTTTTTTTTAAACATTTTTGTCTCATAATGGAATTTTTCAGGTTTTTATTTTTATCTTATTTGTTATTTAAGCATAATCAACACACAGTGTTATATTACTTTTAGGAGTACAATATAATGATTTGAAAATTCTATAAACTGCTCAGTGCTCATCAAGATGAGTGCATTTTTAATCTCCTTTATCTATTTCACCCATCCCCTGCTTCTTCCCCTTTGACAACCACCAGTATTTTCTCTGTATTTAAGAGACAGGTTTTGTTGTTGTTGTTGTTGTTGTATCTTTTTTTCCCTTTATTTGTATGTTGTTTCTTAAATTGCACATATAAGTGAAATCATATGGTATTTTTCTTTCTCTGACTGACATATTTCACTTAGTATGACACCATCTGGGCCTATCCATATTGGTACAAATGACAAGATTTCATTCCTTTTCATGCCCGAGTAATATCCCATTCTGTATGTGTGTGTGTGTGTGTGTGTGTGTGTGTGTGTGTACCACATCTCATTTATCCATTCATCTATAGATACACACTTCATTTTATCGATATTTGGGCTATTGTAAATGACACTGCAGTACACATATCTTATTGAATTAGTGTACTGTTTTCCTTGGGTAAATACCCAATAGTGAGATTACTTGATGATGTTAATTCTCATTTTAATTTTTTGAGGAAACTCCATGTTTTCCAAAGTGGCTACACTAATTTGCATTGGTTGATTTTGTGTATTTGAACCATTCTTTCATTCTAGAACTAAATTCCACTTGGTCATGGTGCATAATCCTTATATTATGCTGTTGAATATTTTTTGCTAGTACCGTATTGAGGAAATTTGCATCAGTAGTCATAAGAGATATTGGAGGCAGCAGTTAAGATGGCAGTGGAGTAGGGAGATCCTAAGTATGGGGAATAAGCTTAGGAATCCCCCGGGCTTACACCAATGGGTTAACAAGGCATAAAAAGTACAAAGCCATAGGATGCTCCCACCCGAGTTTGGGTAAACAAGATTAGCACCCCAAGAATAAGGAGGTGAAAAGGCACCCCAGGATAGAGAGGGGATGCAAATGCACCCCATAATAGAGAGGGGGTGCAGAACCCCCACAATAGAGAAGGAGGGGCAAAGGCCCCAAAATAGAAAGGGGCACAAGGGTACCCAATACAAAGTAAGCAAGATTAGGTGTTCAGTGCAGAAGCGTCCCCCAATTTAGTACCATAGCAGAAAGCTGCTTTCACAGGAGGGAAGGACCAAGTTAGGCAAACAGGTAAACTGGATTATAGACCACTGCACTGCAGGCGAAGCAGCCCATAGTGGAAATGGTTAACAAAAGAAAAGGTGCCTTGTTAACCCTGAGGTTATTTACTCTCCTGCCTTATCCCCTAGGCTAGCTAAGAAAAACAGACACAGCACTTCCTGTCTACATTACCAACCATCTGCCCATCTGCCCAGTGCCAGGATTTTATTTTATACTGAACCAAACCCCAAACACCATATATCTTCAACCCCCCCTTTTCCCTCACATCCGCAAGTTAATGTTCACAGTTTGTCTCTTTGTGCATGCCTATCACATTTGTAAGTCTTCTGATCTTAATAAACATGGGGCAAGGACCCTTATTCAGAGCTCTTGTCTTTTCCCAGATATTCACCATCTCTCACTTTTTATTGTGTCCCGCCCTCTTGCTAGACAAGACAGAACTTTAGACCTAGAGTCTATGACACCTAAGCTCCTCTTGTCCTTGAACACAGCTAGATAGTTATCAAATCATTCTGAACACCAAAGAAAAAAATTGGAATTTTGAGAGAACAGAAGTGCAAGACTACACGAGAAAAGCAATCACCTTTTGGAAGTAGGAGGTGCAGAGAATTTACTGCGGGAAATGTTGCTTAGGGTAGGGCCATGGGGAAGGAGCCTACTTGCAGAGGCTACCACAAAGTAATATAAGCAGCAGAGTGCAAAATCTGAACTTTTAGCTGTCCACTGTGGGGCATGTGCCTGCCTTAAAGGTGCTCAGGTGGTGAAGTGGGGCAGAATCTCAGGAGTGATAGCATGGTCTGAGGATCCCTTAGGTGACAAGAAAGACGTGTCCCACCGATATGCTGTGCCGCTTACAGGCTTAAGAGAGGGGACTTGCTCTAGCTGAGGACAGTAAGCAGGGATGCCAGTTTTCTCCTCTGTTTTGAAATAAATTCTAAACAGCTGTAAACATATGTCACTTTTTTTTTCAGGGGCCAGAAAAGGCATAGCAAGACCCTCCCCCAGAGGAACAGTGCAGGTCCATGCCATAGGAATCCCTAAAATTTGGAATTTTGCAACTCAGTTGCGTGCCTGAGATAAAGAAGCTTGGACACAGGCAGGGTGAACATAGGGTTCTGACAGAAACCAATGACACAAGAGGGGTGATTAATTGACCTTATGTGAGGTTTCCCTGAAGAGTGGGGGGCATGAACTTTCAGCTCTGGGGCTATAGAGCAGGGCACTGCCACATTCATTATGCCCTTCAGACTTAAAAGCATTCAGGGAGCAAACTGGCCCCAACTAGTCGTAGCCAGAGCCACTTAAACCAAGCCCTGCCCCCCTGCACCTTGTTTCCATGGAAACAAGTCAGCCTGAGAATTAGTGCAGCAGGCCCCTTACCCAGAAGACTAGCACAAACAACTTGCTTGCACGAATTCTAATGATCATAGATCAGCTCAAGGTGAAATAAGATCTAACTTCCATTATAATCTTATTCTTTATTTTATATTATTATTTGTGTCACTTATTTTCTTATTTTTTCAACTCTTTTTTTAAATTTTGCAGTTATTATTTTTATTTATGTGTGCATGTATTATTTTATTTTATTATTTAATTTTTGGAATAATATTCTTTTAACAAGCAGGCCAAAACACACCCAGGTTCTAGTTTGTTTGTTTCTTTGTGTTTTTTTGTTTCTTTTTTTCTTTCTTCTTTTCTTTTCTGGAAAAAAAGGACAAGGAGAAACTCACCCCAAAAGGAAAAACAGAAAGTAGAAATCATGGTCAGTGATTTAATCAACGTGGATATAAGATGTCTGAGCTAGAATTTAAAACCATTTACAGGGATACTAGCTGGGGTTGAAAAAAGCATAGAAGACATCAGAGAATCCCTTTCTGCAGAGGTAAAAGAACTAAAATATAGTCAGGATGAAAGTGCTATAACTGAGATGTAATCTTGAATAGATGTCATGATGGTGAGGATGGACGAAGCAGAGCAGCAAATCAGTGATAGAGACGATAAAATTATACAGAATAATGAGGGTGAGAAGAGGGGAAAAAAGGCACAAGATCACGAAGGAAGACTTACAGAACTCTGTAACTTATTAAAAAGGAATAACATTCATATCATAGGAGTGAATGAGAGAGAAAAGAAGATGAGGAGAGAGAAAAAGGGGCTGAAGTTTTATGTAAGCAAATTATAGCTGAAAACTTCCCTAATCAGGGGAAGGGTACAGACATCAAAATCCAAGAAGCACAGAGAACTCCCATTAAATTCAATAAATGCTGACCATCACCAAGGCGTATCATAGTCAAATTCACAAAATACACAGACAAGGAAAGAATTATGAAAGCAGCGTGGGAAACAATCCTTAACCTACAAGGAAAGACAGATGAGATTCACAGCAGAGCTGTCCACAGAAACTTGGCGGGCCAGAAAGGAGAGGCAGGATTTATTCAACACACTAAATGGGAAAAACATGCAGCCAAGAATTCTTTATCCAGCAAGGACATGATTCAGAATAGAAGGAGAGTTACAGTTTTCCAGACTAAAACCCTAAAGGAGTTTGTAACCACTAAAGTAGCCCTGCAAGAAATTTTAAGGGGGACTCTTTGGAGGAAAAACAAACAAAAGACCAAAAGCAAAGACTAGACATGACCAGAGAACATCACCAGAAACACCAACTATACAGGCAACATAATGGCACTAAATTCATGTCTTTCAATAACCACTCTGAATTCTACCAGACATGTAAATTTTTAAATGTTTTTATTTTATTTTATTTTTGAGACAGAGAAAGAGAGAGAGAGAGAGGCAGAAATAGAGGAAGACACAGAAACTGAAGCAGGCTCCATGTTCTGAGCTGTAAGCATAGAGCCTGACACAGGGCTCGAACCCATGAACCATGAGATCATGACCTGTGCCAGAGTCTGCTGCATAAACAACTTAGACACCCAGGTGCCCCTTCCAGACATTTAAAGAAAAATTAATACCTATTCTACTAAAATTGTTTCAAAAAATATAAATGGAAGGAAAACGTCCCAACTCATTCTACAAAGCCAGCGTTAACTTGATTCCAAAACCAAAAAAGAAGTCCACAATGAAAGGGATATTGTTACAGAAAAATATCCCTGATGAACTTGGATGCAAACTTTCTCAATGAGACACTAGCAAATCAAATTCAACAGTACATTAAAAGAATTATGTATCATGATCAGGTTGGATTTACTTCTGAGCTGCACAGCTGGTTCAATATTCACAAATCAGTCAATGTGATACACCACATTAATAAATGAAAGGATAAGAACCATATCATTCACTCAATAGATTCAGAAAAAGCACTTGACAAAACATAGCATCAATTCTTGATTTAAAAAAAAAACACAAAAAAGTAGGAATAAAATGAACATACCTCAACATCATAAAGGTCATATATGAAAGACCCACAGCAAATATCATCCTCAATGGGGAAAAACTGAGAGCTTTTCCCCTATGGTCAGGAACAAGACAAAGATGTTCACTCTCCCCATTACTATTTAACATAGTACTTGAAGTCAGAACCTCAGCACTCAGAGAACAAAAATAAATAAATACCATACAAATTGGCATGGAAGAAGTTAAACTTTCACTATTTGCAGATGACATGATACTCTATGTAGAAAATCCAAAATACGTTTTTACTCTTTCTGATTCTTTTTTTTTCCCTGACTAGATAATTGTCTTTGACTTATCTTTGTTTTAATTGACTCTTATTTTTAGTCTAGTCTGCTGTTGAAGCTCAGTTCAGTCACTATATTCTTTAGCTTTAGGATTTCTGTTTTCCTTTTTTTAATTTATTTTGAGAGAAAAAGAGACAGTACAAGTGGGGGAGGGGCATAAAGAGTGGGAGAGAGACAGAATCCCAAGCAGGTTCTGTGCTGCCAGCACAGAGCCTGACATGGGGGTCAAACTCATGAAATTGTGAGATCATAATCTGAGCCGAAACCAAGAGTTGGATGTTTAACTAAGCCACCCAGGTGCCCCTCGGTTTTTTTTTTTGTTTGTTTGTTTTGTTTTTTTTTTTATGATTTGTTTCTTTATTATCTCTCTCATTTTCATGGATTGCTTTCCTATTTCCATACAGTTGTTTGTATGTTCTTTCTTGTTCATTGAGCTTCTTTAAGAGGATTGTTTTTTTTCTGTATTTCATGTCAGTTTATAGATCTCCATTTGTTCTTTAATTGAAATATAATTGACACATAATATTATATTTGTTTCATCAATAGAACATAGTGATTTCACAAGTCTATACATTATGCTGTGCCTACCATAAATGTGCTATCATCTGTCATGATATAATGCTATTACAATACCATTGATTATATTCCCTATGCTGCCCCTTTTATACACATGGCATGTATTCCATAAGTGGAAGTCTCTATGTTTGACTCTCCTTCATCCATTTAGCCCATCCCCCATCCTTCTTCCTTGTGGCAACCTATAGTTTGCTTTATTTTTCAAGATTGTTTTGGCTATTCAGAGTCCCTTGAGTTTCCAAGTGAATTTTAGGATGGAATTTTTCTATTTCTGTAGAAACACCATTGAGATATTAAAGAGATTGTTTTATATCCATAGATCACTTAGGTAGTACTGTCATCTTAACAACACAATTGGCCCTTGAACAAGGGGGTAGGGATGTCCTCCCTCCAATTAACAGTCAAATATCTGTATATAACTTGACTTCCCAAAAATTTAACTAGTAGTAACCTACTGTTGATTGGAAGCCTTATCAATAGGTATTTAGTTAACATATTTTTGTGTCATAAATATTATATATTCTACTCTTAAAGAAAGCTAAACAAAAAATGCTATTAAGATAATCATAAGAGGAGACACATTTACAATACTGTAGATGTATTTATTGAAAAAATTTCATATAAATGGACCCATGCAGTTCAAATTCATGTTGTTAAAGGGTCAAGTGTATTGTATCCCAATCTATGAATAGGAAACATCTTTCTGTTTATGTGTATCTTACTTAGTTTTAGCAACATTTTATAGTTTTCTGTGTCCAAATTTATTACCATCTTGGTTACATTTATTCCTAAGTATTTTATTCTTTTTGAAATATTGTAAATAAAATTGTTTTCTTATTTACATTTCTGGATGGTTTAGTGTTAGTATATAGAAATGCAACTGATTTTTTTGTGTCATTTTGAATGCTGAAGCTTTGCTGAATTAATTACTTCTAAAGTTTTTTTTGCAGAATATTTAAGGTTTTCTACATATAAGATCATGTTGTATGCACCAAAGGTAATTTTACTTCTTTCTTTCAATTGAAAAGCTTCTAATTTATGTTTCCTACCTTATTGCTTTGACTAGGACCTCCAGTTTTATCTTTCCTTAAAGGGCCAAGAGTGGGAATCCTTGTCTTTCTCCTAAGAGAAAATGCTTTCAGAGTTTTATCATTCATATAAGACCTTGATTATGTTGAGGTACTGTCCTTTTATTGCTAGTAAGTTTAGTGTTCAATCATGAAAGTGAGTTTAATTTTATCAAATGCTTTTCCTGATGACTGTGTGTTTTCCCCCAATGACTCGGTCAATGTAGTGTATTACATTGATTGATTTTGTGTACGTTGAACCATTCTTGCATTCTAGAAATAAATCCTACTTGGTCATAGTAACTTAAACCTTTCTTTTCTTTTTTTTTTTTTCAAAATTATTGAAGGTCTTTCTTTATATCAAAACTCAAAGACCCTTAGCATCATCTACTGAGTTATACAACAGATTCTAGTTCAAATTGACACACAAAAAGTAAACTAGATTTAAAGTGTTGTATTTAAAAACAAACAAAAAAATACAGTTTGCCTTGTGGGGTAATTAAAATAAGTGGAGACCTGACACTAAAAAGAATTAGAAACACATACAGGATAATTATTCTGTCTTATTCAGAGAATTACAGTTAGCTGGTCAGATTTATGTTTAAGATATTTATCCATACTTATCTAGACTTTTCAGAGGCTACTATACTAGTCTACTATTCTAAACTCTTTTATGTTAAATATGAACACTTTCCCAATACTACTCTTAAGTCACATCTCATTTATCTTCCTCCTTATTAACTGCATAGGCTTGTCTTAAATAGTTGAAACATCTGTAATATACTACAGAGTTTGCTTAGAGGTACTCTGTTAATATACTCGTGTGGCCAGAGAAAAAACAAGCATTATTAAATATGAATGCAATCCTTAATAACACAATTGAACATTTTTTTCAATGAAAAAGTCCAGAAAGAAGGTCTCATTCTATAAAGATTTACCATTTATAAGTCACAGTGAAAGGAACTTGAGTAATTTACCAAGTTTTCTATTATATACGTTAGAGATACCTCACTAAAAACTGGTATCTCACACAACAGAATAACATTTGCTGAATGTAATACTGTAGTGACAGTACTGAGGTTGATTGTTAGAGACATTGGTTCAATAACAAAAATCAAAAATAACAGCTGGAAATTTATCTCATTCAATGTTCAGAGATGAAAGGGTTAAACATTAATTCCATTGTTTTCTGCAGATAAGTTCTTTTTTTCATACTGAAATCTGATTGCAATTAAATTCTGATATTTTTCCAAGCTACTATATGAAGAAGATGCTGAAGGCCATCACTATACAGCATACTGCAACATAAAGACTCTTCCATTCACCAATTCTGGCACACTTGCAAAATATACCCAACAATCCAGTTTTATTTCTGTTCAGGGGGCTGTATGCCAAGGATAGGATATAAGCACAGGTACATATAAACAGGAAGATTACTTACAGTCAAAAGACTCTGAAAATTGAAAATGGCAGACATAGTGAGACTGGCAAAGCTCAGACTCCACCAAAAAAAATTGCTAGAACCAATACAGTAGTATGTGAATTCAGCAAAGTTGCAGGATATAAAATCAATGTGCATAAATCTGTTGCATTTCTATACACATTCACCACTGAAAATACCAAATAATATCTATTCATATAACAATTCCACCTGAAGAACTGAGGGCCAGCTGAACAGCTTCTACACCATAAAAGACAGAACAAGCAAAAAAGAACACTAAGATAGATGGAGCCATGGTAAAAAAGGGAACTTATACACCTGATACTGTATAAACTGCAGTAAAGAGGGATAGTACAGAAGGACTGGGAATAGATTCTTCTGTCCTTGGTCACACACATACACACACACACACACACACACACACACACACACACGGATGAAGTTTAATAGATTAACTAGAATATAAAAGGGACAGCACTAGAACTCCACCAAATGGCAGAGGACCTGTGAAAACGTTCTCCAGACCAAAGGGACTGTCTCGCTGCCTCAGGAGCCCTGGGTCTGCAAGCCCACACTATGCCCAGTCATTCTGGGGCACAGAAAAAAAAATCCAGGCTTTAAAGATGTGGAGAGCTGCAGGAATATTCTCTGAGTCAGAGGGACCAGTTTGTTGCCTCAGCAAGCCCTGGTCCACAAGCCCAGAGTTATCAGCAGCTCCAATAACTCTAGGGCACAGAAAAAAAAAGCCACATCTTTCTCTTCTCTTCTTTCTTTAAAAGCTATAGCTTCAAAGAGCAACTAGTGTATAAAAGAGCCAGCCCTAGAACTCTGCCAAATGGCCAGGGGAGCTGCTGGAATGCTCTCTGGGTAGGAGATGACAGACACGGTCTACACTCCTTTTTCCATCTTGAAATCACGCACAAGTGTACAGTTCCAGCACCCTAACTGGCCTGTCCCCTCAGTGAGCCTGGGGCTCATAGCGCATACAAGTCTCAGCATTCTCACCAAGGTGGCCACAGGGTAGTGCCTACTGAGACATCTCTGGTTGGTGCTCACTACATCACCAACCTTCACACCAAAGTGACACAGGTGCAAAGGCACCCCAGAATACTCCAGGCCACACCACTTTGGCTTCAGTTGGCTTGCTGAGGCACCCTTGGTGCAGAATGCTCCAAAACCACTCGGCTGGCATGTAATTTAGATCCAACAGCCCTGCCAGGTTGCCGCTGTGCAGAGCAAAACCCAGAGCATACTTGCATCAGTTTCAGCCACCCTGCCAGGGTAACCCTATGTGGAGTACCCCAGAACACACTAGAGTTGGCTCCAGTTGCCCGGCCAGGGCAACCTCCTTGTTGAGCACGTTGTGACACACCAGTTTGCATCCAAGTCAGCTTCAGTTGTCCTGACAGTTCAACTTCACTGTGAAGAGCCCAGGGTACTTGGCTTGCAACCGCTTCAGCTTCAGCTGTCCTTCTAGGACATATTTTTTGCAAGAGCCCAGGGATCACACCACCCCACACCCATTTTAGCTTTAGCTGTCATGCCAGGGTACCCCTAGGCAGAACACCCCAGGACCACTCAGCTTTTACACTGCCTCAGCTACAGCTTCCCTCTCAGGGCAACCTTTGTGTAGAGAGCCCTGGAATACACTGGTTTATATCCATTTCTGCTAATTCTGTTAAGGTGACCTCTGCATATAGTTTCAGATATCTGGCCATGGCACCCTCTGTGCAAAGAGCTTGGGGACTTGCCCACACACTGCTGAGCTCCCAGCCCACATATTTCTTCAGCTCTAGGTTCCCAGCCAGGACAAGCCCTGCATGGAGCACCCAGGGGCATCCTGGCTTGCACCCACTTCAGCTTCAACTGTCCTGCCAGGGACAGAACATCAGAACACCTCAGCATACATTCACTTTAGCTGTACTGAGAGGGTGGTGGCTATGTAGAAAGTCCCAGAACACCCAGCCCATACCAGCCACAGTTACACCCAGCCAGCAAAAGTCACCAAGCACACACAGTCTACATAGGGGATGACCATACACAAGACCATTACTTCAAGTTTAGGAGAAGTAGCTGTTCCAAATAATCTGTAGAAACAAACAGAAACTCAATCAAAATGGAGAGACAAAAGAAGCTTCAAAAGAAAGAATAAAACTAAACCTCAGAAATATTATAAGTGAAAGAGAGATAAGCAATATATCTAATAAGGAATTTAAAGTGATGACTTTAAAGGTGCTCACCTGGCTGGAGAGAAGAGTAGATGAACTCAGTAAGACCTTCAATAAAAACATAGGAAATATAATTAAAAAAATAACCAATCAGAAGTGACGAATACAATAACTGAAATAAGAAACACACTGGAGGGAATCAAGAGTAGACTAATGCATACAGAAAGATGTATCAAGATCTGGAAGACAGGGTAATGGAAAACACCCAGGCTGAACAGCAAGACAAGAAAATAATTTTTAAGAATGAGGATAGGTTGAAGGATCTCTTGAACAACAAATGAAAAAACATTTTCATTACACAGATTCCAGAAGAAGCAGAGAGTGAAAGGGGCAGAGAACTTATTTGAAGAAATAATAGCTGAAAATTTCCCTAACCTAAGGAAGTAAATAGTTATCCAGGTCCAAGAAGCACAGGGTTCCAAACAAGATCAACCCAAGGAGGTTCACACTATGACACATAATAATTAAAATTTCAAAGTTTAAAGGAAAAGAGAATTCTTAAAGCAGCAAGAGAGAAGCAAAAAGTCAATAAATAACTAATGGGTCAATGAAACAATCATGAAATTAAAAAAATAGATGGAGATAAATGAAAACGGAAACATAATGGTGCAAAATCTTTGGGATGCTGAAAAGCAGTTCTAAGAAAAAATATACAGCATTACAGGTCTATCTCAAGAAACAAAAAAGAGGTCAAATCAACTACCTTTACACCTAAAGGAAATTGTTTAAAAAGGGAAAACAAAGCCCAAAGTAAGTGCAAGGAAGGAAATAATAAAAATTACAACAGAAATAACTGATAAAGGACTTGTGGGAAGATGGCAGCTTAGGAGGACGCTGGGCTCACTACGCATAGTGCTGATCACTTAGATTCCACCTACACCTGCCAAACTAACCCAGAAAACCACCAGAAACTAGCAGAATGGAGTCTCCAGAGCCAAGTGTAGACGAGAGGCCCACAGAAGAGGGTAGGAAGGGCGGAGAGGCGGTGCGTGCTCCACAGACTGGCGGGAGGGAGCCGGGGCAGAGGGGCGGCCCGCCGGCCAAGCAGAGACCCTGAGTCTGGCTTGCAAAAGGGGAGGGGCCGGACGAAGTGTGTTCCGATAAGTGCAAGCGGGACTTGCTTAGCATCTGGGAGGTCATAAGTTAACAGCTCTGCTCGGAAAGCGGGAAGCCTGGAGGACAAGGGGAGGGAGAGTTGCTGAGCCCCGGGAGGACAGAGTTCAGTTTGGCGGGGAACAAAGGTGCTCACCAGCGCCATCTCCCTCACCCATCCCCCAGTCAAAATCCCAAAGGGAACCAGTCCCTGCCTGGGAACTTGCTTGCTCCATGCAAATACCCAATGCATGCTTCTGCGGTGCCACCCCTCCAGCAGCGGGTCTGACTCCCTCCCGCTGCCACAGGGCCCCTCCTGAAGTGGATCACCTAAGGAGAAGCGAGCTAAGCCTGCCCCTCCTGCCCCCGTGCACGTTGCCTAACTACCCCAGCTAATACGCTAGATCCCCAGCTCCACAAGCCTGGCAGTGTGCAAGTAGCCCAGACGGGCCACACCACCCCACAGTGAATCCCGCCCCTAGGAGAGGGGAAGAGAAGACACACACCAGTCTGACTGTGACCCCAGCAGTGGGCTGGGGGCAGACATCAAGTCTGACTGCAGTTCCACCCACCAACTCCAGTTATATGCCACAGCACAGGGGAAGTGCCCTGCAGGTCCGCACCACTCCAGGGACTATCCAAAATGACCAAACGGAAGAATTCCCCTCAGAAGAATCTTCAGGAAATAGCAACAGCTAATGAACTGATCGAAAAGGATTTAAATAATGTAACAGAAAGAGAATTTAGAATAATAGTCATAAAATTAATCACAGGGCTTGAAAACAGTATAGAGGAAAGCAGAGAATCTCTTGCTACAGAGATCAAAGGACTAAGGAACAGTCAGGAGGAGCTGAAAAATGCTTTAAACGAAATGCAAAACATAATGGAAACGACGACAGCTTGGATTGAAGAGGCAGAGGAGAGAATAGGTGAACTAGAAGATAAAGTTATGGAAAAAGAGGAAGCTGAGAAAAAGAGAGATAAAAAAGTCCAGGACTATGAGGGGAAAATTACAGAACTAAGTGACACACTAAAAAGAAATAATATACGCATAATTGGTATCCCAGAGGAGGAAGAGAGAGGGAAAGGTGCTGAAGGTGTACTTGAAGAAATAATAGCTGAGAACTTCCCTGAACTGGGGAAGGAAAAAGGCATTGAAATCCAAGAGGCACAGAGAACTCCCTTCAGACGGAACTTGAATCGATCTTCTGCACGACATATCATAGTCAAACTGGCAAAATACAAGGATAAAGAGAAAATTCTGAAAGCAGCAAGGGATAAACGTGCCCTAACTTATAAAGGGAGACCTATAAGACTCGTGACTGATCTCTCTTTTGAAACTTGGCAGGCCAGAAAGGATTGGCACAAGATCTTCAATGTATTGAACAGAAAAAATATGTAGCTGAGAATCCTTTATCCAGCAAGTCTGTCATTTAGAATAGAAGGAGAGATAAAGGTCTTCCCAAACAAACAAAAACTGAAGGAATTCATCACCACTAAACCAGCCCTACAAGAGATCCTAAGGGGGATCCTGTGAGACAAAGTACCAGAGACATCGCTACAAGCATAAATCATACAGACATCACAATGATTCTAAACCCGTATCTTTCTATAACAACACTGAATGTAAATGGATTAAATGCGCCAAACATAAGACATAGGGTATCAGAATGGAGAAAAAAACAAGACCCATCTATTTGCTGTCTACAAGAGACTCATTTTATACCTGAGGACACCTTTAGATTGAGAGTGAGGGGATGGAGAACTATTTATCATGCTACTGGAAGCCAAAAGAAAGCTGGAGTAGCCATACTTATACCAGACAAACTAGACTTTCAATTAAAGGCTGTAACAAGAGATGAAGAAGGGCGTTATATAATAATTACAGGGTCTATCCATCAGGAAGAGCTAACAATTATAAATGTCTATGCACCGAATACCGGAGCCCTCAACCATATAAAACAATTACTCACAAACATAAGCAACCTTATTGATAAGAATGTGGTAATTGCAGGGGACTTTAACACTCCACTTACAGAAATGGATAGATCATCCAAACACACGGTAAATAAAGAAACAAGGGCCCTGAATGACACATTGGATCAGATGGACTTGACAGATCTATTTAGAACTCTGCATCCCAAAGCAACAGAATATACTTTCTTCTCGAGTGCACATGGAACATTCTCCAAGATAGATCATATACTGGGTCACAAAACAGCCCTTCATAAGTATACAAGAATTGAAATCATACCATGCATACTTTCAGACCACAATGCCATGAAGCTTGAAATCAACCACAGGAAAAAGTCTGGAAAACCTCCAAAAGCATGGAGGTTAAAGAACACCCTACTAAAGAATGAGTGGGTCAACCAGGCAATTAGGGAAGAAATTAAAAAATATATGGAAACAAACGAAAATGAAAATCCAACAATCCAAACGCTTTGGGACGCAGCAAAGGCAGTCCTGAGAGAAAAATACATTGCAATCCAGGCCTATCTCAAGAAACAAGAAAAATCCCAAATAGAAAATCGAAGAGCACACCTAAAGGAAATAGAAGCAGAACAGCAAAGGCAGCCTAAACCCAGCAGAAAAAGAGAAATAATAAAGATCAGAGCAGAAATAAACAATATAGAATCTAAAAAAACATGTAGAGCAGATCAACGAAACCAAGAGTTGGTTTTTTGAAAAAATAAACAAAATTGACAAACCTCTAGCCAGGCTTCTCAAAAAGAAAAGGGAGATGACCCAAATAGATAAAATCATGAATGAAAATGAAATTATTACAACCAATCCCTCAGAGATACAAACAATTATCAGGGAATACTACGAAAAATTATATGCCAACAAATTGACAACCTGGAAGAAATGGACAAATTCCTAAACACCCTCACGCTTCCAAAACTCAATCAGGAGGAAATATAAAGCTTGAACAGACCCATAACCAGTGAAGAAATTGAATCGGTTATCAAAAATCTCCCAACAAATAAGAGTCCAGGACCAGATGGCTTCCCAGGGGAGTTTTACCAGACGTTTAAAGCAGAGAGAATACCTATGCTTCTCAAGCTATTCCAAGAAATAGAAAGGGAAGGAAAACTTCCAGACTCATTCTATGAAGCCAGTGTTACTTTGAATCCTAAACCAGACAGAGACCCAGTAAAAAAAAAGAACTATAGGCCAATATCCCTGATGAATATGGATGCAAAAATTCTCAATGAGATATTAGCAAATCGAATTCAACAGCATATAAAAAGAATTATTCACCATGATCAAGTGGGATTCATTCCTGGGATGCAGCGCTGGTTCAACATTCGCAAATCAATCAACGTGATACATCACATTAATAAAAGAAAAGATAAGAACCATATGATCCTGTCAATCGATGCAGAAAAGGCCTTTGACAAAATCCAGCACTCTTTCTTAATAAAAACCCTTGAGAAAGTCGGGATAGAAGGAACATACTTAAACATCATCAAAGCCATTTATGAAAAGCCCACAGCTAACATCATCCGCAATGGGGAAAAACTGAGAGCTTTTTTCCCTGAGATCAGGATAACGACAAGGATGCCCCCTCTCACCGCTGTTGTTTAAAATAGTGTTGGAAGTTCTAGCATCATCAATCAGACAAAAAAAGGAAATCAAAGGCATCCAAATTGGCAAAGATGCAGTCAAGCTTTCGCTTTTTGCAGATGACATGATATTATACATGAAAAATCTGATAGACTCCACCAAAAGTCTGCTAGAACTGATACATTAATTCACCAAAGTTGCAGGATACAAAATCAATGTACAGAAATCAGTTGCATTCTTATACACTAACAATGAAGCAACAGAAAGACAAATAAAGAAACTGATCCCATTCACAATTGCACCAAGCATAAAATACCTAGGAATAAACCAACCAAAGATGTAAAAGATCTGTATGCTGAAAAGTATAGAAAGCTTATGAAGGAAATTGAAGAAGATATAAAGAAATGGAAAGATATTCCCTCCTCATGGATTGGAAGAATAAATATTGTGAAAATGTCAATACTACCCAAAGCTATCTACACATTCAATGCAATCCCAATCAAAATTGCACCAGCATTCTTCTCGAAACTAGAACAAGCAATCCTAAAATTCATATGGAACCACAAAAGGCCCCGAATAGCCAAAGTAATTTTGAAGAAGAAGACCAAAGCAGGAGGCATCACAATCCCAGACTTTAGCCTCTACTACAAAGCTGTCATCATCAAGACAGCATGGTATTGGCACAAAAACAGACACATAGACCAATGGAATAGAATAGAAACCCCAGAACTAGACCCACAAACGTATGGCCAACTCATCTTTGACAAAGCAGGAAAGAACATCCAATGGAAAAAAGACAGTCTCTTTAACAAATGGTGCTGGGAGAACTGGACAGCAACATGCAGAAGGTTGAAACTAGACCACTTTCTCACACCATTCACAAAAATAAACTCAAAATGGATGAAGGACCTGAATGTGAGAGAGGAAACCATCAAAACCCTAGAGGAGAAAGCAGGAAAAGACCTCTCTGACCTCAGCCATAGCAATCTCTTACTCGACCCATCCCCAAAGGCAAGGGAATTAAAAGCAAAAATGAACTACTGGGACCTTATGAAGATATAAAGCTTCTGCACAGCAAAGGAAACAATCAACAAAACTAAAAGGCAACCAACGGAATGGGAAAAGATCTTTGCAAATGACATATTGGACAAAGGGCTAGTATCCAAAATCTATAAAGAGCTCACCAAACTCCACACCCGAAAAACAAATAACCCAGTGAAGAAATGGGCAGAGAACATGAATTGACACTTCTCTAAAGAAGACATACGGATGGCCAACAGGCACATGAAAAGATGTGCAACGTCGCTCCTCATCAGGGAAATACAAACCAAAACCACACTCAGGTATCACCTCACGACAGTCAGAGTCGCCAAAATGAACAAATCAGGAGACTATTGATGCTGGAGAGGATGTGGAGAAACGGGAATTCTCTTGCACTGTTGGTGGGAATGCAAACTGGTGCAGCCACTCTGGAAAACAGTGTGGAGATTCCTCAGAAAATTAAAAATAGACCTACCTTATGACCCAGCAATAGCACTGCTAGGAATTTACCCAAGGGGTACAGGAGTACTGATGCATAGGGGCACTTGTACCCCATTGTTTACAGCAGCACTCTCAACAATAGCCAAATTGTGGAAAGAGGCTAAATGTCCATCAACTGATGAATGGATAAAGAAATTGTGGTTTATATACACAATGGAGTACTACATAGCAATGAGAAAGAACAAAATATGGCCCTTTGTAGCAACGTGGATGGAACTGGAGAGTGTGATGCTAAGTGAAATAAGCCATACAGAGAAAGACAGATACCATATGTTTTCACTCTTACGTGGATCCTGAGAAACTTAACAGAAACCCATGGGGCAGGGGAAGGAAAAAAAAAAAAAGAGGTTAGAGTGGGAGAGAGCCAAAGCATAAGAGACTCTTAAAAACTGAGAACAGGGCGCCTGGGTGGCGCAGTCGGTTGAGCGTCCGACTTCAGCCAGGTCACGATCTCGCGGTCCGTGAGTTCAAGCCCCGTGTCAGGCTCTGGGCTGATGGCTCAGAGCCTAGAGCCTGTTTCCGATATTGTGTCTCCCTCTCTCTGCCCCTCCCCCGTTCATGCTCTGTCTCTCTCTGTCCCCCAAAAAATAAATAAATGTTGAAAAAAAAGTTTTAAAAATAAAAAAAAACTGAGAACAAACTGAGGGTTGATGGGGGGGTGGGAGGGAGGGGAGGGTGGGTGATGGGTATTGAGAGGGCACCTTTTGGGATGAGCACTGGTGTTGTATGGAAAATAATTTGACAATAAATTTCCTATATTGAAAAAAAAAGAAAGAAATGACATAAACAATTTAAAAAATCAAAAAAAATCAATGAAACAAAGAACAGGTTCTAGAAAAACATAAACAAAATTGAAAAACCCACAGCAGACTCATAAAACAAAAGACAATAAGAGAAAAGAGGAGAAATGACCCAAGTAAATAAAATCTGAAGAAAAGGAAATTAACAACTGACACCACAGTAATACAAAGAATTATGAGAATACTATGAAAAATTATATAGCAGCAAATTAGACAACCTAGAACATGTGGATAAACTCCTAAAAACATAAAAAGCTTCCATAACTGAATTAGGAAGAAAAAGAAAATCATAACAGATTACTAGTAAGAAAAAGTGAATAGGTAATTTTAAAAAAATACTAAAAAATAAAAGTCCAGGACCAGATGAAGTCACAGGAGAATTCTACTGAACATTTAAAGAAGAGTTAATACCTATTCTCCCCAAACTATTCCAAGAAATAGGGTAAGAAGGAAAGCTTCCAAATACATTCCACAAGGCTAGCATTACCCTGATAGCAAAACCAGACAAAGCCACCATAAAAAAAAACAAAAACAAAAACAAAACTGCAGGCCAATATTCCTGATGAAAACTTTAGACGCAAAAATCCTCAACAAAATATCAGAAAACTGCATTC
This sequence comes from Acinonyx jubatus, assembly GCF_027475565.1. NCBI lineage: Eukaryota > Metazoa > Chordata > Mammalia > Carnivora > Felidae > Acinonyx > Acinonyx jubatus. The sequence continues at coordinate 50,207,728 of NC_069389.1, forward strand.
AACAATATATTAAAAGGATCATTCACCATGATCGAGTGGGATTTATTCCAGGGATTCAAGGATGATTCAATATTCTCAAATCACTCAATGTGATAAACCACATCAATAAAATGAAGGATGAAAATCATATGATCATCTAAATAGATGCAGAAAAAAACCTGAAAAAATATAACATCCATTCATGATAAAAACTCTCAACAAAGTGGGTTTAGAAAGAACGTACCTCAATATAACAAAGGCCATATTGAAAAACCCACAGCTAACATCTTACTGGTGGAAAAGTGACAGCTTTTCCTCTAACATCAGAAGAAAGACAAAGATGTCTACTCTCGCCACTTTTATTAAACATAGTCCTGGAAGTTTTAGCTGCAGCAATCAAACAAGAAATTAGAGGCATCCATATTAAAAAAGAAGTTGTTAAATTGTAATTATTTGCAGATGACATGTAGTATACATTGAAAATCCTAGAATACACATCAAATACTTACTAGAAGTAGTAAATTAATTCTATAAAATTTCAGGATACAAAATTAATACCCAGATATCAGTATCATTTCTATATACTAATAATGAAGTAGCAGAAAGAAAAAGAAAACAATTCCATTTACAATTGTATCAAAATAATAAAATAACTTTCTAGAAATAAACTAAAACAAAAGGTAAAAGAACTGTATCCTGAAAAACATAAACACTGATGAAAAATTGAATTTGACATAAACAATAGAAATATATTCCATGCTCATGTATTGGAAGAATATTGTTAAAATCTTAATACCACCCAACGCAATCTACAGATTTAATGCAATCCCTACCAAAATATCAAAAGCATTTTTCACAAAACTAGAACAAATAATCCTGAAAATTGTATGCAACCCAAATTGACAAAGTAATCTTGAGAAAGAAGAGGAAAGCTGGAAGTATCACAACTCTGGGCCAAAATATATACCACAAAGGTATAGTAAACAAAACTGTATGGTATTGGCACAAAAACAGACATATACCTGAATAGAATAGAGAACTCAGAAAAAAAAACCCCACACTTAAAATGGTCAATTAATCTATGACAAAGAAGGCAATAGTATACAATGGGGAAGAACAGTGTCTTCAAAAAATGGTGCTGGGACTGTTGGTGGGAATGCAAACTGGTGCAGTCACTCTGGAAAACAGTGTGGAGGTTCCTCAAAAAATTAAAAATAGATCTACCCTATGACCCAGCAATAGCACTGCTAGGAATTTATCCAAGGGATACAGGAGTGCTGATGCATGGGGCACTTGTACCCCAATGTTTATAGCAGCACTTTCAACAATAGCCAAATTATGGAAAGAGCCTAAATGTCCATCAACTGATGAATGGATAAAGAAATTGTGGTTTATATATACAATGGAATACTACTTGGCAGTGAGAAAGAATGAAATATGTCCTTTTGTAGCAACATGGATGGAACTGGAGAGTGTGATGCTAAGTGAAATAAGCCATACAGAGAAAGACAGATACCATATGTTTTCACTCTTATGTGGATCCTGAGAAACTTAACAGAAACCCATGGGGCAGGGGAAGGAAAAAAAAAAGAGGTTAGAGTGGGAGAGAGCCAAAGCATAAGAGACTCTTAAAACCTGAGAACAAACTTAGGGTTGATGGGGGGTGGGAGGGAGGGGAGGGTAGGTGATGGGTATTGAGGAGGGCATCTTTTGGGATGAGCACTGGGTGTTGTATGGAAACCAATTTGACAATAAATTTCATATATTAAAGTAAATAAATAAATAAATAAATAAATAAATAAATAAATAAAAGTTTTAAAAATAAATTAATAAAGTCAATATTCTCAGAATGCAGCACATTTGAAAAAGACTTCTACCCATCCTCTTACCTGGACTTAGACTTTGGAGAAGTGGGTCATACAAACAGAAATACATGGAGCTTCTATTTCAACTCAGAAGCCTACATGTATCTAAGGTGCCAACATAGATATTTCAGACCTAATTTGGGTAACTTAGACACATATTTGAACTGGAAAGAATTCACCTCATCTCTACTTAGTCTTGTCAAGTGTGACACTAATAAGCCACCTCACCAATAGCCCTGCTAAGTGACAGCTTACCAATCTCCTTTCTACTAGATATTCAAAACTGTATTACCAGAAAGGCACAATTACTGTCTTTTTATGATAGTAAAATGCTGGAAATAAAGATCCAACAATTCATAGATAGCACTTAAACATCAATGACTCCCTATGCAGAAAATTATCGCAAAAGGTCTAATTGCCATCCTTACATAGTCCTTGCAAGGCTAGACGTTTGCCTGGTGCCTGGGAACCTGGATTTTGGAAGTTTTCCCACCATTCCCTAACTGATAATAGTGATTCTCTGTGCCTAAACTGTACAAATAATGTGGTTTATTCTTTGCTGAACACTTGCTTTCCTTCTGGGCATCAGGAACTTTGGTACACACTAAACAGAGAGTGCCTATGTGACCAGGCCCCAATAAAAATCCTGGGCACTGATTCTCCAATAAGCTTCCTTAGTAAATGACAGTTTTCATATATTGTCACAATTTGTTGCTAGAGAAATTAGGCATGTGACTGCACTGGGAGAGGACTCTGAAACTCATGCCTATTTTTTTTTCTGGACTTCACCTGTTTTCTCTTTGATGATTTTGTTTTATATTATTTTGCTATAATAAGTCACAGCCACAAGTGTAACTACACGTTGAGTCCTGTGAGCCTAGTGAATCACTAAACCTGAGGGATGGTCTTGGAAATCCCCAACACATTCCTAGACTTCTATTTTGGCCCAGAGATCTTTTTCTTAATATCCAGAATCAAATGTTTGATATCAAATACTTGATATGTTAATCACCCATGAACTCAAGTCTAAAACTGAAGACACTGTGTTTCCCTCTTCTTAAGTTCCTTATCTTGGCTAACATATCCATTATCCACTTGGTCATTCAAGCCAGAAACCAGGAAACCTGGGATGCATACTAAATTCCCTCATTAATCTGTCACCATGTTCTTTCAATTCTACCACCTATCTCTTAAAACCATGTCATCCTCTCCATCTATAGTTATTGCCTTTGTTCAGGTTTTCATCACCTCTCATATCATTCTCCTGCATTCTTAGCTCAAGCAAATTCTCCACACCAATACCTAAGTTATCTTTCTAAAACACAAATACACTTACATGCCCTTCTAGGCTTAAAATATTCTAGTGGCTCCTGTCTTCAGGATAATGTTCAAATTCCTTAATTAGGCCATGAAGCCCTTCATGACCTGGATTCACTTCCTGACCTTCTTCTTTCTCACCGTATATAAATTAGGATAGATTTTCTTGTCCAGACTATTTCCCAAAGCATCAAGCTGTTTCTGGTTTCACAGTCTGAATTCCATATCCTTCATCTATGCTCCCATAGCACCCTATGCTTTAGACTATGAGAACTCTGATTCAGTGTCTTCAGTGAAGTAGGTACTTAATAAATGCTGGTTGAATGGCTTAATGTTAAATGAAAAGGAGAGATTATAAATGATTTTTCTCTTTTTTCAAAAAGTTGTTTATAGATTTGTATACTAGTCCTTTGTCTGATATGTCATTTGCAAATATCTTTTCCCATTCCGTCGGCTGCCTTTTAGTTTTGTTGATTGTTTCCTTTGCAGTGCAGAAGATTTTTTATCTTCATGAGGTCCCAATAGTTCATTTTTGCTTTTAATTCCCTTGCCTTTGGGGATGTGTCAAGTAAGAAATTGCTGCAGCTGAGGTCAGAGAGGTTTTTTCCTGCTTTCTCCTCTAGGGTTTTGATGGTTTCCTGTCTCACATTCAGGTCCTTTATGCATTTTGAGTTTATTTTTGTAGCAACGTGGATGGAACTGGAGAGTGTTATGCTAAGTGAAATAAGTCATACAGAGAAAGACAGATACCACATGTTTTCACTCTTATGTGGATCTTGAGAAACTTAACTGAAGACCATAGGGGAGGGGAAGGGAAAAAAAAAGGTTAGAGAGGGAGGGAGCCAAAATATAAGAGACTCTTAAAAACTGAGAACAAACTGAGGATTGATGGGGGTTGGGAGGGAGGGGAGTGTGGTTGATGGGTATTGAGGAGGGCATCTGTTGGGATGAGCACTCGGTGTTGTATGGAAACCAATTTGACAATAAATTTCATATTAAAAAAAAGTTGTTTGCTGATATTCTTCTGGCTTAATTAAATGGATCAAAAGGAAAACAATGACAAAAATACCTCATAGTTTCTGTTGGCTTCTGTTATGATCCAGTACCTGTTGGGTATTCCCATACGCCCAAAGTCTGATATTGGGTCAATCAGTTTCCACCCATTTTCCTTCATCTCTTTTGAGGATTTGGGATTATAAGAAAAAGCACACAGATCTTCAGGTAATGCTGGAGGAGATAAACATGAAAACAAAGTAATAATGAGTGAAACTTAAAGAACAACAAATTATGCTTAAAAAAAGTCTAGATTTCCTTTTCCTAAAGGGAATGTTTGTGAAACAGGGCAATGACCTGTGTACAAGGTTGGCTTTATGTGAGGAATAAGAACTGGAATATTGCTTCAAAGTCTTATTTTTAAAATGTTTTAATTTTTTGTGATACTAATACAAAGCAGGGACATACTTCCTGGTTTCCTGTGAATTGCTGGATAATGGACTGAACCAAAACTTTAGGGTTTTACATGCTGGGAAAGTGGTCCTTACCAAAAGTTTTTAACTGAGCTTCAATGACTTAATTGCTTTGCTTATTGTAACATGTTGCAAAACATTTACAGTGTTCTTGTATTCCAATTGTTAGGCCAATACTGCTTCTGGTTGATAAATGGCCATTTTTTCTCTTCTTCATGTCAACCCCACTTCCTCCCTTCACAAGATTAAACATTCAATCAGTAATGCATCTGACCAATTTATGTGGCAAGAACTTTTCCAGAGATGGATAGAGTCTGCCAATGCCTTATAAGGTGTTGAGTTGACTGACAGTTAACCTCTATCAATAAAATTCCAGCAAATTCTGGGGAAAGGGTGGAAGAAAACGGGAGGGAAGACACAAAAGCATTGAAATTCCACAGACTAAAATCAGAGGTAGCTTTTGAGTTAGTCACATAGGCATAGGGCTGGGGGATGAGACTGTGAGGCTGGACGAAACAGGGATAGCTGCATTATTAAGGACTCTGAAAAACTGCCCTAGTCTTCTGAATGGAACTGAATGTAGGGATAGGAACAGTGGGACAAACATAAAGCTTGCAAGACAATAGGTAACAAATTTTGATCCAAAGCAATCTTCCTGAATTGACAAATAATTTATAAGTTGATACTTAAAAGGAGGGAGGGAGAGAGAAGAAAATAACATCTATTACACATCTATATACCAAGTAGAGAGTAAAATGCACAAATGCATCTAAACCTCCAAACAACCCCCATAGGGAGCTTACACTATCACTACTTTTTTTAAAGATTATGTGCGGTCAATAAAGAAAAAAACCTCCATATATTAAAAAAAAAGATTATATGTGATTTTTGATTTTTAAGTTTGAGAGAGAGTGCATGTATGTGCAAGTGGGGGAGGGGCAGAGAGAGAGGGAGAGTGAATCCCAAGCAGGTACCACACTGTCAGTGCAGAGCCCCATGCAGGGCTCAAACTCACAAACCATGAGATCACGACTCAAGCCTAAATCAAGAATCGAATGCTCAACCAACTTAGCTACCCAGGTACCCCAAGATTATATGTGATTTTATTTTTTTTAGTTTTTATTTGAATTCCATTTAGTTAACATACAGTGTTTTATTAGTTTCAGGTATACAAAATATTAATTCAACACTTCTATACAACACCCAGTGTTCATCACAAGTGTACTCCTTAATTCTCATCACCTATTTAATCCAACCCCGCACCCCCGTCCCCTCTGTTAACCATCAGTTTGTTCTCTATAATTAAGAGTCTGTTTCTTGATTGTCTCTCTCCCTCTCTTATTTTTTCCTTTCTTTATTTTGTCTCTTATATTCCACATGAATGAAATCATATGATATTTGTCTTTCTAAGGCTGACTTATTTCATTAAGCCTCATACCCTTTCAGTCCATCCATGTTGTTGCAAATGGAAAGATCTCATCCATTTTTATGACTGAATAACATTCCATTACTACTTTTACAGATGAAGAAGCTGAGTTCAGAGGTTATATAACTTGCCCAAATACCATGAGGCTGGTAAGTAGCAGAGCCCAGATCCAAACTCTGTTCTGTTTAACTCCATAGCTCATGATCTTTCTATTATACCATTCTAGGGAAAAACAATTAAAATGATTTAGGCTAAAAATACTGTCATACCTACCTGGCTGAGAAAGATTGAGCAGCAAATTATAAACATCATGGCACACAATGTCAGAGTCTAAAACAAAATGGGCCACCCAGAAGTTCTTGCAGCGGAGGATAAGGGGACAGCCCAGGCTAGTGATAGGCAATTTCTCTACATTGGCAATGTGATGCAGTACAATCTACAAAACAGAAAAGAACCAAAATAAATTCACAGACATGCACTAGGTCTAGGACTATCAGTGTGGCTTACTTTCAGCAATGGTAACAGCATAGCCAGAGATGTGATCATATCTACAGCCTAAAACCATCCTTTGTAAATCACAACTGGGTTTCTCACAAACAGAAGTAAACAGTGGTAAATCAATACGAATCAAGTTGCAGTGTTATAAAACTTCTCTTCTTCTTAGGATTATAAGGCTAACAGGTTTGTGGGTCAATTGAGGTGAACTGGCTCACAGCAGATGGCTTCTAGCATACTATGATGAAGCTTATGATTGTAGAATCATTGACACAGATGAAAAGATAATTTTTGTTTATTCTACCAAATCTAATTAAAATGATTAATAATTGGTATTGTGCTTTATCGCTCACAAGATAGTCCATGGCCAGAGGACTTAGCTATTTAAGTCCTGTAATAACTCTTTGAGGTATAATCACCCCATTTCAAGAATGAAAGAAACCAGGGCTCTGAGAAGTGAATTCCTTATCACAGGTCACACAGTTAATAAGTGGCACAAATAGGATTTAAGTCACGGCAGTCTAACTCCAAGTCTAGGATTCCTTCTCAAGGAATTCTAAAAAGTCTAGTCTAGGAATTCTAAAAAGTCTAATACCAAGAGAAAATTTTGTCTTCCACATTTTAGATTCTAGTAACAGGAAACAAAGAGTGAAGTGGGCAAAAATTTACCTAAGTAACTTAGGAAATTTAGGTAACTTAGGAAATGAGTAGAGAATATAACACTAAGAACTAAAGGAACTATACATAAGTACTGTACTATATAGTTAATAAAGTTATTTCCCATGGGAGTACAGGTTAACTGCTCTGATTAAAAAAGGAGGATGATTAAATCTTCATTCTAGTCACTCCTACCCCTGCTGATGCCAGTAGAAAAGAAATAAATGCATGGTAAAATAAACTGCATCTAAATAATAAAATTCTTTTATACATTCCAAAAGCCATGGAATCATGGCTTTATGTTTTAGTCTTTGATATTCTCCTCCTATCTGTGCCTTTGATGTTTCCTGCAACTAAAAGCCTAGATGCACTCTATTCATTCTCTGTACTCCTTGTCCTGTGACTAGAATGACCTTCTGATCATCATTCACTGTCTTTTATTTTGCTCCACCCCACACACTCCATGCCTCAGCCCCAATTTATTTAGAAATGACATCTCTTCCAGGAAATCTTTCAATCATATGCACCATCTAAGAATGGACCAGGTGGGGGGGCTATTAATATATTCTTCACAGGTATTTTCGATCTTAATTTCTATCTCAATTGTTTTGTCAAACTCAGTTTCTGCCATGACAGTTTTGGAGGAGTCACAAAAACTACTTATAATGTAGTAAGAATTAATAGATCAAATTTCAATAAAATCAGATAAAAAAGGAAGATCTATGTTTGGCTAGTAAAACACTGATCATGAAGATCAGGCACCAAGCACAAAACTGCTAAATTGGAAAGTGAATCAGACAAAGTCTGGGAAGAACTACATTAATAGTTCTAATTTAGTAATTATGCCTTCTTTGACATATATAAATAATTACCATAAGTCCTCACTTCCAGATCTAGTCCACAGGTTTGAAATAACACCCAGTAGGAGCAAATCTGGGGATATGTGTGCTGTCTATGAATGCAGGTAGAAAGAAGAAAGGTTCACAGCACAGTATTAAAGAACTGGTTTCCAAAGTTTTAGAAATGGAAGATTCCTTAATAATTACATTAGCTAGCCACCTTATATTACAAATGAAAAATTGAAGCCCAGAGACCAAGAGTCCCTTGCTTAAGGCCATACAGCCAGTTAATGGACAGCTGACTCTAGCTAAAACTAGCTCTCCTGATTCTTCTTTTGGCACAACCAAAGGGAGCAAGGGGAAAGTTCATGGTATTTTAAAAAGCAAGTGTTAAAATACTTGTTTCATACGTATATTCATATTTTATACTTATATAATACAGCAGTACACCCCCACCTTAACTACAGTTTTGTTTTCCATAGTTTTCGTTACCCATGGTCAACTGTAGCCCAGAAGTAGATGATCCTCTTTATGATATATCAGAAGGTCAATAGTAGCCTAACATTATGTCACAATGTCTACATCATTCACCTCACTTCATCTTATCACATAAGCATGTTATTATCTCACATCATCACAAGAAGGGTGAGTACAGTATGAGAAGATATTCTGAGAGAGAGACCACATAAACAAAACTATATTGTTATAATTATTCTATTATTAGTTATTGCTATTAATTTCTTATTGTGCCTAATTTATAAATTAAACTTTACCTAGGTATTTATGTATATGAAAAATCATAGTATACATGGGGCTTGGCACTTTCTGCAGTTTCAGGCATCCACTGGGGGTCTTGGAATATATCCCCTGTAGATAAGTGGGGGGGGGGGTCTACTGTAGTATGTATCATGTGCAAGTCACTGTTTTAAACACTTATTAAGTTTTTTATTCCCATAACAAGGTATTATTATTATTATCCCTATTTTACACATGAGAGAAGTGAGACACTAAGAAATTAAATAAGTTGCCTATGGTTACAAAGGTAATAAATGTTGAAGTTGGAATTTCACCCTGAGCAGACTGGCTCTCAGGTTGGTGATCTTAATCACTATGCTATGCCATATACCAAGTATGTTATACTTGTTATAAACAAGGAGGTCTAAGCATAAATCTGGCTAATGATTAAGATTCAGTGATGCTACTTCAGGATGGGGAAGACATAAAGTAATGTTAGGGGTATTTAACTAATTAGAAAACTTTGTTTAAAGGTGCAAAAAGAAACATATACACACATGAAAACATAATCTGTCTTAGATCAGAAAGATGGTCAAATAATTGATACCGAAGGTATAGTCAATGGGGCATCTACACCACCTAAGAGCTTTTTAGAAATTTAGAATCTCAGAACTGAGATTCTGCATTTTTAACAAGCACCCAGGTGACACAGATACTGATGGTTCTTGGACCACACTTTATGAGTAGCAAGGTTTTAAATTGTTTCAGGATGCTCACCAACTAGGCTCAGAAAATGAACAGAGAGCACACTACCTAAAAATATTTAGGAAAAATCCCATGTAGCTTTAAATGACTAAGATGACCATAGTCAATAACATCAGGGACAAAGAGTCATGTGATTCAATCTATGAAAAAAAACACAAAATAGGTTCTTTGAAGAAAAGTTTTTATAGCAATTTAACTGTTACTTGAAATTTCAAGAAACTACCATATTAGAAAGCAAATAAACACAACTCTTTAGACCCTCTGATACTTCTTCTTGTGAACATACCCATGTTTCTTTCCGGGCTACACCAGAAACCTCCATATATATCAGGTGGGTTGCAGTAAGATATAGAATCCCATCAACAGATTTCTTACACACATAACAATCCAGGTATTTCACATTTTCTACCTGTTATTTGGGGGGGAAATACTGATTGAATTATCAACTCACTGACACCTATGATTAAAGTTGGATAATTAAAAGCAGGATAAATGCTCTTAATTTGCTACAAAACTTCTTTCAGGCTTTCTAACTCCCGCCAAGGTAGCAAACTACTATGGTCTGTGTTTCCTAAATCAGCTGTGGAGAAACAATAAAACTAACACGAAAACATGGATTCTAGGAAGGGTTAAAATTTTAGATGATGTTACCTGATTGGGAAGGTGTGGAAGGAAGATAAATAAAACATAATAGCCTGCTACGGTACTTATCTTATTGAGAGAGGTTGCAGTTGTTGTATGCGTAAAAATCAACAGGGGTGAATAACATGATGTTGGATCTTAAGTTAAAGGGTAAGAAAATATGTAACTTTCTATAAAACAGGAGAAAACAATCTATCCACTGGAAAACAAAAAAGGAAAAAAAAATACAAAAAAGAGAGTACCATAAATGAAAAGTAAAAAATGAAATGCCACCTACACTAGTGGTGAGCATAGCATAACATACAGAGTTGTTGAATCACTAAGTCGTATACATTGAACTAATGTAACACTGTGTGTCAACAATAATAAAATTTAAAAAATAATAAAAGTATAATTTATTACAACAAATGTACATGAATTAAACTTACCAATTTTTTTAAACTTCCCAATTAAAAGACAAACTTACATATTGGATTAAAACAAAAGCTTCAAACAATATTCAGTCTAAAAAAGACACACTTAAAGAGACATAAACAAACAAAAAAAAGAATGGAAAAGATATATTAAACAAATAGGAACCAAAACAAAGCTGGAGTAGCATTTTCAACATCTGACAAAATAGAATTAAGTGACAAAGAACAAAAGAAGATATACACATCATAAACATACGCATTGTATAATACAGTTTTGAAATGCATCTTGCTTGATGTACTTTGCTTGAAGCAGAACATAAGAGAAAAAAAGAACACTTGGATATTTTAACACTCTACTTAGAAAATAGTAGATCAAGAATACAAAAAAAAATTAAGAGACATAGAGTACTTGCAGAATACAACTAAAAAGCTCAAGCTATTGGATATACAGAGTAGAATTCTATATCCAAAAGAGAACAAAGAATCACTCAAGATAACAAAAAAATTCCAAGAAGGCAACATGATTATGGCTTTAGAGAAAGCCTCAATAAAATCAAAAGGCTCAGTTACACACACTCTATGTTCTCCAAACATAATACAATGACATTACAAATTAACAAAAAAATAAAGGCCAAAAATTACCATGTGACAGCATATTATTGAATTAACCGTGGCTTAAAAGAAAATTGTAAACAGAGGCCCCTGGGTGGCTCAATCAGTTAAGTGTCCGACTTTGGGTCAGGTCATGAACTTACGGTTCGTGGGTTCAAGCCCCGCATTGGGTTCTGTGCTGACACCTCAGAGGCTGGAGGCTGGTTCGGATTCTGTGTCTCCCTCTCTTTCTTCCCCTCCCCCACTCATGCTCTGTCTCTCTCTCTCTCTCTCTCTCTCTCTCTCTCTCAAAAATAAACATTAAAAAGAAGGCCAACACCAAGACACATTTAAATTTGTAAAACACAGAGATAAGGAAATCATCCTGAGAGCAGCAAGGGAAAAAAAGGCCTTAACCTACAAGGACGGACAAATAAGTTTCACAGATCTCCCCACAGAAACTTGGCAGGCCAGAAGTGAGTGGCATAATACATTCAACATGCCAAATGGCAAAAATATGGACCCAAGAATAGTTTATCCAGCAAGGTTGTCATTCATGATAGAAGGAGAGATCAAGAGTTTCCCAGACAAACAAAATTTAAAGGAGTTTGTGACCACTAAATCAGTCCTGGAAGAAATATTAAAGGAGACCCTTTGAGTGGGAAAGTAAGGCCAAAAGCAACAAAGACTTCAAAGGAGCAAAGAAAATCTCCAGAAACACCAACTTTACAGGTAATACAATGGCACTAAATTCATATCTATGAATAATCACGCTGAATGTAAATGGACTAAATGCTCCACTCAAAAGACATAGGGTGTCAGAATGGGTTTAAAAAAAAAAAGACCAATTCAAAGAGAGAGACTCATTTTTGAACTAAGAAGACACCTGCCAATTGAAAGTGAGAGGATGGAGAAGCATTTATCATACTAAAGGACATCAAAAGAAAGCCAGAGTAGCCATACCTATATCAGACAAACTAGATTTTAAAACAAAGACAAGAGATGAAGGGCACTATATCATAATAAAGGGGTATATTAAACAAGAAAAATCTAACAATTGCAAATATTTATGCCCCCAGTATGGAAGAACCCAAATGTATAAATCAATTGCAAGCATAAAGGAACTCATAGATAATAATACAAAAACAGCAGGGAACTTTAACACCCCGCTTACAACATTGGACATATCAACAGGGAAATAGCTTTGACTGACACACTGGACCAGATGGATTTCACAGATACACACAAAACATTTCATCCTAAAGTGGCACGATACACACTCTTTTTAAAGTGCACATGGAACATTCTCCAGAATAGATCACATACTGGGGTCACAAATCCACCCTCAACAACTACAAAAAGACTGGGATCATACCATGCATATTTCCAATCACAATGCTATGAAACTTGAAATCAATCACAAGAAAAACAATTGGACAGCCTCTAAATACATGGAGGTTAAAGAGCATTCTACTAAAGAATTAATGGGTTAACCAGGAATTTAAAGACAAAATTTTAAAATACATGGAAGGAAATGAAAATGAAAATGTGACAGTCCAAACCTTTGGGATATAGCAAAGGCAGTCACAAGAAGCAATATAGACCTACCTCAAGAAGCAAAAAAAGTCTTAAATACACAACCTAACCTTACATTTAATGGAGCTAGAAAAAAATAGTAAATAAAGTGTAAAGCCAGCAGAAGAAGGGAAATAATAAAGATTAGAGCAGAATTAAAGGATACAGAAGCAACAACAACAACAAATGAACAGGTTAATGAAATTAAGAGATAGTTCTTTGAAAGAGTTAATAAAATTGATAAACCCCTAACTAGACTTATCAAAATGAAGAGAAAGGACCCAAATAAATATAATCACAAATGAAAGAGGAGCGATCACAACCAACACCACAGAAACATAAACAATTATAAGAGAATATTATGAAAAAGTATATGCCAACAAATTGGGCAATCTGGAAACAATGGATAAAATCCTAGAAACATATAAACTACCAAAATTGAAACAAGAAGAAACAGAAAAGTTGAACAAATAACCAACCATGAATTGAATTGGTATTCAAAATCTCCCAACTAACAAAAGTGCAAGGTTAGATGGTTTCCGAAGGGACTTCTACCAGACATTTCAAGAAGAGTTAATACTTATTCTTCTCAAACTCTTTCAAAAATATAGAAATGGAAGGAAAATTTAGAAGCTCATTTTATGAGGCCAGAATTGCCTTGATTGTAAAACCAGACAAAGATCTCACTGAAAAGGAAAATTACAGTCCATCCTGAAAATTACAGTTCATCCCTGATGAACATGGATACAAAAATTCTCAACAAGATACTACCAAATCAAATCAAACAGTACATTAAAAGAATCATTCACCAAGATCAAGTGGGATTTATTCCTGAACTGCAGGGGTGATTCAATATTTCCAAATCAATTAACAGGATACACCACATTAATAAAAGAAAAGAATCATAAGATCTCTTAATTGATGCAGAAAAAGCATTTGACAAAATACAGCATCCATTCTTGTTAAAAACCTTCAACAAAGTAGGGATACAAAGAACATACCTCAACATCATAAAGGCCATATACAAAAGACCACAGTTATCATCCTCAGTGGGGAAAAACTGAGAGCTTTTTCTTTACAGTCAGGAACAAGACAGCATGTCGACTCTCATCATTGCTATTGAACACAGTACTGGATTCATAGCATCGGCAAAAAGACAACAAAAAGAAATATGGTAAAACCTTGGTTTGCAAACATAATTAATTAATTCCTGAAACATGCTTGTAATCCAAAGCACTTGTATATCAAAGTGAATTTCTCCCTAAGAAATAATGGAAACTCAAATGATTTGTTCCACAATCCAAAAATATTCATATAAAAATGATTACAATACTGGGTGCCTGGGTGGCTCAGTTGGTTAAGCGGATGACTCTTGATTTCAGCTCAGGTCATGATCTTGCAGTTTGTGGGTTTGAGCCCCACATCAGGCTCTGCACTGACAGTGTGGAGCTGCTTCGGATCCTGTCTGTCTCCTCTGCCCCTGCCCTGCTCATTCTCTCTTTCTCAAAAATAAAAAATAAACATTTAAAAATTATTACAATACTGTAATATAATACAAAATAATAAAGAAAATACAAAATAATAAAGAAAATACAAAATATAAAGAAAAATAAACAAATTAACCTGCACTTACCTTTGGAAATCTTTGTGGCTGGTGTGGGAGAGACAAGAGAGAGGCAGGTTATTGTGTAGGACTATTTTCACTATCACTAATAAAACCACTGCTATTTATTGGCTCAACGGAATCTTTTTCTGCATGGGGCCCACTGAATACACTCACACAGATGTTGACTACAGTAAGTATTAATAAACTTGTCATATACTGTATTTAGTGCATCTGGCAATAAGGCAGCAGAAGAAAGGGTCTATAACTATACTTAGCCTGACCTAGAATGAAGCAATGCATTCCTAAGCTTACTCTTATATGGAAAAGCAAAGGACTGTTCACAGGTACTTTGGAGTGACAAAAAAAATACACTAGTGCCAGTTGTGGGCACCTTCCAATATTCTGAAAAATCACTGATTTTTGCCAAACACCATGGCCTGAGACTGAGCATCCAAGCATGGGAGACAATCACCCACAATCCTGCAGCAAGAGAGAGAAAGAGAAGAACCATTGGCTCAGTTGTGATCACGTGATGTTCGGCATCACATACCACTCGTATTGCAAGACATCATTCATTTATCAAGTTAAAATTTATTAGAAATGTTTGCTGGTCTTGCAGAATACTTGCAAAACAAGTTACTTGCAATCCAAGGTTTTACTGTAAAAGCAACCAAACTGGCAAGAAGTAAAATTTTTGCTATTCGTAGACAACATGATACTCTATGTAGAACAATGAAAAGACTCCACCAAAAAGTTGCTAGAACTGATACATGAATTTAGTAAAGTTGCAGGATACAAAGTCAACATACAGAAATCTGTCGCATATCTATACACCAATAATGAAGCAGCAGAAAGAGAAACCAAGGAATCTATCCCTTTTACAATTGCACCAAAAACCAAGATACTCAGGAATAAACCTAGTGAAAAAGGTAAAAGATCTGTATTCTGAAAATTACATAACACTTATGACAGAAATTGAAGCGGACACAAAAAAAATGGAAAATTATTCCATGTTCATGGCCTGGGAGAATATTGTTAAAATGTCTACATTACACAAAGCAATCTACACATTTAATGCAATCAGTATCAAAATATCACCAGAGCTTTTCACAGAGCTAGAACAAGCAATCCTAAAATTTGTATGGAAACACAAAAGATCCTGAACAGCCAAAGAAATTCTGAAAAAGAAAAACAAAGCTGGAGGCATCACAATTCTGAACTTCATACTATATTACAAAGATATAGTCATCAAGACAGTAAGGTACTGGCACAAAAACAGGCAAATATATCCATGAAACAGAATAGAAAACCCAGAAATTGACCCATCACTATATGGTCAAGTATTTTCGACAAAGCAGGAGAGAATATCCAGTGAGAAAAAAAGTCTCTTGAACAAGTGGTGTTGGGAAAACTGGAAAGCAACATGCAAAAGAATGAAACTGGATCACTGTTTTATACCATACACAAAAATAAATTCAAAATGGATGAAAGACCTAAATATGAGACAGAAAATCCAGCAATATCCTAGAGGAGACCCGAGGCAGCAACCTCTTTGACATCAGCCACAGCAAATTCTTACTGGACATGTCCCCAGAAACAAGGGAAACAAAAGCAAAAATGAACTATTGGGATTTCATCAAGATAAGAAGCTTCTGCACAGCAAAGAAAACAATCAACAAAAATAAAAGGCCACCTATGGAATGGGAGAAGGTAACAAGATATGCAAATGACATATCTGATAAAGGGTTAGTATCCAGAATCTATAAAGAACTTATCAAACTCAACATCCAAAAAACAAATAACCCAGTTAAGAAATGGGCAGAAGACATGAATAGACATTTTTACAAAGAAGACATCCCGATGGCTAACAGACACATGAAAAGATGTTCAACGCGACTCATCATCAGGGAAATACAAATCAAAACCAGGATGAGACACCACCTCACACCTGTCAGAATGGCTAAAATTAAAAACACAAGAAACAACAGGTGTTGATGAGGATGCAGAGAAACTGGAACCCCTTTGCACTGCTGGTGGGAAATGCAAACTAGTGCAGCCACTCTGAAGAACAGTATGGAGGTTCCTCAAAAAACTGAAAATAGAACTATGCTATCATCTAGCAATTACGTTATCAGTTATTTATCCAAAGGATACAAAACTACAGATTTGAAGGGGTACATGCACTCCAATGTTTATAGAACATTATCAACAATAGCCACACTATGGAGAAAGACAGAATGTCTACCAATGATGAATGGATAAAGATGTGGTTTAGATATACAATGTAATATTACTCATTGTATATATATATATGTGTGTGTGTATGCATATATATATATATATATATATATATATATAATTACTCATTACTCAGCCATCAAAAAGAATGATCTGGCATTGCAAAAGCATTGCTAAAAAGTTGTCATTTGCAATGATGTAGATGGAGCTAGAATGTATTGTGCTAAGCGAAATAAGTCAATCAGAGAAACACAAATACCATATGATTTCACACATATGTGGAATTTAGGCAACAAAACAGATGAACATATGGGAAGGGAGGAGGAAGATTAAGAGGGGGTAATAAACCACAAGAGACTCTTAATGATACAGAACAAACTGAGGGTTGACGGTGGGAGGAGGGTGAGTGATGGGCTAGATAGATGGTGGGTATTAAGGAGGGCACTTGTGAGAAGCACTGGTTGTTGTATGTAAATGATGAATCACTGAATTCTACTCCTGAAATCAATACTGCACTGTGTGTTAACAATTATTTTTAAAAAAATAAGAAGTTGTGGTATACAACGGAGTATTACTCAGCTAATATAAAAGAATGAAATCTTGCCATTTGCAAAGATGTGTATGGAGCTAGAGAATATTATTCTAAGAGAGGTAAGTCAGTCAGAGAAAGACAAATACCATATGATTTCACTCATATGTGGAATTAAAAAAAACTAGATGAACATGGGAGGAAAAAGAGAGGCAAAGTAGGAAACAGACTCTTAACTATAGAGAACAAAATTAGAGTTACTGGAGGGGAGGTGGGCATGAGAATAAGTTAAATAGATGATGGGTATTAAGTAGGGCACCTGTTGTGATGAGCACTGGCTGTTGTATATAGCTGATGAATCACTGAATTCTACACTTCAAACTGATAATACACTGTATGTTAACTAACAAATTTAAATAAACACATGAAAAAAAATGGTGTGGGGGGAAACTGGATATTCACATGCAAAGGAAAAATCGTGGGCCTATACATACACAAAAATTAATTCAAAATGGATTACAAACTTAAATGTAACACCAAAAAGTATAAAACTCCCAGAATAAAATATAAGGAAATAGCTTTAAGACACTGGATTTGGCAATTATTTCTTAGATATGAATCCAAAAGCACAGGCAATGAAAGTAAAAACAGAAAAATACGACTACATCAAACTTAAAAACTTCTGTGCATCAAAAGAAACACCAAACAGGGTGAAAAAGTAACCTACAGAATAGAAAATATTTGCAAATCATATATCTGAAAAATGGTTACTATGCAGAACATATTAAAGAACTCAACCACAAAAAATAACTTGATTTTAAAAATCAGCAAAGGACCTGAATAGACAATTCTCCATAGAAGATACACAAGTGACCACAAAGCATATAAAATATGCTCAACATCACTAACCATAAGAGAAGTTCAAATCAAAACCATGAGATAGCACCTCACACCCATTAGGATGGGCACTATAAAGAGAACATAAAATAACAAGTGCTGATAAGAATACAAAGAAGGTGGAACCTTCTAAAATATTGGAAATGTAAAATAGTGCAGCCATTATGAAAAATGGTGTAGAAGTTTCTCAAAAAATAATAATAGAATTATCACTTAATCTAGCAATCCCACTTCTGGATTTATATCCAAAGTAATTCAATCAGGATCTTGAAGACATAATTGCACACCCATGTTCACTGCAGCATTATTCACAATAGACAAAACGTACAAACAAGATCAATGTTCACAGATAGATGAACAAAGAAAATCTGGTATTTACACACAGTATTATGTAGCCTTAAAAAAGGACATCTTGCCACATGCCACAATATGGATGACATTATGCTAAGTGAAATAAGCCAGTCATAAAAGGACAAATACTGTTATCATTCTACTCACATGAAAGACCTATAGTAATCAAATTCTAAAGAAACAGAAAGTAGAAAAGTTGATGACATTAGTTGGGAGGAGCTGGGAGAGGAAATTAGTGTTTAGTAA
Organism: Acinonyx jubatus; assembly: GCF_027475565.1. Lineage (NCBI taxonomy): Eukaryota > Metazoa > Chordata > Mammalia > Carnivora > Felidae > Acinonyx > Acinonyx jubatus. The sequence continues at coordinate 50,226,360 of NC_069389.1, forward strand.
ATATACAGTTTGTGTTGCGAGATGAAAAAGTTCTAGAGATCTGTTGCACAATGTGAATATATTTAATACTACCAAACTGTACACTTAAACAGTTAAAATGATAAATTTTAAAGTTATGTTTTTTAACACACACACACACACACAATCTCTTTTTCAATCCCAAGAAAATCTAGTCTTATTACTTTCATGTATAGGCTAGGAAGACATTTATTTCCAGCACAGAGTCACTCTTGCTAGAGGTACAGATATAGAAGTTGGCTAAGGGGTGGCTGGAGAAAAAGGAGGAAGGGAAAGACAGCAAGAAATATCCAACTACAAAAGAGATAGAGGGAGGAAAGACAAGGCTAGAGAAGGAATAACTGAAAAGCCAGACTCTGAAGGCCCAGTGTAATATAAAAGAAAAAGAATTAGGGCGCCTGGGTGGCTCAGTCGGTTAAGCGTCCGACTTCAGCTCAGGTCAGGATCTCGCGGTCCGTGAGTTCGAGCCCCACATCAGGCTCTGGGCTGATGGCTCAGAACCTGGAGCCTGCTTCTGATTCTGTGTCTTCCTCTCTCTCTGCCCCTCCCCCGTTCATGCTCTCTCTCTGTCCCAAAAATAAATAAACATTAAAAAAAAATTAAGGGCACCTGGGTGGCGCAGTCGGTTAAGCGTCCGACTTCAGCCAGGTCACGATCTCGCGGTCCGTGAGTTCGAGCCCCACGTCAGGCTCTGGGCTGATGGCTCAGAGCCTGGAGCCTGTTTCCGATTCTGTGTCTCCCTCTCTCTCTGCCCCTCCCCCGTTCATGCTCTGTCTCTCTCTGTCCCAAAAATAAATAAACATTGAAAAAAAAATTTAAAAAAAATTAAAAAAAAAGAAAAAAAAAGAAAAAGAATTATTAAAACCCAGAACACATTTTAAGGCCAAAAACCCAAGTGGAGAAGCTGCTATGGTCTGAATGTTTGTGTCCTCCCTCAAAATTCATACATTGAAGTTATAATGCCCAATGTGATGGTATTTGCAGGTGAGGCCTTTGGGAGGTAATTTAGGTCATGAGAGCAGAGTCCTCATAAATAGGATTAGTGGAATTAGTGCCTTTGTAAGAGAGGCTCCAGAGAGATTCCTTGACCTCTTCTCCCATGTGAAGGGGGAAGTAGGCAGTCTACAACCCAGAAGAGGAACTTTACCAGAACCCAGCTATACTAGCAACCTAATCTTAGACTTCCAGCCTCTAACACTAAAAGAAATAAACTCATATTTATAAGCCACCCAGTCTCTGGTACTATATTATAGCAGTCCAAAAGGACTAAGAAGAAAAACAAAGAATCCACAGTAATATTCAGACACAGAACAAGAAGGGTAGAACAGAGGGGTAGAAAATGTTTATGGAAAAAACTGCAAAGTAATGGTGTAAGAGAAACATGAATGCATACTATTTCCTTTCCTGAGGGGAAGTCTGAGGTAGGTACTTGGTAATCTGTATACAGGAGGCTATGTAAACTTGATGATAATAGTTTGTTAAAAGCATGTGATGACTTTAGCCAATTGAACTTGTTAAATGCAAAGTAGGCTTTCTATTGCCAGAGGAACATACTTATGATTAGGTTAATGGAAGAAATCAGTGCCAATTATAATAGGAGTTCATTCTTTCACACTGAGTGGTCAAGAGGTGAGGAGTAGAAATTGAAACTATAAAGCATCTTTAGCTTAAATGGCAGAAGATCTCATCAAGAGAAAAAGTTAGCCACTCAAGAAGTTCCTGCTAAGGCCCAAGTCACTACTTAACAGAAGGTTACAATGCCATGTATGAAGGGTACTATATGCCTCTTAGAGGATAGTTCCTGAGGAATCCTTGGAGGAGAGGGAAACTGTTGATATGGAAACCATTTTATGGACTTCCTATATGGCTCCATGCTGCAGGGAATCTGTGTCTATTAGCATGTAGAAACTTCTAGAAGACCTGCAATTATTCAGACCTTCCCCCTTTCTCTACTCATGGGTACCAGTGCCCCCTCTGGTTCTGAGACAGCATGGTAAGATGGCTCCTCTGCCTAACATGGTTTTATACCACAGAAACCTAGGTCCCATAGCATGTGTATGTGTGTGTGCATGTATGTGCATGTGTAGAGTGGGGGAATGAGGGTAGAAGAGAGTTGGGAGAAAGAGAAAAAAAGGGGGAAAGGGAGAGAAAAAAAAGAGAAAGGGGAGAAAAAGGAAGAAGGAGAGAGAAAGAAAAAAGGAAAAGGGGAGAGGGAGAGCAAAGAGAAGGTGAGAGATGAGGAGGAGATACAGAGAGAAAGGGTTAGAAAAGACAGTAACCATCACTAGGTACTAAATAGACTCTATTTCCCAGGCAGGCCACCCAATTGTTTTGTTGGTTTTGTACTCCTGGGCTATAGACAGAGCACCCTGACATTTATAAGATCTTTGCTTTTGGAGAAGCTGTGGACCATAAACCATATTGTTTTGTTGCTGTTGTTGTTGTTGTTGTTGTTGTTTCACTTCTCTTCTAGGAAGGGAGGAGATCAGGTACACTTCAGAGGTCTCTGAATCCATTTACTTTCTTAGTTTCCACAACTATTGGTAATAATTGGATATGCTGCAAAAATAAATAAATAAAAGATGAGACATCTGGTTCCAGGAGGACCAACAATATGATGATATGCATCAGTTTTACACATGTCCCACATAAGCTCTGCCCTGTGTGGCATCACCTCTGACAGCAGACAGCATTCATCATTGAAACAACTGTTGCGCCCTGCATATATTAAAAAAGCTTTCTCCTACTTTCGTAACAAGCATCTCTGATTTAAATCTCTTCTTTAAATAAGTGAGAAAATATATAATGGGTCAAGAGAGAGAAAAGGAAAAAGTGAAGGGTAAATTACGTCTTTTGTGTCAACACTCACAAGGTCTTTGAAGCAAATGTTTAAAATGCAACGTAGGGGGCACCTGGGTGGCTCAATCAATCAAGAGTCTGACTTTAGCTCAGGTCATAATCTCATGGTTTGTGAATTTGAGCCCCGCCTCAGGCTCTGTGCTAACAGCTTGGAGCCTGGAGCTTGCTTCAAATTCTGTGTGTCTCCCTCTCTCTCTGCCCCACTCCCCACTCATACTCTCTCTCTCAAAAATAAACATTAAAAAATAATAAAATAAATTGCAACCCAGACTAGCCTTGAATTACGCCTCCTCACACCCTATTTTTCAGCACCTCTCCAATTAAAGCAAATTCGAGACTCAGAAAGGAATGCTGCATTTCACAGTCTACATATCTATCATTATTAAGTGCTGGAAGCACTTAAGAGTTAGAATGAACCTTTCAGATTGACACCAGCACTTCTCAAAGTATGTTCTATAAACTCTAGTCCACAGGATGTTAATAGGCATACACGCATGCACACACATACACAGTTCTATGGTCAGTTTAGGGAAATACTGGGTTTAACAAATATAAACAAGTTTCTTTATTGGAAGGTCTCTTAGAGACTTAACAGGTGAAAATTAACTATGAATCGCCACATATTCTACCTTAGATCTCTTTTTTATTTTTTTAAACAACTTATCTTGTGGACCATTGGTCAGCAGGAACAAAGTTTAGGACATGCTGGTATAATCCAATCTGCTCATTTTACAGTGCAGGGGTTAAGAACAAAGACTTTTAGGTCACAGACTATCTGCTTCATTTTCTGGCTTTCAGAAGGTTACTTAAGCTTCCTGGGTCTTGATTTCTTTTTCTTTAAAATGAGGATAGTAGAATTGTTGTGGGTGTTAAATGAACACACAAATATGTAATATTTATGTAAAACACTTAGAATAGTGTCAGGCACATAGTAATTGCTCAATAAAAGTTTTAATGTTATTATTTTACCCACTAGGATAATGAAGCCTAAGGTCACACAGCATGTGACCATATCACACAGCATGTGAGCATATTAAGAACTGGGACCAGAAGCCAGGTCTCTTGACTCCCTATCCATCCTGGGTTCCTCAAATAATAAAAAGGTCTTTGAAGTTTATTAAAAGAAATCTTTCTAAAGCATATAAGTATTGTACCACAAAACCATAAAATGATATCTAAAAATATAAAAACCCTCCAAAAAAATCCCAGTGGTTTCTAGAGGTAATAGCTTAGTTGGGGTTTCCCAGGTATAAAGTGAGGTCAAAGGAGAAGGCTTTGGTGCTGAGGAAAACTATTCCAATGCCTATAAAATAGTGGCCAAAATGCCAGACCCCTACCATTCCTGGGTAGCCTCTCTCTTTGCACGGTAGTACCAGGATCCTTTCTGGATGCTCAGGAACATATCCTTCTTTGAGCCAGGCTGATCTCTGAGACCTCCCAGGACTAATACATACTAAAGCCTCTACTATTGTTTGGCTCTGATGAAAGAGAAGGGAATACACAGTTATACAGTTATGAAGCACTTAATATTTGCCAGGCTCCTATCATACTTTATCTTAATCTTCATCATAGTCTCAAGAAGTAGATATTTCCCCCATTTTACAAATGAGGAAACTGAGACTCAACTCAAAACATTTGAGTGATCTGCCCAAGAACTCAGAGCTAAGAAATAATACATCTAGAATTCAAACCCAGCTCTGTGTTCACATTTTCCCACTACATTACACTATTTCCTAAATTGAAAGGATCAAAATGAAGACAACTAGATTTGGACTTTTGAGAAATGAAAGGGGAGTACAATCCTTGCCTCTAGAAATCACATTTACTTGATAATGAAAAAGACTTTGCCCAGTTTTATCTTGATTTTTTTTGACCTGCCTCTTTCCTAAACGAATTTGAAGTAGTATATAGTAAAAAACAGATCTACAATTAGGTTATTAGAACAGAAAATCAAAGTAATGAAGAGGAGGAGGAAGCAATTACACCAAGTGCAAGTGCTAATTTAGTTAATATGACAGAACACTAAATCTGGTTATCAGTCTCTTGGCAGTCAAGCCAAAAATTATCTGCTTTTAGGAAAGTTTTATATGAATTATAATCTTGAGAGCAGGTAGGGTAGCTTGAGAAGCACTTTGTAAACAATAAAGTACCATAAAGATTTATTATTATTATTATTATTATTGTTGTTATTATTATCCAGAATAGCATTATCTGGCACTTCCAATTATTTTGGCTATTGTTTCAAAGATAATTTCACACAATTTTTCATAGTCTGAACCTGGCATGTATACTAAACAACAAAAAGACAATTCTGGCTCTGCCACTAGTTCGATGATTGACCTTGAATGAGAAACTTCACAATCTGAGCCTCAGCTTCCACATTTGAGACATGAGAGGTTTGGAGTATCACCAAATGATCTTATTTATTTCCCTCTTCATTTATTTATTTGTTAGTAGTTTTATTGAACTTACCACAAAATTCACTTGTTTTAAGTGTAAAATTTACTGATTTTTTAGTAAATTTAAAGAGTTGTATAACCATCACCACAATATATAAGTTTAGAACATTTACATCATGCCAGAAAGAAACTGTATCCCCATTCCTCATTAAGATTATTTAACAGTTCCTTCTAACTTTTATATTCTGTGTTTCTAGACTTACAAAGCTTAGCAGCTCTTTGCTACCTATACACTTGACCCTTGAACAACATTGGGGGTTAGGGGCACCAAACCCCACACAGCTGAAAATCCACATACAATTTTTGACTCCCCCAAAACTTTACTACTGGAAGCCTTACCAATAATATAAACAGTTAACACATATTTTGTATGCTACATGCATTATACACTGCATTGTTACAATAAAGTAAGCTAGAGAAAATAAAATGCTATTAAGAAAATCATAAGGAAAAGAAAATACATTTATAATACTGTACTGTATTTATCGGGAAGAAAATCCGCATGTAAGTGGACCCACACAATTCAAACCTATGTTGTTCAAGGGTCACTTGTAGAAGCTGGTTCAAGCTCCTCAGTATAACATTCAAGCCTCTACAGTCTACAACACCTATCTCTCTGTTCCTCTCACTCCCTTCCTTTGCCCTAATAAGTTACCTTCCTCTGAGTTTATGGTCCTGCAGTTCCCTCGGTAGGGAGTCCCTCTCACCTCCCCAGTCTCTCAAGAGTAAAATCCTATTTATTATTCAGACTCAGTCTAAATGCCGCTCTTACATAAAACTTTCTTCATTTCATACTCCACACTCATCTGAAAGTAGACCTTATTTGCCTCTAAATTCCAATACCATTTCATTTGTCCGTCTCATGAAAGCTCTCACTTTCATTTGTGGATCTTATACTTAATATCTCATCATCTTATTTGATTAAGAGATCTTAGAATTGTTGTATCTAAGATAGCTATGTATCCTTAACAACTCGCAATGTTACATTTTGTAAATAACAGCAATTAATGATGGTGATAATAATTGATAGCTAAATTAAGTAGCTAATTACAATGTGCCAGGCACTGTTCTAAGCATTTTTATAAATATTAACTCATTTAATTCCTTTAAAAACCCTGTGAGATAGGTACTATTATTATTACCACCATTTTACAGATATAGAAATTGAGGCACAGAGAAGGTACTCACTTGCCAGGATTGCAAATTAAGTAGCAGAGTTGACATTTGCATTCAGACACTCTGGCTCTAATACATACCCTCTTAACCACTACAGTACATTTCCAAGCTCAATAAATAAATGAAACTCAATAAATGTTAACTGAAAAAATCCTAATTTATAAGGTTCCATCCTGGGAAGGAAAAGTAATTAAGAATTCTAAGTGCTAACTGACATAGAAGTAAAAAGGACAAATTCTGATTCAGACGGGAGAGTCACTGAACTTTTGGGTAGGCCCCAAGGTGCTACAAAAGCCACTGTTAAATCCTAAACTTAAAAATAAACTTAAAAATAGTTTCTCTCTCATGCATAGGTGGTGAGAGTGCAAAATTGGTAGTATCTACTCCAGGTGAATATCTGCATATCCTATGATCCAGAAATTTTATTCCTGTGTATATTCCAATAAAATTGCATGTAAGTATCCACCAAAAGAGTGTTATTACTTGTAAAAGCCAAAACTAGAAATTCCCCAACAGAAAAATGGATAAATCACATGTGGCATGTGAACAAAATGAAATACTATATAGCAATGAGAATTATCTATAACTGTAAGGAATAATATGCATCAATCTTTCAAACATGATGTTGAGCAAAAGAGTATGTAGTATATGAATCCATTTATATTGAGTATTTAAAAGGGCAAAACTAATCTATTCTGTTAGAAGCCAGGATAGTGGTTACCCTTGGAAGGAGTATGGAGTAGAAGAGGAATGAGGGAATTTCTAGTTATGTTCCGTTTCTTGATCTGGGGGCTGGTTACATGGGTGTGTGCCATTTGTGAACATGTATGGAGTATAAATTTATAAACTTTTCTGTATATGTTACATTTCAATAGCTTTTGAAAAAGTCTTTCAAAGAGAAGAAAAAGACAAGAGCCAAAACTAAAAGTCACTTTTGCACTTGACATATAGAACTAATGACTGACATGCTCATGGTTATCTCTTTGTCCTAAAATGGACAAATGTCTCTCCCTTTTGTGGATATAAGGAGTTAACTAGAGAGGCCTTCTTAATCCCTAGCCATTAGTGCAACCCTAATCTTTCCCAGACTCATAATAATAAAGAAAAAACACAGATTTGTGGCAGCATACCACTTGTGGGAATTCAGCTCTGCTGGATACCAAATGGAATGTCAGTTTTATTTAAAGAACTAAGTCTTCATTTGGAGTTTTTATTTGTATTCCAAGAGTCACAATACCATCTGCAGGACAAATGGAGTCTGGCAATGAAGCCAACTAAAGTTTTCTTGAGCATTAACCCAATCTCCACAACAGTCTGAAACTGAGCACACCTATCTTTACCAAGCAACTCACTTCACCTCTATGGGTCTCAGTTTCCTCATCTGTAACACAGGAATAATAATAGTACCTCCCATATAGGTTGATGTAAGGACTGAAGACCTATTTCATGTAAAGCATTTAACAAAATACCTGCTACATAGTTAAATATTCAATGTATTATCTGCTATTATTATTTTGATACAGGTGGGATAATGGCATCTTCTCCCTTACCATACAGCTAGCCCAGTATATACTTTTAATCTCCCAACATGAAGATTTTAATATTTTAACACTCAAGCACAAGGGCAGTTCATTTAATATGTTACTATTTTAACCCTCAAGCACAAAGAAATTCTGCCTCCCTGCTCTCTCTCAGGTCGAATCAGAAAAAGGGAATAATTTTCAACTAGGCAAGTAGGGTGGCTGAGGGTTAAGTGGGTTGGGAAAAGAGGGAGTTTGGATAGCAGAAGCCCCTTTGCTTTGATGATGCTACCTTCCTATATCATGCCAGAGAATCTGGTGCAGATGACATGACCTGTAGAAGAAGGAACCCAGAAAAAGGTAGGGCTGGATACTATAAGGGATGTGATTATGTTCAACAGAGAAAGGACCTAAAGAAGGAAAAGAGAGGTTTGAAAGTTATATTTCCCATTTTGCCCATCAGACAACATCATAATCTTAACACTTTTCTAGTTACAAAAAGCTTTCACACACATCTTTTTATTTAATCCTCACAACCACCCTGTGAAGTGTGCAGAGAAAAATTTCATTATCCCCATGGGTACAAGAGGAAAGAAAGGCTCAGAGAACTTAAATGATTTGCCCAAAGTCATCAGCTGGTAGCTGGGGGGACGAGCATTCTAATTCAAGTGCTCTGGGTTCAAAAACCATGCCTTTTCAATTAAAACATAGGGGACTTTTTAATTTTTTTAAACTTTTATTTATTTTTGAAACAGAGAGAGACAGAGCATGAACGGGGGAGGGTCAGAGAGAGAGGGAGACACAGAATCTGAAGCAGGCTCCAGGCTCTGAGCTGTCAGCACAAAGCCCGAACATAGTAGACTTTTATGTGAACTTCAGTTAGCCTGGACCAAGTCTGTTATGATTGATAGAAAAAAATAAACAGAGAATAATTGTGAACTCTTCCCTGACCCTCAGTCTCAAATAGCAGAAAAGAAAACTGACAGGAAGGAGATGGAGTTGGAATAGAAAGAGGCTAGCATTGGGAAAGGAAGCAGTAGGATCTAGAAAAAAAGTAGAAGCGGCTCTAACTGGAGATTGGCTGTAGGCCAAGCAGGTGCCAACAGGTCTGGTGATGCCACCTCTTGGGTTCTTCCTCCTGGTTGAGCAGGGCCAGGTCTATTTTGCTAAACCTCCTTCATTTACCTATAGCCCAGCTTGGGCTGGAGAGATATTGTATCTCCCAAAACCCACAAACGCATACCGGGGAGCTGGATCAGGGGCAGCAGTGGTGATCAACGCAACTGTCGGGACAGGTCAGGGACAGAAGTCAAGAGGAAGGTAGGAAAACGCCAGATAAAGGAAGTAACTATCCGGGAGGCGATGGCATGTGGGGTATTTAAGAAAGGCAGTTACAAGCATGGCGAGTGTGTTAAGAGGCGGGCATAAGGGGGTGTATGAAGTGACTGCTGGGGTGCCGAGAGGAACTGAGGCAGGCAGGCACGCACCCCGCGTCGCGTGAGGAGACGGTTGATGCAGACCACCTCTCCTCCGCGCCGCCGCCCAAAGGCCCGCCCTGAGAAGAGTTCAATTTGGTTGAAAGGGGGGTGTGAACCGAGTAGGAGAACGCGGGTCCCAGCGCGGGAAGAGGGCGTCAAAGAACACCCAGAAAAGGTTTGAGAAGGCTCTAGGCTGGAAAGTTAAACAGAGCTCGCGGCCCCCAACCTCTCCTAAATCTCCTTACCTTGGGCACCGTGATATGTTCCACATTCCCACCACCTGAAACACTCAAGGCTCCCGTTGCCGCCACCGTTCCTTGCCCAACCCGGGGTCCTGCTGGCGGTATCCCAGTCACGTGATTATCCTATCGCGACACTTCATCTGTGGCCTCCCTCGCCATTTTGCTTCCTGGCAAATGCCCTTTGTTTAGTGAGCTGACCTTTTTCTTTGGGCTTCAGGTTTGGTCCAGGAGTTAAGTACCAGATTCGAGTACTGCCACCATTCTCACACCCCTTAATGCTATCAGGAACACAGGCACCGATATAATTCTACTATTCTCTAATGTTAACAGTGATGACACCCTGCAGAGATAGCAGGGACATTCCCATGCTGGCAACTGGGTTTCTAAAAAGCTGCCTAGCTATGAGACCTTGGACAAGTCACCATAGAACACTTTCTAAAATGATGTGTAAGTATATCCTCCTCCCACTCCCCTCTTTTACTAGTCTACTATCATTAGGTTAGTTAAGTCCTGGACTATTACAGTAGCCTCATAACTTTCATCAGCACAGATGTGGGAAAAGGATGAAAGGCCCACCAGACCACCAGACAGGTGCAATCATTCAGTGGTATTCTCTGAATCAGACTTGTGATGGAAAAAAGAACAATCTGGGAGTTGGAAAACCTGATATATTATAAATGTCGTTTATTAGTTGTCTCCCCATTTAGGATGTCAGCTTTATGCGGCAGGAATTTTGCTCACTGCTAGATCTCCAAAGTCAAGAAAAGACCTGGCATAGAGTAGGTATTTAATATTTGTTACATAAATAAATTTTCAAAGCCATCCCATATTTTATCTACCATTAACTTCAGCCATTCCCCCTAACATTTCTTCTTTATGGCTAATTGATGTCATATCAGAGGAAATTAAGGCACAGACAGTAACTTCCCAAAGGTTGTAGAAAAGTCAAATTGGACCCCACTAGAGTAGAGACAGCCTGGGGTAAGAGGGAAAACATGAGAAAAGAAAGTATTAGACTCAAAATATTTTCAGTGAAAGGATACTATTATCATCTATTTTCTGTTTGTCTCCCCCATTATGATGTTTTCCATGAGGTTTTTCTATGTTCACTACTGTATCCCAGTGCTTAGAAAAGTACTTGCACATAGTGAATGCTTGATAAATACTTGCTGAATGGCAAGATAAGAATGAATAATTCTAGACTCACAGCTGTTGTGGGCTGGAAGATAAACTAGAGGGAGAGAATCTGGAGGCAGGGAAACCATGAGGAGGCTATTGTGGCTTCCCAAATGGAGCTGTGAACTGGTGAGTCTGTGGGATTTTTGACCTTGTACCTAAAACTCAGGCCTCAGGGAGATCAACCAACATCTGAAATGCTAGTTGCTGCAGCAAATCTTACTTGTCCTGCTTTATAACCAAACGTCCAACTATATTTTTGTCATAGACTCTAAGTCCAAAGTTCTCTTTTGTATAACAAAAGAGCAGATGCAGGATTAAAAAGAGATGGCTAATGTCTGGGGAAAAGACAAGAGCCCCGAATAAGGGTCCTTGCCCCATATTTATTCAGGTCAGAAGACTTGCAAACGTGATGGGCATGTACAAAGAGACAAAGAAACTAGGAACATTAACTTGTGGATGTGAGGGGGAAAGGGGGATTTTGAAGATACACAGTGTTTGAGGTTTGGGTCAATATAAAACAAATTCCAGGCGCTGGGCAGATGAGTATATGGATGTTAACAGCAGACAGGAGGCGCCGTGCCTGTTTATCTTTGCCATCCTAGGGGATGAGACAGACAGTGGGAACAACCTCAGGGTTAACAAGACACCTTTTCTTTTTTTAACCATCTCTGCTCTGGGCTGCTTTGCCTGCAGCGCAGGGGTCCAAAGTCCAGTTCACCAACTTTTACCTGCCCTGGCCCTATTCTCCTATGAAAGCAGCTTTCTGCGGTAGTACTAAACTTGGGGTGCTTTCACCCTAAATATCTAATCTTGTTATTCCTATGTATTGCGCACCTTTGCACCAATTCTATTTCAGGCCTTTGACTCTCTTTCTCTCTATTTTTGGGGGTTCAGCACCCCCTCCATATTTTGGGGTGTCTTTGCACCTCCATATTCTTGGCACCTTTGTGCCTCCCTATTCTTGGAGTTCCAATCTGGTTACCCAAACTCAGGTGTGAGCATTTCAGGACTTTGTGTTTCTTTGTGCCTTGTTAACCCATTGGTGTAGGCCCCAGGGGATTCCTAAGCTTATCCCCCACATATTTTTATTGTCCACTTATGTTCTACTTTGAGTGATTTTCCACTCTTGAGGTTTGGTGTTATTCCCATGGTATCCCAGGGAAGTAGGTGTACTTTGCCCCACCATCTATCTCACTAGCTAGAGTTACAGCCTCAGAAAGCTGCTGCCAAAGGTCAGCCATGATGTGATGGATGATGACTATTTAAAAAGTCACTCCTGCTCAAGAGGTAGCTTGATAAATCACAGCAGAGGGAAGCTAGGCCATAACTTCATTCAAGTGTCACCAAGAACTCCTCCACTTTGCTGCTGGGGAGAGGCCATCAGAAACAGACCGTATTTTTAGATTATTTCTGTCTCAGCTTATCAGTCATCTTAAGCCAACTTCTAACAAACTTCTTTTACAGACCAAATTATTAGAAAGCACTTTATTCATCTTTTAGAGACAGCTTACTTGAATCATGCAGTGCATAGAGGATATCAGCGAAGAGGTCTGGCAAGACTGCATTACTCTCTTCCTACAGACTGGGATGTGCTGTGATGCAGCGATTATCACCAATTCCCCACCCTGGTTGTTAGCTTCTTACCCTGAAGGCAACTTGTTCCAGTTGACCCAGGAAGAAATTCAGATCTTGCTGGCAAGAGAGGGGAGAGAGAAATTTCTTCAAGGGATCATTCTTGCAGGGACCAAATGCTTATTGATTCGGGACAACATTTACACTGAGGGAAACAACACCATGGACCTCCGCACCAAAGGCCAGAGTCGGTGCAGCCAGGAAGTCACTGTAGTTCAGATTGAGTCTGTATACCTTGTGATGATGGGACAAAAAGGAACAGAAGGAGGGCCTCTCAACCTTAAGGCTTTTGAGATGGCAGGTTACATCAGAGAAGCCATTCATCAACACATGGCCCATTTCTAACTAAATAAAAAGGAGTTGATGTTTGACTTGGAATTTGAATTCAGTGTTATCTATCTGTGTTAGCTGCTAAGTTAACCTGGTCTTGAAGAAAAAGAAAGGGAGATCCCATATCAGGTTTGGAGATGTGTGTGTGTGTGTGTGTGTGTGTGTGTGTGTGTGTCAGGGAGGGGTGTTGTGAGGGGGAAGATTGGGAGTAAGTGCTCAGGCATTAGGGCTTCTGGGACTTTCTTACACCTAGAACACCATAACTCCTTTCTCAGAACCTGGAAAAAAGAGTAATAGACTGGGAACTAGAAAATTTTGGTTCTAATCCTAACTTTTTCCTTACTTACTATGTTATCTTTCTCTCTCTCTGGGTCTCAGTTTCCTTATCTATATAATGAAGAGCACACTATGTCTCTGAGAATCATTTAATCTCTGAAAATCTGGGATTTTGTAACATCACAAAAATCCTTCAAGGTCCAGCTCAAGTACTACTTCCTTGAAGAAGCTTTTTCTACCTGCCTGGGCCCTTGGGGTTGACAGTGATTTGAATTCCTAAAACAGTAACTCACTGTGTCATTTGTTTGGCCCTTAATCACACTGCCTAACATTTCTTAGATGACTGTTTGTGTTCTTGTTTAACTTTTCACACACACATTGGTTTTGTTTCCCACCTTCATTATAATCTTAAAGGGAAGGTGGTGTGTCTTCTACTTCTCTATTTGCTTCCTGAGATAACCCAGCACAGGGCTCCAACAGAGAAGTTGGTTACATGGCTAAAATTACTTATCAGGAAGGGAGAGACTTTCTAAAGTGGAAATTCTACTGGGTATAGTTGATCCAGGGTGTTTGTGGCTAGATTTTCCTCTTTGATTTGTAACTCACCTTTGGGCCATTTATCTGCTCATTGTTCTCACTGTCAGGGTAATTATGGGTGAGAAAGAGCTACGAAAATACTAACCACTCAATATGGCATGTTGCTAGCAGCTCTGGGGAATATGGGATGAGACAAGGCATGAATGAGAAAGATGAGGTTGTGTAATAAACTATAGTGTTTATTTGAAGCTGGTACTTACTTGATCCTACTGTCATCAGTTGCCCAGGAGCAGTGATTATGGATAATCCTCTTCTGTGTTAATTACAAGAACCCACCTCTAAAACACCCCCAACACATACCCTCACAAGCTTGTAAAGGTCGGAGTTTAAACATGGAAGTTGTCAAAATCTCTAGAGCAGTGTTATTCAATACAAATATAATGCTAGTCACATATGTAATTTAAAATTTTTTGGGTAGCCACATTAAAGAAGACAGGTGAACTTAATTTTATGAATATATTTTATTAAACCCAGTATATCCAAAATATTATTATTTAAACATGTAATCAATGAAAATATCACTGATATTTTATATGTTTTTATGCCAAGGCTTCAAAATCTGGTGTGTATTTTATATTTGCAACACATCTCAATTCAGAGAAGCTTCATTTCAAGTGCCCCATAGTCACACCTATCAAGTGGCCATCAAATTTGGCAGCGTGGATTTAGGCCAACCCCCTCCAATGTTTGAAATGCCTCTGCAACATCCTTCACAGTACATCCATCCATTCATTCAACACACTCCATACCAGGCATTGGCTAGGTAATTAAAGGTAAAAAAAAAAAAGAAAGAAAAAAGAAAAACAGGTTTCTTAGATAAGATGTTAGTGGGGACAAGATAAGTGAGAAGATAAACTATAGTACCATGAAGTAAATGCTATGAAAAATTTTATTTAAATATGTATTGAGCTGCCACTATGTGTCAGGCACAAAAAATTTATGCCCATGGAGCTCACATTCTAATGGGAGAAATGGATGTATGTATCAGGAGATGATAAATGTTACAAAGACAAAGAAGTATAAAGGGGGCTATAGAATGATGGGAGAAACTATTTTAAGCAAGGATGTCAGAGGCAGCTTCTATGGAGAGAAGATATCCGTGCAGAGACCTAATGAAGTGAAGGAACGAGTCATGTCGAGAACTGAAGGCAGTGTTTCAGGTGGAGAGAAGAGCTGTTTAAAAGCCCTGAGGAAGGAGTGTGCCTGATTTGCTGAGGAGCTATCAGGAGGCCAATGTGATTGTAGCCTCTCAGGACAATGGCCCTTTCCCTCTCCATCTACGGCATCCTTAAGCATGGCAGTGAGGCAGCAGATGCTGCCTCCCAGGGTATAACAGAAAAGCAGAGCAAAAGCCTTCATCACCCTTCTGGCCCCTCTCTTTCTAATGAAATTGCCTTAACTGTTTGGCAGCCACATCATACTGCTGAGTCACATCGAACTTCTAGTTAACTAAACCCCCTAGTACTTATTCATACTGGCTGCTATTAAGAAAAGAGCTTCAAATAGTGGCAAGACAATAAACCAAGGAAAAAATTAAATATGGAAATGGTTTCACTAGAGCCTTAATCTTGGACAAAGCCTCAATGTGGCATGATTTATAGGTGAATTCTTAAGGTAATTGAGCCTTCTACATCATTCTTTGCAGCCTGGATTTCTGAAGCAAAGAGATGTGTGTTCAGGAAACAAGACCGCTGAGGAAAAATGTCATTGCCAGTTAGAGGGTCCCAGACAAATCCTTCATTAGAAGACAAGCTAAAGTATCCAGATGCCTCATTGAAAAAGAAACCAGCCCATTAGCGGGCTTTTGCACTAAGAAATTCTCAGTGAATATACATCTTCCTGGATGATTAAATGAATAACAGACATAACAAATGAATGGATAAAGAAATGATTTTCTAGCCAAGCCCCTTCCTTGGTTGCCTATGGTTTAAATGAGTGGAGAATGAGGGGAGGTTGTTAATGATTCTTCCTTGTCCCTCCTTTTCTCTATTCCCCAGTACCAGTCACTAATTCCCTTGCCTCTAGGCAGTGAAGCAGTTCACTCTGGGAAAACTTTAGCTCTGGCTTTGAGGCTTCAGGTGATTATTATGTTCCTTGCATAAGGTGAACTCCTTGCCAAATGAATAGTAAACACAATTAATGGTATAGGAATTGAGTGGAAAAAGTCCATTTGGGTGCTATCCTTCCTCATTACCGCATGGAATGTGCATATTCTCTACCAATTAAGAGTTATACATGCATTATATTCATTTATTCAGATATTCATTTATTTTCTTGTTGGACTGTTTATCAAGGCATTTACAATGAGTTGACAAGCCTTAAATCTGAGAGCCTGAATTCCAGCCCTGAGCTATCATTTATTAGGTATATGAGCCTCACCTAATCACTTACTTCTATGGGCCTCTGGTTCTTCACCTAGAAAATGGAGATGTTGATAATTGCAGGGTTGGTGTGGAGATCAAATTAAAAACTGAGAACAAAGTGATTTGAAAAGGATAAAATGTTTTAGCTATCAGGTCAACCATAGGAATGGGTGTGGGGATTTAGAGTCCTCTGTCTCCAGGCAGGTATAGGTACCCCTTACTTTTCAAATTTTGTTGTTATGTAACTCATTTTTATGAAAGACCTATATTAGTACCCATTTTTTGCTAACCAATGAAAATCTGAAGATGATTTTCACTTTTACAAAAAAAGATGAAAAACTAAAGTAGTGTTCAACGTTTGTTTTGCAGCAAGCCATTACAGAGAAAGCATGCACCCTGTGTATCAAGAGTAGCGTCGCCAAGCTCTTTCCCTGGAAACTACACTCAGCATCTCAGCATCAAGCTGCCATAGCTTTGAACTGTGTCTGTGCTTCATCTCTATTTATTCTGTGCATCCATTAGCAAGATGTGTCCTAAGGTATCAGAAAATACTTTGGGGAGAGAATACTTTTGGGGCATGGGAATGCTCAGAACTTTTTCTGTATAAATTAATGGTAATTTCTTCTTTGCTTTATGCTATTTTGGCTTATAAAAGGTTTCCTAGGAATACTGTACTCTCAGATAGCAGGGGAAGCCTGTACTTGGAAATGGGGTGTGAGCTGAGCTCCTATGTGGTTAACAGCATAGTCTGAAAACTTTGGGTTTAAAGTTCCAGTTACAGCAGAGACTTTAACTGATTTTAAAGTGGCCAGGTGTGGGGGTGGAGTAAGAATAAAGTGCTGCCTCTTGTGGAAAGGGTAGAGGCAGTTCTTAAGAACAGCAGCAAGCAGCCTCATTCTTGTGGCCTAGAGGGGAACAGGGTGGCCATTTCATAATAATATAGCACCGAGTGCTTTAGCGTTTATAAAAGGCTTTTGTATTTAATTCATTCATCAAATGTTTATTTAGTGCTTACTATGTACTTACTGTGAACGAGTAAATTATAATACAATGCAAAGTGGAATTAGAGAGTATATTCATTTATTCATTCAAATATTTACTTAGTGCCCACTATGTTTCAGGCACTGTTCTAGGCATGGACAGCACAACAGTTAACAAAATAGAGAAAAACCCATGCTTTCATGGAGTTTTTATTCTAGTCTGGGAGACAGACAATACACAAAATTAAGTAAAATACATAGTGCATCAGATGATAATAAGTGCCAAGGAAGAAAAAATAATAATAAAGAAAGCAGACAGGAAGCCAGAAAATGCTGGAGCAAAGTATGGAGCTTTATAATTTTAAGTAAGGTAGTTAAGGAATGATGTCTTAGTCCTGTTTGAGCTGCTATAAAAAATACCACAGACTGGGTAGCTTATAAACAACATAAATATATTATAGTTCTGGACTCTAGAAAATCCAAAATCAAGGCAGCAGCATGATTGTGTTTTAGTGAGGACCCTTTCCCTGGTTCATAGCCTACATCTTCTTGTGTTCTCAAATGGTGGTCATAGGTAGTTCTGTGGGATATTTTTTATAAGAGCACTCATTCTATTAATGAGTGCTCCACCCTCATGACCCAATCACCTCCTAAAGGCCCACCTACTGAGATGGAGGATCTAAGATGACAGCATAGTAGGAGGACCCTATACTCTTCTCCTCCCTCAAATAGAACAAGATAACCATCAAATCATTCTGAATACTCAAGAAATCAACCTGAGGACTGACAGAACAAACGCCACAACTAGAGGAAGAGGAGAGGCCACACTGAGGAAGATAGGAAGTAAAGAGATGTGGCTTGGGGGAGAAATGGATTGCAGGTGCTGCAGCAAGGAGGGAGTGGTGGTCATGGAGAAAAGCAAGAGGAACATACAGGGGAAAACACTTCCTCAAATCTATTGGCTGAGAAAACAAGATGGGCTGATTTCTCTGAGTTCTTGCAATCAGTGGAGTTTAAAGACTGGAGTTTTAAAGGTCAGTGGGCTTGGCTGGGATAGAACCTTGAGGGTGCTGCCCTACTTCTGGAGAAAAGGCAGACAAACAATCCTGAGAGAGACTGCACAATCTCAAGAACTTCTGGGGCACACTGTGGGGAGATTATTCGCCCTTCTTTGAGAATGTCCCTGAGAAGTAGCTTTCATGGAGAAGCTTCTCTAGGGATACAGGGGCTACCAGGCACCATTTCCCTCCCCACACCCCTCAGCATACATGCAGAAGTACCTACCCATGGCAGCTCGGCCCCAATATTGGCTACATAGCCTGCTTGCTCCAAATCTCATGACTCTGAGCTCTGGCATGACTACCCTTCTCAGTCAAACCACCGTCAGTCCCAGTGCAGCAAGACCCTCTTCTAGAAAACCAGCATAGGCCCACTCACACTAGGTCCCTAAAGACTAAAGTTTTAAAAGTCAACAAGCATGGCTGGGATAGAGGCTGGAGGGCACTGTGCTGCTCCTGGAGAAAAGGCAGGCAAACAACCCAGAGAGTGATCACACTGGACACACTGGACACACGAGGACATACTGAAGTGAGACTATTTGCTCCTCTCAAAGTGCTTTCCTGAGAGCAATAAGCTCAGAGAACCCCCTCCAGGGACAAAGGAGCTTGGTGGCACCATTTCCCTCCCTTGCCCCTCAGCATGAACCACCTTCAGCACAACAGCAACCAAACTGCCTGCTGAACCTGCTTACAACAGGTCCCACACCCCTGCACCCTCCCAGTACTGCCCTTCATGGTCAAGTTTGCCTCAGTCCCAACATAGTGGATGCTTTCCTTAGAAAACCAGCAGAAACACGTGCTCACACTATGTCTCCCAACCAGAGAACTCTGTAAGGCTTCAGTCCTAGTGGAAATGGCATCAGGTCTCATTTAACAAGAATACCAGATCACAACTAGTTAAAGCTCTCTACATCTGGCCAAGGTCAAAACATTGCCCACAGCAGGCAAGGAAAGCCTCTGGAGACAATTGGCCTGAAAGATACAGCCCCCAAAACCTAGCAGCAGAGTGCACTCAGCACACACCAGAGACACTCCATGAAGCACCAGGCCTTGGACACTGTATGATTCTTCTTTATAAAGCCATTACTTTTAGGAGAAGGAAACACAACAGACTTTCCTAACACAGAGAATAAGACAGAGACTTATATAAAAATGCCAAGATGGAAAAATTCATCCCAAATGAAAGAAGAAGATAAGGTCACAGCCAACGGTCCAAATGAAACAGATATAAGTAATATGCCTCATGGAGATTTTAAAGCAACAGTAATAAGGATACTTACTGGGATTAAGAAAAGAATGGAAGACTTCAGAGAGGCTCTTGACACAGAGACAAAAGAGTTAAAAAAACAATCAGTTAGAAATAAAAAATACAGGGGTGCCTAGGTGGCTTAGTCAGTTGAGGGTCCCACTTTGGCTCAGGTCATGATCTCACAGTTCATTACTTCAAGCCCTGCATTGGGATCTGTGCTGACAGCTCAGAGCCTGGAACTTGCTTTGTGTTTTGTGTCTCCATCTCTCTCTGCCACTTCCTGGCTCATGCTCTGTCTCTCTCTTTCTCTCTCTCTCCCTCTCTCTCTCTCTCTCTCTCAAAAGTAAATAAAAATTAATTTAAAAAAAAAAGAAAAAATGCAATAACTGAGACTCAAAACAGATTGGATGCAGGGGGCACAAGGATGCAAGAAGTAGAGCAACAAATAAGTGATATAGAAGACAAAATAATGGAAAATAATGAGGCTGAACAAAAGAGAGAAAGAAGAATTATGCAACATGAGAATAGACTTAGGGAAATCATTGACTCCATCACACATAATAGCATTTATATTATAGTATTCCCAAAAGAAGAGAGAGAAAAGGGGACAGAAAAATTATTTGAGGAAATAGTAACTGATAAACTTCCTTAATCTGGGGAAGGAAACAGACATCCAGATCCAGGAGGCAGACAGAACTCCTGTCAAAATCAACAAAAGCAAGCTAACACCAAGATATATTTTAATTAAATTTGCAAAATATAGCAATAAAGAAAAAATCCAGAAACCAAGACAAAATAAGTAACTAACTTACAGGGGAAGACCCATAAGGCTAGCTGCAGATCTCTCCAGAGACACTTGGGAAACCAGAAGAGACTGGCATAATATATTCAACATGCTAAATGGGAAAAGTCTGCAGCCAAGAATACTCTATCCAACAAGGATATCATTCAGGATACGAGAGATAGGGGTACCTGAGTAGCTCATTAGGTTAACAGTATAACTCTTGATTTTGGCTCAGGTCATGGTCTCACAGGTTGTGAAATCAAGCACTGAATGGAGCTCCATGCTGACAGCTTAGAAGCTGCTTGGGATTCTCTCTCTCTCTCTCTTGTTCTCTGCCCCTCCTCCACTCATTCTCAGATACTCTCTCTCTTTCAATAAATAAATAAATATTAAGAAACAAGCAATATAAGAGATAAAGAGTTCACAGACAAAAACTAAAGGAGTTCATGACCACTAAACAAGCCCTCAAAGAAATATTAAAGGGGATTCTTTGAGTGGAAAGTAAAGACAAAAGTAACAAAGAAACAAAGGAACATAGAAAATCTCCAGAAACAATGAAAAAAACAAGTAATAAAATGACACTAAATACATATTTATAAATAGTCTGAATGTAAATGGACTAAATGTTCCAATCAAAAGACATAGGATGTCAAATGGATAAAAAAAATACCCATTTGTATGTTGTCTCCAAAAGACTCATTTTAGACCTAAAGACACCTGAGTATTGAAACTGAGACAATGGAGAAGTATTGATCATGCAAATGGATGTCAAAAGAAAGCTTGAGTAGCAATACTTACATCAGACAAACTGAATTTTATTTTTTTAAGTTTATTTATTTATTTGGAGAGAATCAGAGAAAGACTGCAAGTGGGTGGGGGAGGCAGATAGAGAGGGAGGGAGAGAGAATCCCAAGTAAGCTCTGCAGAGCCCAACGTGGGGCTTGAACTCATGAACTGTGAGTTGATGACCTGAGCTGTGATCAAGAGTTGGATGCTTAACCTACTGAGCCACCCAGGCACCCCAGAAAAACTGAATTTTAAACCAAAGACTAACAAGAGATGAAGAAGGGCACTATATCATAATAAAGGGGATTATCCAACAAAAGGGTCTTATTGTGTATATTTATGCTTCCAACTTGTAAGCACCCAAGTATATAAATCAATTATTAACAAACATGAAGGACATCAGACTAGGAAGAGTTAAGATGGTGGAGTAGTATAGGGACCCTAACCTTGTCTCATCCCTGTAACACAGCTAGATCAAGGTCAAACCATTTTTAATACCTAGGAGATTTACCTGAGGATTAACACAACAACCTGCATAATGTGACCTAGAGAAATTGGCAGGTACACTGTGGAGAGAGGTGAATTGGGGGAGAAAAACCATAGAAGAACAGAGGGTAGGGAGTCCTTTTCACAGAGAGAGGACAGAGGGTGAAAGAAAAAGGGGGATTTCTTGCACATCGCGACTGGGCAAGAAAAACACTCCCCCCAAAAATGTAGCTGGAGAGAAAGAAAGAGATAAAACACTCGCAGAGGACTGGACAAGAAATCTGTTTTCCAAAAGCATTGACAGTGAGAAAGGAGAGGGTTTCAATATTGCTAGGATTCTATAAAGAATGGAGTGCAGAGTCTGAAGTTTTGGAGCTCAGTGCCTGGCAGTGCTCAGATGAGGAAGTAGGGTGAATCCCCAGGAGCAGGTATAGGGATCTGAGGGATCCATGCGCCACACAGAGAGAAGTTGTTTCCCTGCTTAGAGTGCATTTGGTAAAGGCCATATGGCCTCCCCACAGGCAAAAAATCCCAGCTGACACTAGAGAGCTGCCACATTTACTGATATTGGAACAAAGACAACAAAGTGCAACAGAACATGATGCTGGCTGTGTGTTGGGATTTACCATAACTCTGAGCCTCTGTCACTGTGCAATTGCGTGAACATTTTCTGGGACAAGCTGGCACCTGTCCACTGTTCTGTGAGACCCTCCCTGAGATAATCAGCATGGGTCCAAACCGCGGTGGTCTCTGAGGTATGGGGTTTTGAAACACAGATCTATCAGAGATAAAACTCTGGAGGTAGATGCGACCGGGCAGGCATCAGACAGCTTGGACACAGACAAGGTAAAGCTGGGGAGTGGACAAAAGCCTAAGACAAAGGAAAAGTGCTTGATTGCATGTCTGTGAACGCATGAAATTCCCATGCCAGAGACTAGAGAGCTAGGTGAAGCCATTTTCAATTCCAGTGCATGCACCCTCATTGACTCCAGTGAACTAAGCAGTGCCACCAAATGGAGAACAGAGCCACTACACCAAGCCCCGCCCACCTGCACTCTCCAGGCACATCCCCAACAAGACCAGCACAAATCCTGCCACCTGCTAGAGACTATAGTGTGCCAAAAAGTTTTAGTTCTAGAAGAAACTGGATGTAACTTCATTCCCGTTTCATTCTTTTTGCATGTTTGCTTGTTTTTGCTTCTGTTATTGCTTCTGTTGTTTTCTTTTTTCTTTTTTTTTCAATATATGAAGTTTATTGTCAAATTGGTTTCCATACAACACCCAGTGCTCATCCCAAAAGGTGCCCTCCTCAATACCCATCACCCAACCTCCCCTCCCTCCCACCCCCCTTCAACCCTCAGTTTGTTCTCAGTTTTTAAGAGTCTCTTATGCTTTGGCTCGCTTCCATTCTAACCTCTTTTTTTTTTCCTTCCCCTCCGCCATGGGTTTCTGTTAAGTTTCTCAGGATCCACATGAGAGTGAAACCATATGGTATCTGTCTTTCTCTGTATGGCTTATTTCACTTAGCATAACACTCTCCAGTTCCAGCCACGTTGCTACAAAGGGCCATACGTCATTCATTCTCATTGCCATGTAGTACTCCATTGTGTATATAAACCACAATTTCTTTATCCATTCATCAGTTGATGGACATTTAGGTTCTTTCCATAATTTGGCTATTGTTGAGAGTGCTGCTATAAACATTGGGATACAAGTGCCCCTATGCACCAGTACTCCTGTATCCCTTGAGTAAATTCCTAGCAGTGCTATTGCTGGGTCATAGGATAGGTCTATTTTTAATTTTCTGAGGAACCTCCACACTATTTTTCAGAGTGGCTGCACCAATTTGCATTCCCACCAACAGTGCAAGAGGGTTCCCGTTTCTCCACATCCTCTCCAGCATCTATAGTCTCCTGATTTGCTCATTTTGGCCAATCTGACTGGCGTGGGGTGATATCTGAGTGTGGTTTTGATTTGTATTTCCCTGATGAGGAGCGACGTTGAGCATCTTTTCATGTGCCTGTTAGCCATCCGGATGTCTTCTTTAGAGAAGTGTCTTTTCATGTTTTCTGCCTATTTCTTCACTGGATTATTTGTTTTTCGGGTGTGGAGTTTGGTGAGTTCTTTATAGATTTTGGAGACTAGCCCTTTGTCCGATATGTCTTTTGCAAATATCTTTTCCCATTCCATTGGTTGCCCTTTAGTTTTGTTGGTTGTTTCCTTTGCTGTGCAGAAGTTTTCTATCTTCATAAGGTCCCAGTAGTTCATTTTTGGTTTTAATTCCCTTGCCTTTGGGGATGGGTCAAGTAAGAAATTGCTACGGCTGAGGTCAGAGAGGTCTTTTCCTGCTTTCTCCTCTAAGGTTTTGATGGTTTCCTGTCTCACATTCAGGTCCTTTATCCATTTTGAGTTTATTTGTGTGAATGGTGTGAGAAAGTGGTCTAGTTTCAACCTTCTGCATGTTGCTGTCCAGTTCTCCCAGCACCATTTGTTAAAGAGACTGTCTTTTTTCCATTGGATGTTCTTTCCTGCTTTGTCAAAGATTAGTTGACCATACGTTCCCACAAACGTATATAGTTCTGGGGTTTCTATTCTATTCCATTGGTCTATGTGTCTGTTTTTGTGCCAATACCATGCTGTCTTGATGATGACAGCTTTGTAGTAGAGGCAAAAGTCTGGGATTGTGATGCCTCCTGCTTTGGTCTTCTTCTTCAAAATTACCTTGGCTATTCGGGGCCTTTTGTGGTTCCATATGAATTTTAGGATTGCTTGTTCTAGTTTCGAGAAGAAAGCTGGTGCAATTTTGATTGGGATTGCATTGAATGTGTAGATAGCTTTGGGTACTATTGACATTTTGACAATATTTATTCTTCCAATCCATGAGCGGGGAATTTTTTTCCATTTCTTTATATCTTCTTCAATTACCTTCATAAGCTTCCTATAGTTTTCAGCATACAGATCTTTGACATCTTTGGTTAGATTGATTCCTAGGTATTTTATGCTCCTTGGTGCAATTGTGAATGGGATCCGTTTCTTTATTTGTCTTTCTGTTGCTTCATTATTAGTGTATAAGAATGCGACTGATTTCTGTACATTGATTTTGTATCCTGCCACTTTGCTAAATTCATGTATCAGTTCTAGCAGAATTCTGGTGGAGTCTATCGGATTTTCCATGTATAATATCATGTCATCTGCAAAATGTGAAAGCTTAACTTCATCTTTGCCAATTTTGATGCCTCTGGTTTCCTTTTGTTTTCTGATTGCTGATGCTAGCACTTCCAACACTATGTTAAACAACAGCAGTGAGAGTGGACATCCCTGTCGTGTTCCTGATCTGAGGGAAAAAGCTCTCAGTTTTTCCCCATTGAGGATGGTGATAGCTGTGGGCTTTTCATGAATGGCTTTTATGATCTTTAAGTATGTTCCTTCTATCCCAACTTTCTCGAGGGTTTTTATTAAGAAACGTTGCTGAATTTTGTCAAAGGCCTTTTCTGCATCGATTGGCAGGATCATATGGTTCTTGTATTTTCTTTTATTAATGTGATGTATCACATTGATTTATTTGCGAATGTTGAACCAGCCCTGCATCCCAGGAATGAATCCCACTTGATCATGGTGAATAATTCTTTTTATATGCTGTTGAATTTGATTTGCTAGTATCTTATTGAGAATTTTTGCATCCATATTCATCAGGGATATTGGCCTGTAGTTCTATTTTTTTACTGGGTCCCTGTCTGGTTTAGGAATCAAAGTAATACTGGCTTCATAGACTGAGTCTGGAAGTTTTACTTCCCTTTCTATTTCTTGGAATATATTGAGAAGGATAGGTATTATCTCTGCCTTAAACGTCTGGTAGAACTCCCCTGGGAAGCCATCTGGTCCTGGACTCTTATTTGTTGGGAGATTTTTGATGACTGATTCAATCTCTTCTCTGTTCAACCTTTCTATTTCCTCCTGATTGAGTTTTGGAAGCGTGTGGGTGTTTAGGAATTTGTCCATTTGTTCCAGGTTGCCCGGTTTGTTGGCATATAATTTTTCATAGTATTCCCTGATAATTGCTTGTATCTCTGAGGGATTGGTTGTGATAATTCCATTTTCATTCATGATTTTATCTATTTGGATCCTCTCCCTTTTCTTTTTGAGAAGCCTGGCTAGAGGTTTATCAATTTTGTTTATTTTTTCAAAAAAACAACTCTTGGTTTCGTTGATCTGCTCTACAGTTTTTTTTAGATTCTATATTGTTTATTTCTGCTCTGATCTTTATTATTTCTCTTCTTCTGCTGGATTTAGGCTGTCTTTGCTGTACTGCTTCTATTTCCTTTAGCTGTGCTGTTCGATTTTGTACTTGGGATTTTTCTTGTTTCTTGAGATAGGCCTGGATTGCAATGTATTTTCCTCTCAGGACTGCCTTTGCTGCATCCCAAAGCATTTGGATTGTTGTATTTTCATTTTCATTTGTTTCCATATATATTTTTAATTTCTTCTCTAATTCCAGGTTGCCCCATTCATTCTTTAGTAGGGTGTTCTTTAACCCCCATGCTTTTGGAAGTTTTCCAGACTTTTTCCTGTGGTTGATTTCAAGCTTCATAGCATTGTTTTCTGAAAGTGTGCATGGTATGATCTCAATTCTTGTATACTTATGAAGGGCTGTTTTGTGACCCAGTATGTGATCTATCTTGGAGAATGTTCCATGTGCACTCGAGAAGAAAGTATATTCTGTTGCTTTGGGATGCAGTGTTCTAAATAGATCTGTCAGGTCCATCAGATCCAATGTATCATTCAGGGCCCTCGTTTCTTTATTGACTGTGTGTATAGATGATCTATCCATTGTTGTAAGTGGAGTGTTAAAGTCCCCTGATATTACCACATTCTTATCAATGAGGTTGCTTATGTTTGTGAGTAATTCTTTTATGTATTTGGGGGCTCCTGTATTCAGCACATAGACATTTATAATTGTTAGCTCTTCCTGATGGATAGACCCTGTGACTATTATATAATGCCCTTCTTCATCTCTTGTTACAGCCTTTAATTTAAAGTCTAGTTTGTCTGATATAAGTATGGCTACTCCAGCTTTCTTTTGACTTCCAGTGGCATGATAAATAGTTCTCCATCCCCTCACTCTCACCTTCAGATTGAGAGTCTAAAATGTGTCTCTTGTAGACAGCAAATAGATGGGTCTTGTTTTTTTATCCATTCTGATACCCTATGTCTGTTGGTTGGCGCATTTAGTCCATTTACATTCAGTGTTATTATATAAAGATATGGGTTTAGAGTCATTGTGATGTCCGTAGGTTTCATGCTTGTAGCGATGTCTCTGGTACTTTGTCTCACAGGATCCCCCTTAGGATCTCTTGTAGGGCTGGTTTAGTGGTGACGAATTCCTTCAGTTTGTGTTTGTTTGGGAAGACCTTTATCTCTCCTTCTATTCTAAATGACAGACTTGCTGGATAAAGGATTCTCGGCTGCATATTTTTTCTGTTCATCACATTGAAGGTCTCCTGCCATTCCTTTCTGGCCTGCCAAGTTTCAGTAGAGAGATCGGTCACGAGTCTTATAGGTCTCCCTTTGTATGTTAGAGCACGTTTATCTCTAGCTGCTTTCAGAATTTTCTCTTTATCCTTGTATTTTGCCAGTTTCACTATGATATGTCATGCAGAACATCGATTCAAGTTACATCTGAAGGGAGTTCTCTGTGCCTCTTGGATTTCAATGCCTTTTTCCTTCCCCAGATCCGGGAAGTTCTCAGCTATTATTTCTTCAAGTACACCTTCAGCACCTTTCCCTCTCTCTTCCTCCTCTGGAATACCAATTATGTGTAGATTATTTCTCTTTAGTGCATCACTTAGTTCTCTAATTTTCCCCTCATACTCCTGGATTTTTTTATCTCTTTCTCTCAGCTTCTTCTTTTTTCATAATTTTATCTTCTAGTTCACCTATTCTCTCCTCTGCCTCTTCAATCCAAGCCATCGTTGTCTCCATTTTATTTTGCAACTCCTTGATAGCATTTTTTAGCTCCTCCTGGCTGTTCCTTAGTCCCTTGATCTCTGTAGAAAGAGATTCTCTGCTCTCCTTTATACTCTTTTCAAGCCCAGCGATTAATTTTATGACTATTATTCTAAATTCACTTTCTGTTATATTGTTTAAATCATTTTTGATCAGTTCATTAGCTGTCGTTATTTCCTGGACGTTTTTCTGAGGGGAATTCTTCCGTTTCATCATTTTGGATAGTCCCTGGAGTGGTGTGGGACTGCGGGGCCCTTTCCCTGTGTGTCTTGAATAACATGCATTGGTGAGCAGGGCCGCAGTCAGACCTGATGTCTGCCCCCAGCCCACCGCTGGGGCCACAGTCAGACTGGTGTGTGCCTTCTCTTCCCCTCTCCTAGGGGCGGGATTCACTGTGGGGTGGGGTGGCCCATCTGGGCTACTTGCACACCGCCAGGCTTGTGGTGCTGGGGATCTGGCGTTTTAGCTGGGGTGGATCGGTAAGCTGCACAGGGGCGGGAGGGGCAGGCTCAGCTCGCTTTTCCTTCGGAGATCTGCTTCCAGAGGGGCCCTGCAGTACCAGGAGGGAGTCAGACCCGCTGGAGGGATGTCTTAAATGACAAGTCATAAATGTCATAAATGTCATAAATGTCAGTGTTGTTTCACAGAGTTGAGTGTATGGTACTTTTCACTTTGGCCCCACAAGGGTTTTCAAAGACTTCTAAATTAGTGAAATCAGATGGTTGTTGAAAGATGGTTTCACCACTGTGTTTCAGAGATTTGAGTAGATGATACTTCCCTCAGTTTCCTGCATGGGATTTCAAACACTATTAACTTAAACAATATGTAATTGAAAGAATGTTTCCCCACAATGTTATTTGACAGAGTTGAGTATATGGCACTTTCTTCATAGGTTCCACATAGGTTTTCAAACATGTCTAACTTAGTGAAACCAGATATTAGTTGAAAGATTGTTTCTCCACAATATTTTTTCACAGTTCAGTATGTCACTTTCCTCATAGTTCCCTGCAAATGTTTTCAATAACTTCCAAGAGTGGGACCATATGTTAGTTGAAAGATGATTTTAACACACTGTTGTTTCACGGAGTTGAGTATATAATACTTCCCTCATAGTCCCCCGGAAGGGTTTTCAAACACTTCTAACCTAGTGAAACAAGATGTTAGTTGAAAGATAGTTTCACCACAGTGTTGTTTGACAGAGTTGAGCATATAGCACTTCTCTCATAGTTACCCAACTAAGTTTTCCATCAATTCTTAATTAGTAAAACCGAATGATGACAGATGGTTTCTCATCAGTCATTTTTCTCAGTCGTGTATATATCACTTTCTTCATAGTTTCCCTCATAGGTTTTGAAACACTTCTCAGTGGAAAAAGAGATGAGTTGAAAAATAGCTTAATTACGGAAAGTGCCACATATTCAATGCTGTGTAAGAACACTGTGGAGAAACACCTTTCAACTAACACCTTGCTTCACAAAGTTAGAAATGTTGTAATACTACACATAAAAGTATAACAAAAGCGCCATTGACTCAACTTTGTGAAATATCATCGTAGAGAAACCATCTTTCAAATAACGTCTGGTTCAACTCAGTTGGAAGTGTTTGAAAACCCTTGTGGTGCCTACACTGATTTGCCAGGTACTCAAACCTGTGAAACGCCAGTGTGGTGAAACCATCTATCAACTAACATCTGCTTTCACTATGTTCAAAATGTTTGAAAACCCATGTGAGGCCTAAACCAAAAGCGCCATATACTGAAGTGTGTGAAACACTGGGGGAAGCCACCTTGCAACTAACATCTTTTTTCACTAATTTAGAAGATTTTCAAAACCAATGCGGGGCTTATGCAGAAAGTGTCATATACTCAACTCTGAAAAAAACTATGTGGGAACATTCTTTCACCTAACATCTGGTGACAATAAGTGAGAACTGTTTGAAAACCTATTTGGAGCCCCCAACGTAAGTGCCATATGCTCAACTCTTTGAAACAACACTGTGGAGAAACAATCTTTCAACAAACATCTCATTTCACTAAGTTAGAAGTGTTTGAAACAGTATGTGGGACTATGCTGAAAGTGCCATATACTCAAATCCTTCAAACTGCACTTTGCGGAAACCATATTTCAACTAACATCTCATTTCACTAAGTTAGAAGCATTTGAAAACCCACATGGGGCTATGATGAAAGTGCCATATACTCAACTCTGTCAAAGTACACTTTGCAGAAACCATCCTTCAACTAAAATCTTGTATCACTAAGTTAGAAGTGTTCGAAAACCTATGCAGGGAACCATATTGAAAGTGACATATACTGGACACTGTGAGAGAATACTGTGGAGAAACCATCTTTCAGCTAACATCTCATTTCACTAAGTTAGAAGTGTTTGAAAACCTATGCATAGCCTATGCAGAAAGTTGCATACACTGAACTCTGTGAAACAACACTGTGGGTAAAGCATCTTTCAACTAACCTCTGTTTTCATTTAGAAGTGTTTGAAAACCTATTCAAGGCCTACACGGAAGGTGCCATATATCCAACTCTGTGAAACAACAGTGTGGTGAAACTATCTTCCAACTAACATCAGGACTAAGTTAAAATTGTTTGAAAACTATGTGGGGCTTATGTGGAAAGTGCCATATATTATTAAACTCTGTGATACATTACAGTGGGAAAAAAATCTTTCAAATAACATCTTTTTTCACTAAATTAAAAATGTTTGAAAATGAATGCAGGGCTTACAGGACAAGAGCCAGATACTCAACACTATGAAACACTGTAAAGAAACAATCTTTCTTTTTTTTAATATTAAATTTATTGTCAAATTGGTTTCCATACAACACCCAGTTCTCATCCCAACAGGTGCCCTTCTCAATACCCATCACCCACCCTCCCTTCCCTCCCACCCCCCATCAACCCTCAGTTTGTTCTCAGTTTTTAAGAGTCTCTTATGGTTTGCCTCTCTCCCTCTCTAACCTCTTTTTTTCTTCCCCTCTCCCATGGTCTTCTGTTAAGTTTCTCAGAATCCACATAACAGTGAAAACATATGGTATCTGTCTTTCTCTGTATGACTTATTTCACTTAGCATAACACGCTCCAGTTCCATCCACGTTGCTACAAAAGGCCATATTTCATTCTTTCTCATTCGACTATTATCTTGTTTCATTAAGTTAGAAGTTTCTAGAAGTTTCATTAAGTTAAACCAATGCCAGGCCTAGGCGGAAAGTGCAATATACTCAACTTTGAGAAACAACACTGAGGTAAAACCGTCTTGCATCTACCGCCTAGTTTCACAAAGTTAGAAGGGTTTGAAAACCAATGTGGGGCCTACACGGAAAGTGCCATAACCTGAACTCTTTGAAACAACACTGTGGTGAAACGATCTTTCAACTACCATGGGGTTTCAGTATGCTAAATGTGTCTGAAAACTATGTGGGTCTATGAATAAAGTGCCATATATTCAACTCTGTCAAACAACACTGTGAGCCATCTTTAAACTAACATCTTGTTTCACTAATTTAGAAGTGTATGAAAACCTATGCAGGGAACTATGAGGGAAGTGCCTTACACTCAATTCTGTGAAACGACTCTGTGTTGAAATTATCCTTCAACTAACATCTCATTTCACAGAGTTAGATGCGTTTGAAAACCCATGTGGGGCCTATGTTGAAAGTGCCCCACAGTCAACTCTGTGTAACAACACTGTGGGGAATCTGTCTTTCAACTAACCTCTCATTCCACTTAGAAGTGTCTGAAAAGCTATGTGGGTTCTACACAGAAAGTGCCATATATTCAACTCTCTAAAACAACACTGTGGTGAAACCGTGTTTCAAATAACATCTGGGTTCACTTGATAGAAGTGTTTCAAAACCTATGTGGAACTTACATGAAAAGTGCCTTATAGTCTACCCTGTGAAACACTGTGGGATAATCATCTTTCAGCCTACATCTCCTTTCACAAACTTAGAAGTGCTTGAAAACCTATATGTGGCCTAGGCAGAAAGTTCCATATACTTGACATTGTGACACAACAATGAGGTGAGTCCATCTTTCAACTACCACCCCCTTTCACAAAGTTAGAAGTGTTTAAAAACCTATGTGGGGCTTATGCGTAAAGTGCCATTATACTCAATTCTGTCAAAGAGCATTTTGAGGAAACCATGATTCAACTAACATCTCATTTCACTAACTTAGAAGTTTTTTTGTTCATTTGTTTAATGTTTATTCATTTATTTTATAGTCTTTTATTTATGAAATTTGTTATCAAAATGGTTTCCATACAACACCCAGTGCTCATCCCAACAGGTGTCCTCCGCAATGCGCATCACCCACTTTCCCCTCCTCCCCACCCCCCTGTCAACACTCAGTTTGTACTTAGTACTTGTCTCTTATGGTTTTCCTCCTTCCCTCTCTGTAACGTTTTATCTTCCCCCTTCCCATCCCCCTGGTCTTCTGAGTTTCTCAGGATCCACATATGAGTGAAAATATGTGGTATCTTTCCTTCTCTGCCTGATGTATTTCACGTAGCATAACACTCTCCAGTTCCATCCACCTTGCTACAAAAGGCCATATTTCATTCTTTCTCATTACCACGTAGTATTGCATTGTGTATATAAACCACATCTTTATCCACTCGTCAGTTGATGGGCATCTAGGCTCTTTCCATAATTTGGCTATTGTTGAAAGTGCTGCTATAAATATTCGGGCACAAGTGCCCCTATGCGCGAGCACTCCTGTATCCCTTGGGTAAATTCCTAGCAGTGCTATTGCTGGGTCATAGGGTAGATCTATTTTTAATTTTTTGAGGAATATCCAGTTTTCCAAGCAGCTGCACCAGTTTGCATTCCCACCAACAGTGCAAGAGGGTTCCCGTTTCTCCACATCCTCCCTAGCATCTAAAGTCTCCTGATTTGTTCATTTTAGCCACTCTGACCGGCGTCAGGTGTATCTCAGCGTGATTTTGATTTGTATTTACCAGATGTGGAGTGACGTTGAGCATCTTTTCATGTGCCTGTTAGCCATCTGTATGTCTTCTTTAGAAAAGTGTCTATTCATGTCTTCTTCCCATTTCTTCACTGGGTTATTTGTTTTTTGGGTGTGGAGTTTGGTGAGTTCTTTATAGATTTTGGAGACTAGCCCTTTGTCTGATATATCATTTGCAAATATCTTTTCCCATTCTGTTGGTTGCCTTTTAGTTTTGTTGATTATTTCCATTGCAGTGCAGAAGATTTTTATCTTCATGAGGACCCAATAGTTCATTTTTTTCTTTTAATTCCCTTGTCTTTGGAGATGTGTTGAGTAATGAATTGCTGTGCCTGAGGTCAAAGAGGTTTTTTCTTGCTTTCTCCTCTAGGTTTTGGATGGTTTCCTTTCTCACATTCAGGTCCTTTATCCATTTTGAGTTTATTTTT
Organism: Acinonyx jubatus; assembly: GCF_027475565.1. Lineage (NCBI taxonomy): Eukaryota > Metazoa > Chordata > Mammalia > Carnivora > Felidae > Acinonyx > Acinonyx jubatus. Next base: position 50,259,244 of record NC_069389.1, read on the forward strand.
GTGAATAGAGAAAGAATGTGCTCTAGTTTAATTCTTCTGCATGTGGTTGTGAAATTCACCCAGCACCATTTCTTAAACTGTTTTTTTTCCATTGGATATTCTTTCCTGCTTTGTCAAAGATTAGGTCTTTTGTGGTTCCATAAAAATTTTAGTATTTCTTATTATAGCTTTATGAAGAATGCTGGTGAAATTTTGATTGGGATTGTATTGAATGGGTTCATTGCTTTGGGTAGTATTGACATTTTAACAATATGGATTCTTCCAATCCATGAGCATGGAATGTTTTCCCATTTCTTTGTATCTTCTTCAATTTCCTTCACAAGATTTCTATAGTTTTCAGCATACAGGTCTTTTAAATTTTTGGTTAACTTTATTCCTAGGTATTTTATGATTCTTGGTGCAATTGTGAATGGGATAAGTTTCTTTGTTGTTCTGTTGCTTCATTATTTGTGTATAAGAGTGCAACTGATTACTGTGCATTAATTTTGTGTCCTGTGACTTTGTTGAATTCATGTATCACTTCTAGCAGACCTTTGGTGGAGTCTATCGGGTTTTCCATGTAGAGTATCATGTCATGTGCAAAAAGTGAAAGCTTGACTTCATCTTTGCCAATTTTGATGCTTTTGATTTTCTTTAGTTGTCTGCTGATGCTAGAAATCCAACACTATATTAAACAGTGATGAGAGTGGACATCCCTGTCATGTCGATCTCAGGGGGAAAACTCAGTTTTTCCCCATTGATGATATTTGCTGTGAGCTTTTCATAATTGGCTATTATGATGTTTAAGTATGTTCCTTCTATCCCAGCTTTCTCAATGGTTTTTATTAAGAAATGATGCTGAATTTTGTCAAATTCTTTTTCTGCATCAATTGACAGGATCGTATGGTTCTTTTTTCTTTTATTAATGTGATGTATCACATTGATTGATTTGTAAATGTTGAACCAGCCCTGTAGCCCAGGAATGAATCCCACCTGATCATGGTGAATAATTCTTTTTATATGCTGTTGAATTCAATTTGCTAGTATCTTGTTGAGAATTTTTGCATCCATATTCACCACGGATATTGGCCTGTAGTTCTCCTTTTTGCTGGGTCTCTGAATGGTTTAGGGAATAAAAGGAATGCTGGCTTCATAGAATGAGTCTGGAAGTTTTCCTTCCCTTTCTATTTTTTGTAACAGCTTGAGAAGGATAGGTATTATCTCTGCTTGAAATGTCTGGTAGAATTCTCCAGGGAAGCCATCGGTCCTGGACTCTTATTTGTTGGGAGATTTTTGATAACTGATTCAATTTATTCACTGGTTATGGGTTTGTTCAAATTTTCTATTTATTCCTGTTTGAGTTTTGGAAGTGTTTGGGTGCTTGGGATTTGTCCATTTCTTGTAGGTTGTCCAATTTGTTGGCATATCATTTTTCATAATATTCCTCGATAATTGCTTGTATTTATGAGGGATTGGTTGTAATAATTCCATTTTCATTCATGATTATATCTATTTGGGTCATCTGCCTTTTCTTATGAGAAGCCTGGCTAGAGGTTTATCAATTTTGTTTCAAAAAACAAACTCTTGGTTTTATTGATCAGCTCTACAGTTTTTTTTAGATTCTATATTGTTTATTTCTGCTCTGATCTTTATTATTTCTCTTCTGCTGGGTTTGGGGTGTCTTTGCTGTTCTGCTTCTATTTCCTTGGGGTGTGCTGTCAGATTTTATATTTGGGATTTTTCTTGTTTCTTGAGATAAGCCTGAATTGCAATGTATTTTCCTCTTAGAACTGTCTTCGTTGCATCCAAAAGCGTTGAATTGTTGTATTTTTGTTTTCATTTGTTTCCATATGTTTTTTAATTTCTTCTCTAATTGCCTGGTTGACCCATTCGTGTTCTCTAACCTCCATGCTTTTGGAGGTTTTCCAGACTTTTTCCTGTGTTTCATTTCAAGTTTCTTAACACTGTGGTCTGAAAGTGTACATGGTATGATCTCCATTCTTTTCTACCTATTAAGGGATGTTTTGTGACCCAGTGTTTAATCTATCTTGGAGAAGGTTCAATGTGCACTCGAGAAGAAAGTATATTCTGTTGCTTTGGGATGCAGAGTTGTAAATATATCTGTCAAGTCCATCTGATCCAATGTATCATTCAGGGCCCTTGTTTGTTTATTTATTCTCTGATAGATGTTCTATCGATTGTTGTAGGTGGAGTATTAAAGTCTCCTGCAATTACCACATTTTTATCAATAAGGTTTCTTATGTTTGTGATTAATTGTTTTATATATTTGGGGGCTCCTAGATTCGATGCATAGACATTTATCGTTGTTAGCTCTTCCTGATGGATAAACCCTGTAATTATTACATAATGCCCCTTTTCATCTCTTATTACAACCTTTAACTTAAAGTTTAGTTTGTCTGATATAAGTATGGCTACTCCAGCTTTCTTTTGACTTCCAGTAACATGACAGTTCTCATTCCCCTCACTTTCAATCTGAAGGTGTCCTCAGGTCTAAAATGAGTCTCTTGTAGGCAGCAAATAGATGGGTCTTGTTTTTTTATCCATTCTGATACCCTATGTCTTTCAGTTGGAGCATTTAGTCCATTTACATTCAGTGTTATTATAGAAATATATGGGTTTAGAGTCATTGTGATGTCTGTAGGTTTCATGCTTGTAGTGGTGTCTCTGGTACTTTGTGGTCCTTGCAACATTTCACTCACAGAATCCCCCTTAGGATCTCTCGTAGGGCTGGTTTAGTGGTGATGAATTCCTTCAGTTTTTGTTTGTGTGGGAAAACCTTTATCTCTCCTTCTATTCTGAATGAGAGACTTGTTGGGTAAAGGATTCTTGGCTACATATTTTTTCTGTTCATCACATTAAAGAATTCCTGCCATTCCTTTCTGCCTGCCAAGTTTCAATAGATAGGTCTGCATCTACCCTTATATGTGTACCTTTGTATGTTAAGGACTGTTTATCCCTAACTGTTTTCAGAATTCTCTTTGTCCTTGTATTTTGTCAGTTTCACTATGATATGTCATGCAGAAGATCGATTCAAGTTACATCTGAAGGGAGTTCTCTGTGCCTCTTTGATTTCAATGCCTGTTTCCTTCCCCATATCAGGGAAGTCCTCAGCTATAATTTGTTCAAGTACACCTTCATCCCCTTTATCTTTCTCTTATTCTTCTGGAATTCCTATGATATGGATATTGTTCCGTTTTATTGCATCACTTAGTTCTCTAATTCACCCCCCATACCCCTGGATTTTTTTGTTTTTCTTTTCTCAGCTTCCTCTTTTTCCAAATTTATCACCTATTCTCTCCTCTGCCTCTTCAGTCTGCAATGTGGCAGACTCCATTTTATTTTGCACCTCATTTATACCACTTTTTAATTCCTCATGACCATTTCTTCATCCCTTGATCTCTGTAGTGATAGATTCCCTGCTGTCCTCTATGCTTTTTTAAGCGCAACAATTAATTTCATGATTATTATGTCAAATCCTCATTCCGTTATATTGCTTAAATCGGTTTTGATTAATTCGTTACCTGATGCTATTTTGCGGAATTTCTTTTGAAGAGAGTTCTTCCGTTTCATCATTTTGGCTAGTTTTTTTGTCCCTTATGCGTTCTAAAAGCTTGTTGTGTGCTCTGCACCTGTGAGCACTGTAATATTAAAGGAGGGTCATAGACTGTCCAGAGCCTAGCCCTTCAGGAGGTGTTTTTTCCAGAGATTATTACTTGTTCTTTGTTGTGTTTGGTTATTTTATTACTCTACTCGTAGTGATATTTTGGACCCTCCTCCACCAGGTGTTCTTTGATTTGTTCCTTGGAGTAGCACTGCAATGGAAAACAGACAAATAGGAGACAAAAACATGCAAACACATGCACAAATAACACAAACAAACAAACAAAACAACCTAAAGACTAAAAACAAAAAAAACCTAAAAACACTGACTACAAATAAAGAAGACGTTGGAGGCAGTGCTGATGGAAGAGCACATACAAAGAGAGAAATGACAGGGAGAGGAGAAAAAATAAACATTTATTAGGCAGAGAGACTAAAAACCTTAATCCAGAGAGAGAGAAAGGAAAATACAGAAGGAGGTGGGGAAAACAAAATGAAGATAAAGTTACCCAGACAGAGAAACTATATTGCTTGATTATTCTAGAGAGAGAGAACTAAGTGTAAGGAAGGAGGTGTAGAACATGTGTTAACACAATGGATTAAATGTGTCTGTTTAGACAGACCAATAACCAGAATAACCAACTTAGGGGAGGGAAGAGATAAAGAGGAGAAATGGGTGGGTAGAATATATCTATATATCCCGAATTGACCTAGAGTTAATCCAGGCAATGCTACATTGCTTGTCCGCAGGAGCTGTCCACAGGGTCAATGCTGCTCAGGTGGATATGCAGTTACCCAGTGTAAAGGGGCTTGGTTTGGCGTTTTCTGGACACACCTCTATTATGGGCCCTGGGAGTGATCCCTGAGGCCCTGCCTTGGTGATGGTGGTGGTGGGGGGGAATGGTTATTCCCCAGTCTCTTCTCCATGGAGCTGGACCTGGTAGACTCCGTTCTAGTTGTTCTCACTGTGCCATGGGCACAGATGGGGCATTCCCTCTCTCTCCACCAACTCCCCTGACCCTGCACTTGGCTAGGATTCAAAGTCCTGCTCTGTGTGCTCTGGAACTGGGGAAGTGCCTCTCAATGTGACCAGATATGTGGTCCCAGCTGGCTTTGTCTGTGCTGCCACACTTCAAGGAGGACAGCCTTCTACTGTGGACTGAGCCACTGCCCTTGCTGCCGCAAGCCCCCAGGGTGGCAGACGCAGGCAGCCTTTGTCTTTTCCCACAGCACTCCAGGGAAATGGCGGCCTTTTCTTCCTGCAGACTGTGCCTTCAGTCCAGCCACTGCACCTTGGGGTAGCAGACCCAGGCAGGTATCGTGCAGCCATCCAGGGAGGGAACCACTTTCTCCAGCTGCGAACTAAGCCTGTGACCTACCACTCCACCCAGGCCTGGCTCCCCTCCTCCCCAGGAGCATGATGAACAGGGAGCCGGCTCCAGTCAGAAGAAAACCCCACGTTAGATATTGGATTCCTCTCAGTCTCAGTCCAAAGTCCTTCTCCTTTCCAGATACGGTCCTGAACTTCCTCGCTGCTCTTTCTCTTCCCTTTGTCTCTCTGAAGAAGGGGGTACCTCCCCTCCATGCCCACACGACCTTTTTTTTTACTTCCCTCAGTTCGCAGTTTCCTATCTTTTTTCCAGCTTTCACATTTTCTTCCTAGTAGATTCAGTCTCTTTTCCTCCCAGGTTCTGGTGTTCAAAGTCCTTTGGTTTTGACACTACTTTGAGAGATGTTGGAAGTATGGATTCTCCTTACTTCTCTGCCATGTTGGCCCAAGTCCAGCAGTTAGAAGTGGTTGTAAACCTTTCCAGAGACTATGCAGAAAGTTCCATATCCACAACTCTGTCAAGCAGGGCGTTGGGGAAACTATTTTTCAACTAACATCTCGTTTCCTTAGGTTAAAATTGTTTGAAAACAAATGTGAGGCCTACACCGAAAGTGTCATATACTCAACTCTATGAAACACTGTGGGGAAACCATCTTTCAACTAACCTCTCATTTCACTAAGATAGAAGTGCTGGAAAACTATCCAGGGCCTATGCAGTAAGTGCTATACACTCACCTCTGTGAATCACTGTGGTGAAACCATCATTCAACTAACCTTTCGTTTCACTAAGTTAGAAGTGTTTGAAAACTTATGTGGAGCCTACATGGAAAGTTGCATACACAGAACTCTGAAACAATACTGTGGGTAAAGCATCTTTCAGTTAACATCTGTTTTCACTAACAAGTGGTTGAAAACTTATGTGAGGCTTAAACGGAAAGTGACATATTTCCAAATCTGTGAAACAACAGTGTGGTGAAACCATCTTTCAACTAATATCTGGTTTGACTAAGTAAAAAAATGTTTGGAGGGAGGGGCAGGAAAGCATGATGGAGAAGTAGAGAGTTCCATACTTCCCATGTCTATCAAACAAAGAAGTGCTGGAGAGGAAGATGGCGGTGTAGGAGGACGCTGGGCTCACCGCGTTCTGCTGACCACTAAGATTCCACCCACATCTGCCTAAATAACCCAGAAAACTGCTAGAAGACTAGCATAAAGGACTCTCTGGATCCAAGCGTAGACAAGAGGCCCACGGAAGAGGGTAGGAAGGGTGGAGAGGCGGTGCACACTACATGGACTGGCGGGAGGGAGCCAGGGTGGTGGAGGGGCAGCCCGCCTGGTAAGGCAGAGCCCCCGAGTCTGGCTTGCAAAAGAGGAGGGGCCAGATGGAGTGTGTTCTGATAGCCAGCCAGGACTTAATATCTGGAATGTTATAAGTCACCAGCTCTGCTCCGAGAGCAAGAGGGCTAGAGGACACTGTGAGGGAGAGTTGTTGAGCCCCAGAGGACAGAGCTCAGCTTGGCATGGAACAAAGGCGCTCACCAGCTCCATCTCCCTCACCCATCCCCCAGCCAAAATCCCAAAGGGAACCAGTTCCCATCACGGAACTTGCTTGCACTGCTCAAACACCTAACGTTGTGCTTCTGTGGATCCATCCTTCCAACGGGTCTGCCTCCCTCCTGGTGCTGCAGGCCCCTCCCAAAGCAGACCACTGAGGGCAAAACGAGCTGAGTCTGCCCCTCTTGCCCCTGTGCACCTTGCAGATTCACCCTGGCTAATACGCCAGATCCCATCGAAGCAGCACCACAAGCCTGGCAGTATGCAAGTATCCCATACAGGGGCCACACCACTCCACAATGAGTCCTGCCCCTGGGAAAGGGGAAGATAAGGTACACACCAGTCTGTGGCCCCAGTGGTGGGCAGGGGGCAGACATCAGGTCTGACTGCGGCCCCACCCACCAATGCAAGTTACTCCAGACAGCACAGAGGAAGAGCCCTGCAGCTCCACGCCACTACAGGGACTATCCAAAATGATGAAATGGAAGAATTCTCCTCAAAAGAAACTCCAGGAAGTAGTGACAGCTAACAAACTGATCAAAAATGATTTAAGCAATGTAGCAGAAAATGAATTTAAAATAATAGTCATAAAATTAATTGCTGGTCCTGAAAAAAGTAGAGAGGACAGTAAAGAATCTATTACTACAGAGATCAAGGGATTAAGAAACAGTCAGGAGGAGCTAAAAAATGCTATAAATGAGCTGCAAAATAAAATGGAGGTGACCACAGCTCGGATTGAAGAGGCAGAGGAGAGAATAGGTGAATTAGAAGATAAAATTATGGAAAAAGAGGAAGCTGAGAAAAAGAAAGATAAAAGAATCCAGGAGTATGAGGGGAGAATTAGAGAACTAAGTGACACAATTAAACGTAATAACATATGCATAATTGGGATTCCAGAGAAGGAAGAGAGAGGGAAAGGTGCTGAAGGTATACCTGAAGAAATCACAGCTGACAACTTCCCTGATCTGGGGAAGGAAAGGGCATTGAAATCCAAGAGGCACAGAGAACTCCATTCAGACATAACTTGAATCTACCTTCGGCATGACATATCATAGTCAAACCGGCAAAATACAAGGATAAAGAGAAAATTCTGAAAGCAGCTAAGGATAAACATGCTCTAACATATAAAGGGAGATAAGACTAGTGACGGATTTATCTACTGAACCTTGGCAGGACAGAAAGGAATGGCAGGAGATCTTCAATGTGATGAACAGAAAAAATATGCAGCCGAGAATCCTTTATCCAGCAAGTCTGTCATTTAGAATAGAGATAAAGGTCTTCCCAAATAAAAACTGAAGGAATTCACCACCACTAAACCAGCCCTACAAGAGATCCTAAGGGGGATCCTGTGAGACAAGGTACCAGAGACATCACTACAAGCATGAAACCTACAGACATCACAATGACTCTAAACCCATATCTTTCTATAATAGCACTGAATGTAAATGGACTAAATGTGCCTACCAAAAGACATAAGGTATCAGAATGGATAAAAAAAACAAGACCCATCTATTTGCTGTCTACAAGAGACTCATTTTAGACCTGAGGACACCTTCAGATTGAGAGTGAGGGGATGGAGAACTATCTATCATGCTACTGGAAGCCAAAAGAAAGCTGGAGTAGCCATACTTATATCAGACAAACTAGACTTTAAATTACGGACTGTAACAAGAGATGAAGAAGGGCATTATATAATAATTACAGGGTCTATCCATCAGGAAGAGCTGACAAAGATAAATGTCTATGCACCGAATCTGGGAGCCCCCAAATATATAAAACAATCACAAACATAAGAAATCTTATTGATAAGAATGTAGTAATTTCAGGGGACTTTAATACTCCACTTACATCAATGGACAAATCATCTAGACACAGAATCAGTAAAGAAACAAGGGCCCTGAATGATACATTGGACCAGATGGACTTGACAGATATACTGAGAACTCTACATCCCAAGGAAGCAAAATATACTTTCTTCTGGAGTGCAAATGCAACATTCCCCAAGATTGATCATATAGTTCTAAAAATAGTTCTCAATAAATATAAAATATGTATAAAATATAAAAGAATATAAATAAATATAAAATAATTGAGATCATATCATGCACACTTTCAGACCACAATGCTGTGAAACTTGAAATCAACCATAGGACAAAGTCTGAAAAAACTCCAAAAACATGACGGATAAAGAACACCCTACTAAAGAACGAATGGGTTAATCAGGCAATTAGAAAACAAATTAAAAGATACATGGAAACAAAATAAAATGAAAATACAGTAATTCAAACCCTTTGGGATGAAATAAATGCTGTCTTTGGAGGAAAATACATTGCAATCCAGGCTTATCTCAAGAAACAAGAAAAATCCCAAATACAAAATCTAACAGCACACCAAAAGGAACTAGAGGCAGAACAGCAAAGACACTCAGAACCCAGAAGAAGAAGAGAAATAATAAAGATCAGAGCAGAAATAAACAATATAGAATCTAAAAAAAAAAGTAGAACAGATCAATGAAACCAAGAGTTGGTTTTTCAAAAAAATAATCAAAATTGAGAAACCTCTAGCCAGGCTTCTCAAAAAGAAAAGGGAGATGACCCAAATAGATAAAATCATGAATTAAAATGGAATTGTTACAACCAGTCCCGTAGAAATACAAGCAATTATCAGGGAATACTATGCAAAGTGGTATGCCATCAGAGTAGACAACCTGGAAGACATGGACAAATTCGTAAACACCCACACACTACCAAAATTCAAAAAGGAATAAATAGAAAATTTGAACAGTCCCATAACCAGTGAAGAAATTGAATCAATCAAAAATCTCCCAACAAATAACAGTCCATGACCAGATGGCTTCCCTGGGGAATTCTACCAGCCATTTAAATCAGAGTTAATACCTATTCTCCTCAAGCTGTTACAAAAAAAATAGAAAGGGAAGGAACTTCTAGACTCATTCAATGAAGTCAGCATTACTTTGAATCCAAAACCAGACAGAGACCCAGAAAAAAAGATAACTTCATGCCAGAATCCCTGATGAATGGGGATGCAAAAATCCTCAACAAGATACTAAGAAATCGAATTCAACAACATATAAAAAGTATTATTCACCATTATCAAGTGGGTTCATTCCTGGGCTGCATGGCTGATTCAATATTTGCAAATCAATCAATGAGATACATCACATTAATAAAAGTTAAGAACTATATGGTTCTGTCATGCAGAACCATGCAGAAACTGCATTTTTTTTTAGGATTATTTTCCTATTTTCTTTTTTTAATATGAAATTTATTGTCAAATTGGTTTCTGTACCATACCCCGTGCTCATACTAAAAGATGCCGTCTCAATGCCCATCACCCACTTTCCCCTACCTCCCACCCCCATCAATCCTCAGTTTATTCTTAGTTTTTAAGTCTCTTATGGTTTGCCTCCCTCCCACTTTATTTTTTCCTTCCCCTCCCCCATAGTCTTCTGTTAAGTTTCTCAGGATCCACATAACAGTGAAAATATATAGTATCTTTCTTTCTCTGTATGACTTATTTCACTTAGCATAACACTCTCCAGTTCCATCCACATTGTTACAAAAGGCCATATTTCATTCTTTCTCATTGCCATGTAGTATTCCATTGTGTATATAAACCACAATTTCTTTATCCATTCATCAGTTGATGGACATTTAGGCTCTTTCCATAATTTGACTATTGTTGAGAGTGCTGCTATAAAATTGGGGTACAATTGTCCCTATGCATCAGCACTCCTGTATCCCTTGGGTAAATTCCTAGCAGTGCTATTGCTGGGTCATAGGGTATATATATTTTTATTTTTTTCAAAACCTCCATACTGTTTTCCAGAATGGCTGCACCAGTTTGCATTCCCACCAACAGTGCAACAGGGTTCCTGTTTCTCCACATACTCTCCAGCGTCTATAATCTCCTGATTTGTTCATTTTAGCCACTATGAATGGTGTGAGCTGGTATCTGAGTGTGGTTTTGATTTGTATTTCCCTGATGAAGAGTGACGTTGAGCATCTTTTCATGTGCCTGTTGGCCATCCAGATGTCTTCTTTACAGAAGTGTCTATTCATGTTTTCTGCCCATTTCTTCACTGGATTATTTGTTTTTTGGGTATGGAATTTGGTGAGCTCATTATAGATTTTGGATACTATCCCTTTGTCCGATATATCATTTGCAAATATCTTTTCCCATTCCATTGGTTGCCTTTCAGTTTTGTTGATTGTTTCCTTTGCAGTGCAGAATCTTTTTATCTTCATGAGTTCCCAATAGTTCGTTTTTGCTTTTAATTCCCTTACCTTTGGAGATGTGTTGAGTAAGGAATTGCTGTACCTGAGGTCAAAGAGGTTTTCCCCTGCTTTCTCCTCTAGGGTTTTGATGGTTTACTATCTCACATTCAGGTCCTTTATCCATTTTGAGTTTGTTTTTGTGAATGGTGTAAGAAAGTGGTCTAGTTTCATCCTTCTGCATGTGGCTGTCCAGTTCTCCCAGCACCATGTGTTAAAGAGACTGTCTTTTTTCCATTGGATATTCTTTCCTGCTTTGTCAATGATTAGTTGGCCATACTTTTTGGGTCGAATTCTCGAGTCTCTATTCTATTCCCTTGGTCTATGTGTCTGCTTATGTGCCAATACCATGCTGTCTTAATGATTACAACTTTGTAGTAGAGGCTAAAATATGGGATTGTGATTCCTCCCGCTCTGGTCTTCTTCAAGATTACTTTGGCTCTTCAGGGTCTTTTGTGGTTCCATACAGATATTAGGATTGCTTGTTCTAGCTTCGTGAAGAATGCTGGTGCAATTTTGATTGGGATTGCATTGTATGTGTAGATAGTGTTGGGAAGTATTGACATTTTAACAATATTTATTTTTCCAATCCATGAGCATGGAATGTTTTTCCATTTCCTTGTATCTTCTTCAATTTCCTTCATAAGCTTTCTATAGTTTTCATCATACAGATATTTTACATCTTTGGTTAGGTTTATTCCTACGTATTTTATGCTTCTTGGTGCAATTGTGAATGGAATCAGTTTCTTCATTTGTCTTCTTGTTGCTTCATTATTAGTGTATAAGAAAACAACTGATTTCTGTACATTAATTTTGTATCCTGCGACTTTGCTGAATTCATGTATCAGTTCTAGTAGACTTTTGGTGGAGAAAATGAATTTGACAAAACACAGCATCCTTTCTTGATGAAAATACCAAAGAAAGTCGGGATAAAGAGTTGGGATAGAACATACTTAAACATCATAAGAGCCATTTATGAAAAGCACACAGCTAATATCATCCTCAATGGGAAAAACCTGAGAGCTTTCCCCCTGAGATCAGGAACACTACAGGGATGGCCATTCTCACCACTGTTTTTTAACATAGTATTGGAAGTCCTAGCATCAGCAGTAAGACAAAAAAATGAAATAAATGTCATCAAAATTGGCAAAGATGAAGTCAAACTTTCACTTTTTGCAGACGACATGATCACTGCATGGAAAACCCGACAGACTCCTCCAAAAGTCTCCTGGAACTCATACATGAGTTCACCAAAGTCGAAGGGTACAAAATTAATGCACAGAAATCAGTTGCATTTTATGCACCAATAATGAAGGAACAGAAAGACAAATTAAGAAACTGATCCCATTCACAATTGCACCAAGAACCATAAAATGCCTAGGAATAAACCTAACCTATGATGTAACTTATCTGTATGCTGAAAACTATTGAAATCTTATGAAGGAAATTGAAGAAACAACGAAATAGAAAAACATTCCATGCTCATGGATTGCAAGAATAAATATTGTTAAAATGTCAATACTACCCAAAGCAATCTACATATTCAATGCAATCCCAATCAAAGTTGCACCAGAAGTCTTCTCAAAGCTAGAAAAAGCAATCCTAAGATTTTTATGGAACCACAAAAGGCCCCGAATAGCCAAAGTAATTTTGAAGAAGAAGACCAGAGCGGGAGGCATCACAATCCCAGTTTTTAGCATCTACTACAAAGCGGTAATCATCAAGATAGTATGCTACTGGCACAAAAGCAGACACATAGACCAATGGAATAGAATAGAGATTCGAGAATTGGACCCACAAAATTATGGCCAACTAATCGTTGACAAAGCAGGAAAGAATATCCAATGGAAAAAAGTCTCTTTAACAAATGGTGTGAGGAGAACCTCACAGCAACATGAAGAAGAATGAAACTAGACAACTTTCTTACACCATACACAAAAATAAACTCAAAATGGATGAAGGACCTAAATGTGAGACAAGAAACCATCAGAACCCTAGAGAAGAAAGCAGGAAAAAACCTTGACCTCAGCTGCAGCAATTTCTTGCTCAACATATCTCCAAAGGTAAGGGAATTAAAAGCAAAAATTAATTATTGGGACCTCATGAAGATAAAAAGCTTTTCCACTGCAAAGGAAACAATCAACAAAACTAAAAGGCCACTGACATAATGGGAAAATATATTTACAAATGACATATTGGAAAAAGGGTAGAATTCAAAATCTATAAAGAACTCAATAAAATCCACCCCCAAAAAATACATAATCCAGTGAAGAAACGGGCAGAAGACATGAATAGACACTTTTGCAAAGAAAACATCCAGTTGGCCAAGAGACACATGGAACATCACTTCTCATCAAGTTCAACATCACTTCTCATCAAGGAAATACAGATCAAGAATACAATGAGATATCACCTCACGCTGGTCAGACTGGCTAAAATGATCAAATTAGAAGACTATAGATGTTATTGAAGATGTGGAGAAATGGGAACCCTCTTGCACTGCTTGTGGGAATGCAAACTGCTGTACCCACTCTGGAAAACAGTGTGGAAGTTCCTCAAATATTAAAAATAGAACTGCCCTATGACTCAGCAATAGCACTGCTAGGAATCTACCCAAAGAATACAGGAGTGCTGATGCATAGGGGCACATGTACCCCAATATTTGTAGCAGCACTTTCAATAGTGGTCAAATTATGGAAAGCGCCTAAACGTCCATCAACTGATAAATGGATTAAGATGTGGTTTATGCATAAAATGGAATACAACTTGTCAATGAGGAAGAATGAAATCTGGCCATTTGCAGCAACATGGATGGAACTGGAGGGTATTATGCAATGTGAAATAAGCCAGGCAGAGAAAGACAAACACCATATGTTTTCACTCATATGTGGATCATAAGAAACTTAGACCATGGGGGAGGGGAAGAAAAAAAGAGGTTAGAGAGGGAGGGAGGCAAACCATAAGAGACTCTTAATGACTGAAAACAAACTAAGGGTAGATGGGGGTGGGGGAGAGGGGAAAGTGGGTGATGGGCAGGGAGGAGGGCACTTAGGATGAGTATGGGGTATTGTATGGAAACCAATTTGAAAATAAATTATATTAAAAAATTGTTTGAAAACTATGCGGGGCTTCTGCAGCAAGTGCCACATATTCAAAGCTGTGATACATTACAGTGGGGAAACCATCTTTCGACTAACATCTTGTTTCACAAAGTTAGAAGGGTTTGAAAACCATTGTGGGGCCTACACGGAAAGTGCCATAACCTGAACTCTTTGAAACAGCACTGTGTTGAAACCATGTTTCAACAAACATGGGGTTTCACTATGTTAAATGTGTTTGAAAATGATGTGAGCCTATGCATAATGTGCTGTATATTCAACTCTATCAAATAACTCTGTGGGCCATCTTTCAGCTAACATCTTGTTTCACTAATTTAGAAGGGTATAGAGCCTATGTAAGGAACTATGAGGAAAGTGCCTTACACTCTACTCTGTGAAACAACACTGTGGTGAAACTATCCTTCAACTAACATGTGGTGCCACTATGGTAAATCTGTTTGAAAACTATGAGGGCCAATGTAGAAAGTTCCATAGATTCAACTCTGTGCTGCAACAGGTTTGTGAAACCATCTTTCAACTAATATCTTGATTCACTATGTTAGAAGTGATTAAAAAACCATGTGGGGTCTAGGGGGAAAGTGCCCTATACTCTATTCTGTCAAACTGCACTTTGCAGAAACCACCTTTCAACTAACATCTGGTTTCACTAAGAAGTGTTTGACACCCCATGCAGGGCCAATGTGGATAGTAGCATATACTCAACTTTGTCAAAGTGCACTTTGCCAAAGACCATCTTTCAACTAACATCGTGTATCACTAAGTTAGAAGGGTTCAAAAACCTATTCAGGGAACCATGTGGAAAGTGACATATACTGGACACTGTGAGAGAATAGTGTGGAGAAACCATCTTTCAACTAACATCTTGTTTCACTGTTTGAAAAAGTAAGTGACAAACTCTAAGGCAAGTGCCATATAGTCAACTCTGTGAAGTCACTTTCTGGAGGAACCATCTTTCATCTAATCCCTTGTTTTACTAAAAAGTATTTGAACACCTATGTGGACAGTGACATGTACTCAACTTTGTGATAAAAACATAGCGGAAAAACAACCTTTCAAATAGTGCCTTGGTTCACTAAGTTAGAAGTGTTTGAAAATCTAGGTCTAAATGTAAAATGAGAGTGCTATATGCTCAACTCGTTGAATTAAAACCTTCAACCATCCTTCAACTAACGTCTTGTTTGAAAGTTAGAAGTGTTTGGAAACATTTCCAGAGAACTATATATAAGGAAAGTGCCACAGTCTTAACTCTGTGGAAAAAAACACAATGGAGAAATGGTCTTTCAACCAACTTCTTGTTTCACTGGGTCAGACTTGTTGGAGAATCTATGCAAGGAACTATAAGGAAACTGCCCTATAATCAACTTTGTGAAATAACAGTGTGGGAAAACCACCTTTCCGCTAACACCTTTTTTCACTAGGTTAGGTATTTGATAACTTACACTGGGAACTATAAAGAAAGGGCCATATGCTCAACTCTGAAAAAACACAGTGGGGAAACCACCTTTCAACCAACTTCTTGTTTCAGTAAGTTAGGTGTCTTTGACTCCCTATGCAGGCAAGTATAAGGAAAGTGCCATGAACTCCTCTCTGTGAATCCACACCATGGAGAAAGCTTCTTTCAACTACCTGTTTCCTTCACAGTGTTGGAAGTGTTTGAGAAAATATGCATGGAAGTATACGGAAAGTGTCATGTACTTTACTTTGTGAAACAACACTGTACAGAATCCATCTTTCAAGTCATTCCTTGTGTCTGAAACTACTTTTCAAAAATCAAGTGACATCATATAGGGAAAGTGCCATATCCACACTCTGTGAAACAACACTGGGGGGAACCCATCTTTCAACTAACATCACGTTTCAGTAAGTTGAACTCTAAGAAAATAACACTGGGGAACAGGCCTTTCAACCAACTTCTTGTTGAACCAACTTCTTAGCTAGACATGTTTGAAAACCTGTGCGAAGAATTATAAGAAAAGTGCCATATGCTCCGTTCTGAAAAATGATACTGTGGAAGAACCCATGTTTCAAATAACTTTTTGTTTCACTGAGTCAGAAGTCTTTCAAAACCTATGCAGAAAATATAGGGGAATGGCATAGAATCACCACTGTGAAATAACATTGTGGAGGAACCATTCTTCAACTAATTTCTTGTTTCACTATGTAACAAGTGTCAGAACACCTATGCAAGCAACTATGAGGAAAGTGCCATATACCTAACTCTGTGAAGAAATGCCATGGGGCAACTAACATTTTGTTTCACTACCTTAGAAGTGTTTAAAATGTAAGTGGTGAACTCTAAGTCAAGCGCTTAGAGTTGTGCCATATTTGACACTGTGAAACAACAGTGTGGAGAAAGCGTTTTTAAATTAACATAGTGTTTCATTGAGTGAGAAGTGTTTGAACACCTATGCGAGAACGAATAAGGAAAGTTCCATATACTAAACTCTGTGAAAAAACACTGTGGAGAAAGCATCTTTCAACTAACTTCTTCTTTCCCCAACTGAGAAGTGTTTGAAAATCTAGGCCTAAATGTATAATGACAGTACCATACACTCAACTCCTTGAAATAAAACCATGGAGAAACCATCTTTCAAATATCTTCTTTCACTAAATTAAGAATGTCTGAAAACCTATGCAAGGAACTCTAAGGAAAGTGCCATATCCTCAACTCTGTGAAACAACCATGTTGATAAACTGCCTTTCAACTAACACACCAAAGTAGCATCTTGTTTCACATACACCGCACTACAACCAACATTTAGCCAACACTCGCCAAGGTGTACACACCAAACACACTCCACAAACCTACATCTTACACACCACAAACACCACACTTCAACCTCCCACAGTGCCTAGGGAACACATAAACACCAAACATATCACACAGAGAGAGAACATACCATACCGCAAGTACCACACACATTCAAACCTCCTATGTACAACATTTTTATACTGCTTAAAAATTGCATGGGACACACCCCATATATAAATGACATGCACAATTTACATGTAACATACCCAACCTACTACATCACATACACAAAATATCCATCACACAGTCCAAACACCACACACACGCAACACTACCTATATAGCACACATATTCCACACACACACTTCACATATACCATGCACAGAAATGGACACACCACACATACCCCAGATACATACTGCTTATAAACCACATACACACGCCCTTTCCATACACCACACACTTAACAAACACAACACCCCAGTGCTCCACATATACCGTGCTACATCTCTGCTGCCCCTATCTGCAGATGGGATGGCAGGAGAGACATCCAAAGCCAGGGATTTTCCTCTCTATTTGAGGGAATAATGGAGATGTCATGATGACAGTGCTTCAGGTGTGGCCTGGAGAGAAGTCCCTTTACCAAAGCCTATGGCTGCTTCTAATTCCTGAGAGAGTCAACTTGCTAAAAGATTGTGCTAGTCACTTCATTCACAACAGTCTGCCATTCCCATCTATGATGAAGAACTCTAGCACGCTATCAGTTTGAACCCCTTTGCTCTATTTTCAAAGGAGTTTCTCCATGGGGTTCATTCCAAGTGAGTCTCTCAGAGGAACAGCCTCTGCTTTCAAGTGGAGAGTGTGGTGAAGTCCTTTTGAGTGTGCAATGCGTTTTGTAACAGGATCACCCCTTCATCTGGTTTCAGAAGTATATGGACATCAAGGGGCCTGGGTCATTGGAAGATGCTCAGTGAAGAATGTTTGTATGTATGCTAGGCTAGAGGTGGCAGGAGAGAGCTGGCCTCCTTTATGGGCTGAGAAGAAATGAAATGAGACATCTTCTTTCCAGATTGATCCAATTCCCATTTGGAATGTTGAGCTTTGGTCCATCACCTAGTCATTTTCTTCCCATGGCTGTGTTTTGAAATAAATTTTTGTTCACACATAAGGGCCACAGAACTGTCACTCATTCATCTGGCACCCTGGGGTAGGCCACAGACTCCCACTCTGGTCCTGTGCTCAGTGAGAGATTTCAGGCTCTGCTATACCAAAGGAACGATGGCCTCTGAGTGGGTGGTCCTTGGCCTGCTCTGGTATAGAAGTCGTAAAGGGGAGTGCCATTGCTTCACTCACCTGCTCGATTGAGTTGCCTTCATTCTGAGAAGCAGAGAGTTTGCACATGGACGGTATGAACTAGGAGTGGGTCAGCACGGGAAGAGCCTGTTTCAAGAATAGGGAATGAAGTCCTTGTCCCAGACTCCTGAGCAAGAGCCAACAGAACCCAATAGCGACAGCTCAAACACTGCTGCCTCTGAAAAATGATGAAAATAATGGAAGGGACAGACAAAGCCAGAAATCTCTGGCTCCTGAATAAAGACTGCAGGCTTCTTGATGAGAAGCCTCCTGTGTGTAGTCCTTCAGAGGGCTCCCTTTGCCCAAGCCCACAGGCATTTCTTATTCCTGATACAACCAGGTTGATAGGAGACTGTGATGGTTATTTCTATTTCAACATTCTACATATGTCAGCTCTAATTAACAACACTGGCACTCTGTGTCTCCATTTACAAAACATGGCTGTGTTTTTGAAATAAAAAATAAGGTTCCGTTTAAACCCGGTGTCTGAGAGACATTCCCTCAAGTTGGAGTCTTCCGGTGTCCATGTTATGGTGATATAGGTTTTGCTTGTGCCCCTCTCAATTTGCTATCAGAAATGTGTGGACAACCAAAACCCTAAGGTATTTGAAGGTGCCCAGAGAGAATGCTTGTGGTTATGCTAAGCCATTGGTTAGGGGCAGATTCCACCTCCCATGTGAGACAACAGAAAGGGAAGGCAGATATCTATTTCCTAGATTTGACCAATGCCCATTTGAAATGCAGGATGATGATTTACCTCATAGTGATTCCGATACCATTGCTGCTTTTCTAACTTGTTCTCAGTTCACACACGAAGACCAAGGAGCTGTCCCATACCAACCAAGGCCCAAGTATTGGAGTTGATGTTCCAGGCCTTTCCTGAGTCAGTGCAGAGCTCTCAGAGTCGGATACCTGAGAGGACAGCTAGCACACCTGTCCCTGAGCCCTTGGTGCATAGCAGGCCACAGTATCGTGAGAATGGGTAGCCATATGAACCTCCGACCTTAATTGACTGAGATACCCTCATTTGGAAGAAAAGGCAGACTGTGAATGTGCAGCATGCTTCATGAACTGACTAGCACACAAAAAGCCTTTTGAATAAATGGTGCACCATAGCCTCATTCAAATCTATGATCATCACAGGGAAGCATATTCTTCATGACTCAGAATAACTGCTGCCCCTGTCTACTGACACGATGTGCAGAAGGACAACAGAAGCCAAAGCTTCCTTTTCTTTTTTTAATGTTTTTTAATTCATTTTTAAGAGACAGAGAGAGAGAAAGCATGAGCAGGGGGAGGGGCAGAGATAGAGGGAGACACAGAATCCGAAGCAGGCTCCAAGCTCTGAGCTATCAGCACGGAGCCCGATACAGGGCTCAAACCCACGGACTGCAAGACCATGACCTGATCTGAAGTTGGACGCCCAACCGACTAAACCACCCAGGCTCCCCGTTTCCCTCTATTTCTTAAGGGATAATGTGGATCACAGGGCTCCAAGGGACATCCTTTGAGGTACTATTTAGCCAACTCAACATATGGTTCTTCTGATGCCTGAGCAAGCCAGCATGCTAATATATTGTGCTGGTCATATTGTTCTAAACATTACCCAAGTCTCATCCTTAATGAAGAACTCTGCCTTTCGGTGTATCAAGTTTCATGACATTGCTTTATTCTCCACCACGGTTCCTCTTGTGATCCCCACAAATTCAGGCATGCAGTCATGGCACTGGCTTGCAAATGTCCAGTGTGGACCAGCCCTTGTGACTTGTGGCCCAGGCTGAACCAAAGGAGCCCTGGCATTTTGGTTTCAGGACTCCATGGACATCAAAGAGCCCTAGGCCACTCGAAGGGATCCAGCCGAGAACTGTTTGTGTGGAGGCTGGGCCAGATGTATCAGGAAGGAGCTGGCCTCCATGCCTAGGGAAAATGAAGTTTAACATGTCCTGTCCACTTTGATCACATTCCCATTGGATGAAAATATTGAACTCCCTTTGGTCCAGGCTGGAGCCATTCCCTTTCCTTTACTGTTATTCATACTCATTCTTTGTTCACCCTTGTGAGCCATGGAGTTGGCACTCACACGAAGGGCACCAAGGGATGGGCTTTGGGTGCCCACTCAGTTCCTCACTCAGTGACAACCATGAGCATGGGATATCCCAAAGGAGAATAGCCCTCCAATCCCTGAGCCTGGTGATTGGCTGTTTGTAACAAGGGGTGGGGAGAGGGGACCCTGCTGGCCTCATTTCTCTGCCTGATGGAGGGGCCTTCCTTCTGGAAAGCAGAAAGTTCACACAGGGGCAGGAGGTTTCGGAATCTGGTCAGCCCAGAAAGAGCCCTTTACAAGAAGAGGGCCCAATGCCCCTTTCCACACTATGGAGGAAGACCTGGAGGCACCTGACGGCCACAGCACTGTCACTGCTCACTCTATTCAATGGTGGGAAAAGTAAGAAAAGCAAAGTCCAAGTCTCTCTAGGTCCTTCTGAAGGAATAAGGCAGGCCTGATGCTGACAGGACTCCCAGATGCGGACGCTAGATGGTGATGTTGCCTAAGGCTTCTGGTGTTTCTTCTTCCCACAGCCAGGTTGCTTGGAGCTGGTGCTGGGCTCTGTTTTCTCCATATAAATCCCTTTCCTACCTCTGAAGAGGTCTGGCGTTCCTTATCACCATCACACATTTTTGCTCATTTTTAGAAACAGGGTTCTTCCCACAATCCGTGCAGAGTCAGTGTCTCACAGTCATATCCTCTGCCTTCCACCTGGGAGTCTAACCTAGTCCTTGTGACTGCGGGAGAGATTTTCCCACAGGGTTCCTTCTTCATTAATTCATTGGGTTTCAGAAGTATGTGGCCCTCGGTAGGCTCAGGGATTTGTAGTTGCCCCAGAAATGATGTTTGTGTGAAGGCTGCACCAGAGAGCTGGCCTCCTTTTGACCAAGGGTCAATGAAGGAAGACATCTTCTTTCCAAGTGGGCCTTAATTCCCACTAGAAATGTCAAACTTTGTTCCCCTCCCTCCTTGGGCCCATTTCCTTCCCCTTGATGTATTTCTGACTTTTTTCCCCCTTAGGAGCCACGCAGCCGGCACCTCTGGGTATTCATCAGACTCCCACTCTGCCCCTGTGCTCAGGGAGAGCTCTCAGGCTCTGATCGAACAAAGGAAAGATGTCCTTTAGTCCCTGAGTGCTTGTTGCTTGGCTTGCTGTGGTATGGGAGGTGAGGGGAGCCATCTTTCCTCCCTGAGCTGGATGATTGAGTTGCCTTCATTCCAGGAAGCACAGTTTGCACATGGACCAAGCCGTGGTCAGTACAGGAAGAGCCTTTTCCAGGAATAGGGAACAAAGTCCTTGTTCCAGACTCCTGAGCAAGTGCCAGGAGAACCCAATAGTGACACCTCAAATACTGCTGTCTCCATCAACTGATACAAAATGTTGGAGGGACAGACATAGTCATAAATCTCTGGTTCCAAAAGAATGAATGGAGGTTTCTTGCTGACAGAAACTTCAGGTGTGCCCTTTCACAGGGCTCCCTTTGCCTAAGCACACGGGCATTTCTAATTCCAAATACAAGTAGCATGATAGGAGACTGTGCTGGGTACTTCATTCTCAACATTCTCCAAATATCAAGTGTGATGAAGAACTCTGAGAGTCTATGTCTCCGTTTCCAACACTTAGCCTTTTTTGTCTAAACAGTTTCTGCATGGAGTTTATCCAGAATCAGTGTCTTAAAAGAATATCCTCTTATTTCAGCTTGGGGGTTTGGTGTTGTCCTTTGTATGGTGATACAGGTTTTACTTTGGGTCCTCCTCAAGATCGTTTTAAAATTTGTGGCCAACCCCACACCTCGGGTGTGTAAAGATACCCAGGGAGAATGCTTGAGGGTAGTTGAAGCCAGTGGTTTGGGAGGGATCCTGCCTCCTGTGTGGGAGAAGATGAAGGGATGATAGAGATATCTCCTTCTTTGATTTGACCTGTGTCCATTGGAATGCAGAACTTGGACTCAACTTCCTATCCCGTTGCTGCTTTTCCCACTTCGTCACAGTCACCCACCAAGGCCATGGGGCTGCCCTGTCCAGAACTAAATTCCAAGGATTATAGGCAAGTTTCTGGTCATTTCCTGAGTCAACAGAGGGTTCTCAGAGTCTGATGTCCCAGAGGTCAGCTGACCCTCTGTCCTGTAGCTCTTGTTGCTTAGCAGGGTATTATAACAAGGATAAATAATTGCTCTTCTTTGGCAGCATGGTTCTCCCTGGGATCTTGTCAGAGTCGGTGTCTCAGAGTCATATCCTTTATTATTAAGTGAGGAGTCTGGTACAATCCTGGTGAATGTGCAAGAGGTTTGGCCACAGGGGCCATGGGAATTGGGCTTCAGAATTTGTGGACATCACCAGGCCTAGGATATCTGCAGGGGCCCTGTGGAGAATGCTTGTGTGTAGGCAGGCTGGACGTTTGAGGAAGGGAACCAGCCTTCTGTCTGAATCAAGATTTAATTAATACAGATATCTCTTTCCTAGATGGGTGCCATTCCCTTTGGAGATGCATAACTTTGGCACTGCTCATACTCATCCCCATGCCATTGCTGCTTTTCTAGCTAGGTCTCCATTCACCTTCCAGGAGCATTAGTGTGTGTTCCATTAACACAGCCATGGCTGTATGAATGGTGCCAGTTCCCAGTCAGTTCCTGAGGAAATTGATGGCTCTCTGGGTCTAATATCCCAGAGGAAACCCGGACCTTCCGTTCCAGAGCACATGGTGTTGCTTACCTGGCTAGAGTATGCATGAGCATGGGTAGCCAGTTGGCCTTCTTCCCCTCACTAATGGAGACCCCTTCGTTTGGGAAGAACAGCAGGTTTTCATGTGGGCAGGATGCTCCAGTAACTTGTCAGCACAGAAAGTACCTTTGGGTGGAATACTGAACCAAGTCCCACTTCCAAATACTTTCCCATCAGCCAGGAGCACGTCCCTACTACAGCTGTATCACTGCTACACCTATGGACCAATGGCATGGGCAGGACACACACCCAGAGCCAGGTCTTTCCTTCTGATGCTGAAGGAAGAATCTGGGCAGGCTTCTTGCTGACAGGACTTTCAGATGGATTTTCAGACCGTTTGCCAAGCCCACAGGTCTTTCTCATTCCTGGGTCATCACTCAGCAATCTGGGGAAGACGGTGCTAGTCACATCACTCTCCACATGATCTCATTCTTATCCCCGATGCAGAACTCTGGCCCTCCCTCTATCCACTGTCACTCCTTTGCTCTATTTTCACTCTGATCCCTCCCTGGGCTCCATCTCATGTGTCTTAGAGTTATAACCTGGGCCCTCAAATGGATTCAGGTCCATTCCTTGTGACTGTGGCGTATGTTTGTCCAAAGGGCCCCTGGCTCTTCAGCAGGATAGTCTTCGCTGTATGCTGGTTCATCTCTGCATGAGTCTCTAAGTACTCGGATTTTTGGCCAAGTAGGCCTGTATTTTTGTGTTTGTTTTTGTTTTGCCACAGGAACTGATCCTCAGATCCCCTAAGGCTTTCAAGTATCTTGAAAAGACAAGAATAATTGTAAAATGGGAAGTCGTTACAATATGTGAATGACGCTCAGGGCAAAGATCTATTTCTTTTCAACCAGTACAACTTTCATGATATGTTAACAGGCAAGGCAACCCTGCTTTAGTACCTCCCTCTGCATTTCTTCCAAGCATATTGCACACTGGCCAGAATCTTGACTCAGTTCATCCTCATTAGTTATTCCTGGCTTTGTTCAACACATCGCATCATGCATATCCCTTTCATGTGAGGGTACATGTGTGAGAGCACATTAATCCTCCAAATGTGGGATGGGAAAAGTGAACTGGTAAGGAGGCAAAGACCAGGTGCTGCCCTCATGGGCTCCACCCTATCTGCCAGTCCCTGCCTTCTGCCACTGTCCTTGGGGCTCTTGTAAACCTCATCCTGCCAGCCAGAACTGTCACCATTGCTACTGTTGAGTATGCTGAAGGAGGACAGCACTGCACTGTCCAATGCCATGGTTGCCACACCATGACCACAGGGTGGCTTTGCTTGGCCGCTGGGGCTGCTATGGCACTGCCTAATGCACAGGGCTGTTCGTGCCTTGGCACCTGACCCAGAAACCTCCTTGTTGCTGTGCCCTGCACCCAGCACCGATGCCTGTGTTCCCTCTGGCCCCTCTGCCCCAGCTGGAAGGTAAATCCATGTCCAAGCAAGTGCAAGTGCTGCCATTAGCAGCGGCTGGGCTGCCTTGCTTGGTGCCCACCTGCCATATGCACAGGCTTCTGTGAAAATCTATCCCTGGGCACCAGCTGAGTGAGTGACAGCTCCAGGGCTCCTAAGTTTAAACAGGGACATAGACCTAGAGCCAAGGAAAGGGCATAGCTCTAAGGAGGGCCAAAGGTCAATAATTCCAATGGCTACAGGATCGATCTGGAAAGGGGCTATGCAACTTCATGTACCCTCAGCTGAGAAAGGGGACCAGCTCTTTTCCCATATCTCTGACCCAGTAGAAGTGAAAATGTTCTCTTCTGGGACCTCCCAGAACCCTAGGCCTCTGAATACCTCCATGGTTTTGACACCAACCTGCCAGGGGCCCTGTGGCCAAACCTATCGCACAGTCACAAGTACTGGACTAGGATCCCTAGCAGAATTCTGAGGATATTCCGCTGAGAGACTACATACAATGGACCCCAGAGAGGACCTAATTTGGAATTAGAGCAAAAGGGTGAACATGGATCCATGGAGGGCCAGAGTTCTTCATTAGGGATGAGAATGGGATGATGTGGGGAATGAAGTGACTAGTGCCATGTTCTTAGCAAGCTGGCTGTCTCAGAAAGAAGCAATACATGTGGGCTTTGGTGAAGGGAGCCCCCTACAGACTACACCTGGGGGCCCTGTCAGCAAGGGGGCTGAATTCTTCCCTCAAAAAGAGAGGGAAATCCTTGTCTTTGGGTGTGTTTCTTGCCCTTTCCCACTAGTAGGCAGGAGCTGCAGGGATTCGACTGTGGCTTATGGTCAAGAGGTTAGAACCCAGCCTGGTGCAGTATTCCTTTCAAAGTCCCTTTGTACCCTAACGAGGACCTGGAGCATGGTGTGCATGCATGAACCATCTACTCTGCAGGATGAAGGCACCTCTGTCGGCCAGGGGAGGGAGGCCAGCTGGCTACCTATCCCTGCAATTACTCCAGCTGACTAAGCACCAAGCCCTCAGCAACAGAGGGGCCTGCTTTCCTCTGGGATACCAGACATTGACAGCTGTCCATTGGCTCAGGAACTGACTGGGCACTCTGCACCAATGTTTGCACCCAGGCTGTGTACCTGACACAGCCCCATGGATCCTGTAATCTTCTAAACAGAGGACACTATTTTGAGCCTCTTGCTCTAAATGGATCCCAGGTAGCACCTAGTTTGAACAAAGAGCAACAAAATGAAAATAGGGACCTGGAGGACTAAAGTTCTTCCTTACAGAACAGAATGGGCTAAAGTTAGAATTAAGTGCCTACTCCTATCTCCTGGCAGGCTGGCTGTCCGGGGCGTAAAAAACACTTGAGGGCTGGTGTCAAAGGAAACCTCCATTGGCTACACATGAGAGTGAAATTCTGCAGGATCTGTGTATTCTTTCTTTAGAAACAGAGGGAAAAGAGGTTTGGGAGGTTTTTCCTGTCCTTCCCATCAGGGAATAGATGCAGCATTGATTCAGAGTCCAGGGCTTCCTGCTCCCAACTGGTGATCTAGTGTTTGCAAACTGGACTTGATGCAATAGTTCTTGAAAGGGCCCTCTCTGAGCTGACCAGGTCCCAAAGCCTAGTGTGCATATGGTAGCCATGTGTGACACAGAATTAAGGCATCTCTGTACTTCACTGCACTTACCAGAGCTGGCCAAGTACCAATGACTCAGGTACAAGAAGGCCATCCCTCCTCTGATATAAAGGTGCTGTTTGCTCTCAAGAGCACAGGACCATAGTGGAAGTTTAGCACCAATCTTTGGGCTCTGCTTGTGGGAGTGAAAGCCCAATCATCCCTTAATGTGACCCAAGGCTTAGAAATTAGCAAATTGGTGGGAATGGCTACAAGGGAGGCCAAGGCTCTACATTACGCATGGGAATTGGATTATGCTGCTGGGCACATCTATCTATCTTCTTTTATCCCAGATACATGTGTATGGCCAGTCCCTCCCTAAACCTCTGCGACTACCTACACACACATCCATACATACAGAGCTTGGCATCTTCATATGCCCTAGGCCTCTCATTATGCACAGAGTTCTAATGGCAAGTTACAAGAGGTCCTGTTGTCAGTCTACTCAGAGTCCCCAGGACTCATCCAGAGCTCCAGTTCAAAGTGGAGGATATTGCTCTGGGACACGGACTCTGAATGGATTCTAGCGAGATCCTAGTTTGAAAAAAAAAAGAGCAAAAGGATGCAAATAAATACACAGAGGTACAAAGTGCTTCATTACAAATGAGAGTGGGATGGAGCTGAGAAGGAAGTGCCTAGCACAATCTCCTGAGAAGCTGTTGTCTGTAGTAAGAAACACCTGTGGGCTGGGGAAAAGGGAACCATCCACTGCCTACACCTGTGTGCCCAGTTGTCCTGAGGCCTGCACTTTTCTTTCAAAGAGAAAGAATCCTTCCGACATAGGCTCCTTTGTATGCCCTACCCCTCAGGGCACAGAAAGAGCAGTGATTCATTGGTAGCAGATCCCTGTTCCCGTTGGTGCTCTAGGTTTTGTAATCAAGTCATGGTTCAGTACTCCCTGTGAGGGATTTTTGGGGGCTGAATAGTCCTGCAGTCTACTCTGCGTGCCTGATCCATCTGCCTTAGATAATGAAGATATTTTGATCTTCATTCTCAGCCAGTGGAAGGAGACAAGCTGGCTACCCATCACAGAAATTACCAGGGCCAGCCAAGCAACAAGTGCTCATGAACAGGAGGGTCATTGTTCTCTGGTATAAAGTAACTTATTGCTCTCACATAGCACAGACCAAGTGTGGTAGTTCAGCAAAAATCCTGGATGTTGGCTGTGTGGCTGAGAAACCAATTCCTCCTGGTTGTCACCCATGACCTCATTATGAAAACAGAAAATTGATGATAAGGGCTGTATGGAAGACAAAGTCTCTATATAACAGAGGAGATTAGGATAAAGCTGGGAATGAAATGTCTAACATAGTTTCTCCTTCAACCAGAAGTAAGGCCAGCTCCATCCCAAACCCTGGCATTGCCTACACATGGACACTCTGCTGGGCACCCTCAACGACCCTATATCTCCCATTGTCAACATAGTTCTGAAAGCTAAATAATGAGGGGTCCTGTGGCCCAACCTATGCCAGAAACATAAGGGCTTGACCAGATGCCCCAACTTAAAGGAAAGGCTAGTTCTCCAAGACACTGGCTCTGAATGGCAGGGAGAAACTACTTTGTGAAAAGAAAAAAAAAAGGTATTGAAATGGGATCACGGAAGGCCAAAGTGCTTCATTATAGATGAGAATGGGACAAAGATTAAAATGAAGTGTCAGCACAATTTCCTGGCAAGGTTCTAAGAAGTCACAAACACCTGTGGCCAGAGACAAACAAAACCTCTAAAGGGAAGCCTGCTGAAAGCCCAGTCTGCAAGAGGTCTGCATATTTCCTTCTGGAGAGGGCCTTGTCTCTTTTTCCTGCCCTTCCCATCAGGGGATAGAGGTAGCAGGGATTCAGGGGTAGTGGGTCCATGCTCCAGGCTGTTGCTCAAGTGTTTGGAACCTTGGTTCCTGTGACCCATTAGTTTTTGAATGTCCACTTTCTGCACTGCCTAGGTCCTGGAACATATCTTGTATGCGTGGATTATGTGCTTTTCAGCACCTTAGGCCAAGCACTAAATGTTCTCTGACAGCAGGGCAATCTTTCCTTTGAGTTGTCAGAAACGCATTACTCTTGGTTAGCACAGAAGCAGAGTGAGAACTCACCACTAATGCCTGGGAGCTCACTGTGTGATTGACAGCCTCACTGCCCAACCCAGCCTGCAAACCAAGTCCTAGTGAGCAAATCGCGACGGAATGGGAATGACTTTATGGACAGCTTTCATTTTAGATGAGAATGAAATAAAGTTGAGAATGAAATGTCTCCCTCTATTTGCCCTTGCCCCTGAAGTAGGACAGCTCCCTCCCAACACCTTTAGACCTAGCTACACACAAATATTCTGTGCTGGGTACTTTCCACTGACCTACATCTAATGTTGTCAATATAGATCTGGAAGGCAAGTTCCCAGGGCTCCTATGGCCCAACCTATTCTGTTGTCACAAGAACTCATCCAGAATCCCCAATTAAAACCAGAAGGAATTGCTCCAGGGCCCTGATTGGCCCATGGAGGATCTAGTTTTAAAAAGAGGAAAAGGATGAGACGCCTGTGTGGCTCAGTTGGTTAAGCAGCCGATTTTGGCTCAGGTCATGATGTTGTGGTTCACAAGTTCAAGCCCCACATGGGGTTCTCTGCTGTCAACGCAGACCCTGCTTTGGAATCTCCATCCCTCTCTCTCTGCCCCTCCCCTGCTTGTGTGCTCCCTCCCTCTTCTCTCTCTCTCTCCCTACCTCAAAAATAAAAGAAAGATGAAAAAAGAGTAAAAGGATAGAAATAGATACAACGAGGGACAATGTTACTTATGAGAGATGAGAATGGGATAGATCTGAGGATGAAATAACTAGTACAATCCCCTGGCAAGCTGACGGTGTCAGGAATAAGAAATATATA
Source organism: Acinonyx jubatus (assembly GCF_027475565.1). Classification (NCBI taxonomy): domain Eukaryota; kingdom Metazoa; phylum Chordata; class Mammalia; order Carnivora; family Felidae; genus Acinonyx; species Acinonyx jubatus. The sequence goes on from NC_069389.1 coordinate 50,287,972, forward strand.
GATAAGAAACACGTATGGGCTAGGGCAAAGGAAAATCTCCATCATCTACAGTAGGAGCCCAAAGGCAAGATGGCTGCATTCATACTTCAGAAAGGGAAAGCTTCTGGAGTTCACTATTTTCCCTTCCAATCCTATCAGTGGATAGAGAGTAGCAGTGATTCAAAGGCAGCAGGTTTGTGCTCCAGGCTACTGCTTAAGTGTTTGGAACTGCGCTGTGGTGCAGTAGTTCTTGAATGGCCTCTTTCTGTGCTAAGAAGGTCCTCAATAATACTGCACCTGGGTGAACCAACTGCTCTTCAGAGTGAAAACATCTTTAATGGCCAGGGAGGGAAACAAGTTGGCTAGCCATCATTTCTTAGATCAGCCAGCTGAACACCAAGTACTCCCAGGAAGTCAATCTTTCCTTTGGGATATCAGAAACTTATTGCTCTTGGTTAGCACAGACCAGAGTCAGAGCTAATTAGGAATGGCTGGGAACTCATTATATGGGTGACAGCCTCATTGCCCTTGCCTGGGACCCCAGACATAATGATCAATACAGTCAGGGAATTGGAATGGCTACACAAAGGGCCAAAGGTTTTCATTTCAGCTGAGAATGGGACCAAGCTGAGAATGAAATGTCTAGCTCCACGGACCTCTTGTCCCAGAAGTAAGGATAGGTCACTCCCAATATCGATTACCCTGACCACAAACAAGCATTCCTGCTGGGCCCCTTGAAATGCCCTGGGCTTACCTTTGTCAACATAGTACTGGAAGGCAATTTTTGAGGGACCCCGTGGCCCAACATATCCCAGAGTGACAAGAATATGGCCTGACACTCAAGTTAAAAATAGAAAAAAAAATTGGCTCTGAGACACTGTCCCTGAATGGACAACAGGGAGAATTTTCTTGGAAAAGAGAAACAGGATGGAGAAGGATACAGAAAAGGCCAAAGTTCTGTCTTAACAGAAGAGAATGCAAAATAGCAAAAAATGAAGAGACCAGCACAATCTCCTGGCAAGACGGTTGCCTCAGGAGTAAGAACAATGTTCTTACTAGTGCACACTAGGACCAAGGGAAACCTCCTGCACTGTGTCCTTCAGAAAGAGGTGGAAAGTTTCTGGCATTGGCTTTTTTTGCCCTGTCCTTTGAGGCCAGTAATGACTCATAGTTACCAGGATCTGGCTTGTGACTTGCCCTCAGGTATTTGTAAAGTGGCTCTGGGACACTAGTCCTTGAATGGGCCGTTTCCTGCACATAGCTGATCCTGAAGAAAACTGCAAATGTCTTAACTGTGTGCTCTTCAGAATGAAGGTATCTATAGCAGACAGTGGTTGGAGTTCTGCTGTCTAATGATGTTTGGGGTTGATGGTGGTGGTGGTCCAGAGCCAATGGCCAAGAAAGAGTTCTTGAAAACATCTTTGGTGCAAAAAAACGTGATTTTATTAAGTCATGGGGACAGGACACATGTGCAGGAAGAACTGCACTGGGGTCCTGATGGGTAACTCATTATTATATACCCTCAGGTTGGCAGGGGGACAGGGATAGAGTACATCTTTAAGAAACTTTGGAAACAAGGTTTTCAGGACCTTGAGGGGCTAGCTGTTCCTAGGGAAATGCCATTTGTTACTATTTAATAAAAACCTCAGTCATGAGACCCATTAGATGAATATGGGGGGGGGGCATAAGCTTGGAGTATGGTTGCCAGCATATATCTTGGGGCAATTGAAATAAAAGAAGTTGACCTACAGGGTCCTCAAGGTTGGGGTAACATTAAGCTTAGGTTCTCTTTTGCCCCTAACAAAGTGTCATCATTGAGGCAGCTGAGGTCCTTGAGGGAGGTCACTCTGCCCATTTCAGGGACTTGTCAATGGGCTACAGGCAGTAAGGAAATTTAATTTTTCCTCTGCCTTAGTTTCCCACATTACCATGGCAAGGGCTTAAGCCCCCTTTCTTTGCTCTTGGGTAGTCAAGAGTGTCCAAGGAATCACACTCAGATCCCACCTGGGGTGGGGAGCATAGCTAGCTTGTGCTTTACCCCTCAGCCTGCCTCATGCTCCCTCATCATATGCCCCCTAAACAATGTCGACCCTTAAATATTTAAGGTTGATGAAGATGGAAGGTCTCATCTTCTGTATCTTCTTTCTGCTGAGGAGGGGCGTAGAGTTGTCCGGGTCAATATTGGTCTGCTGGGGAACATATAGACAAGTTACAAAAGGCAGAAGCCGCTGAATCCAAGGTGGGCCTTCTTAAGTAGCAAGGCCCATATGTTGGCTTGAAGTTATTTTAGTGATGGAGTAATGGCATCAGGCAAAGAGACATGAGAGAAAAACAGCAAACCATAGTTAGAATAAGAGAGAAGCCCCAAGAAAAGTCCTTTGGTAGTTGACAAAAATCCTCCAGTCCAGAAGTTTAGCCAATCACTAAAGGAAAGAGAGGGATTGTTTAAAGCGCCAATTTAAGTATTCATGTCAGTTAGAAATCCAGAAATATTTTTGTGGTAATATGGAATGTATACACAGCATTTTGTTAGAGCAAATTACAAGCCCAGTGTCTACCAGTGCTGCCAGTGAGGTTTTTAGATGTCAGGCTTGAAGCATCCTCCTATGGGAGTGGGAACAGGCAGCAGGGATCAGATTGGTCTTTCCAGTTTGTAACTCAAATATCTGTAGTGATCTTCTGAATGACCCATCGTAAGAAGGAACTGTTAGTATAAATTGGGAAAGGAAAGTGTAAAAGAAAGGTACAACCATCATAAGGGAGGTTTAGGTCTTGCACAGTTTCCTGGGAATAAGAAGGCACATGAGTTTGCTCATTGACTTCCTGTAAAGGGGATACAGGTTTCATTTAGTTACAGGAGCCCATGAAGAGTGCCCCTCTCACTTACTGCAGTGAGAGTACATAATATGACCCAGTAAGGGCCCTTTTATTTTGGAGATAATCCCCTCTTGCATGAGACTTTCCATCCTTTGAATAAACCAGGTCTTTGGGGTGTATGTGGGGTAGGTTTCTAGTAACTTTCAGATCAGATTTATGGAGGACATCATTTGCATACTTAGAGATTTATTAATTAACCCAGCCTCAAATGAATAATAAAGCATTATCGTCTTTATCTCTTGATAGGTCTGCAGTGAGAAAAGTCCTTGCCTACAGTTGTTGGGGGAATCCATCCCATTTTCCAGTTGTTGAAATAATATAGCCATGGGGTTCTATTATTATCCCCACAGGATAACCTGGGCTATTGTGACAGGACCTCTCAAGTTTACCTCAAGTTGTCTATTTTAGGCAAACATTTAAAGACAACTAGGATTTAACATCCATAAATGTGCATTATTTTTCTAAAAACCCTCATTTCCAGAGATAACCAAATCAAGGCTAATTCATTTGTAAAACAAGTCCAGTCTTACGAAACTTGGCCTAATTATTTCACACAAGCTCAGCAAGAAGAGTCATTGATCATAAGGAAGGATCTTTTAAAGTTTGCCTGGCTGGAACCCTTTATAAGGAATCTCCAGACTGAACTTTTGTAGCCTCTCCATGCCAGAGGCCAAGCCAAGTACTTCCAGTCATACAGGCCTGCAATACCTGTGGAATTGGGTGAGTTCCTCTTCACAAGGTCCTATCCTGAGGTTCCTGCACCTGCCAGAAAATGACATTCTTTACTCACCTGGTGAGGCTGCGTGGAACTCTGTAAGCAAGGTATGTGGCCAACATTTCCAAGGGGCTTTATTGGCTCCATGTTTCATAAAGTCAACCTCAGTTCCTTAAAGCTGTAGGGTCATTTCTGAGTCTATGCATGTCTCTCTCTCAGATAGGACATTCCAGTCAAAGCCTTCATAAAATAACCAGTATTTCCAATGGTGTCCTGTTACAAGGAAAATATTATTATTGCACTTATGCAAATAACTGCAATGGCCATAAAACAAAGAAAACTCACTGAGAGTGTTTGAATTTCAGAGGTTTTAGGTATAAAAATAAATTCAATGCTTCAGTTTACAAGTTAATATTTGATGACATCTCTGTATTTTATAGATATCTGAAGAGAACGTTTCTTTAATCTGGAAGAGCAAACATGAGAGAACCAGAAATATTTCCAACAAGAGTCACAAAACTATAATCTTCCTCAATTCATTTAGTCCCATGTTCCTAATTCTTGTTCAGTTTGCAGCTTTTTAGTTCTCGAAATTCTTACCCATTTTAGTATTAATTTGAAAGACTTCAAATGCCTCTATTTGTCCTAAGAGTCTTTTCTTTGTGACTCTCCTAGAAGATGAAATATGTTTTGTGAGAGAATAAAAACAATTATAAATTATAAAATCTCAGAAATGGACATTTTTAAAGATCTGTTAAGAGTTCATTATGATGCAATTGACAAGGGAATTCAGTTATTTCTGTGGTGCATGACACTTTGATAATCAGAATATCAATGGAGGATCTTATAGCAGAACAAAATAAAACTTTAGGAATTGCATATATCTCTGAGCAGTTACAGCATTTACCCAAGCAATATAACCCAAGGTTTACCATTATTTGACAATGCTCCTCCAAGTAACTTAGCACACCACATAAAAAGGCCTAATTGGTCAAAAAGACTTCATTTACTATTGAATTCTTGGGAAAGTTTGTTCAAACCTCAGGAAGTGATGGAGCACATTCTAAATAAGTTTACAGATCATTACAAATTTTAAATTTTATTTATTTATCCACGATGGCATTAAGAGGTTCCAAAGGCAAATATGTAGCATTATATAGTTGTTAGCAAAACATAGCTTGTTTACCATTGAGAAGTTTTAACTTTAAGTAATCAGACTTGATAAAGATGAAACCTAAAGCTCTGGTTTTCCTGGCAGACAAAAGAGAAAACAAAACAAAACAACACTTTGTTTACATTTTCTTATCAAGAGCAGATCAACAATCCAATAAAACTTTGTCTTTCCAAAGGAATGAAAAGCAGATTTTTAATGTTACACCAGTGTAGTTTTAAAACCCATCCATGGTAGACTTCATCCATCCTTACCACACACAAATTTTCTTTCCAAAGATTTCCCTTCACGTACCTTCTACAACTTTCCTTTGCCTTCAGATTTTGTCCCAAGCCATTTCTCTCCAAACAACCCATCTGATTTAGCCCAAGATTACTTTCTTTTACCCTCAAAGAAAAATGTATTCCCATTCCTTATATATTTCTTACATACCTCCTACTTTTATACAGAGTTGCTTTCTTTATTTCCATCAGTCTTAAGTACACTTAGCAGAATTTAACTGCTAGAAACCTTCATCTCCGATGAAAACTTGGTAACCAGTTGAGAACTGTTTACACCAGAATTCTTTAGATGACAAATTCATGAATCAGTTAAGCACAAAGCATGTTTTCCAATAGACCCAAATAGACTTAGTTTCTCTGCAATAAAAGGTTAAAAGCACAAACCTATGTTCAATAATCAAAGCTTTGCACTGCATTCTATTTGGGAAAGACCTAGATGTCGCATAAGTTTCATCTCATTTGTCGTGCAAACTTTAAAGCAAAACTTTAAAGTTTCAGGTTACCAAAGACTTTGAAAGCTATCTTAACATTTACTGATGAACACTTTGAGACAGTCGAAATTAAGCATTATTTCAAGTCATTGTTTTGCTAACAAATTGCAACCGAGATAAAATGAGCTTCTTTGACCTTTAGTAAACCGTGGTAGAAAAAAAGTTTCATATTTAATGCTACTAACTTTAGGGACAGATCCGTCTTAATTAAACCAGCAAACTTAAATTAGTTTAAGCACCAAATTGTTTCTCCTATGACCACTTAAATAACAATCTATTTGTTCCCCATTATCAGTTTTTACCTGAGATGCCAGTGGGTTCCAGGATTCTGAGGTGGGTGGTCCAAGGGGGTGCTCTCTGCTCCTTGACATTTAGGGTGGGAAGAGAAGCCAATGGTGCCTGAGGCACTGAGGATAGTATAGGAACCATTTATGTATGCAGCACCCAAGATGGTGCAGAAACAGGAGGAGGATGAGGGGAAGGCAGAAGAGGTGAGGTGCCAGCAGAAGGCCAAGAAGGAAAATTTCCTTGTTCTAATCATGTCAGCTGGGACAGAGAAACAGACACCATGTCTTTTGTTCCACCAAAGTGGAATTAGGTAGTTCATGTCAGGCCAGAGAAGACAGGGAATTTCCCCCAAACAAGTGGACTTTCTGCAGTTGCTTGGCTATTTTCCTTAAAGTCCCTGTCCTGAGGTAGACTAAGCACAGTTGACTCCAATTATAGTCATTAACCCAGGAAAGGAATGAGGGAGAGGCCCTCGCATCTATTAGGCAGAGGAACAGAAAGAGTCAGCATCCCCTTTTCAGGGATGGCCTGTGTTTTCCTTCAGAGTCTGAGTTCTATCAGGAGGAGTCCTGTCTACACATTTTTCATCCAATATATCAGGAGGGAGCTTACTGGCCTGGTTACTGACCAAACACATTCTGCAAGAGGACCCTGGGTCCAGGTAGCCATGAAGACCTGGACCTAGGGTAACTTCCATCCATTTCCCCTGTTTAGTAAGGCCATGCAGTGTTACAGGATCAGTCCTTTCTACATTTTGCAACCCAAATTGTTTCCAGTGGGTTAAAAAGGCATCCCAAGGGAGAATCCTTGGGTATCGAACAGGAGCTGCCATGTTCTACCTAGAGAGAAAAGGAGAGAGAAGGTCCATTACCCCTAGAATCCATCCCGATTCCCTGGTAGCATCCCATGCACAGGGTATTGGTCAGAGGTTCCTGAAGTGTCAAAGCAACCCGAGGCATCCCTCAAACATAATTGCTATAGCCACCAACCAGCTGACGAAGGGCTCCTGAAGGAGGGATGCCAGCACCGCCCCCCCCCCACCGGCTTCCCATTGCATTCTAGACTACAGATGGGTGCCTGGCGTACGGGCCTGGGTCTGCCTCGCTGAGAAGGCAGAGAAGAATATGCCATTTTTAACCCATGGAAAACACTAGAAAAGTTTGATAAGGAGGAATTCCCCAATTGTAAGTGTTTCGGAACCAGTCTGGAACGCTGGCAGAAAAAACAAGTGGCACTCGGAGATCTTGGTGGATTAGAGATTTATTTAACACCCGCGGGCTCAGAGGAGACAGTTTCTCCAAAGATCTGAGCACCAAATGCAAGTGGGGAGGGTAATTTATAGTTGTCAGCTTCCATATCTGTGGGAGTTTTCGCGTGCACAGCAAACAGGACAAAAAGAACCCAGAAGAGGGGTCTCTAAGATAGAGACCAGAGCTTGTTTTAGTCCCATCATCCATCTTTGGTGCAGTACTTTATCCATTTCTCCAACATACCCCCCCCTTTGATTCCTTTTAAAAAACTTTTAGTAGGCATCATCTTTCAGTTTTACAGGTTGGTACTCTCAGAAGGCTAAGATATGTGCTGTAGTTTGTCAAGCAACAGTGTTTTCAATAAAACGTACCACAGCATTCAGTATACAGGAGCCGATGGATACAAGTAAAATTATGGAGAGGAGGAGCCCCACCAGGGCAGGAAGCCAGGATGCCCAATCCGTGAGATCCCATCCTTTCCATTGATTGATACTTTCCTGTTGTCTACGTTGAATTCTTTCCTTGAGTTCCTTAACCTTAGTTGTAACTATTCCTGTTTTCAGAAATAGCAACATTCTTCCCCCAGAAAGATGCAAGTCCGTCATTTCTCTGAAGTGAGGAGGCCGAGGGCTCGCCTATTTTGGGGGGGGCCACTGCAGCCAAAGAGTTTATTTGGCTTTGTAAGTTTACCAGAGAATCTGTGACCCATTCCATGTCTTCATTTAGCTCTTGAGATAGTCTATGGTATAGTGCTATGGAAGAACCTATGCCTCCTATTCTGGCTTCTACTCCTGTTGCAATTCCTGCTTTTATCAGAACAGGTAGCAGGACTGCCCGTTTAGCCTGGGACTTGGGGCTAATGGCTGTTAGGAACTGATCTTCAGTGTATAAGGATATCTCTGGGGTTAGGAAGATGGAATAACATATCTTAGTCCAGTTGGCCTCTAAGCATCGGTAGGACGAATTAGAACACAGATAAAACACCCCAGGGGTTGGACATAGGGTTGTATTCCTCTTTAAGTTTATATTTCTTCTGCATTGAGAGGTACCATTCATACCTTCGGGGACTGTACAGATTAGATTGTCACCATTTGTGAGACGGACCCCAGTGGCCAGGGGTCCAATTAAGACAGAGGTGTTGGTTTCAAGATTTTTCAGGAACTTCCCAGGTCAAAGGGATGGGAGTGGCTAAGTAATCCCTCTGGCTGAGGGGCAAGCACATCCTCAGGTTTGAGTGTGATTATCTATTTTATGGAGGACTCTTAGAGTAGTGTTGGCCCAATGCTGGAGTGGGGAGTTGGTAAGAATCTGATGGAGGGATGAAAGGTTCAAACCCTGGTAGCCTGACAGGGAGTGGTCGCCTTTACGGCTTGTGTTATTACTCTATTCTGGGTATCTTTTATAACTTTTTGAAGGGCCCTGTCTTGTACCCCTCCCCCGTATGAGATCCCCCATTGAGGAAGGTAAGTGTAGCAAGCTCCCTCTCTGGAGGCTCTTGTTGTGACATGGGTTCCTGATATTTTGGGTTATCTCCACAGTCCAATACTTAGTCCTTGGGGCACTGGGTGACTGACAGAGAGTGGGTGTTTTTCCCTTGTAGCAATCTTTGTGGAGGGAGGTGAAGGCGCTGAACGCCTTTGACCCCCTTATTGTCATGTAACAATCATGGGGGCAAAGTGGGCAAGCGGCAGTTGTGAGGGTGAGAGAGGTTTTCATAATATACAGGCAATAGTTAATAATCCTCCCATCCAGAGGAGGTATGTGAGACCCGGCATGCATCTTTTGTCCATGTCCAGCTTGTTGGTGCAGTCTCTGTCAGCCCAACAGTAAGAAGATCAGGGTTATGACACCAGTAAGGGGCAAGGGCTGGAATAGTTGCATCCAAACCCCTGGGCTAGGTCCATGCATTGATTCCTCAAGCATCTGCCATGCATAGGCCATCCAGCTTCCAGAGTGTGGCTGGAGCAGGGATGGAGGTCTCAGGGGCCAGTTTCCCTTTTGAAGGTCAGTTTATGTGGGTTGACTGGATCTGAATCACTTCGCCAGGTTGTGGGTTCTTCTGATTTGGCCTTCTTAACTCTGGAGTGATGGACTCATGGGGTGATACCTGAAACTTTAAGGGCTGTAGGAGTTGTTAGAATAACAGGAGGCCCAGTCCACCATGGTCTAAGGTCTTCCAAACTTTAACCCATGCAGAGTCTCCTGGCTGAAAAGGGTGAATGGGGGTCCTTAAGAAAATTGGGGCCCTCTCTATGGTGTATCTCTGTAACTTATTTAGGACTGCCCCCCCAAGGTCTGGAGCTGTTTTCATATTCCCTTGTCTCCAATCTTACGTAGGTCTCCTGGGAGTTTTCCTAAACATGGGGGGGTCACCCATATAATAACTCAAAAAGGGAGAATCCTAGTTCCCCAGGAATGCCTTGGGCATGCAGGAGGGGCAGCAGTAGTAAATCTGGCCATGGGAGATTAGTCTCTTGGTGGAACTTAGCCAGGGTTTCCTTGAGGATGCAATTATTCTGCTCTACTTTCCCTGAGCTCTGGGGTCGGTAAGCAGTGTGCAGTTTCCAGGTAATGTTGAGGGACTTTGTCAGAGTTTGTATAATGTCTTCCACAATTGCAGGTCCATTATCACTGTGTATGGTTAAGGGTAGGCCAAACCGAGGCACAATCTCCCGTAGAAGAGCTTTGGCCACCTTGTGACTTCATTCCCATCTGGTCAGGAATGCTTCGACCCATCCCGAATACGTGCAGATTATTACAAGAAGGTACCTGAACCCTATATTTGGTTGTATGTCAGTAAAGTCCACCTCTAAGTCTTCGAAAGGGGCGGCTCCCATCCTTTGCGTGCCAAGCGGGGGCTTTGGGGCACACCAAGCATTGCTTTTGGCACACGTTACACATTGTTCACTGACAGCTTGGCATAATGCCGGCAGCTGGCTGATATAGTAGTTCTTTTTGAGGAGGGCCTCTAGTGCAGTTTTCCCTAAGTGTGTGAGTTGATATTCCTTCACTGGGTGCTTTCCCATAGACAAGGGGACAAAGATGTGTCCATTTGGCATGACCCATCAACCCTCTTTGCTTAGTGTGCCCCCTTCTGTTGAGGCCCAACTTCTTTCTTCATTTGTGTACCGGGGCAGGGAGGCTTCCCTTTGGGGCGTAAGAGTCATAGTGTAGGTAGGAGTTTCACCTTGGTCAACTCAGGTGATTTCCTTGAGTTATGGAGTCATCTCCTTTATGATGTCCCTTACAGTGTAGCATAGCTACCTTGTCTGACAGCCATACAGCCTCAAGAAACTTTAGTATTTCTTCCTTGTTTTTGATATTTTTCCCTTCAGCAGTAAGGAGGCCTCATTATTTATAGATGGCCCCGTGTACATGCACAGTAGCACAGGCATACCGAGAATCAGTATAGGTGTTAATTTGTTTACTTTGCTAAGGATGAGGGCTCGGGTTAAGGCATACAGTTCAGCTTTCATTGTGCCGACTATCCTTCCAGCAATGTCTTGGCTTCTAGAACTTCGGTGGTTGTGGTCACCGCATATCCTGATCTTCAGCTGCCCTCTTGTAAATAGCTGCTCCTATCACTGAACAGGGTGATCTCTGGGCATGTTATAGCCTGGTCTTGGAGGTCCGGGCAGCTGGCATAGACTTCATCCACTACTTCAGAACAGTCATGTTCATGTTCTCCCTCCTCCGTGGGAAGGAAGGTGGCCGGGTTTAGTGTTCTTACTGTTTCAAGAGTGACCCTTGGGTTTTCATAAAGAAGGCCTTGGTATTGTGTCAGCTGAGAATTGCAGAAGAAAAGATATCCTTGGGTGCTCATGAGGGACATGACCGCGTGTAGGACCATAGCATTGTTTGTCCCAGTGTGAGTTTGTCTGCCTCCTTGATGAGCAGGACTGTGGCTGCCAGCGCTCTGAGGCACGGTGGCCATCCTGAAGCCATAAGGTCAAGTTTTTTTGACAGGTGGGCTACTCGCCCATGCCAAGGCCCCATGCTCTGAGTGAGCACTCCAAGGGCTATTTTGTCCTTTTCATGTACAAAGAAGTTAAAGGGCCTTTATATGTCAGGCAAACCCAGGGCTGGGGCTCATCCCAGAGCCAACTTTATTTCTGTGAAAGCAGACCTTGCGGCCTCAGTCCATGCGAGGAGCTCTCGGTCTGGCCCTCCCAACAGGTCATAGAGGGGCCTTGCTATGGCTGAGAATCCGGAAATCCAAATGCGACAGAACCCTGTGGCCCCTAAAAATTCATGCAAGCCCCATTTTGTTTGGGGTTGTAGCAGTGTGGTGATAACCTTTTTCCTTTCCAGTCTTAGTTCTCTTTTTCCTTTTGTGAGGAGGAAGCCTAAGTATCGGACCTGCTGCTCACAAATCTGTGCCTTTTTCCAAAAGGCCCGGTACCCCGAGTAGGATAGAAGCTGCAGGAGGTCCACGGTACCTTTCATACAGTCTTCTTGGGTGTCACTGGCAAGAAGGAGGTCATCTACATATCGGAGGAGGACACACCCTGTTGTTTCCCTCAGATAGTCAGCGAGGTCTGCAGCTAGTACTTCCCCCAAAAGAGTGGGCGAGTTCTTGAAACATTGGGGAAGTCATGTCCAGGTCAGCTGCATCTGGCGCCCTGTAACTGGCTCAGTCCATTCAAAGGCAAATTATGGTTGACTTTGAGTAGCTAGGCAGAGGCAGAAGAAAGCACCCTTTGGGTCAAGGCATGTAAACCATCTGGCTGATCCCAGAATTAAGCTGAGGAGAGTATACAGGTTCAGAACCACTGGGTGTAAGGAAACAGTCACTTTGTTAATGGTGCTCAAATCCTGTACTGATCGGTATCTACCTCCTGGCTTCTTGACTGGCAAGAGCGGGTTATTCCAAGCTGATTGGCACTCAATTAGAATACCTGCTTCTCTGAGCTTGGTCAGGTGCTCTTGTATACCCATTCTAGCCTCAAGTGGAAGGGAGTACTGCCTTTGTCTCTGAGGTTGGACTCCAGGGATCAGGTCAACAATGATGGGGGCCTGACTCCAAGCTAGTCCAGGTGGGTTATCTTCAGCCCATACAGAGAGAAATGTAAGCCTGATTTCTGAGGGGCTACAGGGATATGGCCTGAGCTGGGTGCGGAATAGTCTCCATTCTACTTCCTTTGGCAGGGTAATCACCAAGACCAGGGTTTCCTTCTGCCTTGTGTTCAATTGGAGGCTAGTGTTTCCAGTGGGTTCAAAAGTTATCTGGGCCCCAAGTTTGGAGGGCAGATCCCGGCCCAGGAGAGGAAGCCAGCAGTCAAGCAAGTAGAGCAACTCATGCCAGACCTTGTGACTCCCAAGTTCACATTGTTGAGCTTGACAGAAGAGCTGTTACATTGCCCATGTCCCAGTAGCCCTAAGTATGGTTGCTGTCTTTTGGCTGAAGGGTGCCACCGGGGAAGTAAGAATGGACTATTCAGCCTCAGTGTCAACCATGAAAGTTATTGTTCGACCCTGTACCTTCATTTTGACCGTGGGCTCATGGGGACCAAGAGAGAAAGAGCCCGGTCCCCCTTAGTCTGATTCTATCTGGCCAGACCAACGAAGTTCTGGCCTCGTGGTTCCTCCTGATATTGGCTGGGTTTTGAGGGCCCCTTCCAATTAGGATATTCATTCTTCCAGTGTCCCTTCTCTTTGCAGTATGCAAATTGGTCCTTGCTAAGGGGGCTCTTGGGCTTCCCCCCTTTTGGTGGTTGGGGTCTTCCCATCTTTGCAGTGTCTGTTTCTTTTAGTGCTGCTGTGAGAAGGGTGTTCTTCTTTTTGAGTCTTCTCATCACTTCTCTTTTGGCTGCGACTTCTCTGTTCATGAAAACTTTATTGGCAACCTCTATCAGCGGAGTGATATTCATCCCAGCAAAGCCCTCCACCTTTGGAGTTTTCTTCTGATATCTGGGGCAGCCTGTGCCACAAGAGAGGTATTTACCATTTGTTGACTTTCCGGTGCCTCGGGGTCAAACAGGGTGTATACACGGTATGCTTCACATAGTCTTTCATAGTAGTCTCTGGGAGACCCCCTAGGGTTCTGTGTGACTGATATTTTAGTCATGTTCATGGGCTTTTTGGCTTCAGTTCTGATTCCCCAAAGAAGGGCTATCATTGGATGTGGGCTTGTCCTTCTGTGCTGAAATCCCATGTTGGGCATTCTTCAGGCATGGCAGCTTGAGCCCAGACAGCAGGGTCATTAATCCCCAGAGGTGCATGATCTTCTAGGTACTGTTGTGTTTCTCTCATTCTTCTTCTTCTTTCTTCTCTATTAACAGTACAGAGTAACTGTTCACAATATTCCCAAGTCAGTCAGTGGGTCCGGAAGAGGGACTCCATCAAGTCTACCATTGCTTGTGGCTTTTTGGAGTATGATGGAGTGTTGTGTTTCCAATTGAGGAAGTTGGCCACAAGGTTGATAATACATCACGGAATGGCTGGGCTGGACTTTTATGTTCTCATTATGTCTTTCAGGCTCTCTCATCTCCCTTACAGGCATTTGGAGAGGGTTAGGTCTGGGTCTGGGGCACAGTCTGGCTGTTGGCCTCTGTGGGGCAGGGTTCTCTGGGTCCGAGAGGGGCAGTGAGATGGGCGGCGGTGGTGGCAGAGAGACAGGCGGGGGAGGAATTTCAAGCTCAGGGGAAGGGGGTAGGGAGCTTGACGAGTCATAAGGAGGCAAAAGACAGTATCTTCTTCTGCATCTCCTTAAGTATCAGAGGAGTGGTGGGTCCCTTCTTTGGCTCCCTTGGTGAGCCTCCAGATAAAGTGGCTAAAACCTTTGTCTGGCTCTGTTGCTAGGGATGAATCACACCCAAGGCAGGGGATTTCAGGCAATTTCAAGCCAGGAGTCGATGTATGGAAATTGATCAGGTTGGTCTGGGTTCCCAATGACTATTAGCCAAACCCGCGGCACTATGTGAGCATCTAATGTCCGGTCTGGGCACCATCCTTCATTGAATATGGGCCATTCTAATTCACAAAAGGTCCTTAGCTTCATGGGTGTCATTTTCACCCCATAATCACCTGAAAATCCCTTTTTAAAATTTTGGAGCATGACCTCTAAAATCGTAGGCTTACTCTGTTTTGATCCCATTATTAATTCCTTTCTCATGTTCAGTGTTGCAAAGACAGAGAAAGGGAGGGTATCCCCTTGGATGACAGGACCAATCAGATACTCCACTGGTCGCATTCCCAAGGGAAACTTTAGGTGAGGTTTGACCGTAGTGGACTCAGCTTTGTGACTTGCGATCAGAGTCTGATCTGATACCACCCTAATCCTTGTACTCTCACCATGACACACGAGAGCCCATTCAGACTCTGTAGATTTTTGGGGACCTTAAGGGTGCCCGTCCGTGGAGCCACAAACTCGAACTCGACTGGCAAGCTTGGCTGAGCTGCACATTCACACACACACACACACACACACACACACACACCAGAGTCTATTACATTTCCTTCTGCAAAATTTTCTACCTGTGAGACCATTAAGGCCTCTGGGAATTGATCAGGTCCCCCTTCCACCCTTTTGGGTGGGTCTGACTACTTTGGGTCCCGGGCCTTACCGGTTCCGATGTTGGGTCTAGGTCCTCACCTACCAAGTCTCTTTGAGTCTGGTGGGAATAATGGAGTGGGGCCGGCCCAAGGCGACCAAACAGGAGACTGCCGAAATTCAGGCAGGGCGCACCTTCTCCCTTGCGATCCCTCACTCCGTCACCACCTCGCCGTTCTTCCAAACCAGTGGCAACAATGGGCCAGTGCAGTTGGGTTTCCCGGTCAGGGAACCAAATATGTTACTGAACAAGGCTGGAACGCTGGCAGAAAAACCAAGCAGCACTCAGAGATCTTGGTGGATCGGAGATTTATTTGACACTGGCGGGCTCAGAGGAAACCATTTCTCCAAAGATCTAAGCCCCAAATGCAAGTGGGGAGGGTAATTTATAGTTGTCAGCTTCCAAATCTGTAGGGGTTTTCGCGTGCACAGCAAAGGAAGAAGAACCCAGAGGCGGAGTATCTAAGCTAGAGACCAGAGTTTGTTTTAGCCCCATCTGCCATCTTTGGCATACTTTATTCATGTCTTCAACAATTTAGCAGTAATTGTTCAGGCATTGAAGAAAAATTAGGATGACAATAATTTACACATAGATAAATGAGGATTTGCAATGGAATGTCAGTGGGAAATACTCCATGAATGCCATCCTGGGCCTGCACTTGTGATGCTCTTGACCCACCTCAAATATAGGTTCATTTTGTATGAATTCCTTTAACCACCACCCATCCTTGCTCTGTGCCCAGCACTATATCTTTATCAGTGACCATGACAAAACGTGACCTGTGCCATATGGAGATGACTTCCAATAAGGAAGACAGAAGTGAAATTGGGGTCCATGGTGTTATCAGGGATGGACAACAACAATGGGTCATTTAAAATAGAGACCTTCTGGGGTGCTTGGGTGGCTCAGTCCATTGAGCATCCAACTTCGGCTCAGGTCACAATCTCACGTTTCGTGAGTTCAAGCCCCACATCAGGCCCTGTGCTGACAACCTGGAGCCTGGAGCGTGCTTCAGATTCTGTGTCTCCTTCTCTCTGCCCCTCTGCTCTCTCTCTCTGTCTCTCACAAATAAATGAACATTAATTTTTTTTAAGTAAATAAAATAGAGACCTGCTCTTCAAAAAAAACCTCTTCCAAAAGGAAAACATAGCACATAGGTCTTGTAAAAGGAATGAATTAGAGCTTTTTGAAAAGTATATTTTTATATTGAACAAAAGGTGTGTGATAATGTCACCTGTGTACTTATTCCTAGAACAAAAAAATTAAACTGGAGTGGACCAGGTATCTGTTTGGCAATTTGTCTCACCAAATTATAGCATGTTGGCAGAAATCTTCTAGGCCTCTTTAATTTTTCCAAAGGCTTCTCTAATCCTGTGACAATCAAATCATTCTCTTTGGAAACCTCCATTGTGTCATCTTACTTATAGACTTGCCCTTCTTTGTTTATGAAGCAGCTTAAGCAAACCATGTTACAGTTGCCAGCAGCGTTCTGTATTATCTGGAAAGACAAAATAAGGAAAATGCAGAAACTAAAAATCCTGGCATTCAAAGACAATCACAGCCTGTACTATTTTTCTAAATTTGACCATGTTTTTCACAGAATGGAATCACAATGTGAATTTGGTTATTTGGTTGGGTAAAATGTTTTGTTTTTGTTTTTCTTATGTTTTCATTTTAAATATCTAAATCCTACTCCATATATTTAAATATCCATTCATATTGGTTTTCAAATTGTTTCCTCTTCTCATAGGGAATAAATTTCACCACTGACAGTGCCCTAAATACTACACAGAAATGACAACAAATAACCACAGAAGGAGTGCTCTCTAACATTTTCCTTCAAAAAATCATGAGAGTGGCTGCACCAGTTTGTATTTCAACCCACAGTGCAGGAGTGTTCCACTTTCCCCACATCTCACCAACAACTGTTGTTTCTTGTGTTGTTGATTATAACCATTCTAACAGATGTGAGGTGGTATCACATTATGGTTTTGTTTTGCATTCCTTAATGAGTGTTTGAGTATCTTTCCATGTGTCTATTAGCCATCTGGAAGTCTTCTTTGTGTCTCTTCATGTCTTCTGTCCATTTCATAACTATGTGGTTTCTTCTTTGGGTGTTGAGTTTGATGAGTCATTTCTAGATTTTGGATCCTAACCCTTTATCACATATGATGCTTGCAAATATCTTCTCCTATTCCATAGGCTGCTTTGAGTTTTGTTGATTGTTTTCTTCACTGCTCAGAAGCTTTTTTATCTTGATGAGAATATTACTCAGCCACCAAAAAGCATGGAGTCTTGCCATTTGTAACTTGATCCATAGAACTAGAATGTATTATGTTAAGCGAAATGAGTCCATGTGAGAAAGACAAAGATCACACGACTTCACTCATATGTGGAATTTAACAAATGTGAAGGCGAGGAAGAGAAGAAAGGGAGACGCTTAATGATAGAGAACAAATTGCGGGTTGATGGAGGGAGGTGGGTGAGAGATTGGCTAGATGAGTGATGGGTATTAAGGACAGCACTTGTGATGAGCATTGGATGTTATATGTAAGTGATGAATCACTGAATTCTACTTCTGAAACCAACATGTTAACTAACACATAAAACAAAAGAAAAAATCTTAATAGCCCACTCACTTGGTCATGGTCCATTAAAGGGTTTTGATGCCATCATTTTAAATGGCTGTATTATGGTCCTGATGCCAGAGGAAATTGATCCTCTCTGTCTGAGGAGGTGTCCCATTCAGGGATCTTAATGTCAAAGTAGAGATGACACATTCCTACGTGAATTGCTTGTGTAAATCTCCAACCACCGTCTTTGGTTTCTAAAAGTAGACACCTCACTCCCGGAATCAAAGGTGATAGCAGCTGAAATCATGGCAACAATCACCCTCCAGTAAGAGAGTTGAGGCCCCTCTCACTACTGAAACATGAGTGCCTTTATCTCTAATTGCCAACAAGGGGCCTAGTTTCAGGTCTTTGGTGAAATATTTTTGCTGATTTGATGGGTGAGAAATTACATCAAATCCATTTTTCTATGTTCACTTTTCTAATGATGAGTGAGGCCGGACGTTCATCCTTTACAGCCATTTCCAAAATGTATCCACTGTTCTCCATTCAGGGTGAGGCTGCTGAACACACTCTCCTGGACGTCCCCAGGGGACAAAGACAGTGATCCATGTCCAGCCAGTAAACTTCACTCCTTGTGAAACCACTCAGCTGTTATGACTACCTTCTAACCAACAGAACACAGTTGGAGAGATGGGAAGTCAGTTTCAAGATTTCATGACACAAATTCTGCCACGTTCTTCTTAGTCCTGTGTTTATTCCATCTCTTCCTTTGTCTCTTTACTCCTCTTTCTCCCTCTCTCTATCGTTCCTCTCTCTCTCTCTCTCTCTTGGCCTCGCCCTCTGCTCTCTGTCCTCAACTGCTTTATCTGTCTCTCCTCTACCCCTGGAAATGGGGGATTAAGCACTTAAGATTGGGACTACTATACGAGACCCCTATATAAGAGAGAAAGAAACAAGTTTCCAGGTCAAAAGATTGAAACATTCATTTCAAATTAAATTCTGATATTGCTCTTGTGAGTGACCTTGGCTTAAATTATCACCCTGTTGAGTCTCCATTGGGACCACAGCTCTGGCTTCATAGAAACTTTGAGGGAGTGCCATGCAGCTATGCTGTTCCAGGATTCCTCTCCCACAAAAATTGGGAGCTATGAAATATTTGTAGTTTTAAGATTCAAGGTATTTGGATAAAGCTCTCAGAGAGGAATGCATAACTAACAGTCTACAGGTCTCATCTCTGGTCTATCCTTTGGCTCCTTCCTTCCTCTCCCCTCCCAGGATCCCACCACCACACTTTCCACCTTTCCAATATTTCTAATGGGCAAACTCAATTCAGTCTCTTATTCTCTACACCAGCAATATCTTCTTCCTGACACACTGCAGACATGTTCAGTGTGGTTCCCTCTTGTCATTCTGGCCTAAGGAAATGTCACCTCAGTGAGGCCTGTCATACCCTCCAGTGACTCCCCAGCCTGTCCTAACAGCATACTTGTTCTTTTCACACAGTTCTTGCCCTTTTTTTCACATGTGTTGTCTTTCATACATTTGTTCATCTCCCCTCCAGCCTGTGAAGACCTGGCAGGCAGAGTCCACTCTGTGGAAACTTTGAACATAGACCTACCAGATCCCCTTGCATGAACTGAGTGCTCTGAGCAGTTACTGAATAAATAATAGAAGGACTGTGTATAACTCCATCTAGATTTTTACCAGCTTACTCTGTGGAGATAACTACTAGTAATGGGAGATTCCTGATGTATCTGAGACAGGTGAAAAATAGAACATCCATGGCATGACCTTTCCCTGGTCCAGTTCCTCCAGAAAAACTCAGTGGGCACCACTGACACAGGATTCTGCCTTTTCTTTTATGTCCAGCACTAGCACTGGAGCCACAGGCATGAAGACCCGCAAACAATCAGCATCTTTATGTGGCTGACATGAAGGAAGTGACCCTTTTAGGTTCCAGGGTAAAGCTCCAGATCTACAGGTTCCAGGGCTATGTAAGAGATCTCAGGCATCTGCCATTCCACTTTCTCTGTCCATCCCCAGTGTATATTCTTGACTCATGAGGCATCCTAATGTCACCAGGAAAATGAGCCCCGTATTTCCAGATGAAAACCCTGGGTGTCCAACAAGGACTGCTATTGTGATTAAACTGTAGACTCAGTGTAAAGTGCTCTGACATGCCTTTCCCTATCCCAAGTCTTCACCAACTCAAGGCTCCAATCCTCTATTGGCTCTAAAAGGCTTCCAACAAGTATAAAGCATTTCTTTAGTAAATTGGAACGCACTGATCCATTGAGGGAGAGCCAAGGCCAATTGACCCATTATGATTATATGGAACCCTGGAGAAACCCACTGGCAACACAACACTCTAAAGGAGAACACTGAAGCCTTTTCTTCTGTAGTTATTGTATAACCTATGGGGAGTTAGCTCATCATACTTCCAGATGCCCAAAGAGTTGCACTGCATTACCCTAGTACTTCTCTCTGGAGGCTGGGCCAAGGATGGCCCTGTGTCCAGCAGAAACCTATGAACTTCAGGAATTCCTTGCCCATGTTTGGGCCTTTGAGCGTGCAGTTGAGAAAATGGATGATGCTGGATGCTGCTGCCCCATGGCAGAGCTGTCTCTCACCTCTTTCTTCTTTCTCTCTTGTCACTTCCCCATGGTCTGCTTTTTCCAGAACGTATCATCAGTATGTGTGTGCCAGTGCACATGTGAGGACTGGATAGTAAAATGACAGCAATGGAGAGCAAGTTTGCAAGATTGTTCCCAAAATATTAGACTCTATAATTTCTAAAGCAAATATTATGGGAGGTATTAGAGCCATGGCCTACAAAGGCAGAACCCAGTCTTTTCTTCTAGACTCTTCCCACCTCCTGTTATCTGTGCCAGTACTAGTCTCCTTATCAGTCACTCCACGGAACAATGAGAGCTTGTATACAGAACTAAAAAAGCCAGTTCTCCATAGGATGTGATGTCAGGCTCCATTAACACTGGATAGGGTGTCAGGTGGGGAGTGTTCAGCCACACCTGTACACTGAGTGGAACTTTTTTTTTAGACAGGTCTAAAATCCTGCATAAAACAGGCAAATATTTGGAGCCAATGAGAAAAAATCAGGTTTGCATCCACCACCAGGTATGCAGGACATCAATAAGCCAACAGTGCATGAGTGGGCTCCCCGCCTTAAGAGGCATGGGAATGCAGCAAAGGCTCTGCTCAAAAAGTGGGTATTGAGCAACCACCCCAACCCACTAGCACCTACTGTTCCCAGAAGAGGAGGCATAGATATCAACCAGGCAGAATCACTGTCTCAGAATCATTGAGTCTACTTCCACACCAGCCTCTGCTGCCAGGTGTACAGAGATCCTTCAGAAGGTCCTTCAGAAGGACATAGATCCTTTCCAAAGTGACACAGTTCTCCAATGGTAAAGTCCTTGCTTTGGTTAAGGGTGAGATTTGGGCACCTGAAATAGATGTCAAAGTAACAGTGGCACAAAAAGAAGATAGATATGTTTTTTCTTCATATAAATGAACCCTGGATGTGGCTACTCTATAACTAATTATGGCTTGCCCACCATGGGAGATCACATAGCATTGATTTATTTCCCTGCTCTAACATGTCAGTATATTATTTCCTTTTTTAAAATTAAAAAAAATCAGAATCTATACTTAATGCATTCTGGTGTGGCTAGAACAGCCAGTCATTTACACAACAATTAATTGGTCCTGAAAAACATTCCTTCATTATAAAATAAATTCAGATAAACTAGAACAGGTATGTTGACCTATACTTTTTTAAACTGATCAAAGAGTTGAAGTGTTTTATTATTTTTCCCTGGAAACACTTTATCCCAAGACATCCTATGTTCGTATATGTCTGATTTCAATGTCTATTAAGCACAGCACCAAAACAAAATTTTTTTGTGTTCGAAAGCTAAAATCATCCAAGAAAAAACGACTGAGTCAGGATAGCAGGGTCAAAATGGGGGTGTAAAAATAGCAAGATCAAATCATCTGCTCATTTTCCCCCAGGTTTATGCCAAGTTTTTTATTTAATTGTCGTTAATTAACATACAGTGCAATATTGCTTTCAGGATTAGAATTCAGGGATTTGTCACTGACAGAAAACACCCAGTGCTCATCATAACAAGTGCCCACCTCAATTCCCATCACCCGTCTATCCCATCCCCCACCCACCCAGAAAAAGAAATCAATGAATCTATCCCATTGACAATTGCAAAGATACTTTTTAAGATACTTAGAAATCTACCTGACCAAAGAGGTATAAGATATGCACTTGGAAAATTTATGAAGGAAATGAAAGGTGATACAAAGAAATGAGAAAACATTCCATGCTCATGGTTTGGAAGTACAAACATTGTTGCAATGTCTATACTACCCAAAGCAATCTACACGGTTAATGCAATCCTTATTAACATACCAGCAGCATCTTTCACACAGGTACAACCAACAATCCTAAAATTTGTGTGGAATCACAAAAGACCCCGAATAGCCAAAGTAATCTAGAAAAAAAAAGCAAAGCTGAATACTTCATTGTGAAACATATTCCAAAGAGCACTAAAAAGACAACAGAACAAGAAAAACAAAAGCCTGATGATTTTTGGTGACTGACTCATGATTCCAAGTATGCTTGTTTTTTTTTTTTTTGTCTTTATGCTGAGAGTTCATCAGTCATATAAAATGAACTGTTTGCCACTCAAATATTTAGAATAAATGAAGAAAACAATGAAAGCAGAATGTGATATCATGAAGCTTCAATATTTTTATAACATTTTCTAATAAGAAGTGTTTCCAAATATTCAAACTCACCATTCCCAGGTTATAGTAGAATTTGACAAAATTCAGCAGGCACAAATGACAGACTGTCTTTCACGTGAATTTAGATATTTTTATACTTATGTCAGATATCAGTTACCTGTTTGGATACCACACAGAATTACTCAAACTCAACCTCTGGAAGGCTTCCCACGTTAGTCCAATATGTTATATTAATGTGTATATCGCCAAAGACATAAAACAAAGAGTGATGTGTCCCCGTGTGTTTAATGCATTCCAAAGAAAGGTATCACACTGCAAAGCAATCAGGTTAGATGTGAAAGAGAGTAGAGAATATAAAACTCAAATGCACTTCAATGCAGGTGGTGCTGGAAAGAGCCTACCTCACTTCAGGGGCAATAAGAGACTGAGATCAGGGGTCAGAGTCAGGAGCGACTGGTGTGTCCTCAGACAGTGACAGGAAACTCTAGGCAAGTTCCCATTCTGGTGGTGTGCTGCCACACAACAATTAGTTTCTGATGTTGGGGAAGAAAGCTTGTTCTTCTGTTATTGGAACTCAGTGCTTGGCAGGATTGTGTTGGCCCAGATGGTCACTCCCTGCTCTCTACCCACCTCATGGAATGCCTAACTTCCTTCATTCTGAGATACTAAAGGTTTGTCCATTCAAAGTCCATACCTTGAAGAGGTAAGGATAGAAAAAGTAAACCCAATAACTAAAAGACCAGAGCCCATTTCCACAGGCCTGGGTGTGAGCCAAGAGGCATAAAAAACCCCCAAACCACCACTGTTCTATCACTGAAGGAAAGGAATGGAAAAGAGTGACAGCACTTTTGCACACAGGTCTCCTAAGTGTAGCTAAGGAATGTTCCCCTTAGATCTGGCCCACTGATGTTGGTGATGACACCAACCTTGCCCAGGGAAAAGTGCTAGTGCCCTCATGTGAAGCTTGATGCCATTTTCCTCTGAGATGAAGATATTTGGTCCTCGGTGCATCCCTTCAGATTCCCTTGCTCTTTCATTAATTAGGATTTCATTAGGAGACATTAACAGACATCATCTGGGAGCATTCTCTGATTTTAATCATGGAGTTTTTACTAGTTACCAGTACCCTGGAATAGGCTGGGCAACAGGAGTCCATGGAAGTCTTCTGCAAGACGAACCTTGGCAAAAGGAGCACAGGGCCTTTGAAACTGTTCAGCAGAGGAGGTTTGCATGTGCACAGGTGCAGATCATGTTGGGAATCATTCGATCTCCATTCTGGAGCAAGGGTTTAGGGTCAAATACATGAGCTACAGGGCTGTCGCTGAGACAGCACCCTGTAATTTCCAGGGAGACTGCACTCACTCCGTGTGTCATCACATAGCAGGTAATTTAGGTAATTTCATATATCAAAAAGGAAAGGTTGACCTCCTGCCAGTAAGAACTCTGTGTTTGGCAGGATTCTGTCAGCATGGAACAATTGCTCTGCTCTCTGTCCACCCCTTACAGAAAAGCCTGAGCTAACTACCTCCTGAGACACTCAGGGTTCATGCATGTCAAGTCCATTCACCAAGCAGGTTAGGGCACAAAAATACTCAAAGACTGAAATACCAGACCCAGAATCTGCAGACTTGTCAGAAGCAAGATCCTATCTTGTGAATCACACTGTGTCTTTCCACAGATAGTCAGTGCTTTAAATCTGGTGATGGCTTGCATATTTCAGACCTTATTGAAGTTGGGGTGCATGACTTTTGCCCTGGTGTAGCTAGTGGATGTTCCCTAGCTATAACTTCCTGGTGTAGCTAGTGGATGTTCCCCTTCTCTTCAGGCCACAGGTCTTTCTTACACTTTGGACACTAAACTTTCCCAGGGAATTGTGCTCTTAACATTATCTATGGCTTCATCCTGTTCTCATCTGAGATTAAGAACTTTAGCCCTCGGTGTACCCTTTTCAATTCCCTTACATTTATCCTCACCATGTGTTCACTGCAAGACATTCGGTGCCAGAGTCTGGAAGAAGATTTCTCCGATTTTAATTGTAGAGTCCTGCCAAGTTCCCATAAGTTTGGAATAGCTTTAGGAACAGGTGCCACTGGGGTGTCTGCCAGATCTACCTTGGGAACAGGAGGTATTTTGTACTTGAATGTGTTAAGCACAGGAAGGTTGCTTGTGGATAGGGGCAGGTGATATTAGGAGACAGTTGGCCTCATTTCTGTGGTAAAAGCTGATGGAGATGTGGCCTTCAGGGCCACAGTCAGAAGAAAATAAAAAAGTCACACAGATTGAACTGATTAACTCCCAGCGAGCATACAAGAAGATTGTTTTCTACCCCCAGAACAACTAATTTCTGAAATCAAGGGGAAAATATTTCCATCTTAAAAACTCGGGGCGTTGAAGTATTAGGTTTGTTCAGTGACTATTACTGTGCTCTGTGCACCTGCCATGGACTTCCTGAACATCCTGCTTTCTGAGCCTCTAAGGGTTCCCGTGTACCCACTCTGTTTCCAAAGCAGGTGAATGTGAAAGAAATTCAAAAACCCTAAAACTCAGAACCCAGTCCCACAGACTTGGGCATCAGACCATATTGAGACTCTGCCTCCAAATCATACTGCTTTTACCTGATGGCAGAAAAAGCTGCAAAGCTGGCAAGTGCCTTGGCCTCCCTACATTGTTTTGTTGGGAAAATTAATAAAGTTTTACACCATAAGATGGCTGATGGGACTAAAAAGAAGCCCTGGTCTCTAGCTTGGAGATCCCTTTTCTGGGTTCTTGTTGCCAGGTTTGCTGCATGTGCAAAAAACCCCACAGATATAGAGGCTGACAACTATAAATTACCCTTCCCACTTTCATTCGGCACTCAGATCTTTGGAGAAACAGTCTCCTCTGAGCCGCCAGTGTTAAATAAATATCCAATCCACCAAGATCTCCGAGTGCTGCTTGGTTTTTCCACCAGCATTTCAGCATGCTTCAGTAACATATTTGGTTCCCTGACTGGAAAACCCAACCATGCTGCACCATTGTTGCCACCGGTTTGGGAGAACAGTGAGGCGGTGATGGGAACGAAGAATTGCAAGGGAGAAGACATGCCCTGCCTGAATTTTGGCAGTCTCCTACTCGGTCACCTCGGGCGGGCCCCTCTTCGCTGTTCCCGCCAAGACACCAGGAGACTTGGCAGGTGAGGACCGGGACCCAATGTTGGAACCAGTAAGGTTGGAGCCCAATCTAGTCAGACCCACTCGCAAGAGTGGAAGGGGGACATGATCACTCCCCGAAATCTCAGAGGTCTCGCAGGTAGGAATTCTGTGGGAGGGAATGTAATAACTTCTGGTGTGTGTGTGTGTGTGTGTGTGTGTGTGTGTGTGAATGTGCAGCTTGGCCAAGCTTGCCAGTTGAGTTTGAGTTTTTGGCTCCATGGACAGACAACCTTAAGGTCCCCAAAAGTCTACAGAGTCTGAGTGGGCTCTCCTGTATTTGTGGTGAGAGGCATCTGGTGGAGGGCAGCATCGGATCAGACTCTGATCACAAGTGGCAAAGCTGAGTCCACTATGGCCAAGCCTAACCTAAAGTTTCCCTCAGGAACATGACCAGTGGAGTATCTGATTGGTTCTCTCATCCAAGGGGATACCCTCCCTTTGTCTGTCTCTGCAATACCAAACATGAGAAAGGAATTAATAATGGGATAAAAACAGAGAAAGCCTACAATTTTAGAGGTCATGCTCAAAAATTTTAAAAAGGGATTTTCGGACGATTATGGGGTGAAAATAACACCCGGGAAGTTAAGGACCTTCAGTGAACTAGAATGGCCCATATTCGATGTAGGATGGCCCCTGAAAGGGACATTAGATGCTTAAATAGTGCAGCAGGTTTGGCTGATAGTCACCGGGAACCCAGATCACCCTTATCAATTTCTGTACATTGATTCCTGGCTTGAAATTGCCCAAAATCCTCCGCCTTGGGTGCAATTCATGTATAGCAAACAGAGCTATGCAAAGGCTTTAGCTGCTTTATCCAGAAACTCACCCAGGGAGCCAAAGAAGCAACCCACCACTCCCCTAGTGTTTGCAAGAAACCCTGGAGGAAGATCCCATCTTTCTGCAGCCTTATGACTCAATGGGCTCCCTCCGCCCTGCCCCTGAGCTTGAAACTCCTCCTACGTCTGTCTCTCCTCCACCACCGGTGCTGCCACCACTGCCACCGCCACCACCCATCTCTCCTCCCCTCCCAGACCCAGAGAACCCTCTGCCACAAGGACCAGTGGCCAGATTGCACCCTTGGCCAGGCACAGGCACTCTCCAGATGCTAGTCTACATCCGCCGGTACCAAGAGGCTCTCCTCCAGATGAGCAGAGCAGGGGCTGAGAAGCCCATGAATATGCCCAGCAACAAGAGGATTCCCCCATGGATTATTATGAGAGGCTATGCGAAGCTTACACCCTGTTTGCTCCAGCTGCACAAAAAGCCACGACAAAAGGACAGGAAAGGTCTAGCCTCCCAAAGGTGGGAGGCCCAGAACCTCCTTAGCAAGGGGTCAGTGAGCCTACTGCAAGGAAAAAGGACATTAAAAGAATAAATGTCCCAACCATGGAAAGTCCCAGAAACCCAGCCAATATCAGGAGGAACCTCGAGAAGGGGGCCGAGATAGAATCAGACTGAAGGGGACACTGACTCTCCTTGTTCCTCTGCCTAATAGATGTGAGGGATTCTTCCTCATTTCCCAGGTTAACAACTTAATTGGAGCCAACTGTGGTTAGTCTACCTCGGGATGGGGACTTTAAAGAATGTTCCCAAGCAGTTGCTGAAACTCCATTTTTTTCCGGGAAATTCCCAGTCTTCTCTGGCCTGATTGACTCCATATTTCCACTTTGGTGGAAAAACCATGGCGTCTGCTCCTCTGAGTTAAGGTTTTGAATTAGGTTTTCCTTCTCTGCCTTCTACTGGCACCTTGCCTCTTCTGCCTGCTCCTCCCCCTGCTGTTTCTGCACCAACTTGGGTGTGGTATACATAACAGGTTCCTATACCCACCTCAGTGCCTCAGGCACCATTGGCTTCTCCTCCCATCCTCAAGATCAAGAGTAAAGTGCACCCCCTTGGACATCTAGGTTTTTTCCAAATAGGATGGAGTGCTAAAGCATTGATTACTGAACATAGGTTTGTGTTTGTAACTTCTTATTGCAGAGAAATTAAGGCTATTTGGAGCTATTGGAAAACATGCTTTGTACTTAATTGGTTCATGAATTTACCATCTAAAAAAATTCTGGTGTAAACACCTCTCAGTTGGTTACTAAGTCCTCAATTGGAGACTAAGGTTTCCTAAGAGTTAAAACTCTGCTAGGTGTACTTAAGATTGATGGAAATAAGGAAAGCAAATCTGTATGTATAAAAATAGGAGGTATTTTAATAAAGATATAAAAAATGGAAATAAATTCTTATTGATGGTTAAAAAAAAAGGTAATTTTGTCCTAAATGAGACTGGTTATTTGGGAAAAAATGGCTTTGGGACAAAGTTTGAAGGCAAAGAAAAGTTATAGAAGGTTAATGAAGGGAAATCTTTGGAAAGGAATTTATGTGTACTCAGGATGGACTAAGGTTGAGATGAATGCAATTTTAAAAGTACACTGGTATAAGGTTGAAACTCTGCTTTTCTCTCAGCTCAAATGACAAAGTTTTGTTGGACTGTTGATAAGACAATGCAAACAAAGGTTTGTCTTCCAGGAAAAGCAAAGTTTTAGGTTTTATCTTTATCAGATTTTTGATTGCTTAGTTAAATCTTCTCAATGTTAAAGGAGCTAGGTTTGGGTAACAATTATATAATGCTATACATTCACCTTTAGGATCTTTTATTGCCACCTTGGTAAACAAATAAAGTTTTAAGATTTGTAATGATCTGTAATCCTATTTGGGATGTACCTATAACTTCCTAAGGTTTTAACAGTCTTCCCAGGATTTGAATGGTAAATGAAGTCTTTTTGACCAATTTGGCCCTTTTATTTGGGATGCTAAGTTACTTGGAAAGGCACTGTCCTAAAATGGTAAACTTTAGGTTGTATTTCACAGGTAAATGCTGTAGCTTCCCAACTATATATGAAATTCCTAAAATTTTAATGTTTTCGTATAAGGTCATCACTTAATATTCTGATTACTTGAAGTGTTATGTGTCACAGAAATAACCGAATTTCTTTGTCAATTGCATCATAATTAACTC
Source organism: Acinonyx jubatus (assembly GCF_027475565.1). NCBI lineage: Eukaryota > Metazoa > Chordata > Mammalia > Carnivora > Felidae > Acinonyx > Acinonyx jubatus. The sequence continues at coordinate 50,316,127 of NC_069389.1, forward strand.
TCATCAGATCTTTAACGATGTCTATTTCTGAGATTTTGTCATTTATAATTGTTCTTATTCTCTCACAAAAAGTGTTTCTTCTTCAAGGAGATTTATAAAAAGGACTTTGGGGACAAATACAGGTATTCAACATCTTTAAGATTAATACTAAAATGGGTAAGAATTTACAGAACTAAGAAACTGCATTCAAATGGAACAAGAAATAGTAACATGGGATTAAATTAACTGAGGAAGATTATAGTTTTGCGATTCTTGTTGAAAATATCACTGGTTCTCTAATGTTTGATTAAGGAAAATTTCTCTTATCTATGATATACAGAAATGTCATAAAGTATTCATTTGTAAAGAGAAGCATTTATCTTTTCTCTCTACATAACTCCCCTGAAATTCAAAAACTTTCGACAAGTATTCGTTCTTTCATGGCAATTACAATTGTTTGTGTAAATTAAATAAAAATATGTTCATCTTGTAACAGGTCACCATTGGAAATACTGGTTATTTTAACAAGGCTTTGACTGGAATGACATATTTGAAAGTGACATTCATAGACTCAGGTATGACCAGACAGCTTTAAGGAACTAAGGTTGACTTTATGAAAGATAGAGCCATAAAGCCCCTTGGAAATATTGGCCTGATACCTTGCTTATAGAGTTCCCAGCAGCCTCACAAGGTGAGTAAAGATGGTCACTTCCTGGCAGGTGCAAGAACCTCAGGATATCTTGGGGACCTCATGAAGAGGAATTAGCCCAGTTCTACAGGTATTTCAGGCCTTTCTGATGGCAAATATTTGGCTTGGCTTCTGGCCTGGAGAGGCTACTAAAAGTTCAACCTGGAGATTCCTTAAATTCCTTAAATTCCTTAAATAAAAGTTTCCAGCAAAGCAAACTTTAAAAGATCCTCATGATCAATCACTATTCTTGCTGAGCTTATGTAAATAATTAGGCCAGGTTTGTTAAGACTGGACTTGTTCTACAAATGCATTGGTCTCAATTTGGCTACCTCTAGAAAGGGTTTTTTAAGAGAGAACAACTATGTTTCAACAATGCACCATTACGGATGTTAAATTCTAGTTATGATTGTCTTTAAATGTTTGTTGTTTGCCTAAACTAGACAACTGGAGGTAAACTTCAGAAAAAAAATGTCACAGTATTACATATATAGACAATCTTCTGTGCTTGTTACTCTGAGGGGATAATAATAAGACCCCATGGGCATATGATTATTTAAACAACTGGAAAACAGGATGGATCTCTAAATATGCAAACCATATCTTCCCTAAATCTGATCTGATAGTTACCAGAAACCCACCCCTTTCGAAGACTTGGAGGTAGACTTTACAGCTATACAAACAAATAGAGGATTTAGTTTCAGGTATCGCCCCATGAGTCCATCACTCCAGAGTTACGAAGGCCAACTTAGAGGAACCCTCAACCTGGTGAAGTGATCCAGATCCAGTCAACCCGCTTAAACTGACCCTCAATACTAGCCCTGAGATCTCCAGCCCTGTTCCAGCCACACCCTGGAAGCTGGCTCACCTGCGCATGGCAGAAACTTGAGGAATGAACGTGTGTACTGAGCCCAGGGGGTTGGATGTAACTCTGCCAGCCATTTCCCCTTAATAGTGTCATAGACCTTATCTTGCTTCTTGCTTTGCACTAATAGAAACTACAGCAACAAACTGGACATGGAACAGATGGCAGACACCCTGGTAAACTTACAAAGCCAAACAAACGCCCTTGCAGCAGTGTCCCTCCAACATAGGTGAGCCCTCTGCCTCCTCACTTCAGGAAAAGGGGGGACTTGTATCTTTCTGGGGGAGGAATGTTGCTATTTCATAAACCAGTCAGAAATAGTTACAGCTAAGGTTAAGGAACTCAAGGAAAGAATTCAATGTAGGCAACAGGAAAATATCAGTCAATGGAGAGAATAGGATCTCACACACTGGGCATCCTGGCTCCCTGCCCTGGCAGGGCCCCTCCTTTCTATAATTTTACTTGTGAACATCAGCCCCAGTATACAAAATGCCCTGGTACATTTTATTGAAAACACTGTTGCTCACCAAACTGCAGCACATATCTTAACCCTCCCAGGGTACCAACCCTTATAACTAAAAAGTGATGCCTAATAAAAGTTTTTTTTTAAGGCATCAAAGGGGAGAATTTTGGGAAAATTAATAAAGTTTAACACTATAAGATGGCCAATGGACTAAAACAAGCTCTGGTCTCTAGCTTGGAGGCCCCTCTTCCGTGTTCTTCTTGCCCTGTTTGCCGCACTTGTGAAAACCCCCACAAATATGACAACTATAAATTACCCTTCCCACTTGCATTCAGCGCTCAGATCTTTGGAGAAACAGTCTCCTCTGAGCCACCGGTGTTAAATAAATTTCCAATCCACCAAGATCTCCGAGTGCCACTTGGTTTTTCCACCAGCATTCCAGCCTGGTTCCATAACAGTTTTAGTTCAAATGTAGGGCTTTGATGCTACATTAGGACTCCCATGGGTAGGTAAAATGTGTTCCACTTCTCTATAACGCACAGGCTTTCCCTAGTCATAGGACATCAAGCTTTGCCAGGAATTGTGCCAGTCACTTCATTCACAGTTTTGTTCCATTATCATCTGAGACAAACAATTTGGACCAAAGTTCACCCCTTCCATTTCTCTTGATCTTTTTCTAACCAGGGTTTCCTATGAGGGACTGAGAGACTGAGCCTGGAAGTATTTCTCTCCAATTTTAATTGTGAAGTCCTGCTAAGATTCCCTAAATCCAGGATAACTGGAGCAATAGGTTCTCCATGGGCTCACCTGTGAGACATATCTTGGCAACAGAATGCAAATGGCCTTGGAAAGGGGCAAGTGTTATCTGGAGGGGGCCATCCTCACTTGTATGCAAGGGGAGATGGGGATCAGAGGTCAGAGTCAGGAACCATGTAGCTTTGACTCAGAGAGTGTCTAGCATTCACAACCAGCTGACATATGGTGATTACTAAGGACATATTGCCCCCTTTACTGAGACCTCTGTGCTTGGCAGGCTTCTGTTGGTCTGAGAGTGGTTGGTTACCCTGATCCCACTTGCCCCTGTGATGTTCCCAAATTCTGAAAAGAACAAAGTTTCAGCATGACCATTGTTCTTCCCCAGACGGTCAGGGCAGAGTCCATTCAAGGACTCTGGGACCAGAACCCAATTCCACAGGTATGGCTGATGGTCAGAACAAAGAAGCCAACATTTAGATAGAAGATGAGCACCTCTACCCACTTAATGGAAGAGTAAGGCAAGAGCCAGAAACCTAACTGCCTTATCTAGGTCAGGATGCATTTTCTTGTGTCTGGTGCTTCCTTTCATCCCAACCCCCCAGGTGTTTACTTTTAATTCTCGGGACAGCAGCCTTGCCTAGAAAATGGTGCTCATGTCAGCAGTCACAACTTCATTCCATTTTCACCTGAGGTGAACAACTTTGGTCCTCAGTGTGTTTCTTCTGATTTATTGTTGTGGTTGTTGTTATTATTATTAATTATTATTATTATTAATGTGAAGAAAGCCTATTGATATACCATGGGCTTGGGGAAGGCAAAGTCAAATGTCAAGTTCACAAGGAGACTTTCATATGCTAAGGACTCACAGATTACTGGAGGCCTAGCTATTGTCAACCTACAGTGGTTTTTCCCTCTAGCAAAACATTTACATTAAGGCAGAAGGGAGTTCCTGGAGAAACACTTGACTCTGCCAGGCTCAAGTATTTGTCAATGGGCTGCAGGGAACAAGGAAATAAAGTTGTAATTGTTTTTAAATGTTTATTTTTTGAGAAAGGGGGAGGGAGAGAGAGTGAGAGACAGAGAGAGAGAGAGAGATATCTTGCACCTGGACAGGGGCAGAGAAAGAGGGAGACGCAGAATCTGAAGTAGGCTCCAGACTCTGAGCTGTCAGCACAGAGCCCCTATGGACCTGGAACCCAGAAACCTTGAGACCATGACCTGAGTTAAAGTCCGAGGCTTAGGAGACTCAGCCACCCAAGAACCCCAGGTAATTCAGTCTTATATGCAATTTCCTTCTTGTCTTTTTTCCTCAAATCACTATTAAGGTCAGTGTGATGTTGGGGCTCCAGGAAACTGAGTCTATAGGTTTCTGAAGATTAATTAGTCTCCTGACGTTTACTTGTTATTTACTAAGACACTTGTCAATTGATGGAGGCTTTATCATTTTAACCATTTGTTTTCTGTCATTTCCTTTGCCCTTGGGCAGCCAGGAGTGCCTGAGGAATGTCACACATATCCCACCTGGGGGTGGTCAGGTAATGTTAGCTTGTGTTTGTCCCTCAGCTTTCCTTCTCCTCCCTCCTGAAGCAGATGGATGATTCCCATTTACCCAGCCCACGTGTGTTTGTTCCTTCAGAAAACAGCAAGCTTGGCAGGATATTGTGCTATTCTCTTTATTCCCAAAATGATCCCATTCTCATCTGAAATGAAGATCTTTGGCTTTCTGTGTATCCAGTCCCATTTTCTTGCTCTTTTTGTAAGTCCCCACTTTGGGGAATTCAAAGCCAGACCTAAGAGCAATGTCCCCTCATTTTATTTGGGGAGCCTGGCCAAGTCATCCTGACTCTGGCATAGGTTGGGCAAAACCCCCTTGGGACTTGCCTTTTTGAAATATTTTGACAAGAAAAAGAAATAGGCACTTGAAGGTACCAGACAAAATGTTGGTGTTAGACAAGGCCAGAGAATTAGGAGGAAGCATCGTGAATTTCGGGGAGAAGAGCAACAGAGTCTGTCAGTTTCTTCTCAGTTTTATCCTATTCTCTGCTAAATGAAGAACTTTGACCCATCATATGTCCATTCTGATCCCCTAGCTGTTTTTCTAAAGAGGTCTTGGGTCACATTGAAATGTGGTAGGGCTTTCACTCACACAGCAAATGCCCAGGGTTTGGTGGCCAGCTCCCACTCCATTCCTATACTAGTCTAGAGCAAACAGTTTCTGAGATACCCAAAGAATGATGAACTACCTGTGACTGACCTTGTGGGGCTTGGCATTGATGGTTACCTGTAATGCCCCCGATTTCGAATCCGAGAGACCACCAAGGAGCCGATACCGATGCAAACGCACGAGGGTTTATTTGCAAGCTTGAGCTTGGGCCCAAGTATACCCCACACAGCGTAGCAGGGACTTGGACCCCTAGGTTAAAAGGCGTAGCAGTTTTATAGGGGCCAGTGGCCAATGAGATTGTAACACACACAGAAGGTTGCATAGTCATGTCAGTCCACACGCAGGTGGCCAATTGAATTACAATTTACCCTATAGTAACTGTTTGAACTAGTCTATCACTCTGGTCAGAATTGGCGTGCAACTTTGGTGGGCAAAAGGCGGGGTTTACATTCTTTGGCGGTTAGGGGTTCTGTATTCCTATATGAGCCGGTTTCCAGTAAGGGTGTGCTCAGCGTCTTGACTAGGGTGGGGGAGTATCTTAAGCAATAATTGGGTCATGTGGGGGTTATACATGAGATGGTGGGTGTAGCACAAAATGGAGTTAGTCTTTCTCTGCTTGTCCAGGGGTAGGGGATTTTTGTTAAATTCCTTGGGTCCCACATACCTGAAAGAGCGGACCTACGCCAGCCAACTCCATCTTGTTCTGAGTCCTCCACCTTGAGTGACTATGTCCCCGACTTGGTCCCTTTCCGGGAAAATCGCAGAAACCTCAGACCATGCCTCCTCCCCTTGAGTAACCTCCCGCTCACCCGTTCAAACTTCCCGATCAAAACACGCCTGGCGACCTGAGTATCAGGACTCCAACCCTTCCCCAGCCAATCGGCCAAGGCCATGACCCTTCCCAGCCAATCGGCTGAGGCCACAGCCATTACCTCACCAACTGCCCCTAGACCCCTAAAAAACCTTTGTGCTTTTGAAACTTGCTCTCTCTCTCTCCGGTATCTCACCGCTGCGTTGGTGCAGGTAGGGGACTGAGCTCGAGCTAGCTCGAATAAAGGCTCTTTGCTTTTGCATCAGACTCGGCTCCCTGGTGGTCTTTGGGGATCACGAATTCTGGGCATAACAATGCCCAGGTTGCCTCCTTACCCTGACTGCTTGAGATGCCTTCATATGGAAAGTAAATGGTTCCCAGATGGGCATTTAGTTTCCAGAACTGGCCAGGGCATTGCCTGTTCAAGGAATACTTCCACAGAGCCTGATTCCAAACACACAAGTGTCAAAACACATTACACCAAAACCACTGGTGACTATCAACTATAGGTCAGGGTAAGAAATCCACTCAGTTCCAGAAGTTTCTCATCCCTTTCTGAAGTCCCAAAAGAAGAATTCTTGCAAAACTTGTTGCCAGGGTAGCCAATGGAGGAATCCTTTGCCCCAGCCAAGAGGTGTTTCTCATTCCCAAGACAGCCAGCTTGCCAAAAGAGTGTTCTGGTCACTTCATTCTCAGATTTAATCCATTCTCATTTGATAAGGAGAACTTTGACACTCCATGTATCCATTTCTATCATGTTGCCCTTTTTCAAACTAAGTCTTCCCTGTGAAACATTCACAGTCAGTGTCCAAAAGAGATCTCCTCTGCTTTTAACTAGACAGTCGTGTTGAGCTCAACTTCCTCAGCTATAGGTTACACAACAGAGCCCCTTGAGACGTGCCTTTCTTAACTCTATTGACAAAGGGAGGCCTAAGGCATTGCAAGGTGCCCAAAATAGAATTTCTGCCCACAGGCCAAGTCAGGAGGAGCTGGGAGGGAGCTGGCCTCCCTCGTGGGGCCAGAAGGAGCTTAGCTACTCATTTCACTCTCAGCATTATCCTGTCCTCATCTGTAGTGAAGAACTTGGGCCATTGATGTCTCCATTCCCATTCCCTGGCACTTTTTCTACCTAGGCATTCACTGTGGGGAATCAGGGCCAGAATGCAAGAGCCATGTCCTCTCTCGTCAAGTGAGGAAGCAGGCCACGTCCTCCCAAATTGGAGAAAAGTTGGGCAGCATGGGCCCACACACAGGGCTTGCCTTTCAGCATTACCATTGGCTACAAAATACATAGGGCATTTGAAGGAGCCCAGCACAGAGTGTTTGCAGGTAGGTAGGGACAGAGGAGTGGGATGGAACCAGCCTCACTTCTGAAGAGAGGGGCACCACATTCTAAATTATATCCTATATCTCTCCTCAAATAAAGAACTCTGGCCCTCCATGGGGCCCATTCCCTTCCAGATTTCCTAAGTTTAGGGTCACAATCAGGAGAAATGGGGTCGTCAATCACATAAAAAGCACTCAGGGATTAATGGTAATCTCCCCGACACTGCCTGCGCTAACCACAAGCAATCAGTTTCTGACATCCCAAAGAGAAAATCGCTCTCCTTTGACTGAAAGTGCGGTGCTTGACAGGCTGCAGGTGGCATGGGGATGTTTACCCTGATTGTGTCCCTCACTGGGCTCATTGAGCTGCCTTCATTCTGAAAAGCTGAAGGCTCTCAGATGGGCACTTTGCTCGCAGACATGGGTCAGTGCAGAAAGAGCCCAGACAAAGACTCGTGCACCAGAGACTGGTTCTCAACACTTTAAGGTCTGCAGAGAGACTGACCTTAAGTCACTGAAGGAATATTGCATCTCTACTTGATGGAAAGGACAGGAGAAAAGGCAATGGCCAGAAGAATTCCTGGCTTACCAACCTTCTGGTTGAACATTTTGTGCAGTAGGGGCATCAGGTGTAGTCAGTGGACATATCCCTGGGCCCAAACCATTGGTGTGTCTTACCCTTAAGATTATGGTAGTCACTTTATTCTTTGCTTTGTCCTATTCTCCTCTGTATGAAAGAAGTTTGGGCCTCTGTGTATCCATGTCCATGTTTGGTCCTTTTTTCAAACTAGGTTTCCTCTGGTCTGAATTTGGGGCCAGATTTAAGACAAATTCAGTCTCATTTTAACTGAGGACTTGGGTAATGTTCCCTGGACTCTGGGATACTTTGGGCTATAGGGTCTTTCAGCACGTGTGTTTTAGAACCATGCGTACGTCAGGAAACCTAGTACATTTGAGGGACGCAGCATGGAATGTTTACATGTAGGCAGGCCCAGAAAAGTTAGGAGAAAACCAGTCCTGCTTCTGCAAACAAGAAAACACTGAGCCGAACAGTACATTTTCAGTTGTGTCCCATTATCATTTGAATTCCAGATGAAGGTTTCCTCTGGACTGGGCTTCCAGGCAAAACCAGTGGTGCTTGCCCTTTCCACAGTGCATAAGTGCTTCCTATTCTGAAGACAGCCAGCTTCAATAGATTATACTAGTGTCTCTATTCTCTGCTTAATCCCTTTCTCATGGGAAAGGAGGAACTTTGGCCCTCCATGCATCCATTCTTATTCCATCACTGGTTTTCTTTCTTATTTTGAAACCTATTTGTAAACATGTCTCATTTTTGAGTGAGAGAGAGAGAGAGAGAATTATTGGGGTAGGGACAAAAAGAGGAAGACAGAAGGTCTGAAGCAGTCTCCACGCTGTGAGCACAAAGCCTGATGCGGGGCTTGATATCACAACCATGAGATCATGACCAGAACTGAAATCAAGAGTCAGCCACTTAACCGACTGATCCACCCAGGTGCCCCTTCCTTTGTGCTTTGTATATTCATATCTTTGTTCCCACTAGGCCCAGTGATCCTGTAAATAATTCAGTGAAAACCCAGGGATTGGTAGAAAGGTCCCATGGTGCTTGAATGCTAACTGAAAGCATTCAGTTTCTGATACACAAAAGGATACACTGACTCCCTTTCACTGATGACTTTGTGCTTGAAAGCCTGGAGTTGGCATGGTAATAGTTAGCAGAACTACAACCACTGGCTGCTACAGATGCCTTCATTCTGAAGAGCGGACAGTTCACCCATTTGCAGTATTCTTCAGGACCTGCAGAATGTGCATAAACAGCCCATTCAAGGATCAGTGCAACAGAGCCACTTTCCAAATACTTGAGGGTCAGCCTCAAGTCAAAAACTTCTAACTGTAGCATGACTGCCTCAGAGGACAGGAGGAAAAAAAAAAAAATCCAATACCAGAAACTTTATGTCTCCTTCTGTAGGAACAGTGCAGGAGGTTTCCCTTTGTCCTAACCCACACAGTGTCTTACTCCTGAGACAACCATCTTGCCAGGATATTGTGCTAGTCACTTCACTTTCTGCTGTATATGATTCTCTTCTGTTAATAAAGAACTTTGATCTTCTGTGTATTCTCCCCCTCCCTGTTGCTTTTTCTAGCTCAGTTCTCCCTGTTTTCCATTCAGGCACAGTATCTCAGAGCCATTTCTTCTACTTTTAACTAGAAAATCTGGACAAGTTCTTGTCGCTCTAGGATACACTGGGCCACAAGGTCCCTCAAAAATTGCCTTTCAGTATTATGTTGACAAAGGTAAGCCCAGGGCATTTCAAGGTGCCTAGCATGAATGCTTGTGTGTAGTCAGAATCAGAGATATCCAGAAGAAGCTATCCTCCCTTCTGGGAAAAGAGGAACATGGAGCTAGACAATTCATTCTCAGATTTATCCCATTCTCAGCTGAAATGAAAACCTTTGGCCCTGTGTGTAGCCATTCCAAGTCCCTGGCTGTATTGATCATATGTCGTGGGTCCCAGGGAAGGCTAATGAGGCTGTCCCCCATGTAGTAAGTGCCCAGCCATTCCTAATGAGCTCTGACTCTAGTATATGCTAACCAAGAGCAGTCAGTTTCTGATATCCCAAAGGAAAGACTGCCTTCCTGGGAATACTTGGTGTTTGGCTGGCTGATAAAAGAAATAATGGTTAGCCAACTTGTCTCCCTCCCTGGGTGTTAAAAATGCTTTTACTCTGAAGAGCAGTTGGTTCAACCATGGGAAGTATTCTTGAGGACCTGCTTAGCACTGAAAGAGACCATTCAAGAACTATTGCACCACATCCCATTTCTAAATACTTGAGCACATATCCCCTACCCTTGAATCACTGTTGCCTCTATCCACTGATAGGATGGAAAGGGAAAACAATGAACTCCCAAAGCTTTCCTTCTCTTTCTCAAGAATATAGGCATCCTGCCATGAGGTCTCCTTTTGTAAACACTGGAGGTTTTCCTTTGCCCTAGACAAAGGAATGTTTCTTATTCCCAAGACAGCTTGCCAGGAGATTGTACTAGTCATTGCATCCTCAGACTTATCCCATTCTCATCTCTCATAAGAACACTGTCCCTCTGTGTATCTATTTCCATACTTTTCCTCCTTTTTGTGTTCATTTTTATTTTTGAGAGAGAGCGAGAGTGAGAGAAAGTGTGTGTGTGTAGGTGGGGAGGGGTAGAGAGAAAGGGGCAGATGATCCCAAGCAGACTCCGTTCTGACAGGAGAGAACCTGATGTGGAGGTCATGAGGTCATGACCTTAGTGATAGATGCTTTACCAACTGAGACACCCAGCAGCCCCATTCTTTTTCTCTCTTAAATTTTGAAAATATTTATTTAATTTTGAGAGAGAGAGAGAGAGGGAGAGACAGAGACAGAAAGTTCATGCAGGGTAAGGGCTGAGAGAGAGGGAGACAAAGAATCTGAAGAAGCAGGATCCAAGCTCCGAGCTGTCAGCACAAAGTCTGACATGGGACTCGAACTCACAAAATGCGAGATCATGACCTGAGCCGAAACCAAGAGTCAGAGGCTTAAGCGACTGAGTAATCCAGGAGCCCCTTTTTAATCTTTTTAAAACTAGAATCTGCGATGGGCCAATCAGATCCCATGGTTCAGAGCAATTACCTCTGATTTTAATTGTGGAATCTGGATGAGTTCTTGTGACGGCAGAGTAGGTTGGGCTATGGGAGCTCTGCAACATGCCTTCCAGATCTATATTGACAACATTAGATGTAGGTCAGTGGAAAGTACCCAGCATAGAATATTTTTGTGTAGCTAGGGCCAAAGGTGTTGGGAGGCAGCTGACCTCACTTCTGGGGCAAGGGCAAATGGAGGGAGACATTTCCCTCTCAGCTCTCTTCCAGTCTCATCTAAAATGAAAATTTGTCCATAGAGCCATTCCCATCCCATAGCTATTTGCAAACTAGGACTTGGTTTGCAGGCTGAGTGGGCCAATGAGGCTGTCAACCACACAGTGAGCTCCCAAGAATTGGTCGTGAGTTCTCACTCTGCTTCTGTGCTAACCAAGAGTAATGCGTTTCTGACAACCCAAAGGAAAGATTGCCCTGCTGTCAGAGAGCACTTAGTGCCTGGCTTCAGATTCTGAAGAGCACATAATCCACGCATATGAGGTATGTTCCAGGATCTAGACAGTGCAGACATTGGTCCTTCAAAACCTAATGTGCCACAGGAACAGTTCCAAACACTTTAACAACAGCCTGGAGCATGGACCCACTACCCCTGAATCCCTGCTGCCTCTACACCCTGATGAGAAGGGCAGGAAAAACAGTCAAGGCCAGAGGCTTTCCCTCTCTTCAGGAGGAAATATGCAGACCTCTTGCAGACTGGGCTTTCAGGAGGTTTCCCTTTAGAGGTTTCATCTGTCTCTGGCCACAGGTGTTTCCTACTCCTTAAGCAGGACCTTGCCAGGAAATTGTCCTTCTAGACACTTCATATTAATCTGTGTCCCATTCTCATCAATAATGAAGCACTTTGGCCTTCCACATTTCCATTTCAATGAATACCTTTTTTTCTGTTTGCAGAGTCGTTTCTCCCTGGATGCCATTCAGAGCCAGTGTCTCAGGGAAATATCCTTTCCTTTAAGTTGGGGAATCTGGACACGTCCTGATGTCTCTGGCATACTTGGGACACAAGATCCCTCATTGTGTGCCTTTTGGAAGTGTGTGGACAATGGGAAGCATAGGGCCATTGAAGGTGCCCAGCAGAGTGTCCATGTGTAGGCAATGCCAGGGTTTGGGAGGGAGCTGGCCTTACATGTGATTAAAGGAGAGACCATGTTAGACATTTCATTCCCCACTTTATCCTAATCTCCTCTGTAATGTAGAAGCTTGGCCTCCCAATAACCCTTCCCATCCATTTTCCATTTTCCCAACTAGGTCATGGGTCACAACCAGGTGGAATTGGTCTGCCAGGCACATAACCAACATCCAGAATTTGTGATGAAATACCACTCTGGTCCTGTGCTGTGTGAGAGCAATCAGTTCCTTTGTCCCAAAGAAGAATCACCCTCCTGTCCATGAGCACGTGTTGTTTGGCCCAGGTAGTCTCTGTGAGGAGAGGCCAGGTTGCCTCCCTCCCCTGGCTGATTGAAATGTCTTCATCCTCTACGGCAGATGGATCAGGCATGCAGAGTAGACTGCAAGCTATTCAGCCCCAAAAAAGCCTTAGAAGGAATACTGCACCATGATTTGGTTAAAAAAAAACCACAGTACCCTCGGCAGCACAATTACTAGTGAATCACTTCCTTGAGGGTAAGGGCATACAAAGGAGAGAAGGTCAGGATCCTTCTCGTTCTGAAATAAAAGTGCAAGCCTTTTGTGAAATGAGCACCCAGGTGTAGGCAATGGATGTTTCCCTTTGCCCCTGCTCACAGGTGTTTCTTACTATAGACAACAGCTTCTCCAGAGATTATGTTATGCACTTCCTTGCCAGCTTCATTCTGATCTCCTTTGTAATGAAGCACTTTGGACCTCTGTGTATTTCCCTACTTTTGCTCTTTTTTTCAAACTGGGATCTTGCTGGAGTCCATTCAGAATCAGTGTCTCAGAGTAATATCGTCCACTTTAAACTGAGGAGTCTGGCTGAGTCATAGTGACTCTGGCATAGACTGGCAACAGGACCTCTTGTAACCTCCCATGAGAACTCTGTTGACAATGAGAGGAATAGGGCATATGAAGGTGCCAAGTTGAGTATGGGTGGATGGGTGTAGGAGGTCCCAGAGGTTTGGGGAGGGACTGGCCTTACACATGCAGTACAGAGAAATGAAGGTAGATATACATGCCCAGTATTACACATTCCCATCTGTAATGTAGATAATGGCCTCCTTTCTAGCCATTCCTACCAATTTGCTATTTTCTAAGTCCTTGGATACATTCATGGATGATTGGGCTTCCACTCACTTCACACTGCAGAGTCCACAGATGGGTGCTAAACTCCCACTATGGGACTTTACTATGTGAGAGCAAACAGTAACTTCAAATCAAAGGAAGGATGGCCTTCTTGTACCTGAGTTCTTGGTGTTTGGCCAGCTCTGGTAAGTGCAGTGAAGGATAGAAATGCCTTCATTCTGAGTCGGACATGATTCCCTATGCACACTATGCTTCAGGACCTGGTCAGAACTGAAAGGGCCCTTTCAAGAACTGCTGCATCAGTTCCAGGCTTCAAACACCTGATCACCAGCTAGGTGCAGGAACCCCTTACCTCCAAATCAATGCTGATTCTATTTCATTATGGGAAGCACAGGAAAAACCACCAAACTCAGCTTTTCCTGTTTGTTAATGAACAATACATAACTCCTGCAGAATTTCACTCTTGGGTGTTGTCAATGGAGTTTTCCTTTTACACTAGTCCTCAGGTCTTTCTTACATCCCAGGAGATAGAAGCAGGCACTTAATTCTAACTTTAGCCCATTTTCTTCTGTAATGAAGACCTTTGATCTTCAGGTTGCCTATATGCATTGTATTGCTTTATTAAAAAAAAAAAAACAACTAGGTTCTACCTGGGAGCCATTCAAAGCAAGAGGCTCAGAAGAATGTACCCTGTTTACACTAGAACTTTCCAGGATCCATGGATCTGTGTCAGGTACACAGACCAGGTCCAACCATTGGTGTGGAGTTCCCAGTAAGCTCCTGAGCCAATTGACATCTCTCAGTGTCTGGTATCCCAGAGGTAAGCAGGTCCCTCTGTCCCTGGGGGCTTGGTGCTTAGTCAGCTAGAGTCATAGCAGGGATGGGTAACCAGATGGCCTCCCTTCCCTGGCTGACAGAGGTGCCTTCATCCTGAAGAGTAGATGGTTCATGCATGTGTACTTTGATTCAGGCTGTGGTTAGTGCCCAAAGGGACTTCAAAGTTAATATTGGATCCAGGCCAGGTTCTAACCACTTGACCATCAGCCAGGAGCCACAAACAGCCACAGCTTTAGCACTGCCGCCCATCCTCGAATGAGAAAGGGCAAGAAACAGGCCCAAATCCAGGTCTTTCCCTCTTTTTCTGAAGGAAGAATGCAGACCCTTTGTTGATAGGGCTCCTGGGTGTAGCCTGTAGGGGGCTCCCTTCACCAAAGTCCACATGTCCTGCCTATTCCTGAGAGAGCCAGCTTGCAAGGAGTTGGCACTAGTCACTTCATTCTCCACATGATCATTCCTCATTCCTAGTGAAAAACTCTGGCCCTCCTTAGATCCATTTTCACCCTTTTGCTCTGTATTTACACTAGGTCCTCTCTGAGGTCCATTCCATGTAGTCTCTCATAGGAATATCCCTGGAATTCAGCTGGACATCCTCATCTCATCCTTGTGACTATATGATAGGTTTGGCCACAGGACCCTGGCAAGACGATGTCAAAACCATGCAGGCATTCAGAGACCTAGAGCATTGGAAGGGCCCAGGTTAAAACATTTGCACTTAGGCTCGGCCAGATGGCTGGGAAGGGAGCTAGACTCCTTTCTTGGCTGAGGGGACATGAAGTTACACAGCCCCTTTCCAAATTGTTCCCATTCTCATTGGATATTTGGAACTTATGCCCTCCTTATGGACACTCCTTTCCCATGGTTCTTTGTATAACTATTACCATGTTTAGACTTAGGAACCATAGAGCTGTCACTCACTCAACCCGTGCCTAGCAATAGATTTTCAGACAAGCCTGTCCATGTTGGAAGTGGGGCCCAAGCCAGGCAGTGCCATAGCAGCCTCAGTGGCCCAGCAAAACCACTTGTGGTCATGGTGTGGCAAACCTGGCATTAGCCTGTGCAGTGCTGTCCTCCTTCATAACACTCAACAGTACCACAGTGGCAGTTCTTGCTAGCAGGACTAGGCCCTCAACAGCCCCAAAGACCATGGAAGAAGGCAGGGACTGGCAGATAGGGTGGTACCCTGGTCTTTGGGAGGGCAGCACCTGGTCTTTGCCTCCTTACCAGTTCACTTCTCCCAGCACATGTTTGGAAGATTAACGTGCTCTCACATGTGTACCCTCATATGAAATGGATAAGCATGATATGATGTGGGGAAGAAAGCCAGGGATATCCTATAATGAGGATGTTGTGAGTCAAGATGGTGGCCAGTGTGCAATATACCTGGAAGAAATGCAGAGGGTGGTACTAGAGCTTGGTTGCCTTGTCTATCCACATATCATTGGGGTTGCACTGGTTTAAAACAAATAGATGTTGCCCTGGGCATTCAGATAGTGTAACAGATGCCCATTTTATAGTTATTTTGTCTTTTCAAGATGCTTGAAACCCCAGAGGCTCTGAGGACCTTCCATGGCAAAACAAAAACACAGTTCTGTGAGATTCATGCAGAGATGAACCATCATACAGGGAAAACTATCCTGCTGAAGAGCCGGGGGACCTTAGGCCAAACATCTGCCACAGTCACAATGACTAGACCAGAATTCCCAGGTCAGGGCCCACGATATGACTGTAAAAGTTAAAATAGAACAAAAGGGTGAAAATAGATAGAGGGAGGGCCACAGTTCTGTATAAGGGATAATGAAGTGACGTGACTGGCACAGTCTTCCCCAGCTCACTGACTCAGGAAGAATAAACACCTGTGGGTTTTTGAAGATGGTTGCATATATAAGTTACACCTGTAGGCCTCGTCAGCAAGAAACCTGCCCAGATTCTTCTTTCAGAATCAGAGGGAAAGACCTGGTTCTGCATAGGTGTCCTGTCCTTGCCATCAGTACATAAAGGTAGCAGTGATACAGCTGTAGGAGGGCTGTGCTCCCCGATGATGGAAGTGTTTGGAAGCAGGTCTTGTGCAGGATTCCATCCAAAGGTACTTTCTGTGCTGAGCAGATCCTGGACCATCCTGCCCACGTGAAAACCTGCTGTACTTCAAAATTAATGGATCTCCATTAGTGAGGGGAGTGAGGCCAACTGGATACCCATGCTCATACATATGCTAGCCAGATAAGCAACACAATGTGCTCAGGGAGAGAAGGGCCAAGTTTCATCTGGGATAATAGACCCATATACATTCAGGAACTGACTGGGAAACTGGCACCATTCATACAGCCATGGCTCCTGGAACATGAACAAAGACCTAGCGAGGAAAGCAGCCTTGGGATGTGCATGAGTACAAGCAGTGCCAAGATCTGCATCTCCAAAGAGCTGGCATCCATCAATGAAAAAGATATCTTTCTTAATTAACTCTCGATCCAGACAGGAGGCCAGGTCTATTCCTAAAACCTCTGGCCTATCTTACACAAAAGTATTCTCCACTGGCCACCTACAGATACTCTAGGCCTGGTGATGTCCACAAATTCTGGAACCCAACTGCAGGATGCCTGTGGCCAAACATATTGCACACTCACCAGGATTGCACCAGACTCCCAGCTTAAAAGGAAATTACATGACTCTGACACAAGGGCTCTGAAACAATTCCAGGGAGACTCTTGTTTCCAAAGAAAAGAAATTTTTTACTATAGTTATAAAAGCCTACTAAGCAACAAGAGCTCAGGGACATGAGAATCAATTGCCCTCTGGGACATCAGACACACAGAACCCTCCACTGGCTCAGGAACTGACTGGAAACTCACAATCATTGTAACTCAGTTGTGTAAGGGAGTGTCACATGGTCTCAGTGTGTGAAGTGAGACCAAATTAGAAAATCAGCAATGGGAGAGGAATGACTACAAGGTGAGTCAAAGCTATCCATTCAAATGGGAATGGGTCAAATAGAGGAAGGAGACCTCTACTTTCCCTTCCTTTTGTCCCACAAAGGAAGTGGGATCCATCACTAACCTGTGGCTTAGTATACCCACAAGCATTCTCCCTGGGCACCTTTACACACCTTAGGTTTGGGGGAGGCCACATCAATCTGAAACCAAACTGAGAAGTACCCAATGCAATATCTGTGTTACAGTCAAAAGGACACCACGAAACCTGCAAACTGAAAAAAGAGGATATTACTCTAAGACTCTGTTTGGAATAGTCTCCATGCAAACCCTCTTTCATCAAAAGGGCAAAGGGGTGGTGGTGGAGACACACACTGCCAGAGTTGTTCATCACGCATGAGACTTGGAGAATGTTGAGAATGAAGTACCCAGTGCAGTCTCCTATCAACTGGGTTGTATCTGGAATAAGAAACACCTGTGGGTTTAGCCACCGGAGCCCCCTGAACAACTATACCTGAGAGCTCTGTCAGCATTAAGCCTGCATTCTTTCTTTGGGAGCCAGTGATTTCTGGTTTGTTCTATCCCTGCCACATTTCCCATCAGTTGAGGGAGGTAGCAGTGCTTGAGTTGTAGCTCTGAGGGCTCTTACTCAGAAATCTGCAACAAGGACTTGGTTCCCTAATTCCTGGCAAGGGCTCTTCCAATGCTGACCCCTCCTCATTCATACTGCCCATGTGCAAACTGTGTGCTTCTCAGAATGAAGGCAACTGAATCATCCATTTCGGGGAGGCAAGCTGGCTCCCCTTCACCCTCCATAGTACAGCAGGCCAAGCACCAAGCACCTAGAGACTAAAGACCTTGTTTTCTTTGGTAGAGCAGAGCCTGATAACTTTCACTGAACACAGGAGCAGAATGAGAGTTTCTGGCCATCCCAGGGATGCCAGCTGAGTGAGTGATGGATCCATGGTCACTATGAGAGAAAATATATAAATTGTCAGAAATACAGCAAGGGGAAGGAACTGCATGCCAGATAGGCCAAATATCGACATTTCAGAAGATGTTTTGCATCATTTGTCCTTGGTCCAGAAGGAAGCAAGCTCCCTACCCAAATCTCTGGCTCAGCCCACACACACCAAACATACTCTGCTGGTCTGCTTCAAATTACCTGGGCCTCTGAATGACCACATACTTTTGAAACCCGGTGAATTAAAGATAGAGCCCCGTGGCAAAACCTCTCCCCCAGTCACAAGTACTGGACCATAATCCCAGGTGGAAGGCCGAGGATAAGTCTCTTGAGACACTGACTCTGAACAGATCATGAGAATAACCTTGTTTCTACAAGACAGCAAAGATGTGTCAAGGTGGATAAGGAGGGCCAGAGTTCTGCAGACTTTGGATGAGGAAATTTATTGGGAATGGAGTGCCCAGCACCAGTTACTGGCAATCTGGCCCTAAGAAGAAACACCAGAGGGATTAGGCAAAGGCGCCCTCTAGTGTCTCCATCTGGGAGCCCTGTCAGCTACAGGCCTGCCTTCCTCCTTCAGAAGGACCTAGAGAGCCTTGGGACTTGTCTGATTTTCTTGCTTTTCCCATCACTGAATGGAGTAGGCAGTGAAAGTGCTGTAGCTGGGAGCGTCCCCCATCTGTGGCCCCAAAGTGTGAAGAGGGATTCCTGTGAGGGCTCTTTATGTGCTGACCAGCTTCTGGAGCCTACTGTTCCTGTGTGAACTATCTACTTTCCTGAAGGAAAATACCTCAATCAGTCAGAGCAAGGAGGCAATCTGGCTCCACTCCCCCCACCCCTTGCAACAAACAGCCAAGCACCAAGCTCAGGAGTAGGTAGGCTATTCTTCTTTAGGATATCCTAAGCTCATAGTTGTTACTGAGCACGGGACCCAGTGGGAAGTCCACTCCCATCCCTGGGCACCTGCTGAGTTAATGCCAGCTCCATGGCTCCTAAGGTTGAATGAAGAGGCAGTCAGAAGCACAAGAATGACTTAAACCAGGACCAAAGGGCGATCAATATTTCCATCCAATGGGAATGCGATCAGAGTGGAATGGAGATGCTTATCTTCATTTCCCCTAGGCCCAGCAAGAAGGCAAGCTCCCACTGATATCTCTGACCCGTCCTCCCCACAAACAATTCTCGGCTGGTCCCCTTCTGATGCCCAGAGCTCTGGATGTCCATGCGGTCCTGAAACCAAGAGCCTATGTTCCTTTGGCTCCACCTGTACAACAGTCATAAGTACTGGTCCCCATTGGACATCTGCAAGCCAGAGAGAGCACTCTGAGAGACTGAATTTGTAGGAACCCCAAGACAAACCCTCATGGATGATAAAGCAATGTCATGAAACTGGAAACACTGAGGGCCAGAGTTCTTCATGTTTAGAAGAACCTGACTAGCACAATGTATTCAGAAGCTGGCTTGCTGAGGACTCACAAAAAACTTTGTGAGCATTCGCTGCAGGAGTGCTCCAAACGATGCTCATTGGAGCCCTGTGAACAAAAGGCCCACTTTCTCCCTTAAGAAACAGAGGGGAACTATGGCTTCTGGTGTGCTTCTGCCCATCGTATCCATCAAGAGAGGCATCAGAGTTTCTGAGTTATGAAGAAGGTGCTTCCATGTGACAATCAAGAGGCAGGAATGAGGCCTTGGTGTAGTGTATATTCAAAAGGCTTTTGGGGCACTGATCAGGTCATGGAACATGCTGAACATGCACAGACTGTTTTTCTTAAGGAGGGTAGCTCCATCCATTGGTGGGGGGGGCGGTCCATATGACTACACATTCGCATGGTACTGTAGCCGGCCCAGCACCAAGAACTCAGGGACAGGGTGCTAGGTGTCCTCTGGAGTATCAGACTCTGAGAGCACTGAATTGGCTCAGGAAAGCCATGGAAACACACATCCACACCAGGGACCCTGGTTGTTGTAGGGGACAGACACAGGGTCTCTGTGTGTGTACTGAGATTTAGCTGGGAAAGCAGAAATGGGAGGGTAATGACAACAAGGTGAGTCAAAGCTGTGTATTCAAACTGGATGGGGGACACCAAGGAAGGAGACAACTAACTTCTCTTCCCCATATCCCACATAGGAGGCGAGATCCACCCCCAACCTCTGGCTTAGCCTACCCGGAAGCATTCTCCCTGTGCACCTGCACACACCCTGGGTTCTGGGATGGCCACATCATTCTGAAACAAAATTCAGAAGGGACCAAAGCAACACCTCTATCACCATGACAAAAGCACCATCATGCCCCCAAGCTGAAAGAAGATAATATTACTCTGAGACCCTGTCTTGGAATAGTTTCCATGCAAACCATCTCTCATCAAAATTGTGAAGGTATGGCAATGGAGACACACATTGCCAGAGTTTTTCATCACACAGGATTTGTAGAAAGTTGAGAATGAAGTACCAAGTTCAGTCTCATATCACCCAGGTTATATCCATAATAGGAAATGTCTGTGGGCTTAGGCCAAGGGAGTTCTATGAGGGACTACACCTGGGAACCCTGTCAACAAGAAGCCTGCCTTCTTTCTTAAGGAGTCAGGGATTTCTGGCTTGGTGTATCCCTGCCACTCTTGCAATCAGTTGATGGAGGCAGCTGTGTTTGAGCTGTAGCTGTTGGGTTCTGAGGGCTCTTGCTCAGGAATCTGCAACAAGCACTTAGTTCCCTAACTCCCTAATTCCGCCTGTTCCTATTGCCCATGTGCAAACTGTCCGCTTCTCAGAATCAAGGCAACTCAATCATCCAGGTCAGTGAGGCAAGCTGGCTCCCCTTCACCCTCCATAGCACAGCAGGCCAAGCACCAAGCACCCAGGGACTCAAGGCCCTCTTTCTTTTGGTAGAGCAGAGACTGATAGCCATCACTGAGCACAGGAGCAGAGTGGAGTTTACAGCCTACATAGGGATGCCATCTGAGTGATGGCTCCATGGCTCCTATGGGAGAAAACAGTAAATTGTCAGGAATACAGCAAGGGATGGATATGGGTGCCAGGTGGGCCAAAGCTCAATATTTCCAGTGGGAATGGAGATCCACTTGGAATGAAGATGTCTTGCTTCATTTGCCCTCATTCTAGAAGGAGGCCAGTTCCCTGCCCAAATGTCTGACACAGCCTACACACCAAATATCCGCTGCTGAATCCCTTCAAATGCCCCGGGCCTATGAATGCTGCTTACTTCTGAAAGCCAGTGAATTAAGGAAGAATGAGCCCTCTGGCAAAACTTGTCCCCTGTCACAGGACTGGACCATGCTCCCAGGAGGAAGGCAGAGGATAGGACTCTTAAGACACTTATTCTGAATGGATTGCGGGAAGAACCATGTTTCTACAAGAGATCAAAGATGTGTCAAGTTGAATAAGGAGGGCCAGAGCTCTTCAGAGCTTGTAAGAGGAATTGTATGGAGATGGGAATGCCCAGGCCCTGTTTCTGGAAACCTGGGTGTAAGAAGAAGACCAGAGGACTTAGGCGAAAACACCATCTAAGGTCTCCATCTGAGAGCCTGTCAGCACCAGGCCTGCCTTACTCCTTCAGAAGGGCCTAGAGAGCCCTGGGACTTGGTGTTTTTTCCATGCTTTTCCCATCATTGAATGGAGTGAGCAGTGACAGTGCTATAGCTGAGAGGTGCCCCTAGCTGTGGTTCCAAAGTGTGGAGAGGGGCATTGGTGTCATCTTCCTGTAAAAGAGTCTTTCTGTATGACCAACTTCTGGAGCCTACTTCTCCTGTATGAATTGTATGCTTTTCAGAAGGAAGGCACCTCGATCAGGCAGAACATGGAGGCAAGCTGGCTCCCCTCACCCCACCCCTTGCTACAAACAGCCAAGTACCAAGCTCAGGAAAAGGAGGGCTATTCTTTTTTGGGATATCTGATCCTCATGGATGTTACTGAGCACGGGACCCAGGGAGAAACTGATGCCCATCCCTGTTTGCCTGCTGAGTGAGTGCCAGCTCAATGGATACTAAGGGTGAATGAAGAGGCATTCAGAAACACAGGAAGGGAGATGGAATGGCTATAGCCATGACAAAAATGTATTCAATATTTCCATCCAAAGGGAATGTGATCAGTGTGGAATTGAGATGTTTATCTTCATTTCCCCTAGGCCCAGCAAGGAAGCCAGATGCCCACTCTTACATCTGGCCCAGCCTCCACACGCACCTCTCTCCTGGGCCCTCCCGATGCCCTAGGTCTCCAGATGTCCATGTAGTCCTGAAACCAAAATGCCAGAGCCCCTTTGTCTCCATCTATCCCATAGTCACAAAGGCTGCTCCCCATTGGACATCTGCAACTCAGAGATAGTATTCTCTGAAAGACCGATTTTGTATGGACCCTGAGATGATCCTTGATGGATAATAAAGCAATGTCATGAAACTGGATACACCGAGGCCACAGTTCTACATGAAGGATGAGAATTGGATAATGTTTAGAAGAACCTGACCGGTACAATATATTCACAAGCTGGCTGGCTCAAGAATCACAAGAACCATTTGGGGGCTTTGGGTATAGGAATGTTCCAAAGGATGCCCGTTTTAGCCCTGTGAGCAGGAGGCCTACATTCTCCCTTAAGAAATAGAGGGAAACACTGGCTTCTAGTTCATTTCGGCCCATCATACCCATCGAGAGGGTCAGCAGTGGATCTGAGATATGAAGAATGTGCTTCCATGCGACATTCAAGACAGGGGAAAGAGATCTTGGTGAACTATTTATTCAAAGGGATTTTGTGCACTGATCAGGTCGTGGTGCATGCTGCACTTGCCAGACTTCGATTAAGTTCTTTCGATTGAGGGTGGCTCCATCCATTAGGGGTGGGGGTCCAGGTGGCTACCCATTCCCACAATACTATAACCTAACACCACCAAAGGCTCAGGCACAGGGGGAATAGATGTCCTCTAGGACATCAGACTCTGAGAGCCATGCATCAGGTAGGGAAAGGCTTGTGAACTCACCTTCAAATAGGGGATCTCAGTTGCTATAGGGGACAGACACAAGGTCTCCATGTGTGAACTAAGACCAAGTTAGGAAAGCAGCAATTGGAGAGGAATGACTCCAGAGAGAGTCAAAGCTATGCGTTCAAACGGGCACGGGAGAAACTGAGGAAAGAGACCCCAACTTTCCCTTCCCCTTGAACCACACGTGAGGTGGGGTCCACCTGCAACTTCAGGTTTGGCCTACCCACGAGCATTTTTCCTGGGCACCTTCACACACCTTGGGTATAGGCAGAGCCATATCATTCTGAAACCAAATTGGGAATGGTCCAATACAAAAAAATACATTCTCAAAAACACAGCAAGGCAAAGGAAGTTTGCTCCACGTGGGCCAAACTCACCATTTCAAGTGAGAATGGGGATCAACTTCAAAAGAAGATCTTTCACTTCATTTACCCTCAGCCCAGCCAGAAGGAGGCGGGCACACATGCCAAACATCCTCTGCTAGGTCTTCTAAAATGCCCCAGGCCCAGGATGGTCACATACTTCTGAAACCCAGTGATTTAATGAAGAAAGGGACCTGTGGCAAAACATCTCCCACAGTCATAAGGACTGGACCAGACTCTCAGGTGGAAGGCAAAAGGTAGGACTGTTGAGACACTGATTCTGAACAGATTGTGAGAATAACCTTGTTTCTACAAGAGAGCAATGATGCATCAAGGTGGATCAGGAGGGTCAGAGCTCTTCGGAGCTTGGAAGGGGAATTCCATGGAGAAGGCAGCGCCCGGCACCAACACCTGGCAATCTGGGTATAAGAAGAATAAGCTTATGTCAAAACTCCATCTAGTGTCTCCATCTGGGAGCCCTGTCAGCACCAGGCCTGCCTTCTTCCTTCAGAAGGACCTAGGAGCTCTGAGAATTGGTCTGCTGTTTTGCATTTTGCATCATTGGATGGAGTGATCAGTGACAGTGCTATGGCTTGGAGGTTCCCCCAGCTGTGGTTCCAAAGTATGGAGAGGGACATTAGTGCCCCCTTCTTATAAAGGATTCTTTCTGTGCTGACCAGCTTCTGGAGCCTATTGCTCCTGTGTGAAATGTCTGCTTTTCAAAAAAGGAAGTCACCTCAACCAGGCAGAACAAAGAAGCAAGCTGGCTCCACTCCCCCCCCCCCTCTGCATCACCTGGTACAAACAGACAAGCACCAAGCTCAGGAATAGGAGGACTATTCTCCTTTGGGATGGCTATCAGATGCTGATGGTTGTAAGTGAGCAAGGGACAAGTCAAAACCCAACGCATATCCCTGGGTGCCTGCTGAATGAGGCCAACTCCATGGCTCCTAAAGGTGAATGAAGAGGAAGTCAGAATCACAGGAAGGGAGAGGATACGGCTGCAGCCAGGACCAAAGAGCTTTCAATATTTCCAACCAGTGGGAATGTAATCAATGTAGAATGGAGATGTTTATCTTCATTTCCACCAGGCCCAGCAA
Organism: Acinonyx jubatus; assembly: GCF_027475565.1. Lineage (NCBI taxonomy): Eukaryota > Metazoa > Chordata > Mammalia > Carnivora > Felidae > Acinonyx > Acinonyx jubatus. Next base: position 50,340,260 of record NC_069389.1, read on the forward strand.
GGGAGACAATTCCCTGCTAATATGTCTGGCCCAGCAACCCCACACACAGCTCTCAGCCTGACCCCTTCCATTTCTCTAGGACTCTGCTTGTCCATGTAGACCTGAAACCAAAATGCCAAGGCCACATTGGCTCCACCTGTCTGACGGTCACAAAGGCTATTCCCTATTGGACATCTTCAAGCTGGAGATAGTACTCTGAAAGACTGAAATTGTGTGGATCCCAAGACGAAACTTGATGGATGATAAAGCAATGTCATGAAACTGGATACACTGAGGACCAGACTTTTTCATGTTTGGGAGGACCTGACTAGCACAATGTATTAGCAAGCTGGCAAGCTCAGGAATCAAAAGGACATTTTGTGGGCTTTGGCTCTAGGAGTCCTGCAAAGGATGCCCACTGGAACCCTGTAAGAGGCCCACATTCTCCTTTAAGAAACAGAGAGGAATATTGGCTTCTGGTGAGCTTCTGCCCAGAATATCCTTCGAGAGGGGCAGCAGGGGCTCCGAGATATGAAGAATGAGGCCTTTGTGCACTATTTATTCACAAGGCGTTTTGTGCACTAATCAGGTCGAGGACCATGCTGCACATGCAGTTTGTTCTGTGAATTGAGGGTAGCTCCATCCATTAGAAGTGGGGTCAAGGTGGCTACCCATTCCCATGATACTATAACCTATGCACCACCAAGGGCTCAGGGATGGGGGGATAGCTGTCCTCTTGGACATCAGACTCTGAGAGCCATGCATCAGGTCAGGAAAGGTTTGGAAACTCACACTCAAACAGGTGACCTCGGTTGCTGTAGAGGACAGACATAAGGTCTCCATATGTGAACTGAGAACATGTTAGGAAATCAGCAATGGGAGAGTAATGACTCCAAGGGAAGTCAAAGCTAAGCATTCAAATGGGCACAGGGGAAACCGAGGAAGGAGACCCCAACTTTCCCTTCTCTTTGACCCACACAGGAGGCGGGATCCACCCCCAAACTTGGACTTAGTTTACCAATGAGCATTCTCCCTGGGCACCTTCACACACCCTGGGTATGGGGAGGGCCACAACATTCTGAAACCAAATTGAGAAGTGACCAATTCTATACATCTATCTCCATCAGAATCATACCACCAAACACCCAAGCTTGAAACAAGAGGATATTACTCAGAGACAGTGTCCTAGAATAGTGTCCATGAAAACCCTCTTTCATCAAAAAAAGCTCAGGAGTGGCAATGGAGACATACACTGCCAGAGTTCTCCACCACACATGAGATTTGGAGAAAGTTGTGAATGAAGTACCCAGCACAGTCTCCCATCAACCAGGTCATACCCAGAATAAGAAAGGCCTGTGGGATTAGACCAAGGAGGCCCTCTGTAGGACTACACCTGGGAGCCCTGTCAGCAAAAAGCCTGCTTTCTTTCTTTAGAATTCAGTGATTTCTGGTTTGGTCTATCCCTGCCACGTTTCCAATCAGCTGATGGAGGCAGCAGTGTTTGAGCTGTAGCTACAGGGTTCTGAGGGTTCTTGCTCAGGAATCTGCAACAAGGACTTGGTTCCCTAATTTCTGGCAAGGGCTCTTCCAATGCTGACCCCTCCTGGTTCATATTGCCCATGTGCAAACTTCTGCCCTACTCAGAATGAAGGCATCTCAGTCATCCAGGTCTGTGAGGCAAGCTGGCTCCCCTTCACCCTGCATAGTACAGCAGGCCAAGCAGCAAGCACTCAGGTACTCAAGGCCTCCTTTCCTTTGGTAGAGCAGAGCCTGATAGATCTCACTGAGCACAGGAGCAAAGTGGGAGATTGTTGCCTAGCCAGGTTTGCCAACTGAATTAGTGATGGCTCCATGGCACCTAAGGGAGAAAAAAATACACTGTGAGACATGAAGCAAGGGGAAAGGGCGCCATGTGGACCAAAGCTCAACAGTTATGGTGAGAGTAGGTATCCACTTGGAAAGATGGCTTTCTTCATATGCCTCTGCCCGGAATGAGGCCTGCTCTCTGCCCAAATCTCTTACCCAGCCTAAACACCAGACATCCTCCACTGGTCCCTTCATATCCCTGGGCTCTGAATGGTTGCATATTTCCAAAACCCAGTGAATTAGTAACGAAGTAGCCCTGTGACAATGTCGCTCCCACTGTCACAAGTACTGCATCAGACTCCCAGGTGGAAGACAGGGGCTAGTCCCTTGAGACACTGATTCTGAATGGACTGTGGGTAGAGCCTTGTTTCTACAAGAGAGCAAAAATATGTCAAGGTGGATAATGAGGGCCAGAGAGCTTCAGAGATTGGAAGGGGAATTCTATGGAGAAGGGAGTTCTCACCACCAACTCCTGGCAACCTGGCTCTCTGTGAGAAGAAACAACAGAGGGCTTAGGCAAAAGTGCCCTCTAGAGTCTCCTTCTGGGATCTCTGTCAGAACAGGACTGCTTTATTCCTACAGAAGGACGTATAGAACCCTGGGACTTGGTTTGCTTTTGTTGCATTTCCCATCATTGAATGGAGTGAACAGTGGCAGTGTTGTAGCTTGGAGGTTCTCAGAGCTGTGGCTACAGATTGTGGGCAGGGACATTGGTGCCTCTTCAATACAAACTCTTTCTGTACTGACCAGTTTCTGGAGCCTACTGCTCCCGTGTGAACTGTCTGCTTTTCAGAAGGAAGGCATCTCAATCAGGCAGGTCAAGGAGGTGAGCTGGCTCCCCTCCACCCTGCTCCTGGCTACAAACAAGCAAGCACCAAACTCAGGGATAAGAGGGCTATTCTTCTTTGTGATATCTAATGCTCATGGCTGTTACTGAGCCTGGGACCATGTGGGAAGCCAACCCCTGTCCCTGGGTTCCTGCTTAGTGAGTGCCAGCTCCAAGTCTCCTAAGAGTGAATGAAAAGGCTGTCAGAAACACAGGAGAAAAGATGGTATGGCTGCAGCCAGAACCAAAGGGCATTCAATATTTCCATAAAATGTGAATTCAATCATGTGGAATGGAGATGATTATCTTCATTTCCCTGAGGACCACCCAAAGGACCAACTTCCTGCTAATATGTCTGGCCCAGCCTCCACACAAACAGCTATTGCCTGGACCCCTTCCAATGCCTTAGTGCTCTGGATGTCCATGTAGCCCTAAAACTAAAAGGCCAGGGACCCTTTGGCTTCACCTGTCCCAAAGTCACAAAGGCTGGCCCCATTGGATATCTTCAGCCAGATATAGTACTCTGGAAGACTGAGTTTTTATGGACCCGAAGACGAACCTTGATGGATGATAAGGCAATGTCATGAGAGTGGATGCACTGAAGGTCAGAGTTCTTCATGTTCAGAAGAACCTGACCAGCAGAATGAATGCGTAATGTGCCTTGGTCAGGAACCACAAGAACCTTTGGGAACTTTGGCTACAGGAGTTCTCCACAAGATGCCCTTTGGATCCCTGTGAGCAAGAAACCCACGTTCTCCTTTAAGAAATAGAGGGGGATGGCGCCTGGGTGAATCAGTCAGTTTGATGCCGACTTCAGCTCACATCATATTCTCGCTGTTCTTGGGTTCGATCCCCACGTCGAGCTCTGTGCTGAACGCTTGCTCTGAGCCTGGAGCCTGCTTCAGACTGTGTCTACTGCTCTCTGCTTGCCCCCGCTTGTGCTCTGTCTCATTCTGTCTCTCAAAAATAAATAAATGTATAAAAATTTTTTGAAAAGGAAACAGAGTGGAACTTTGGCTTCTGGTGTTCTTCTGCCCATCACATTAGTAGAGATGGGCAACATTGGCTGTGACATATGAAGAATGTGCTTCCATGTGATGATAAGATTGTGGGAAGAAGGCCTTGGTGCTCTATGTATTCAAAAGCAATTTTGTGCACTGATCAGGTCCAGGATCATGGTGCATATGCACAAACTGTTCTATAGATTGAGGGTAGCTCCCTCCATTAGGTGTAGTGGTCCATGGGGCTACCCATTTGCATGATACTGTAGCCTGCCCACCACCAGGGGCTCAGGGACACGGGGGCCAGCTATCCTCTGGAACAAGACCTCTGAGAGCCCTGCATTGGGTCAGGAAAGACTTGGAAACACCCCTCAACTGGGGACCTCAGTTGGTGTACATGACAAACACAGGATAGGGTAACCATGTGTGAAATGAGACTAAGTTAGCAAAGCAGCATTGGGAGAGGAATGAGTACAAGGTGAGCCAAAGCTGTGCATTCAAATGAGCACGGGGGGAACTGAGGACATGACCATGACCTTCAACTCACCTTGTCCCACACAGGAGATGGGATCCAACCACAGCCACGGGTTTGCCTACCCGTGAGCATTCTCCCTGGGCATCTTCACATATTCTGGGTATGGGGAGGGCCACAACATTCTGAAACCAAATTGAGAAGTGTCCAATGCAATACATTTATCACCTCACAGGCACATCAACAAACCCATAAGCTGAAACAAGAGGATATTACTCTCAGACACGGTTCCAGAATAGTGTCCATGCAAACCATCTTTCATCAAAAAAGCTCAGGAGTGGCAATGGAGACACACATTGCCAGAGTTCTTTACCACACGACATTTGGAGAAACTTGAGAATGAAGTACCCAACGCAGTCTCCTATCAACCAGGTCATACCCAGAATAAGAGGGCCCGTGGGCTTAGGCCAAGGGGGCCTTCTGAAGGACTACACCTGGAAGCCCTGTCAGCAAGAAGCCTGCCTTCCTTATTTAGAAGCCAGTGATTTCTGGCTTGGTCTATCCATGTCATTTTTCCCATCAGTTGAGGGAGTCAGCACTGTTGGAACTGTAGCTATGGGGTTCTGAGGGCTCTTGCTCAGGAATCTGCTACAAGAACATGATTCCCTCATTCCTGGTAAGGGCTCTTCCAATGCTGCCCCCCTCCTGATTCATACTGCCCATGTGCAAACTGCTTCTCAGAATGAAGGCACGTCAGTCATCCAGGGCAGTGAGGCAAGCTGCCTCCCTGTTACTCTCCATAGCACATCAGGCAAGGAACCAAGTAAGCAGGGACTAAAGACCTCTTTCCTTTGGTAGAGTAGAGCCTGATAGCTTTCACTTAGCACAGGAGCAGAATGGGAGAATGTGGCCTAGCCAGGGGTGCCAGCTGAGTTAGTGTTATCTCCATGGAACCTATGGGAGAAAAAAATATATACATTGTCAGACATACAGCAAGGGAAAGGAAATGGGTGCCAGGTGGGCCAAAACTCGACATTTCCAGTGGGAACTTGAACATAAGAAGGCTTGCTTCATTTGCCCTTGACCTAGAAGGAGGACAGCTCCCTGCACAAATCTCTGGCACAGCCTAGAAAGCAAACATCCTCTACTGGGGCCCTTCAAATGATATCAGGCTCATAATTCCCTCATACTTCTGAAATCAAATGAATTAATGAGGAAGGAGCCCAGTGGCAAAATCTCACCCCCAGTCAGAAGGACTGGGCCACACTTCCAGGGGGAAGGCCTAGGATAAGACTCTTGAGACACTGATTCTGAATGGATTGTGGGAAGAACCATGTTTCTACAAGAGATCAAAGGTGTGTCAAGGTGAATAAGAAGGGCCAGAGCCTTCAGAACTTGGAAGAGCAATTCTATGGAGACGGGAATACCCAGACACTATTCCTGGCAACCTTGCTGTAAGAAGAAGAACACCAGAGGGCTTAGGCAAAAATGTCCTCTAGAGTCTCAATCTGGGGGCCCTGTTAGCATCAGGGCTGCCTTCTTCCTTCAGATAGACCTAGACAGCCCTGAGACCTGGTTGGTTTTTGTTGCTTTCCCCATCATTGAATGCAGTGAGAAGGGACAGTGCTGTAGGTGGGTGGTGCCCCCAGCTGTGGCTCCAAAGTGTGGAGAGGGGCATGGGTGCCTTCTTCCTGTAAAGGGCTCTTTCTCTGCTGACCAACTTCTGGAGCCTGCTGCTCCTATAAGAACTGTCTGATTTTCAGAAAGAAAGCATCTTAATTAGGCAAAGCAAGGAGGCGATCTGGCTCCACTCTGCCTACCCCTTGCTACAAACAGCCAACCATCAAGCTCATGGACATGAGAAGTATCTCCTTTGTGATATCCTATTCTGAAGGCTCTAACCGAGCACAGGATGGAGTGGGAACCTGATGCCCGCCCCTGGGTGCCTGCCAATGATCCTAAAAGTGAATCAAGAGGCACTCAGAAACACAGGAAGACAGAGGAGATGGCTTCAGCCAGGACCAAAGGGCATTCAATATTTCCATCCAATGGGAATGCGATCAATGTGGAATGGAGATGTTTATATTCATTTATCCCAGGCCCCACAAGGGAGCCAGCTCTTGGCCTATACTTCTGCCCAAGCCTCCCCATGCACAGCTCTCGGCTGGACCCCTTCTGATGCCCTAGGACTCTGGATGTCCATGTAGTCCTGAAACCACAAGGCCAGAGACTCTGGCTCCACCTGTCACAGAGTCACAAGGGCTGGTCCCCATTGGACTTCTGCAGCTAGTTATAGTACTCTGAAAGCCTGAGTTTTTATGGACTCGAAGATGAACCTTGATGGATGATAAAGCAATTTTCTGAAACTGGATAGACCGAGGGCCAGTGTTCTTCATGTTTAAAAGAACCTGACTAGCACAATGTATTCACAATCTGGCTAGCACAGGAATCAAAAGAACTTTTAGGGTCTTTGGCTACAGGACTCTTCCAAAGGATGCCCTTTGGAGCCCTGTGAGCAAGAGGCCCACACTCTCCCCTAAGAAATAGAGCAAAACTTTGAATGCTGGTTTGTTTCAGCCCATGGAATTGGTAAAGAGGGTCAGCAGTGGCTCTGCGATATGAAGAATGTGCTTCCATGTGATGATCAAGATGTTGGAATGAACTTTGGTGCACTATTTATTCAAAAGCCTTTTTGTGTGCTGATCATGTCATGGAGCATGGTGTATTTTTGCAGACTGTTCTTCCAAGTGGGGGTAGCTCCATCCATTAAGTTAGGGGTTCCATGTGGATCCCATTTCTATGATCCTGTTGCCTGCCCAGCAGCAGGGAAGCAGGGACATTAGGGTAAGCTCTCCTTGGGATATCAGAGTCTGAGAGCCCTGCATTGGGTCAGGATTGGCTTGGAAACTCACCTAAAAACAGGGATCTCGGTTGGTGTAGGGGATAGACACAGTCTGTCACACTGTACTTTTAGGCACCTAATGCTAGGCCATTTCCTGGTGCTTCTACACAAGGGTTTAAGAATACTATGTATCCCCAAGAAGCTTTCTAAAACACTCTTGCAGAAAAGGGTACTTTTCAGCAGTAAAGCACAAGTGTCTACACAGAGAGGTGGTGAAGAAAGTGTTACTCTATATGTATATTAGGAACAAGAATGTCACTTGAAGCACAGTAATGCTTTGGGCACTTAAGCATGGGGCCTTTCCCTAAAGCTAATGTAGAATAATTTTTAAGATTTTTTTTTATTCCAGTTAGGTAACATACGGTGTAATAATAGTTTCAGGTATAGAATTCAGTTGTTCCACCCTTGCACACAACACCCAGTGCACATCACAAACTTTACTCTTTATTTCCCATCTCCTATATAACCCAATCCCCCAACCCATCTCTCCTCTGGTAACTATCAGTTTATTCTCTATAGTTAAGAACACATTTCTTGTTTTGCCACTCTTTTTTCCACGATGCTTATTTATTTGTTTTGTTGCTTACATTCCACATAGGAGTGACATCATACAGTATAAACCTTTCTCTGACTGACTTATTTCACCTAGCATAATATTCTCAAGCTCCATTCAAATCTTTGCAAAGGAAAATATTCTTCTTCATGGCTGTGTATTATTCCATTATATATATATATATATATATAAAACACATCTCAATCCATTGCTCAGCCAATAGACATTTGAGCCCTTTCCATAATTGGCTATTTTTCATTCTGTTGCTAAAAGCACTGGGGTGCCTGTATCTATTTGAATTGGTATTTTTGTATCCTTTGGGTAAATAACTCAGTGCAATTGCTGAATCATAGGGCGACTCTAAGATTTCATGGGTAAGTAATTTTTTTAATTAATTAATTAAAGATGGAGAGAGTAACAGAGTGAGAGATGGGGATGGGCAGAGAGAGATGGAGAGAGAATGCCAAATGAAATCTACGCTACCAGTGTAGAGCCCGATGAGGGTTTGGTCCCATGACTGTGAGATACTGACTTGATACCTAGTATCAAGAGTCACTCGATTAAAAGTGCCACCCAGGTGCCCCAGGGCAGTCCTATTCTTAACATTTGAAGAAATTTTGTACTGTTTTCCAGGGTGGATGCACCACTTTGATTTCCCAGAGTGTCTCCCCATCCTTGCCAACACCATTTGTCCCTTGTATTGTGAACTTTAGTCCTTGTGAAAAACATGAGGTATTATCTCATTGTAGTATTGATTTGTATTCCCTGAAGATGAATGTTGGACCTCTTCTCATGTGTTTTGGGGAAAGGTTCATCTTGAATTTTCCCCGGTGTGTTCCTCTCTCACTCTTTCCTCAATGAGGGTTTCCTCAGCTATGCAGAACTATTAATATATTTCTCCAAAACACACCCTCTTTCCTCATTCTATGTTCGGAATGAAAGATGGTTTCCCAACATTGTATTTCACAAAGTTGAGTATATAGTACTTACAGTATAAGTCCCCATATGTTTTCAAAACTCTATACTAGTCGAACAACATTTAGGTAAAACATGCTTTCTCCTCATTATATTTTCAGAGTTTTGAATACAGGTCACATTTCACATGGTTCCTGGCATCGGTTTTCAACCACATTGTACATAGTTATACAAGATGTTAGTTGAAAGATGGTTTCCCCAAATTGCAGTTTGACAGAGTTCATTGTACGGCACTTTCCACATAGGCGCCACATAGGCAATCAAACACTTGTAACATAGTGAAACACGATGTAAGTGGAAAGATTGTTTCTCCACAGTATTCCGCCACAAGGTGGAGACAATGACACATTCTACCTCACTGACTGCATAGGATTTCAAACAAATCCAACTTAGGGATACAAGATGTTACTTAAATGGTGATATCATGACAATATGGTTTGAGAAAGTGAGCATATTGCAATTTCTGACTGCCACTTAGAGACAGGTGATCATGTTGGAAAGCTTGATTCACCAAGGCGTCTCTACCTAGCATTTCCTATACGGCATTTTCTACCTAGGCTGGCGTACCATTGGAAGCATTTCTAACATTGTGAAACCTGTTGGCAGCTGTGAGACGATGTGCCCACAGTGTTCTTTCATTCACGAGTCAGAGTAGAAGGCCCATAGCGGTGTGTGCCACGCGTACTAAGATACAAACCATTTTCCAAGGTAGTGCAACCGCTGCAATAGTGGAAGGAGAGTTTCCCCCATTGCGTTGTTTCATGAGAATTGATGTGTGGCACTCTGGATCTAGGCCATCCCCGCCCCCAGGATTCCAACAGAACTGCCTTTGGGAAACAAGCAAGGGGTAGTTTTGACAAAGTTTGCTCCCCACTTGTCCTACGCACTGTCCCGAAAGGACACCTGTCCACCTTTGGCCGTGTGGAATTTCAAACAATTCCCGCGCAGTGACACAAGATGGTACTTGAAACCAGGTCACCGCCGAGTGCCGTGTGACCCCGCTGCGCATATGGCGCTTTCGCTCTAAGCCTCACGTCCGGGTTCCGCCTCTTCCCGGGTAGAGCACGGAGATGTCAGTGGAAAGATGTGGTTCCCACACTTTTGATCCTCCTAGAGGACTACCTGGCCCTGAGTGTACAGGTCAGAATACGTCTTCGCAGTCTTCCAAGCCAGACAAGGTGTTGGTTCAGACACGGCTTCTGCGCGGGGCTCTTTCAGAGGACCGAATACAGGTCACTTGTCACACGGTTCCCTGCATAGGTGGTCCCACACTTCTTCCGGGAGGGATGCAAGATGTCAGCTGAAGAACGGTTTCGCCAAAGTGCACTTCGACCCAGGGGAGTGTCGGGAACTTGCCGCCTGGGCCCCACATACGTTATCCATCCTTTCGAAGGTACTGACACGTGACGGTAGTCCACACGATTCCTTCACCGGTGGAGAAATGGTCCCTTTCCACGGGGTTCTCCGCACAGGATTTCAAACACGTTCAACTCTGGGATCCAAGAGGTTAGTTACTTGAGTCGCTGGGATCCCTTTCGGAAATGCTTGCCGAGAATTGAGGAAATGGCCTTTTCGTCATAGGCCCCACGTAGGTTTTCAAAAAGAGCTCGGGGAAACCACAAGATGTTCGTTGAATGATGGCTTCTCCCCAGTGCCCTCTCACAATATGGAGGGCGGGTCACCATCCCCACGGTTCCCCGCACAGGTCTTCAAACCCTTGGAACGTGGGGAGAGACAAGGTGTCAGTTCAAAGACGTTTTCCCCCAAGTGCACGCGGACACAGTTGAGTAGAAGACACTGGCCGCACAGTCCCAGCACAGGGTTGCCAACGGTTCTGACTGCGAGAAACGAGACGCTCGTGACAAGACGGTTCGCCCGCTTTCACAGGGTGCTTTCACAGAGTGGACTCCGTGGCAGTTGGATTGTGGGCCCCGCTGACGGTGTCAGACACTTCCACCTTAGTGACACGACAGGTGAGATGAGGGACGGTTGGCCCACAGTGTTGTTTCCCAGAACTGTGTCAATGGCACCTTTTCCTAGGTCCCGCTTGAGTGTTCAAACAGTTTTCAGGTCGTGACACAAGATTTTCCTTGAAAGATGCGTTCTCCGAAGTTCCCTCTCCCCATATCGAGCAAACGGCACCTTGCCCAGGTTTCCAAACGCGTGTCACGTAGGAAAGAAAAGACGTGACTTGAGCGACGTTCGCCCCCATAGTGCAGTTGGACAGAGTTGAGGATATGGCTCTTTCCGCATAGTCCCAGCGCAGGTTTTCCAACAGTTCTGACTGAGGGCAACAAGACGTTAGTGAAAAGGTGGTTTGCGCACAGTGTTCTTTCCCAGAGTTGAGTGCAGCGCAATCCGCTCGGGAAGCCGCGTCGGGTTTCCGACACTTCCAACTTCAGAGAAACGAGACGTTCGACGAAGGGTGGCTGGCCCAGTGTGTCGTGGCACCGAGAGGAGGATAGGGCAGGCACGTCCCTCCTAGGTCCCACCGACGTTTTCACACAGTTTGTCACATCCTGAAACAAGACGTTCCTTGAGGGAAAGGGTTTCTCCACGGGATCGTCTCCCCATATCGAGGAAAGTTCACCTTCCAGGTGGTTCCCCGCACAAGTTTTCAAACAGACACGTGTCACGTAGGGAGACCAGACGTTAGTTGAAAGACCATTTCCCCCACGTGCAGGGGGACAGCGTTGAGTATAGGAGACTGTCCGCACAGTCCCGGCACAGGTTTCCCAACGGGTGTAACTGAGGGAAACACGATGTGAGGGAAAAGGCGGTTTGCCCACAGTGTTCTTCCACAGAGTTGAGTCTACGGCAGTGAGCTTGGGGGCGCCGCGCGGGATTTCCAACACGTCCACGCCGGTGACACGAGATGTCGGAGGAAGGGTGGTCTGCGCACCGGGCTGTTTCACAGCACTGAGGAAATGGCACTGTCTTCCTCGGTCCCGCTTCAGGCTCCTCACAGGTGTCACGTCGGGACCCAAGCTTTTCCTTCAAAGATGGGTTCTCCAAAGCCCCCTCTCACAATATCGAGCAACGGTCACCTTGCCCATGGTTCCCCGCATAGGCTTCTCAACACTTGTAACGTGGGGAGAAAAGACCTGAGTTTGAGTGAAGTATCGCCCAAGTGCCCCTGGACCCAGTGGCGTGTAGGAGACCGTCCGCACAGTCCCGGCACAGGTTTTCCAACGGTTGTAACGGAGAGAAACACGACGTTAGGGAAAGGGTGGTTTGCCCCCAGGGTTCTTGCACGGGGTTGAGTCTAGGGGCCACGGGCTCGTGGGCGCCGCCTAGGATTGCCCACACTTCCAAGTGCATCAATGCCACGAGGCGTTAGACGAAGGCTGGTTGGCCCGCTGTGCTGTTTCACAGAATTGCGTAAATGGCAGGCACATGCTTCGTAGCCCCACCGGAGTTTTCCAACGGTTTTCGCATAGTGGCACAAGAGTTTCCTCGAAGGACGGTTTCTCCACAGGATTCTTTCCCCGTGGGCTGGCATGTGTCACTTTCCCCACTGGGACCGGCTGTGCATTTCTGACAGTTCGAAGGAAGCTCTGCCACATCGCACCTCAAAGATGATTTTCCCCAGGTGCAGTTTGACCGAGTTGAGCAGCTGGCACTTTGGGCAGCGTCCCTGCCTTAGGTGTTCACACACTTCTCACTTTGTGAGACGAGATGCTGGTGAAGAGTTGCTCGTCGCACAGTGTCCTTTGGCAAATTTGCGTGTGTGGCGCTCACCTTGTGGGCCCCGCCTAGGTTTGCAAACCGTGCTCACTTCGTCACGGGAGATCTTGTTGGAAAGACTGGTTCACCACGGCGTTTCTTCCCAGCGTTTCCTATAGGGCACTTGCTGCCTAGCCCCGCATACCATTGGAAACATTTCTAACAGTGTCAAACCTGTTGGGAGCTGCGAGACGGTGTGCCCACAGTGTTCTTTCACGGAGTCGAGTAGACGGCCCGTAGCTTGTGTGCCACGCGTAGGGATACAGACCTTTCCAACTTAGGGAAACGAGGCGATCGTGGAAGGAGGGTTTCCCCATTGTGTCGTTTCACAGAATTGAGTGTGTGGCCCTCTCGGTCTATCTGGGCCCTCCCTCCCTCCCTCCCTCCACCCCACGCCCACCCCCCCCCCCCGCCCCCAGGTTTTCCAACAGATCTGCCTTTGGGAAACAAGCAAGGTGTTAGTTTGACAAAGGTTGCTCCCCACTGTGCCTACGCACTGTCGCGGAAAGGACACCTTCCACCTCGTTGGCCGTGTGGAATTTCAAACAATTCCCGCGCAGTGACACAAGATGGTACTTGAAACCAGGTCACCGCCGAGTGCCGTGTGACCCCGCTGCGCATATGGCGCTTTCGCTCTAAGCCTCACGTCCGGGTTCCGCCTCTTCCCGGGTAGAGCACGGAGATGTCAGTGGAAAGATGTGGTTCCCACACTTTTGATCCTCCTAGAGGACTACCTGGCCCTGAGTGTACAGGTCAGAATACGTCTTCGCAGTCTTCCAAGCCAGACAAGGTGTTGGTTCAGACACGGCTTCTGCGCGGGGCTCTTTCAGAGGACCGAATACAGGTCACTTGTCACACGGTTCCCTGCATAGGTGGTCCCACACTTCTTCCGGGAGGGATGCAAGATGTCAGCTGAAGAACGGTTTCGCCAAAGTGCACTTCGACCCAGGGGAGTGTCGGGAACTTGCCGCCTGGGCCCCACATACGTTATCCATCCTTTCGAAGGTACTGACACGTGACGGTAGTCCACACGATTCCTTCACCGGTGGAGAAATGGTCCCTTTCCACGGGGTTCTCCGCACAGGATTTCAAACACGTTCAACTCTGGGATCCAAGAGGTTAGCTACTTGAGTCGCTGGGATCCCTTTCGGAAATGCTTGCCGAGAATTGAGGAAATGGCCTTTTCGTCATAGGCCCCACGTAGGTTTTCAAAAAGAGCTCGGGGAAACCACAAGATGTTCGTTGAATGATGGCTTCTCCCCAGTGCCCTCTCACAATATGGAGGGCGGGTCACCATCCCCACGGTTCCCCGCACAGGTCTTCAAACCCTTGGAACGTGGGGAGAGACAAGGTGTCAGTTCAAAGACGTTTTCCCCCAAGTGCACGCGGACACAGTTGAGTAGAAGACACTGGCCGCACAGTCCCAGCACAGGGTTGCCAACGGTTCTGACTGCGAGAAACGAGACGCTCGTGACAAGACGGTTCGCCCGCTTTCACAGGGTGCTTTCACAGAGTGGACTCCGTGGCAGTTGGATTGTGGGCCCCGCTGACGGTGTCAGACACTTCCACCTTAGTGACACGACAGGTGAGATGAGGGACGGTTGGCCCACAGTGTTGTTTCCCAGAACTGTGTCAATGGCACCTTTTCCTAGGTCCCGCTTGAGTGTTCAAACAGTTTTCAGGTCGTGACACAAGATTTTCCTTGAAAGATGCGTTCTCCGAAGTTCCCTCTCCCCATATCGAGCAAACGGCACCTTGCCCAGGTTTCCAAACGCGTGTCACGTAGGAAAGAAAAGACGTGACTTGAGCGACGTTCGCCCCCATAGTGCAGTTGGACAGAGTTGAGGATATGGCTCTTTCCGCATAGTCCCAGCGCAGGTTTTCCAACAGTTCTGACTGAGGGCAACAAGACGTTAGTGAAAAGGTGGTTTGCGCACAGTGTTCTTTCCCAGAGTTGAGTGCAGCGCAATCCGCTCGGGAAGCCGCGTCGGGTTTCCGACACTTCCAACTTCAGAGAAACGAGACGTTCGACGAAGGGTGGCTGGCCCAGTGTGTTGTGGCACCGAGAGGAGGATAGGGCAGGCACGTCCCTCCTAGGTCCCACCGACGTTTTCACACAGTTTGTCACATCCTGAAACAAGACGTTCCTTGAGGGAAAGGGTTTCTCCACGGGATCGTCTCCCCATATCGAGGAAAGTTCACCTTCCAGGTGGTTCCCCGCACAAGTTTTCAAACAGACACGTGTCACGTAGGGAGACCAGACGTTAGTTGAAAGACCATTTCCCCCACGTGCAGGGGGACAGCGTTGAGTATAGGAGACTGTCCGCACAGTCCCGGCACAGGTTTCCCAACGGGTGTAACTGAGGGAAACACGATGTGAGGGAAAAGGCGGTTTGCCCACAGTGTTCTTCCACAGAGTTGAGTCTACGGCAGTGAGCTTGGGGGCGCCGCGCGGGATTTCCAACACGTCCACGCCGGTGACACGAGATGTCGGAGGAAGGGTGGTCTGCGCACCGGGCTGTTTCACAGCACTGAGGAAATGGCACTGTCTTCCTCGGTCCCGCTTCAGGCTCCTCACAGGTGTCACGTCGGGACCCAAGCTTTTCCTTCAAAGATGGGTTCTCCAAAGCCCCCTCTCACAATATCGAGCAACGGTCACCTTGCCCATGGTTCCCCGCATAGGCTTCTCAACACTTGTAACGTGGGGAGAAAAGACCTGAGTTTGAGTGAAGTATCGCCCAAGTGCCCCTGGACCCAGTGGCGTGTAGGAGACCGTCCGCACAGTCCCGGCACAGGTTTTCCAACGGTTGTAACGGAGAGAAACACGACGTTAGGGAAAGGGTGGTTTGCCCCCAGGGTTCTTGCACGGGGTTGAGTCTAGGGGCCACGGGCTCGTGGGCGCCGCCTAGGATTGCCCACACTTCCAAGTGCATCAATGCCACGAGGCGTTAGACGAAGGCTGGTTGGCCCGCTGTGCTGTTTCACAGAATTGCGTAAATGGCAGGCACATGCTTCGTAGCCCCACAGGAGTTTTCCAACGGTTTTCGCATAGTGGCACAAGAGTTTCCTCGAAGGACGGTTTCTCCACAGGATTCTTTCCCCGTGGGCTGGCATGTGTCACTTTCCCCACTGGGACCGGCTGTGCATTTCTGACAGTTCGAAGGAAGCTCTGCCACATCGCACCTCAAAGATGATTTTCCCCAGGTGCAGTTTGACCGAGTTGAGCAGCTGGCACTTTGGGCAGCGTCCCTGCCTTAGGTGTTCACACACTTCTCACTTTGTGAGACGAGATGCTGGTGAAGAGTTGCTCGTCGCACAGTGTCCTTTGGCAAATTTGCGTGTGTGGCGCTCACCTTGTGGGCCCCGCCTAGGTTTGCAAACCGTGCTCACTTCGTCACGGGAGATCTTGTTGGAAAGACTGGTTCACCACGGCGTTTCTTCCCAGCGTTTCCTATAGGGCACTTGCTGCCTAGCCCCGCATACCATTGGAAACATTTCTAACAGTGTCAAACCTGTTGGGAGCTGCGAGACGGTGTGCCCACAGTGTTCTTTCACGGAGTCGAGTAGACGGCCCGTAGCTTGTGTGCCACGCGTAGGGATACAGACCTTTCCAACTTAGGGAAACGAGGCGATCGTGGAAGGAGGGTTTCCCCATTGTGTCGTTTCACAGAATTGAGTGTGTGGCCCTCTCGGTCTATCTGGGCCCTCCCTCCCTCCCTCCCTCCACCCCACGCCCACCCCCCCCCCCCGCCCCCAGGTTTTCCAACAGATCTGCCTTTGGGAAACAAGCAAGGTGTTAGTTTGACAAAGGTTGCTCCCCACTGTGCCTACGCACTGTCGCGGAAAGGACACCTTCCACCTCGTTGGCCGTGTGGAATTTCAAACAATTCCCGCGCAGTGACACAAGATGGTACTTGAAACCAGGTCACCGCCGAGTGCCGTGTGACCCCGCTGCGCATATGGCGCTTTCGCTCTAAGCCTCACGTCCGGGTTCCGCCTCTTCCCAGGTAGAGCACGGAGATGTCAGTGGAAAGATGTGGTTCCCACACTTTTGATCCTCCTAGAGGACTACCTGGCCCTGAGTGTACAGGTCAGAATACGTCTTCGCAGTCTTCCAAGCCAGACAAGGTGTTGGTTCAGACACGGCTTCTGCGCGGGGCTCTTTCAGAGGACCGAATACAGGTCACTTGTCACACGGTTCCCTGCATAGGTGGTCCCACACTTCTTCCGGGAGGGATGCAAGATGTCAGCTGAAGAACGGTTTCGCCAAAGTGCACTTCGACCCAGGGGAGTGTCGGGAACTTGCCGCCTGGGCCCCACATACGTTATCCATCCTTTCGAAGGTACTGACACGTGACGGTAGTCCACACGATTCCTTCACCGGTGGAGAAATGGTCCCTTTCCACGGGGTTCTCCGCACAGGATTTCAAACACGTTCAACTCTGGGATCCAAGAGGTTAGTTACTTGAGTCGCTGGGATCCCTTTCGGAAATGCTTGCCGAGAATTGAGGAAATGGCCTTTTCGTCATAGGCCCCACGTAGGTTTTCAAAAAGAGCTCGGGGAAACCACAAGATGTTCGTTGAATGATGGCTTCTCCCCAGTGCCCTCTCACAATATGGAGGGCGGGTCACCATCCCCACGGTTCCCCGCACAGGTCTTCAAACCCTTGGAACGTGGGGAGAGACAAGGTGTCAGTTCAAAGACGTTTTCCCCCAAGTGCACGCGGACACAGTTGAGTAGAAGACACTGGCCGCACAGTCCCAGCACAGGGTTGCCAACGGTTCTGACTGCGAGAAACGAGACGCTCGTGACAAGACGGTTCGCCCGCTTTCACAGGGTGCTTTCACAGAGTGGACTCCGTGGCAGTTGGATTGTGGGCCCCGCTGACGGTGTCAGACACTTCCACCTTAGTGACACGACAGGTGAGATGAGGGACGGTTGGCCCACAGTGTTGTTTCCCAGAACTGTGTCAATGGCACCTTTTCCTAGGTCCCGCTTGAGTGTTCAAACAGTTTTCAGGTCGTGACACAAGATTTTCCTTGAAAGATGCGTTCTCCGAAGTTCCCTCTCCCCATATCGAGCAAACGGCACCTTGCCCAGGTTTCCAAACGCGTGTCACGTAGGAAAGAAAAGACGTGACTTGAGCGACGTTCGCCCCCATAGTGCAGTTGGACAGAGTTGAGGATATGGCTCTTTCCGCATAGTCCCAGCGCAGGTTTTCCAACAGTTCTGACTGAGGGCAACAAGACGTTAGTGAAAAGGTGGTTTGCGCACAGTGTTCTTTCCCAGAGTTGAGTGCAGCGCAATCCGCTCGGGAAGCCGCGTCGGGTTTCCGACACTTCCAACTTCAGAGAAACGAGACGTTCGACGAAGGGTGGCTGGCCCAGTGTGTTGTGGCACCGAGAGGAGGATAGGGCAGGCACGTCCCTCCTAGGTCCCACCGACGTTTTCACACAGTTTGTCACATCCTGAAACAAGACGTTCCTTGAGGGAAAGGGTTTCTCCACGGGATCGTCTCCCCATATCGAGGAAAGTTCACCTTCCAGGTGGTTCCCCGCACAAGTTTTCAAACAGACACGTGTCACGTAGGGAGACCAGACGTTAGTTGAAAGACCATTTCCCCCACGTGCAGGGGGACAGCGTTGAGTATAGGAGACTGTCCGCACAGTCCCGGCACAGGTTTCCCAACGGGTGTAACTGAGGGAAACACGATGTGAGGGAAAAGGCGGTTTGCCCACAGTGTTCTTCCACAGAGTTGAGTCTACGGCAGTGAGCTTGGGGGCGCCGCGCGGGATTTCCAACACGTCCACGCCGGTGACACGAGATGTCGGAGGAAGGGTGGTCTGCGCACCGGGCTGTTTCACAGCACTGAGGAAATGGCACTGTCTTCCTCGGTCCCGCTTCAGGCTCCTCACAGGTGTCACGTCGGGACCCAAGCTTTTCCTTCAAAGATGGGTTCTCCAAAGCCCCCTCTCACAATATCGAGCAACGGTCACCTTGCCCATGGTTCCCCGCATAGGCTTCTCAACACTTGTAACGTGGGGAGAAAAGACCTGAGTTTGAGTGAAGTATCGCCCAAGTGCCCCTGGACCCAGTGGCGTGTAGGAGACCGTCCGCACAGTCCCGGCACAGGTTTTCCAACGGTTGTAACGGAGAGAAACACGACGTTAGGGAAAGGGTGGTTTGCCCCCAGGGTTCTTGCACGGGGTTGAGTCTAGGGGCCACGGGCTCGTGGGCGCCGCCTAGGATTGCCCACACTTCCAAGTGCATCAATGCCACGAGGCGTTAGACGAAGGCTGGTTGGCCCGCTGTGCTGTTTCACAGAATTGCGTAAATGGCAGGCACATGCTTCGTAGCCCCACAGGAGTTTTCCAACGGTTTTCGCATAGTGGCACAAGAGTTTCCTCGAAGGACGGTTTCTCCACAGGATTCTTTCCCCGTGGGCTGGCATGTGTCACTTTCCCCACTGGGACCGGCTGTGCATTTCTGACAGTTCGAAGGAAGCTCTGCCACATCGCACCTCAAAGATGATTTTCCCCAGGTGCAGTTTGACCGAGTTGAGCAGCTGGCACTTTGGGCAGCGTCCCTGCCTTAGGTGTTCACACACTTCTCACTTTGTGAGACGAGATGCTGGTGAAGAGTTGCTCGTCGCACAGTGTCCTTTGGCAAATTTGCGTGTGTGGCGCTCACCTTGTGGGCCCCGCCTAGGTTTGCAAACCGTGCTCACTTCGTCACGGGAGATCTTGTTGGAAAGACTGGTTCACCACGGCGTTTCTTCCCAGCGTTTCCTATAGGGCACTTGCTGCCTAGCCCCGCATACCATTGGAAACATTTCTAACAGTGTCAAACCTGTTGGGAGCTGCGAGACGGTGTGCCCACAGTGTTCTTTCACGGAGTCGAGTAGACGGCCCGTAGCTTGTGTGCCACGCGTAGGGATACAGACCTTTCCAACTTAGGGAAACGAGGCGATCGTGGAAGGAGGGTTTCCCCATTGTGTCGTTTCACAGAATTGAGTGTGTGGCCCTCTCGGTCTATCTGGGCCCTCCCTCCCTCCCTCCCTCCACCCCACGCCCACCCCCCCCCCCCGCCCCCAGGTTTTCCAACAGATCTGCCTTTGGGAAACAAGCAAGGTGTTAGTTTGACAAAGGTTGCTCCCCACTGTGCCTACGCACTGTCGCGGAAAGGACACCTTCCACCTCGTTGGCCGTGTGGAATTTCAAACAATTCCCGCGCAGTGACACAAGATGGTACTTGAAACCAGGTCACCGCCGAGTGCCGTGTGACCCCGCTGCGCATATGGCGCTTTCGCTCTAAGCCTCACGTCCGGGTTCCGCCTCTTCCCGGGTAGAGCACGGAGATGTCAGTGGAAAGATGTGGTTCCCACACTTTTGATCCTCCTAGAGGACTACCTGGCCCTGAGTGTACAGGTCAGAATACGTCTTCGCAGTCTTCCAAGCCAGACAAGGTGTTGGTTCAGACACGGCTTCTGCGCGGGGCTCTTTCAGAGGACCGAATACAGGTCACTTGTCACACGGTTCCCTGCATAGGTGGTCCCACACTTCTTCCGGGAGGGATGCAAGATGTCAGCTGAAGAACGGTTTCGCCAAAGTGCACTTCGACCCAGGGGAGTGTCGGGAACTTGCCGCCTGGGCCCCACATACGTTATCCATCCTTTCGAAGGTACTGACACGTGACGGTAGTCCACACGATTCCTTCACCGGTGGAGAAATGGTCCCTTTCCACGGGGTTCTCCGCACAGGATTTCAAACACGTTCAACTCTGGGATCCAAGAGGTTAGTTACTTGAGTCGCTGGGATCCCTTTCGGAAATGCTTGCCGAGAATTGAGGAAATGGCCTTTTCGTCATAGGCCCCACGTAGGTTTTCAAAAAGAGCTCGGGGAAACCACAAGATGTTCGTTGAATGATGGCTTCTCCCCAGTGCCCTCTCACAATATGGAGGGCGGGTCACCATCCCCACGGTTCCCCGCACAGGTCTTCAAACCCTTGGAACGTGGGGAGAGACAAGGTGTCAGTTCAAAGACGTTTTCCCCCAAGTGCACGCGGACACAGTTGAGTAGAAGACACTGGCCGCACAGTCCCAGCACAGGGTTGCCAACGGTTCTGACTGCGAGAAACGAGACGCTCGTGACAAGACGGTTCGCCCGCTTTCACAGGGTGCTTTCACAGAGTGGACTCCGTGGCAGTTGGATTGTGGGCCCCGCTGACGGTGTCAGACACTTCCACCTTAGTGACACGACAGGTGAGATGAGGGACGGTTGGCCCACAGTGTTGTTTCCCAGAACTGTGTCAATGGCACCTTTTCCTAGGTCCCGCTTGAGTGTTCAAACAGTTTTCAGGTCGTGACACAAGATTTTCCTTGAAAGATGCGTTCTCCGAAGTTCCCTCTCCCCATATCGAGCAAACGGCACCTTGCCCAGGTTTCCAAACGCGTGTCACGTAGGAAAGAAAAGACGTGACTTGAGCGACGTTCGCCCCCATAGTGCAGTTGGACAGAGTTGAGGATATGGCTCTTTCCGCATAGTCCCAGCGCAGGTTTTCCAACAGTTCTGACTGAGGGCAACAAGACGTTAGTGAAAAGGTGGTTTGCGCACAGTGTTCTTTCCCAGAGTTGAGTGCAGCGCAATCCGCTCGGGAAGCCGCGTCGGGTTTCCGACACTTCCAACTTCAGAGAAACGAGACGTTCGACGAAGGGTGGCTGGCCCAGTGTGTTGTGGCACCGAGAGGAGGATAGGGCAGGCACGTCCCTCCTAGGTCCCACCGACGTTTTCACACAGTTTGTCACATCCTGAAACAAGACGTTCCTTGAGGGAAAGGGTTTCTCCACGGGATCGTCTCCCCATATCGAGGAAAGTTCACCTTCCAGGTGGTTCCCCGCACAAGTTTTCAAACAGACACGTGTCACGTAGGGAGACCAGACGTTAGTTGAAAGACCATTTCCCCCACGTGCAGGGGGACAGCGTTGAGTATAGGAGACTGTCCGCACAGTCCCGGCACAGGTTTCCCAACGGGTGTAACTGAGGGAAACACGATGTGAGGGAAAAGGCGGTTTGCCCACAGTGTTCTTCCACAGAGTTGAGTCTACGGCAGTGAGCTTGGGGGCGCCGCGCGGGATTTCCAACACGTCCACGCCGGTGACACGAGATGTCGGAGGAAGGGTGGTCTGCGCACCGGGCTGTTTCACAGCACTGAGGAAATGGCACTGTCTTCCTCGGTCCCGCTTCAGGCTCCTCACAGGTGTCACGTCGGGACCCAAGCTTTTCCTTCAAAGATGGGTTCTCCAAAGCCCCCTCTCACAATATCGAGCAACGGTCACCTTGCCCATGGTTCCCCGCATAGGCTTCTCAACACTTGTAACGTGGGGAGAAAAGACCTGAGTTTGAGTGAAGTATCGCCCAAGTGCCCCTGGACCCAGTGGCGTGTAGGAGACCGTCCGCACAGTCCCGGCACAGGTTTTCCAACGGTTGTAACGGAGAGAAACACGACGTTAGGGAAAGGGTGGTTTGCCCCCAGGGTTCTTGCACGGGGTTGAGTCTAGGGGCCACGGGCTCGTGGGCGCCGCCTAGGATTGCCCACACTTCCAAGTGCATCAATGCCACGAGGCGTTAGACGAAGGCTGGTTGGCCCGCTGTGCTGTTTCACAGAATTGCGTAAATGGCAGGCACATGCTTCGTAGCCCCACCGGAGTTTTCCAACGGTTTTCGCATAGTGGCACAAGAGTTTCCTCGAAGGACGGTTTCTCCACAGGATTCTTTCCCCGTGGGCTGGCATGTGTCACTTTCCCCACTGGGACCGGCTGTGCATTTCTGACAGTTCGAAGGAAGCTCTGCCACATCGCACCTCAAAGATGATTTTCCCCAGGTGCAGTTTGACCGAGTTGAGCAGCTGGCACTTTGGGCAGCGTCCCTGCCTTAGGTGTTCACACACTTCTCACTTTGTGAGACGAGATGCTGGTGAAGAGTTGCTCGTCGCACAGTGTCCTTTGGCAAATTTGCGTGTGTGGCGCTCACCTTGTGGGCCCCGCCTAGGTTTGCAAACCGTGCTCACTTCGTCACGGGAGATCTTGTTGGAAAGACTGGTTCACCACGGCGTTTCTTCCCAGCGTTTCCTATAGGGCACTTGCTGCCTAGCCCCGCATACCATTGGAAACATTTCTAACAGTGTCAAACCTGTTGGGAGCTGCGAGACGGTGTGCCCACAGTGTTCTTTCACGGAGTCGAGTAGACGGCCCGTAGCTTGTGTGCCACGCGTAGGGATACAGACCTTTCCAACTTAGGGAAACGAGGCGATCGTGGAAGGAGGGTTTCCCCATTGTGTCGTTTCACAGAATTGAGTGTGTGGCCCTCTCGGTCTATCTGGGCCCTCCCTCCCTCCCTCCCTCCACCCCACGCCCACCCCCCCCCCCCGCCCCCAGGTTTTCCAACAGATCTGCCTTTGGGAAACAAGCAAGGTGTTAGTTTGACAAAGGTTGCTCCCCACTGTGCCTACGCACTGTCGCGGAAAGGACACCTTCCACCTCGTTGGCCGTGTGGAATTTCAAACAATTCCCGCGCAGTGACACAAGATGGTACTTGAAACCAGGTCACCGCCGAGTGCCGTGTGACCCCGCTGCGCATATGGCGCTTTCGCTCTAAGCCTCACGTCCGGGTTCCGCCTCTTCCCAGGTAGAGCACGGAGATGTCAGTGGAAAGATGTGGTTCCCACACTTTTGATCCTCCTAGAGGACTACCTGGCCCTGAGTGTACAGGTCAGAATACGTCTTCGCAGTCTTCCAAGCCAGACAAGGTGTTGGTTCAGACACGGCTTCTGCGCGGGGCTCTTTCAGAGGACCGAATACAGGTCACTTGTCACACGGTTCCCTGCATAGGTGGTCCCACACTTCTTCCGGGAGGGATGCAAGATGTCAGCTGAAGAACGGTTTCGCCAAAGTGCACTTCGACCCAGGGGAGTGTCGGGAACTTGCCGCCTGGGCCCCACATACGTTATCCATCCTTTCGAAGGTACTGACACGTGACGGTAGTCCACACGATTCCTTCACCGGTGGAGAAATGGTCCCTTTCCACGGGGTTCTCCGCACAGGATTTCAAACACGTTCAACTCTGGGATCCAAGAGGTTAGTTACTTGAGTCGCTGGGATCCCTTTCGGAAATGCTTGCCGAGAATTGAGGAAATGGCCTTTTCGTCATAGGCCCCACGTAGGTTTTCAAAAAGAGCTCGGGGAAACCACAAGATGTTCGTTGAATGATGGCTTCTCCCCAGTGCCCTCTCACAATATGGAGGGCGGGTCACCATCCCCACGGTTCCCCGCACAGGTCTTCAAACCCTTGGAACGTGGGGAGAGACAAGGTGTCAGTTCAAAGACGTTTTCCCCCAAGTGCACGCGGACACAGTTGAGTAGAAGACACTGGCCGCACAGTCCCAGCACAGGGTTGCCAACGGTTCTGACTGCGAGAAACGAGACGCTCGTGACAAGACGGTTCGCCCGCTTTCACAGGGTGCTTTCACAGAGTGGACTCCGTGGCAGTTGGATTGTGGGCCCCGCTGACGGTGTCAGACACTTCCACCTTAGTGACACGACAGGTGAGATGAGGGACGGTTGGCCCACAGTGTTGTTTCCCAGAACTGTGTCAATGGCACCTTTTCCTAGGTCCCGCTTGAGTGTTCAAACAGTTTTCAGGTCGTGACACAAGATTTTCCTTGAAAGATGCGTTCTCCGAAGTTCCCTCTCCCCATATCGAGCAAACGGCACCTTGCCCAGGTTTCCAAACGCGTGTCACGTAGGAAAGAAAAGACGTGACTTGAGCGACGTTCGCCCCCATAGTGCAGTTGGACAGAGTTGAGGATATGGCTCTTTCCGCATAGTCCCAGCGCAGGTTTTCCAACAGTTCTGACTGAGGGCAACAAGACGTTAGTGAAAAGGTGGTTTGCGCACAGTGTTCTTTCCCAGAGTTGAGTGCAGCGCAATCCGCTCGGGAAGCCGCGTCGGGTTTCCGACACTTCCAACTTCAGAGAAACGAGACGTTCGACGAAGGGTGGCTGGCCCAGTGTGTTGTGGCACCGAGAGGAGGATAGGGCAGGCACGTCCCTCCTAGGTCCCACCGACGTTTTCACACAGTTTGTCACATCCTGAAACAAGACGTTCCTTGAGGGAAAGGGTTTCTCCACGGGATCGTCTCCCCATATCGAGGAAAGTTCACCTTCCAGGTGGTTCCCCGCACAAGTTTTCAAACAGACACGTGTCACGTAGGGAGACCAGACGTTAGTTGAAAGACCATTTCCCCCACGTGCAGGGGGACAGCGTTGAGTATAGGAGACTGTCCGCACAGTCCCGGCACAGGTTTCCCAACGGGTGTAACTGAGGGAAACACGATGTGAGGGAAAAGGCGGTTTGCCCACAGTGTTCTTCCACAGAGTTGAGTCTACGGCAGTGAGCTTGGGGGCGCCGCGCGGGATTTCCAACACGTCCACGCCGGTGACACGAGATGTCGGAGGAAGGGTGGTCTGCGCACCGGGCTGTTTCACAGCACTGAGGAAATGGCACTGTCTTCCTCGGTCCCGCTTCAGGCTCCTCACAGGTGTCACGTCGGGACCCAAGCTTTTCCTTCAAAGATGGGTTCTCCAAAGCCCCCTCTCACAATATCGAGCAACGGTCACCTTGCCCATGGTTCCCCGCATAGGCTTCTCAACACTTGTAACGTGGGGAGAAAAGACCTGAGTTTGAGTGAAGTATCGCCCAAGTGCCCCTGGACCCAGTGGCGTGTAGGAGACCGTCCGCACAGTCCCGGCACAGGTTTTCCAACGGTTGTAACGGAGAGAAACACGACGTTAGGGAAAGGGTGGTTTGCCCCCAGGGTTCTTGCACGGGGTTGAGTCTAGGGGCCACGGGCTCGTGGGCGCCGCCTAGGATTGCCCACACTTCCAAGTGCATCAATGCCACGAGGCGTTAGACGAAGGCTGGTTGGCCCGCTGTGCTGTTTCACAGAATTGCGTAAATGGCAGGCACATGCTTCGTAGCCCCACCGGAGTTTTCCAACGGTTTTCGCATAGTGGCACAAGAGTTTCCTCGAAGGACGGTTTCTCCACAGGATTCTTTCCCCGTGGGCTGGCATGTGTCACTTTCCCCACTGGGACCGGCTGTGCATTTCTGACAGTTCGAAGGAAGCTCTGCCACATCGCACCTCAAAGATGATTTTCCCCAGGTGCAGTTTGACCGAGTTGAGCAGCTGGCACTTTGGGCAGCGTCCCTGCCTTAGGTGTTCACACACTTCTCACTTTGTGAGACGAGATGCTGGTGAAGAGTTGCTCGTCGCACAGTGTCCTTTGGCAAATTTGCGTGTGTGGCGCTCACCTTGTGGGCCCCGCCTAGGTTTGCAAACCGTGCTCACTTCGTCACGGGAGATCTTGTTGGAAAGACTGGTTCACCACGGCGTTTCTTCCCAGCGTTTCCTATAGGGCACTTGCTGCCTAGCCCCGCATACCATTGGAAACATTTCTAACAGTGTCAAACCTGTTGGGAGCTGCGAGACGGTGTGCCCACAGTGTTCTTTCACGGAGTCGAGTAGACGGCCCGTAGCTTGTGTGCCACGCGTAGGGATACAGACCTTTCCAACTTAGGGAAACGAGGCGATCGTGGAAGGAGGGTTTCCCCATTGTGTCGTTTCACAGAATTGAGTGTGTGGCCCTCTCGGTCTATCTGGGCCCTCCCTCCCTCCCTCCCTCCACCCCACGCCCACCCCCCCCCCCCGCCCCCAGGTTTTCCAACAGATCTGCCTTTGGGAAACAAGCAAGGTGTTAGTTTGACAAAGGTTGCTCCCCACTGTGCCTACGCACTGTCGCGGAAAGGACACCTTCCACCTCGTTGGCCGTGTGGAATTTCAAACAATTCCCGCGCAGTGACACAAGATGGTACTTGAAACCAGGTCACCGCCGAGTGCCGTGTGACCCCGCTGCGCATATGGCGCTTTCGCTCTAAGCCTCACGTCCGGGTTCCGCCTCTTCCCAGGTAGAGCACGGAGATGTCAGTGGAAAGATGTGGTTCCCACACTTTTGATCCTCCTAGAGGACTACCTGGCCCTGAGTGTACAGGTCAGAATACGTCTTCGCAGTCTTCCAAGCCAGACAAGGTGTTGGTTCAGACACGGCTTCTGCGCGGGGCTCTTTCAGAGGACCGAATACAGGTCACTTGTCACACGGTTCCCTGCATAGGTGGTCCCACACTTCTTCCGGGAGGGATGCAAGATGTCAGCTGAAGAACGGTTTCGCCAAAGTGCACTTCGACCCAGGGGAGTGTCGGGAACTTGCCGCCTGGGCCCCACATACGTTATCCATCCTTTCGAAGGTACTGACACGTGACGGTAGTCCACACGATTCCTTCACCGGTGGAGAAATGGTCCCTTTCCACGGGGTTCTCCGCACAGGATTTCAAACACGTTCAACTCTGGGATCCAAGAGGTTAGTTACTTGAGTCGCTGGGATCCCTTTCGGAAATGCTTGCCGAGAATTGAGGAAATGGCCTTTTCGTCATAGGCCCCACGTAGGTTTTCAAAAAGAGCTCGGGGAAACCACAAGATGTTCGTTGAATGATGGCTTCTCCCCAGTGCCCTCTCACAATATGGAGGGCGGGTCACCATCCCCACGGTTCCCCGCACAGGTCTTCAAACCCTTGGAACGTGGGGAGAGACAAGGTGTCAGTTCAAAGACGTTTTCCCCCAAGTGCACGCGGACACAGTTGAGTAGAAGACACTGGCCGCACAGTCCCAGCACAGGGTTGCCAACGGTTCTGACTGCGAGAAACGAGACGCTCGTGACAAGACGGTTCGCCCGCTTTCACAGGGTGCTTTCACAGAGTGGACTCCGTGGCAGTTGGATTGTGGGCCCCGCTGACGGTGTCAGACACTTCCACCTTAGTGACACGACAGGTGAGATGAGGGACGGTTGGCCCACAGTGTTGTTTCCCAGAACTGTGTCAATGGCACCTTTTCCTAGGTCCCGCTTGAGTGTTCAAACAGTTTTCAGGTCGTGACACAAGATTTTCCTTGAAAGATGCGTTCTCCGAAGTTCCCTCTCCCCATATCGAGCAAACGGCACCTTGCCCAGGTTTCCAAACGCGTGTCACGTAGGAAAGAAAAGACGTGACTTGAGCGACGTTCGCCCCCATGGTGCAGTTGGACAGAGTTGAGGATATGGCTCTTTCCGCATAGTCCCAGCGCAGGTTTTCCAACAGTTCTGACTGAGGGCAACAAGACGTTAGTGAAAAGGTGGTTTGCGCACAGTGTTCTTTCCCAGAGTTGAGTGCAGCGCAATCCGCTCGGGAAGCCGCGTCGGGTTTCCGACACTTCCAACTTCAGAGAAACGAGACGTTCGACGAAGGGTGGCTGGCCCAGTGTGTCGTGGCACCGAGAGGAGGATAGGGCAGGCACGTCCCTCCTAGGTCCCACCGACGTTTTCACACAGTTTGTCACATCCTGAAACAAGACGTTCCTTGAGGGAAAGGGTTTCTCCACGGGATCGTCTCCCCATATCGAGGAAAGTTCACCTTCCAGGTGGTTCCCCGCACAAGTTTTCAAACAGACACGTGTCACGTAGGGAGACCAGACGTTAGTTGAAAGACCATTTCCCCCACGTGCAGGGGGACAGCGTTGAGTATAGGAGACTGTCCGCACAGTCCCGGCACAGGTTTCCCAACGGGTGTAACTGAGGGAAACACGATGTGAGGGAAAAGGCGGTTTGCCCACAGTGTTCTTCCACAGAGTTGAGTCTACGGCAGTGAGCTTGGGGGCGCCGCGCGGGATTTCCAACACGTCCACGCCGGTGACACGAGATGTCGGAGGAAGGGGGGTCTGCGCACCGGGCTGTTTCACAGCACTGAGGAAATGGCACTGTCTTCCTCGGTCCCGCTTCAGGCTCCTCACAGGTGTCACGTCGGGACCCAAGCTTTTCCTTCAAAGATGGGTTCTCCAAAGCCCCCTCTCACAATATCGAGCAACGGTCACCTTGCCCATGGTTCCCCGCATAGGCTTCTCAACACTTGTAACGTGGGGAGAAAAGACCTGAGTTTGAGTGAAGTATCGCCCAAGTGCCCCTGGACCCAGTGGCGTGTAGGAGACCGTCCGCACAGTCCCGGCACAGGTTTTCCAACGGTTGTAACGGAGAGAAACACGACGTTAGGGAAAGGGTGGTTTGCCCCCAGGGTTCTTGCACGGGGTTGAGTCTAGGGGCCACGGGCTCGTGGGCGCCGCCTAGGATTGCCCACACTTCCAAGTGCATCAATGCCACGAGGCGTTAGACGAAGGCTGGTTGGCCCGCTGTGCTGTTTCACAGAATTGCGTAAATGGCAGGCACATGCTTCGTAGCCCCACAGGAGTTTTCCACCGGTTTTCGCATAGTGGCACAAGAGTTTCCTCGAAGGACGGTTTCTCCACAGGATTCTTTCCCCGTGGGCTGGCATGTGTCACTTTCCCCACTGGGACCGGCTGTGCATTTCTGACAGTTCGAAGGAAGCTCTGCCACATCGCACCTCAAAGATGATTTTCCCCAGGTGCAGTTTGACCGAGTTGAGCAGCTGGCACTTTGGGCAGCGTCCCTGCCTTAGGTGTTCACACACTTCTCACTTTGTGAGACGAGATGCTGGTGAAGAGTTGCTCGTCGCACAGTGTCCTTTGGCAAATTTGCGTGTGTGGCGCTCACCTTGTGGGCCCCGCCTAGGTTTGCAAACCGTGCTCACTTCGTCACGGGAGATCTTGTTGGAAAGACTGGTTCACCACGGCGTTTCTTCCCAGCGTTTCCTATAGGGCACTTGCTGCCTAGCCCCGCATACCATTGGAAACATTTCTAACAGTGTCAAACCTGTTGGGAGCTGCGAGACGGTGTGCCCACAGTGTTCTTTCACGGAGTCGAGTAGACGGCCCGTAGCTTGTGTGCCACGCGTAGGGATACAGACCTTTCCAACTTAGGGAAACGAGGCGATCGTGGAAGGAGGGTTTCCCCATTGTGTCGTTTCACAGAATTGAGTGTGTGGCCCTCTCGGTCTATCTGGGCCCTCCCTCCCTCCCTCCCTCCACCCCACGCCCACCCCCCCCCCCCGCCCCCAGGTTTTCCAACAGATCTGCCTTTGGGAAACAAGCAAGGTGTTAGTTTGACAAAGGTTGCTCCCCACTGTGCCTACGCACTGTCGCGGAAAGGACACCTTCCACCTCGTTGGCCGTGTGGAATTTCAAACAATTCCCGCGCAGTGACACAAGATGGTACTTGAAACCAGGTCACCGCCGAGTGCCGTGTGACCCCGCTGCGCATATGGCGCTTTCGCTCTAAGCCTCACGTCCGGGTTCCGCCTCTTCCCGGGTAGAGCACGGAGATGTCAGTGGAAAGATGTGGTTCCCACACTTTTGATCCTCCTAGAGGACTACCTGGCCCTGAGTGTACAGGTCAGAATACGTCTTCGCAGTCTTCCAAGCCAGACAAGGTGTTGGTTCAGACACGGCTTCTGCGCGGGGCTCTTTCAGAGGACCGAATACAGGTCACTTGTCACACGGTTCCCTGCATAGGTGGTCCCACACTTCTTCCGGGAGGGATGCAAGATGTCAGCTGAAGAACGGTTTCGCCAAAGTGCACTTCGACCCAGGGGAGTGTCGGGAACTTGCCGCCTGGGCCCCACATACGTTATCCATCCTTTCGAAGGTACTGACACGTGACGGTAGTCCACACGATTCCTTCACCGGTGGAGAAATGGTCCCTTTCCACGGGGTTCTCCGCACAGGATTTCAAACACGTTCAACTCTGGGATCCAAGAGGTTAGTTACTTGAGTCGCTGGGATCCCTTTCGGAAATGCTTGCCGAGAATTGAGGAAATGGCCTTTTCGTCATAGGCCCCACGTAGGTTTTCAAAAAGAGCTCGGGGAAACCACAAGATGTTCGTTGAATGATGGCTTCTCCCCAGTGCCCTCTCACAATATGGAGGGCGGGTCACCATCCCCACGGTTCCCCGCACAGGTCTTCAAACCCTTGGAACGTGGGGAGAGACAAGGTGTCAGTTCAAAGACGTTTTCCCCCAAGTGCACGCGGACACAGTTGAGTAGAAGACACTGGCCGCACAGTCCCAGCACAGGGTTGCCAACGGTTCTGACTGCGAGAAACGAGACGCTCGTGACAAGACGGTTCGCCCGCTTTCACAGGGTGCTTTCACAGAGTGGACTCCGTGGCAGTTGGATTGTGGGCCCCGCTGACGGTGTCAGACACTTCCACCTTAGTGACACGACAGGTGAGATGAGGGACGGTTGGCCCACAGTGTTGTTTCCCAGAACTGTGTCAATGGCACCTTTTCCTAGGTCCCGCTTGAGTGTTCAAACAGTTTTCAGGTCGTGACACAAGATTTTCCTTGAAAGATGCGTTCTCCGAAGTTCCCTCTCCCCATATCGAGCAAACGGCACCTTGCCCAGGTTTCCAAACGCGTGTCACGTAGGAAAGAAAAGACGTGACTTGAGCGACGTTCGCCCCCATAGTGCAGTTGGACAGAGTTGAGGATATGGCTCTTTCCGCATAGTCCCAGCGCAGGTTTTCCAACAGTTCTGACTGAGGGCAACAAGACGTTAGTGAAAAGGTGGTTTGCGCACAGTGTTCTTTCCCAGAGTTGAGTGCAGCGCAATCCGCTCGGGAAGCCGCGTCGGGTTTCCGACACTTCCAACTTCAGAGAAACGAGACGTTCGACGAAGGGTGGCTGGCCCAGTGTGTCGTGGCACCGAGAGGAGGATAGGGCAGGCACGTCCCTCCTAGGTCCCACCGACGTTTTCACACAGTTTGTCACATCCTGAAACAAGACGTTCCTTGAGGGAAAGGGTTTCTCCACGGGATCGTCTCCCCATATCGAGGAAAGTTCACCTTCCAGGTGGTTCCCCGCACAAGTTTTCAAACAGACACGTGTCACGTAGGGAGACCAGACGTTAGTTGAAAGACCATTTCCCCCACGTGCAGGGGGACAGCGTTGAGTATAGGAGACTGTCCGCACAGTCCCGGCACAGGTTTCCCAACGGGTGTAACTGAGGGAAACACGATGTGAGGGAAAAGGCGGTTTGCCCACAGTGTTCTTCCACAGAGTTGAGTCTACGGCAGTGAGCTTGGGGGCGCCGCGCGGGATTTCCAACACGTCCACGCCGGTGACACGAGATGTCGGAGGAAGGGTGGTCTGCGCACCGGGCTGTTTCACAGCACTGAGGAAATGGCACTGTCTTCCTCGGTCCCGCTTCAGGCTCCTCACAGGTGTCACGTCGGGACCCAAGCTTTTCCTTCAAAGATGGGTTCTCCAAAGCCCCCTCTCACAATATCGAGCAACGGTCACCTTGCCCATGGTTCCCCGCATAGGCTTCTCAACACTTGTAACGTGGGGAGAAAAGACCTGAGTTTGAGTGAAGTATCGCCCAAGTGCCCCTGGACCCAGTGGCGTGTAGGAGACCGTCCGCACAGTCCCGGCACAGGTTTTCCAACGGTTGTAACGGAGAGAAACACGACGTTAGGGAAAGGGTGGTTTGCCCCCAGGGTTCTTGCACGGGGTTGAGTCTAGGGGCCACGGGCTCGTGGGCGCCGCCTAGGATTGCCCACACTTCCAAGTGCATCAATGCCACGAGGCGTTAGACGAAGGCTGGTTGGCCCGCTGTGCTGTTTCACAGAATTGCGTAAATGGCAGGCACATGCTTCGTAGCCCCACAGGAGTTTTCCAACGGTTTTCGCATAGTGGCACAAGAGTTTCCTCGAAGGACGGTTTCTCCACAGGATTCTTTCCCCGTGGGCTGGCATGTGTCACTTTCCCCACTGGGACCGGCTGTGCATTTCTGACAGTTCGAAGGAAGCTCTGCCACATCGCACCTCAAAGATGATTTTCCCCAGGTGCAGTTTGACCGAGTTGAGCAGCTGGCACTTTGGGCAGCGTCCCTGCCTTAGGTGTTCACACACTTCTCACTTTGTGAGACGAGATGCTGGTGAAGAGTTGCTCGTCGCACAGTGTCCTTTGGCAAATTTGCGTGTGTGGCGCTCACCTTGTGGGCCCCGCCTAGGTTTGCAAACCGTGCTCACTTCGTCACGGGAGATCTTGTTGGAAAGACTGGTTCACCACGGCGTTTCTTCCCAGCGTTTCCTATAGGGCACTTGCTGCCTAGCCCCGCATACCATTGGAAACATTTCTAACAGTGTCAAACCTGTTGGGAGCTGCGAGACGGTGTGCCCACAGTGTTCTTTCACGGAGTCGAGTAGACGGCCCGTAGCTTGTGTGCCACGCGTAGGGATACAGACCTTTCCAACTTAGGGAAACGAGGCGATCGTGGAAGGAGGGTTTCCCCATTGTGTCGTTTCACAGAATTGAGTGTGTGGCCCTCTCGGTCTATCTGGGCCCTCCCTCCCTCCCTCCCTCCCTCCACCCCACCCCCACCCCCCCCCCCGCCCCCAGGTTTTCCAACAGATCTGCCTTTGGGAAACAAGCAAGGTGTTAGTTTGACAAAGGTTGCTCCCCACTGTGCCTACGCACTGTCGCGGAAAGGACACCTTCCACCTCGTTGGCCGTGTGGAATTTCAAACAATTCCCGCGCAGTGACACAAGATGGTACTTGAAACCAGGTCACCGCCGAGTGCCGTGTGACCCCGCTGCGCATATGGCGCTTTCGCTCTAAGCCTCACGTCCGGGTTCCGCCTCTTCCCAGGTAGAGCACGGAGATGTCAGTGGAAAGATGTGGTTCCCACACTTTTGATCCTCCTAGAGGACTACCTGGCCCTGAGTGTACAGGTCAGAATACGTCTTCGCAGTCTTCCAAGCCAGACAAGGTGTTGGTTCAGACACGGCTTCTGCGCGGGGCTCTTTCAGAGGACCGAATACAGGTCACTTGTCACACGGTTCCCTGCATAGGTGGTCCCACACTTCTCCCGGGAGGGATGCAAGATGTCAGCTGAAGAACGGTTTCGCCAAAGTGCACTTCGACCCAGGGGAGTGTCGGGAACTTGCCGCCTGGGCCCCACATACGTTATCCATCCTTTCGAAGGTACTGACACGTGACGGTAGTCCACACGATTCCTTCACCGGTGGAGAAATGGTCCCTTTCCACGGGGTTCTCCGCACAGGATTTCAAACACGTTCAACTCTGGGATCCAAGAGGTTAGTTACTTGAGTCGCTGGGATCCCTTTCGGAAATGCTTGCCGAGAATTGAGGAAATGGCCTTTTCGTCATAGGCCCCACGTAGGTTTTCAAAAAGAGCTCGGGGAAACCACAAGATGTTCGTTGAATGATGGCTTCTCCCCAGTGCCCTCTCACAATATGGAGGGCGGGTCACCATCCCCACGGTTCCCCGCACAGGTCTTCAAACCCTTGGAACGTGGGGAGAGACAAGGTGTCAGTTCAAAGACGTTTTCCCCCAAGTGCACGCGGACACAGTTGAGTAGAAGACACTGGCCGCACAGTCCCAGCACAGGGTTGCCAACGGTTCTGACTGCGAGAAACGAGACGCTCGTGACAAGACGGTTCGCCCGCTTTCACAGGGTGCTTTCACAGAGTGGACTCCGTGGCAGTTGGATTGTGGGCCCCGCTGACGGTGTCAGACACTTCCACCTTAGTGACACGACAGGTGAGATGAGGGACGGTTGGCCCACAGTGTTGTTTCCCAGAACTGTGTCAATGGCACCTTTTCCTAGGTCCCGCTTGAGTTTTCAAACAGTTTTCAGGTCGTGACACAAGATTTTCCTTGAAAGATGCGTTCTCCGAAGTTCCCTCTCCCCATATCGAGCAAACGGCACCTTGCCCAGGTTTCCAAACGCGTGTCACGTAGGAAAGAAAAGACGTGACTTGAGCGACGTTCGCCCCCATAGTGCAGTTGGACAGAGTTGAGGATATGGCTCTTTCCGCATAGTCCCAGCGCAGGTTTTCCAACAGTTCTGACTGAGGGCAACAAGACGTTAGTGAAAAGGTGGTTTGCGCACAGTGTTCTTTCCCAGAGTTGAGTGCAGCGCAATCCGCTCGGGAAGCCGCGTCGGGTTTCCGACACTTCCAACTTCAGAGAAACGAGACGTTCGACGAAGGGTGGCTGGCCCAGTGTGTCGTGGCACCGAGAGGAGGATAGGGCAGGCACGTCCCTCCTAGGTCCCACCGACGTTTTCACACAGTTTGTCACATCCTGAAACAAGACGTTCCTTGAGGGAAAGGGTTTCTCCACGGGATCGTCTCCCCATATCGAGGAAAGTTCACCTTCCAGGTGGTTCCCCGCACAAGTTTTCAAACAGACACGTGTCACGTAGGGAGACCAGACGTTAGTTGAAAGACCATTTCCCCCACGTGCAGGGGGACAGCGTTGAGTATAGGAGACTGTCCGCACAGTCCCGGCACAGGTTTCCCAACGGGTGTAACTGAGGGAAACACGATGTGAGGGAAAAGGCGGTTTGCCCACAGTGTTCTTCCACAGAGTTGAGTCTACGGCAGTGAGCTTGGGGGCGCCGCGCGGGATTTCCAACACGTCCACGCCGGTGACACGAGATGTCGGAGGAAGGGTGGTCTGCGCACCGGGCTGTTTCACAGCACTGAGGAAATGGCACTGTCTTCCTCGGTCCCGCTTCAGGCTCCTCACAGGTGTCACGTCGGGACCCAAGCTTTTCCTTCAAAGATGGGTTCTCCAAAGCCCCCTCTCACAATATCGAGCAACGGTCACCTTGCCCATGGTTCCCCGCATAGGCTTCTCAACACTTGTAACGTGGGGAGAAAAGACCTGAGTTTGAGTGAAGTATCGCCCAAGTGCCCCTGGACCCAGTGGCGTGTAGGAGACCGTCCGCACAGTCCCGGCACAGGTTTTCCAACGGTTGTAACGGAGAGAAACACGACGTTAGGGAAAGGGTGGTTTGCCCCCAGGGTTCTTGCACGGGGTTGAGTCTAGGGGCCACGGGCTCGTGGGCGCCGCCTAGGATTGCCCACACTTCCAAGTGCATCAATGCCACGAGGCGTTAGACGAAGGCTGGTTGGCCCGCTGTGCTGTTTCACAGAATTGCGTAAATGGCAGGCACATGCTTCGTAGCCCCACAGGAGTTTTCCAACGGTTTTCGCATAGTGGCACAAGAGTTTCCTCGAAGGACGGTTTCTCCACAGGATTCTTTCCCCGTGGGCTGGCATGTGTCACTTTCCCCACTGGGACCGGCTGTGCATTTCTGACAGTTCGAAGGAAGCTCTGCCACATCGCACCTCAAAGATGATTTTCCCCAGGTGCAGTTTGACCGAGTTGAGCAGCTGGCACTTTGGGCAGCGTCCCTGCCTTAGGTGTTCACACACTTCTCACTTTGTGAGACGAGATGCTGGTGAAGAGTTGCTCGTCGCACAGTGTCCTTTGGCAAATTTGCGTGTGTGGCGCTCACCTTGTGGGCCCCGCCTAGGTTTGCAAACCGTGCTCACTTCGTCACGGGAGATCTTGTTGGAAAGACTGGTTCACCACGGCGTTTCTTCCCAGCGTTTCCTATAGGGCACTTGCTGCCTAGCCCCGCATACCATTGGAAACATTTCTAACAGTGTCAAACCTGTTGGGAGCTGCGAGACGGTGTGCCCACAGTGTTCTTTCACGGAGTCGAGTAGACGGCCCGTAGCTTGTGTGCCACGCGTAGGGATACAGACCTTTCCAACTTAGGGAAACGAGGCGATCGTGGAAGGAGGGTTTCCCCATTGTGTCGTTTCACAGAATTGAGTGTGTGGCCCTCTCGGTCTATCTGGGCCCTCCCTCCCTCCCTCCCTCCACCCCACCCCCCACCCCCCCCCCCGCCCCCAGGTTTTCCAACAGATCTGCCTTTGGGAAACAAGCAAGGTGTTAGTTTGACAAAGGTTGCTCCCCACTGTGCCTACGCACTGTCGCGGAAAGGACACCTTCCACCTCGTTGGCCGTGTGGAATTTCAAACAATTCCCGCGCAGTGACACAAGATGGTACTTGAAACCAGGTCACCGCCGAGTGCCGTGTGACCCCGCTGCGCATATGGCGCTTTCGCTCTAAGCCTCACGTCCGGGTTCCGCCTCTTCCCGGGTAGAGCACGGAGATGTCAGTGGAAAGATGTGGTTCCCACACTTTTGATCCTCCTAGAGGACTACCTGGCCCTGAGTGTACAGGTCAGAATACGTCTTCGCAGTCTTCCAAGCCAGACAAGGTGTTGGTTCAGACACGGCTTCTGCGCGGGGCTCTTTCAGAGGACCGAATACAGGTCACTTGTCACACGGTTCCCTGCATAGGTGGTCCCACACTTCTTCCGGGAGGGATGCAAGATGTCAGCTGAAGAACGGTTTCGCCAAAGTGCACTTCGACCCAGGGGAGTGTCGGGAACTTGCCGCCTGGGCCCCACATACGTTATCCATCCTTTCGAAGGTACTGACACGTGACGGTAGTCCACACGATTCCTTCACCGGTGGAGAAATGGTCCCTTTCCACGGGGTTCTCCGCACAGGATTTCAAACACGTTCAACTCTGGGATCCAAGAGGTTAGCTACTTGAGTCGCTGGGATCCCTTTCGGAAATGCTTGCCGAGAATTGAGGAAATGGCCTTTTCGTCATAGGCCCCACGTAGGTTTTCAAAAAGAGCTCGGGGAAACCACAAGATGTTCGTTGAATGATGGCTTCTCCCCAGTGCCCTCTCACAATATGGAGGGCGGGTCACCATCCCCACGGTTCCCCGCACAGGTCTTCAAACCCTTGGAACGTGGGGAGAGACAAGGTGTCAGTTCAAAGACGTTTTCCCCCAAGTGCACGCGGACACAGTTGAGTAGAAGACACTGGCCGCACAGTCCCAGCACAGGGTTGCCAACGGTTCTGACTGCGAGAAACGAGACGCTCGTGACAAGACGGTTCGCCCGCTTTCACAGGGTGCTTTCACAGAGTGGACTCCGTGGCAGTTGGATTGTGGGCCCCGCTGACGGTGTCAGACACTTCCACCTTAGTGACACGACAGGTGAGATGAGGGACGGTTGGCCCACAGTGTTGTTTCCCAGAACTGTGTCAATGGCACCTTTTCCTAGGTCCCACTTGAGTTTTCAAACAGTTTTCAGGTCGTGACACAAGAATTTCCTTGGTTTTCAAAAAGAACTCCGTGAAACAAAATTTTCTTTGAACGATGTTTCTCTACAGTTCCCTTTCACAATTTTGGGTAATTTCACCATCCACATGGTTCCCTCCATAGATATTCAACCACTTGGAACGTAAGGAGACAGGAAGTTAGTTCAAAGACGTTTTCCCCCAAGTGCAGTTGCACAGATGAGTATGAGACTTTCCGCACAGTCCCAGCACAATTTTTGCATCAGTTCTGAGAGAAACAAGATGTTAATGAACAGATTGCCCACACTCTGCTTTCGCAATTAAATTGTGGGCACCACTTAGGGTTTCAAATACTTCCAACTTAATGAAACGAGATGTTCCATGAAAAGTATTTTGCCCACAGTGGTTTTTCACAGAATTGAATAAATGGCACTTTCTTCATGGTTCCCACACAATTTTTGAAACTGTTTTCTCTTAGTGAAACAAGTTCGTTGAAATATGGTTTCTCCATGGCTCCTTGTCACAATGTCGAGTAAATATCACCTTCTACATGGTTCCTCACATAAGTTTTGAAACACTTGTTACGTTGGGAGACAAGATGTTAGTTCAAACTCGTTTTCTTGCCAATGCACTTGGGCAGAATTGAGTATATGGCACTTTCCACATATTCCCAGTACAGGTATTCAAACAGTTCTAATTGAGGGAAACAAGATTTTAGTGAAAAAAATGTTTGGGCCACATTATTCCTTTACAGAATTGAGTACATGGTCCTTTAGCAAATGCCCCGCATTTTCAAACAGTTCTTAGTGAAGCAATATTTTTCTCGAAAGATAGTTTGTTCACAGTAGCTGGGGTGTGTCACTTTCCACAATCTCACCCGATTTGGACAATTCTAATGTAGTTATACAAGATAGTACTTCAAAGATAGTATCCCCAAAGTGCAGGTTGACAGTGGTGAGTATATGGCATTTTCTGCAGTCTCCTCATAGGTGTTCAAACACTTCTAATGAATGAAACAAGATATTATTTGAGAGATAGTCTGCCCACAATTTCTTTCACAAATTTGAGTATATGGCACTTACCTTTTGAGCACAGCAAAAGTTTTCAAATAGTTCTCAGTTCAAAAGAAATATTGTTTGAAAGTCTGTTTTGCCATGGTGTTTCCTCACAGAATTAGTATGTGGCACTTGCTGCCTAGCCACCACATAGGTTTTCAAACACTTCTAACAGTGAAAACCTATGTTAAGACATGGTGTGCCTACAGTGTTCATTCACAGAATTGATTCTATGGCACTTATATTGTGGGTCCCGCAAAGACTTTCAAACTTTTCTCCCTCAGTGAAAAGTCATAGCATTTGAACTACTGGTTCACCACAGTGTTTCATTGAGTTTCCTATGGGGCCCTTTCTGCCTAGGCCCCACAAGGTTTCCAAACACTTCTAACTTGGTGAAACCAGATGTTAGTTAAGAGATGGTTTGCCCACAGTGTTCTTTCACAGAGTCGAGCATATGGCACTTAGCTTGTGTGCCATACATAGGGTTTCATATTTTTCAAACTTAGTGAAACTTTAGTTAAAAAATGGTTTTCTCACTGTGTTTCACCGAAATGAGTGTGTGGCACTTTCTCCCTACGCCCCCCTTAGGTTTTCAAACAGTTCTAACTTTGGGAAACAAGCAAGATGTTAGTTTGAAAAGGCATGCTCCCCAGTGTTTCTACACACTGTCGAGGAAAGGTCACTTTCCACATAATTACCCTTGTAGAATTTCAAGCAATTCCCACATAGTGATACCAGATGTTACTTGAAACAAGTTTCCCCAAAGTGCAGTTTGACACCAGTGAGTATAGGGTTCTTTTGGTCTAAGCTTCACGTCATTGTTATACCTCTTCCAAGGTAGAGAAACGAGATGTTAGTGGAAAGATGTTGTTCCCAGTGTTCTTTCACGTACAGGAGTATCTAGCACTGAGTCTATGTCGGAATTCGTATTCAAACTCTTGTCAGTTAGTGGAGCAAGCCATTAGTTGAAATATGTTTTTTTTGGCAGTATTCTTTCGAATACAGATCACTTTTCATATGGTTCCCCGCATAGGTTTTCCATCATTTCTAACGTAGTAATACAAGATGTTAGTTGAAAAATGGTTTTTCCACGCGATTATTTCACAGTGACTTTTAAGTGTCACTTTCTGCATTATTACCCCCTTTGCTTTTTGAACAATACTAACTTAACTATACAAGACGTTACTTGATAGATTATTTTCCAAAGTGCAGAATGGCAGAGTTGTGTATACGGCACTTTGTGCAGAGTCTCCTCAGTGGTGTTCAAACCCTTTTTTTTTTAATTTTTAGAACAATTTTTTATTTTTGAGAGAGCCACATAGAGGATCTGTAGGGGAGAAGCAGAGCGAGAGGGAGACACAGATCCAAAGCAAGGTCCAGGCTCTGAGCGGTCAGCACAGACCCCGAAACGGGGCTCAATCCCATAAATAATTAGATAATGACCTGAGCCGAAATATAATGCTCAACCTACTGAGCCCCCTAGGCACCCCGCTGTTCATACACTTCTGAGTGAAACAAGGTGTTACACTTGTCCACACTGTCTTTTCACAGAGTTGAGTATATGACACTTTTTTCATATGCCCTGCATACGTTTTCCAACACTTCTAACTTAGTGATACAAGATGATAGTTGAAACATGTTTTCTCCACAGGATTCTTTCACAGTTGCTTATATGTGTCACTTTCCACATTTTTACCCACTTTACTTTTTGAACAATTCTAACATACAAGATGGGAGTTGAAAGATGATTTCCCCAAGGTTTAGTTTAATAGAGTTGAGTATATGGCACTTTCTGCAGAGTCTCTGCATAGGTATCCAAACACTTCTTTTTTATTAATTTTTTTAATGTTATTTATTTTTGAGAGAGACACAAAGAGCATGAGTGTGGCAGGTGCAGGGCTAGAGGGAGACACAGAATCAAAGCAGGGTCTAGGCCTTGAGCTTTCAGCCCACAGCTCCATATGAGGCTCAAACCCACGAACAGTGAGATCATGGCCTGAGGCGAAGTTGGACGCTCAACTCACTGAGCCACCAAAGCGCCTCGGTGTTCATATACTTCTGAGTGAAACATGATGTTAGTTAAGAGATTGCCCAGTGTCCTTTCAAAGAGTTGAGTATACGGCACTTACCTTATGGGCGCTGCATGTTTTCATACTGCTCTCAGTGAAACAAGATGTTGTTTGCAAGATTGTTTCACTGCAGTTTTATTTCACATGATTCACTCTATGGCACTTTCTTCATAGGCCCCACATAGGTTTTCAAACACTTCTTATCCAGAGAACCAAGATATTACTTGAAAAATGGTTCCTCCAAAGTATGTTTTCACAGGGTTGCATATATGTCTCTTTTCTCATTGTCTGCAGCGTTTTTCAACCACTTTTACCTTAGGTATAAAAGATATATTTGAAATACATTTTTCCCAAAGGGCAGTTGGACAGAGTTGAATATATGGCTCTTTCCGCATAGTCCCAGCATAGCTTTTCAAATATTTCTAACAGAGAGAAGCAAGATATTAGTGAAAAGATGGTTTGCCCACAGTATTCTTTCACAGAGTTGAGTATATAGCACTTTTCACGCATTTCTTTTCCCTTGCTGTGTTTCTGACAATGTATTTTTTCTCCATTAGGAGTCACGGAGCCATCCCTAACTCAGCTGGCACCCCTGGCTAAGCCAGGCTCTCTCACTCTGCCCCCATGCTCAATGAGAGCCATCAGGCTCTAGTCTATCAAGGGAAAAAAGCCTTTAGTCCCTGGGTACTTGGTGCTTGGCCTGCTGTGCTATGGAGGGTGAAGGGGAACCATCTTGCCTCACTGACCTAGATTACTGAGGTGTTTTCATTCTGAGAAGGAGACAGTTCACACATGGACAGTAGGAATGAGGAGAGGGTAGGGTCAGCATTGGAAGAGTTCTTGTCAGGAATGAGGGAACCACGTTCGTGTAACAGATGCCTGAGAATGATCCCTCAGAACCCCATAGTTACCACTCAAACACTGTTGTCTTCCTCAACTGATGGGAATCGTGGCAGGGTTAGACCAAACCAAAAATCACTGGCTCCTAAAGAAAGAAGGCAGGCTTCTTGCTGACCAGGATCCCAGATGTAGACCTTCAGTGGGCCTCCTTGGCATCAGCCCACAGGACCTTATTTTGAATACCACCTGGTTGATAGGAGATTGCGTTGGGTACCTCATTTTCAACTTTTGCCAAATCTCGTGTGTAGTCTAGACCTCAGTGTGTGTCTCCTTTGCCACACTTGTTTTTATGAAATAGGGTATCGATGCACACTATTCTGGCACAGTTTCTCAGAGTAATATCCTCTTGTTTCAACTTGGGATTTTGGTTTGTGCCTGTGGTGGTGATAGAAGTATTGTATTGGGACCTTCCCAATTTGGTTTCAGAATGATGTCCTCCCCATACCCAGAGTATGTGAAGATGCCCAGGGAGAATGCTCATGGGTAGGCAAACCCATGGTTGTGGTTGGTTGCCGTCTCCTGTGTGGGGCAAGGTGAGGCGAAGGTCATGGTAACTGTCCTCAGTTTCCCCCGTGTCCTTTTGAATGAACAGCTTTGGCTCAAGTTGTAGTCTTTCCTTTCCCATTGTTGCTTTCTTAACTTGGTCTCAGTTCACACACGGTTACCCTACCCTCTGTCTGTCCCCTACAGTAACCGAGGTCCCCAGTTGAGGTGTGAGTTTCCAAGCCTTTCCTGACCCAGTGAAAGGCTCCCAGAGGTGATTTGCCAGAGGACAGCTGGCTCCCTTGTCCCTGAGCTCCTGGTGGTGGTCAGGCTACAGTATAGTGCAAATGGGTAGCCCCATGGACCCTTACCATTAATGGAGGGAGCTATACTTTATTGAACAGAAAGTTCATGCATGTGCACCATGATCTTCTTCCTGATCAGTGCACAAAACTGTTTCGAATACTTCCCATATGGTCCCATGCTCAGTAACAGCCA
This sequence comes from Acinonyx jubatus, assembly GCF_027475565.1. Taxonomy (NCBI): domain Eukaryota; kingdom Metazoa; phylum Chordata; class Mammalia; order Carnivora; family Felidae; genus Acinonyx; species Acinonyx jubatus. Next base: position 50,382,602 of record NC_069389.1, read on the forward strand.
TCAGCATTAGATATTGCAAAGGAGAATAGCCCTCTTATCCCTGACTTTGGTGCTTGGCTGTTTGTAGCCAGGGGCAGGGGGGAGAAGGGCCATCTCACCTCCTTGATCTGACCTATTGAGATGACTTCCTTCTGAAAAGCAGGCAGTTCACACAGGAGCTATAGGCTCCAGAAGCTGGTCAGCACAGAAAGAGCTTTGTACTGAAGAGGCACCAATATCCCTGCCCACAATCTGGAACCACAGCTCTGTGAGCCTCCAATCTACAACACTGTCATTGTTTATTCCAATCATGGGAAAAACAATTAAGCAAACCAAGTTTCAGGGTTCTATAGGTCCTTCTGAGGGAAGAAAGCAGTCTTTTTGCTGACAGAGATCCCTGAAGGAGACCCTAGAAGTCAATTTTCCCTAAGCCTTCTGTTGTTTCTTCTTCTCACAACCAGCCAGGTTACCAGGAGTTGGTGCTGGGCACTCCATTCTCCATAAAATAGCCCTTCCAAACTCTGAAGATATCTGGCCCTCCTTATATTCCTTGACACATCTTTGCTCTCGTGGAAACAAGGATTTTTCCAGCAATCTATTCAGAACCAGTGTCGCAAGTGTGTATCCACCTGTCTTCCACCTGGGAGTCTGATCCAGTCCTTGTGACACTGGGAGAGACATTGCCACAAGACTACTTCATTAATTCACTGGGTTTCAGAAGCATGCACCATTCAGAACTCAGGAACTTGAAGGGGGGCCGTGGAGGATGTCTGGTTTTTAGGGAAGGCCAGAGATTTGGGCAGAAAGCAGTCCTCCTTCTGGGCAGAGACAAATGAAGAAAGCCATCTTTCCAACTGGATCCTTATTCACACCATAAACGTCGAGCTTTGGCCCACCTGGGTCCCATTTGTGTCCCCTTGCTCTGTGTCTGACAATGTATTTTTTCTCCCTTAGGCGCCACGGTGATGTCAATAATTCAGCTGGCAAACTTCCTAGGCCACAACCACCCACTCTGCACCTATGTTCAGTGAGAGCTATTAGGCGCTGCTCTACCAAAGGAAAGAATGCTTTGAGTCCCTGTGTGCTTGGTGCTTGGCCTACTGTGCTATTGAGGGTGAATGGGAGTCAGATTGACTCCCTGACCTGGATGACTGAGGTGCCTTCATTCTGAGAAGCAGTTTGCACATGGGCAGTAAGAATGAGGAGGGGATCAGCATTGGAACAGCCCTTTCCAGGAATTAAGGCAACAAGTCTTTGTTGCAGATTCCTAAACAAGAGCCCTCAGAACCCCATCGCTATAGCTCAAACACTGCTGCCTCCCTCAACTGATGGGAAATGTGGCAGGGATAGACAAAGCCAAAAATCCTTGGATCCTTAAGAAAGAAGACAGTCTTCGTGCTCACAGAGCTCCCAGGTGTAGATCTTCAGAGGGCCTTTTTGGCCTAATCCCACATGCCTTTCTTATTCTGGGTACAGTCTGGTTGATAGGGGACTGCAGGTACTTCATTCTCAACTTTCTCCAAATCTCATGTGTGGTGAAGAACTATGTCAGTGTGTATCTCCATTGCCATTCCTGAACTTTTCTGATGAAAAAGGGGTTTGCATGGACACTATTCCGGTACAGTTTTCCAGAGTAACATCTTGTTTCAGCGTGTGAGTTTGGTGGTGTGCTTGTGATGGTGATAGAGATTTTGCTTGGGTCCTTCTCAATTTAGTTTCAGAATGATATGGCCCTGCTCATACCCAGGGTGTGTGAAGGTGTCCAGGAAGAATCCTGGTCGGTAAGCTAAGCCTGAAGTTGGGATTGGATCCCAACTCCTGTGTGAGTCAAGGGGAAGGGAAACTCGGTGTCTCTTTCCTTGGTTTCCCCCATACTCATTTGAATGCACAGCTTTAACTCACCCTGGAGTCATTCCTCTCCAATTGCTATTTTTCTTCTTCTTAGTTCACACATGAGACCCTGTGTCTGTCCCGTAGAGCAACCAAGATCCCCAATTTTGGGGTGAGTTTCCAAGCCCTTCATGACCTGATGCATGGCTCTCAGAGTCTAATGTCCCAGAGGATATCTATTCTCCCTGTCCCCAAGTCTTTGGTGGTGGGCAGGTTATAGTATCGTGGGAATGGGTAGCCACCTGGACCCCTGCCCCTACTGGATGCAGCTACCCTCAATCAAAAGAACAGTCTGGCAAGAGCAGCATGCTCCACGAACTGATCTGTGCACAAAAAGCCCTTTGAATAAATAGTGCCCTAAGACCTCTTTCTGCCCTCTTGAATGTCACACACTCTTCATATTTCAGATCTACTGCTGACCCTCTGAGTGGATATAATGGACAGAAACGCACTAGAAGCCAGTGTTCTCTCTATTTCTTAAGGGAGAAGGTGGGTTTCCTGTTCACTGGGCTCCAACGGGTATCATTTGCAGAACTCCTGGAGCCAAAAAATGTGGTTGTGATTCCTGAGCAAGCCAGCTTGCGAATACATTGTGCTAGTCAGTTTCTTCTAAACATTAAGAACTCTGGCCCTCGTGATTTCCAGTTTCATGTCATTGCTTTATCATCCATCAAGGTTCATCTTGGGATCCATATAAATGTAGTCCTGCAGAGTATTATCTCCAGCTTGCAAATGTCCCATGGGGACCAGCCCTTTTCCTGTGGGGCAGGTGGAGCTGAAGTGGCCTTGGCCTTTTGGTTTCAGGTCTACATGGACACCAAAAGACATAGGACTTCGAAAGGGGTCCAGCTGAGAGCTGTGTGTGGGGAGGCTGGGCCAGATGTATTAGCAGAGAGCTGTCCCCATTGCTAGGCCTAGTGGAAATGAAGATAAACATCTCCATTCCACACTGATCGTATTGCCACTGGATGGAAATATTGAATGCACTTTGGTCATGGCTGCAGCTGTATCTGCTCCGTTCCTGTGTTTCTGACTGCCTCTTCATCCACCCTTAAGAGTCTTAGGGCTGGCACTCAGCAGACACATTGGGAGGTGCGTTGGGTTCCCACTTGGTTCCATGCTCAGTTGTAGCCATTGTGATCTGATAGATATCCCAAAGGAGAATGGGCCTCCATACCCTGACCTTGGTGCTTAGCTGTTTGTAGCAAAGGGTGGGGGAAGTGGAACCAGCTTGCCTCTCTGCTCTGCCTGATTGGTGTGCCTTCCTTCTGAAAAGCAGAAGTTCACACAGGAGTTGAAAGCTCCAGAAGCTGGTCAGCACAGAAAGAGCCCTTTACAGTAAGAGGGCACCAATGCCCCTCTCCACATATTGGAGCCACAGCTGGGGGAACCTCCCAGCTATAGCACTGTCACTGCTCACTCCATTCAATGAGGGGGAAAGCAACAAAAGCCAACCAAGGCCCAGTGTGCCCTAATTCCTTCTGAAGGTAAGAGGCAAACCTGGTGCTGACATGGCTCCCAGATGGAGACACTAGATGGCGCTTTTGCATAAGCTCTCTGGTGTTTCTTCTTATAGCCAGGTTGCCAGGAGCTGCTTGCAGGGCACTGTCTTCTCCATAGAATTCCCCTCCCAAGCTTTGAAGAGCTCTGGCCCTCCACTTTGACGCATCATTGCTCTCTTGTAGAAACAAGGTTATTAGAATCTATTCAGAATCAGTGTCTCAAGAGTCCTATCTTCTACCTTCCACCTGAGAGTCTGGTCCAGCCCTTGTGACTGTGTGACAGTTTTTACCACAGTGCCCCTTCTTCACTAAATCACTGGGTTTCAGAAATATGCATCCACTCTGAAGCCCAGGGCATTTGAAAGGACCCAGCAGAGGATGTTTAGTGTATATGCTGGCCAGAGAGTTTGGCAGGGAGATGATCTCCTTCTTGGTCGAGGGCATATGAAGCAAAATATCTTCCCAAGTACATCACCATTCCCACTTGAAAGGTTGAGCTTTGGCCCACCTGGTGCCCATTTCCTTTCCCTTGCTGTGATTTTGGGAATGTATTTTTTTCTCCCTTAGGCACCATGGAACCATCCCTCAGTCACATGGCACCCCTGGGTAGGCCACGAATTCTCACTCTACTCTTGTGCTCAGTGGGAGTTATAAGCTTTACCAAAAGAAAGAAGGCCTTGAGTCCCTGGGTGCTTGGTCCTTGGTCTGGTGTGCTATGGAAGGTGAAGGGGAGCCAGATTGCCTCACTGAACTGGATGACTGAGGTGACTTCATTCCGAGAAGCAGACAGTTTATATATAGCCAGTAGGAACTAGGAGGGGTCAGCACTGGAAGAGCCCTTGCCAGGAGTTAGGGAACCCAGTCCTTGTTGCAGATTCCTGAGAAAGAGTCCTCAGAAACCCATAGCTACAGCTCAAACACTGCTGCCTCCATCAACTGATCGGAAACCTGGCATGGATAGACCAAACCAGAAGCCAATGGCTCCTAAAGAAAGAAGGCGGGCGTCTTGGTACAGGGCTCCCAGGTGTAGTCCTACAGAGGGCCCCTTGGCCTAATCCCACAGGGCTTTCTGTTTTTTTTAATTAATGTTTATTTATTCTTGAGTGCAAGAAGGGGACTGAGTGTGAGTGTGGGAGGGGCATAGAGAGAGGGAGACACAGAATCCTAAGCAGGCTCCAGGATCTCAGCTGTCAGCACAGAGCCCAATGCGGGGCTTGAACTCATGAGCCATGAGATCATGACCTGAGCTGATGTCAGACGCTTAACCAACTGAGCTACCCAGGGGCTCCAGGACTTTCTTATTCTGGGTAAGACCTGGTTGATAAGAGACTGAACTGGGTACTTCATTCTCAACTTTCTCCAAATCTCATGTGTGGTGAAGAACTCTGGCAGTGTGTGTCTCCATTGCCACTCCTGAGCTTTTTTCATGAAAGAGGTTTTGCATGGACACTATTCTTGGACAGTGTCTCAGAGTAATATCCTCTTGTTTTAGCTTGGGCGTTTGGTGGTGTGCTTGTGATGGTGACAGAGGTATTGCATTGGGCCCTTCTCAATTTGGTTTCAGAATGATGTGGCCCTCCCCATACCCAGAGTGTGTGTAGATGCTCAGGAAGAGTGCTCATCTGTAAGCTAATCCCTTGTTTGGGGGTGGATCCCACCTCTTATATGAGGCAAGGGGAAGAGAAATTCGAGGTCTCTTTCTTCTGTTTCCCCATGCCCATTTGAATGCACAGTTTGGCTTCACTTGGAGTCATTTCTCTACCATTGCTGTTTTTCCTAACTTCTCAGTTCACATATGGAGACCCTGCGTCTGTCTCCTACAGCAACTGATGTCGCCTGTTTGGGGGTGACGTTCCAAGCCTTTCCTGATTCACTGCAGGGCTCTCAGAGTCTGATGTCCAAGAGGACAGCTATCCCCCCCGTCCCTGAGCCCTTGGTGGTGGGCAGGTTACAGTATCATGGGAATGGGTAGCCACCTAGACCCCCACCCCTAATGGATGGAGCTACCCTCAATCTAAAGAACACACAGTCTGTGCCTGTGCAGTATGCTCCGTGACCTGATTGGCGCACAAAAAGCCTTGTGTATAAATAGTGCAGCAAGGCCTCATTTCCACCTCTTGATCATCACATGGAAGCACATTCATCATGTCTCCAAGCCCATGGTTCCCCTCTCAAAGGATATGATGGGTAGATGCATACCAGAAGCCAGTATTCCCCATTATTTCTTAAGGGAGAATGTGGGACTCTTACAGGGCTCGAAGGGGCAACTTTGCGGGACTCCTTGAGCCAAAGCCTACAAAAGATGCTTGTAATTCCTGAGCAAACCAGCTTGTGAATACCTTGTGCTTGTTAGGTTATCCTAAACATGAAGAATTCTGGCCCGCAGTGTGTGCAATTTCATGACATTGCTTTATCCTCCAAGGTTCGTCTTGGGATCCATACAAATTCAGTCTTTCAGAGTACTATTTCCGGCTTACAGATGTCCAATGGGGAACAGCCCTTGTGACTGTAGGGCAGGTGGATGGCACCCAGTAGATCAGTTAATCACAAACATAAAGAAACATTGATAACAATACCATAATAGTAGGACACTTTAATACCCCACTTGCAACAATGGGCAGATCACCTAAGCAAAAAATCTACAGGGAAAAAATGGCACTGAATGACACACTGGACAGATGGACTTAACAGATATATTCAGAACATTTCATCCTGAAACAGCAGAATACATATTCTTCTCAAGTGCACATGGAACATTCTCTAAATCAGATTGTATTCAGGATTACATATCAGTCGTCAACAAGTACAAAATGATCGAGATCATATACCATGCATATTTCAGGTCACAGTGCTATGAAACTTGAAAACAACAAGAAAAAATTTGGAAAGCCCTCAAATACATGGAGGTTAAAGAGTATCCTATTAACGAATCAATGAGTTAACCAGGAAATTAAAAAAAAATTAAATACATGGACGCAGATATAGAGCTTTTCCTGGTCCTAAGACCTGAAAAGTATTTCTGCTCCAAAGATTCATGAAGTGTACATTGCTTGCTGTAGTAGACCACAGCTTCAACAATTGCCTTATTATAGATCGTATCAGCTTTTACTGGGTGACAGATCACCCCAAAACATAGCGGCTTAAAATAACGGTTGGTCCAAGGAGAAGATGGTGGCATAGGAAGACGCTGGGCTCACCGCATCCTGCTGATCACTTAGATTCCACCCATATCTGCCTAAATAATCCAGAAAACCACCAGAAGACTAGCAGAATGGACTCTGGAGCCAAGCATAGACAAAAGGCCTACAGAAGAGGGTAGGAAGGGCGGGGAGGCAGTGTGTGCTACACGGACTGGTGGGAGAGGGGCGAAGCAGTGGAAGGGCAGCCCGCCCAGCAAGGCAGAGTCCCCGAGCCTGACTTGCAAAAGCGGAGGGGCTGGACTGCATGAGTTCTGATAGCCAGCGGGACTTAACATCTGGAATGCTATAAGTCAACAGCTCTGCTCAGAGAGCGGGAGGGCTACAGGACACCAGGAGGGAGAGTTGTTGAGCCCCAGAAGAAAGAGCTCAGCTCGAGGGGAACAAAGATGCTGGCAAGCGCCATCTCCCTCTCTCATCTCCCAGCTGAAATCCCAAAGGGAACCAGTTCTCCTCACTGAACTTGCTTGCACCATGCAAACACCAAATGCTGTGCTTCTGTGTATCCATCCCTCTTACGGATCTGCCTGCCTCCTTCCCGGTGCTGCAGGGCCCCTCCCACAGGGGACACTAACAGCAAAACGAGCTAAGACTGCCCCTCCCGCCCCTGTGGACCTTGTGGATCCACCCTGGCTAATATGCCAGATCCCATCGAAGCAGCACCACAAGCCTGGCAGTGTGCAAGTGGCCCAGACAGGGGCCTCACCACTCCACAGTGACTCCTATCACTGGGACAGGGGAAGATAAAGTACACACCAGTCTGTGGCCCCATATGTGGGCTGGGGACAGATATCAGGTCTGACTGCAGCCCAGCCCACCAACACAAGTTACTCCAGACAGCACAGGGGAAGTGCCCTGCAGGTCCCCGCCACTCCAGGGAATATCCAAACTGACGAAATGGAAGAATTCTACTGAAAAGAAACTCAAGGAAGTAGCAACAGCTAACGAATTGATCAAAAACGATTTAAGCAATATGGCAAAATAAGAGTTTAGAATGAGTCATAAAATTAAAACCTGGGCTTGAAAAAGAATACAGGACAGCAGAGAATCTACTGCTACAGAGATCAAGGGACTAAGAATCAGTCATGAGGAGCTAAAAAATGCTATAAATGAGGTGCAAAATCAAATGGAAGTCACCACACCTCGGATTGAACAGGCAGAGGAGAGAATACTTGAAGTAGAAGATAAAATTACAGGAAAATAAGAAGCTGAGAAAAAGAGAGAGAAAAAATAATCCAGGAGTATGGGCGGAGAATTAGAGAAATAAGTGATGCAATCAAACAAAACAATATCCTTATATTAGGAACCCCAGAAGACAAAGAGAGAGAGAAAAGGGCTGAAAGTGTACTTGAACAAATCATAGCTGAGAAATTCCCTGATCTGGGAAAGGAAAAAAACATTGAAATCCAAGAGGCACAGAAAACTCCCTTCAGATGTAACGTGAATCGAGCTTCTGCACAACATATCACAGTGAAACTGGCAAAATGCAAGGATAAAGAGAAGATTCTGAAAGCAGCTATGGAGAAACAAGCTCTAACATATAAAGGGAGACAGATAAGACTAGTGACGGATCTATCTACTGAAACTTGGCAGGCCAGAAAAGAATGGCAGGAAATCTTCAATGTGATAAACAGAAAAAAAATATGCAGCCGAGAATCCTTTATCCAGCAAGTCTGTCATTCACAATAGAAGGAGAGATAAAGGTCTTCCCAAACAAAAACTGAACGAATTCATCACCACTAAACCAGCCCTACAAGAGATCCTAAGGGGTATCTGTGAGTGAAATGTTGCAAGTACAAGTACCACAAGTACAACAATCATGAAACATACAGACATCACAATGATTCTTTAGAATCATTCTATAATAATCTATAATCTTTCTATAATAACACTGAATGTAAATGGCCTAAATGCTACAACCAAAAGACACAGGGTATCAGAATGGATAACAAAAACAAGACCCATCTATTTGCTGTCTACAAGAGACTCATTTTAGACCTCAGGACACCTTCATATTGAAAGTGAGGGGGTGAACTATTTATCATGCCACTGGAAGTCAAAAGAAACCTGGAGTAGCCATACTTAGACAAACTAGACTTTAAATTCAAGGCTGTAACAAGAGATGAAGAAAGGCATTATATAAAAATCACAGGGTCTATCCATCAGGAGGAGCTAACAAAAATAAATGTCTATGTGCCGAATACAGGAGCCCCCAAATATATAAAACAATTACTCACAAACAAGCAACCTTATTGATAAGAATGTGGTAATTGCAGGGGACTTTAACACTCCACTTACAGAAATGGATAGATCATCTAGACACATGGTCAAAAAAGAAACAAGGGCCCTGAATGACACATTGGATCAGATGGACTTGACAGATCTATTTAGAACTCTGCATCCCAAAGCAACAGAATATACTTTCTTCTCGAGTGCACATGGAACATTCTCCAAGATAGATCACATACTGGGTCCCAAAACAGCCATTCATAAGTATACAATAATTGAAATCATACCATGCATAATTTCAGACCACAATGCTATGAAGCTTGAAATCAACCACAGGAAAAAGTCTGGAAAACCTCCAAAAGCATGGAGGTTAAAGAACACCCTACTAAAAACTGAATGGGTCAACCAGGCAATTAGAGAAGAAATTTAAAAAATATATGGAAACAAACGAAAATGAAAATACAACAATCCAAATGCTTTGGGATGCAGCGAAGGCAGTCCTGAGAGGAAAATACAGTATAATCCAGGCTTATCTCAAGAAACAAGAAAAATCTCGAATACAAAATCTAACAGAACACCTAAAGGAAATAGAAGCAGAACAGCAAAGACATCCCAAACCCAGAAGAAGAGAAATAATACAGATCAGAGCAGAAATAAAAAATATAGAATCTAAAAACCTGAAGAGCAGATCAATGAAACCAAGAATTGTTTTTTTGAAAAAATATACAAAATGATAAACCTCTAGCCAGGCTTCTCAAAAAGAAAAGGGAGATGACCCAAATAGATAAAATCATGAATGAAAATGGAATTATTACAACCAACCCCTCAGAGATACAAGCAATTATCAGGGAATACTATGAAAAATTATATGCCAACAAATTGGACAACCTGGAAGAAATGGACAAATGCCTAAACACCCACACGCTTCCAAAACTCAATCAGGAGGAAATAGAAAGCTTGAACAGACACATAACCAGTGAAGAAATTGAATCGGTCATCAAAAATCTCCCAACAAATAAGAGTCCAGGACCAGATGGCTTCCCAAGGGAGTTCTACCAGACGTTTAAAGCAGAGATAATACCTATCCTTCTCAAGCTATTCCAAAAAATAGAAAGGGAAGGAAAACTTCCAGACTCATTCTACGAAGCCAGTATTACTTTGATTCCTAAACCAGACAGACACCCAGTAAAAAAAGAGAACTACAGGCCAATATCCCTGATGAATATGGATGCAAAAATTCTCAATAAGATACTAGCAAATCGAATTCAACAGCATATAAAAAGAATGATTCACCATGATCAAGTGGGATTCATTCCTGGGATGCAGGGCTGGTTCAACATTTGCAAATCAAACAATGTGATACATCACATTAATAAAAGAAAAGAGAAGAACCATAGGATCCTGTCAATCGATGCAGAAAAGGCCTTTGACAAAATTCAGCATCCTTTCTTAATAAAAACCCTTGAGAAAGTCGGGATAGAAGGAACATACTTAAACATCATAAAAGCCATTTATGAAACGTCCACAGCTAACATCATCCTCAATGGGGAAAAACTGAGAGCTTTCCCCCTGAGATCAGGAACACGACAGGGATGTCCACTCTCACCGCTGTTGTTGAACATAGTGTTGGAAGTTCTAGCATCAGCAATGAGACAACAAAAGGAAATCAAAGGCATCCAAATTGGCAAAGATGAAGTTAAGCTTTCACTTTTTGCAGATGACATGATATTATACATGGAAAATCCAATAGACTCCACCAGAAGTCTGCTAGAACTGATACATGAATTTAGCAAAGTTGCAGGATACAAAATCAATGTACAGAAATCAGTTACATTCTTATACACTAACAATGAAGCATCAGAAAGACAAATAAAGAAACTGATCCCATTCACAATTGCACCAAGAAGCATAAAATACCTAAGAATAAATCTAACCAAAGATGTACAAGATCTGTATGCTGAAAACTATAGAAAGCTCATGAAGGAAATTGAAGAAGATATAAAGAAATGGAAAAACATTCCGTGCTCATGGATTGGAAGAATAAATATTGTCAAAATGTCAATACTACCCAAAGCTATCTACACATTCAATGCAATCCCAATCAAAATGGCACCAGCATTCTTCTCGAAACTAGAACAAGCAATCCTAAAATTCATATAGAACCACAAAAGGCCCCGAATAGCCAAAGTAATTTTGAAGAAGACCAAAGCAGGAGGCATCACAATCCCAGACTTTAGCCTCTACTACAAACCTGTCATCATCAAGGCAGCATGGTATCGGCACAAAAACAGACACATAGACCAATGGATAGAATAGAAGCCCCAGAACTAGACCCACAAACATATGGCCAACTAGTCTTTGACAAAGCAGGAAAGAACATCCAATGGAAAAAAGACAGTCTCTTTAACAAATGGTGCTGGCAGAACTGGACAGCAACATCAGAAGGATGAAACTAGACCACTTTCTGACACCATTCACAAAAGTAAACTCAAAATCGATAAAGGGCCTGAATGTGAGACAGGAAACCATCCAAACCCTAGAGGATAAAGCAGGAAAAGACCTCTCTGACCTCAGCCATAGCAATCTCTTACTTGACCCATCCCCAAAGGCAAGGGAATTAAAAGCAAAACTGAATTACTGGGACCTTATGAAGATAAAAAGCTTCTGCACAGCAAAGGAAACAACCAACAAAACTGAAAGGCCACCAACGGAATGGGAAAAGATATTTGCAAATGGCATATCGGACAAAGGGCTAGTATCCAACATGTATAAAGAGCTCACCAAACTCCACACCCGAAAAACAAATAACCCAGTGAAGAAATGGGCAGAAAACATGAATAGACACTTCTCTAAAGAAGACATCCGGATGGCCAACAGGCACATGAAAAGATGCTCAACATCGCTCCTCATCAGGGAAATACAAATCAAAACCACACTCAGATATCACTTCACGCCAGTCAGAGTGGCCAAAATGAACAAATCAGGAGACTCTAGATGGTGGAGAGCATGTGGAGAAACGGGAACCCTCTTGTACTGTTGGTGGGAATGCAAACTGGTGCAGCCACTCTGGAAAACAGTGTGGAGGTTCCTCAAAAAGTTAAAAATAGACCTACCCTATGACCCAGCAGCAGCACTGCTAGGAGTCTACCCAAGGATACAGGAGTACTGATGCATGGGGGCACTTGTACCCCAATGTTTATAGCAGCACTCTCAACAATAGCCAAATTGTGGAAATAGCCTAAATGTCCATCAACTGATGAATGGATAAAGAAATTGTGGTTTATATACACAATGGAGTACTACGTGGCAATGAGAAAGAACGAAATTTAGCCCTTTGTAGCAACGTGGATGGAACTTGAGAGCGTGATGCTAAGTGAAATCAACCATACAGAGAAAGACAGATACCATATGTTTTCACTCTTATGTGGATCCTGAGAAACTTAGCGGAAACCCATGGGGGAGGGGAAGGAAAAAAAAAGAGTTTTGAGTGGGAGAGAGCCAAAGCATAAGAGACTATTAAAAACTGAGAACAAACTGAGGGTTGATGGGGGGGTGGGAGCGAGGGGAGGGTGGGTGATGGGTATTGAGGATGGCACATTTTGGGATGAGCACTGGGTGTTGTATGGAAACCAATCTGACAATAAATTTCATATATTGAAAATAAAAAAAGAAACTGTTATAATGAAGAAGAATATGGTAAAATAAAAATAAACACTCTTGTCAACAAAAAAAAAAGGAAGGATGGCTTTTTCCTGACAAGGATCCCAGGTATAGTCCTTCAGAAGGCCCCCTTGGCCTAAGCTTACAGGCCCTCTTTCTCTGAGCATGACCTGGTTGATAGGAGACTGCGTTGGGTACTTCATTCTCAAGTTACTCCAGATGTAATGTGTGGTAAAGAACTCTGGCAGTGTGTGTCTCCATTGCCACTCCTGAGCTTTTTTGATGAAAGTTTGCATGGACAGTATTATGGAACATTGAGAGTAATATCCTCTTGTTTCAGCTTGTTGGTTTGTTGATGTGCCTGTGAGGTGATAGATGTATTGCATTGGTCCCTTCTCAATTTGGTTTCAGAATGTTGTGGCCCTCCCCATACCCAGAGTATGTGAAGATGCCTAGGGAGAATGCTCATGGGTAGGCAAACCCATGGTTGTGGTTGGTTGCCATCTCTTGTGTGGGGCAAGGTGAAGCAAAGGTCATGGTCAATGTCCTCAGTTTCCCATGTGCCCATTTGAATGCACAGCTTTGGCTCACCTTGTACTCCTTCCCCTCCCATTGCTGCTTTCCTAACTTGGTCTCAGTTCACAGACGGTTACCCTACTTTGTGTATGTCCCCTACAGCAACCGAGGTCCCCAGTTGAAGTGTGAATTTCCAAGCCTTTCCTGACCAAATGAAGGGCTCCCAGAGGTGATGTCCCAGAGGACAGCTGACCCCCGTGTCCCTGAGCCCCTGGTGGTGGGCAGGCTACAGTATCATGCAAATGAGTAGCCCAGGGACCCCTACACCTAATGGAGGGAGCTACACTCAATTGACAGAACACAAAGTTTGTGAATATGCACCATAACCCTTGACCTAATCAGCACACAAAAATCCTTTTGAATACATAGAGCACCAAGGCCTTGTTCCCACAATCTTATCACATGGAAGCACATTCTTCATATGTCACAGCCAGTTTTGCCTGTCTTTATTAATATGATGGGCAGAAGCATACCAGAAGCCAAAGTTCCCCTCTATTTCCTTTTAAAAAAAACCCTTTATATTTATTTTTGAGAGACAGAGTGAGACAGAGCACAAGCGGGGGACACGCAGAGAGAAGTTGACACAGAGTCTGAAGCAGGCTCTGGGCTTAGAGCAAGCGTTCTGCCCAGAGCTCAACGTTGGGATTGAACCAAAGAACAGCGAGATTATGATGTGAGCTGAAGTCTGCATCAAACTGACTGATTCACTCAGGCGCCACCCCCACTCTGTTTCTTTTTTTTTTTAATTTTTTTAACATTTATTTATTTTTGCGACAGAGAGAGACAGAGCATGAACAGGGTAGGGGCAGAGAGAGAGAGGGAGACACAGAATCGGAAGCAGGCTCCAGGCTCTGAACCATCAGCCCAGAGCCCAACGCGGGGCTCAAACTCACGGACCGCGAGATCGTGACCTGAGCTGAAGTCGGACGCTCAACCGACTGAGCCACCCAAGCGCCCCCCCACCTCTGTTTCTTAAAGAAGAATGTGGGTTTCTTGCTCACAGCGCTCCAAAGGGCATCTTGTGGAGAACTCCTGTAGCCAAAGTTCCCAAAGGTTCTTGTGGTTCCTGACCAAGGCACATTACGCATTCATTGTGCTGGTCAGGTTCTTCTAAACATGAAGAACTCTGACCTTCAGTACATCCACTCTCATGACATTGCCTTATCACCCATCAAGGTTCATCTTCAGGTCCATAAAAGCTCAGTCTTTCAGAGTACTGTATCTGGCTGCAGATGTCCAATGGGGCCAGCCCTTGAGACTTTGAGAGAGTTGAAGCCAAAGGGTCCCTGGCCCTTTAGTTTTAGGACTATATGGACATCTAGACCACTAGGGCTTTGGGAAGAGTTCCAGGTGATAGCTGTTTGTGTGGAGGCTGGGCCAGACATAGCGGGAAGCTGGCCCCTTTGGTGGTCCTAGGGGAAATGAAGATAATCATCTCCATTCCACATGATTGCATTCACATTTGATGGAAATATTGAATGCCCTTTCGTTCTGGCTGCACCATACCCTCTCCCTTCCTGTGTTTCTGACTGTTTCTTCATTCCCTCTTAAGAGCCTTGGGGCTGGCACTCACTAAGCAGGCACCCAGGGACAGGCATCGGCTTCACACTCAGTCCTGGGCTCAGTACCAGCCATGAGCATCGGATATCACAAAGAATAGCCCTCTTATCCCTGACTTTGGTGCTTGGCTGTTTGTAGCCAGGAGCAGGGTGGAGGGGAGCCAGCTCACCTCCTTGACCTGCCTGATTGAGATGTCCTCCTGCTGAAAAGCTGACAATTCACACAGGAGCAGTAGGCTTCAGAAGCTGGTCAGTACAGAAAGAGCTTTGTACTGAAGAGGCACCAATGTCCCTGCCCACAACCTGGAGCCTCAGCTCTGAGAACCTCCAAGTTACAACACTGTCACTGTTCACTCCTTTCAATGATGGGAAATGCAACAAAAGCAAACCAAGTCCCGGGGTTCTATAGGCCCTTCTGTAGGAAGAAAGCTGTCCTGTTGCTAACAGAGCTCCCAGAAGGAGACTCTAGAGGACACTTTTGCCTAAGCCCTCTGTTGTTTCCTCTTCTTCTTACAGCCAACCAGGTTGCCAGGAGTTGGTGTGGGGCACTCCTTTCTCCATAGAATAGCCCTTCGAATCTCTGAAGATCTCTGGCCCTCCTTATCCACCTTGACACCTTTGTTCTCTTGTAGAAACAAGGCTCTACTCACAGTCAATTCAGAATCAGTGAGTGTCTCAAGGGTCTAGCCCCTGTCTTCCACCTGGGAGACTGATGCAGTGCTTGCGACAGTGGGAGAGACGTTGATACAGGGCTACTTCGTTATTAATTCACTGGGTTTCAGAAATATGCAGCCATTCAGGGCCCAGAGATAAGAAGGGGACCAGTGGAGGATGTCTGGTGTTTAGGCTAGGCCAGAGATTTGGGCATAGAGAAGACCTCTTTCTGGGAAGAGGCATATGAAGAAAGCCATCTTTCCAAGTGGATACCCATTCTCCAATAACTGTTGAGCTTTGGTCGACATGGCACCCTTTTCCCTTGCCTTGTGTCTCACAGTGTGTTTTTCTCCCTTAGGTGACACAGAGCCATCACTAATTCAGCTGGCCACCCTGGCTAGGCTGCAACCTTCCACTCTGCTCCTATGTTCAGTGAGAGCTAATAGGCTCTGCTCTACCAAGAGAAAGAAGACCTTGAGTCCATGGGTGCTTGGTGCTTGGCCTGCTGTGCTATGGAGGGTGGAGGGGAGCCAGCTTGCCTCCCTGACCTGGATGACTGAGATGCCTTCATTCAGAGAAGCAGACAGTTTGCACATGGGCAGTAGGAACTAGGAGGGGTCAGCACTGGAAGAGCCCTTGCCAGGAATTAGGGAACCAAGTCCTTATTGCAAACTCCTGAGCAAGAGCCCTCAGAACCCCATAGCTACAGCTCAAAAACTGCTGCCTCTCTCAACTGTTGGGAAACGTGGCAGGGATAGGCCAAGTCAGAAATCCCTGGCTCTTTAAGAAAGAAGGAAGTCTTCTTGCTGACAGGGCTCCCAGGTGAAGTACTTCAGAGGGCCCTTTGGCCTAATTCCACAGGACTTTCTTATTCTGGTTGATGGAAGACTGCGCTGGATATTTCATTCTCAACTTTCTCCAAATCTCATGCGTGGTGAGGAACTCTAGCAGTGTGTGTCTCCATTGCCATTTCTGAACTTTTTTGATGAAAGAGGATTTGCATGGACACTATTCCAGGACAGTGTTCCAGAATAACATCCTTTTGTTTCAGCGTGTGAGTTTGGTGGTATGCTAGTGATGGTGATAAAGATTTTGCATTGGGTCCTTCTCAATTTGGTTTCAGAATGGTATGGCCCTGCCCATACCCAGGGTGTGTGAAGGTGTCCAGGAATAATGCTGGTCGGTAGGCTAAGCCTGAAGTTTGGGGTGGATCCCAACTCCTGTTTGGGTCAAGGGGAAGGGAAAGTCAGGGTCTCTTTCCTCGGTTTCCCTTGTGCCCATTTGAACGCACAACTTTGACTCACCCTTGAGTCATTCCTCTCCAATTTCTGCTTTCCTAACTTGGTCTCAGTTCACACATGGAGACCCTGTTTCTATCCCCTCTAGCAAACGACATCCCCGATTTGAAGGTGAGTTTCCAAGCCTTTCCTGACCTGATGAATGGCTCTCAGAGTGTGATGTCTCAGAGGGTATCTATTCCCCATGTCCCTGAGCCTTTGTTAGTGGGCAAGTTATGGTATCATGGGAATGGGTGGCCACCTACCCATTGGTAGAGCTGCCTTCAATCGAAAGCACAGTCTGGCAAGTGCATCATGCTCCACGAACTTAGTGCACACAAAGCCCTTTGAATAAATAGTGCACCAAGACCTCTTTCCCCCCTCTTGAATGTCACATGGAAACACATTCTTCATTATCTCAGATCCACTGCTGACCCTCTCGATGTATATGATGGGCAGAAACGCACTAGAAGCCAGTGTTTCCCTCTATTTCTTAAGGAGAATGTGTGTCTCTTGCTCACTGAGCTCCAATGGGTATCCTTGCAGAACTCCTGGAGCCAAAACCCACAAAAGGTCCTCGTGATTCCTAGGCAAACCAGCTTGTGAATACATTGTGCTAATCAGGTTCTTCTAAACATGAAGAAGTATGACCCTCATGGTTTCCAGCTTCATGTCATTGTTTTATCATCCATCATGATTTGTCTTGGGGACCATACAAATGCAGTCTTTCAGAGTATTATCTCTAGCTTGCAAGTGTCCCACGGGGACCAGTCCTTGTGTCTGTGGGACAGGTGGAGCTAAAGTGGCCTTGGCCTTTTGGTTTCAGGTCTACATGGACATCCAAAGAGCTAGGGCATCGGGAGGGGTCCAGCCAGGGCTGTGTGTGGGGAGGCTGGGCCAGATATTTTAGCGTGGAGGTCTCCCCATTGCTGGACCTAGTGGAAATGAAGATAAACATCTCCATTCCACACTGACCGCATTCCTACTGGATGGAAATATTGAATGCACTTTGGTCATGGCTGCAGCCATATCCTCTCCGTTCCTGTGTTTCTGATTACCTCTTCATTCACCCTTAGGAGTCTTGGAGCTAGCACTCAGCAGGCACCCTTGGATGTGCGTCGGGTCCCACTTGGTTTCATGCTCAGTTATAGCCATTGGAACCTGACAGACATCCCAAAGGAGAATGGGCCCCCATACCCTGACCTTGATGCTTGGCTGTTGTAGCAAGAAGTGGGGGGAGTGGAGCCAGCTCACCTTTCTGCTCCGCCTGATTAGTGTGCCTTCCTTCTTTAAAGCAGAAAGTTCACACAGGAGCTGAAGGCTCCAGAAGCTGGTCAGCACAGAAAGAGCATCTTACCAAAAAAGGGCACCAATGCCCCTCTCCACACTTTGGAGCCACAGCTGGGGGAACCTCCCAGCTATAGCACTGTCGCTGGTCACTCCATTCAATGACTGGAAAAGCAACAAAAGCTGACTAAGGCCCAAAGTGCCCTAAGTACTTCGGAAGGAGGAAGGCAGGCCTGGTGCTGACAGGGCTCCCAGATGGAGACACTATTGGCGCTTTGGCATAAGCTTCTTCTTATACCCAGACTGCCAGGAGCCAATGCAGGGCACTGCCTTCTCCATAGAATTCCCCCATCCAAGCTCTGAAGAACTCTGGTCCTCCTCATCCACCTTGACACATCATTGCTCTCTTGAAGAAACAAGGTTATTCTCACAATCTTTTCAGAATCAGTGTCTCAACAGTCCTATCTTTTGCCTTCCACCTGAGAGTCTAGTCGAGTCCTTGTGACTGTGGGAGAGTTTTTTTTTTTTTTTTGCCACAGCTCCCTTTATTCATTAAATTACTGGGTTTCAGAAGTATGTGACCATTCTGGGCCCAGGGCATTTTAAGGAATCTAGCAGAGGATGTATGGCATGTATGCCGCCTCCTTCTGTCTGGGATGAGGGTAAATGAAGCAAAAAATCTTCTTTCAAAGTGGATACCCATTCTCACTTGAAATGGTGAGTTTGGCCCACCTGGAGAAAACTTCCTTCACCTTGCTGTGTTTCTGAGAATGTATTTATTTCTCCGTTAGTTGCCATGGAGGCATCACTAATTCAGCTGACAAACCTGGCTAGGCCGCAATCTCCCACTCTGCTCCTGTGCTCAGTGAGAGCTATCAGGCTCTGCTCTACCAAAGGAAAGAAGGCCTTGAGTACCTGGGTGCTTGGTGCTTAGCCTGCTGTGCTATGGAGGGTGAAGGGGAGCCAGCTTGCTCCCTGACCTGGATGACTGAGGTTCCTTCATTCTGAGAAGCAGCCAGTTTACACATGGGCAGTAGGAAGGAGGAGGGGGTCAATATTGGGATAACCCTTTCCAGGAATTAGGTAACCAAGTGTTTGTTGCAGATTCCTGAGCAAGAGCCCTCAGAACCCTATAGCTACAGCTCAAACACAGTTGTCTCCATTAACTGATGGCAAGAGTGGCAGGGATAGACAAAGCCAGAAATCCTGGCTCCTTAAGAAATAAGGCAGGCTTCTTTTTGACAAGTTTCCCAGGTGTAGTCCCTCAGAGGACTCCCTTGGCCTAAGCCCACAGACATTTCTTATTCTGTATATAACCTGGGTGATAGGAGACTGCACTTGGTACTTCATTCTCAACTTTCTACAAATCCTGTGTGATGAAAAACTCTGACAATGTGTGTATCCATTGCCACACCTTCGCAATTTTGATGAGATGGTTTGCATGGAAATTATTCCAAGACAGGGCCTCAGAGTAATATTATCTTCTTTCAGCTTGGGAGCTTGGTGGTGCTTTTGTCATGGTGATAGAGGTATTTCTTTGGTCCTTTCTGAATTTTGTTTCAGAATGATGTGGCCCTCCCAAAACCCAGGGTGTGTGCAGGTGCACAGGGAGAATGCTTGCAGTTTGGCTAAGCCAGAGGTTGGGGGTGGACCCCTCCTCCTGTGTGGGATATGGGGAAGTGAAGTTGGTGGTCTCCTTCCTCAGTGTCCCCCATCCAGTTTGAATACACAGCTTTTACTCACCTTATTTGTTGTCATTCCTCTCTCATTTCTGCTTTCCCAGCTAAATCTCAGTTCACACACAGAGACCCTGTGTCTGTCCCCTACAACAACCAAGGTCCCTGGTGTGGACGTGTCTTTCTACGCTTTCCTGAGCCAATGCAGTGCTCTCAGAGTCTGATATCCCAGAGGACACCTAGCCCTCTGTCTCTGAGCCCTAGGTGCTGGGCCGGCTACAGTATCATGGGAATGGGTAGCCATATGGACCCCTACCCTAATGGATGGAGCTACCCGCCTTAAGAAAAAGTCTGTGCATGTTCAGCATGCTCCATGACCTGATCAGTGCCCCAAAAGCCTTTTGAATATACACTACACCAAGGCCTCATTCTTGCCTCTTGATCGTTACATGGAAGCACCTTCTGCATAACTCAGAAACTCTGATGCCTCTCTTGATGGATACGATGGGCAGAAGCACACCAGTAGCCATAGTTACCCTCTGTTTCTCAAGGGAGAAGGTGGGCCTTTTGTTCACAGGGCCCAAATAAGCATTGTTTGGAGCACTCCTGTAGTAAATGCCCACAAAGGTTTTTGTGAGTCCTCAGAAAGCCAGCTTCTGAATACATTGTGCTAGTCAGGTTCTTCTAAACATGAAGAACTCTGGCCCTCAGTGTTTCCAGTTTCATGACATTGCTTTATCATCCATGAGGGTTCGTCTTGGGGTCCCTACAAATTCAGTCTCTCAGAGCACTATCTCTGGCTTGCAGATGTCCAATGGGGACCAGCACTCATGACTGTTGTACAGGTGGAGCCAAAGGAACCCAGGCCTCTTGGTTTCAGGACTACATGGACATCTAGAGTTCTGGGCATCAGAAGGGGACCAGTTGAGAATTGTTTGTGGGGAGGACAGGTAAAAGATATCAGCAGGAGCTGGCTTCCTTGCTGGGCCTACGGGAAAGGAAGATAAGCATCTCCATTCCACACTGACCGTATTCCCATTGGATGGAAATATTGAATACCCTTTGGTCCTGGCTGTAGCCATTCTTGTGCTTCTGACTGCCTCTTCATTCAACCTTAGGAGCCATGGATCTGGCATTAACTCAGCAGGTGCCCAGGCATGGGCGTGGACTTCCCACTGGGTCCCGTGCTCAATAACAACTATGAGCTTAGGATATCCCAAAGAATAGCCCACCTACTCCTGACCTTGGTGCTTGGCTGTTTGTTGCAAGGGGTGGGGGGGGGAGTGGAGACAGATAGCCTCCTTGCTTGACAGATTGAGGTATTTTCATTCAGAAAAGTAGACAGTTCACACAGGAACAGTAGGCTCCAGAAGCTAGTCAGCACATAAAAAGCCCTCACAGGAAGCCCTCTTCACACTTTGGGACCACAGATGGGGGAAGGTCCCAGCTACAGCACTTTCACTGCTTACTCCATTCAATGATGGGAATAGCAAGAAAATCAGACAAGTCCCAGGGCTTTCTAGGTCCTTCTGAAGGAAGAAGGCAGGCCTGGGAGCAAGGGCTCCCAGATGGAGACACTAGAGGGCCCCTTTGCCTAATCCCTCTGGTGTTTCTTCTTGGGGCCAGATTGCCAGTAGCTGGTGCTGGGCACTCCATTCCCAATAGAATTCCTCATCCAAGGTCTGAAGAACTCTGGCCCTCCGTATCCACCTTGACACATCGTTGCTCTCTTGTAGAAACAAGGTTCTTCTCACGATCTGTTCAGAGTCAGTGTCTCAAGAGTCTTATCCTCGGCCTTCCATCTGGGATTATGGTCCAGTACTTGTGACTAGGGGAGAGGTTTTGCCATGGGGCTCTATCTTTGTTAATTCACTGGGTTTCAAATTATGTGGTCATTCAGAGGCCCAGGGCATTTGAAGCAGACCAGCTGAGTATGTTTTGTGTGTGGGCTGAGCCAGAGACTTGGGCAGGGAGCTGGCTTCCTTCTGGACCAAGGACAAATAATGCAAAACATCTCCTGAAATGTCTAGATTTGGCCTACATGGCGTGCACTTCCTTACCCTTGCTGTATTTCTGACAATTTATATTTTTTCACTCATAGTGACCATATAGCCATCACTCACTCAGCTGGCATTCCTGGGTTGGCTTCAAACTCTTACTCTGCCCCTGTGTTTCAGTGAGAGTTATCAGGCTCTCCTCTACCAAAGAAAACAAGGTATTTAGTCCCTAGGAGCTTGGTGCTTGGCCTGCTGTACTATGGAGGGTGAAGGGGAGCCAACTTGCCTCCCTGAACTGGATGATTCAGTTGCCTTCATTATGAGAAGCACACAGTTTGAACGTGGGCAGTATGAATGAGGAGGGGTCAGCATTGGAAGAGCCCTTGCCAGGAATTAGGGAACCAAGTCGTTGTTGCAGGTTCCTGAACAAAAGCCCTCAGAACCCAATAGGTACAACTCAAGCACTGCTAACTTCCTCAACTGATGGGAAATGTGGCAAGGATAGAACAAACCAGAAACCATTGGCTCCCAAAGAAAGAATGCAGGCTTCATGCTGACAGAGCTCTCAGGTATAGTTGTTCAGAGTGCGCTGGTGGCTAAAACCACAGGTGTTTCTTATTCCAGATACAACCCAGTTGATAGGAGACTGAACTGGGTACTTCATTCTCAACATTCTCCAAGTCTCATGTGTGATGAACAACTCTGGCATTGTGTGTCTCCACCGCAACCCCTTTGTCTTTTTGATGAAAGAGGGTTTGCACGAAGACTATTCCAAACAGAGTCTTAGAGTAATATCCTCTTTTTTCAGTTTTCAGGTTTCGTGGTGTCTGTTTGATAGTAACAGAGATACTGCATTGGGTCCTTCTCAATTTGGTTTCAGAATGATGGGGCTTCCCCCAAACCTAAGGTGTGTGAAGGAGCCCAGGGAGAATGCTTGTGGGTAGACTAAGCCAGAAGTTAGTGGTGAATCCTGCCTCCTTTGTGGGACAAAAGGAAGGGAAAGTAGAGGTCTCCTTCCTCGATATTACCCATGCTCATTTCAATGGATAGCTTTGACTCACCTTGTAGTCATTCCTCTCCCATTGCTGATTTTCTAATTTGGTCTCACTTCACACACTGAGACCATGTGAAACTCCCTTAGACAACTGAGTTACAATGATTGTGAGTTTCCAGTCAGTTCCTGAGCCAGTGGAGGGTTGTGTGTGTCTGATGTCCCAGAGGACAATTGATTCTCATGTCCCTGAGCTCTTGTTTCTTAGTAGGTGTTTATAGCTATAGTAAATTTCTTTTCCTTAGAAACAAGAGTCTCCCTCCAATTGTTTCAGATCTCTTCACTCAGAATCATGTACTTTCCTTTTAAGCTGGGAGTCTGGTGCAATCCTGGTGAGTGTGCAGTAGGTTTGGCCACAGGAATCGTGCAGTTGTGTTTCAGAATTTGTGGACATCACCAGGCCTAGAACATCTGTAGGTGGCTGGTGGAGAATACTTTTGTGTAAGGTAAGCCAGAGGTTTTAGGAAAGGACCTGGCCTCCTCTCTGGATTGAGAGTTATTAAGAAAGATATCTTTTTCGTCGATGGACGCCAGCCCTTTGGAGATGCAGATCTTGGCACTGCTTGTACTCACGCATATCCCAAGGCTGCTTCCCTAGCTAGTTCTCCATTCATGTTCCAGGAGCAATGGATGTATGAATGGTGCCAGTTTCCCTGTCAGTTCCTGAGGAAATTGAAGGTATATGGGTCTATTATCCCGGATGAAATCTGGCCCTTCTCTCCCTGAACACATTATGTTGCTTAGCTGGCTAGTGTATACATGAGCATGGGTATCCAGTTGGCCTCCCTCCCCTCACTAATGGAGATCCATTCCTTTTGAAAAACAGCAGGTTTTCATGTGGGCAGGATGGTCCAGGATCTGCTCAGCACAGAAAGTACCTTTGGATGGAATCCTTCAACACGACCTGCTTCCAAACACTTCCATCATCGGGGAGCCCAGCCCTCCTACAGTTGTATCACGGCTACCCCTATGTACTGATGGCAAGGGCAGGACACCTACGCAGAGCCAGGTCTTTCCCACTGATTCTGAAAGAAGAATCTGGGCAGGCTTCTTGCTGACAAGGCCTACAGGTGGAACTTATGTATCCAACCATTTGCCAAAGCCCACAGGTGTTTCTACTTCCTGAGTCAGTCAGCTGGGGAAGACTGTGCCAGTCATGTCACTTCATTATCCCTTATACAGAACTGTGGCCCTCCCTCTAACCATTTTCACGCCTTTACTCTATTTTAACTTTTACAGTCATATCGTGGGCCCTGACCTGGGGATTCTGGTCTAGCCATTGTGACTTTGGCAGATGTTTGGTCTAAGGGCCCCTGGCTCTTCAGCAGGATAGTTTTCCCTGTATGATGGTTCATCTCTGCCTGAGTCTCACAGAACTGTGGTTTTTTTTTTTTGTTTTGCCACGGAAGATCCTCAGAACCTCTCAGGTTTCAAGCATCTTGAAAAGACAAAATAACTATAAAATGGGCATTTGTTACAGTAACTGAATGATGCCCAGGGCAACATCTATTTATTTTAAACCAGTGCAACACTAATGATTTGTGAATAAACAAGGCAACCCAGCTCTAGTACCACCCTCTGCATTTCTTCCAGGAATATTGCATACTGGGCAGCATTTGACTCAAAACATCCTCATTATAGAATATCCCTGGCTTTCTTCACCACATCATATCATACTTATCCGTTTCATATGAGGGTACAAATGTGAGAGAATGTTAATTTTCCAAACATGGGATGGGAGAAGTGAGCTGGTAAGGAGGAAAAGACCAGGTGCTGCCCTCCTGGGTTCACCCTTATCTGCCAGTCTCTGCCTTTTGCCAAGGTCTTTGGGGATGTTGTGGGCCTAGTCATGCTAGCCAGAAATGTCACTGTGGCTACTGTTGAGTATGCTGACACAGGACAACACTGCACAGGCCAGTGCCATGTTTGCCACACCAGGACCACAAGTGGTTTTGCTGGGCCACTGAGGCTGCTATGGCACTGCCTGATGCATAAGGCTGTTCATGCCTTTGCACCTGACCCAGAAATCTCACTTGGTGGTGACCTGCACTGAATAATGATACCTGTGGTCCCTTGGTCCATCTGTGCCCTAGATGGAAGGTAAATCCAAGACTGAATAAGTGCAAGTGCTCTCATTAGTACTGGTTGGGCTGCCTGGCTTGGGCCTCACCTCCAACATGGGCAAGCTTGTCTGAAAATCTATTGTTAGACACGGGTTGAGTGAGTAGCAGCTCTATGATTCCTAAATCTAAACAAGGAAATAGTTATACAAGGAACCATGGGAAAGGAATGTCCATAAGGAAGGACAAAGTTACAAATATCCAATGAGAATGGGAACAATTTGGAAAGGGGCTGTGTAACTTCATGTCCCCTCAGCCAAGAAAGGAGTCTAGCACCCTTCCCAGTCCTCTGGCCCAGCCTAAGTGCAAATGTTCTAACCTGGGCCTTCCAATGCTCTAGATCTCTGAGTGCCTGCATATTTTAGACACCAACTTTCCAGGGTCCTGTGGCCAAACCGATCATATAGTCACAAGAATGAGATGAGGGTTTCCAGCTGAATGCCAAGGATACTCCTCTGAGAGACTACATGGAATGGACCTCAGAGAGGACCTAGTGAATATAGAGCAAAAGGGTGAAAATGGATCCACAGAAGGCCAGAGTGCTTCACTAGGAATGAGGAATGATCATGTGGAGAATGAAGTGACTAGTGCAATCTCCTTGCAAGCAGTTTCTCTCAGGAATAGGCAGGACATGTGGACTTTGGTGAAGGGGGCCCCCTACAGGCTATACCCGGAAGCCCTGTCAGCAAAGGGTCTACATTCTTCTTTCAGAAAAAGAGGGAAAGCCCTGTATTTGGGCCTGTTTCTTGACCTTTCCCATTAGAGGAAAGGCGGCAGTGCTAAAGCTGTGGCTGTTTGTGGCTCCTGGCTGATGGTCAAGTGGTTAGAACCGGGCCTGGATCCAATGTTTACTTTGAAGTCCCTTTGGGCACTAACCATGGCGTGAGTCGGAGTACACATGCATGAACCATCTACTCTTCAGGATGAAGGCACCTCTGTCAGCCAGGGGAAGGAGGCCATCTGGTTACCCATCCCTGATATGACTCTAGATGACTAAGCACCAAGCCCCCAGGGACAGAGGGACCTGCTTACCTCTGGGATACCAGACACTGAGAGCTGTCAATTGGCGCAGGAACTGCCTGGGAACTCCACACTAATGGTTGGACCTGCCCTGTGTTTCTGACACAGATCCATGGATTCTGGAAAGTTTTAGTGTAAATAGGGTACATCCTTCTGAGGCTCTTGCTCTGAATGGCTCCCAGGTACAACCTAGTTTTTTTTAAAGCAATACAATGCAAATAGGCAATCTGAAGATCAAAGGTCTTCATTACAGAAGAAAATGGGCTAAAGTTAGAATTAAGTGCCTGCTTCTGTCTCCTGGCAAGCTGGCTGTCTGGGGCGCAAGAAAGACCTGAGGGCTAGTGTAAAAGGAAAACTCTATTGACAACACCCAAGAGTGAAATTCTTCAGGAGTTATGTATTGTTCACTAACAAACAGGAAAAGCTGTATTTGGTGGTTTTTCCTGTGCTTCCCACCATTAAATAGAATCAGCATTGATTTAGAGGTAAGGGGTTCCTGCACCTAGCTGGTGATCAAGTATTTGGAGCCCGGAACTGATGCAGTAGTTCTTGAAAGGGCCCTTTTGGTTCTGACCAAGTCCTGAAGCATAGTGTGCATATGGGAATTATGTTCAACTCAGAATGAAGGTATTTCTATCCTTCACTGCACTTACCAGATTTGGCCAAGCACGAAGCACTCGGGGACAAGAAGGCCATCCTTCCTTTGAAGTTACTGTTTGCTCTCACACAGAAAAGGACCAGAGTGGGAGTTTAGCACCAATCTGTGGGCTCTGCTGTGTGAAGTGAGTGGAAGCCCAATCACCCCTGAATGTGACCAAGGACTTAGAAAATAGCAAATTTGTGGGAATGGCTACAAAGGAGGCCATGATCTACATTACAGATGGGAATGGGTAATGCTGGGCATGTATATCTGCCTTCATTTCTCTTTGCCTCATGTGTAAGGCCAGTCCCTCCACAAACCTCTGGGACCTCCTATACCCATCCACCCATACCCACCTTGGCACCTTAATATTCCTTATTCCTCTCATTGTCAACAGAGATATCATGGGAAGTTACAAGAGGTCCTGTTGCCAGTCTATGCCAGAATCACCATGACTCAGCCAGACTCCTCAGTTTAAAGTGGAGGATATTGTTCTGAGACATTGATTCTGAATGGACTCCAGCAAGATCCTAGTTTGAAAAAAAAGAAAAAGGAGGGAAAAACACAGAGGTCCAAAGTGCTTCATTACAAAGAAGATCAGAATGAAGCTGGCAATGAGGTGCATAACACAACCTCTGGAAAAGCTGTTGTCTATAGTAAGAAACACCTGTGAGCAGAGGCAAAGGAAAGATACATTGCCTACACCTGGGTGCTCATTTTGCAAAAGGCTTGCACTTTTCTTTCAGAACGAGAAGGATCCTGACCTTTTCTCCTTTTTATGCCCTTACCCCCAAGGAAGTGATTCACTAGTAACAGTGCTGCCAAGGGTGCTTTTTTTTTCTTAACCAAGTCATGGTGCAGTATTCATTGTAAGGCTTTTTTGGGCTGAATTGTCCTGCAGTCTACTGTGCATGCCTGATCCATCTGCCTTAGAGGATGAAGACATTTCAATCAACCAGGGGAGGGAGGCAACCTGGCTACCCATCACAGAGACTACCTGGGCCAGTCAAGCAACAGGCACTCATGGACAGGAGGGTGATTCTTCTCTGGTATGAAGGAACTGATTGCTCTCATATAGCACAGGACCAGAGTAGTAGTTCATCACAAATCCTGGAAGTTGCTGTGTGACTGACATACCAGTACCACCTGGTTGAATTCCATGACCTAGTTATGAAAACAGAAAATGGATGGGCAGGGCTATAAGGAAGGCCAAGCTTCTACATTACAGAGGAGATTAGGATAAATCTGGGAATGAAATGTCTAAAATAGTTTCTCCTTCAACCAGAAGTAAGGCAAGCTCCCTCCCAAACCCTGGCATTGCCTACTCATGGACACTCTGCTGGGCACCTTCAAGGACCCTATGCCTCCCATTGTCAGCATACTTCTGAAAAACAAAAAATAATGGGTCATGTGTCCAAACCTATGGCAGAGACCTAAGGACTTGGCCAGATTCCCCAACTTAAAGGAAAGGATATTTCCTGAGTCACTCACTGTGAATGACACGCAGGGAGAAACTAGTTTGCAAATGTTAGCATTAGGAACCGGGAGATGGTCGTGACTGGGAGATGGTAGTGACCTCTTTGCCAGTAGTGCAGAGCACTCCCCGAAGGGCTGATGAGGGCGAGTGTTACATGTGGGTGAGACCTATGGATTGTGTTCTGAGGCCTCTAAGGTGATGGTGAGGGTTAGGGTTGGGTATGTGCCCACAATCCTTCGCTCCAGCTCCATTCCAGTTGTTGCACAGCACAACTGCCTTTTCAATTCCTGAGTAATCTTGCATCAGTCTTGTGTCACAAATTCCTTGTTTTCTCAGAGCTGAAATCCAGGTCTCAGTAGGGATAGTTATGACTAGTGTTAGGGTTAGGGTTAGGGCCTGGCAGTTTGTAGGGGTCAATTTGTCCCTCCAGGAGTGCAGAACCCTATCTGGAGGACTGGGTTGAGGACAAAAGTCAGGATTTGCTATAGGCATGGTCTCTGTTCAAGGGCTAGTCTGATTTTGGGGTCTAGAGTTAGGATTTTGCTCAGAATCCTGCTCTCAAGGCTGCAGGCTAGTCCTTGCATTTTGGTCCTTGCAAATGACACTGCATCTTTCTTTTGATCCTAGCCAAGTCATCCTGCATCATTCATGTGGCTCAATTCAGTTGTGTCCTTGTAACTAGCACTCAGGCCCAAATAGGGACAGAGCGATGGCTAGGATTAGGGTTAGGCCATGGAAAATCGCAAAGTCCTATCCGCTGGCAGTGCAAACACCTACACAGAGTGCTCATTTGAGCCCTAGTGTCCAGATGCCCATCAGGGTTTGGTTTGGGGTAAAGGGCTAGGCTGATTTTGTGTTCTAGGAAAGGGTTTTCATCCAGAATCATACACTCTGACTCCATGGTGGTCTTTGAAAATGGTACCATTTCCTCTTATGCACTTGGCTAAGCAACTAGGGTCAGTCATGTGTTCCACATCCGTTGTCACCTCAGACCTAGCATTCAAGCCCAGGTAAGGTCTGGGCCATGGCTAGGGTTATGGTTAGGGCAAGGAAAATGTTAAAGTCTTATCTTCTGGCAGTGCAAAGATGTACACAGAAGGCTCATTTGATGTTAAATGTCAGTGTGAGGGTTAGCCTTAGGTTCTGCTTCAGGCCTGAAATGAGCCCATCTGAGAAAGACAAAGATCACACGACTTCACCCGTATGTGGAAGTTAAGAAATGTCAAGGTGAGGAAGAGAAGAAAGGGAGGCGGTTAATGATAGAAAACCAACTGTGGGTTGATAGAGGGAGATGGGTGAGAGTTTGGCTAGATGAGTGATGGGTATTAAAGACGGCAGTTGTGATGAGCACTGGGTGTTATATGTAAGTGATGAATCACTGAATTCTACTACTGAAACCAACATGTTAACTAACAAATCAAACAACGAAAAAAAATCTTAATAGCCCACTCACATGGTCATGGTCCATTAACGGGTTTTGACACTATCATTTTATTTTTTTTTGATTCCACATATTTTATTTTATTTTTTTCAATGTATGAGGTTTATTGTCAAATTGGTTTCCATACAACACCCAGTGCTCATCCCAAAAGGTGCCCTCCTCAATACCCATCACCCACCCTCCCCTCCCTCCCACCCCCCATCAACCCTCAGTTTGTTCTCAGTTTTTAAGAGTCTCATGCTTTGGCTCTCTCCCACTCTAACCTCTTTTTTTTCCTTCCTCTCCCCTATGGGTTTCTGTTAAGTTTCTCAGGATCCACATAAGAGTGAAAGCATATGGTATCTTTCTCTGTATGTCTTATTTCACTTAGCATAATACTCTCCAGTTTCATCCATGTTGCTACAAAGGGCCATATTTCATTCTTTCTCATTGCCACGTAGTACTCCATTGTGTATATACACCACAATTTCTTTATCCATTCATTAGTTGATGGACATTTAGGATCTTTCCGTAACTTGGCTATTGTTGAAAGTGCTGCTCTAAACATTGGGGTACAAGTGCCCCTATGCATCAGTACTCCTATATCACTTGGGTAAATTCCTAGAAGTGCTATTGCCATAGGGCAGGTCTATTTTTAACTTTTTGAGGAACCTCCACACTGTTTTCCAGAGTGGGTGCACCAATTTGCATTCCCACCAACAGTGCAAGAGGGTTCCCGTTTCTCCACATGCTCTCCACCATCTATAGTCTCCTGATTTGTTCATTTTGGACACTCTGACTGGCGTGAGGTGATATCTGAGTGTGGTTTTGATTTGTATTTCCCTGATGAGGAGTGATGTTGAGCATCTTTTCATGTGCCTATTGGCCATCCGCATGTTTTCTTTAGAGAAGTGTCTATTCATATCTTCTGCCCATTTCTTCACTGGATTATTTGTTTTTCAGGTGTGGAGTTTGGTGAGCTCTTTATACATTTTGGATACTAGCCCTTTGTCCGATATGTCATTTGCAAATATCTTTTCCCATTCCGTTGGTTGCCTTTTAGTTTTGTTGGTTGTTTCCTTTGCTGTGCAGGTTTTTATCTTCATAAGCTCCCAGTAGTTCACTTTTACTTTTAATTCCCTTGCCTTTGGGGATGGGTCAAGTAAGAAATTGCTATGGCTGAGGTCAGAGAGGTCTTTTCCTGCTTTATCCTCTAGGGTTTGGATGGTTTCCTGTGTCACATTCAGGCCCTTTATCCATTTTGAGTTTATTTTTGTGAATGGTGTCAGAAAGTGGTTTAGTTTCATCCTTCTGATGTTGCTGTCCAGTTCTGCCAGCACCATTTGTTAAAGAGACTGCCTTTTTTCCATTGGATGTTCTTTCCTGTTTTGTCAAAGACTAGTTGGCCATATGTTTGTGGGTCTAGTTCTGGGGCTTCTATTCTATTCCATTGGTCTATGTGTTTTTGTGGCGATACCATGCTGCCTTGATGATGACAGCTTTGTAGTAGAGGCTAAAGTCTGGGATTGTGATGCCTCCTGCTTTGGTCTTCTTCTTCAAAATTACTTTGGCTATTCGGGGCCTTTTGTGGTTCTATATGAATTTTAGGATTGCTTGTTCTAGTTTCGAGAAGAATGCTGGTGCTATTTTGATTGGGATTGCATTGAATGTGTAGATAGCTTTGGGTAGTATTGACATTTTGACAATATTTATTCTTCCAATCCATGAGCACGGAATGTTTTTCCATTTCTTTATATCTTCTTCAATTTCCTTCATGAGATTTCTATAGTTTTCAGCATACAGATCTTGTACATCTTTGGTTAGATTTATTCCTAGGTATTTTATGCTTCTTGGTGCAATTGTGAATGGGATCAGTTTCTTTATTTGTCTTTCTGTTGCTTCATTGTTAGTGTATAAGAATGCAACTGATTTCTGTACATTGATTTTGTATCCTGCAACTTTGCTAAATTCATGTATCAGTTCTAGCAGACTTCTGGTGGAGTCTATCGGATTTTCCATGTATAATATCATGTCATCTGCAAAAAGTGAAAGCTTGACTTCATCTTTGCCAATTTGGATGCCTTTGATTTCCTTTTGTTGTCTCATTGCTGATGCTAGAACTTCCAACACTATGTTCAACAACAGCGGTGAGACTGGGCATCCCTGTCGTGTTCCTGATCTCAGGGAAAAAGCTCTGTTTTTCCCCATTGACGATGATGTTAGCTGTGGGCTTTTCATAAATGGCTTTTATGATCTTTAAGTATGTTCCTTCTATCCCGACTTTCTCAAGGGTTTTTATTAAGAAAGGTGCTGAATTTTGTCAAAGGCCTTTTCTGCATCGATTGACAGGATCATATGGTTCTTCTCTTTTCTTTTATTAATGTGATGTATCACGTGGATTAATTTGCGAATGTTGAACCAGCCCTGCATCCCAGGAATGAATCCCACTTGATCATGGTGAATCATTCTTTTTATATGCTGTTGAATACACTTTGCTAGTATCTTCTTGAGAATTTTTGCATCCATATTCATCAGGGATATTGGCCTGTAGTTCTCTTTTTTTACTGGGTCTCTGTCTGGTTTAGGAATCAAAGCAATACTGGCTTCATAGAATGAGTCTGGAAGTTTTCTTTCCCTTTCTGTTTCTTGGAATAACTTGAGAAGGATAGGTATTATTTCTGCTTTAAATGTCTGGTAGAACTCCCCTGGGAAGCCATCTGATCCTGGACTCTTATTTGTTGGGAGATTTTTGATGACTGATTCAATTTCTTCACTGGTTATGTGTCTGTTCAAGCTTTCTATTTCTTCCTGATTGAGTTTTGGAAGAGTGTGGGTGTTTAGGAATTTGTCCATTTCTTCCATGTTGTCCAATTGGTTAGCATATAATTTTTCATAGTATTCCCTGATCATTGTATCTCTGAGGGATTGGTTGTAATAATTGCATTTTCATTCATGATTTTATCTATTTGGGTCATTTCCCTTTTCTTTTTGAGAAGCCTGGCTAGAGGTTTGTCAATTTTATTTCTTCAAAAAACCAACTCTTGGTTTCGTTGATCTGCTCTACAGTTTTTTTAGATTCTCTATTGTTTATTTCTGCTCTGATATTTATTATTTCTCTTCTTCTGCTGGGTTTAGGGTGTCTGTGCTGTTCTGCTTCTATTTCCTTTAGGTGTGCTGTTAGATTTTGTATTTGAGATTTTTCCTGTTTCTTGAGATAGGCCTGGATTGAAATGTATTTTCCTCTCAGGACTGCCTTCGCTGCATCCCAAAGTGTTTGGATTGTTGTATTTTCATTTTCTTTTGTTTCCATATATTTTTTGGTTTCTTCTCTAATTGCCTGGTTGACCCACTCATTCTTTAGTGGGGTGTTCTTTAACCCTCATGCTTTTGGAGGTTTTCCAGACTTTTTCCTATGGTTGATTTCAAGGTTCATTGCATTGTGGTCTGAAAGTATGCATGGTATGATTTCAATTCTTGTATACTTATGAAGGGCTGTTTTGTGACCCAGTATGTGATCTATCTTGGAAAATGTTCCATGTGCACTCGAGAAGAAAGTATATTCTGTTGTTTTGGGATGCCGAGTTCTAAATATATCTGTCAAGTCCATCTGATCCAATGTATCATTCAGGGCCCTTGTTTCTTTATTGACCGTGTGTCTAGATGATCTATCCATTTCTGTAAGTGGAGTGTTAAAGTCCCCTGCAATTACCACATTCTTATAAGGTTGCTTATGTTTATGAGTAATTGTTTTATATATTTGGGGGCTCCTGTATTCGGTGCATAGACCTTAATCATTGTTAGCTCTTCCTGATGGACAGACCTTGTAATTATTATATAATGCCGTTCTTCATCTCTTGTTACAGCTTTAATTTAAAGTCTAGTTTGTCTGATATAAGTATGGCTACTCCAGCTTTCTTTTGGCTTCCAATAGCATGATAAATAGTTTTCCATCCCCTCACTCTCAATCTAAAGGTGTCCTCAGGTCTAAAATGAGTCTCTCGTAGGCAGCAAATAGATGGGTCTTGTTTTTTTATCCATTCTGATACCCTATGTCTTTTGGTTGGTACATTTAGTCCATTTACATTCAGCGTTAGTATAGAAAGATACGGGTTAGAGTCATTGTGATGTCTGTATGTTTTATGCTTGCAGCGATGTCTCTGGTACTTTGTCTCACAGGATTCCCCTTAGGATCTCTTGTAGGGTTGGTTTAGTGGTGACGAATTCCTCCAGTTTTTGTTTGTTTGGGAAGACCTTTATCTCTCCTTCTATTCTAAATGACAGACTTGCTGGATTAAGGATTCTTGGCTGCATATTTTTTCTGTTCATCACATTGAAGATCTCCTGCCATGCCTTTCTCGCCTGCCAAGTTTCAGTAGAGAGATCAGTCACGAGTCTTATAGGTCTCCCTTTATATGTGAGGGCACGTTTACCCCTTGCTGCTTTCAGAATTTTCTCTTTATCCTTGTATTTTGCCAGTTTCACTATGATATGTCGTGCAGAAGATCGAATCAAGTTACGTCTGAAGGGAGTTCTCTGTGCCTCTTGGATTTCAATGCCTTTTTCCTTCCCCAGTTCAGGGAAGTTCTCAGCTATTATTTCTTCAAGTACACCTTCAGCACCTTTCCCTCTCTTTTCCTCCCCTGGGATATCAATTATGCATATATTATTTCTTTTTAGTGTATCACTTAGTTCTCTAATTTTCCCCTCATACTCCTGGATTTTTTTATCTCTTTTTCTCAGCTTCCTCTTTTTCCATAACTTCATCTTCTAGTTCACTTATTCTCTCCTCTGCTTCTTCAATCTGAGCCGTGGTCATTTCCATTTTGTTTTGCATTTCGTTTAAAGCGCTTTTCAGCTCCTGGTGACTGTTCCTTTGTCCCTTGATCTCTGTAGCAAGAGATTCTCTGCTGTCCTCTATACTGTTTTCAAGCCCAGCGATTAATTTTATGACTATTATTCTAAATTCACTTTCTGTTATAGTATTTAAATCCTTTTTGATCAGTTCATTAGCTGTTGTTATTTCCTGCAGATTCTTTTGAGGGGCATTCTTCCGTTTGGTCATTTTGGATAGTCCCTGGAGTGGTGCGGACCTGCAGGGCACTTCCCCTGTGCTGTGGTGTATAACTGGAGTTGGTGGGTGGGGCTGCAGTCAGACCTGATATCTGCCCCAGCCCACCACTGGGGCCACAGTCAGACTGGTGTGTGTCTTCTCTTCCCCTCTCCTAGGGGCAGGATTCACTGTGCGGTGGTGTGGCCCGTCTGGGCTACTTGCACACTGCCAGGCTTGTGGTGCTGGGGATCTGGCGTATTAGCTGGGGTGGATCAGCAATGCGCACGGGGGCAGGCGGAGCAGACTTAACTCGCTTCTCCTTAGGTGATCCACTTCAGGAGGGGCCCTGTGGCAGCGGGAGTGAGTCAGAACCGATGCCAGAGGGTGGCTCCGCAGAAGCACAGCGTTGGGTGTTTGCGAGGAGCAAGCAAGTTCCCTGGCAGGAACTGGTTCCCTTTGGGATTTGGCTGGGGGATGGGCGAGGGAGATGGCGCTGGCGAGTGCCTTTGTTCCCTGCCAAACTGAGCTCTGTTGTCCCGGGGCTCACCAACTCTCCCTCCCTTTGTCCTCCAGCCTTCCCACTTTCCGAGCAGAGTTGTTACCTTATGACCTCCCAGATGCTAAGTCCTTCTTGCTGTTGGAACACACTCCGTCCGGCCCTTCCGCTTTTGCAAGCCAGACTCAGGGGCTGTGCTTGGCCGGCAGGCTGCCCCTCTGCCCTGGCTCCCTCCCGCCAGTCCATGGAGCACGCACCACCTTGCTGCCCTTCCTACCCTCTTCCGTGGGCTTCTCATCTGTGCTTGGCTCCGGAGACTCCATTCTGCTAATCTTCTAGCGGTTTTCTGGGTTATTTAGGCAGGTGTAGGTGGAATCTAAGTGACCAGCAGGATGCGCGGTGTTCCCAGCGTCCTCCTATGCCGCCATCTTCCCCCCCTAGTAAGTGGAGTTTTAAAGTCCCCTGCAATTACCACATTCTTATAAATAAGGTTGCTTATGTTTGTGATTAATTGTTTTATATATTTGGGGACTCCTGTATTTGGCGCATAGACCTTTATCATTGTTAGCTCTTCCTGAAGGATAGACCCTGTAATTATTATATAATGCCCTTCTTCATCTCTTGTTACAGCCTTTAGTTTAAAGTCTAGTTTGTCTGATATAAGTATGGCTACTCCAGCTCTTTTGACTTCCATTAGCATGATAGTTCTCCATCCCCTCACTCTCAATCTAAAGGTGTCCTCAGGTCTAAAATGAGTCTCTTGTAGACAGCAAATAGATGGGTCTTGCTTTTAATGTATTCTGTTACCCCATGTCTTTTGGTTGGAGCATATAGTCCATTTACATTCAGTGTTATTATTGAAAGATATGGGTTTAGATTCATTGTGATGTCTGTAGGTTTCATGCTTGTAGTGATGTCTCTGGTACTTTGTGGTCCTTGCAACACTTTACTCACAGAATCCCCCTTAGGATCTTTTGTAGGGCTGGTTTAGTGGTGACGAATTCCTTCAGTTTTTGTTTGGGAAGACCTTTATCTCTCCTTCTATTCTAAATGACAGACTTGCTGGATAAAAGATTCTTGGCTGCATATTTTTTCTTTTCATCACATTGAAGATGTCCTGCCATTCCTTTCTGGCCTGCCAAGTTTCAGTAGATAGGTCTGCTAATTGTCTTATCGGTCTTGCTTTATATGTTAGAGCGTGTTTATTCCTAGCTGCTTTCAGAATTTTCTCTTTATCCTTGCATTTTTCCAGTTTCACTCTATGTCATGCAGAAGATTGAGTCAAATTACGTCTGAATGGAGTTCTCTGTGCCTCTTGGATTTCAATGCCTTTTCCCTCCCCAGATCAGGGAAGTTCTCAGCTATGATTTCTTCAAGTACACCTTCAGCCCTTTTCTCTCTCTCTCCCTCTTCTGGAATTCCTATTATACAGATATTGTTCTGTTTCATTGCATCACTTAGTTCTCTAATTCTCCCTTCATACTCCTGGATTTTTTTATCTCTCTTTTTCTCAGCTTCCTCTTTTTCTATAATTTATCTTCTAATTTACCTATTCTCACCTCTGCCTCTTCAATCCGAACTGTGGTCACCTCCATTTTATTTTGCACCTCATTTGTAGCATTTTTTAGCCCCTCATGAGTATTTCTTAGTCCCTTGATCTCTGTAGCAATAGATTCTCTGCTGTCCTCTATATTTTTTTCAAGACCAGTGATTAATTTTATGACTATTCTTCTAAATTCTTTTTCCATTATATTGCTTAAATCGTTTTTGATCGATTCGTTAGCTGTGGCTACTTCCTGGAGTTTCTTTTGAGGAGAATTCTTCAGTTTCATCATTTTTGATAGTCCCTGGGGGGGAGACAAACTGCAGGGCACTTCCCTTGTGCTGTCTGGAGTAACTTGTGTTGGTGGGCAGGGCCAAAGTCAGATCCTATGTCTGTCCCAAGCCCATCACTGGGGTCACAGTCCGACTGGTGTGCACCTTATCATTCCCTCTCCCAGGGGCAGGACTCACTGTGGAGTGGTGTGGCCCCTGTCTGGGATACTTGCACCTTGCCAGGCTTGTGGTGCTGCTTTGATGGGATCTGGCATAGTAGCTGGGATGGATCCGCAAGGTGCATGGGCGGGAAGGGCAGGCTTAACTTGCTTTGCCATCGGTGGTCTTCTGCAGGAGGGGCCCTGTAGCAGTGGGAGGGAGGCCGACCAGTTGTAGGGATGGATCACCAGAAGCACAGAGTTGGGTGTTTGCATGGTGCAAGTTCGGTGACAGGAACTGGTTCCCGTTGGCAATTCAGCTGGGGGATGGGAGAGGGAGATGGTGCTGACCAGAGCCTTTGTTCCCCACTGAGCTGAGCTCTGTCTTCCAGGGCTCAACACCTCTCCCTTCCAGTGTCCTCTTGCCCTCATGCTCTCCGAGCAGAGCTGTTGACTTATAACATTCCAGATGTTAAGTGCTGCTGGCTGTCAGAACTCATGTAGTCTGGCACCTCCACTTTTGCAAGCCAGACTCAGGGATTCCGCCTTGCTGGGCAGGCTGCCCCTCCACTGCCCTGGCTTCCTCCCACCAGTCCATGTAGCATGCACCGCCTCTCCACCCTCCCTACCCTCTTCCGTGGGCCTCTTATCTACACTTGGCTCCAGAGACTCTTTTCTGCTAGTGTTCTGGTGGTTTGGGGGTTATTTAGGCAGATATGGGTGGAATCTAAGTGATCAGTAGGAAGAGGTGAACCCAGCGTCCTCCTACACCGCCATCTCTCCTGTTCTTATGTCTAGGAGTTCAACACTCCTAACTTTGTGAAACAAGTTCTTAGGTGAAAGACGTTCCTCCACAGTGTTTTCACACAGTGTTGAGTATATGGCACTTTCCCTACGTAAACTAGTTTTCAACTCACCCCCTTTTTCACTGAGTGAGAATGGTTTGAAAATCTGTGAGGGAAAGGATGAGGAAAGTGATACATACACGACTCTGGGAAAAATTACTGTGGATAAACCCTCTTTCAACAAATATTCAGTTTCATTTATTCAGAAGTGATAGAAAACTTATGCGGGGAACTATGAGAGAAGTGCTATATACTTAACTCTGTCAAAGAACACTGTTGTGAAGCCATCTTTCAACTAACATGTTGTTTCACTATAAGTGTTTGAGAACACTTGATGGAAACTATGAGGGAAGTGTCTTATACTCAACTCCATGAAACAACAGTGTGGTGAAATCATCTTTCAACTAACATATTGTTCCAGTGTTAGCAGTTATTGAAAACATTTGCAGGGAACTATGAGGAAAGTGATATCCACTCGACTGTGTGAAAAAATATTGTGGAGAAACGATCTTTCAACTAATATCTGGTTTCTTTAAGTTAGAAGTGTTTGAAAACCTATGTGGGGTCTATGAAGAAAAAGCCATATACTCAACTCTTTGGAACAACATTGTGGGGAAACAATCTTTCAATAACATGTTGTTTAACTGAGTATTGTTTGAAAACCTGTGCGGGAAACGGAGAAGTGCCATCTACTCAACTCTGTGAAGCGACACTGTGGAGAAGCCATCTTTCAACTAACATCCGGTTTCACCACGTTAGAATTCTTTGAAAACCCATGTGGGGTCTAGGCGAAAAGTGCCATATACTCGACTCTGTGAAACCAACACTGTGGTATAACCATATTCAAATTACCATCTTGTTACACTGTTAGAAGTGCTTGAAAATTTATTCT
This sequence comes from Acinonyx jubatus, assembly GCF_027475565.1. NCBI lineage: Eukaryota > Metazoa > Chordata > Mammalia > Carnivora > Felidae > Acinonyx > Acinonyx jubatus. Next base: position 50,421,069 of record NC_069389.1, read on the forward strand.
GGGAACTATGTGGAAAGTGACATATACTTGACTCTGAAAAAATTGTGGAGAAGCCATATTTTAACTAACATCTGGTTTCACTATGTTAAATATGTTTGAAAACTATGGAGGGGCCTATGCAGAAAGTGCTATATACTCAACTGTGTGATATAACACTATGGGGAATCCATCTTTCAACTAATATCTCAGAAGTGTTTGAAAACACTTGCGGGGTTTACATGCAAAGTGCCATATACCAGGGCTGTGAAACAACAGTGTGGTGAAACCATCTTTCAACATCAGAGTTCTCTGTGTTAAAAGGACTTGAAATTTATATGGGGCCTATGTGGAAAGATCCATATGCTCAAATCTTTGATACACCAACTCTTTGTGGAAACCATCTATCAACTAAGATCCCTTTTCACTAAGTTAGAAGTGTTGAAAATATTTGAGGGCCTTCATCAAAAGTGCCATACATTCAACTCTATGAAACACAGTGGGAAAAGATCTTCTAACCAACATCTTCTTTCACTAAGTTAGAAGTGTTTGAAAATCTATGCAGGGCTTACAAGGAAAGTGCCATATACTAAACTTTGTAAAACAGCACTGTGGTGAAATTATTTTTCAACCAACATTTAGTTTCACTTAGTGTTGTTTGAAAACAAATGCGGGGCCTATGTAGAACGTGCCATATACTCAACTCTGTGAAACAACACTGTGGGGAATCCATATTTGAACTAACATCTTGTTTCACTAAGTAGTGTTTGAAAACCCATGTGGGGAACCATGAGGAAAGTGCCATCTACTCAGCTCTGTCACAAAACAGTGTGGTAAAACCATTTTCAACTACCATCTGATTTCACAAATTAAGAGTGTTTGAATACTCATGCAGGGCCTAGCAGGAAGCGGCCATATACTCAACTCTGTGAAACAACATTGTTAGATAACCATCTTTCAGTTAACGCCTTGTTTCACTAAATTAGAAATGTTTGAAAACCTTTGTGGGTCATACACGGAATGTGCCATATACTCAACTCTATGAAACACTGTGGGGAAACCATCTTTCAACTATCATCTCATTTTACAAAGTTATAAATTTTTGCAAACCAATGCGGGGGCCTATGTGCATAGTGCCATATACTCTGTGAAACAACCCAGTGTGGAAACCATTTTTCAACTAACATTTTGTTTCACTAAATTAGTTTTGTTTGAAAACCCAGGTGAGGAAGTATGAGGGAAGTACCATCTACTCAACTCTGTGAAACAACAGTGTGGTGATACCATCTTTCAACTACCATCGTATTTAACTAATTTAAAAGTGTTTGGGGGTGCCTGGGTGGCGCAGTCGGTTAAGCGTCCGACTTCAGCCAGGTCACGATCTCGCGGTCCGTGAGTTCGAGCCCCGCGTCGGGCTCTGGGCTGATGGCTCGGAGCCTGGAGCCTGTTTCCGATTCTGTGTCTCCCTCTCTCTCTGCCCCTCCCCTGTTCATGCTCTGTCTCTCTCTGTCCCAAAAATAAATAAAAAACGTTGGATAAAAGTGTTTGAAAACCCATGCAGGGCCTAGGAGGAAAGTGCCATATACTCAACTCTGTGAAACAACACTGTGGGATAACCATCTTTCAATTAACATCTTTTTTCTTTAAGTTAGAAGTGTGTGAAAACCAATGCTGGGAACTAGGTGGAAAGTGAAATATACTCGACTCTGAAAAAATACTGTGGAGAAACCATCTTTCAACTACCATCTTCTTTCACTAAGTTAAATGTGTTTGAAACCTTATGCGGGAATGATGTGGAAAGTGACCAACTGATCTTTAGAGTGAAAGCACCTTAACATCCAGGAAAGGAGAGAAGCTGGGTAACCATCATTACATATATCAGCCAGCCAAACCTCAAGTACTCACAGAAAGGCAAACTTTCCTTTGGTATATCAAAAAGCTGATTGCTCTTGGTTAGCACAGACCAGAGTCAGTGCTCATTGGTAATGTCCAGGCACTCACTATGTGAGTGACAGCCTCATTGCCCTTGCCTGGGACCCAAGACATATTTATCAATATACCAAGGGAATTGGAAAGGTTACACAAGGGCCAAAGTTTCAATTTCCCTTGAGCATGGGATAAACCTGAAAATGAATATCTAGCTGCATATTCCTCTTGTCCCCTAAGTGAGGATAGCTCCCTCCCAATATCTCTGACCCTGACTTCACATGAGAATTCCTTCTGGGTATCTTGAAATACCCTGGGCTTACCTTTGTCAACATAGTACTGAATGGCAATTTTTGAAGGACCCTGTGATGCAATGTATCCCAGAGTGACAAGAACTTGGCTAGAGTCCCTAGTTAAAAGTAGAGAAAATGTCTCTGAGACACTGTCCCTGAATTGACAAAAGGGAGAACTTACCTTGGAAAAGAGTAACAGGATGGAGAAAGACACACACAGGCCAAAGTTGTTTATTACAAAAGAGAATGTGCTATAGAAAAAAAGGAAGCAACTAGCACAATATCCTGGCTAGATATTTGTCTCAGGAGTAAGAATAATCTGTAAGATAAGACAAAAAGAAATCTTCATTGTGCCTTCAGAAAGATGTGGAAAGTTTTTGGCATTGGCCTTTTCCCCCTGTCCTTTCAGGAAGTAATGATTCATAGCAGGTTCTGGTTTGGGACAGATCCTCAAGTATTTGGAAAGTGGCTCTTGTGCATTACTCTTTGAATGGGCTGTTTCAGCCCATAGCAAGTCCTGAGGAATACTGCAAATGGGTGAGCTGTCTGCTCTACAGAATGAAGGCATCTGTAGCAGCCAGTAGTTGGAGTTCTGCTGTCTAACAATTATCATGCCAACTCCATCCTTTCAAGCACCAAGTCATCAGTGACAGGATGTCAATCAATCCTTTTGTATATCAGAAACTTATTGCTATCAGCAAGGGAGCAGAATGGGAGCTCTGCATCAATCCTGCTTATTCACTGAATTATTGACAGGCCCACTCTTCCTGGTGGGAACCAATATATAATTAGAAAAACAGTAAGGGATGGGGTGCCTGGGTGGCTCAGTCAGTTAAGTGGCTGACTCTTGATTTTGGCTCAGGTCATGATCTCACAGTCATGAGTTCAAGCCCTGCAACAGGCTTTGTAGTCACAGCGTGCAACCTGCTTCAGACCTTCTGTCTCCTTGTCTCTGTTTCTGTCTCTGTCTCTATCTATCTCTCTCTATTCAAAATAAATAAACATTAAAAAAAGAACAGCAACATAATGGGAATGGACATATGGATGGCCAAAGTTTTTCATTTCCTATGAAAGTGGGATCAAGCTGAGAATAAAAATGAATAGCATATTATATTGGAATTCATGGCTTTTTTTTTTCAGAATAAGACCACTTCTGCACTGAGGAAAGGGAAAAATATCACTGGTTCTAGCTGGGAACCCAGTCCAGAGGAAGCCTTCATCTGAAATTCAAATGAGAATGGAATAAAACTGAAAAGGTAACATAACTCATTGTTTCCTTGTTACAGAAGAAGGGCTGTGTTTCTCCCAACTCCTACGGGCCTGCCTACATGCAAACATTCTGTTCTGGGCACCTTCAAATGCCCTATGTTTCCTGATGTACACATAGTTCTACACACAATTGGTGAGAGGCACCATAACCCAATGTATTCCAGAGTCCAGAGAACTTGACCCAACTCCTCAGTTAAAATGAGTGTGGTCTTTGCAAATGGCACCATTTCTCTTATGGGGCTTGCTGAACAATTTTGACTTAGTTATTTGTTCTATATGCATTTTTTCCTCAGACCTAGCATTCAGACACATGTAGGGCCAATGCTGTGGCTAGAGTTATGGTTAGGGTGAGGACAATGGTAAAGATTTATCTGCTGGAAGTGTGAAGGCATAGACAGAGGGCTCAGTTGATGGTAAGTGACAGTGTGAGGGTCAGCCTTAGGGTCTGCTGCTGATGGGGTGGATTACATTTAGGTTTTCAGGGTACCATACTCCCTGGCTCCATCCTGATCTTTGCAACCGGCACCATTTCTTCTTGTGGGTCTGACTGAGCCATCTTGAGTCAGTCATTGGCCCAAATCCATTGTTTCCTTTGTCTTGTGATTTGGGCTTGGGTAGGGATGGAGCTATAATGAGGGATAGGTTTGGGGTCTGGGAGATAAGTGGGGGTCTATCCTCCAGCAGTGCGCAGCCCTCCCCAGAGAGCTCAGTTGAGGGGAAAAACTAAGGGTAAGGGTGAGGCTTAGTCTTTGGTCCCAGCAGCTAAGCTTATTCTGTGGCTTAGATTCAGGTTTTTGCACAAAATCTTACTTTCTAGCTCCAACCTCATGGCAAACAGCACAGGTTGCCACTTTGTCCCCAGAGGCATCAGCTGCAATCAGTCTTGTGTCCCAAATCCATTGTTTCCTGACACTTGAAAGGTGGGCCTGGGAGGACCACATCCATGAGAAGGGTTAGGGCTAAGGCCCAGGAAACAGTAGGGCTCTATCTGCCAGCAGGGCACAATGCCCTCTCAGGAGAGGTCATTTGAGGGTGAGGGTTAGTGTGAGTGTCCGCCAAAGTGTTAGGGTGCAAAGGCTGGGCTGATGTTGTGAGGTCTGGTTAGATTTTCAGTCCAGATCATTTTCTTTGGCTCCATCTCAGTCACAGCAAGGGGCATGGATTCCTTTGTGTTCCTGGCTGAATAATCTTGTGATGGTCATGTATCCTGAATCATTTTCTTCCTCAGACATAGAAATGGCACGAGGTTAGAATGAGTGCCAGTGTTAGAAGTGGGGTTTGGGCCCAGGAAATGGTAGGGGCCAATGTGCCAGCAGGGAGAAGCCCTACCCAGAGGACTGAATTGAGTTCGATGGTAAGGGTGAAAGTCAGGCTTAAGGTTTACATTCAGGGACTAGGCTGCAGGCATGGATTAGGGTTAGGGTTTTGCTCTGAATCTCACTGTCACACTTGATCCATTCATTTAAAACAGCATTGATTCCTGCTATGTACCTAGCTGAATAATCTTGCATAAGATCTCTGTCCCAAAATTGTTGTTTCCTCAGATCTGGAATCTGGAACCAGGTAGGGCCAGAGCCATGGCTAGGGTTAGGATTAGGGCCCATTAGATGATAGGAGACTATCCACCAGCAGTTCAGAACCCTCCCTAGAGGGCTAAGTTGAGGGCATGTTTGGGGGTGTGGGTCATACATAGGATTCAGTTCAGGGGCTATTGTGATAGTGGGGGGTAGGATAAAGTTTTCCCTCAGAAACAAAGGCTCTGGCTCCATCTTGATTTGGGAAATGGCCCTATTTTTTTTTTCTGTACTTGGGGCAGAGTAATCTGGCTTGAGTCATTTGCCCCATTTATTTTGCTATCTCTGATATGAGTTTTGGGCCTGTGTAAGGCCAGAGCGATGGCTAAGGTTAGGTTTAGGGACTGGGGGATGGTAGCAGCCTGTTGGCAGTAGTGTGGCTCACTCCCCAAAGGGCTGAGCTGAGGGCAAGTGTTATGGCGAGGGTGGGCTTATGTATCATGTTCACTACTAGGGTGATAATGAGGGTTAGTGTAGGTGTTTGCCCACAATCCTATGCACAAGTTCCATCCCTGTCGTTGCAAACAACAAAACTTCTATTCCATTCCTGGCTAAGTAATCTTGTGTTAGTCATGTTTTCCAAATTCCTTGTTTGGTCAGGCCTGGGATTCAGGCTTGGGTAGGAACAGAGTGATCATTAGGGTTAATCTTAGGGCCCAGCAGATAGTAATGTTTTAACCAGCTGCATAGTGGAATCCCCACAGAGGACTGAGTTGCAGGAAAAAGTCAGGATTTGCGACAGGCTTTGGTTTTAGGTGTCAGGCCTAGGCTGATTATGTGATGTAGGTTTAGGATTTAGCTCAGAATCCTACTCTTTGGCTGCACTTGGTCATTGCAAAAGGCACCATTTCCTTTTTCTACCTGGCCAAGTCATCTCACATTAGTCATGTGTCCCAAATCCATTGTTTCCTCAGAACTGGCATATAGCCTCTACTAGAGTCAGAGCCATGGTTTGGGTTAGGGTTAGTGCATGGAAAAAGCCTACTTGGAAGGCTCAGTTGAGAGAGTTTGTTAGTGTGAGGGTCAGCCTTAGGGTCAGGTTCTGCAGTGAAGAATACTCCATCCAGCATGGGTAACATTCAGAATACGAGGAGAGTTTCCCAGACTACCAAAAAACTAAACAGTGCACAATCACTAAGCCAGATCTTCAAGAAATATGAAAAGAGACACTTTCAGTGGAATGGAAAAGTGAAAAGTGTCAGTATAGTGGTATGAAACACAAAGCAATGAAATGAATTTGTCTTTAAATAAACCAGTTATGCAACTCACAAAAAAGGGTATAAAACATAATATGTGCCTCAAACGTGTGGAGGAAAGGAGAAAATTAGGGATACAGTTAAATGATGATCAACTTAATGCAGACAGCTATATATAGTAGAGGTTATATACACACAAAATGTTACCATATATCAAAAAGCTGTAATAAATGTGCAAAGAATTAAGATATAGGAATCCAAATATATCACTAAAGAAAATCAGCAAATCATGACAGAGAGAATGTCAAGAAAAGGATCAGAGAGTATCTTCATAAAAATTCACAAAACAAGTAATAAAATGACAATAGATATGTATCTATCAATAATTACTTTGAATGTAAAATGGCTAAATGATCCAATCGAAAACAAAGGGAAGCATAGTGGATTAAAAAAAAGAAAAGATCATCCACACGCTGCCTACAAGAGATCCATTTTATACCTGAAAACACCTGCAGATGAAAAGTGAGAAGATGGAATAGTCCTACAAATGATTGTCAGAAGAAGGCTGGAATAGTAATTCTTATATCAGATGAAATAGAGTTTAGGCAAAAAGTGTAACAAGAGGCAAAAAGGACACTATATTATAATGAAGGGGACAATCCAGCAAGAAGATAAAACAATTGTAAATATTTATGCACCCAAGTTGGAAACATCCAAACACATTAAACAGTTAATAACCAATGAAGAAACTAATAGACAATAATACAATACTAATAGGGGACTTTAACACCCCGCTTACAACAATGGACAGATTATCTAAACAGAAAATAAACAAGGAAACATGGCTTTGAGTAACACACTGGCCCAGATGAACTTAACAGATATATTCAGATATTTCCATTCTAAACATATTTACAAGTGCACATGTGACATTCTCAGAACACATCACATGTTAGGTCACAAAATATATCTCAAAAATTCAAAAATAATGAAGTCATTCCATGTACCTGTTGTGACCACAATGCTATGAAACGAAGTCAACCACAAGAAAAAATCTGGAAAGATGGCAAATACATGGAGGTTAAATAACATGCTACTAAACAATGAATGTGTCAGTCATGAGAGAAAAGAAAGAAGAAGAAGAAGAAATTTCTAAGGTGCATGAAAAAATCCAAAATCTATAAAAGACCAAAAGCCTATAATCCAGTGAAGAAATGAGCAAAAGACATGAAGGGACACTTGTCCAAAGAAGACATCTACATGGCTGACAGACACGTGAAATGATGCTCAACACCACTCATCATTAGGGAAATACAAACCAAAACCACAATGAGATACAACCTCACACCTGTCACATTGCCTAAAATTAACAACTCAGGCAACAATAGATGATGGCACAGATGTGGAGAAAGGGGAACTCTTTTTGCACAGCTGTTGGGAATGCAAACTGGTGCAGCCACTCTGGAGAATAGTATGGAATTTCCTAAAAAAAAAATTAGAAATAGAACTGCTCTATGACCCAACAATTGCAATAGTAAGTATTTATCTAAAGGATACAAAATGCTAATTCGAAGGGGCACATGTACCCCAGTATTTATAGCAGCACTATTGACAATTGCCAAAGTATAGAAAAAGCCCAAGTGTCCATAGACTGGTAAATGGATAAAGAAGACGTGGTATATATCTGCAATGGAATATTACTCGGTGATCAAAAAGAATGTAATATTGCCATTTGCAATGTGTATGGGACTAGAGTGTATTATGCTAAGTGAAAGTAGCCAGTCAGAGAAAGACAAATATCATATGATTTCACTCCTGTGTGGAATTTAAGAGCCATAACAGATGAACCTAGGGGAAGGGAAGGAAGAAGAAGATAAAAAAAAAAGGATACAAAACATTAGAGTCTCTTAAATACATAGAACAAAGTAAGGGTTGCTGGTGGAGTGTTCAGTGGAGGGGATGGGCTAACTAGGTGATGGGTGTTAAGTAGGGCTCTTGTTGGGTTGAGCACTGAGTGTTACACGTCAGTGATGAATACTAAATTCTATTCTTGAAATCATTATTATACTATTATGTTAACTAACTTGGATTAAACTTTTAAAAATGTTCATTGAAAACAATGAGAATGAAAAAATAATGGTCCAAAACTGCTGGATGCAGCAAACCAATTCTAAAAGGGAAGTTATAACAAAACACACCTACCTCAAGATTCAAGAGAAATATCAAATAAACAACCTAATCTTGCGCCTAAAGAAGCTAGAAAAAGAACAAACAAACTTAGAATCAGTAGAAGAAAAGGAATAATTAAGATTGGAGTAGATATAAATGTTATAGAAACCTACAAATGAAATAAAGCAAGAATAAAAGAAAGAAAGAAAGAAAAACAATAGAAAGGATCAATGAAATCAGAACCTGGGTCTTTTAAACAACCAATAAAATTGATAAACCTCTAGCCAGACTCCTCATGGAAGAAAAAAAGAAAGAAAGAAAGAAGAAAGAAAGGCATAAAATACATAAAATCATGAAGTGGAATCACAGTGTATATTTGGTTATTTCATTGGGTAAACTTTTTTTTTCCGTTTTAACTGGTAACCCCCCTCCATATCTATAAATATACATTTATATTTGTTTTCATTTTTTTACTCATCATATGGAATAAGCTTCACCTGCTGACAGTGCCCTCACAATTACACAGAAACGAGAACAAGTAACTGTAGAAGGAGGAATGCTCTCTATTATTTTCCTTAAAAAAAAAAAAGCATAACAGAATGGCTTCACCAGTTTGCATTCTGACTAGCATTACAAGAGTGTTTCCATTTATCCATATCCTCACAAACAACTGTTATTTCTCGTTTTGTTAATTTTAGCCACTCTGAGGGGTGTGAGGTGGTATTTCATCATGGTCTTATAGAGTGATGTTGAACATTTTTCATGTGTCGGTTATCCATATGGAAGTCTTCTTAGGAAAAGTGTCTATGTATGTCTTCTTCCCATTTCATAACTGGGCTGTTTGGTTTGTGGGTGTTGATTTTGATAAGTTGTTTCTAGATTTTGGACACTAACCCTTGATCGCATATGTCGCTTGCAAATATCTTTTTCCATTCCATTGGCTGCTTTTAGTTTTAGTTCATTCTGTTCATTCTGTTTCCATTCCATTGGCTGCTTTTAGTTTTAGTTCCTTTTAGTTTCCTTCATTCTGCAGAAGCTTTTTATTTTGGTGAGAATATTACTCAGCCATCAGAAGGAATGTAATCTTGCCACTTGCAACTATGTGGATGGAACTAGAATGCCTCATGCTAAGCAAAATCAGTCAATTTGAGAAAGACAAATACACTATTTCACTCGTATGCATAATTTAAAGTATGGGAAAGTGAGGAAGAGAAGAAAGGAAAACCCTTAATAATAGACAACAAAGTGAGGGTTGATGGAGGGAGATAGGGGAGAGATGGGCTAGATGACTGATGGTCATTAAGGAGGGCACTTGCTATGATGAGCCCTGGATGTTGTATGTAAGTGATGAATCACTGAATATTACTTCTGAAACCAATATGTTAACTAACTACAATTTAAATTAAAAACAGGAAAAAAATCTTAACAGCCCGTTCACTTGATCATGGTCCATTAAAGGGTTTTAAGGGTGTGAGATTCTGTATGACACCACCATTGTAAATGACTGTATCATGTCCTGCTGCAGAGGAAACAGATCCTTTCCATCTGAGAAGGAGTTGTCCCATTCTGGGCTCTTAGAGTCAAAGCAGAGATGACATATGCCTATATGAATTCTTTGTGCAAACCTCTAATCACTGTCTTTGGTTTCTGGAATCAGACCACTCTCACCGGAATCAAAGTTGATGGCAGCTGAAATCATGGCAGCAATCACCCTCCAGTAAAAGAGTTGAGGCCCCTCTCACTACTGAAAAATGAGTGCCCTTATCTCTAATGCACAACAAGGGCTCTCATGTCGGGAGTTTGGTGAAATACTTTGGCTGGTCTGGTGGATGAGAAATTCCACCAATTCCATTGTCCTATTTTCACTTTTCTAATGATGAGTGAGGCTTGACATTCGTCACTTACATCCATTTCCAAAATGTAGCCACTGTTCTCAGTTCTGGGGTGAGCCTGCTCAACACACTCTCCTCGACATCCCCATGGGATGCAGACTGTGATACATGTTAAGCCAGGAAACTTCACTCCTTGTGAAACCTCTAAGCTGTTAGTTACTGGCTTCTAACAAACATAACACAGTCGGAGTGATGGGGGTTCATTTTCAAGAATTCATGACACAAATTCTGTCACTTTCTTCATACTTGCTTTGTTCTGTGTTTGTTCCATCTCTCTCTATGACTCTCTACTCCTCTCTCCATCTCTCTATCCTTCCCTTCTCTCTCTCTCTTTCCCTATGATCTCCATCCTCATGTCCTCCCTCTGTCTCTCCTGTACCCCTGGACATGGGGAATCAAGTACTTAATATAGACTACCATATGAGAATCCTATACAAGAGAAAAACAAACAAGTTCCCAGGTCAAAAGATTGAAATAGTCTCTAAGTTCAAAATGAATTCTGACATTTCTATGTGAGTGACCTTGGGAGTAAAGTATTATCCTGTTGAGTCTCATTTGAAACCACAGTCCTGGCTTCATAAAGACTTTGAGACAGTGTCACACACCTATGCTGTGCCTGGATTCCTCTCCCACAAAATTATGAGCAATTAAATATTTGTAGTTTCAAGATTCAAGGTATTTGGGTAATGCTGTCAGAGAGGAATGGATAACTAACAGTCTACTAGACCCCAGAATCTGGTCTATGCTCTGCTTCCTCCCAGCCTCTCAGGATCCCACAGCCACATTTTCCACCTTTATCACGTTTTCTGGGCCAACTCAATTATGTATCCTACTCTCTACACCACCAACAATCTTCTTTCAGATGCACTTCATACATTTGCAGTATGTTTCCCTCTTATCATTCAGGCTCCAGCAAATGTCACCTCAGTGAAGCCTCTCATACACTCCAGTGACTCACCAGCCTGTCCTCACAGCACACTCATGATTTTCACTATTACAGTTCTTGCCTTTTTTTCCCACATATTCTGTCTTTCATACTTTGGTTCATCTCCACTCCAGACTGACGACCTGGCAGGCAGGGACTACTTTATCATTGCAAGCCTTGCACTTAGACCCACCAGATCCTCTAGCCCAAGGTGAGTACTTGGAGCAGTTACAGAAGGAACAAAGACAAGGACCGTGGAACACTCCATCTAGATTTTGACCAGCTTATTCTGTGGAGGTAACTGCAATAGGGGATACATGTTATACCTGAGGCAGGGGAAATCCAGAATAACCTCTGCATGACCTTTCCCTGGTTCAGTTTCTCCAGCAAAACTCAGTGGGTATCACTAAAACAGGAGATTACCTGTTCTCTGGTGTCCAGCACTAGCACTGGAACTAGAGGCAGAAAAGCCACCAAATAATATCAGCATCTTTACACGGCTGACATGAAGGCAATGGCCCTTTAAGGTCCCATGTTATAGCTCAGGACCTACAGGCCCCAGGGATGTGCAAGGGATATCAGGATTCTGCCAGTCCCCTTTCTGTCTCCATCCCCAGTTTATCCTCTTTATTCATGAGGCATCCTCATGTCAGCCAATAAAATGACTCCCCTATTACAAAATGATGACCCTGGGCATCCAATAAGGTCTTGTATTGTACTTGGACTCTAGACTCAGTGTACCATGCTGTGACTTGTTTTTCTCTACCCCAATTCCTCACCAACCCAAGTCCCCAAGTCTCTCTAGGCTCTGAAAGGCTTCCAACAACTATAAGCATTGCTCTAATATATCAGAACACAGTGAGGCATTGATGGAGAGCCAGGGCCAATTGACACTTTATGATTATATTGAACTATGGAGAAACCCTTTGGTAACACAGCACTATACAGAAGAAAACTGAAGCCTTTCCTTATGTAGCTATTGTCTCAACAAAAGGGAGTTAGCTCATCATAATTCCAGGAGCGCACAGAGTTGGGCTGCAGGACCCTAGTCCTTTCCTCTGGAGTTTGAGCCAAGGGTGGCCCTGGGTCCAGAAGAAACCTATGAACTTCAGGAATCCCTTGCTCATCTTTGGACCTTTGAGCATGCAGCTATGAAAATGGATGTTACTGCCCCATGGTAGAGCTCTCTCAAACCTCTTTCTTCTTTCTCACTTGTCACTTCCCCAGTGTCCACTCTTTCTTGAACACACCTTCAGTATGTGTGTGCCAGTGCACATGTGGGGATTTGGATTATAAAATGACCCTACATGGAGAGCAAGTGGGCATGATTCCTCCCAGAATATTAAAGTCTCTAATTTCTAAAGCAAACATGATGGGAGGCGTTTGAGCCATGGCCTAAAAAGGCAGAGCCCAGCTTTATCCTCTGGACTCTTCCCACCTCCTGTGATCTGGGCCAGTCCTTTCTCTTGATCACATCAGTCAAACCATTGTGCAGTAAGAGATTGGATACATAACTACAAACGCCAGTTCTCAAGTGGATGTGATGTCAGGCTCCATTAACACTGGATGGGGTGTCATGTGGGGAGTACTCAGCCACATGTGTATACTTTATAGAGTACCGCTTTACTTTAGACGGGCATAAAACCCTGCATAAAACAGACAAATGTTTGGAGCCAATGAAGAAAAATCATGTCTGTGTCCACCACCAGATACGCGGGACATCGCTAACTCTACAGCGCATGACTCTGCTCCCTACCTTATGAGTAATGGTAATGCAACAAAGACTCTACTCAAGAGGTAGGTCTGAAGCAACCACCCCACCCCACTGCCACCTACTCTTCCCAGAATAGAGGACATAGATGTCAACCAGGCAGAAGCACTATATCTCAGAATCATACAATTTGCTTCCACACTTTCCTCAGCTGCTAGGCATACATAGATCTGTCCTTCAGAAGGACATAGATCCTTTCCAAAATCACACAGTGCTCCAATGGTGACATTCTTGCTTTGCTTAGGGTTATATTTAGGCACCTGTAGTAGACGTCCAAGAAAAAGTGGCACAAACAGGATACAGATGTGTCTCTTCTTTTTCATTTAAACACAGTCTGGATGTGCTTAGTGTATCCCTGATCATGGGCTGCCCACCATGGGACATGCCATGTCATTGACCTCCCTGCTTTAGCGCCTTAGTATATGATTTCCTTTTTTAAAACTTACAAAAGCAGAATCTATATGTCATGCATTACAGTGTGGATAGAACACCAAGTCATTTACATAAAAATTAATTGGTCCTGAAATAAATTTCTTTAATTATAAAATAAATGCAGATAAACTAGAACTGGTATGCTGAGATATATTTTATTTTTGATCAAGTAATTAAAATGTTTTATAGAGGCGCCTGGGTGGCTCAGTTGGATAGGTGTCCGACTCGGCTCAGGTCATGATCTCATGGTTCGTGAGTTTGAGCCCCGCATTGGGCTCTGTACTGACAGCTCAGAGCCTGTAGCCTGCATTGGATTCTGTGTCTCCCTCTCTCTCTTCCCTTCCCCACTAATGCTCTGTGTCTCTCTGTCTCTCTTGTTTTAAATTTAATTTTATTCTTTTAATTTACATCCAAATTAGTTAGCATACAGTCAAACAATGATTTCAGGAGATTTTTAATACCCCTTATCCATTAGCCCAGACCCCTCCCACAACCCCTCCAGTAACCCCCTGTTTGTTCTCCGTATTTAAGAGTCTCATGTTTTTCCCCTCCCTGTTTTTATATTATTTTTGCTTCCCTTGCCTTCTGTTCATCTGCTCTGTGTCTTAAAGTCCTCATGAGTGAAGTCATATGATATTTGTCTTTCTCTGACTCACTAATTTCCCTTAGCATAATACCCTATAGTTCCATCCATGTAGTTGCAAATGGCAAGATTTCATTCATTTTGATTGCTGAGTAATACTCCATTATATATATATATACACACACACACACACACACACACACACATACCACATCTTCTTTATCCATTTATCCATGGATGAACATTTGGGCTCGTTCCATACTTTGGCTATTATTGATAGTGCTGCTATAAACCTGGGGATGCGTCTGTCCCTTTGAAACAGCATACTGATATCCCTTGGATAAATACCTAGTAGTGCAATTGCTGGGTTGTAGGGAAGTTTTATTTTTAATTTTTTGAGGAACCTCCATACTGTTTTCCAGAATTGATGCACCAGTTTGCATTCCCACCATCATTGTAAAAGAGATCCTCTCTCTCTACATCCTTGCCATCATCTGTTGTTGCCTGAGTTATTAATGTTAGCCATTCTGACATGTGTGGGGTGGTTTTGACTTGTATTTCCCTGATGATGAGTGATGTAGAGCATTTTTTCATGTGTTGGTTTGCCATCTGGATGTCTTCTTTGGAGAAGTGTATATTCGTGTCTTTTGCCCATTTGTTCACTGGATTATTTGTTTTTTGGGTGTTGACTTTCATAAGTTCTTTATAGATTTTGGATGCTAACACTTTATATGATGTGTCATTTGCAAATTTCTTCTTCCATTCCGTCAGTTGCCTTTTACTTTTGCTGATTGTTTCCTTCACTGTGCAGAAGCTTTTTATTTTGATGAGGTCCCAATAGTTCATTTTTGCTTTTAATTCCCTTGCCTTTGGAGATGCATCAAGTAATAAATTGCTGTGGCTGAGGTCAGAGAGGTTTTTTCCTGCTTTCTCCTCTAGGGTTCTGATGGTTTCCTGTCTCACATTCAGGTCCTTCATCCATTTTGAGTTTATTTTTGTGTATGGTGTAAGAAAGTTGTTCAGGTTCATTTTTCTGCATGTCACTGTTCAGTTTTCCCCGCACCACTTGCTGAGGAGACTGTCTTTGTTCCAATGGAACAATGGTTTGCTTTCTCAAAGATTAGTTGGCCATATGTTTGTGGGTTAATTTCTGGGTTCTCTAATGTGTTCCATTTATATGAATGTCTGTTTTTGTGCCAGTACCATACCGTCTTAATGATTACAGCTTTGTAATACATCTTGCTGTCCGGGATTGTGATGCCTCCTGCTTTGGTTTTCTTTTTCAAGATTGCTTTGGATATCTGGGGTATTTTCTGGTTCATACAAATTTCAGGAATGTTTGTTCTAGCTCTGTGAAGAATGCTGGTGTAGATTACTTTGGGTAGTATTGACATTTTAACAATATTTGTTCTTCCTATCCAGTAGCATGGACTATTTTTCCATTTCTTCTTCAATTTCTTTTATAAGCTTTCTATAGTTTTCAGTGTATAAATTTTTCACCCCTTTGGTTAGATTTATTCCTAGATGGTATTTGGTTCAATGTAAGTGGGATAGATTCCTTGATTTCTCTGTTTCTTCATTGTTGATGTATAGGAATGCAACTGATTTCTGTGCATTGATTTTATATCTTGCAACATTGCTGAATTCATGAATCAGTTCTACAAGTTTTTTGGTGGAATCTTTTGGGTTTTCCATATAGAGTATCATGTCATCTGCAAAGAGGAAATGTTTGACCTCCTCCTGGACGACGTGGTTGCCTTTTATTTCTTTGTTTTGTCTGATTGCTGAAGCTCAGTGCTCCAATGCTATGTTGAATAACATTGGTGAGAGTGTACATCCGTGTCTTGTTCCTATCCTTAGGGGAAAAGCTCTCAGTTTTTCCCCATTGAGGATGATATTAGCATTGGGTCATTCATATTCCTTCTATCCCTACTGTCTTGAGGGTTTTTATCAAGAAACGATGCCGTATTTTGTCAAATTCTTTCTCTGCATCTATGGAGAAGATCATATGGTTCTTGTCCTTTTATTGATGTGATGAATCACATTGATTGTTTTGCGGATATTTAACCAACCCTGAATCCTAGGTATAAATCCCACTTGGTCGCGGTGAATAATTTTTTTTAATGTATTGTTGGATCTGGTTGGCTAACATCTTCTTGAGGATTTTTGCATCCATGTTCATCAGGGAAATTGGTCTATAGTTCTCCTTTTTAGTGGGGTCTCTGTCTGGTTTTGGAATCAAGGTAATGCTACCTTCATAGAAAGAGTTTGGGAGTTTTCCTTCCATTTCTATTTTTTTGGAACAGCTTCAAGAGAATAGGTGTTAACACTTCCTTAAATGTTTTCTAGAATTCCCCTGGAAAGCCATCTGGCCCTGGACTCTTGTTTTTGGGAGATTTTTGATTACTAATTCAATTTATTTACTGGTTATTGTTCTTTCCTAATTTTCTATTTCTTCCTGTTTCAGTTTTGGTAGTGTATATGTTTCTAGGAATTTGTCCATTTCTTCTAGTTTGCCCATTGGATTGGCATGTAATTGCTCATAATATTATCTTATTATTGTTTTTATTTCTGATGTGTTTGTTGTGATCTCTCCTCTTTCATTCTAGATTTTACTTACTTGGGTCCTTTCCTTTTTCTTTTTGATCAAACTAGCTATTGGTTATCAATTTGGTTAATTCTTTCAGAAAACCATCTTCTGGCTTCATTGATCTGTTCCACTGTTCGTTCATTTGTTTGTTTGTTTTGGTTTCTATAGCATTAATTTCTGTTCTAATCTTTATTTCCTGTGTTCTTCTGGTTTGGGGTTTTATTTGCTGTTCTTTTTCCAGCTCTTTAAGGTGTAAGGTTAGGTTGTGTGTCTGAGACATTTCTTCCTTCTTTAGGAAGGCCTGGATTGCTATACACTTTCCTCCTATGACAACTTGCTGTGTCTCAGAGGTGTGTGTGTGTGTGGGGGGGGTGTTATCATTTTCTTTGGCTTCCATGTATTTTTAATGTCCTCTTTAACTTCTTGGTTAGTCCATTCATTCTTTAGTAGGATGTTCTTTAGTCTCCATGTATTTGTTATCTTTCCAAATTCTTTCTTCTGTTTGATTTCAAGTTTCATAGCGTTGTGGTCTGAAAGTATGCATGGTATGATCTCGGTCTTTTTGTACTTGTTGAGGGCTGATTTGTGTCCCACTATGTGGTCTATTGTGGAGAATGTTCCATGTGCTCTGGAGAAGAATGTATATTCTGCTGCTTTAGGATGAAATGTTCTGAATATATCTGTTAAGTCCATCTAGTCCAGTGTGTCATTCAAAACCATTGTTTCCTTCTTGATTTTTTGATTAGATGATCTGTCCATTGTTGTAAGTGGGGTGTTGAAGTCCCCTACTATTATGGTATTACTATTGATGAGTTTCTTTATGTTTGTGATTCATTGATTTATATATTTGGGTGCTTTCACATTTGGCACATAAATTCTTACAATTGTTAGATCTTCTTCGTGAATAGACCCCTTAATTATGATATAATGCCCTTCTTCATCTCTTGTTACAGTCTTTATTTTAAAGTCTAAATTGCCTAATATAAGTATGGCTACTCCAGCTTTCTTTTGTTGACTATTAGCATGATAAATGGTTCTCAATTCCCTTACTTTCAATCTGAAGGTGTCTTTAGGTCTAAAGTGTGTTTCTTGCAAATAGCATATAGACGGATCTTGTTTTCTTATCCATTCCTTTACCCTATGTCTTTTGATTGGAACATTTTGTCCATTGACGTTTAGAGTGAGTACTGAAAGATATAAATTTATTGCCATTATGTTACTTGTAGAATTGGAGTTTCTGGTGGTGTTCCCTGGTCCTTTCTAGTCTTTGTTGCTTTTGGTATTCATTCATTCATTCATTCATCTTCTCTCCCCTCAGAGTGTCCCCCTTAAAATTTCTTGCAGGGCTGGTTTAGTGGTCACAAACTCCTTTAATTTTTGTTTGTCTGGGAAACTTTTTATCTCTCCTTCTCTTTTGAATGACAGCCTTGCTGGATAAAGAAATCTTGGCTTCACATTTTTCTGATTCAGCTCATTGAATATATCCTACCACTTCTTTCTGGCCTGCCATGTTTCTGTGGATAGATCTGCTGCAAACCTGATCTGCCTTCCCTTATACGTTAAGAACATTTTTCCTTTGCTGCTTTCATGATTCTTTCCTTGCCTGAGTATTTTGTGAATTTGACTATGATATGTCTTGTTGATATTCGGTTTTTGTTGAATCTACTGGGAGTTCTCTGTTATTCCTTGATTTTGATGTCTGTGTCTTTCCCCAGGTTAGGAAAGTTTTTCACTATGATTTGTTCACATAACTTTTACCCCTATTTCTCTCTCTTCATCTTCTGGGACCCCTATGCATCTGATATTTTTCCTTTTTAACAAGTCATTGATTTCTCTAATTCTTAAACCGTGCTCTTTTGCCTTAGCTTCCCTTTTTTTTCTGCTTAATTATTCTCCATAAGTTTGTCCTCTATATTGCTGATTCTCTGCTCTGCTTCATCCATCTTTGCCGCCGTGGCATCCATTAGAGATGGCTGCTCAGTTATAACATTTTTTTAAAATTTCATCCGACTAACTTTTACTCCTTTTATCTCCGCAGAAAGGGAATCTAATCTATTTTCGACTCCAGCTAGTATTCTTATTACAGTCATTCTAAATTCTGGTTCAGACATCTTGTTTGTATCTGTGTTGGTTAAGTCCCTAGATGTCCTTTCTTTTGGGGTGAATTCCTTTGTTTTGTCATTTTGAAGGAAGAAAATGAATTAATGAGGTAAACAAATAAAATTTAAAAAATTAAAATTAAAAAAATTAAAATTAAAAAATTAAAAACAGCACACACGCACACACACACACACAAATCAAATAAATGATGCTATATCCTAGATGTGTTTTGGTCTAGGTGTAGAAACAGGCTTGATAGATTAGAGAAAAAAGGGGAAAGAAAGAAAAAAGGAAATCATTTGAAGATTTGAAAAAATGAATACACTGAAGTAAAATAAAATGAAATCATGGAAGTAAAATACAATTTTTAAAAATTAACACAAAAGTAGAAAGTATAGTTGAAAAAATTAAAAAAAAACGTTTTTAATAAAAATTGAAAACAATTTTTTCTCTTTCTGTATTCAAGAAAAATAAAAGAAATGAAAAAGAGAAAAAAGAGAGCATTTAATAGATGGTCTGGTGAAAAGACTGAAATACGATTGAAATTACTTCGTTTTCATCTAGATGTCAAAGTATGAAGCACTTTATAATCCATTAACTAAATAGGCAAAGAGAGGTGTGTTCCTAAAGAGCGTGGTTAGCTCAGTTGGGCGGGGCTTAGTGTAATGGCTCCTTTCTGCACTAGATGGTGCTGCTTAGTTTACTGGGTTGGATTGTTGTGGTGCTTGTAGGTGCATATGCGTATGTGCATGCGTGGGAGTGGTGTAAATGGTGTCACCAAGCTATCCAGTCTCTAGTATCAGAACTCTGTTCTCCCTGATCAACCATTGAGCACCTATCCTTTGTCTTCAGCTTCCGTACACTCCCCGCTTTTACACTGTCCATGGTCAAGCCCCAGGCAGAGCCACCCTCCTGAGTTTTATCTCAGATGTGGCTGTTTTTCCAAACCCCTCAATTCTGAGAGACTTCAGCTTTGACCCATTCTGCCCCTCTGCAGGAAGTTCTCACCGAGCAATGCTCGGGTGCCAGCCACACCTAAGAATGTTTGTGGGACTGTGCTGCTGCCGATGCCCAGGGACTGTAGCGGGGATCCAGCCCACCCAAGAAAAAGTTAGTGTGATCATGTAGTAGCTGTGTTTCAGTGATTATGGAAAATCACAGCACACATCCAGCACCAGGCTTCACCCTTAATGACCTTGTTCCAGCACCAGCAAATGTGGTTGTTCTCTTGGGTCTACTGGGGCCTTTGCCTTTGGGGGATCCACACAACCTCTACCAGGTGTCCTCCCAGCAAGGGAACCGCCTCTCCCCATGTGGCCTGAACACCCCCAGACTTCACTCTGATCCTGGGGATTCACTCTTCTCACCAGAGCACCATGAGGTATCGAGCTGTGGCTTTCAGACTCTGTGTTCCCCCTTTTTATAGAGTCTTAATGGAATGTAAACCCTCTCCTTTCTCCTTTCTCCCTTTTTACTTCAGTGTCTGCACTGTCAAGGGGGCCCTCTTAAGGACTAGACATCAGAGCCTTGTTATCAAGAACCCTTCCCTCTTTCCTTAGGAGCCAATGACTTCTGGCTTGGTCTATCCCTCCCACTTTTCCCATCAGTTGATGGAGGCAATTGTGTTTTAGCTGTAGCTATTGAGTTCTGAAAGCTCTTGCTCAGGAATCTGAAACAAGGACATCGTTCCCTAATTCTGGCAAGGACTCTTCCAAGGCTGACCCCTCCTGGTTCGTAATGACCATGTGCAAACTGTGTGCTTTTCAGAATGAAGATAACTCGGTCATCCAGGTCAGTGAGGCAAGCTGGCTTCCTTCACCCTCCATAGCACAGCAGGCCAAGCACCAAGCACCCAAGAACTCAAGGCCTTCTTTCTTTGGTAGAGCAGAGCTTTATAGCTCTAACTAAGCACAGGAGCAGAGTAGGGTTTTTGGTCTAACCAGCATTGCCAGCTGAGTGACTGATGACTCCATTGATCGTAAGGGAGAAAAAAATACATTGTCAGAAACAGCAAGGGGAAGGAATTGGGAATCAGGTGGACCAAAGCTCAAAATTTCTAGTGGGAATGGGGATACACTTGGAAAGAAGATGACTTGCTTCATTTGCCCTCGACCCAGAAGGAGGCCACCTCCCTGCCCAAATTTCTGGCCCAGGCTCCTCACCAAGCATCTTCTGCTGGGCCCCTTCAAATACCCTGGGCCTCGGTGTGGCCACATACTTCTGAAACCCAGTGAATTAATGAAGAAGGAACCATATGGGAAACTCTCTCCCCAAGTCACAATGGCTGGACCAGACTCCCAGGTGGAAAGCAGAGGATAGACTATTGGGACACTGATTCTGAATGAATTGCAGGAAGATCCTTGTTTCTACAAAAGAGGAAAGATGTGTCAAGGTG
Source organism: Acinonyx jubatus (assembly GCF_027475565.1). Lineage (NCBI taxonomy): Eukaryota > Metazoa > Chordata > Mammalia > Carnivora > Felidae > Acinonyx > Acinonyx jubatus. The sequence goes on from NC_069389.1 coordinate 50,442,160, forward strand.
GATGAGGAGGGCCAGAGATCTTCAGAGCTTGGAAGGGGAATCCTATAGAGAAGGGATTGCCCAGCACCTTCTGCTGGGATCCTGACTATAAGAAACACCACAGGGCTTAGGCAGAAGCACCCTCTAGGGTCTCCTTCTGTCAGAACTAGGCCTGTCTTCATCCTTCAGAAGGACCTAGAGAGCCCTGGGACTTGATCTGCTTTTTTTTTTCTTTTTGCTTTACCATCATTGAATGGAGTGGGAAGAGACAGTACTGAGGCTGGGAGGTGACCCCAGCTGTGGCTCCAAAGTGTGGAGAGAGACATTGTTGCCCTCTTCCTGTAAAGGGCTCTTTCTATGCTGATGAGACTCTGGAGCATACTGCTCCTGTGTGAACTGTATGCTTTTCAGAAGGAAGGAACTTCAATAAGGCAGAGCAAAGAGGCAACCTGGCTCCACTTTCCCCACCCTTGCTACAGTCAACCTCCAAGCTCAGGAGTATGAGGGGTATTCTTTGGGATATACGATGCTCATGTTTGTGACTAAGCATGGGACTGAGTGGGAACCTAACACCCATCCCTGCGTGCCTGCTGAGTGAGCCTCCAAGGATTCTAAGGGTTAATGAAGAAGCAGTCAGAAACACAGACAGGGAGAGGGAATCACAGCAGCCAAGACAAAAGTGCTTTCAATATTTCCATCAAATTGGAATGCAATCAATGTGGAATGAAGATGTTTATCTCCATTTCCCCTAGGCCCAGCAAGGGATCCAGCTCCCCACTATTACTTCTGGCCTAGCATCCCCATACACTGCTCTTGGCTGGACCCCTTCAGATGCCCTAGTGCTTGGGATGTCCACGTAGTCTGAAACCAAAGGGCTCCACCTGCACCAAATTCACAAGGGCTGGACCTTTTCAACTTCTGCAGTTGGATATAGTACTCTGAAAGACTGAGTTTTTATGGACCAAGATGAACTTTGGATGATAAAGCAATGTCATGAAAGTGAATACACCAAAGACCAGAGTTCTTCATGTTTAGAATAAACTGACAAGCACATTGTATTCACAAGCTGGCTTAGTCAGGAATCAAATGAATCTTTTTGGGTCTTTGGCAGCAAGAATGTTCCACAAGGTGCCCGTTGGGTCCTTGTAATCAAGAAGCCTTCATTCTCCATGAAGAAATAGAGGGGAACTTTGAATTTTGGTGTGTCTCTGCTTATCATATTGGTAGAAAGAGGTAGCAGTCGCTCTGAGATATGAGTATGTTCTTCCATTTGATGATGAAGATGTGGGAATGAGGCTTTGGTGCACTATTTATTCGAAATATTTTTTTTAATCATTGTTCAGGTCGTGGAGCATCCTGCACATTCACAGACTATTCTTTCAAATGAGGGTAGCTCCATACATTAGGGGTGGGGAACCATGTGGCTACACTTTTCCACATTGTAGCTTGCCAGCATGAGGGGCTCAGGTACAGGAGGCTACCTGTCCTCTGGGATATCCAACTCTGTGAGCCCTGCACTGGCTCAGGAAAGGCTTGGAAACCCACCTCAAAACCACAATTTTCAGTTGGTGTAGGGGACAGACACAGGGTCTCCATGTGTGAACTGAGATCAAGGTAAGAAAGCAGCAGTTGGAGAGGACTGACTACAAAGTAAGTGAAAGATGTGCCTTCAAATGGGCATGGGAAATACTGAGGAAAGAGACCCCGAACTTCCCTTCCCATGTCCCACACACAAGGCGGGATCCACTGCCAAACTCTGCCTTAGCCTACCCAAAAGCATTTTCCCTGGGCACCCTCACAAACTCTGGGCCATATCATTCTGAAACCAAATTGAGAAGAGCCCGATGCAATACCTCTATCACCATCACAAACTCACTACCGAACCCCCAAGCTGAAAAGAAGCATTTACTCTGAAACACTGTCTAGGAATACTTTCCATGCAAAGTCTCTATGATAAAAAGGGCTAAGGGGTAGAAATGGAGACACACACTACCAGAGGTCTTCAACACACATGAGATTTGGAGAAAGTTGAGAATGAAGTACCTAGCGCAGTCTCCTACCAACCAGGTTGTATCCAGAATAATAAAGGCCTGTGGGCTTAGGCCAAGGGAGCCCTATGAAGGATTACACCTGAGAACCCTGTCATAAAGCCTGCCTTCTTTCTTGAGGAACCAGTGATTTCTGGCTTAGTCTATCCCTTCCACTTTTCCCATCAGTTGAGGGATGCAGCAGTGTTTGACCTCGAGATATTGGGTTCTGATGGCTCTTGATCAGGAAACTGCAACAAAGTCTTGGTTCCCTAATTCCTGGCAGTGACTCTTCCAATGCTGATCCCCTCCTGGTTCATACCGCCCGTGTGCAAACTGCATCTCAGAATTAAGACAACTCATTCATCCAGGTCAGTGAGGCAAGCTAGCTCCTTTTCACCCTCCATAGCATAGAAAGCCAAGCACCAAGCACCCTTTATTTTGGTAGAGCAAAGCCTAATAGCTCTCACTGAGACAGGAACAGAGTGGGCATTTGCTAGTTGAGTGATTGATGGTTCCATTGTTCCTAAGGGTGGATGAAGAGGCAGTCAGAGACACAGAAAGGGAGAAGGAATGGCTGCAGCCAGTACTAAAGTGTGTTCAATTTTCCATCCAGGAAAATCCACAGGGAATGTTATCAATGTGGAACGGATATATTTATCTTCATAGGCCCAGAAAGGGTGTCAGCTCCTTTCTTATATGTCTGCCCCAACCTCCACAGAAGCAGCTCTCAACTGGAACCCTTCCAGTGCCCCAGGGCTCTGGATGTCCATGTTGTCCTGAAACCAAAATGGTAGGGCCCCTTTGGCTTCACCTGTCCTGCAGTCACAATGGCTGGCCCACATTGGACATGTGCAAGCTGTAGGTGGTACCCTGAAGGACTGAGCTTCTATGGGCTGCAATTCACATGATGATAATAAAGCAATGTTGTAAATCTTGGTACACTGAGGGCAAGAATAACTCATGAAGGATGAGAATTGGATCGTGTTTAGAAGAACCTGACTAACACAATGTATTCACAAGCTTCCTTGCTCAGGAACATTTTCTGGACTTTGGCTCCAGGAGTGCTGCAAAGGATGTCCTTTGGAGCCCTGTGAGCAAGAAACCCACATTCTACCTTAGGAAACAGAGGGGAACTTTGGCTTCTGATTTGCTTCTGGCCTTCGTATTAGCATGTAGGGGCAGCAGTCGTTCTGATATGAAGAATATTCTTCCATCTGATGATCAAGAGGTGAGAACAAGACCAGGGTGCACTGTTTGTTCAAAAGGCTTTTGGTGTGCTGATGAGGTCATGGGGCATGCTGCAAATGGAGAGATTGTTCTTCCATAAGAGGGTTTCGCTAATCATTTAGGGGCAGGTACTCCATGTGGCTACCCATTCCCATGATATCTAGACTGATAAGCACTGAGAGCTCAAGGACAAGAGGGCTAGCTGTCTTCTGGTACATCAGACACTGAACAGGGGCAGAATGGGAGTATGTGGCCAACCTGAGGTTGTCACCTGAGTCAATGACAATTACATGGTTCCTTTATGTGAATAAAACTGATTTTAGAGGGGCACCTGGGTGGCTCAGTCGGTTGACTGTCTGACTTCGGCTCAGGTCATGATCTCACAGTTCGTGGGTTTGAGCCCCACGTCGGGCCCTGTGCTGCCAGCTCAGAGCCTGGAGCCTGCTTCTGATTCTGTGTCTCCCTTTCTCTCTGCCCCTCTCCTGCTCATACTCTGTCTCACTCTCTCTCAAAAATACATAAACATGAAAAAAAAATTAAAAATAAAAACACTGTATTTAGAAACCCAGCAATGGGTCAGCAATTGCTAGGAGGAGGACCAAACTCGACATTCCAAATGGGTAAAGGATCAATCTGGAAAGGAGATGTAACCCTTCATTTCCTTTCAACCCATAAAGTAGGTCAGCTCTCTCTAGCAACCTTTGGTCCAATATAGAAACATTCTCTACTAGACCTCTTCCAATAACAAGCTTCTGGATGCCCATATACTTCTTCAGGAAGGAAATATATATCTTCACTTCCTCTTACCCATGCAGGATCCTGGTTCACTCCCCAGACCTTTGAACTAGCCTACATACAAACATTCTCCTTTGGGCACCTTAAAATGCCCTAGGCCTCTGTATGTCCACATAGTTCTGAAACCAAATTGAGAAAGGCCCCATGCCAAACCCATATCACAGTCATAAGGATACCATCAGGCTCCCAAGTTGGAAGCAGAGAATATTACTCTGAGACGCTGACTCTGTTTGGATTCCATGCAGAATGTTGTTTCCCCAAAAAGACAACAGTGTGTAAAGGGAAACCATGGATGACCATATTTCTTCCCTAGAGAGGTTCATGGGAGAATGTCGAGAATGAAGCACCCAGCACAATCTCCTAGCAGCATGGCTGTCTCACCAATAGTAAAAACCTGAGAATTTAAGAAAAGGGGGCCCTCTACAAGCTACACCTTGGAGGCCTGTCAGCAAGTGGCCAGTATTCTTCCTGCAGTAGGAGCCTGAAATCCCAGGCTTTGTCTGTATTTCCCATTATGCCATCAGTGGATGGAAAAATCAGAAGTTGAGCTGTAGTTATTGGGTGCTCCTACCTGTTGCTCAGGCATCTGGAACCAGAATCTCATATTGTTTTCCTGGAAAGGGCTCTTCTTGCACTCAGCATCTCCTCTCCTGGGTCATGCTGCCCATGTGTGAACTGTCTGCTAGTGAATATGAGGGCATCTCAAGAAGTCAGGGGAATGAGGCAAACTGGCTCTCCTTTACCTTCCATAGCATAAGTGGCTAAGCACCACTGCTCAGGGACTAACGGGCTATCTTCCCTTTGGATATTTGACATGGTCACTCTCACTGAACACAGGACAAAAGTGGAAACTCCCTGCATCTTCCTGGGTGCTGGCTAAGTGTGTGAGATCTCCATGGCTCCTAAGTGTGAGCAAAGACCTAGTTAGAAAAAAAAAACAGTGATGGGAAGGGAATGGCCCCAAGAGGGCCAATGCTCTACATTTCCAATGGGAATGGTATCAATCTGGAAAGAAGATATATAACTTCATTTCCACTCACCCCAGAAAAGAGACCAGCTCCATTCCAAAACCTCTGACTCACCCTGCCCACAATCCTTCTACACTGGGAACCTTCACATGGCCTAGGCCTCTGGATGTTCACAGTGTTCTGAAACAGAATTAAAAGGGAGTGCTGTGAAACACCTACCCCACAGTCACAAGGACGTCACCAGACTCCCCACTTCCAAGCAGGGGATATTCCTTGGAGAGCCCGAATCTGAATGGATCCTAGAGATAACCTCGTTTGAAAATTGAGCAAAGTAGTGAAAATGGATACATGGAAGACCAGCATTCTATATGAGAGATGAGAATTAGAGAATGTTGAGAATGAAGGGACTCTCCTAGCAAGCTGGCTGTCTCAGGCATTGTGTGAAAGATGCTTAATGTGCAGTGTAGTTTCAGGCAGTTAAGGACAAGGCTCTTTCCTAGGGTTCATACAGAGTGATTAAGAATACTTTTTGATACATTCATCTAAAATGCTTGTTGAGGGGCGCCTGGGTGGCTCAGTCGGTTGAGCGTCCAACTTTGGCTCAGGTTATGATCTCACATGACTTAAGTTTGGCCCCTGCGTTGGGGTCTGTGTTGACAGCTCAGAGCCTGGAGCCTGCTTCGAATTCTGGGTCTCCCTCTCTCTCTGCCCCTCCCCTACTCATGCTCTGCGTCTCTCTCTCTCAAAAATAAATAAACATTGAAAATAAATAAGTATAATTCTCATTGATAGCTGTGTTAAGCACACTATATTTCAAGGCAGTCAAGACATTTCTTGGGCACCTGGGTGGCTCAGTCAGATAAGCATATGACTCTTGATCTCATTTCAGGTCACAATTTCACAATTCAAGTGTTCAATCCCCACATCAGGCTCTGTGTTGATGGCCTTGGGGTCTGTGCTGATGGTGTGGAGCCTGCCTGGGATTCTGTCTCTCTCTCTCTCTGCCCCTGCCCCACTTGTGTACTCTCCTCTCTCTCTCTCTTTGTCTCTCCCTCTGTCTCAAAATAAACTTAAAAAAAAGACAAGGCATTTCTCTAATATTTGTGGAGTACACATAAGGAGCACCTTTCAAAAAAGATTTTTTTAATGTTTCTTTTTGAGAGAGAGAGAGAGAGAGGGCACATGCAAGTGGGGAAAGGTGTGAATGGTAAAGACAAAGAGAGAGAATCCAAAGAAAGCTCCATGCTGTCAGTTCAGGGTCTCATGTGGCACTCAATCCCACCAACTGATCACGAGTCAGACACTCAACTGACTGAGCCATCCAGGCAACCCAGGCACACTTTTTACTAAATGGTAAGAGGTTCGTGCAAGCAACATGAAAAACAGTACAGTTTTAGGCACTTCAGTGCATGGCCATTGTCTATTGCTAACATATAGTGTTTCAACAAAGTTTCCTATGAGATGAGTGTGAAGACTAATAAAGAATGTTTGAAGCACAGTGTCATTTTAGGCACTTGAACAGAAGGACCTTCCCTATTATTTATCTAATGAAGTTTAAGAACATTTTGTTCAGGAGGCATTTGGAAACTTCATTGAGAACACAGGCATTTCAGGTAGTTAAACCAACACATGAGCATTCCCTAGTGCTTACCAGGATTTAACCACATTTCTTACTGGATGAATCCAAGAAGTTAACTCAAAAATGCCATAAGCACAGTTTTTTGTCTTCAATTAAACATGAAAGTATTTCCTAAGGCTAAAAATGCAGGGTTTAAACAAAAGTTTACACCAGATGTCCATTATAAGTGACCCAAAAGATGCACTAACCACCATGTAGATTTAGATACTTCAGAGCAAGGGCATTTCCAGTGCTTCCACACCAGAATCAGAATTGTTATGACTGTGCGTATCCAAAAATCTTTTTGAACTAAGCTTGACACAAAGCAAAATTGGGCAGAGGAGCACATGGTCATTCCCTTTGCTAACAGAGTGTTTCAACAAAAGTTCTGATGAGACTTATGTAAAAGATTACATGAAAAACACCCAAAGCACCAGGTAGTTTTAGGCAGTTAAGAACATGGTCATTTCCTACTGAGAATAGAGAGTGTTTCAACAAGAGATCCTACGATATGCATGTGATGGCTACGTGAGTGATGCTATAAGTACAATGGAGTTTCAGACACTTAGATCCAAGGCCCCTCCCTAGAGTTTACAGAGAGATTAAGAGCACTTATTGCTACATTCATCTGAAACACTAACTGGCATCTGCTTTAAGCACAGTGCAATTTCAGGCTCTTATGATCATGGCCATTAGAACGATGTCTAAATCGTCCCTCAAGACCCTTTAAACACAGTGTAGTTTTAGGCTGTGAAGCATAAAGCCCTTCCACTCTATGTATGCAAAGAAGTTTGGGAAAACTTGCTACTGTATGAACTTAAAAATTAATTGAATCCTCAGTGAACACACAGTGTTTTCAGGCATTTAAGCACATAGGCATTTCCTACATCTTATACAGAATTATTTAAGCACCTCCTTACTGGAAAAATCTAAGACACTAACTCAAACATGCTTCCAGTACCATGTTGTTTCTGGCAGTTAAGAAGATGGCCTTTCAGTATTGTGAACACATACTTTTTGGCACAGAAACAGGCATGGAGACTTGGAGAAAGTGAGAAGACAGAAATTTATCCCAACTGAAAGAACAAGCAGAGATCTAAGTGAAACAGATATAAATAACACCCAAAGAGGAAAGAAAGAGAGAGGCGAATCAAGAAAAAAACTATAAATTATAGAGAGCAAACTACTGGTTACCAGAGTGGACAGTTTCGAGGGATGGGTTAAAGAATTGGTGGGGATTAAGTAGTGCACTTATGATGAGCACTGAGTGGTGTGTATGGAATTGTTGAGTCAATCTACTGTATTCTTGAAACTAATATCTTAAAAACTGTATTTTAACTACATGGAATTCAAGGAATAATAAGAAAATGAAAAAAACTTTAAAGGGGTAAATTAAAGCCATTTGAAGCACAGAGTGGTTTTAAGCAGTGAAGCGCATAGCCATTCCTATTGCTAATACACAGTTTCAACAAATGTTTCAATGAGATGTATGTGAAAGGCCACATGTAAGACACTTTCATCAGTGAGTAACTTTAGGCAATTAAGCTGTAGGCTTTTCCCTAGTTTGTATACACAGGATTTAGGAGCACTTCCTCCTACATTGACCTAAAATTTTAACTGAATTTAAGCACATTGCAGATTCAGAGTTAAGGCCATGTCCTTCTCTAGTGTCTTACCATAAGTATGTCTTTTATGTGTAAGAGGCCTATGCAAGCCACTTGAAACACAACCTTTACCTTTAGGAAGATAAATGCAAGCCCATTACTCTCTCACAAACATGGAGTATTTAAGTAAATGGTCCTATTCTATGTACATGAAATCCTACATGAAAGCCCTTTGAAGAGCACTGTACTTTTAAGCAGTTGAGCACTTGGCCATTTCCTATTCATCATATATAAAGTTTCAATGATTTTATTTGCATATGTTTAAAGTCATTAGCTGGTCTTGAAACAGGGTATTTTCAAGCCATTAAGTGAGTTTCTACAACAAGATTTAAGAACACTTGTCACTTCATACATTTTAAAAATAGTTGGAGATTTTACCAAGCACAAGGCTGTTTCAGACAGGAAACTGTACACACCCTAGTGATTATTTAGAAGGATTTAAACACACTTATTAGATGAATCTAAAAGGCTAACTCAAAGATGACTCAGCCACAATGGTGTTTGTGACAATTAAGTGCATGCCCATTCCCTTTTGATAATAAAGAGATTTTAAAGAAAATACCCAACTTTATTCACTTTAAAAGCCAAATCAAAAATTTATTAGGAACAGTGTAGTTAGGTGGTCAAAGAAAAGTCCCTTCCATGGAGCTTGAAATTCTCATTTGGAACACAGCTATCAGGCAGTTTATCACATTGGCATTCCCTAGTGCTTAAATAGATGGCTGTAAGCACACTTTTTCCTGAATGTTTATGAGAAGGTAATTCGCAAAGCTTTAACAAAAACATTTTTCTTGGGGCACCTGAGTGGCTCAGTCAATTAAGCATCCGACTTCTGCTCAGGTCATGATCTCACAGCTCATGAGATTGAGCCCCACATTGGGCTCTGTGCTGACAGCTCAGAGCCTGGACCCTGCTTCAGATTCTGTGTCTTGCTCTCTCTCTGCCCATGCCATGCTTGCTTCTCTCTCTCTCTCTCTCTCTCTCCCTCTCCCTCTCAAAAATAAATAAACATTGAAAAAGGAAAAATGTTTTTCTGCGAGTTAAGAACATGGGCATTCCCTCCTGAAAATATAGAGGGTTTAAACAAAAGTTCCTACTAGATATATACTGAAAGCTATGTGAATAATGCATTATCCCACTGTACTTTTAGGCACCTGATGCTAGGTCATTTCCTGGTGCTTCTACACAAGGGTTTAAGAATACTTCTGACTACATGTCCCCAAGAAACTTTCTAAAACCCTCTTGCATCAAAGTGTACTTTTCAACAATAAAGCACAAGTGTCTCCACAGAGAGGTGGTGAGGAAAGTATTACTCTATATGTTTATGAGGGACAAGAATGTCACTTGAAGCACAGTAATGCTTTGGGCATTTAAGCATGGGGCCTTTCCCTATGGCTAATGTAGAATGTGTTTTAAAGTTTTTATTTAAATTCCAGTCAGTTAAAATACAGTGTAATATTAGTTTCAGGTGTAGAATTCAGCAATTCCACCCTTCCACACAACACCCGGTGCACATCACAAAGTGTACTCTTTAATACCCAACTCCTATATAACCCAATCCCCCCACCCGTCTCTCCACTATCAGTGTGTTCCCTATAGTTACAAGTATGTTTCTTGTTTTGCCACTCTCTTTTTTCCACCATGATCATTTGTTTTGTTTCTACATTCCACATAGGAGTGAAATCATATGGTATAAGCCGTTCTCTGACTCACTTATTTCACTTAGCATAATATTCTCGAGCTCCATCCACATCATTGCAAAGGAAAATTTCATTCTCTATCATGGCTGAGTAATATTCCATTGTATATATAAACCACATCTCTATCCATTCCTTAGCCAATGGACATTTGAACCCTTTTCATAATTGGCTGTTTTTCATGATGCTGCTAAAAACATTGGGGTACCTGTATCCCTTTGAATTGGTATTTTTGTATCATTTGGGTAAATACCTTGTAGTTCAATTGCTGGATCATAGGATAATTCTAAGTTTTAAAGGGTAATTTTTTAATTGGTTTTTCTGAGTGGGAGAGAGTGAGAAAGAGGGAGGGGCAGAGAGAGAGAGAGAGAGAATCCCAAGCAAACTCCATATTGACAATGCAGTGCCCAATGAGAGCTCAGTCCCATGACTGTGAGGTCCTGATTTGAGTGGATATAAACAGTCAGTCGCCCAGGTGCCCCAGGGAAGTCCTATTCTTAACATTTAATGAAACTTTGTACTGCTTTCCAGAGTGGCTGCACCAGTTTTGCATTCCCACCAACAGTGTCAGAGGGTTTCCCTTTATCGCCATCCTTGCCAACACCTGTTCCTTGTGTTGTTAATTTTAGCCCTTCTGACAGTGTGTGGTGATATCTCATTGTAGTTTTTATTTGTATTTGCCTGATGATGAGCCTCTTTTCATGTGTCTTTGGGAAAATGTACACCTTATGTGCTTCCCAGTGTGTTCCTCTCCCTCTCACCCTTTTCCCCAGTGAGGGCTCCCTCTCCTCTGTAGCACCCTTGAACTGTTTCTCCCCCAAACCCACTCTCTGCACTTTATGCCTTCTTTGATATGGTTTCTTCTCTTCCTGTGTGGACTTGGTTCTGTCAGTCTTCAGGTTGCTTTCTTGGGTATTTAGAATGATTTTCTAGTGATCTTGCTATGTTCAAGGGAAGAGACTACACTGCTGCCATTCTAGCTGTCTCAATACACACTAATACAGAATGTTTCCACGAACTTCCTATGAGATGTATATGAAAGGCTACATGAAAGACACTTTAGCAGTGTCATTACAGGCAGTAAACCACAAAGTGTGAGTGGCGTCTAGTGTGTGTGTTGGGGGGTACATGTGTGGTGTGTGTGGTATACGTTTGAAGTGACTGTGGTTGAGTGCATGTTACTGTTCTGTATCTATGGCATGTATGTTGTATATGTGATTTGTGTCTGTGTATGGCATTTGTATGATGAGCGTGGTGTGTGTATGGTGTGTCAGTGGTTTATAGGTGGTGTATGTGTCTTTCTGTGTGCTGTAAGTCTGGTATATGTGTTGTGATTGTGCTATAGGTATCATGTGTGTATGCTCCGAGTGTAATGTACGTTTGTGTGTGGTCTTTGTATGTTGTGTGTATGTGTTTTGTATGTGGTGCAATGTGTGGTTTTGTGGTGTGGAATATGGGTGGAGTTTGTGTAATATAAGTGTGGTGTGTGTGGGGTCTGTCATATATGTATGGATTATTTTGGTGTGTTTATTGTATATGTGGTGTCTGTGTACTAGAAGTGTGTTGTGCGTATGTTTGGCATATATATGGTGTATATGAGGAATGTGTTTATGTGGTATATGTGTGTGGGGTGTGTGTGTGTATGGTATGTGTATTGTGTGTAGTAAATAGTTTATGGAAGATATCTGTGTGGTATGTATGTGGTGTGTATGTGGTGAATTGGTGATGTGTTTGTGTGGTACTCATGTGTCATGCGAAGTATGTGTTTGTACTATCTATTGATGTATATTCAGTAGGTGTGGTGTAGCTGTGTGGTATATGTGTCACATTTGTGTCTATATATGCAGTGTGTGTGGTATATGTGTAGTTTATGTGTAGAGGAGTTGGCATCTGTCTTCTTTATATGTGATGTATGTTTGGTGTGTTTGGTATGTATGTAGAGTGTGTTTATGTGGTATATGAGTAATGGTTTGTTTGGTAATTATGTGTTTTATTTGCATTGAGTGTGGTAATACTGTTGGATGGGGTATACCTGTGGGTGTGTGAGGCATGTGTGATCTGTGCTGGGTATGTTTGTGGCATATGCATGGTGAGTGTGTGGTGTATATGTGGTGTGTGTAATGTATACATCATGTATATGTGATGTACATGTGGTGTATATGGTGGATGTGTGATGTAGGTGTATATGTAGTATTAATGTGGCTACTGTGTGCGAGGTGTGTGGTACCTGCAGGGTGTGTGTGTATGTGTGTTATAAGTGTCTTGAGTGTAACATACGTGCGTGTTCATGTATGGTGTATTTTTCATAAATTTTTTCTCTTGTGTGTTTTTGTATTGTATGCATGATATATGTGTGGTGTTTGTGTGTAATTTGTGTGTTGTGTGTGTTGCATGTATTGCATGTGTGTGTTGCATGGCATCTATTCTGTGTATGTGGTGTATATATGGTGTTTGATGTCTTTGTGTGGTGTATGTTTGGTGTGTGTTGGTATATCTGTGGTGATAGTGTGGTATACCTTTGCTATGTGTGTATATGGTGACTGTGTGGTGTTGTGAAAGTGTGCTGTGAGTATGGTGTATGTGTGGAGTTTGTGGGTTGACTGTTCTGGTGTAAGTGTGTGTGGCACGTGTGGTGTGTATTTAGTATTCGTTTGGTGTGTGTGTGTGATGTATTCCTTTGGTTTTACTTGTGGTGTTTGTGATGGAAATGTTGTATGTGAATAATCTGTCCAGTATCTGTTTTGTGTGTGTTGGTGGCATATTTGTGGCATGCTGTGTTTGTGTGTGTCTGTTGTATGTGTGGTCTGTGTCTTTGGTGTGTGTGGTCCATGTGTGGTGTGAGTGTGAGAGATGAATGTGTTTGTTGTGTGTGGTGTACGTTGTGTGTGTGTGGTGTATTTTGGGTATGTGTGTTTGGTACTTTTGTGATGGGTGTGGTGTTTATGTGGTGTGTGGGTGCGGAGTATGTGTGTGATGTATGTGTATTATATGTGTTGTTAGTGCTTGTGTTTGTGTTGGAGTGGTGTGTGTACTGAGTTCATTATTTCCATGTTCTGTATGGCTTGTGATATGTGTGTGCGTGTGTAATGTAGGTGTGGTCCATGTGTTATGTATGTGTGAGGTAAGTGTGGATTGAGTGTGGTATGTGTGGTATTTGTGAGATATATTTTTAGTTTCCCTGTCATATACGTTTTGTGTTTGAGTGGCAAATGTGTGTCATGTATTAAGTATGTGGGTGTTGTGTGTGTGGTGTATGCATGTTGTGTGTATGGTGTGTGAGACGTGTGGTCTTTGTCATGTATATGAGGTGTGTGCATGCCTTCTGTGTGTGTGTGCAGTATATTTTTGGTAATAGCTGGTCTATGATTTGTGTGTAGTATACACATGGGCACAGTGTATATGTGATGTTTCTATGTGTTGTGTGTATTTTCAGTATGGTATGTGTGGTGATTATGTGGTATATGTACATTTTGTGTGTTGTGTGTGGTGCATGTGGTAATATATGCCTGGTGTCCATGTGGCTATGTGTAGTTTGTGGAGGCAAATACGTGTGGGAGTTTGCGTGGAATATGTGTCCTGTGTGTGATGAGTGATTTGCATGTCATGTGTGTGGTTTATGTGTGGTGTGTATATGTTATATGTGGTGTGTGTGGTATCTGTATGGTGAGGATTGGTGCATGTGAGGTATGCGTGTGTGTGTCTGTGGTAGATGTAGTATACATGTTTTGAAATTGTGGTGCATGTGGTATGTGTGGTGTAACGGTTGCATATATTTTGTGTGTGTTGTGTGTGTCTCTGAAATATGTATCTTGTATGTGTAATGTATGTATGGTGTGTGTGGTGAAAGAGTGTTGTATGTGGTGTGGGTGCATTGTATGCTTGGCTTGTGTGTGCATGGCATATGTGTGTTGTGTGTGTGTTATATATGCAGTGTGAATGTTGCATTGTTGTATGTGGGGGTGTTGTTGATGTGTGGTGTGTGTACAGTGTGTGTGGAGTATGTGTATGCTTTATGTGTAGTGTTACCTGGTGTATTGGTTCAGGTTGTGTGTGTGACACATATGTGGTATGTGTGCCATAATAGTTCTATGTGTGTGTGTAGTGCATTCATGTGATACATGTGTTGTGTATGAACACTGTAACTATGTTTTGTTTGGGGCATATATCCTCTGTATAAATTTTGCAAATGTGTGATGTGTGAATGGTGTTTGTGTGGCATATGTATGTGTGGAACATGTGTAGTGTGTCTGTGTGAAGGCTATGTTTTGTGGCAATCTTTGTGTTTGCATAATTATATATATTGTCTTGTGTGATGTATGTGTAGGTTGTGTGCATGGCAAATGTGTGGTCCCTGTGTGGAATGTGTGTGTGTATATATATATATGTATATATATATATCTATCTTGTATGGTATATATCTCTTGTGTGTGTGTTATCTATGTGGCATACATTTGGCCTATGTATGTTCTGTGTAGTGTGCAAGTGTACATTGAGTGCGGCATATACAGAATAATGGTGGTTGTCTCCATGGTATGTATTTGATTCCTGTTTTGTTGGGTTGTTTCTGGTGCTCCTGGTTTGTGTTGTGTATGTGTGGTGAGTACGTAGTCTGTGGTTTGTATTTTGTAGGTGTTGTGTTTCTGACGTGTGTACACATCTGATGTGTGTTTCTGGTGTGTATGTGGTGTATTTGTCGAGTGTGAGTTATGTGTATTGTTATTTTATGTGTGGGGGTTGTGTAGTGAACATATCATGTATGTGCTTGGTGTGTGTGTATATTCTAGGTGTGGTCTATGAAGGGTATATGGGTGGTGTGTGGGATATATGGGTGGTGTGGCAGTGCTCTATGTGTTGTGGGTTGATTTGCATGTCATAGATGTGTGTGGTATATTTTTCTCATGGAAGTGTGGTACATGTAGTTGCATGTGGTGTATGTATCATGTGTGTGCTTTCTGTGTGGTGTGGGTGTGTGTTTGCAGGATATGTCTGAGGAGTGTGCTGTATGTTCTATGTGTGTAAGTATGTGTGGTGTGTGTCTGATGAGAATGTGGTGTGTGTGTGTGTGTGTGTGTGTGTCTGTGATGGAATGAATGCTTATGTGTGGTATACATGGGATGTATATGTGCTGTATGGGGTGTCTGTTGTATGTACATGGTGTGTATGTGGTATATGTGTGATGTGTGTGCATTTTATGTGTGCTGAGAGTGTGATATATCTATGTAGTGTGCGTGTGTGTGTGTGTGTGTGTGTGTGTGAAATAGCATTGGTGTGTTTGTAGTATATGTGTGGTGAGTCTGTGTCCATTGTGTACATGTGGCATGTGTAGTGTATGTCTGTGGATCTATATATATGTGGTCATTGTGGGGTGTGTGTGTGCATGTGAATGTTGCAAGTACCTGGTTATTGTGTGGTAAATGTGTGGTGTGTTTGTGGTATCTCTGTATGGTTTAAGTGTGTTGTACTTGAGGTGTGTGTTTGTGTGTGGGATATGTGTGCTCTACATGTGGTGAAGGTGTGATATGTGCTGTGTGTGTGTTATATGTACAGTATGTTGTAGTATAGATGCAGTTTGTGTATTTGGTATATTTATGGTATGCATTGTGTGGAGGCAGACTGTGTGGTGTGTGTGCGGTATGTGCATGGTGTAAAAGTTCTTTTGTGTTGTCGGTATGGGGAATGTGTGTGTGAAATATAGGTGTGGTGTATATGTGATGTGTGTGATGTATTGAGGTATATGTAAGGCATGTGTGGTGTGTGGTATGGATTTGGTAAGGTTATTGTGTGTGTTTTACTTGTGGAGTGAGTGTTCTGTATGTGTGGTTATTGTGTGATGTATGTGTGGTATGTCTGTGTGATATCTCTTCTCTGGTATATGTGTGGTGTGTCAGTGTATTGCTATGTGTGTGGTATGTGTGGTATCTGTATAAAGTGGTTGTGATTTAAGTGTTTTTGCATGTTTTGTATGTATATATGTGACATATGTGTGATGTGTGTGGTTATGGTATCTGTGTGGTGTGTGTGGAGTGTGTCTGGTATCTCAGTGCTATATAGAAGGTTTATGTGTTCATGTATGCTGTATGTATGGCATATGAGTTGTGATGATGTTATTTTTCTGGTGTGTTTGTTCTCCACATGTAGCATGTGTTTATGTGGTATTTGTGTGGCATACATGCTGTATGTGGTGTTTGTGTGCTGTTTGTGCTGTGTATGTGTGTGTTGCATGTTTGGTGTGTGTATATGTCTTATGTATTGTGTGTAGATATGTGTGGTGTTGATTTGTTTTGCAGATTTTGCAGATTTGATAGTGTGTGTTTGTGTGTATTTGTGGTTTTGAGTTATATATCTTGTGAATGTTTGTCATATATGTGGTACATGTGTTATATATATGCTATATGTGCTATATTCGTGGTGTATATGTGTCATGATTGATAAGTGTGTGCTATTTTGTGTAGTATGTGTGTGACATATATTGGTGTGTTTCTGGTATATGTATGGTATGCCTGCGTGTTCAGTATGTGTGGTGTGTATGAGTGAGAAAGTATGTACTATATTTATGATGTATATGTGATGGAAGTTTGATATGGGACGTGTGTGTGGCATGTATGTGGTGTATGTGTGTGTGCGTGCGTGTGTGTGATATATATGTGATGGATGTGAGGTATGTTTCTGGTGTGGGTGTGGTGTATGTGTGTTTCTGTGTGACATGTATAATTTGGGTAGTGCATCTGGTGTGTGTGTGTGTGTGTGTGTGTGCATGTATATGTGGTATATATGGAGTGTCTGCATTATGTGTGGTGTGCATGTGGTATGTGGTGTGTGTGCATGCACATGTGGTATATATGGAGCTTCTGTGGTGTGTGTGGTGTGCATGTGGTATATTTGTGGTGCAAGTGCGGTGTGGTGTGGTGTATGTGTTGCAACCGGTGCAACAAACACCGAGATCAGGGTCCTGAGGGTAAGGGAATGTAAGAAAAAAAAAAAGAGAAGCCAGTTTGGGAACAGGAGGGTCCCCTGGGCTGATGGCCCAAGTGACGACTTTATTGTTGCTGTACACAATCTTTTATATCAAGACTCTTATGGGTCAGGTCATTCTAAGAATAAACAGGTTTCACATGATCGCTGCCAACCAAAACATTTAGTTCTGTGTACCTTGTGAACTTTCTAAACGGATCACAACAAGACCTTGTTGATAGATTGCTAGCAAAACACAGTTCCCATGTTTGTTTCTATTTGACCTGGGGTAGAAAAAGGGGGTAACATTACTGCCAACACCCACAAGCCACAGGCTTCAGGGATTAGATTTCTCAGCCTTGACAAGGCTTTCGTATGCCTTTGCAAGTGGGGGAATGGGAGGGGGAACCACCGGGTAGGCTGAGTCAACAGGGAGCCGTTGCTCAACCCAGTCTCAGCCTGGCACCGGGGTCCGGCCTCCCACATGTATGTATCATGTGTGTGTAATTTATGTGTGTTGTGTTTCTTGTGCATATACTTTGTGTGTTTAGTATAAGTGATATGACATGCTGTGTATGCATCCTTTATGTACAGGATATGAGTGGTGAGTGTGTTATGTATATGAAGTATATGTGTAGTTTATGTGCAGTATGTGGTATATGTGTGATCTTTGTGTGGTGTTTGTGTGTTTTGTGATGTGCCTAATATATATATATATATATGTGGTGGAAGCAGCATATGGGTCGTGGGATGGAGTAGAAGTGGTGTAGGTATGGGTTGTGAAGTATCTTGTGGTGTGCATGGTGTCTGTTTTGTGTTAGTGTGGTATCAGTGTGGTATGTGTGCAGTGAATTTGGGTTGTCTCTGTGTGTGTAGGATAGGTGTGTTATGTCTGGGATGTGTGGGAGTATGTGTGGTATGAGTTGTGGTATATGTGGGGCGTGTATGAAATATGTGCTGAGCTTGTATGTATGGCATCTGTGTTGTTTATCTGTGTGGTGTGTGACGTGTATGTGTCATATATCTGATTGTGCTTGCAGTATATGTGAGCGTATTGGGTTTCTTATGTGTGGTGTTTATGTGTGGTATATGTGGTGCACATGTGTGTGTGATATGTGTTTGATGTGTGTGAGTGTGGCATAGGTGAATCAAGTGTGGTGTGTCTGTTGTGTATAGGTAATATGCATATGGTAGGTGTAGAATATGTGTGGTGTATGTGTGCAATTTTAGTGCTGTATCTGTTGTCTTTGGTGTGTGTGGTTTGTGTGTGTGTATGTGTGGTTTGTGTGTGCTGTGCATGTGTGAGGTATATGTGTTGTATATGTGTGGGTTAAGTATGGTGTATGTGTTCAATGTGTGTGTGTGTTGTGTGTGTGGTGAAATTATGTTGTGTGTGGTATTTATTTAGTGTGTGGTTTGGTATAAATGTGATATGATGTGTTTGTGGTGTAACTATGGTGCATGTGTGGCATATATCTGTATGTGCTATATATGTGTTGTTGGTTCAGTTTATGTGTGTTATAAATATGACAGACAGACAGGTTATGTGAATTCTGTATGGGGTCTATGTTTGTGATTGGTAGTATGCTTGGTTTGTGTGTCGTGTGGACACATATGTATATGTGGTTGGTGTTTGTGTTATACATGTGCATGTGTTTTGATTTATAAGTCATATGTGTTTGGTGTGTTGTGTGTGTGTTGTGCATGTCATATGTGTGATTAACATGTGGTGTATGTGTTGTGTATACATATAGTGTGTTTGTGATGTTTTTCCCTAGTTTCTGTGTGTGGTATGTTTTTGGTATATCTGTGGACTTTTACTCTCTCTGTACATTTATTGATGTGTGAGCATTGGTGTGTATGGCTTACATGTGATAGTTGTGTGGTGTGTGTCTGCCATTTGTGTGTGAGATATAAGTCTTTTGTATGTGTGGATTAGGTGTGATTTATGTGCAGTGTGTTGTGGTGACCATTGGTGAGTGTGGTGAAATTGGGGCAAATAGGTTAAGTTTGTGTGGTGTATATTTGTCACGTGGATGGGGTATATGTGTGCTGTGTGTGCTTTATCCATTGTGCATATGTGATGTGAATCTGTTTGTGTTACACTTGTATTGTTTGTGTGGTGTATGTTTGATATCATGTGGTGTGTTTGTGGTACCTGTTTAGTGAGTGTGATGCATATCTCTTGTGTGCTTTATGTTGGGTGATTCAGTTTGTATGTGGTGTGGGTGTGCTGCACGTGGTATGTGCTTGGTGTTTGTTGTGTGTGTCCTGTGTGTGGTATATGCAATCCTTGTCTGAAGTTATTGAGTGATGTATGTGTTGTGGTCTGTGTGTTGTGTGTGGTGTGTGGTGAGTGTGTAGTTCTGTGTTTTTTTGTGTTGAGGGAATGGTGTATGTTAGAAATATATGCATGTCTTAGGTGTGATGTATGTGAGATGTGTGTGCAATATGTGTGGTGGCTGTGTGATGTGTATTTTGTGTATTTTTATGTATTGCTGGGTGTACATGGTGTGTTATATGTGAACTGTTTATGTTGTGTCACATGTGTGGTGTATGTGTGGTTATTATTTGTGATGTGTGTGTGCATGTTTGCATGTGTGGTGTGTATGTGGTATAAGTACTTACGTGTGTGGTGTTTGTTGGTGAGTGTATGCTGCATGTGTGGTATATTTCTGGCGTATGTGTAATGTATGTGTTGTGTATGTGCAGTGCGTGTTTGGCCTAGGGATAAAGGGTTTTTCTTTGTGGGGTCTGTTAGTGGTGTGTGTGATATGTGTGTGGCACAGATGTAGAATATGTCTATTTGTATCTGTAAGGTTTTTTTGGTGTGTGTTTGTCATATGTGTGATATTTGTGTGTGTGGTGTATCTGTGGTGTGAATGTGGTGTCTGTGTAGTTTATAAGTGTGTGCCATATGGGTGGTTATCATATTACATGTATACTGTTTTTGTGTGCGATATATATGTTGTGTGTGGCATATGTATTCTGTGTAGTGTGGTTGTACATGCATGTTACATGTGCAGTAATGCTGTATGTGTATTGTGTGTGGCATGTGCATGCTGTGTATGTACACTGTTATATGTGTCTTAATGTTTGGTGTTTGTGTGGTGTGTGTGTTTGTGGTATGTGTGTAATGTGTGTGCTGTGACTCTGAATATGTGTTGCAGTGTCTATGTTGAGAGTCTTGAGTGTAGTGTCTGTGAAATAGGAGTGTTGTAGGTGTGGTGCATGGGAGGTATGGGTAGTTTGTGTGGTGTAATTATGATGTACATGTTGTGTGTGTGGTGTATATGTGGTGTGTGTGTGTGTATTATTGTGAAAGAGTAGTGTATCTGTGTGATGTGAGTGGGGTGTGTTTTGTGTGTATGGTGCATGTGTTTTCTGTGTGTGTTGTATTATGGAAAATAAGTGGAGTCTGGTACGTGTGAATGGAATATGTGTTGGCGTGGTGTGTGTGTACTGAGCACATACGAGGTATATGTGTGGTGTATTTGTAGTGAAAGTGTGATGTGGTATATGTGTGTAAGAATAAAGTATGTGTTCCTGTGAGTGGTATTTGTGTGGTGTATTTGAGTGTGTGTGTGTGCGTGTGTGTGTTGAATATGTGCAGTGTGTCTGCAGTGTAGGGTTTGTGCTTTGTATGTATTTTGTGTGTATGTGTGTGGAATATCTGTGGTGTGAGTGCACTGTATGTGTAGATCTCAGTGAGTGTTGGTTATGGTGTGGTGTATGTGAACCGTGTGTGTGATATATATGAATTGTGAATGTGGTTTATATGTGGAGTATATGCAGCATAAGTGTGGGCTGTGCAGTATGTGTATGTATGTGCTATTTGTGTGGCAGTGATTGACATATGTATGGTATATGTGTTTAAACACATGTATAAGGTGTGGTGTCTTTGTGATGTAGGTGCTGTGAAATTGTGTCTGCAAGGTATGTTAGTGAAATATATGTCTTCTATATGTGGTACATATGAATGTGTGGTGTGCGTGGTGTAAAATTGGGGTGGCTATGTTGTGTGTTGTGTATATTTAGCATGGGTGTGGTATACATGGGGTGTGTGGGAGGTATACCTATGGTGTATGTGTGGCATATGTCTGTGTTGTATGTGTGTTGTTTGGTGTGTGTGTGTGTGATACATATTCTGTGTCATATATATTCTATGTGTTTAGTATGTGTGCTGTGTATGTGGTGAATGCTTGGCATGTGTGTTGCATGTTTGATGTTTGGGTTAGGTGCTTTGCTTCTGTGTGTGTGGTATCTGTGTTATGTGAATGGTGTTTCTGTGGTTAAGTACATATGGGAACATATGTTGTGTGTCTGTGGTGTGCTTTTGATGCAGAGGTTGCATGTGTGGTCTTTGTGTGTGGGGGGGTGACTTGTGTGGTTATTTTGTGGTATATGTGTCATATGGGTGGCATATAGGTTTGCCATATATGTGGTGTGTGTGTGTGTCATGTGTGAAGTATGTGTGTTGTAGGCAGGCAGCCTCTGTATACGTGTGTGTAGTATATGCATGAAAATGATTGGTGTATATGTCTTTGCGTGTGGTATTGGCGGTGTGTGTGGTATCTGTGGTGTATATGTTGTGAGTCCGTTTTGTGTATGTCATGTTTATTTGTTTAATATATGCCTTGTTTGTATGGTGTCTCTGTGGTGTATTTATTGCATATGTGTAGTGTGTGTGTCATATATTTGAGGGCCATGGGGGCATATGTGTCCTGTGTGAGGGGTATGGCATGTTGTGTGGGTTGGTATATGTGTCAGGTGCGTGTGTTGTACATGTGGAGTTTTGCATGTGGTATCTATGCAGTGTACACAGGCTATGTGTGTGTTATAGATGTAGCATTTCTGTGTAATCCTGGCATGTTTGTGTGTCATATGTATGTTGTGTGCATGGTGTATGTGTAGCATGGGTGTTTTGGGTGTGGTGTGTGCATAAGATATATGTGTTGTGTTTCTGTGGTGTGCATAGTGTATGAGCTGTGAATTTCTGGTGTAGGTGTGTGTGTGTGGCATACATGTGTATGGAAATGGTATTTTTGTGTTGTAAGTGAGGCTGCATGTGATGTCTAGGTTTTGTGTCTGTGGTGTGTGCAGTGTGTATTTGTGAATTCTCTGTGCTGTATGTGTGGTGAATGTGACAGTCATTTAGTGTGTATGCAGTGAAATGTGATATATATGTTGTCTGTGGCATTTATTTGGCATGTATTGGACAGTATATGTGTGGGTGTGGGGGTGTATCGTTGTATGGTGGTGTAAGTTTGATTTCTGTGTGTTCTTTGTAGCATGTGTGAGGTCAACGTGTGGTGTGGTGGTAAAGGTATGGGGTGGGTGATGTAGAAGTGTGGTGTGTTTATGTGCTATGCATGTGTTTGGAATAAGTGTGGTTGGTGGTTGCTCTATGTGTGATGTATGTGTGATATTTGTATAGTGTATGAGTGGTGTTTGTGGGATGTCTGGGAGTATATTTAGTATATGTGGTCTGTGTGGTCTATATCATGTATGTGTTTTACAAATATGTGGTTAGTGTTTGGTGTATATGTGTTATGTATTCAGAGTATGTGCTGACCAGTGTATGTGTGGTATATGAGTTCTCGTGTGTGTGTGTGAGTGTGTGTGTGTGTGTGCAAGTTTCTAGTGAATGTTGATGTTATAAGGATTGGGGCATTGTGTGTGTGTTACATGTGTATATGTGTTGTATGCTTGGTGAATATGTGTTGGATATGTGGTGTGCTTGTGACAAATGTGTGGTGTGTGGGGACCATATGCAGTAAATCTGTTGTGTGTTCCTTGGTGTGGTACATTTGAATGGTATGTGTGGTGTGATATAGGTGTTATATGTGTGGTGTATGTGTGGTGTGTGTGTGTGTCTGTGGCCAATGTGTAATGTTGTTTGGTGACACTGTTCTTTGTGCAGTGTTTGTGGTGTACATGTTATGTGTCTGTTGTGAGTGCATGGTGTGTTTGTGAATTATATGTTTCATAAGTGTGATGCATTTAGAGTGTGTGTGCTGTTTATGCAATGAAATTGTGATTTCTATATTGTGCATCCGAGGTGTATATTGCGTGTATTTGTGCTTTATATTTATAGTGTGTGTGTAGTGTCAGTCTGTTGTATAAGTGTGTTGTGTGTATGAGATGTGTGTGTGATATAGGTGTGGTGTGTCCTATGTGTGAGTATAATGATTGTGTTGTGTTTTTGTTTGACATATATGTGATTGGTATATGTTTCATTGTGTGTGTGCTATGTTTTGTGTGTGAGTAGTGTTTGAGTGGTGTTTGTGAGTGTGTATAGTAAATGTGTGATATTTGTACTGTGTGTGTTTGTCATAAGTATGCTTGTTGGTTTGTGTAAGTTTGGTGTGTGGGGGTCTGTGTGTGATGTGAGTGTGATATGTGTGATGTATGTGTTCTGTGTGCTGTGTGTGTAGTTTGTATCTGGTAAGTATGTGAAAGATCACTTTGGTGGCATGTGTGTTGTATGTGTATGTGGAATATATGTGTGCTGTATGTGTGGTCTATATGTTGGATATCTATAATATATGTGTTAAATTTGTGTGATTTCTGTGTAGTTTTGGTGTGGTGAAGGTGGGGTGTATTTTCTGGCTATATAATTGTGTATGTGTTGTGGGTGTGACATGTGACACATGTGTCACGTGTGTTGTGCATATGTGGATTTTGAATTTGTACTAACTACGTTGTGAGTGTGTGCATGTGGTGTACTTCAGAATTTTTGTATATGTGGAATGTGTAGAGGTTGTGTTTGTTAGGTGTGTGGTGTATTTATGTACGGGGTGTGTGTATTTATGTGGTTTATAAGCAGTATGTCTCTGATGTATGTGTATTTCTGTGCGTGGTATATAGGAAGCATATGTGTGGAATATGTGTGCTATGTATGTAGTGTGATGTATGTGTGGTGTTTGGTCTGCCTGATTTATTTTTTGTGTATGTGATGTATGTGTGTTGTTTACTTTATATGTAAATTGATGGTGTAGTGTACATGCAGGGTGTCTCTGTATGTAATTTATAAGCAGTATAAGAAAGACCACACAAGATATTATGAAAGAAGTGTGACTGTGTGGTACTTTAGGTATGTTGTGGTTTATTTCATTAAGTGTGTTATATGTTGGGGGCTTATGTGTTACACAGGCAGTGTGTAAGGAATATAGGTGCTCTTTATGGTGTATAAATGGTATGTGTCTGGTGTGTGTTTGGTGTGTAGATGTTAGTGTGTGTTAGCTACATGTTGGTTGCTTTGTGGTGTATGTGAAAGAAGATGTTAGTTTGGCAGGTTAGTTGAAAGATTGTTTCCCCAAAGTTCTGTTTGACAGAGTTGAATATATGGCACTTTCCACATAGGCCCTGCATGGGTTTTGAAACACTTCTAACTTAGAGAAAAAAGATGTTAGTTGAAAGATGGTTTCCAAACAGTGTTGTTTCACTGACTTGTTTATATGGCAGAGTTGAGTATATAGCCCTTTCCTTATAGGCCCTGCATAGGTTTTGAAACTCTTCCAACTTAGTTGAACCAGATGTTAGTTAAAATATGGTTTCTATACAATGATGTTTCACACAGTTGAGTAAATTGTGCTTTCATTATATTTCCATGTCTAGGATTTCAACACTTCAGACTTGGACAAATGAGATGTTAGTCAAAAAATGGTTTCATCATGTATTGTTTCACAAATATGAGTATATGGAATTTTCTGCTTAAGCACTGCATAGGATTTCAAACACGTCTAATGTAGTGAAACCAGATGTTCATTGAAAGATGGATTCCCCACAATGTTGTATCACAGAGTTGAGTATGTGGATCTTTCTGCATAGGCCCCATATAGTTGTAAAACACGTTTAATTTAGTGAAGCCAGTTGTTAAAGATGGTTTCACCACAGTGTTGCTTCAGAGTTGAGTATATGTCACTTTCCCTGTAGGACAAGCATATTTTCAAACACTTGTAACTTAGTGAAACCGGATGTTAGTTGAAAGATGATATCCCACCAGTGTTGTTTCACAGACTTGTTTATATGGCACCTCCAAGTAGGCCCTGCATGTGTTTTCAAACACTTCTAGCTTAGTGAAACAAGATGTTGAAAAATGGTTTCCCCAAAGTGCTGCTTACAGAGATGAGCATATGGCACTTTACACATAGGTCCAGTATATGTTTTCAAACACTCCTAACTTTGTGAAATGAGATGTTAGTTGAAATATGGTTTCCCCACAAGGTTTCATAGAGTTGAGTATATTGCCCTTTTGGTGTAGGAACTACATGGGTTTTGAAACACTTCTAACTTAGTGAAAAAAAAATGTTACTTGAAAGATGGATTCCTCAAAGTGTTGTATCACAGAACGGAGTATATGGCAGTTTCCCCATAGGCCCTGCATGGTTTTCAAACGTTTTAACATGGGGAAAACAGATGTTATTTGAAAGATGTTTTCAACACACTGTTGTTTCACAGAGTTGAGTATATGGCACTTTCCATGTAGGCCCTACATAGGTTTTCAAGCACTTCTAACTTTGTGAAACAAGATGTTAGTTGAAAGTGCTTTGAGCATAGTGTTGTTTCGCAAAGTTGAATATATGGCACTTTCCACATAAGCCACACATAGGTTTTCAGACACTTCTAACTTAGCGAAACCAGATGTTAGTTGAAAGATGGTTTCCCCACAGTGTTGTTGCACAGAGTTCAGTATATGACACTTTCCTTGTACACCTCGCATAGATTTTCAAACACTTCTAATTTTGTGAAACAAGATGTTAGTTGAAAGATGGCTTCACAAGAGTGTGATTTCAGAAATTTGAGTACATGGTACTTTTGGCATAGGCTCTGAATATGTTTTTAAACACTTTTAACTTAGTGAAACCAGTTGTTAGGTGAAAGATGGTTTTACCACTGTTGTTTCACAGAAGTGAGTATATGGCTCTTGCTATTTAGGCACCACATAGGTTTGCAAACACTTCTAATGTAGTGAAAACATATTTTAGTTGAAAGATGGTTTCAAAACAGTTTTGTTTAACAGACTTGAGTATATGGCACTTTCCGTGTAGGCCCAGCATAGGTTTTCAAACAATTCTAACTTTGTGAACCAAGATGTTAGTTGAAAGCTGGTTTCACCACAGTGTTGTTTCACAAAGTTGAGTATATGACAATTTTTGCATAAATACCACATACATTTGAAAACACTTCTAACATAGTGAAACAAGATGTTAATTGAAAGATCGTTTCCCCACTGTGTTTCATAGACTTGAGTAAATGGCACTTTCGGTGTAGGCCCTGCATGGGTTGTCAAACACTTCTAACTTAGTGAAACCAGATGTTAATTGAAAAAAAGATTTCCCCCCAGGGTTGTTTCACAGAGCTGAGTATATGGCACTTTATATGTAGGCCACACATAGGCTTTCAATCACTTCTAACTATGTGAAATGAGATTTTAGTTGAAAGATGGATTCACCACAGTGTTATTTCACAAAGTTGAGTGTACGGCACTTTCAACATAGGACCCGCATTGGTTATCAATCGTTTCTAACTTAGTGAGACCAGATGTTAGTTGAAAGATGATTACCCCAAACTGCTGTTACCAGAGTTGAGCATATGGCATTTTCCGCATAGGAACCATATACGTTTTCCAACACTTCTAACTTTGTGAAACCAGATGTTAGTTGAAAGATGGTTTCCACACAGTGTTGTTTCAAAGAGTTGAGTATATGACACATCCCGTGTAGACTGAGCATAGGTTTTCAATCACTTTGAACATCGTAAAATGACACATCCCGTGTAGACTGAGCATAGGTTTTCAATCACTTTGAACATCGTAAAATGAGATGTTAGTTGAAAGATGGTTCCACCACAGTGTTTTTTCTCACAAATTTGAGAATATGACACTTTCCACGTAGGCCACGCATAGGTTTTCAAACACTTCTGACTTAGTGAAACAAGATGTTGGTTGAAACATGGTTTTCCCACAGTGTTTCATAGAATTGGGCATACGGCACTTTCAGTGTAGGCCCTGCATGGGTTTTCAAACAATTCTAAATTAGTGAAACCAGATGTTGGTTGAAACATGGTTTCCCCATAGTGTTGTATGACAGAGTTTAGTATATGACACATTCTGCCAAAGCCCCACATGGTTTTCAAAGACTTCTATCTTAGTGAAACCAGCTTTTAGCTGAAAGATGGTTTCCCCACAGTGTTGCATAGAGTTGAGTATATGGCACTTTCGGTGTAGGCCCTGTATGGGTTTTCAAAAAATTCTAACAGTGAAACAAGATTTAAGTTGGAAGATGGTTTCCCCACAGTATTTTTTTTCATGGATTTGAGCATATGGCACTTTTGCTGAAGGCCCTGCATGGGTTTCAATCACGTTTAACTTTGTGAAATGAGATGTTAGTTCAAAGATGGCTTCACCAGTTTTTTTTTTCACAAAGTTGAAAGGCCCTGTGTAGGCTTTCAAACACTGCCAACAAAGTGAAAGATGTTAGTTGAAACATGGTTTCCACACAGTGTTGTATCACAGAGTGGAGTATATGGCATTTTCCGCATAGCTCCCACACAGTTTTCAATAGTTTTTACCATAGTGAAACCAGATATTATTTGAAAGATTGTTTCAACACACTGTTTTTTCAGAGTTGAGTATATGGCATTTGTTTGTAGGCCCCGCTTAGGTTTTCAAACATTTCTAACATTGTGAAAGGACGTGTTAGTTGGCAGGTAGTTTCACCACAGTGTTTTTTCAAAAAGTTGTATATATGGCACTTTCCTCATACACCACGTATAGTTTTTCAAACACTTCTAACTTAGTGAAACAAGATATCAGTTGAAATATGGTTGACACGCAGTGTTTTGTAGAGTTGAGTATATGGCATTTTGGTGTAGGCCCCACATGGGTTTTCAAACACTTCTAACTTAGTGAAACCAGATGCTAGATGAAAGATGGTTTCCCATCAGTGTTATTTCACAGAGTTGAGTATATGGCACTTTCCGTATAGACTCCCCATGGGTTTTCAAACACTGCTAACATAATGAAACCAGATGATAGTTAAAAGTTGGTTTCCCCACGTGGGGCTACACCAAAAGCGCCACATGCTCAATGCTATGAGGAACTGTTGGTCAACCATCTTTCAACTAACATCTTGTTTCCCAAATTTAGAAATGTTTGAAAACCTATGCTGAGTCTATGTAGAAAGTGCCACATCTGTTTCACAGATGAAACCATCTTTCAACTAACATCTGGCTTCACTAAGTTAGAAGTGTTAGAAAACTATCTGGGGCCTATGTGGAGAGAGCCTTACACTCAACTCAGTGAAACACCCTGGGAAACCATCTTTTCACTAACATCCCCTTTCACTAAGTTAGGAGTGTCTGAAAACCTATGAGGGCCCTATGTGGAAAGTGCTATATACTCAAATCTATCAAAAAGCATTTTGGGGAAACCATCTTTCAACTAACATCTTGTTTCACTATGTTAGAGTGTTCAAAATCATATGGGGGAAAGATGAGGAAAGTGACATATATTTGACTCTGAAAAATACTGCTGAGAAACCATCTTATATCTAACATCTTGTTTCACTAAGTTTGGTGTTTTTGAAAACTTATGGAGGGTTTATGCAGAAAGTGCCATATACTCAAACTGGCAAAACAACAGTGTGGTCATACCATCTTTCAACTAACATCTCGTTTCACAAAGTTAGAAGAGTTTGAAAACCTATGCAGGACCTACAGGGAAAGTACCATATACTCAACTCAGTGAAACACCAATTTGGGGAAACCATCTTTCAACTAACATCTCATTTCACTAAGTTGGAAGTGTTTGAAAAACTATGTGGTGCCTGTGCAGAAAGTGCCATATACTCAACTCTGTCAAAGCAACACTGTGGGGAAACCGTGTTTCAACTAACATTTCATTTCACAAAGTTACAAGTGTTTGAAAATCTATGCAGGGCCTACAAATAAAGTGCCATATACTCCATTCTGTGAAACAACATGGTGGGGAAACCATATTTTCATTAACATCTTGTTTCACTAAGTTAGAGGTGTTTGAAAACACATGCAGGGCCTCACCAATAGTGCTGTAACTCAACTCTGTGAAACCACACTGTGGGAAAACCATCTTTCAACTACCACCTAGTTTCACTAAGTTAGAAGCATTTGAAAACCTATGCGGAGCTCATGCAGAAAATGCCATATACTCAACTCTGTCAAACAACACTGTGGGGAATCCATCTTTCAACTATCACCTTGTTTCACTAAGTTAGTAATCTTTGAAATTCCTTGAGGGCAACTATGATAGAAGTGCCATATACTAAACTCTGTGATACAACACTGTGGGGAAATCATCATCCAGCTAACATGGTTTCAGTAAGTTAGAAGTATTTTGAAACCCAGGCAAGGCCTACATGGAAAGTGCCATACTCAAGTATCTGAAACAACAATGTGCAGAAACATTCTTTCACCTAACATCTGGTTTCCCTAAGTTACAAGAGTTTGAAAACACATGCAGTGCCTATGCGGATAGTGCCATACACTCAACTCTGTGAAAGAACACTGTGGGGAAACCATCTTTCAACTAACGTCTGGTTTCACTAAGGTAGAAGTGTTTGAAAACCTATGTGAGGCCTACAGGGAAAGTGCCATATACTCAAATCTGTGAAACAACAGTGTGGTGAAAAGATCTTTCAGCTAACATCTTGTTTCACTAAGTTAAAAGTGTTTGAAAAAGTAAGCAGCAAACTCTAAGGCAAGTTCCATATAGTCGACTCTGTGAGATCACCTTCTGGAGGAACCATCTTTCCACTAATCCCTTTATTCACTAAGAAATGTTTGAACACCTATGTGGGGAACTATGAGGACAGTGACATGTACTCAACTCTGTGAAAAAACATAGTGAAGAAACAACCTTTCAAATAATGTCTTGGTTCACTAAATTAGAAGGGTTTGAAAATCTAGGCCTAAATGTAAAATGTGAGTGTTATATGCTCAACTCATTGAATTAAAACTTTGTCGAGAAACCATCTTTCAACTAACATCTTGTTTCAAATTTAGAAATGTTTGGAAACATTTCCAGGGGACTATATATAAGGAAAAGGCCACAATTTTAACTCTGTGAAAAAACACAATGGGGAAACAGTCTTTCAAACAACTTCTTCTTTCAATGGGTCAGACTTGTGGGAGAATCTACGCAGAGAGCTATACGGAAACTACTCCATACTCAACTTTGTGAAATAACAGTGTGGGGAAACCACCTTTCCACTAGCACCCTGTTTCACCAAGTTAGGTGTTTGATAACTTACACTGGGAACTATAAGGAAAGGGCCATATATTCAACTCTGAAAAAAAAACACAGTGGGGAAACCGTCTTTCAAGCAACTTCTTGTTTCAGTAGGTTAGATGTCTTTGACTCCCTATGCAGGGAAGTATAAGGAAAGTGCTATGAACTCCTCTCTGCGAATCCACAGTGGAGAAAGCTCCTTTCAACTACCTGTTTCCTTCACGGTCAGAAGTGGTTGCAAACATATGTGGGGAAGTATATGGAAAGTGCCATATACTTAACTTTGTGGAACAACACTGTGCAGAAACCATATTTCAAATCACTTCTTGTGTCCGAAACTGCATTTCAAAAATCAATGCAACATCATATAAGGAAAGTGCCGTGTTCACACTCTGTGAAACAACACTGGGGGGAACCCGTCTTTCAACTAACATCACATTTCAGTACATTGACCTCTAAGAAAATAACACTGAGGAACAGGTCTTTCAACCAACTTCTTGTTGAACCAAATTCTTAGCTCGACGTGTTTGAAAACCTGTGCGTGGAATTATAGGAAAGTCCATATACTCACTTCTGTGAGATAATACTATGGAGAAACCATCTTTCAAATAACTTCTTATTTCACAAACTTAGAAGTCTTTCAAAACCTATTCAGAAAATATAGGGGAATGGCACTGACTCACTGCTGTGAAATAATATTGTTGGGGAAACACCTTTCCACTAATTTCTTGTTTCACTAAGTAACAAGTGTCTGAAAACCTATGCCATAAACTAAGAGGAAAGTGTATATACTCAACTCTGTGGAAACACACCATGGACAAACGGCCTTTCAACTCACATTTTGTGTCATTACCGTAGAAGTGTTTGAAAATGTAAGTGGCAAGCTTGAAGGCAAGTGCCATAGTTTCAACAGTGTGGAGAAACTGTTTTTAAAATAACATCGTGTCTCATTGAGTTACAAATGTTTGAAAATCTATGTGGGGAACATTAAGGAAAGTTCCATATACTCAGCTCTCTGAAAAAAAAACACTGTGGATAAATCATCTTTCAACTAACGTCTTCCTTCACTAAGTTGGAAGTGACTAAAAATCTAGAACTAAATGTATAATGACAGTGCCGTACACTGAACTCCTTGAAGTAAAACCATGGAGAAAACATCTTTCAGCTAAAGTCTGGTTTCAAATTGAGTGGTGTTTGAAACCCTTTACAGGGATCTATAAGGAAAGGACTTCATGCTTAATTTGGAAAACACACTATAGCAAAACCGTCTTTCAGCCAACTTCTTGTTTCACTAAGTTAGACGTTTTGGAAAACCTATCCTGGCAACTATAAAGAAAGTGCCATATACTCAACTCTATGAAATAACATTGTGGAGGGACCATCCTTCAACTAATTCATTGTTTCACTACGAAGTGTTTGAAAACCTAGGCGGGGTACTCTAAGGACGGTGACCTAACCTCAACTCTGTGAAAAAATGTGGCAGGGAAACCACCTTTCAACTTACCTCTTGTTTCACTAAGAAGTGTCTGAAAACGGAAGCAGCAAATTCTAAGGCAAGTGCCATATACTCAACTCTGTTTTACAAACAACACTGTGGGGAAACCATTTTTAAACTAACATTGTGTTTCATCGAGTGAGAAGTGCTTGAACACCTAATCATGGGACACTAAAGAAAGTTCCCTATACTCAACTTTGTGGGTAAAAAAAAACACAACACTTTGGAAAACGCATTTGCCAATTAACTTCTTGATCACTAGGTTTGAAGTGTTTGAAAAACTATGTGGGAAATGATAAAGAAAGTGTCATAGACTCAACTTTGGGAAATAACTTGGTCAGGAAAGCTTCTTTCACCGAACATGTTCTTTCATGAAGTTAGAAGTGTTTGAAAATCTAGGCCTAAATGTATAATGAGAGTGTTATATGCTCAACTCTTTGAAATAAAACTGTCTTTCAACTAATGTCTTGTTTCAGACTTAGAAGTTTCTCAAAACCTTTACAGGGAACTATAAGGAAAGGGCCATATACTCAACTCTGAAAAGGCACTGTGGGGAAACTGTCTTTCAACCAACTTCTTGTTTCACTTAGACATGTTTGAAAACCTGTCCGAGGGGTTATAAAAAAAGTGCCATATACTCCATTCTGAGAAACGATGCTGTGGAGGAAACCATGTTTCAAAAAACTTCTTGTTTCACTAAGTCAGAAATCTTTCAAAACCTATGCAGAAAATATAGGGGAATGGCATAGACTCACCGCTGTGAAATAACATTGTGGAGGAACCATCTTTCAACTAATTTCTTGTTTCACTATGCAGCAAGTGTCAGAAAACCTATGTGGGCAATTATGAGGAAAGTGCCATATACCTAACTCTGTGGAAAAAAAAAACGCTTTGGGGAAACAACCTTTCAACTAACATTTTGTTTCACTACCTTAGAAATGTTTGAAATGTAAGTGGTGAACTCGAAGTCAAGCGCTTAGAGCTGTGCCATATTTAACACTGTGAAACAACAGTGTGGAGAAAGCGTTTTTAAACTAACATAGTGTTTCATTGAGAAGTGTTTGAACACCTATGCAGGGAAGAATAAGGAAAGTTCCATATACTCAACTCTGTTAAAAAACATTGTGAAGAAAGCATCTTTCAAATAACCTCTTCCTTCCCCAACTGAGAAGTATTTGAAAATCTAGGCCTAAATGTATAATGACAGTACCATACACTCAATTCCTTGAAATAAAACCATGGAGAAACCATCTTTCAACTAACATCTTGTTTCACTATGTTAGAGTGTTTGAAAACCTATGCAAGGAACTCTAAGAAAAGTGCAATATCCTCACCTCTGTGAAACAACAATGTTGAGAAACTTCCTCTCAACTAACATACCAAAGTAGCATCTTGTTTCACATACACCGCACTACAACCAACATTTAGCCAACACTCACCAAGGTGTACACACCAAACACAATCCACAAACCTACATTTTACATACCACAAACACCACACTTCAACCTCCCACAGTGCCTAGGGAACACATAAACACCAAACATATCACACAGAGAGAGAACATACCACAACATACCGCAAGTACCACACACATTCAAATCTCCTATGTACAACATTTTTATACTGTTTAAAAATTGCATGGGACACACACCCCATATATAAATGACATGCACAGTTTACATGTAACATATCCAACCCACTACATCACATAAATACACATAAATACTACATCACTAAATATCCATCACACAGTCCAAACACCACACACACACCACACTACCTACACAGAACATGTATTCCACACTCACACTTCACATATACCATGCAGAAAAATGCACACAACCACACATACACCAGAGACACACTGCTTATAAACCACATACACACACCCTTTCTATATACCACACACCTAAGAAACACAACACCCCAGTGCTCCACCCTTACCCTGCTACATCTCTGCTGCCCCTATCTGCCGATGGGTTGGCAGGAAAGACATACTAAACCAGGGCTTTCCCTCTCTATTTGAAGGAATAATGGAGGCCTCATGATGACAGTGCTTCAGGTGTGACCTGGATAGAGGTCCCTTTACCAAAGCCCATGGCTGCTTCTAATTCCTGAGACAGTCAACTTGCTAAAAGACAGTGCTAGTCACTTCACTCACAACAGTGCCCCATTTCCATCCCTGATGAAGAGCTCTAGCACGCCAACTATTACTTTGAACCTCTTTGCTCTATTTTCAAAGGAGTTTCTCCCTGGGGTTCATTCCAAGTGAGTCTCTCAGAAGAACAGCCTCTGCTTTCAAGTGGAGAGTGTGGTGAAGTCCTTGTGAGTGTGCAATGGGTTTTGTAACAGGACCACCCCTTCATCTGGTTTCAGAAGTATATGGACATCAAGGGGCCTGGGACATTGGAGGATGCCCAGTGGAGAATGTTTGTATGTATGCTGGGTCAGAGGTTGCAAGAGAGAGCTGACTTCCTTTATGGGCTAAGAAGAAATGAAGTGAGACATCTTTCCAGATTGATCCAATTCCCGTTTGGAACATTGAGCTTTGGTCCACCTCCTAGTCATTTTCTTCCCATGGTTGTGTTTTAAAATAAATTTTTGTTCACACATAGGGGCCACAGAACTGTCACTCACTTAGCTGGCACCCTGAGATAGGCCATAGACTCCCAGTCTGGTCCTGTGCTCAGTGAGAGCTTTCAGGCTCTGCTATACCAAAGAAACGATGGTCTCTGAGTGGGTGGGTGGTGCTTGGCCTGCCCTGGTATAGAAGTTGTGATGGGGAGTGACGTTGCTTCACTTACCTGCTCGATCAAGTTGCCTTCTTTCTGAGAAGCAGACGGTTTGCACATGGTCAGTATGAACCAGGAGTGGGTCAGCATGGGAAGAGCCCATTCCAAGAATGGGAAATGAAGTCCTTGTCCCAGACTCCTGAGCAAGAGCCAGCAGAACCCAAGAGCTACAAGCTCAAACACTGCTGCCTCCAAAAAATGATGAAAATACTGGAAGGGACAGACAAAGCCAGAAATCTCTGGCTCCTGAAGAAAGACTTCAGGCTTCTTGATGAGAAGGCTCCTGTGTGTAGTCCTTCAGAGGGCTCCCTTTGCCTAAGCCCACAGGAATTTCTTATTCCTGATACAACCAGGTTGATAGGAGATTGTGATGGTTATTTCTGTCTCAACATTCTCCATATGTCAACTCTAATGAAGAAAGCTGGCACTCTGTGTCTCCATTTAACACAACTTGACTCCCTTCTTGAAATAAAAACAAATAAGGTTCTGTTTAAACCCAGTGTGTGAGAGATACACTGTCTTCCCTCAAGTTGGAGTTTGCCAGTGCCTATGTTATGGTGATAGGTTTTGCTTGGGCCCCTCTCAATTTGCTATCAGAAATGTGTGGCCAACATCCTAGGGTATTTGAAGGTGCCCAGGGAGAATCCTTGTGGGTAGGCTAAGCCACAAATTAGGGGCAGATCCCACCTCCCATGTGGGATGATGGAAAGGGAAGGCAGATATCTATTTCCTACATTTGACCAATGCCTATTTGAAATGAAGGACCATGACTCACCTCGTAGTGATTCCGATCCCATTGCTGCTTTTGTAACTTGTTCTGAGTTCACACACAAGACCAAGGGGCTGTCCCATACCAACGAAGGTCCAAGGATTGGAGTTGAGGTTCCAGGCCTCTCCTGAGTCAATGCAGAGCTCTCAGAGTCAGATATCTGAGAGGACAGCTAGCATGCCTGTCCCTGAGCCCTCGGTGCATAGCAGGCCACAGTATCGTGGGAATGGGTAGCCACATGAAACTCCCACCCTAATTGCCTGAGACACACTCATTTAGAAGACAAGGCAGACTGTAAATGTGCAGCATGCTTCGTGAACTTAGCACACAAAGAGCCTTTTGAATAAATGGTGCACCATAGTCTCATTCAAACCTATTGATCATCACAGGGAAGCATATTCTTCATGACTCAGAATAACTGGTGACCCTATCTACTGACACGATGTTCAGAAGGATAACAGAAGCCAAGGCTTCCCTCTATTTCTTAAGGGATAATGAGGGACTCTTGCTCACAAGGCTCCGAGGGGCATCCTTTGAGGTACTCCTTTAGCCAAGCCAACAAAGGGTTCTTGAGATGCCTGAACAAGCCAGTGTGCTAATATATTGTGCTGGTCAGATTGTTCTAAACATTACCCAAGTCTCATCGTTAATGAAGAACTTCTCCACCACGGTTCCTCTTGTGATCCCCACAAAGTCAGTTGTGCAGAGTCATAGCACTAGCTTGCAAATATCCAGTGTGGACCAGCCCTTGTGACTTGTGGCCCAGGTTGAGCCAAAGGAGCCCTGGCATTTTGGTTTTAGGACTTCATGGACATCCAGAGCCCTAGGCCATTCGAAGGGGTCCAGCCGAGAACTGTTTGTGTGGAGGCTGGGACAGATGTATCAGGGGGGAGCTGGCCTCCATGCCTAGGGAAAATGAAGTTTAATATGTCCCATCCACATTGATCACATTCCCATTGGATGGAAATATTGAACTCCCGTTGGTCCAGGCTGGAGCCATTCCTTTACTGAGCCATTCTGACTCAGCCTTTGTTCAACCTTAGGAGCCATGGAGCTTGCACTTACACAGAGGGCACCAAGGGGTGGGCGTTGGGTTCCCACTCAGTCCCGTGCTCACTGACAGCCACGGGCATGAGATATCCCAAAGGAGAATAGCCCTCCAATCCTTGAGCTTGGTGATTGGTTGTTTGTAGCAAGGGGTGGGGGGTGGGGAGCCAGCTTGCCTCATTGCCCTGCCTGATGGAAGGGCCTGCCTTCTGAAAAGCAGACAGTTCATACAGGAGCAGGAGGCTCCGGAAGCTGGTCAGCACAGAAAGAGCCCTTTACAGGAAGAGGGCCCCAATTCCCCTTTCCACACTTTGGAGCAAGACCTGGGGGCACCTGACGGACACAGCACTGTTACTGCTCACTCCATTCAGTGATGGGAAAAGTAAGGGTTCTCTAGGTCCTTCTGAAGGAAGAAGGCAGGCCTGTTGCTGATAGGGCTCCCAGATGCAGACGCTAGATGGCGCTGTTGCCTAAGGCTTCTGGTGTTTCTTCTTCCCATAGCCATGTTGCCAGAAGCTGGTGCTGCACACTTACTTCTCCATGTAATTCCCCTTTAAATCTCTGAAGAGCTCTAAGCCCCCCTTATCCACCTTTACACATCTTTGCTGTCTTGTAGAAACAAGGTTCTTCCCACAATCCGTTCAGAGTCAGTGTCTCACGGTCATATCCTCTGCCTTCCAGCTGGGAGTCTGACTCAGTTCTTGAGACTGTGGGAGAGATTTTGGCCACAGGGCTCCATCTTCATTAATTCATTGGGTTCCAGAAGTATGTGGTCATTCAGAGGCCCAGGCCAATAAAAGGGTCCTAGCAGAGGATGTTTGTGTGTAGTTTGGGCGAGAGATTTGGTCAAGGAGCTGGCCTTCTCCTGGGTCAAGGGAAAACGAAGTAAGACCTTTTCTTTCCAAGTGGATCCCAATTCCTACTAGTATGTCGAGCTTTGCACCTCCTTGTGTCTGTTTCCTTCACCTTGCTGCATTTTCGGCAAATTTTTTGTCTCCTTTAGGAGCTCTGGAGCTATGAGAAACTCAGCTGATCCGGGTAGTCATCAAATTCCCACTCTGTTCCTGTGCTCAGTGAGAGCTCTCAGGCTCTGAACTAACAAAGAAAAGATGGCATTTATTGCCTGGAAGATTGTTGACTGGCCTACTGTGATATGGAAGGGGAAGGGGAGCCAGCTTGCCTTGCTATCCTGAATGACTGCGTTGCCTTCATTCTGAGAAGCAGACAGTTTGCACATGAGCAGTATAGAAAAGGAGAGGGTCAGCACAGGGGAAGCCCTTTCCAGGAACAGGGAATGATTTCCTTGTTCCACACTCCTGAGTAAGAGCCAGCAGAACCAAATACCTAGAGCTCAAAACTGGGGCCTATATCAACTGATAGAACATGTGGGAGGGACAGACATAGCCAGAAATCTCTGTCTCCTAAAATCAGAATGCAGGACTCCCAGGCATATTCCTTCAGGGGGCTCC
Source organism: Acinonyx jubatus (assembly GCF_027475565.1). Lineage (NCBI taxonomy): Eukaryota > Metazoa > Chordata > Mammalia > Carnivora > Felidae > Acinonyx > Acinonyx jubatus. The sequence continues at coordinate 50,479,931 of NC_069389.1, forward strand.
CTTTGCCTAAGCCCACAGGCATTTCTTAATCCGGATACAACCAGGTTGATAGGAGAGACTGTGCTGGGTACTTATTCTCAAAATTCTCCACATCTCATGTGTGAGAAAGAACTCTGGCAGTCTGTGTCTCAATGTCCACCACTTATCATTTTCTTGAAAAACAGTGCTGCATGGAATTTATCAGAGACGGTGTCTTTGAATAATGTCCTCTTCCTTTAGCACTGGAGTCTGGCGGTGTCCTTGTGGTTATGATATAGGTATTGCAGTGGGCCCCTCTAAATTTGGCTGCAGAATTATGTGACCATCTCCAAACCTAGGGTGTGTGAAGGTTCCCAGGCAGAATGCTTGTGGGCAGGCTCAGCCAGAAGTCAAGGGAAGATCCTACCTCATGTGTGCTTAGAGGGTGAGGGAAGACAAGATATCTCTTTCCTCGATTTGATCAGTGGCCTTTTGAATGCAGAACTTTGACTCACCTGGTAGTCATTCTTATCCCATTTCTGCTTTTCTAACTTGACCTCACTTCACACACCAAGGCCATGGGGCTTTCCTGTAAACAAGCAAGTTCCAAGGATGAACATGTAGGTTCCAGAACATTCCTGAGTCAAGGCAGGGCTCTCAGAGTCTGATATCGCTGAAGAGAGCTATCCTATACATTCTGTCCTTGAGCCCTCAGTTCATAGCAGGCTACTGTATCATGGGAATGAGTACCCACATGGACCCCTGGCCCTAATTGATGGACATACCCGCATGCAGAAGAAGAGACAGGTTGTGCAAGTGCAGCATGCTCCATGACCTGACCAGTGCACAAAAAGCCTTTTGAATGTATCCTGCACCAGGCCTTGTTCCCACCACTTGATCCTCCCATGGAAGCACATTCTTCATATCTCAGGGTCATTCGGGCCCCTATCTTCTGATATGATGTGCAGAAGCAGACAAAAAGCCACTGTTTTCCTCTACTCCTTAAGGGAGAATATGGGTATCTTGCTCCCAGGGCTCCAAGTGGCTCCCTTTGGACAACTCCTGTGGCCAAATCCCACAAAAAGTCTTCTGATTTCTGAGCAAGCCAGCTTGCTAATATATTGTGCTAGTCAGTTTATTCTAAACATTATCCAATTCTCATCCTTAATGAAGAACTATTGCCCTAGGCTTATTAAGTCTCATGACATTGCTGTTTATCCATCAACGTTTGTCTTGGGCTCCATACAAATTCAGTCTTGCACATTAATAGATCCACCTTGCAAATGAACAATGTGGACCAGCCCTTGTGGCTTGTGTGACACGTTGAGGTTAAAGGGCCAGCAGATTTGTTTCAGGACTACATGGACATCCAGAGACTTAGGGCATGGAAAGGGGTCCAACCGAGATCTGTTTGTGTGGAGGTTGGGCCAGAGGTATTACGTGTGAGGTGGCCTTCATGCTGGGCCTGGGGAAAATGAAGTTTAACATGTCCCATCCCCATTGATCACATTCCCATTGGATGGAAATATCGCACACGTTGGTCCTGGCTGCAGCCATTCACTTTCCCTTAATGTCTTTCTGACTCAGTCTTTGTTCACTCTTAGGAACCATGGAGCTGGCACTCACTCAGAGGGCACCAAGGGGTGGGCATCGGGTTCCCACTCAGTCCCACGCTTGATGACAGCCATGAGTATCGGCTATCTGAATATCCGAATATCAGAATAGCCCCCCTATTCCTGTGCTTGGTGATTGGCTGTTTGCAGCAAGAGGTGGGGAGGGGAGCCAGCTTGCCTCATTGCTCTGCCTGATGGAGGGGCCTGCCTTCTGAAAAGCAGACAGTTCACACAGGAGCAGGACGCTCCAGAAGCTCAGGATCCCAGAAAGAGCCCTTTACAGGAAGAGGGCCCCAATGCCCCTTTCCTCTCTTTGGAGCAACAGTGGGGGACACCTGGTGGTGACAGCACTGTCACTGCTCACTCCATTCAATGATGGGAAAAGGAAGAAAAGCAGACAAAGTCCAGGACTCTCTAGGTCCTTGTGAAGGAAAGAGGCAGGCTTGTTGCTTTCAGGGTTCCCAGATTCGGATGCTAGAGGGAGCTTTTCCTAAAGCTTCTGGTGTTTCTTCTTCCCATACCCAGGTTGCCAGGAGCTGGTGCTGGGCCCTTCCTTCTCCATATAATTCCCTTTCCAAACTCTGAAGAGATCTGGCCCTCCTTATCCACCTTTACACATCTTTGCTCTTTTGTAGAAATAAGGATCTTCCCACAATTCGTTCAGAGTCAGTGTCTCACAGTCGTTTCCTCTGCCTTACACCTGGGAGACTTGTCCACTCCTTGGGACTGTGGAAGAGATTTTTGCCACAGGGACCCTTCATTAATTCATTGGGTTTCAGAAGTATGTTGTTATTCAGGGGCCCAGGGTATTTGAAGGGGCCCAGCAGATGTTTGTGTGTAGACTGGGCCAGAGATTTGGGCAGGGAGATGGACTCCTTGTGGGCCCAGGGAAAAGAAAGGAAGACATCCTCTTTCCAAGTGGATCCCATTCCTGCTGGAGAATGTCGAGCTCTGGCCCTTCTCGTGCTCATTTCCTTCCACTTGGTGCATTTCTGATCATTTTTTTTTCTCCCATGGGAGGCATGGATCTGTAACTCATTTGGCTGGCACTCCTTGGTAGGCCGCAAATTCCCTCTCTCTTCCTGTGCTCAGTGAGAGCTATCAGGCTCTGAACTAACAAAGGAAAGAAGGCCTTTAGTCCCTGAGTGCTTGGGGATAGGTCTGCTGTAGTATGGAAGGTGGGGGGAGCCAGCCTACCTCACTGACCTGGATGATTGAGTTGCCTTCATTCTGAGAAGCAGTTTGCACATGGGCAGTATGGGCCAGGAGGTGGTCAGGACGGGGAAAGCCCTTTCCAGGAATAGGGAACAATGTCCCTGTTCCAGACTCCTGAGCAAGAGCCAGCAGAACTCAGTAGCTCCAGCTCACACACTGATACCTCCATCAACTGATAGAAAAAGTGGGAGGGAGAAACATAACCAGAAATATCTGGCTCCTAAGGAAAGAATGCAGACTTCTTGCTGACAGTCGCTCCCAGGTGTAGTCAGTTGTTCAGAAGGTTCCCTTTGCCTAACCCCACAGGCACTTCTTGTTTCGGATTCAACCAGGTTGATAGGAGACTGTGCTGGGTACTTCATTCTCAACATTTCCTACATCTCATGTGTGATGAAGAACTCTGGCCGTCTGTGTCTCCATGTCCACCCATAACCCTGTTTTTTAATAAGGTTCTGAATGGAATGTATTCAGAGCCATTGTCCTAGAGGAATATTCTCTTCTTTTGGCTTGTGAGTCTGACGGAATCCTTGTGATGGTGAGATAGGTCTTGCAATGGATAGGCCCCTCTCAATCTGGTTTCAGAATGATGTGACATCATCAAACCTAGGGTGTGTGAAGGCACTGAGGCAGAATACTTGTGGGTAGGCTCAGCCAGAGGTTAGGGGTGGATCCTGCCTTATGTGTGGGAAGACAGTAGGGAAGATAGACATCTCCTTCCTTGATTTGACCCGTATCCATTTGAACACAGGATTTTGATTGACCTGGGAGTCTTTACCAACCCATTTCTGTTTTTCTAACATGGTCTCAGTTCACACACCAAGGCCATGGGGCTGTCCCATACACAACCAATGTCCATGGATTGGAGGTGAGTTTCTAGGCAGTTCATGACACAATGCAGGGCTCTAAGATTCTGATGTCTGAGAGGACAGTTAACACTCCTGTCCCTGAGCTCTCAGTGCTCAGCAGGGTATAGTAACCAGGGAATGGGTAGCCACATTGACTCCCACCTCTAATTGATGGGGATACTCTCATTCAGAAGAACAGTCAGTCTGTGCACGTGCAGCTTGCTGCATGACCTGATCAGCACACAAAACACCTTTTGAAAAAAACAGTGCACTATGGCCTCATTTCCACCTCTTGATCATCGCGTGGAAGCACCTTCTTCATACCTCAGAGTCACTGCTGCCCCTATCTACTGATACGATGGGCAGAAACACACCAAAAACCAAAGTTTCCCTCTATTTGTTAAGGGAGAATGAGGCTCTCTTGCTCACAGGGCTCCAAGGGGCATCCTTTGGAGTATTCCTGTAGCTGAAACCCACAAAAGATTTTTCTGACTCCTGACCAAGCCTGCTTGCCCCTCTATTGTGCTGGTCAGTGTTTTCTAAACATCACACAATTCTCATCCTGAACAAAGACCTGTGACCCTAGGAGTATCGAGTTTCATGAGAGTGCTTTATTATCCATCAAGGTTCATCTTGGGGTCCATAAAATTCTGTCAAAATAATAGCTCGGGCTTGCAAATATCCAATGTGGACCAACCCTTGTGTCTGTGTGACAGGTTGAGCCAAAGTGGCCCTGGCACTTTGGTTTCAGGACTCCATGGACATGCAGAGCCCTAGGCCATTTGAAGGGGTCCAGCTGAGAACTGTTTGGGTGGAGGCTGGGTAAGCCATATTAGAGGGGAGCTGGCCTCCTTGCTGGGCCTAGGAGAAATAAAGTTTAACGTGTCTTTTTCACATTGATCACATTCCCATTGGATGGACATATCAAACTCCCTTTGGTCCTGGCTTCAGCCAGTCCCTTTCACTGACAGTCTTTCTGACTCGGTCTTTGTTCACCCTTTTGAGCCATGGAGCTGGAATTCACACAGAGGGCACCAAGGGATGGGCTTTGGGTACCCACTCAGTCCCTCACTCAGTGACAGCCATGAGCGTGGGATATCTGAAAGGAGAATAGCCCTCCAATCCCTGAGCTTGGTGATTGGCTGTTTGTAGCAAGGGGTGGGGGGAAGGGAGCCAGCTGGTCTCATTGCTCTGCCTGATGGAGGGGACTTCCTTCTGAAAAGCAAACTGTTCACACATGCAGGAGGCTCCAGAAGCTGGTCAGCCCAGAGAGAGCCCTTTACAGGAAGATGGCCCCAATACCCCTTCCCACACTTTGGAACAACAGCTGGGAAGCATCTCATGGCTACAGCACTGTCACTGCTCACTCCTTTCAGTGCTGGGAAAACAAGAAAAGCAGAAAAAGTCCCAGAGCTCTCTAGGTCCTTCTGAAGGAAGAAGGCAGGCCTGCTGCTCCCAGGGCTCCTAGATGCAGACTCTAGAGGCCTCTTTTGCATAAGTTCTCAGGTGTTTCTTCTTCCCACAGCCGGTTTGCCAGGAGCAGGTTCTGGGCACTTCTTTCTCCATATAAATCCCCTTCCTATCTCTGAAGAGCTCTGGCCCTCCTTATCACCATCACACACCTTTGTTCGTTTTTAGAAACAGGGTTCTTCCCACAATCAGTGCAGAGTCAGTGTCTCACAATTATGTCCTCTGCCTTCCATCTGGGAGTCTGATGCAGTCCTTGTTACTGTTGGAGAGATTTTCCCACCAGGCTCCATCTTCATTAATTCATTGTGTTTCAGAAGTATGTGGCTCTCAATAGGCCCAGGGATCTGTAGTTGCCCCAAAACGGATGTTTGTGTGAAGGGTGGGCCAGAGATTTGGGCAGAGAGCTGGCCTCCTTTTGACCAAGGGACAATGAAGGAAGACGTCTTGTTTCCAAGTGGGTCCCAATTTCCACTGGAAATGTCAAACTTTGCCCCCCCTTAGGCCTATTTCCTTCCCCTTGCTTTATTTTTGACTTTGATTCCCCCCCTCAGGAGCCACACAGACATCACTCACTCAGCTGGAACCCCTGGGTAGGCATCAAACTCCCATTCTGCTCCTGTGCTCAAGGAGAGCTCTCAGGCTCTGATCAAACAAAGGAAAGATGGCCTTTAGTCCCTGAGTGATGCTTGGGTTGCTGTGGTATGGGATGTGAAGGGGAGCCATCTTTCCTCCCTGAGCTGGATGAATGAGTTGCCCTTGTTCTGGGAAACACACAGTTTGCACCTAGGCAGTATGGACCAGGCCATGGTCAGTACAAGAAGAGCCTTTTCCAGGAATAGGGAACTAAGTCCTTGTTCAAGACTCTTGAGCAAGAGCCAGGAGAACCCAATAGCGACACCTCAAATTCTGCTGCCTCCATCAATTGCTACAAAAAGTTTGAAGGACAGACATAGCTAGAAATCTCTGGCTCCGAAAGAATGAATGGAGGTTTCTTGCTGACAGGGCTTTCAAGTGTGCCCTTTCAGAGGGCTCCCTTTGCCTAAGTCCATGGGCATTTCTATTTCCAGATACAAGCAGCTTGATAGGAGACCATGCTGGGTACTTCATTTTCAACATTCTCCAAATCTCAAGTGTGATGAAGAATTCTGAGAGCCTGTGTTCTGTTTCCATCACTTAGCCTTTTTTGTCCAAAGAGTTTCTGCATGGAGTTTATCCAGAGCCAGTGTGTTAGAAGAATATCCTCTTCTTTCAGCTTGGAGGTTTGGCCGTGTCCTTTGGATGGTGATATAGGTTTTACTTTGGCTCCTCCTCAAGATCGTTTTAGAATTTGTGGCCAACCCCACACCTTGGGTATGTGAAGATACCCAGGGAGAATGCTTGAGGGTAGTTGAAGCCAGTGGTTTGGGGAGGATCCTGCCTCCTGTGTGGGAGAAGATGAAGGGATGATAGAGATATCTCCTTCTTTGATTTGACCCATGCCCATTGGAATGCAGAGCTTTGACTCAATTTCCTATCCCGTTGCTGCTTTTCTCACTTGGCCACAGTCACCCACCAAGATCATAGGGCTTCCCTGTCCACAAGCAAATTCCAAGGATTGGAGGTGAGTTTCCAGTCATTTCCTGAGTCAATAGAAGGCTCTCAGAATCTGATGTCCCAGGGGTCAGCTGACCCTCTGTCCCCTAGCTCTTGTTGCTTAGCCAGTTATTATAGCAAGAGTAAATAATTGCTCTTCTTTGGCAACAAGTTTCTCCCTGGAATCTTGTCAGAGTCTGTCTCAGAGTCATATCCTTTCTCATTAAGTGAGGAGTCTGGTACAATCCTGGTGAGCGTGCAAGAGATTTGGCCACAGGGGGCGTGGGAATTGGGTTTCAGAATTTGTGGACATCACTAGGCCTAGGGTATCTACAGGTGCCCAGTGGAGAATGCTTGTGTGTAGGCAAGCCGGAGGTTTGAGGAAGGGAGCTGGCCTCCTGTTGGAATCGAGATTTAATTAAGAAAAGATATATCTTTCCTAGATGGGTGCCATTTCCTTTGGAGATGCAGAACTTTGGCACTGCTCATACTCATCCCCATGTCATTGATGCTTTTCTAGCTAGGTCTCCATTCATGTTCCAGGAGCATTAGTGTGTGTTCCACTTACACAGCCATGGCTGCATGAATTGTGCAAGTTTCCCAGTCAGTTCCTGAGGAAAGTGAAGGCTCTCTGGGTCTAATGTCCCAGAGGAAACCTGGCCCTTCCATCCTGGAGCACATGGTGTTGCTTAGCTGGCTAGGGTATGCACGAGCATGGGTAGCCAGTTGGCCTCTCTCCCCTCACTAATGGGAAGAAAAGCAGGTTTTCATGTGGGCAGGATGCTCCAGTATCTGGTCAGCACAGAAAGTACCTTTGTATGGAATACTGCAACAAGTCCCACTTCCAAATACTTGCCCATCAGCCAGGAATGCATCCCTGCTACAGCTGTATCACTGCTGCCCCTCTGGACCAATGGCAAGGGCAGGACACACATCCAGAACCAGGTCTTTCCCTCCGATGATGAAGGAAGATGAATCTGGGCAGGCTTCTTGGTGACAGGGCTTTCAGATGGAACTTACAGACAGCACCGTTTGCCAAAGCCCACAGGTGTTTCTCATTCCTGAGTCACCAGTCAGTGAGCTGGGGATGACGGTGCTAGTCACCTCACTCTTCACATGATCTCATTCTTATCCCTGATGCAGAACTCTGGCCCTCCCTCTATCCACTGTCACCCCTTTGCTCTATTTTCACTCTAAGCCCTCCCTGGGCTCCATTCCATGTGAGTGTCTTATAGTCATACCCTGGGCCCTCAACTGGGGATTCTGGTCCATTCCCTGTGACTGTGGCATATGTTTGGCCAAAAGACCTCTGGCTCTTCAGCAGGATAGTCTTCCCTGTATGCTGGTTGTTCTCTGCATGAGTCTCTCAGTACTAGGATTTCTGGCCAAGTAGGCCTGTATTTTTGTGTTTATTTTTGTTTTGCCACGGGAACTGATCCTCAGATCCCCTCATGCTTTCAAGTATCTTGAAAAGATAAGAATAACTGTAAAATGGGAAGTCGTTACAATATGTGAGTGATGCTGAGGGCAAGATCTATTTCTCTTAAACCAGTGCAACCTTAATGATATGTGAACAGGCAAGGCAACCATGATCTAGTACCTCCCTCTGCATTTCTTCCAGGCATATTGCACACTGGCCAGCATCTTGACTCAGTTCATCCCCATTAGAGGTTATTCCTGGCTTTGTTCAATACATCACATCATGCATATCCCTTTCATGTCAGGGTACACGTGTGAGAACACATTAATCCTCCAAACGTGGGATGGAAGAAGTGAACTGGTAAGGAGGCAAAGACCCGGTGCTGCCCTCATGGGTTCCACCCTATCTGCCATCCCTGCCTTCTGCCACTGTCCGTGGGGCTCTTATAAACCTCGTCCTGCCAGCCAGAACTGTCACTGTTGCTACTGTTGAGTATGCTGAAGGAGGACAGTGCTGCACAGGCCAATGCCATGGTGCCACACCATGACCACAGGGTGGCTTGCTGGGCCGCTGAGGCAGCTATGGCACTGCCTACAGCACAGGGCTATTCATGCCTTGGCACCCGACCCAGAAACCTCTTTGTGGCCATGACCTGCACCCAGCACCGAAGCCTGTGATCCCACTGGCCCCTCTGCACCAGCTGGAAGGTAAGTCCAAGTCTGAGTAAGTGCGAGTGTTGCCATTAGCAGTGGCTGGACTGCCTTGCTTGGTGCCCACCGGCCATATGCACAGACTTCTGTGAAAATCTATCCCTGGGCACCGGCTGAGTGAGTGACAGCTCCAGGGCTCCTAAGTGTAAATGGAGACATAGTTAGTGTTAGGATGTCCCTGGAAGGGGACGGCCATCTCACCAGCGTGCCGGAAGAAAATGAAGGGCAACCAATCACCAAGCACCAGCACAATCCAACAGAAAGCCCCGAGCAGCTCGCCAGAACGAACTGAAGGTCAACGAATCACCGAGCAACAGCACAACCTGGCACGAAAGAAAGACCCACCCGAACCTAAACCCAGAACTGCTGCAGCTTAAAAACCCTACCCCGCCATACCCGAGCGCAACTTCCCTGACTCCTCTCCTTGAGTCACGGAACCTCGCCCAGAACCTTAGTTCCTAATAAAGCCTTAAACTGCAAAAATTCTTTTTGACTCTAACTCCTATCTTTACCCTGCCCAATGCCTGACACTAACAGACCTAGAGCCAAGGGAAGGGAATGGCCATAAGGAAGGCCAAAGTTCAATAATTCCAATGGCAACGGGGTCGATTTGGAAAGTGGCTATGCAACTTCATGTCCCCTCAGCTAAGAAAGGAAGCTAGCTCCCTTCCCAGCCCTCTGACCCAGTCAAAGTGAAAACGTTCTCTTCTGGGCCCTCCCAGTGCCCTAAGGCCTCTGAATACCTCCATGGTTTTGACACCAAAGTGCCAGGAGCCCTGTGGCCAAACCTATCACACAGTCACAAGCACTGGACTATGATCCCCAGCAGAATGCCAAGGATATTCCGCTGAGAGACTTCATGCAGTGGACCCCGGAGAGGACCTAGTAAGCTGGCTGTCTCAGGAAGAAGCAACACCTGTGGGCTTTGGCAAAGGGAGCCCACTACAGGCTATACCTGGGAGCCCTGTCAGTAAGGGGGCTGCATTCTTCCCTCAGAGAGAGGGAAAACCCTGCTTTTGGGTGTGTTTCTTGCCCTTTCCCACTAGTAGACAAGGGGTGGCAGGGATTCAGCTGTGGCTGATTGTCAAGTGGTTAGAACCCAGCCTGGTTCAGTATTCCTTTCAAAATCCCTTGTACCCTGACGAGGACCTGGAGCATGGTGTGCATGCATGAATCATCTGCTCTGCAGGATGAAGGCACCTCTGTCAGCCAGGGGAGGAAGGCCAGCTGGCTATCCATCCCTGCAATTACTGTAGCTAAGCACAAAGCCCCCAGTAACAGAGGGGCCTTCTTTCCTCTGGGAAACCTGAGAGCTTTCCATTGCCTCAGGAACAGACTGGGCACTCCACACCAATGTTTTAACTTGGGCCGTGTACCTGACACAGCCCCACGGGTCCTGGAACCTTATAAACAGAGGACATTCTTCTGAGCCTCCTGCTCTAAATGGCTCCTAAGTAGCACCTAGTTTGAACGAAGAGCAATAAAATGCAAATAGGGACCTGGAGGACTAAAGTTCTTCCTTACAGAACAGAATGAGCTAAAGTTAGAATCAAGTGCCTACTCCTATCTCCTGGCAGGCTGGCTGAGGTGTAAGAAACAATTGAGGGCTGGTGTGGAAGGATACCTCCATTGGCTACATGTGAGAGTGAAATTCTGCAGGAGCTGTGTATTCTTCCTTCAGAAACAGAAGGAAAAGTGGTTTGGGAGGTGTTTCCTGTCCTTCCCATTAGGGAATAGATGCGGCATTGATTCAGAGCCCGGGGCTTCCTGCTCCCAGCTGGTGATCAAATGTTTGCAACCTGGACTTGATGCAGTAGTTCCTGAAAGGGCCGTCTCTGTGCTGACCAGGTCCCGAGGCCTAGTGTGCACATGGGAGCCATGTGTGACACAGAATGAAGGCATCTCTGCACTTCACTGCACTTACCAGAGCTGGCCAAGTACCAAGCACTCAGGGACAAGAAGGCCATTTTTCCTCTGATATATAAGTACTCTTTGCTCTCACAGAGAACAGGACCAGAGTGGAAGTTTAGCACCAATCTTTGGCCTCTGCTTGTGGGAGTGAAAGCCCTATCGTCCCTGAATGTGACCCAAGACTTAGAAAATATCAAATTGGTGGGAATGGCTACAAGGGAGGCCAAGGCTCTACATCACACATGGGAATTGAATTATGCTGCTGAGCACGTCTATCTACCTTCTTTTCTCTCAGCTGCATGTGTATGGCCAGTCCCTCCCTAAACCTCTGGGACCGCCTACACGCATCCATACATACACAGATTGACAGCTTCATATGCACTAGGCCTCTCATTGTTCACAGAGTTCTAATGGGAAGTTACAAGAGGTCCTGTTGCCAGTCTACCCAGAGTCCCCAGGACTCAGCCAGAGCCCCCAGTTTAGCTTGGAGTATATTGCTCTGAGAAACTGACTCTGAATGGACGCCAGAGAGATCCTAGTTTGAAGAAAAAAAAAGAGCAAAAGGATGGAAATAAATACAGAGAGGGCCAATGTGCTTCCTTAGAAATGAGAGCAGGATGGAGCTGAGAAGGAAGTGCCTAGCACAATCTCCTGAGAAGCTAACTGTTGTGTGTAGTAAGAAACACCTGTGGGCTGGGGCAAAGGGAACCAACCATTGCCTACACCTGGGTGCCCAGTTGGCACGAGGCCTACACTTTTCTTTCAGAAAGAGAAGGAAGACTTCTGATGTGAGCTCCTTTGCATGCCCTACCCCTCAGGGCATAGAAAGAGCAATGATTCAGTGGTAGCAGATGTGTGTTCCCGTTGGTGTTCTAGGTTTTGTAACCAAGTCACGGTGCAGTACTCCCTGCAAGGGCTATTTTGGACTGAAGAGTCCTGCAGTCTACTGTGCACGCCTGATCCATCTGCCTTAAGGAATGAAGATATTTAAGTCAGCCAGGGGAGGGAGGCAAGCTGGCTACATAGCACAGAGATTATCAGTCTCTGGTAATCTTGACTCTGGGCCAGTCAAGCAACAAGCGCTCATGGACAGGAGGGTAATTGTTCTCTAGGATAAAGTAACTGATTGCTCTCACATAGCACAGGCCCAGAGTGGTAATTCATCACAAATCCTGAATGTTGGCTGTGTGGCTGAGAGACCATATCCTCCTGGCTGTGACCCATGACATCGTTATGAAAACAGAAAATTGATGGGAAGGGTTGTATAGAAGGCAAAGGCTCAATATGACAGAGGAGATTATGATAAAGCTGGGAATGAAATGTCTAACATAGTTTCTCCTTCAACCAGAAGCAAGGCCAGCTCCCTCCCAAACCCTGGCATTGCCTACACATGGACACTCTGCTGGGCACCCTCAAGGGCCCTATACCTCCCATTGTCAACATAGTTCTGAAAGATAATGAGGGGTCCTGTGCCCCATCCTATGCCAGAGACATAAGGACTTGGCCAGAACCCCCAACTTAAAGGAAAGTCCAGTTCTCTGAGACACTGGCTCTGAATGGCACCCAGGGAGAAACTATTTTGCAAACAGAAAAAAAAAAAGGTATTGAAATGGGACTGCGGAAGGCCAAAGTGCTTCATTATAGATGAGAATGGGAAAAAGATTAGAATGAAGTGTCAGCACAATTTCCTGGCTAGGATAAAAAACCTCAAAAGGTAAACCTGCTGAGAGCCCAGTCTGCAAGCGGTCTGCATATTTCCTTCTGAAGGAGAGGGAAAGCTTCTGGCCTTGGCTCTTTCTCCTGCCCTTCCCATCAGGGCATAGAGTCAGCAGGGATTCAGGGGTGTGGGTCCATGCTCCAGGCTATAGCTCAAGTGTTTGGAACCTTGGTTCCTGTGGTCCATTAGTTTTTGAAGGACAACTTTCTGCACTGCCTAGGTCCTCGAACATACCTCGTATGCATGCATTATGTGCTCTTCAGCATCTTAGGCAAAGCACTGAGTGCTCTCTGACAGTAGGGCAATCTTTTCTGTGGGTTGTCAGAAACTAATTACTCTTGGTTAGCACAGAAGCAGAGAGAGAACTCACCACCAATCCCTGGGTGTTCAGTGTGTGATCGAGAGCCTCACTGCCCCACCCAGCCTGCAAACCAAGTGCTAGTGAGCAAATAGTGATGGGATGGTAACAACTCTATGGACAGCTTTCATTTTCGATGAGAATGGAATAAAGCTGAGAATGAAATGTCTCCCTCTATTCGTCCTTGCCCCTGAAGTGAGGACAGCTCCGTTCCAACACCTTTGGCCCTACCAACACAAAAATATTGTCTGCTGGGTGCCATCCACTGACCTACATCTAATGTTGTCAATATAGATCTGGAAGAAAGTTCCCAGGGCTCCTATGTATGGCCCAACCTATTCTTTTTTTTTTAATTGTTAAAACAAGTTTTCTTTATTATGCCTGAATGTTTTTCAAAAATAATTAATAATTCTTTGGAATACTGACATTTTTAAAAATATCGCCATTTTTTAAAATAGAGGTAAAATTCATACATTATACCATTTTAGTGGGTATAATTCTTGTTTTTCAATATATGAAGTTTTGTCAAGTGGGTTTCCATACAACACCCAGTGCTCATCCAAAAAGGTACCCTGCTCAATACCCATCACTCACCCTCCCCTCCCTCCCACCCCCCATCAACCCTCAGTTTGTTCTCAGTTTTTAAGAGTCTATTATACTTTGGCTCTCTTCCAATCTAACCTCTTTTTGTTTCCTTCCCCTCCCCCATAGTCTTCTGTTAAGTTTCTCAGGATCCACATAAGAGTGAAAGCATATGGTATCTGTCTTTCTCTGTATGGCTTATTTCACTTAGCATAACACTCTCCAGTTCCATCCATGTTGCTACAAAGGGCCATATTTCACTCTTTCTCTTTGCCATGTAGTACTCCATTGTGTATATAAACCACAATTTCTTTATCCATTCATCAGCTGATGGACATTTAGGCTCTTTCCATAATTTGGCTATTGTTGAAAGTGCTGCTATAAACATTGGGGTACAAGTGCCCCTATGCATCAGTACTCCTGTATCCCTTGGGTAAATTCCTAGCAGTGCTATTGCTGGGTCATAGGGTAGGACTATTTTTAATTTTTTGAGGAACCTCCACACTGATTTCCAGAGCGACTGCACCAATTTGCATTCCCACCAACACTGCAAGAGGGTTCCCATTTCTCCGAATCCGTGCCAGCATCTATAGTCTCTTGATTTGTTCATTATGGCCACTCTGACTGGCGTGAGGTAATATCTGAGTGTGGCTTTGATTTGTATTTCCCTGATAAGGAGCGACGTTGAGCATCTTTTCATGTGCCTGTTGGCCATCTGGATGTCTTCTTTAGAGAAGTGTCTATTCATGTTTTCTGCCCATTTCTTCACTGGATTATTTGTTTTTCGGGTGTGGAGTTTGGTGAGCTCTTTATGGATTTTGGATATTAGCCTTTGTCCGATATGTCATTTGCAAATGTCTTTTCCCATTCCGTTGGTTGCCTTTTAGTTTTGTTGGTTGTTTCCTTTGCTGTGCAGAAGCTTTTTATCTTCATAAGGTCCCAGTCGTTCATTATTGCTTTTAATTCCCTTGCCTTTCGGGATGTGTCAAGTAAGACATTGCTATTCCTGAGGTCAGAGAGGTCTTTTCCTGCTTTCTCCTCTAGGGTTTTGATGGTTATCTGTCTCACATTCAGGTCCTTTATCCATTTTGAGTTTATTTTTGTGAATGGTGTGAGAAAGTGGTCTAGTTTCAACCTTCTGCATGTTGCTGTCCAGTACTCCCGGCACCATTTGTTAAAGAGACTGTCTTTTTTCCATTGGATATTCTTTCCTGCTTTGTCAAAGATTAGTTAGCCATATGTTTGTGGGTCTAGTTCTGTGGTTTCTATTCTATTCCACTGGTCTATGTGTCTGTTTTTGTGCCAATACCATGCTGTCGTGATGATTACAGCTTTGTATAGAGGCTAAAGTCTGGGATTGTGATGCCTTCTGCTTTGGTCTTCTTCTTCAAAATTGCTTTGGCTATTCAGGGCCTTTTGTGGTTCCATATGAATTTTAGGATTGCTTGTTCTAGTTTCGAGAAGAATGCTGGTGCCATTTTGATGGGGATTGCATTGAATGTGTAGATAGCTTTGGGTAGTATTGACATTTTGACAATATTTATTCTTCCAATCCATGATCACGGAATGTTTTTCCACTTCTTTATATCTTCTTCAATTTCCTTCATAAGCTTTCTATAGTTTTCAGCATACAAATCTTTCACATCTTTGGTTAGATTTATTCCTAGGTATTTTATGCTTTTTGGTGCAATTATGAATTGGATCAGTTTATTTATTTGTCTTTCTGTTGCTTCATTATTAGTGTATAAGAATGCAACTGATTTCTGCACATTGATTTTGTATCCTGCAACCTTGCTGAATTCATGTATCAGTTCTAGCAGACTTCTGGTGGAGTCTATCGGATTTTCCATGTATATAATATCATGTCATCTGCAAAAAGTAAAAGCTTAACTTCATCTTTGCCAATTTTGATGCCTCTGATTTCCTTTTGTTGTCTCATTGCTGATTCTAGCAGTTCCAACACTATGTGAAACAACAGCGGTGAGAGAGGACATCCCTGTCGGGTTCCTGATCTCAGGGAAAAAGCTCTCAGTTTTTCCCCATTGAGGATGATGTTAGCTGTGGGCTTTTCATAAATGGCTTTTATGATCTTTAAGTATGCTCCATCTATCCCGACTTTTCGAGGGTTTTTATTAAGAAAGGGTGCTGAATTCTGTCAAAGGCCTTTTCTGCATCGATTGACAGGATCATGTGGTTCTTATCTTTTCTTTTATTAATGTGATGTATCACACTGATTGATTTGCGAATGTTGAACCAGCCCTGCATCCCAGGAATGAATCCCACTTGATCATGGTGAATAATTCTTTTTATAAGCTGTTGAATTCGATTTGCTAGTATCTTATTGAGATTTTTTTGCATCCATATTCATCAGGGATATTGGCCTGTAGTTCTCTTTTTTTTACTGGGTCTCTGTCTGGTTTAGGAATCAAAGTAACACTGGCTTCATAGAATGAGTCTGGAAGTTTTCCTTCCCTTTCTATTTTTTTGGAATAGCTTGAGAAGGATAGGTATTATCTCTGCTTTAGACGTCTGGTAGAACTCCCCTGGGAAGCCATCTGGTCCTGGACTCTTATTTGTTGGGAGATTTTTGATGACTGATTCAATTTCTTCCCTGGTTATAGGTCTGTTCAAGCTTTCTATTTCCTCCTGGTTGAGTTTTGGAAGTGTGTGGGTGTTTAGGAATTTGTCCATTTCTTCCAGGTTGTCCAGTTTGTTCGCATATAATTTTTCCTAGTATTCCCTGATAATTGCTTGTATCTCTGAGGGATTGGTTGTAATCATTCCATTTTCATTCATGATTTTATCTATTTGGGTCATCTCCCTTTTCTGAGAAGCCTGGCTAGAGGTTTATCAATTTTGTTTATTTTTTCAAAAAACCAACTCTTGGTTTCGTTGATCTGCTCTACAGTGTTTTAGATTCTATATTGTTTATTTCTGCTCTGAACTTTATTATTTCTCTTCTTCTGCTGGTTTGGGGTGTCTTTGCTGTTCTGCTTCTTTTTCCTTTAGGTGTGCTGTTAGATTTTGTATTTGGGATCTTTCTTGTTTCTTGAGATAGGCCTGGATTGCGATGTATTTTCCTCTCAGGACTGCCTACGCTGCATCCCAAAGCGTTTGGATTGTTGTATTTTCATTTTCGTTTGTTTCCATATATTTTTTAAATTTCTTCTCTAATTGCCTGGTTGACCCATTCATTCTATAGTAGGGTGTTCTTTAAGCTCCATGCTTTTGGAGGTTTTCGAGACTTTTTCCTGTGGTTGATTTCAAGCTTCATAGCATTGTGGTCTGAAAGTATGCATGGTATGATCTCAATTCTTGTATACTTATGAAGGGCTGTTTTGTGACCCAGTATGTGATCTATCTTGGAGAATGTTCCATGTGCACTCGAGAAGAAAGTATATTCTGTTGCTTTCGGATGCAGAGCTCTGAATATATCTGTCAAGTCCATCTGATCCAAGGTATCATTCAGGGCCCTTGCTTCTTTATTGACCGTGTGTCTAGATGATCTATCCATTTCTGTAAGTGGAGTGTTAAAGTCCCCTGCAATTACCACATTCTTATCCATAAGGTTGCTTATGTTTGTGAGTAATTGTTTTATATATTTGGGTGGCTCCTGTATTCGGCGCATAGACATTTATAATTGTTAGCTCTTCCTGATGGATAGACCCTGTGATTATTATATAATGCCCTTCTTCATCTCTTGTTACAGCCTTGAATTTAAAGTCTAGTTTGTCTGATATAAGTATGGCTACTCCAGCTTTCTTTTGACTTCCAGTGGCATGATAAATAGTTCTCCATCCCCTCCCTCTCAATCTGAAGGTGTCCTCAGGTCTAAAGTGAGTCTCTTGTAGACAGCAAATAGATGGGTCTTGTGTTTTTATCCATTCCGATACCCTATGTCTTTTGGCTGGCGCATTTAGTCCATTTACATTCAGTGTTACTACAGAAAGATACGGGTTTAGAGTCATTGTGATGTCCGTAGGTTTCATGCTTGTAGCGA
The DNA here is from genome assembly GCF_027475565.1 of Acinonyx jubatus. NCBI lineage: Eukaryota > Metazoa > Chordata > Mammalia > Carnivora > Felidae > Acinonyx > Acinonyx jubatus. Next base: position 50,497,302 of record NC_069389.1, read on the forward strand.
TGTCTCTGGTACTTTGTCTCACAGGATCCCCCTTAGCATCTCTTGTAGGGCTGGTTTAGTGGTGACGAATTCCTTCAGTTTTTGTTTGTTTGGGAAGACCTTTATCTCTCCCTGTATTCTAAATGACAGACTTGCTGGATAAAGGATTCTCGGCTGCATATTTTTTTCTGTTCATCACATTGAAGATCTCCTGCCATTCCTTTCTGGCCTGCCAAGTTTCAGTAGGGAGATCGGTCACGAGTCTTATAGGCCTCCCTTTATATGTTAGAGCACGTTTATCTCTAGCTGCTTTCAGAATTTTCTCTTTATCCTTGTATTTTGCCAGTTTCACTATGATATGTCGTGCAGAAGATCGATTCAAGTTCCGTCTGAAGGGAGTTCTCTGTGCCTCTTGGATTTCACTGCCTTTTTCCTTCCCCAGATCCGGGAAGTTCTCAGCTATGATTTCTTCAAGTACACCTTCAGCACCTTTCCCTCTCTCTTCCTCCTCTGGAATACCAATTATGCGTATAGTATTTCGCTTTAGTGCATCACTTATTTCTCTAATTTTCCCCTCATACTCCTGGATTTTTTTTATCTCTCTTTTTCTCAGCTTCTTCTTTTTCCATAATTTTACCTTCTAGTTCACCTATTCTCTCCTCTGCCTCTTCAATCCGAGCCGTAGTTGTCTCCATTTTATTTTGCTGTTCATTGATAGCATTTTTTAGCTCCTCCTGGCTGTTCTTTAGTCCCTTGATCTCTGTAGCAAGAGATTCTCTGCTGTCCTTTATACTGTTTTCAAGCCCAGCGATTAATTTTATGACTACTATTCTAAATTCACTTTCTGTTACATTGTTTAAATCATTTTTGATCAGTTCGTTAGCTGTTGTTATTTCCTGGACGTTTTTCTGAGGGGAATTCTTCCGTTTGGTCATTTTGGATAGTCCCTGGAGTGGTGCGGGACTGCGGGGCACTTCCCCTGTGCTGTCTTGAATAACTTGCGTTGGTGGGCAGGGCCGCAGTCAGACCTGATGTCTGCCCCCAGCCCACCGCTGGGGCCACAGTCAGACTGGTGTGTGCCTTCTCTTCCCCTCTCTTAGGGGCGGGATTCACTGTGGGGTGGCGTGGCCTGTCTGGGCTACTTGCACACTGCCAGGCCTGTGGTGCTGGGGATCTGGCATATTAGCTGGGGTGGATCGGCAAGGTGCACAGGGGTGGGAGGGGCAGGCTCAGCTCGCTTTTCCTTTGGAGATCCGCTTTGGGAGGGGCCCTCCCGCACCGGGAGCGAGTCAGACCCACTGGAGGGATGGATCCGCAGAAGCACAGCGTTCGGTGTTTGCTTCGTGCAAGCAAGTTCCCTGGCAGGAACTGGTTCCCTTTGGGATTTTGGCTGGGGGATGGGCGAGGGAGATGGCGCTGGCGAGCGCCTTTGTTCCCCGCCAAGCTGAGCTCTGTCATCCGGGGCTCAAGAACTCTCCCTCCCGTTGTCCTCCAGCCCTCCCGTTCCCCGAGCAGAGCTGTTAGCTTATGACCTTCCAGATGTCAAGTCCCGCTCGCTGTCGGAACACACTCTGTCCGGTCCCTCTGCTTTTGTAAGCCAGACTCGGGGGCTCTGCTTGGCTGGCGGGCCGCCCCTCCACCCCGGCTCCCTCCTGCCAGTCCGTGTAGTGCGCACTGCCTCGCCGCCCTTCCTACCCTCTTCCGTGGGCCTCTCATCTGCGCTTGGCTCCGGAGACTCCGTTCTGCTAGTCTTATGGCGGTTTTCTGGGTTATTTAGGCAGGTGTAGGTGGAATCTAAGTGATCAGCAGGACGCGCGGTGAGCCCAGCGTCCTCCTACGTGGCCATCTTCCCAGGATCAACCTAGTGTTGCCTTTGTACTTTTTCTTCACTAAGCACGAGATCTCCAGTGTTTTCTCTTGGTACCAAATTGTCCTTGGATATCAGGGAGCAAACCTCAGGGATCCAAGCCGGTGGCTGTCCAAGTTCCCGGGATGCAGGTGAGGAAGACCAGGCCGCCTCCGCTGACCACGTGACTGCCCTGGAGCCCGGTGCGCGGTCCCCAGTGATCACGGGCGGCCCTGGGGCTCCCCTGAAGGCAGGGCTGGGCGCAGGGGCAGGTGACCCGGGAGTCGGGCTCGAAGCTTTCCCGGCATTTCGACTAGCCTGGTGCACTGCGCGGGGAGTGGCCCAACCTATTCTGTTGCCACAAGAACTCGTCCAGAATCCCCAATTAAAATCATAAGGAATTGCTCCTAGGGCCCTGATTGGCCCATGGGAGGATCTGGTTTTAAAAAGAGGAAAAGGATGAGATGCCTGGGTGGCTCAGTCAGTTAAGCATCCGAGGTTGGCTCAGATCATGATCTCGTGGTTCGCAAGCTCAAGCCCCACATGGGGTTCTCTGCTGTCAGTGCAGAGCCTGCTTTGGATCCTCCGTCCCTCTCTCTCTGCCCCTCCCCTGCTTGCGTGCTGCCTCCCTCTTCTCTCTCTCTCTCCCTCCAAAAATAAAAGAAAGGTTAAAAGAAGAGTAAAAGGACAGAAATAGATACACCGAGGGACAATGTTCCTTATGAGAGATGAGAATGGGGTAAATCTGAGGATGAAATGACTAGTACAATCCCCTGGCAAGCTGACGGTCTCAGGAATAAGAAACACATATATAAGAAACACATATGGGCTAGGGCAAAGGGAAACCTCCATCATCTACAGTGGGAGGCTGAAGGAAAGATGCCTGTGTTCTTCAGAAAGAGAGGGAAAGTTTCTGGAATTCACTGTTTCCCCTTCCCATCCTATCAGTGGATAGAGGCAGCGGTGATTCAAAGGTAGCAGGTTTGTGCTCTGGGATAATTCTCAAGTGTTTGAAACTGGGCTGTGGTGCAGTAGTTCTTGAATGGTCTCTTTCTGTGCTAAGCAGGTCATCAAGAATACTGCACCTGGGTGAACCAACTCCTCTTCAAAGTGAAAGTATCTTTAATGGCCAGGGAGGGAAACAAGTTGGCTAACCATCATTTCTTATATCAGCCAGCCATACACCAAGTACTCCCAGGAAGGCAATCTTTCCTTTGGGATATCAGAAACTGATTGCTCTTGGTTAGCACAGACCAGAGTCAGAGCTCATTAGGAATGGCTGGGCACTCACTATGTGGGTGACAGCCTCATTGCCCTTGCCCGGGACCCAAGACATAGTTACCAATACAGCCAGGGAATTGGAATGGCTACACACAGGGCCAAAGGTTTTCATTTCATCTGAGAATGGGATCAAGCTGAGAATGAAATGTCTAGCCCCACGGTCCCCTTGTCCCAGAGTGAAGATAGCTCCCTCCAATATCAGTGACCCTGACCACACACGAGCATTCCTGCTGGGCACTTTGAAATGCCCTGGGATTACCTTTGTCAACATAGTACTGAAAGGCATTTTTTGAGGGACTCTGTGGCCCAACGTATCCTGGACTGACAAGAATGTGGCCTGACACCCAAGTTAAAAGTAGAAAAAAATGGCTCTGAGACACTGTCCCTGAATGGACAACAGGGAGAATTTTGTTGGAAAAGAGCAACAGGATGGAGAAGGATACGGAGAAGGCCAAAGCTCTGTCTTAACAGAAGAGAATGCGATAGAGCAAAAAATGAAGCGACTAGCACAATCTCCTGGCAAGATGATTGCCTCAGGAGTAAGAACAATGTGTGGGCTAGGACCAAGGGAAACCTCCTGCACTGTGTCCTTCAGAAAGAGGTGGAAAGTTTCTGGCACCGGCTTTTTTTGCCCTGTCCTTTGAGGCCAGTAATGACTCATAGTTATCAGGTTCTGGCTTGTGGCTTACACTCAGGTATTTGGAAAGTGGCTCTGGTGCACTAGTCCTTGAATGGGCTGTTTCCTGCACATAGCAGGTCCTGAAGAAGACTGCAAATGGGTGAACTGTCTGCTCTTCATAATGAAGGCATCTGTAGCAGCCAGTGGTTGGAGTTCTGCTGTCGAACTGATGGCGTTTGGGGCTGATGGTGGGGGTGGTCCAGAGCCGACGACCAAGAAAGATTTCTTGAAGACATCTTTGGTGCAAAAAAAGGTGATTTTATTAAATCATGGGGTCAGGACCCATGTGCGGGAAGAACTGCACTGGGGTCCTGACGGGTAACTCATTATTATATACCCTCGGGTTGGCAAGGGGTCAGGATAGAGTATGTTTCTAAGGAACTTTGGAAGCAAGGTTTTTGGGACCTTGAGGGGCTAGCTGTTGCTAGGGAAATGCCATTTATTACCATTTAATAAAACCTCAGTCACGAGACCCATTAGATGTATATCGGGGGGCCATAAGCTTGGGGTATGATTGCCAGCATATATCTTGGGGCAGTTGAAATAAAAGAAGTTGAGCTACAGGGTCCTCGAGGTTGGGGTAATGTTAAGCTAAGGTTCTCTTTTGCCCCTAGAAAAGTGTCATCATTGAGGCAGCTGGGCTCCTAGAGGGAGGTCACTCTGCCCGTTTCAGGGACTTGTCAATGGGATACAGGCAGTAAGGGAATTTAATTTTTCCTTTGCCTTAGTTTCCCACATTACCATGGCAAGCACTTAAGCCCCTTTTCTTTGTTCTTGGGTAGTCAAGAGTGTCCAAGGAATAATACTCAGATCACACCCGGGGTGGGGGGCGGGGCTAGCTTGTGCTTTACCCCTCAGCCGGACTCATGCTCCCTCATCATATGCCCCCTGAGCAATGTTGACCCTTAAATCTTTAAGGTTGATGAAGACGGAAGGTCTCATCTTCTGTAGCTTCTTTCTGCTGAGTAGGGGCGTAGAGTTTTCCCTACCTATACAGGTCACTGTTGGTCTGCTGGAGAACATATAGAAGAGTTACAAAAGGTGAAGGCCACCGAATCCAAGGTGGGCCTTCTTAAGTAGCAAGGCTCATCTGTTGACTTGAAGTTATTGTAGTGATGGAGTCTTGGCACCAGGCAGAGAGGCATGGGAGAAAACAGCAAAACGTAATTAGAATAACAAGAGAGAAGCCCCAAGAAAAGTCCTTTGGTTAGTTGACAAAAATCCTCCAGTCCAGGAGTTTAGTCAATCACTAAAGGAAAGAGAGGGATTGTTTATTTTTTTAAATATGAAATTTATTGTCAAATTGGTTTCCATACAACACCCAGTGCTCATCCCCAACAGGTGCCCTCCTCAATGCCCATCACCTACCCTACCCTCCCTCCCACACCCCCATCAACCCTCAGTTTATTCTCAGTTTTTAAGAGTCTCTTATGGTTTGGCTCTCTCCCTCTCTAACCTTTTTTTTTTTTCCTTCCCCTCCCTCATGGTCTTCTGTTAAGTTTCTCAGGATCCACATAAGAGTGAAACCATATGGTATCTGTCTTTCTCTGTATGGCTTATTTCACTTAGCATAACACTCTCCAGTTCCATCCACGTTGCTCCAAAAGGCCATACTTCATTCTTTCTCATTGCCAAGCAGTATTCCATTGTGTATATAAACCACAGTTTCTTTATCCATTCATCAGTCGATGGACATTTAGGCTCTTTCCATAATTTGGCTATTGTTGAAAGTGCTGCTATAAACATTGGGGTACATGTGTCCCTATGCATGAGCACTCCTGTATCCCTTGGGTAAATTCCTAGCAGTGCTATTGCTGGGTCATAGGGTAGGTCTATTTTTAACTTTTTGAGGAACCGCCACACTGTTTTCCTGAGCGGCTGCACCAGTTTGCATTCCCACCAACAGTGCAAGAGGGTTCCCGTTTCTCCACACCCTCGCCAGCATCTATAGTCTCCTGATTTGTTCATTTTGGCCCCTCTGACTGGCGTGAGGTGGTATCTCAGTGTGGTTTTGATTTGTATTTCCTTGATGAGGAGTGACGTCGAGCATCTTTTCATGTGCCTGTTGGCCACCTGGATGTCTTCTTTAGAGAAGTGTCTATTCGTGATTTCTGCCCATTTCTTCACTGGATTATTTGTTTTTCAGGTGTGGAGTTTGGTGAGTTCTTTGTGGATTTTGGATACTAGCCCTTTGTCCGATACGTCATTTGCAAATATCTTTTCCCATTCCGTTGGTTGCCTTTTAGTTTTGATTGTTTCCTTTGTAGTGCAGAAGCTTTTTATCTTCATGAGGTCCCAATAGTTTATTTTTGCTTTTAATTCCCTTGCCTTTGGAGATGTGGCGAGTAAGAAATTGCTGCGGCTGAGGTCAGAGAGGTTTTTTCCTGCTTTCTCCTCTAGGGTTTTGATGGTTTCCTGTCTCACATTCAGGTCCTTTATCCATTTTGAGTTTATTTTTGTGAGTGGTGTAAGAAAGTGGTGTAGTTTCATCATTCTGCATGTTGCTGTCCAGTTCTCCCAGCACCATTTGTTAAAGAGACTGTCATTTTTCCATGAGATATTCTTTCTTGCTTTGTCAAAGATAAGTTGGCCATACTTTTGTGGGTCCAATTCTGGAGTATCTATTCCATTGGTCTATGTGTCTTGTTTTTATGCCAATACCATGCTGTCGTGATGATTACAGTTTTGTAGTAGAGGCTAAAGTCTGGGTTTGTGATGTCTCCCACTTTGGTCTTCTTCTTCAATATTGCTTTGGCTATTTGGGGCCTTTTGTGGTTCCATACAAATTTTAGGATTGCTTGTTGTAGCTTCGAGAAGAATGCTGGTGCCATTTTGATTGGGGTTGCATTGAATGTGTAGATAGCGTTGGGGAGTATTGACATTTTAAACATATTTATTCTTCCAATCCATGAGCACGGAATGTTTTTCCATTTCTTTGTATCTTCTTCAATTTCCTTCATAAGCTTTCTATAGTTTTCAGTATACAGATCTTTGACATCTTTGGTTAGGTTTATTCCTAGGTATTTTATGCTTCTTGGTGCAATTGTGAATGGGATCGGTTTCTTTATTTGTCTTTCTGTTGCTTCATTATTAGTGTATAAGAATGCAACTGATTTCTGTACATTGATTTTGTATCCTGCAACTTTGCAGAATTCATGGATCAGTTCTAGCAGATGGTGGTGGAGTCTATCGGGTTTTCCATGTATAATATCATGTCATCTGCCAAAAGTGAAAGCTTGACTTCATCTTTGCCAACTTTGATGCCTTTGATTTCCTTTCGTTGTCTGAATGTTGATGCTAGCACTTCCAACACTATGCTAAACAACAGCGGTGAGAGTGGACATCCCTGTCGTGTTCCTTATCTCAGGGGGAAAGCTCTCAGCTTTTCCCCATTGAGGATGATATTAGTTGTGGGCTTTTCATAAATGGCTTTTATGATGTTTAAGTATGTTCCTTCTATCCCGACTTTCTCGAGGGTTTTTATTAAGAAAGGATGCTGAATTTTGTCAAATGCTTCTTCTGCATCGATTGACAGGATCATGTGGTTCTTATGTTTTCTTTTATTAATGTGATGTATCACATTGAGTGATTTGCGGATGTTGAACCAGCCCTGCATCCCAGGAATGAATCCCACTTGATCATGGTGAATAATTCTTTTTATATGCTGTTGAATTCCATTTGCTAGTATCTTATTGAGAATTTTTGCATCCATATTCATCAGGGATATTGGCCTGTAGTTCTCTCTCTCTCTCTCTCTCTCTCTCTCTTTTTTTTTTTTTTTTTTTTTTTGCTGGGTAATAGAGGGATTGTTTAAAGTGCCAATTTAAGTATTCATGTCAGTTAGAAATCCAGAAATATTTTTGTGGTAATCTGGGATGTATACACAGCATTTTGTTAGAGCAAATTACCAACCCAGTGTCTACCAGTGCTGCCAGTGGGGTTTTTAGATGTCAGGCTTGAAGCATCCTCTGATGGGAGTGGGGAAAGGCAGCAGGAGTCAGATTGGTCTTTCCAGTTTGTAACTCAAATGTCTGTGGTGATCCTCTGAATGGCCTGTCGTAAGAAGGAACTGTTATTATAAATTGGGAAAGTAAAGTGAAAAAGAAAGGTACAACCATCATAATAGAGGTTTGAGGTCTTACACAGGTTCCCGGGAATAAGAAGGCACATTATTTTGCTCATTGAATTCCTGTAAAGGGGGTACAGGTTTTATTTAGATACAGGAGTCCATGAAGAATGCCCCTCTCACTTACTGCAGTGAGAGTACATAATATGACCCAGTGAGGGCCCTTTCATTTTGGAGTTAAGTCCCCTGTTGCATGAGACTTCCCATACCTTGAACAAACCAGGTCTTTGGGGTTTATATGGGGTGGGTTTCTAGTAACTGTCAGATCAGGTTTATGTTGGACATGGTTTGCATACTTAGAGATTTATGAATTAACCCAGACTCAAGCAAATAATAAAGCACTATCGTCTTTATCTCTTGATAGGTCTACAGTGATAAGAGTCCTTGCCTACAGTTGTTGGGGGAATCCATCCCACTTTCCAGTTGTTTAAATAATATACCCATGGGGTCCTATTACTATCCCCACAGGGTAACCTGTGCTATTGTGACAGGATCCCTCAAGTTTACTTCAAGTTGTCTAGGCAAACATTTAAAGACAACTAGGATTTAGCATCCATAAATGTGCATTATTTTTCTCTCTAAAAACCCTCATTTCCAGAGATAGCCAAATCAAGATGAATTCCCTTGTAAAACATGTCCAGTCTTACCAAACTTGGCCTAATTATTTTACATAAGCTCGGCAAGAATAGTAATTGATCATAAGGAAGGATCTTTTAAAGTTTGCTTTTCTGGAAGCCTTTATAAGGAATCTTCAGGCTGAGTTTCTGTAGCCTCTCCAGGCCAGAAGCTAAGCCAACTACTTCCCGTCAGACGGGCCTGCAATACCTGTGGAATTGGGTGAATTCCTCTTCACGAGGTCCCCAAGATATCCTGAGGTTCCTGCAGCTGCCAAGAAATGACATTCTTTACTCACCTGGTGAGGCTGCTGGGAACTCTGTAAGCAAGGTATGCGGCCAACATTTCCAAGGGGCTTTATTGGCTCCATGTTTCATAAAGTCAACCTCAGTTCCTTAAAGCTGTGGGGTCATTTCTGAGTCTATGCATGTCTCTCTCTCAGATAGGACATTCCAGTCAAAGCCTTCGTAAAATAATGAGTATTTCCAATGGTGTCCTGTTAAAAGGAGAAGATTCTTACTGCACTTATGAAAATAACTGCAATGGCCATGAAAGAAAGAATACTCACTGAGAGTGTTTGAATTCCAGAGGGTTTAGGTAGAGAGAAAAGTTCAATGCTTCAGTTTACAAGTGAATATTTGATGACATCTCTGTATATTATAGATATCTGAAGAGAACGTTTCCTTAATCTGGAAGAGCAAACATGAGAGAACCAGCAATATTTCCAACAAGAATCACAAAACTATAATCTTCCTCAATTCATTTAGTCCCATGTTCCTAATTCTTGTTCAGTTTGAATGCAGCTTTTTAGTTGTTGAAATTCTTGCTCATCTGGGTAAGAATTGAATCTGAAAGACTTCAAAACCTCTATTTGCCCTAAAAGTCCTTTTTTTTTTTTTTTTTTTTGTGAATCTCCTAGAAGATTAAGTATGTTTTGTGACAGAATAAAAGCAATTATAAATGATGAAATCTCAGAAATGGACATTGTTAAATATCTGATGAGAGTTCATTATGACGCAATTGACAAGGGAATTCAGTTATTTCTGTGGCGCATAACACTTTGATAATCAGAATATCAAGGGAGGACCTTAGCAGAAAAAAATTAAAACTTTAGGAATTGCATGTATCTCTGAGCGGTTACAGAATTTACCCAAGCAATAGAACCTAAGGTTTACCATTGTTTGACAATGCTTCTCCAAGTAACTTAGCATACCACATAAAAAGGCCTAATTGGTCAAAAAGACTTCATTTACAATTGAAATCTTGGGAAAGTTTGTTCAAACCTTAGGAAGTGATGGAGAACATTCTAAATAGGATTACAGATCATTACAAATCTTAAACTTTAAATTATTTATGTAACCGAGATGGCAATAAGAGATTCCAAAGGCAAATAAAGTATGTAGCATTATATAGTTGTTAGCAAAACCTAGCTCCTTTACCATTGAGAAGTTTTAACTTTAAGTAATCAAAGACTTGATAAAGATGAAACCTAAAGCTTTGGTTTTCCTGGCAGACAAAAGAGAAACAAAACAAAACAAAACAGAAGAAAACTTTGTTTACATTTCCTTATCAAGAGCAGATCAACAATCCAAGAAAACTTTGTCTTTCCAAAAGGGAGAAAAGCAGACTTTTAACCTTACACCCATGTAGTGTTAAAATCCATCCATGGCAACCTCAGTCCATCCTTACCTCGCATAGAATTCCTTTTTGAAGATTTCCTTTCACAAACCTTCTACAACTTTCCTTTGCCTTCAGATTTTGTCCAAAGCCATTTCTCTCCAAACAACCTATCTGATTTAACACAAAATTGCTTTCTTTTACCCTCAACGAAAAATGTATTCCCATTCCGTATATCTTCCTTACATACCTCCTACTTTCCTACATACAGAGTTGCTTTCCTTATTTCCATCAGCCTTAACTACACTTAGCAGAGTTTTAACTGCTAGAAACCTTTGTCTCCAATGAAAACTTAGTGACCAGTTGGTAACTGTTTACACCAGAAATCTTTAGAGGGAAAATTCATGAATCAGTTAAGCACAACGCATGTTTTCCAATAGACCCCAATAGCCCTAGTTTCTCTGCAGTAAGAAGTTAAAAGCACAAACCTCTGTTCAGTAATCAAAGCTTTGCATTGCATTCTATTTGGAAAAGACCTAGATGTCCCATAAATGTCATCTCATTGGTCACGCAAACTTTAAAGCAAAACTTTAAAGTTTCAGGTTACCAAAGACTTTGAAAGCTATCTTAACAATTACCCATGATCACGTTGAGACAGTCAAAATTAACCATTATATCAAGTCCTCGTTTTGCTAACAGATTGCAACCGAGATAAAATGAGCTCACTTGACCTTTAGTAAACCTTGGTAGAATAAAAGTTTCAAATTTAATGCTGATAACTCTAAAGACAGGTCTATCTTAATTAAAACAACAAACTTAAATTAGCTTAAGTGGTGCATCAAGCACCAAATTGTTTCTCCTAGTCCACTTAAAAGACAATCCATTTGTTTCCCATTATCAGTTTTTACCTGGGGCGCCAGTGGGTTCTGAAGTGGGTGGGCCAACGGGGTGCTCTTTGCTCCTTGACATTTAGGGTGGGAAGAGGAGCCAAAAGTGCCTGAGGCACTGAGGATGGTGTAGGAACCAGTTATGTATGCCACACCCACCGTTGTGCAGAAACAGGAGGAGGGGAAGGGGAAGGGGAAGGCAGAAGAGGTGAGGTGCCGGCAGAAGGCAGAGAAGGAAAATTTCCCAGTTCTAACCTTGTCAGCTGGGACAGAGGAGCAGACGCCATGTCTTTTGTTCCACCAAAGTGGAATTAGGCAGTTCACGTCAGGCCGGAGAAGACAGGGAATTTCCCCAAAACAAGTGGAATCTTGGCAGCTGTTTGGGAATATTCCTTGAAGTCCCTGTCTTGAAGTAGACTAAGCACAGTTGGCTCCAATTATAGCCCTTAACACAGGAAATGAATGAGGGAGAGGCCCTCACATCTATTAGGCAGAGTAACAGAGAGAAAGAGTCAGTGTCCCCTTTTCAGGGATGGCCTGTGTTTCCTTCAGCGACTGAGTTGTATCAGGAGGCCTGTCTAGACATCGGTCATTCAATATATCAAGAGGGAGCTTACTGGCCTGGTTACTGACCAAACACATTCTTTAAGAGGCCCCTGGGTCCGGGTAGCCGTGAAGGCCTGGACCTAGGGTAACCTCTGTCCATTTCCCCTGTTTCCTAAGGTCAGGCACTGTTACAGGATCAGTCCTTTCTACATTTTGCAATCCAAATTGTTTCCGGTGGGTTAAGAAGGCATCCCAAGGGAGAATCCTTGGGGACCAAACAGGAGATCCCATGTACCACCTAGAGATAAAAGGAGAGAGAGAGAAGGTCCGCTACCCCTAGACTCCATCCCGACTCCCCAGTAGCGTCCCAATGCACAGGATATGTCAGAGGTTCCTGAGGTGTCAACGTGACCCGAGGCATTCCTCGAACAAAATCGCTATGACCACCAACCAGCTAAGGGCTCCTGGAGGAGGGATGCTAGCATCCCCCCGCTTCCCTGTTGCATTCTAGAGTACAGATGAGTGCCTGACGTATGGACCTGAGTCTGCCTTGCTGAGAAGGCAGAGAAGAAACTGCCATTTTGAACCCGTGAAAAACACTAGAAAAGTTTGACAACGGGGAATTCCCCAATTGTAAGTAGTAGTTAGTAGAGGACATTGATAGAAAACAGTAAAGACAGAAATCCGTCATGATCTAAGCGACATTCCAACCCATATAGTCTTTATAGCCAACTTCCCTAGGAAATGGCACCCAGTTGGGTTTTAATTCAGTGGGGGTACTGGTTTCCGCCAGCTCTCATGGAGGTCTCGTGGCCAGAAGGGGCTAGACCAGAGATGTGGAGGGGATCACGTTAGACCAATGAGGAGGGAACTTCACACGGGAGTCTTAGGATTGGCAGCCATGCTAGTCACTTAGGTGAATGTCCCCTGCCCAAGACAGACAACTTTATATAAGGACAGGAATAAAGAGAGGGCATCAAGTTTCTAGATCTTACTACCATTCTGGCCAAGGTTCTATCTTCCAACCAAAAAGCAGGCTTTCTCCTCCTGGTGGAGTAGCCACAGGCTAGAGGATTGCAGTCTGAGCAATCCACATGAAAGTGTTCCAATAAGACCATACTCCTCAAAAATCCCCTGAAATGAGGGGAAAGGAAGAAAGAGAAAGCATACCCACAATATTTGCACCGAAGCACAGAGTCCAGATGAAAAGACTCGAAGCCCCACATTTGGACACCAAAATGATGACGTTTTGGAATGATGGTGGGGTGATCCAGAGCCGACGACCAAGAAAGAATTCTTGAAGACGTCTTTGGTGCAAAAAGGTAATTTTATTAACGCATGGAAGAGCTGCACTGGGGTCCTGGTGGGTAGCTCACCATTTTACACCCTCAGGTTCGCAGGAGGTCAGGGATAGAGTGAGTCTCAGGAATTTTGGAAGCAAGGTTTCCAGCACATTGAGGGGCTAGCTGTTTCTAGGGAAACACCATTTATTACCTTTTTTTTTTTCCTTCAACGTTTATTTATTTTTGGGACAGAGAGAGACAGAGCATGAATGGGGGAGGGGCAGAGAGAGAGGGAGACACAGAATCGGAAACAGGCTCCAGGCTCTGAGCCATCAGCCCAGAGCCTGACGCGGGGCTCAAACTCACGGACCGCGAGATTGTGACCTGGCTGAAGTCGGACGCTTAACCGACTGCGCCACCCAGGCGCCCCTATTACCTTTTAATAAAACTTCAGTCATGAGACCTTTTAGATGTATATCAGAGGCTTGGAGTATGATTGCCAGCATATATCTTGGGGCAGTTGAGATAAAGGAAGTTGATTTACAGGGTCCATGAGGTTTGGGTAATGTTAAGCTAAAGTTCTCTTTTGCCCCCGGCAAAGTGCCATTATCCAGGCAGCTGAGCTCCTAGAGGGAGGTCACTCTGCTGGTTTCAAGGACTTGTCAATGGGCTATATGCAGCAAGGGAATTTAATTTTTCATTCGCTTTTGTTTCTCACATTACCACAGCAAGGACTTAAGCCCCTTTTCCTTTGTTCTTGGGTAACCAGAAGTGCCCAAGGGATGTCACCCCCTCCCCCCGGGGTGGCAGGGGATGCCAGCTTGCACTTTACCCTTCAGCCTGCCTCATGCTCCTTCATCATAACTATTACCATGCCAACTCCAGCCTTTCGAGCACCAAGTCATCAGTGACAGGTCAATGGATCCTTTTGTATATCAGAAGCTGATTGCTTTCAGGTAGCATGGGAGCAGGGAGCATGGGAGTTTTCCAACAATCCCTGGTTTTTCACTGAGTTCTTGACAGGCCCAATGTGCCTGGCGGGAACCAAGATATAATTAGAAAAACAGCAAGGGATGGGGCGCCTGGGTAGCTCAGTGGGTTAAGCGGCTGACTCGTGATTTGGGCTCAGGTCATGATCTCACAGTTCCTGAGTTCCAGCCCCATGTGGGGCTCTGGGATGACAGCTCAGAGCCTGGGGCCTGCTTCAGATTCTGTGTCTCCCTCTCTCTCTCTCTGCCCCTCCCCCACTCATTCTATCTCTCTCTCTCTCTCTCTCTCTTTCTGTCACTCAAAAAATAAACATTAAAAAAATTAAATTTGAATTTCCCTGTAAGCTGCAGCTAATTGACAAATATTTGAGGCTGGCAGAGTAAAATGTTTCTCCAGGAACTCCTTACTGTCTTAATGTTAATGCTTTGCTAGAGGGGAAAAACAACCTTAGCTTGACAATAGCTATGCCTCCAGTGATCTGTGAGTCTTTGGCATATAAAATCCTCCTTGGAAACTTCCCTTTGGACTTTACCTTCCCAAAGCACAAAGTATATAACCAGTCACTCTTCACAACCCCAGTGCAGGCAGCATTTCCTGCTCACAGGTCCTGTCCCACTGCTTTAATAAAATCACCTTTTTGTCACCAAAGAATTCTTCAAGAATTCTTTCCTGGCCATCAGCTCTGAACCCCACAAACCCCACCATCATCCCCCAAAACTTTATCACGCTAAATCTGAGAGCCCTGCCTGCAAACTATGTACATTCTTACCTCAGATAGGTCAAGGAGTCTTTTGGCCATCACCTTTTTTCCAGCCCTTTCCTTCAATGGATAGAGGCAGTGGTAATTAGGTGATGGTGGTGTTGGCTCACAGCTAACACTTAAGTGTGTGGAACGGGGCTCTGGTCTTGTACACTTTGATTGATCTTTTTCTTGGCAGACCAGCTCAGGGATTGCAATGTGCATAGGCAAAATGCAGGCATTTCAGGCAGCAGGGGGGGGAAGGTCTCAGCAGGGTGACCATTGTCATACCAACCACAGCCTGCCAAGCACCATCTTCTCAGTAAGAAGATGACAATGTTTCCTCAGTGATACTGTTGGGAAAATGAATAAAGTTTTACACCGTAAGATGGCCGATGGGCTAAAACAAGCTCTGGTCTCTACCTTAGAGACCCCTCTTCCAGGTTCTTCTTGCCCTGTTTGCCACGTGCGCAGAAACCCCCACGGATATGGAAGCTGAGAGCTATAAATTACCCTTCCCACTTGCATTCGGCGCTCAGATCTTTGGAGAAACGGTCTCCTCTGAGCCCGCCAGTGTTAAATCTCCGATCCACCAAGATCTCCGAGCGCCGCTTGGTTTTTCCACCTGCGTTCCAGCCTGGTTCCGTAACAATATCAGAAACAGATTTGTCCAGATTGGCACAGAAAGGGAGTGGGAGCTTGCTGCCAATTGCTGGGAGATTGCTGTCTAGGTGACAGCTGCATTGCCCCTGACTCCTTACTGCTGTTATATTCGTTTTGCCCCAGAAGTAAGGCAGGCTGCTTTCAACACCACCCTTTGTCTACAGGCAAACCTCTTGTGCTTAATGCTTTCCAACACCCTAGGGCTCCTGCTTCCTGTTGCCAATGTAAGTTTGGCAGGGAAGCCGATGAGGCACCCATTGTCCAAGCTATCCCAAAATCAGGGAACTTGCTATAAAAGACTTGACAATTAAAATCGGAGGAGAGGCTTGCCTCCCAAAGCCCCACAGGGAAGAACTGGTTAACAACAACAACAACAACAATAATAATGTTTCTGCTGATTTAATAATAGCAAATAATAATAATAACATTATTATTATTATTATTAAATCAGAATAAACACTGAAGGCCAAAGTTGTTCACCTCAGATGAAAATGGGATGAAGCTGGGACTGCTGACATGAGCACTATTTCCTGGGCAAGCTTGGTGTCCTGAGAGTAAGAAGGGAACACCTTTGGGGTTGGGATGAAAGGAAGCACAAGCCCCAAGAACACTGTATCCTGACCTTGATAGGGCAGGAAGTCTTCTGGCTCTTGCTTTACACTTCCAACCAGTGGGCAGAGGCACTCGTGATCTAACATAATGTTGGCTTCTTTCTGCTGGCTGGCAGCCATGTCTGTGGAATTGGGTTCTGGCCCCAGAGTCCTTGAATGGACTCTCTTCCCTGACCATCTGGGGAAGAACAATGTTCATGCTCAAACTTTGATCTTTTCAGATTGCAGGAATGTCACAGGGGCCAGTGGGATCAGGGTAACCAACCCCCCACCCCCAGGCCAACAGAAGCATACCAAGCACACAGGTCTCGGGAAAGGAGGGCAATATGTCCTTAGGAATCACCATGTGTTAGCTGCTTGTGAATGCTAGGCACTCTCTGAGTCAAAGCCACATGGTTCCTGACTCTGACCTCTGATCTCCATCTCCCCTTGCACAGAAGTAAGGATGGCTCCCTCCTAATAACACTTGTGCCTTCCCCATGCTTTTTGCCTTCTGTTGCCAAGATAGGTCTCACGGGTGAGACCCATTGCCCACGTTCTCCTCGATGTAGGTGAACTTAGCAGGACTCCACATTAAAGTCAGAGAGAAATACTTCCAGGCTCGGACTCTCCCTCATTGGAAAACCTGGTTAGAAAGAGACCAGGGGAGTTGGAAGGGATGCACTTGGGTCCAAATTCTTTGTCTCAGATGATAATGGAATAAAGCTGTGAATGAAGTTACTTGCACGATTCCCCAGGGAAGCTGGGTGTCCTATGTCTATGGAAAACCTGTGGGCTATAGTGAAATGGAACATATTTTAGCTACACCTGGGAGCCCCAATGTAGCATAAAAACCCTACATTTGACCTCAAACAGTGTAGGAGGGCTCTGGACTCTTGCCAGCTTTGCAGCATTTCCTGTCAGTGGGTAATGAGAGACTAAGAGAAAAATTACCAGGTGTACTCACAACTGCAAAGAAAAGACCTCCCCCCTCCCCCCCCCCCCCCCCCCCCCCCCGTTCCCGAAACCAGCCAGGGCGTGCCCGGTTGTAGTCTGACATAAAGGCGGGAACCAATCAAGTTCTGCTGAGCGTTCAAATTTAAATGTTAACCAACAACAGCTCTGTAACCTCTAAAAAAATATCCCTAACTTGTTTGTGCCTGTCTATAAAAGAAGCTGTAAGATCCTTACTCGGGACTCTTAGCGTCACCGGCAACGAGTGCGCGGAGGACCGGGTTCGAACCTGCAATAAACGACCCTTGCCGCTTGGCTTTGATTCTGGACTCTGGTGGTTTGTTTTCGGGGGGGGTCTCTCGAATCGGGGCATATCATCTGGGGGCTCCCCTGGGATCCCCCCAAACCCACCAGACCCCAAGTCAATGGGTCGTCCCTGAGACTGATCGGTGAGTGAGCCGGATCTGTCCGTTTCTGTTTGTTCGTTTCTGGCTCTGTCCGTTTCTGTTTGTCTGTTCGTTTCTGGCTCTCCCGCGTGGGATCTGTATCGGTGACTGACACGGCCCAGGCGGACGCGCTATAGGGCAGTCGGTCGGGTCCAGTAGGAGACGTCCACTGGCACCCGTCTGGGGCACCTTTTTGGGCCCATCGGAATTTTTCTGTTCGGGTGGCAAACACCCGAAACGCACTAGCGATCTAAGTGTTGTGTTCTCTATTCTATAATTTTTAAGTGTTAAACTCCTTCTCTTTCACAGGCGACCTGGCCTGGCCCAGCCAGAAATCCTCATAACTTTACTGTTTCTCCTTTTAATCCTTTCCTCCACCTCCAGGATACAGATGGGCCAATCTCAAAGCACTCCCCTTTCTCTCCTCGTTGCTAACTTCAGGGATGTTAAAACCAGAGGACAGAATTTGAGTTTAGACATCCGGCGGGGAAAATTAATAACCCTCTGCCGCTCCGAATGGCCAACCTTCGGCGTTGGATGGCCAACCGAAGGAACTTTCTGCCTCCCTATAATTGCTAAGGTGAAATCAAAGATTTTTCTACCGGGTTGCGAGGGACACCCGGATCAAATTCCCTACATTCTTGTATGGCGGAGTTTAGTGGAAAATCCACCCCCTTGGTTGGCCCCCTTCCTATCCTCGGGAACATGTAAGGTCCTTGCCATGCAGCCTGCAGGTCCCCCAAAATCAAGGACGCCAGCCGCGCCCTTGTATCCCATATTGCCCGATAGTCAGGACCTACTATCCCTAGACCCTCCACCCTATCATCCCCCTCCCCTGGCACCCCAGGCCCTGCCCGCGGCAGCCGCCCCACCAGTCGCCCCGCTAGTTGCCCCCCTAGGGGAACCAGGAGGACGGGAGGCAGCAGCTGTGCTGAGCCCCACTGAAAATGAAACCAACCGCGGGGGGCCAGCCGGCCGAACCCGTGGGCGCACCCAGCGTGAGCCAAACCCTCGCCTCCCTGACTCCACTGTGGCCCTACCCCTGCGGGAAATAGGACCCCCCGATGAAACAGGCAACCCCCGACTCCAGTATTGGCCCTTTTCCACTAGTGACCTTTACAACTGGAAAATGCAGAGCGCTCGATTCTCTGATAACCCTAAAGATCTAATAGCTCTTTTAGACAGTGTCATGTTCACCCACCAGCCCACCTGGGATGACTGTCAGCAGCTCCTCCGCATCCTGTTCACCACAGAGGAGCGAGAGAGGATCCAATTAGAAGCAAGAAACCTGGTTCCCGGAGACGACCGTCGGCCGACATCTAACCCTGACCTCATTAATGCAGCTTTCCCCCTAACCAGACCTCCACAGGACGAATGGGACTACAACACGGCAGAAGGTAGGGGAAGGCTACTCATTTATCGCCAGACTCTGATGGCGGGTCTCCGGGCTGCAGTTCGCAAGCCCACCAATTTGACTAAGGTATATTCGGTCGTACAGGGAAAGGCAGAGAGTCCAGCTGCTTACTTAGAGAGATTAATGGAAGACTTTAGGCAGTTTACTCCCATGGATCCAGAAGTCCCTGAAAACCAGGCTGCTGTCGTTATGTCCTTTGTAAATCAAGCAGCTCCTGACATTAAAAAAAAACTCCAAAGCCTAGAGGATTTAGAAGGTAAACAGATCCAGGATCTGCTCCGTATAGCACAACGGGTCTACAACAACAGGGATGCCCCAGAAGAGAGACAGATCAAAGCCACAGAGAAAATGACTAAAGTCCTGGCCGCTATAGTCCAGAAAGAACAGCCACCCCCAGAAGGCATTCAAACAATACACCCTCCCAGGCGGCACTTAGATAAAGGTCAATGCGCCTATTGTAAAGAAAAAGGCCATTGGATACGAGAATGCCCCAAGAAGAAACAACCCCGCCCCAGCCAAGGGCAATGGCAGCCTAAAATAGCCCCCATACTGTTTACCCAAGATACAGAATAGGGAGGACGGGGTTCGGATCCCCTCCCCGAACCTAGGGTAATATTGCAAGTGGAGGGGACCCCGGTCCAGTGCCTAGTTGGTACCGGGGCACAGCACTCAGTTCTGGTCAAGCCCCATGGAAAAGTATCTGAAAAATCATCCTGGGTACAAGGGGCCACCGGAATAAAGAAGTACCCCTGGACAACTCAGAGGACTGTGGACTTAGGAACTGGGAAGGTAACCCACTCCTTCCTGGTCATTCCCGACAGCCCCTGGCCCCTGTTGGGGAGGGATTTGCTTACCAAAATGGGGGCCCAAATTCATTTCCAACCGGGGGGGCCCACAGTGACTGACTTCCACAACCAACCCATATCTGTACTCACTGTGAAACTAGAAGATGAATATCGGCTCCATCAGGAACCCACTCCTCTGGATCAGGACATCGAGCCCTGGCTTCAACGCTTCCCAGACGCGTGGGCAGAAACGGGTGGTATGGGGTTAGCAAAACATCACCCAGCCCTATTTATAGAGGTCAAGCCCGGGACGGACCCCGTCCGCGTGCGCCAATAACCTATGCCCACGGAAGCCAAAAATGGCATCACACCGCACATCCGCCGCCTCCTTGACTTCGGGGTCCTACGCACCTGTCACTCAGCATGGAATACCCCCCTGCTGCCCGTGCACAAACTGCATTCGAGTGGACAGATCCAGACAGGGGCATAAATGGCCAGCTCACTTGGACCCGGCTGCCACAAGGATTCAAGAACTCTCCAACCCTGTTCGACGAGGCTCTACACGAAGATTTAAGTGAGTACAGACAACAACACCCTAATATAACTCTCCTACAGTATGTTGATGATCTCTTAATAGCTGCCGAGACACCCGAAACCTGCATCCAGGGAACCGAAGGTCTCCTGCGAACTCTGGGAACCTTAGGCTACCGCGCCTCAGCAAAGAAGGCTCAGATCTGCAAGTCAGAGGTAACTTACCTGGGTTACTTACTGAGAGGGGGGCAACGCTGGCTAACGGATGCCCAGAAGGAGACTGTCCTTCGTATTCCCAGACCGCAGACACCACGACAGGTGAGGGAATTCCTAGGGTCGGCTGGGTTCTGCAGACTATGGATACCAGGGTTTGCTGAATTAGCAAAACCTTTATACCAGGCAACAAAAGATCAACAGCCCTTTAGTTGGACTGAAGAAGCCGAACAGGCCTTCCAACAAATCAAAACTGCTCTGCTATCAGCACCTGCCCTGGGACTCCCCGATGTCTCCAAACCCTTCCACCTATATGTAGATGAAAACTGAGGCATAGCTAAGGCGGTGCTAACTCAGCATTTAGGCCCTTGGCGCAGGCCAGTAGCCGATCTGTCTAAAAAGCTAGATCCAGTGGCCGCCGGATGGCCACCCTGTCTCCGGATGATTGCAGCTGCTGCCCTAATGGTAAAGGACGCTGATAAGCTGACCATGGGCCAAGAGCTACAAGTCACCGCCCTGCATGCCATCGAGGGCATCCTCAAGCAGCCGCCTGACCGATGGCTGAGCAATGCCTGACTCACTCATTACCAGGGACTGCTGTTGAATCCCCTCAGGGTCATCTTCACCCCCCCAACGGCCCTGAACCCAGCATCACTGCTGCCAGACCCAGACATGGGAACCCCACTTCATGACTGCGCCGACATACTGGCTCAAGTTTATGGGGTCCGGGAGGACTTGCAGGATCAGCCATTGTCGGACGCAGACGCCATCTGGTTTACTGACGGAAGCAGCTTCGTTCACCAAGGACAAAGGTATGTGGGGGCGGCCGTGACTTCAGAGACCGAGGTAGTGTGGGCAGAAGCTCTACCCGCTGGAACCTCGGCCCAGAAGGCTGAGCTAATAGCCTTAACCCAGGCCCTAAAGTTAGGAAGAGACCGCAAGCTAACCGTGTACACTGATAGCCGATATGCCTTCGCCACCGCTCGTGTACATGGGGCGATATACAGAGAACGGGGGCTCCTCACAGCTGAAGGGAAAGACATCAGAAATAAAGAAGAGATTCTAGCCCTGCTAGCAGCCTTATGGGAACCCAAAAAGCTAACGATTGTGCATTGCCCAGGACACCAGAAGACAACCGACCCAATTTCCCGGGGCAACAATTTGGCCGGTCAGACCGCAAAAAACATAGCTTGGCCCCCAGCGCAATTGCTGACCCTACAGCTGCCAGACCCCGGACCCCGGGAATTGCCCCCCAGCCCTGAGTATTCAGAAAGCGACATTCAATGGATGAGTAAACTTCCTATGACCCGAATCAAAGATGGCTGGTGGAGAGACTCTAAAAGCAGCATTATACTCCCAGATAAACTAGGATGGCAAGTTCTAGAGCAGATCCATCGCAGCACCCACTTAGGTTCCCGGCGAATGTTGGACTTACTGAGACAGACTGGACTAAAGATCAGAAATGTCTCTGATAAGGTCGATCAAGTAGTCACTAAATGTACAGTGTGCCAACTCAACAATGCGAGTAGCAATCCTCAGACAACAGGGGTAAGACAAAGAGGGAGCAGACCGGGGACCTATTGGGAAGTAGATTTCACTGAGGTAAAACCAGGAAAATATGGATATACGTACTTGCTAGTTTTTGTAGATACCTTTTCAGGATGGACTGAAGCCTTTCCAACCAAGAATGAAATGGCGCAGATTGTAGCCAAAAAGATCCTAGGAGAAATCCTGCCCAGGTATGGTTTTCTAGTAATGATAGGGTCAGACAATGGACCTGCATTCGTCTCTAAGGTAAGTCAGGGACTGGCTTCCATACTTGGGGCTGATTGGAAATTACATTGTGCATACCGACCCCAAAGCTCAGGACAGGTAGAGAGAATGAACAGAACCTTAAAGGAGACCCTAACAAAATTGACCATGGAGACTGGCGCTAATTGGGTGGTCCTTCTCCCCTACGCTCTGTTCAGGGTGCGTAATTCCCCATACAAACTGGGACTCACACCCTATGAAATAATACATGGTAGACCACCCCCCATCATCCCTAACCTAAAAGATAACCTTGTCAAAGCTGAGAACGATAATAGTCTTGAATTCTTGTTCTCCCTAC
Source organism: Acinonyx jubatus (assembly GCF_027475565.1). Lineage (NCBI taxonomy): Eukaryota > Metazoa > Chordata > Mammalia > Carnivora > Felidae > Acinonyx > Acinonyx jubatus. The sequence goes on from NC_069389.1 coordinate 50,519,596, forward strand.
AAGCCTTGCAGAGGGTCCATGAAGATGTATGGCCCAAATTAAAGGAACTCTATGAGACTGGACCCCCGCCTATTCCACATCAATTCCGGCCAGGGGATTGGGTCCTCGTCAAACGTCATCGGCAGGGAACTCTGGAGCCCAGGTGGAAAGGACCCTTCCAGGTCATCCTGACAACGCCTACTGCCATCAAAGTAGACGGAATCGCCACCTGGATCCATTTCGCCCACGCCAAACCAGTGGACCCGTTCTCAGACCTCATGGGACCTTCAAAGACAACCTGGACTGTTGATCGGACTAAGGACAATCCTTTAAAACTGACCCTACGCCGTCAACGGACTGAGCCGTAACTATGGTGCTTGCCCTTCTCTTGATTGTTCTGCAAATTCTGTCTGTAAATTCAAACCCCCACGATCCCTATAATTTGACATGGGAAATTACTAATTTAGAGACTCATGAAGTCTACAACAAAACCCTAGGAACTGCCCCATTAAATACCTGGTGGCCAGATTTATATTTTAATTTAGAAAAAATTAGTCCATTAAAAGAAATGGAAGGAGGTAAATGGAGGCAACTGCAAAAGAGGGTATCAATAAGTAGAAATGGATTTTATGCATGTCCGGGATTTAGGACGGGGGCAATGAGGCACACATGTGGAGGGTTTGAAAACCTCTCTTGCGCAGCCTGGAGTTGTGTCACCTCCAATGATGGGGAATGGAAGTGGGAAGTAAAACCCCAATTTATTGAAATGTCCTATGTCCAACCATGTACCCGCACCAGGTATGATGAAAACTGTAACCTTATTCGTGTGAGATTTACAGAGGAGGGGAAAAAGGACAGGCGGTGGGTCTTAGGACTCACTTGGGGACTCTACTTATATCAATATCCCCTCTTTGGGACTGCCATTCAAATAAAATTAAAAGTCTCCCCTCTTGTACTACCGGTAGGGCCAAATCAGGTATTAGAAAAAAAAAAAAAAAAAAAAGAGACGAGCCTATCCCAGAAGGTATAGACTCCCTATGGAAATTGCTAACAGCAGCGTATGAGGCCTTAAACCGATCGGACCCTGAGGCAACAAGGGCCTGCTGGCTATGTTATGATATAAAACCCCCCTTCTACGAAGCCATAGGTCTAGCTGCCCCTTTTTCACAGTCAGAAGAAGAGTCGCCAGCAGCTTGCAAGTGGAATCGAAAGGGCCCCCACCTCACACTGCAAGCGGTCACTGGCAATGGGACTTGTATAGGAAAGGTCCCCTCTAGCCATATCCAGCTCTGTGCCCAGACTAATTACTCTATGGGTGAATCTAAATGGATGATTCCAGCTCCTGACAGTTGGTGGATTTGTTCTAAGACAGGGCTCACCCCATGTGTTAGCAGGGATGTTTTTAATTTGTCACCCGAATATTGTATCATGATATTAATATTTCCAAGGGTTATTTACCACCGAGAAAATGTTGTATATGATCTGTGGACAGAAGGGATGGAAGCAAGAGAGTCAATAAGAACAAAACGGGAACCCTTTACGACCATAACCTTGGCCACCTTATTTGGCCTTGGTGCCATAGGGGCAGGAACAGGGATCTCATCACTAGCCATCCAGCACCAAGGGTTCGATAGCCTAAGGGCAGCCATTGATAGAGGATATAGCCAGACTTGAGGACTCGATCTCGCACCTCGAAAAATCTCTGACCTCCCTTTCTGAAGTGGTCCTACAGAACCGAAGGGGGCTAGATCTAGTCTTCCTCCAACAGGGAGGTTTATGTGCAGCCTTAAGAGAAGAATGTTGTTTTAATGCTGACCACACCGGAGTAGTCCGAGAGTCCGTGGCTAAAGTTAGAGAAGGCCTGGCCAAACGGAGGCGTGAACGAGAACAACAACAAGGCTGGTTTGAGTCTTGGTTCAATCAGTCCCCATGGCTAGCCACCCTGCTTTCTGCTCTAGCTGGGCCCCTTATACTCCTCCTTCTCCTCCTCACCCTCGGGCCTTATATTATTAATAAACTAGTTGCCTTTATCAAAGACCGAGTTAACACGATCCAACTGATTGTCCTTAGGACCCAATACCAACCCGTCACTACCGAAACAATTGAGTCAGACACATAAAGATCCAAGATTGGCTCTTAAGGCACCAAAGAGAGGGGGGAATGAGAGACTTAAGAGAAAAATTACCAGGTGTACTCACAACTGCAAAGAAAAGACCTCCCCCCTTCCCCCCCCCCCTTCCCGAAACCAGCCAGGGCGTGCCCGGTTGTAGTCTGACATAAAGGCGGGAACCAATCAAGTTCTGCTGAATGGTTTGAAATAAAGGTGGGAACCAATCAAGATCTGCTGAGCGTTCAAATTTAAATGTTAACCAACAACAGCTCTGTAACCTCTAAAAAATAACCCTAACTTGTTTGTGCCTGTCTATAAAAGAAGCTGTAAGATCCTTACTCGGGGCCTCTTAGCGTCACCGGCAACGAGTGCGCGGAGGACCCGGTTCGAACCTGCAATAAACGACCCTTGCCGCTTGGCTTTGATTCTGGACTCTGGTGGTTTGTTTTGTAAGGGTTAAATTGTACTGTAGGGCTAACGCTTAGCTTGAAAGATAACAACTTTGTTCTGACACTGAAAGTCAAAAGATAACAACCTTGCTTTTATTCTTGTAAATCATACTTCATACTCTTGTGAATCAGGCTTTACCAATGAAGGAAACAACACCTCAAAAAAGAGCATCAGAGACAAGGTCAAGGAGATCCACTGGTTGCAACTTAGCGGCAGAAAGTCTAAAATAATCACCTCATTCGATAACTGTTTCTGACTCATCTGGCAACTGTTTCTAACTCATCTGGAAACTGTTTATCTGTTCTGTTCCCAGATAATGATAAAACGATGTGATCGGCTTTAAAAACTCTGTACCCCGGCTGTTCGGGGCCACACTCTTATCAAGAGGCCTTGCCTCTCATTGTAATAAACTTTGTTGCAACTGTCACTGGTGCCCGTAGCATTCTGTTCCAGGAGTCGCGTGGATACAACAGTTTTTGGGGGTTCTCTCGAATCGGGGCATATCAGTAAAAGCAGTGGTGACTTGGAGCACAGAGTCTCAGTACGGGCTGATGCCCACGTCTGTGGGACTGGGTTCTGATTTTGCTTAGTTTTTTGAGTTGTTTCTTTCTACCTTCACCTGATGGCGAAATGACTGGGCATGCAGGATCCCTTAGAGTCTCAGAAAGCAGGATGTTCAGGCAGTCTATGGCGGGGGCAGAGAGCATAGTAATAGTCACTGCACAAACATCAGACTTCGATGCCCCAAGTTTCTAGGAGGGCAACATGTTTTCCTTGATATCAGAAATCAGTTGTTTTGGGGGTAGAAAACAACCTTCATGTATGCTCACTGGGAGTTAATCGGCCCTATCTGCAATGAGAAAGCATGGAATCATACCATTTGCAGCAACGTGGATGGAACTGGAAGGTATTATGCTGAGTGACATGTCAGTCAGAGAAGGACAGATATGATGTGTTTTCACTCATACATGGTTCTTGAGAAGCTTAACAGAAGACCATGGGGGAAGGGAAGGGGAAACAATAGTTACAAACAGAGAGGGAGGGAGGCAAACCACAAGAGACCCTTAAATACAGAGAACAAACTGAGGGTGAATGGGGGGGTGGGGGAGAGGGAAAATGGGTGATGTGCATTGAGGAGGACACTTGTTGGGATGAGCACTGGGTGTTGTATGTAAGCCAATTTGACAATAAATTATATTAAAAAAATAATAATCAACCCTATCTGTATGACTTTTATTTTTACTACTGGCTGTGGCCCTGAAGGCCACAACTCCATCAGCTTTTGCCAAAGAAGTGAGGCCAACTGTCTCCCAATACCACCTGCCCCTACCCACAAGCAATCCTCTTGTGCTTAACACATTCGAGTCCCCAATACCTCTTCTTCCAAGTTAGATCTGGCAGACACCCCAAGGGCACTTGTTCCTCAAGCTATTCCAAATTGATGGGAATTTGGCAAGACTCCACAAATAAAATTGGAGAAAAAGGCTGCCAGACTCCGGCATGGAATGTCTTCCAGTGAACACACGGTTAGCATAAGTGTAAGGGAATTGAAGAGGATACACTGAGGGCTAAAGTGCTTCATCTCCGATGAGAACAGAATGAAACTGTAGATAACGTTACTAGCACAATTCCCTGGGCAAGTTTGTTGTCCAAGGAGTAAAAAAGACCTGTGGCCTGAAGAGAAATGGAACATCCACTAGATATACCAGGGAGTCCTGTGGGCAACATCAAGCACCCCAACATCAATAAGGTCAGGAATGTGTCTAGCTATCGCCAGATTTCAAGCCCTTCCCATCTGTGGACAGAGGCAGTTGTGACTCACAAGGTAGGCTCTTGCCCCTGGAAAGTCGGCAGATCTGGGCTCTGGTACTTTAGTCTTTGAGCATCTTTGTGCCCTAACCTGCTCGGTGAATGGACTTTACATGCAGGAACGCTGAGTGTCTCAGGAGGTAGGGAGCTCAGGCTTTCCTGAAAAGGGTGGATAGAGAGAAGGGCAATGGTCCCATGCCAACAGAAACCAGCCAAACAGAGAGTTCTTACTGGCAGGAGGTCTACCTTTCCTTTTCCATATCAGAAAATAATTGTTATGTGATGCACACGGTGTGAGTGCAGGCTCCCCGGGAAGGACTGGGCGCTGTCTGAGGGACGGCCCTGTAGCTCCTGAATTTGACCCTAGGCCCTTGCTCCAGAAATGAGATAGGATCCTTCCCAACATCATCTGACCCTGTACACATGCAACCCTCTTGCACTGAACAGTTTCCAATGCCCTATGACATCTTTTGCCAAGGTAGGTCTTGTAGAGGAGCTCCATGAACTCATATTGCCCAGGCTATCCAAGATTACTGGGAACTAGTCACAACTCCATGATTTACATCAGAAAATTCTCCCAGATGATGTCTGTGAATGTCCCCTAATAAAATCCTCATTAATGAAAGAGTAAGGGAATCTGAAAGGATGCACGGAGGGCCAAATGTCTTCATCTCCAATGAAAATGGTATAAAGCTTCAAATGAAGTCACCAGCACTTTTCCCTGGGCAAGGTTGGTGCCATCACCAACATCAGTGGGCCAGGTCTAAGGGGAACATCCATTAGCTACACTTAGGAGCCCTGTGTGCAAAAAGGCTATCACTATTTTCCACTCATTTCCTTCAGCGATAGAGCAGTGCTGATTTAGGGGCTCTTGTCTGGCTCCTGGCTGAAACCCAAGTCCGTGGAAATGGGCTCTGACTTTTAGTTATGCAGTTTATTTTTTCTATCCTCACTTCTTCAAGGCATGGACTTTGTGTGGATAAACCGTTAGGGTCTCAGAATGTAGGAAGCGCAGGCATTCCAGAAGGTTGGTAGAGAGCAGGAAGTGACCATCTGGGCCAACACAATCCTGCCAAGCACTGAATTCTAAGTAACAGAAGGACAACCTTTCTTCCCCAACATCAAAAACGAATTGCTGTGTCGTAGCACACCACCAGAGTGGGAGCTCACCTAGAGTTTCTTGTCACTGTCTGAGGACAGACCAGTCAGTCCTGACTCCAACCCCCGATCTCAGTCTCTTTTTGCCACCAAAGTGAGTGGGGCTCTTTCCAGCACCACCTGTATTGAAGTGCATCGGGGTTTTACATTCTATACTCTATTTAACATCTAACCTGATTGCTTTGCAGCGTGATACCTGTCTTTGGATTGTATTAAACACATAGGGGCACATCACTCTTTGTTTTTATTTCTTTGGCTATATAGACATTATGATAACATATATGACTAAAGTGGGAAGCCTTTCAGAGGTTGAGGTTTGAGTAAGTCTGTGTGATCTCTGAACAGGTATCTGATATCTGACACAAATACAGAAATATCTAAATTCGCTTGAAAGACAGCCTGCCATTTGTGGTTCCTGCATTTTGTCAAATTCTATTAAGTATCACCTATAAGTGAGGAGTTTGAATATTTTGAAACACTTCTGATTAGGAAATGTCATAAAGAAACATTGAAACTTCATGACAACACATTCTGCTTTCATGTTTTTCTTCACTTATCCTAAATATCTGAGTGGAAACATTTGATTTTATTCTATTCGTGCTGAACTATAAGCATAAAGACAAAATAAAAGCAAGCATTCTTGGAATAAGTCAGTAGGGTCACAATAAACCATTAGGGTTCTTTTTTTTCTTTCGTTTTCTTTTCTTTTTTTTTTTTTTTTTTTTTTTTTGTTTGTTTGTTTCTTTTAAGTGCTCTTTGGAATATGTTCAAAATGATGCCTCCGGCTTTGCTTTACTTTTTCAGGATTGCTTTCGCTACTTGGGTTCTTTTGTAATTCCATACAAATTTTAGGATCATTCGTTTTGTGAAAGATGTCGGTGGTATTTTGATAGGGTTTGCGTCAAATGTGTAGATTGCTTTGAGTAGTACAGACATTTTAACAATGTTTGTACTTCCAAACCATGGGCATGGGATGTTTTCCCATTTCTTTGTGTCCTCTCCCATTTCCTTCATAAGTTTTCAGAGTACACATCTTGTACCTCTTTGGTTGGGCTGATTTCTAAGTATCTTACAAAGTATCTTTGGTGCAATTGTCAATGGGATAGATTCATTGATTTATCTTTCTGGGTGGGTGGGGGATAGATGGGTGATGAATATTGAGGTGGGCACTTGTTATGATGAGCCAGGGGTGTTGTCTGTCAGTGAAGAATCACTGAATTCTAATCCTGAAACCAATATTGCACTGTATGTTAGCTAATGAGAATTTAAATAAAAATTTGGGAAAAAATAGGAAAAAATGAGCAGATGATTTGGTCTTGCTAATTTTACACCTCCATTTTGACGCTGCTCTCCTGACTCAGACCTTTTATCTTGGAGAACTCTGCTCACACACATGAACAATTTTGTTTTGGTGCTGTGCTTCATAAACATCAGAGTCAGAAATATACCAACATAGGATGTTTGTGGATAAAGTGTCTTTCAGGGAAAAGTAATAAAACATTTCAATTACTTGATCAATTTAAAACACTATAGCTCAATGTACAGGTTCTAGTTCCTCTGAATTTATTTTATAATTAATGAAATTTTTTCAGGGCCAATTAATTTTTATGTAAAGAACTTGGTGTTCTATCCATAGCATAATGCATGAAGTATAGATTCTACTTTTTAAAAATTTTTAGAAAGGAAATCATATACTAAGATGTTAGAGCAGGGAGATCAATGGTATGTGATCTGCCACGGTGGACAATCCATAATCAGGTATAGACTAGCCACGTCCAGGTTTCATGTCTATGAAAAAGAAACACATCTGTATCCTGTTTCTTAGACATCTACCACAGGGACCCAAATATCACCTTAACCAAAGCAAGAACTTTACCTTTGGAACACTGTGTGGCTTTGGAAAGGATCTATGTCCTTCTGAAGGACAGATCTCTGTATGACTAGCAGCAGAGGCAGGAGTGGAACTAGTCTACATGATTCAGAGACCTAGTGTTTCTGCCTGGTTGATATCCATGCCCTTTCTACTGGGAACAGTAGGTGGTACAGGGGTGGGGTGGTTGCTGAAGACCTATTTCCTGAGCAGTATTTGCTGCATTACCATGCCTCATAAGGCAAGGGAGCACACTCATGCACTGCTGAGTTAGTGATGTCCTGCGTACCTGGTGGTGGACACAGACCTGATTTTTCTTCACTGGCTCCACACATTTGCCTGTTTTATGCAGGTTTTTATGCTTGTATAAAGTAAACTGGAATACTTAGTATACAGGCATGCCTGAGCACTCCCCACCTGACATCCTACCCAGTATTAATGGAACGTGACGTCACATCCTCTGGAGAACTGGCTTTTGTGGTTATGTACCTAAGCTCTCACTGTACAATGGGGTGACTGATCTGATCAAGAGACTAGGACTGGCCCAGATCACAGGAGGTGGGAAGAGTCCAGAGGAGAAGGCTGGGCTCTGCCGTTTTAGGCAATGGCTCAAACCCCTCCAATCATGTTTGCTTTAGAAAGGAGAGACTCTAATATTCTGGGACGAATCATGCTAGCACTTGCTGTCCATTTGGGGTCATTTTGCTATCCAATTCCTCACATGTACACTGGCACATACACTCTGAAGGTATGTTCAAGAAAGAGTGGACACTGGGGAAGTGACAACAGGGAAAGAAGAAAGAGGTTGGAGAGAGCTCTGCCATGGGGCAACAGCATCCATTTTCATAGCTGCATGCACAAAGGCCCAATGATGGGCGTGGAATTCTTGAAGTTTGTAGGTTTCTGCTGGACCCAGGGCCATCCTTGGCCCCGCCTCCAGAGGAAAGGCCTGGGGTCCTTTACCCCAACTCTGTGGGCACCTGAAATTATGATGAGCTAACTCCTCCTAGTTTATACAATAGATACAGGAGAAAAGGGTTCAGTGTTTTCCCATATAGTGTTGTGTTACCAGTGGGTTTCTCCAGAGTTCCATATAATCATAAAGTGTCAACTGGCCTTGGTTCTCCATCAATGACTCACTGTGTTCTGAGATACTAGAGAAGTGCTTGATACATTCTGGAAGCCTTTTAGAGCCTTAGAGAGGCTTGGGGACTTGGGGTGGTGAGGATTTGGGACAGGGAAGGACATGTCAGAGCACTGAACACTGAGTCTAGAGTCCAAGTACAATACCAGTCCATGTTGGGCCCCCAGGCTCTTCATTTGGAAATAAGGCGGTTATTGCCTGGGCTGATGGGAGGATGCCTCATGAGTCAAGAGTATACACTGGAGATGGACAGACAAAGGGGAATGGCAGAAGCCTGAGATCCCTGGCACAGCCCTGGAGCCTGTGGGTCCTGAGTTTTACCCAGGGAACTTAAAGGGCCACTGCCTTCATGTCAGCCACATAAAGGTGCTAATTTTGTTTGGGGGTTTTCATGCCTGTGGCTCCAGTGCTAGTGCTGGACACCAGGGAACAGGCAGCCTCCTGTGTCAGTGGTACCCACTGAGGTTTGCTGGGGGAATGGAACAAGAGAAAGGTCATGCAGAGGTCGTTCTTGATTTCCCCTGCCTCAGATACAACAGGAATCTCCCATTACTAGCAGTTATCTCCACAGAGTAAGCCGGTCAAAATCTGGACGGAGGGCCCCACGGTCCTTCTATTTATTCATTCAGTAACTGCTCCAAGCACTCACCTTGTGCTTGGGGATCTGGTGGACATAAGTGCAAGGCTTACAATGACAAAGTGGCCCCTGCCTGCCGGGTCTTCACAGTTTGGTGGGGAGATGAACAAAGATATGAAAGACAAGACATGTGAAAATAAAAGTGAGGGGGGGGGGCACGAACTGTAATAGTGAAAACAACAAGTGTGTTGTGAGGACAGGCTGGGGAGTCACTGGAGGGTATGAGAGGCGTCACTGAGGTGAACAAGCTTGGAAAGCGTGCCTAGTCCTGAAGATGCATATAGGGCTCAGGGCTATTAACAGGAAACCAGGCTGAGACGCACTAAGTACTAATAAAGAGGAGATATTTAATTGGGTGATGCTATCATTACTTATGCAGGACAAAAACCAGCCCTGGGAGGAAGAGATATTATAATTATTTTCTAGTTGTTGGATCTGTAAAGTGGAGGTAGCAAAGAGAACATAGGGAGAAGGGACACAAATGGTGGTCTATGCAAATTGATTGTTGTGCAGGGAGGCCCAAGTTATGTTAATATGTTGATTTGCATACATTTCACTGTGGCTAATAGTAAGAGTGAAGAAGGGAAGGCCTAGCTTCCAAAGATTAACAAGTCAAGGTCCTTTTAATTTCCCTTTATGCGAAGAAATTAGAGGGCCAGACAAGCCTCCATCTTTCCAAAAACTATTCTTCCTACTAGACTGCTCAAAGGGTATGGTCTTATTTGAATATTTTGTTTCAAGATGTCCTCTAGGACCCCTGTCAATAATAGTGCAATTACCCCAGTGAAGATTATGTTCAGTCTCTCCATAACAGGTTGTCCAAGGAATATTATTCCAGGGGTGGTCTGAATATTTGAGATTAGAGCAAGTTATAACATTGGGAGTGTGAGATATGTTTGGTTTTTTGTTTTTTAGGTATATCAAAGCTTGTGGCTGAGAAAAAGGTAACATTGTCTGGCCTTGTAGAGGTTTTGGGCTGTACATGCAAAAGCCAGTTGATTTTTTGTTGGAAACAAGCAGATAAGTTGCTAAGTTTAGTAGCACACATAGGAGGCGCTGGAGGAAGCCACCATTGAAGTCTTGGCATATAAAGCCAATGCTCTTGCTCAGTTTGGAAGGCCGGGTTGAGATTGGCTCCTTCCATGAACTCTGTCATTATTGCTAACAGGAATACCCCAGGCTAGGAGTGTTAAGCCAGCAAATAGAGGTGGGATAAGGAGATGAGCCCAATATGAATATTGAGCTTGGCCTGGACAATTGAAGGCAAGGAGAAGAATCAGGTTTACACATACCGAATTTTTGTGAATGACAGAAATCATGGCCATCAGATGTGAATTAGGGGTATATGCCATATTGTGTTGTAAGAGGATGATGGCCTGGCTAGACAGGCATTTAAGGCTTCCCGATGTTATGTCAGGGGCAAGGACTTGCATTTGTGGAGTGGCTTTAGGATGAAGAGTCCACGAAGAGGCTTCTTTCATCTTGAAAAAGGGGGGCAGTGGTTGCTCACTCAGAGTCATTCTCTGGAAGTCCTGGTTCATTGGAAGATATCCTGGGGGTCTCCACCATGCCATGGTAAGGCTTCACCAACTGAGAGGGAATACACAGAGGTTCAGAATCTGAAAGAACATAAGCATATCCTCAACCCCAGGTGAGAAGTTTAGTGGGCCCAGTCCGTGTGGGCCCCCCTTCGGGGGTTTTGCATAGAACCATAGGGTGAGAGGGTTTATCTTATTTTGAAGAATGCCACCCAGTCCTTGAGGATTACTCAAGGACTGGGTGGCATTCTTCAAAATAAGATAAACCCTAATCAGGTTTAAAAAGTTAAGAGTAATCATAGCACAGTCAAGAAGGAGCTGAGGTTGTAATGCAGACAGCCAGGTGTATCTCCCCCCCCCCTTTTTTTTTTAACATGTTTTGCACATATTATGTGCTCATTTTACATTTGCTTGGTATTGTGGATTGTAAGGAATGTGTGATTCCAACCAAGGCTTAAGTAAAACAACTTAAAAGGGCGTGTTGTCCTGTTGTTTCACCCTTTTGTTAAAACTATATTTATTTATTTACAAATAAATATGTTGATATATTCATTTATTTATAAACATTTATATATTTGTTTATTTACAAATCAATATACTTATATAATTATTTATAAATAAACATATTTATATATTCATTTATTGACTTATTTATTATCTTTAAATTTTTTTTTAAATTTTATATCTTTTTTACATATCTCTCACTTTTTTCTATACAAAGTTACTTATTTCCATTAGCCTTAATTACAATTAGCAGAATTTTAACTCTTAGAAACCTTAGTCTCCAGTGAAAACTAACTAGTAGCCAATTGTAACCTGTCTGTTATATCAGAATATTTTTTAGGTGGTAGACTTATGAATCCATTAAGCATAAAGCATGTTTTTTAATGGGTTTAAATATTTTTAGGTTTTTTCCCATAAGAAGTCAGAAGCATAAACCTATGTTTAATAAGCAATGCTTCAGCATTCCATTTGACTTGCAAGAGGCTCAAATGTCCGATGAACTTAATTCAATCTATCATTTAAGAAAATTGTTCAAGTTTTAGGTTACCAAAGACCCTGAAAGCTATTTTAACAATTACCTGTGAAAACTATGAGACAAAGTTAACCATTACTTTAATTCATCTCTTTGCTAACAAATCGGATCAGAGATAACATGAGCTTATTTGACCTTTAGTAAACCTTAGTAGAATAAAGTTTTATAATTTAAAAGACGTGCCTATCTTAATAATATTTTATGTGTGTCCCTTCAAAGTTTACCATTGTCATTTTTTTCCCATGGAACCAGTGAGGAGATCTGAGGTCTAAGCAGTTTTTTTTTTTTTTTTTTTTTTTTTTTTTTTTGCTTTTTGACAATGTGAGGAGGAGGAGCTGATACTACCTGAGGCATTGAAGAGCCAGATAGGCAGGACACACCCCAGATGGTGCAGAAACAGGAGGAGGAGGAAGGGAAGGCAGAAAAGGTGAGGTGCCTCCAAGAGGCCTGAAGGCAGACAAAGGCACAGAGAGCAGAGAAAAGAGTTCATGTGGTCCTAAAGCCTGTCATCTCAGATAGATGAACAGATATTGATTTTGTTTTTGTTTTTGTTTTTTGGATTGTTTTGTTTTGTTTTGTTTTGTTTTCCACTAGTGGAATTAGGCAGTCCATGTCGGGCCAGAGAAGACAGGGAAGTTCCCCGAAACAAAAGGAGTTTCTGCAGCTGCTTGGGAATGTTCCTTAAAATCTCCATCCTGAAGTAGACTAGCCAGAGACAATTGGCTCCAGTCATCATAGTTATTAATCCAGGAAACGAATGAGGGAGAGGCCCCTACATATAGTTAGAGTAGCCGGAGTGTATAGGGAGAAACTGTGTGAGAGAGAGAGTTAGAGTCCCCTATATTAGGGATGGTCTGTGTAAAATACACCGCACTATTTCAGTGCATTGTTTTACTGACAATGATTGGAAGCTGGGCTTGCTGCCTTGGTTGGGAATACTGCTCCATACCGGACAGTTGTTCAAAAGACACCAGAACAGCAGTGTCAAAGTGCTGCACAGCACGAGCCACACAAGCATCATGAAATTCTTGGGCACAGACAGCATATTGGGCTGGGGTCAAAATGATGTTCATAAGAGAGCCCCAGTCCCAGGCGCACATGGAATAAGTACCAAATATATATACATACATACATATATATATATATATATATATATATATTTAATGCTGGTTGTAAAAGAGCTGTGATGGACATACAGCTGAACTGATTTTTGCAATTCTTTTACTATTGGAAAGGCCTTCATGGACGTATTGCCCATTTTGCCTGACAACTGGAAACAGCTGAAATTGACCGGCCTTATGGGCTTCCTTAATGTACTTTTGCACTGGGGTGAGTGAGGACTTTATCAGAACCGGTCTGTGAGGTTTTAAGAGGCTCCCTATCCTCCCACCCTTTTGAGGGAGGGGGAGTATCTTTTGGCTCTTAAGGCACAAAAGGCACAGGCTGACTATAAAAAAGCTCAGGTTTTTTTTCTCTATTTTGGGTAATTTTGCATCTTTATATACATCCTCTGAACTCAATGGGGGAAGGGCAGTATGGACAATGGACCAAATGAGGATTACCTCAGGGGGAATGTTAGCCCCCTCAGAATGCCGAGCTTTAAGTGTTTTCCCTACTTGTTCCCAAATATCAAGACCACAAGTTCCTTGTTTTGGGAACCAAGGGCAGTGTTGGTGGGTAATCATAATAATATAAGGTGTGGGGAATGAGCTTAGGAATTCCCTGGGCTTACACCAATGGGTTAACAAGGCATAAAGAATTACAAAGCCATAGGATGCTCACACCCAAGTTTGGACAAACAAGATTAGGTAAATAAGTATAGAGAAGGTGGGGCAGAAGCCCCAGTATAGAGAGGGTGGGGCAAAGGCCCCAATATAGAACATAGGTACATGAAATAAATGAGATTAGATATTTGGGGTGGAAGCACCCCCCCCCCAAATTAGTACTATAGCAGAAACCTGCAGAAGGACCAAGCTAGGTGAACAGGTAAATTGGGCTATAGACCGCCGCCCTGCAGGTGAAGCAGCCCAGAGCGGAGATGATTAACAAAAGAAAAGGTGCCTTGTTAACTCTGAGGTCACGTGTCCTACCTGTCTCATCCCCTAGGCTAGCTAAGATAAACAGAGGTCGTGCCTCCTGTCCCTTGTAAACAACCTTCCACCCAGACTGCCCGGCGGCACCGTATTTTGTTTTGTATTAACCCAAACCCTTAACCCCGAATATCCTCAAGACGCCCTTTCCCTCATGTCCCCAAGTTAGTGTTTACAGATCATTGTCTCTTTGTGCATGTCCATCGCCATGTTTCTAAGCCTTCTGATCCTAATAAAAATGGGGCAAGGACCTTTATTCGGGGCTCTTGTCTTTTCCCGGACATTAGCCATCTCTCACTTTTCATCCTGCGTCCTGCTCTTCTGCTGGCCAAAAGAGAACTTTAGACTTAGAGTCTACGACAATAAGGAGTGCTTTCTGATTGAGGATAGTGTCGACCACCTTTTCCAATGACTGTAAATAGGAATGTATTGTTCCTGCTTTGGGATAAAGAGTCTCCCATAATGAACCTCTCAAAAGTTCCATGGCAGCAAATCCTAATATAGTTTTGCTTTATCCCTTACCTTTTCCCCTTTGCTTGTTTGTTTCTTCAATTCCACATATGAGTGAATTATTGGATGTTATTTGTTTTTTCTGATTGACTTATTTCACCTAGCATCATACTATCTAGTTCCATCCATGTCCTTGCAAATGGAAAGGTTTCATTCCTTATTTTGGCTATACACACACACACACACAGCCATTCATATCCATATATATATATATATATATATATATATATATATATATCCATCCATATATTCATATATATCCATATATATGCCCATATATTCATATATCCCTATATATAGCCATCTATCTATCTATCTATCTACCCATATATCCGTATATATATCCATACATATCCATGTATCTCTATCTATCTATCTATATCCATATATATCCATCCATCTATAGAATATGGATAGAGGTAGAGAGTATGATGTTAAGTGAAATAAATCAATCAGAAAAAGACAAATGCCATCCAATAATTTTACTCATATGTGGAATTGAATTAACAAACAAGCAAATGGAAAAAAACAGAGATAGAGAGAATCCAGAAACAGACTCTTAAGATTAGAGATCAATCTGATAGTACCAGAGGGGTGGTGGATAGGGGGAGGTGGTAAAATCGGTGATGGGGTTTATGAGGTGTACTTGTCATAATGAGCACAGGATGATATATGGAATTGTAGACCTGAAAGTAATATAACTCTTCATATTAACCAACGGGAATTAAAGAAACAAAAAAGAAAATACACTGTGAAAAAGGACAAAAATTAAATGAGGACCTATCCAATCATTTCCTAGGTGAATTACATGAGAACTGAGTCATGGCACTCTTACATTGCCTGCAGGGTTAAGAGCTACCTTGGAGGAAGTTACAGTGTCCTCTAAGGCACATAGCACAGAGATTCCTCCTCACGTGGCCCCCTCCTGCTACCTTGCATGCAGAAATATTTAGTAGTAATTGTGCAGGCATTTAAGAAAAATCAGGATGATAATATTTTACAGATAGATCAAGGAGGCTTTGCAATGGAAGGTCAGTGGGAAACACTCCGTGCATGCCATCCTGGGCCTGTACTTGTGACCCTCTTGACCCACCTCCAATACAAGTTCATTTTGTATGAATTCCTTTAACCACCAGCCATCCTTGCTCTGTGCCCAGCACTATATCTTTATTAGTGACCATGTCAAAACGTGACCTGTGCCATGTGGAGATGACTTCCAATGAGGAAGACAGAAATGAAAGGGGTGTCCATGTGGTTAGCAGGGATGGTGGACAACAGCAACGGGTCATTTAAAATAGAGACCTGCACTTCAAAGGAATCTTCTTCCAAAAGGAAAACATAGCACATAGGTCTTGTAAAAGGAATGAAGTAGAGCTTTGGGAAAAGTTTATTTTTATATCAAACAAAAGGTGTGTGATAATCTCACTTGTGTACTTATTCCTAGAACAAAGAATTAAACTGGAGTGGACCAGGGATCTGTCTGGCCATTTGTCTCACCAAATTATAGCATTTTGGCAGAAATCTTCTAGCCTCTTTAATTTTTTCCAAGGGCTTCTCTAATCCTGTGGCAATCAAAGCATTCTCTTTGGAAACCTCCATTGTGTCATCTTCCTTATTCACTTTCCCTTCTTTGTTTATGAAGAAGTTTAACCAAACCAGGGTACACCTACAAGCAGCTTTCTGTACTATTTGGAAAGACAAAATAAGGATAATGAAGAAAATTAAAAATCCTGGCATTCAAAGACAATCACAGCCTAAACTATTTTTCCACTTATGAGCATGGAGTGGTCACAGGGAGTGGACCCCAGGGAGGGCTCAGACTTAAAATAGAGCAAGGGGGTGTAAATGGATAGAGGGAGGGCCAGAGTTCTGCATCAGTGATAAGAATGAGATAATGCAGAGGGTGACTGACTAGCACAGTCTTCCCTGGCTCAATGACTGACTCGGGAAGGAGAGACACCTGTGGGCTTTGGCAAAAATGTGCCGTCCATGAGTTCCACCTGAAAGACCTGTCAGCAAGAAGCCTGCCCCAAATTATTTCCTCAGAATCATAAGGAAAGCCCTGGCTCTGTGTATGTGTCCTGCCCTTACCATTAGGACATAGGGGCAGCAGTGATACAGCTGTAGCAGGGATGTGCTCCCGGCTGATGGGCAAGTGTTTGGAAGAGGGACGTGTTGCAGGATTCCATCCAAAAGTACTTTCTGTGCTGGCCACATCCTGGAGCATCCTGCCCACATGAAAACCTGCTATTATTCTAAATGAAGGTATCTCCATTAGTGAGGGGAGGGAGGCCAACTGGATACCCATGCTGGTGCATACCCTAGACAGCTAAGCAACACCATGTGCTCAGGGACAGAAGGGCCAACTTTCCTCTGGGATATTAGACCCAGAGAGCCTTCAGTTTCCTCAGGAACTGACCGGGGAAACTGGCACCATTCATACAGCCATGGCTGTGTAAGTAACAGCCCCAGGGTCCTGGAACATGAACTGAGACCTAGCTAGAAAAGCAGCAATAGGATGTGCAGGAGTACAAGCAGGGTCAAAGCTCTGCATCTCCAAAGGGAATAGCATCCATCTGCGAAGGAGATTATCTTTATTAATTAACTCTTGATTCAGACAGGTGGACAGCTCCCTTCCTAAAACCTCTGGCTTAGCCTACACACAAGAATTCTCCAGTGGGCACCTGCACATGCTCTAGGTTTGGTGATGTCCACAAATTCTGAAACACAACTCCCAGGGCCCCTGTGGCCAAACCTATTGAACACTCATCAGTATTGTACCAGACTCCCCGCTTAATAAGAAAGGATATGACTCTGAGACACGGGCTCTGAAAGGATTCCAGGGAATCCCTTGTTTCAAAAGAAGAGCAATTATTTGCTATTGCTATAATAGCCTGCTTAGCAACAAGAGTTCAGGGACATAAGAGTCAGTTGTCCTCTTGGACATCAGACTGAGAGCCCTCCACTGGCTCAGGAACTGACTAGAAATTAACTTCCAATCCTTGGAACATGGTTGTGTATGAGACAGCCACATGCCCTTGCTGTGTGAACTGAGACCAAGTTAGAAAAGCAGCAATGGGAGAAGAATGACTACAAGATGAGTCAAAGTTCTCCATTCAAATGGGCACAGGTCTAATCGAGGAAGGAGATATCTCTAACATCCCTTCCTCTTGTCCCACACAGGAGGTGGAATCCTCCCCTAAACACTGGCTTAAACTACCCTCAAGCAGTCTCCCTGGGCATCTTTACACACCCGAGGTTTGGGGATGACACATAATTCTAAAACGAAATTAAGAAGGGCCCAAAGCAATACCTATATCACCATCACAAGGACACCACCAAACTCCCAAGCTGAAACAAGAGGCTATTACTCTATGAAACTGGCTCTGAATAAATTCCATGCATAAACTGTCTTCACAAAAACGGCTAAGTGGTGGCAATGGAGACACAAACTGCCAGAGTTCTTCATCACACATGAGATTTGGAGAATGTTGAGAATGAATACCCAGTGCAGTCTCCTCTCAACGAGGTTGTATCCAGAATAAGAAATGCCTGTGGGCTTAGGCCAAGGGAGCCTCTGAAGGACTACACGTGGGAGGCGGGAATGAGACCAATGTGGCATGCTGATGTGTTTCTTCATTTCCCCTAGGACCAGCAAAGAGGCCAGCTCCCCGCTAACACATCTGGCCCAGCCTCCAAACAAACAAGTCTTGTGTGGACCGCTGCCAAGGCCCCAGGGCTCTGGATATCCATGTGGTCCTGAAACCAAAAGGCTAGGGCTCCTTTGGCTCAAACTGTCCCACAGTCACAAGGGCTGATCCACATTGGACATCTCCAAGCCAGAGATAGAACTCTGAAAGAGTGAATTTGTATGGATCCATAGACAAACCTTGATGGATTTTAAACAATGTCATTAAACTTGATATGCCTAGGGCCAGAGCTCTTCATTAAAAATGAGAATTGGATCATGTTTAGAAAAAATGCTGAACCTGGAACTCAAAATCGGCTGTCCAATGCACCCAACCTTATGTCTCTCCCACACTCTACCAGGCACTCTCAATTCAGCCTTCCAGGGAAATCTGTGGACTGATATCAGTTCTGCCCCTGAAACCTCCCGAGACCTAACCCTGACCCTAGCCAAGGATCATTCCCTATGGGAGCCCAATTTGCAGGTCTGGGACAGAACGTTTATGGGACCAATAACAGATGCAGGATTATTCAGTATGGATGTTGAAACATCAACATGTGATATGCAATATAGGGATGGAGCTGCACAAGGTGGATCCTGAAGGCAACCTAAGCTTGGCCCACTCCATAGGCTGGCCCTTGAGCCCAAAGACTAAGCCTGACCTACACTGTCCCATGCGCCCTCAACTAAGCCCTCCAGGGAATTCACAGCACTGCTGGCAGGTTGAGACCCTGGCACTTCCTAGGAGCCAACCCTAACCCTAGTCATGGCCCTACTTCTAAGAGGGATCACCTCCTAGGTCTAAGAAACTGAACAGACTTGGCACACTTGGTGGGCGCTGACAAATTCAGTGAGGAACCCTGGAGTTGACCGTGAGATTTCCAGGGCCTGACTGGAACTTCAGAAAATGAGCCAGGGCCAAAACCTAAGCCTGGAACACACAATCAGCCCTCCAATGCCCCCAAACACTTAGCGTGTCCTTCACACTAACAGGCACTCTCAACCTAGCCCTCCAGGTAGATCACTGAACTGGTGTCATTTCTGCCCCTGAAACCTCCCAGGACCTAACCCGAAACTTATTCAAGGCTCCATCCCCATAGGGGCCCGGTTCCTAGGTGAGAACAGAACGGATATGGGGCCCATAAACGGTGCAGGATTATTCAGCATAGAATTTGAAATATCACCATGCCATTTCCAAAGCAGGGTTGGAGCTGCACAAGGGGGAAAATGAGGGCCAACCTAAGCTTGGCCCACACCCTAAGCTGGCCCTTGAACCCAAAGACTAACATGCACCCTCACATGCACCTTCCACTCAGCGCTCCACAGAGACCATTGCACTGCTGGGGGTTCAACGCCTGGAGTCTTCTGGAACCTAACCATAAACCTAGCCAGGGCTTTGGCCCTAAGGGGGCCACCATGGACGTCTGGAAAAAAAATAATAATAATAACAGATTTGGGCTGATGATCAATGGGGAATATCTCAGCATGGAAGCCAGAATTTGCCATGACCTTTCCATGGCCGGGATGGAGCTGTAGGAAGGGATCCTGAGACCTTGCTTAAACCTGGCCCACGCTGTCTTTTGGCTCCTGTTTTTAAACCCTAAACCTGACTCACACCCGGCCATGGACCCTCCATTCAGCCATCCAGGGAGATCTCGCCACTTTTGGTGGTTGTGCCCCAGGCACTTCCTGAGAGCCAACCCTAACCCTAGCCATGGCTCTGCTTCTAAGAAGGATCACCTCCTAGGTCTGAGAAAAGAACAGACTCATGATGGGTGCCCTAATATTGAGCGAGGTATGCTGAAGTTGACCATGTGATTTCTTGGGGCTTGAATGGAGCTTCAAGGGGGATCTGGTGCCTAAACATAAGCCTGGAACACACAATTGGCCGTCCACTGCACCCAAACCGTATGTCTGTCCCGCACCCTAACAGGTGAACTCAACTGACCCTTCCAAGGAGATCAGAGGACTGGTGTTGGTTCTGATCCTGAGATTTCCTGGGACCTAACCCTGACCCTAGACAAGGCTCTTTCCCTTTTGGGGACCAATTTGTAGGCCTGAGAACAGTAAACGGATTTGGTGCCCGTAACCAGTGGAAGATTATTCAGCATGGAACTTGTAAAATCACCATGCCATTTCCAAAGCAGGGATACAGCTTCCCAAGGAGGATCCTGAGGCCAAAGCTAAGCTTGGCACACACCCTAGGCCAACGCTTGAACCCAAAGACAAAGCATGACTCACACCCTACCATGCAACCTCAACTCAGACCCCTGCGGAGAACCCTGCCTTGCTGGGGTTTCAGCCCCTGGAGCCTCCTGGGACCTAACAAGAACCCTAGCCAGGGCTCTGGCCCTAAGGGGACCCACCATAGACGTCTGCAAAGAGAACAGATTTGGGTTCAATGACCAATGGGGAATACCTCAGCATGGAAGCCAGACATTTTGCCATGGCATTTCCATGGCTAGGTTGGAGCTATAGGAAGGGACCCCGAGACCTTGCCTAACTCTGGCCCATGCAATCTTCTGGTGCCTGATTCAAACACTAAACCCGACCCACACCTGACCATGTGCCCTCAGCTCAGATGTCCAGGCAGATCACTGCACCGTTGGTTGTGCTCCTGGCACTTCCTGGGAGCCAACCCTAACCCTTGCTGAAGTTCTGCTTCCCAGGGGGCCCACCTCCTAAGTCTGAGAAAAGAACAGACTTGGGGCCCATGATGGGCACTGAAATATTCAGCAAGGAACCCTGCAGTGCAGTTCACCACAGGATTTCAAGGGCCTGAATGGCACTTCAAAGGGGATCCGGGGCCAAAACCTATACCTGGAACACCCAGGTGGCCATCCACTGCATCCTAATTCTATGCCCATCCAACACCCTAACAGGAACCCTCAACTGAACCCCCCTGGGCAAACCACTGGACAGTGTCGGTTCCACCCCTTAAGCCTCCCGGTACCTAACCCTAACCCTAGCCACGGCTTTTCCCTATGGGGGCCCAATTGCTAGGTCTGAGAACAGAATGGATTTGCGGTCCATGCCAGTGTGGGATTATTCAGCATGGAACTTGAATATTTCATGTAATTTCCAAAGCAGGGATGGAGCTGCCCAAGGGGGGACACTGTGGCTAAAACCTAAGCTTGGCCCACACACTTTGCCAGCCCTTGAACACAAAGACTAAGCCTGACCTGCACACTACAATGCTCCCTAAACTCAGCCTTCCGGGGAGACTACAACACTGCTTGGGGTTCCATCCCTGTCACCTCATGGGACCTGGCCCTAACCCTAGTCAGGGCTCTGGCCCTAAGGGGGCCCACCATGGAGGTCTGATAAAAGAACAGATTTGGGCCCAGTGACCAACATGGGAATATCTTAGCATGGAAGTCAGAATTTTGCCATGACATTTCCACGGCAAGAATGGAGATGAGGGAGGGGATCGTGAGACTTTGCCTAACCCTGGCCCACAGAATCTTCTGCCTCCTGAATCCAAACCCTAAGCCTGAACCCCAACTGCCTGTGCGCCCTCAACTGAGCCATCCAGGCAGATCATGGCACTGTCGGTGATTGTGCCTCTAGCAATTCCAGGGAGCCAACCCTAACCCTAGCCACAGCTCTGCTTCTAAGGGGGCCCACCTCCTAGGTCTGACAAAAGAACAGTCTTGGGGCACAGGATGGGTGCTGAAATATTCGGCAAGGAACCCCGCAGTTGACCAGGAGATTTCCGGCCTGAATCGAGCTTCAGAAGGGGCTCTGGGGCCCAAACCTAGACCTGTAACCCACACTTGGCCATCCGCTGTACCAAAAACCCTATGCCTGCCTCACACCATAACGGGTGCCCTTAAGTCAGCCCTCTGGGGAGATCACTGGACTGGTGTCAGTTCTGCCCTTGAAACATCCCTGTACCTAGCCCTAACCCTACCCAAGGCTCTTTCCCTTTGGAGACTCAATTCCTAGGACTGAGATCAGAACAGATTTGGGGCCCTCTCCAAACCCAGGGTGTGTGAAGGTGCCCAGGGGGAATGCTTGTGGGTAGGCTAAGCCAGAGGTTGGGGGTGGATTCTGCCTCCTGTGTGGGACAAAAGGAAGGGAAGAGCGGGGCCTCCTTCCTCAATATCCCCCTTGCCCATTTGAATGCACAGCTTTGATTCACCTTGTAGTCATCCTCTCCCCTTGCTGCTTTCCTAACTTGGTCTCAGTTCAGACACAGAGACCCTGTGTCTGTCCCCTACACCAACCAAGGTCCCCGCTTTGGAGTTTCCAAGCCTTTCTTGAGCCAGTGCAGGGCTCTCAGAGTCTGATATCCCAGAGGACAGCTAGCCCCATGGTCCCTGAGCCCTTGGTGCTGGGCTGGCTACAGTACTGTGGGAACGGGTAACCACATGGACCCCGGCCACTAATGGATGGAGCTACCCTCATTCAGAAAAATAGTCTGTGCATGTGAAGCATGCTCCATGACCTAATCGTCTCACAAAAAGCCTTTTGAATAAATAGTGCACCAAGGTCTCATTCCCACCCCTTGATCATCACATGGAAGCACATTCTTCATATCTCAGACCCACTGCTGCCCCTGTCGACGGATATGATGGGCAGAAGCACACCAGAGGCCAAAGTTCCCATCTATTTTTTAAGGGGACCCTTAAAAAACCCCTTTCTCACAGGGTTCCAAAGGGCATCCTTTGGAGCGCTCCTGTAGCCAAAGCCTCCAAAAACTTCTTGTGATTCCTGAGCAAGCAGGCTTGCAAATATATTGTGCTATTCAGGTTCTTCTAAACATGATCCAATTCTCATCCTTAATGAAGAACTCTGGCCCTCGATGTATCTAGTTTCATGACATTGCTTTATTATCCATCAACGTTTGTCTCGGGTTCCATACAAATTCATTCTTTCTGAGTACTATCTCCGACTTGCAGATCTCCAAGGGTGACCAGCCCTTGTGATTGTGTAACAGATGGAGCCAAAGGGGCTCTGGCATTTTGGTTTCAGGACTAGATGGAAATCCAGAGTCCTAGGGCATCATAAGGAGTACAGCCAAGAACTGTTTTTGTGGATTCTGTGCCAGACATATTAGTGTGGGGGCTGGCCTCCTTTTGGGCCTAGGGGAAATGAAGGTAAACATCTCCATTCCACATGGATCGCATTCCCACTGGATGGAAATATTGAATGCACTTTGGTCGTGGCTGCAGCTATTCCCTACCCCTTACTGTTTCTGACTCCCTCTTCATTCACCCTTAAGAGCCATGGAGCCGGCATTCACTCAGCAGACACCCAGGGATGGGCGTCGGGTTCCCACTCAGTCCTGTGCTCAGTAACAGCCATGGGCATCGGATACCTCAAAGGAGCATAGCCCTCCTATCCCTGAGCTTGGGGCTTGGTTGTTTGTAGCAAGGGGTTGGGGAGGGGTGTCAGCTCGCATTCTTGCTCTGCCTAATTGAGACACCTTCCTTCTGAAAAGCAGACAGTTCATACAGGAGCAGTAGGCTCCAGAAGGTGGTCAGCACAGAAAGAGCCCTTTACAGGTAGAATGCACCAATGCCCTCTCCACACTTTGGAGCCACAGCTGGGGGCACCTCCCAGCTACAGCACTGTCACTGCTCACTCCATTCAATCATGGGAAAAGCAAAAAAGCAGACAAAGTTCCAGGGCTCTCTAGGTCCTTCTGAAGGAAGAAGGCAGGCCTGTTGGTGACAGGGCTCCCAGATGGAGGATCTAGAGGGCGATTTTGCCTGAGCCCTCTGGGGTTTCTTCTTCTTCCCACAGCCAGCCACGTTTCTGGGAGCTGGTGCTGGGCACTCCCTTCTCCATAGAATTCCCCTTCCAAGTTCTAAAGAGCTCTGGTCCTCCCTATCCACCGTGACACATCTTTGCTCTCTTGTACAAACAAGGTTCTTCCCACAATCTGTTCAGAGTCAGCCCTATCCTGTGCCTTCCACCTGGGAGTCTCATCCAGTCCTTGTGGTTGGGGGGCAAATTTTGCCACAGGGCTCCTTCTTTGTTAAGTCACTGGGTTTCAGAAGTATGCGGCCATTCAGGGACTGAGGACATTTGAAGGATCCCAGCAGAGGATGTTTGGTGTGTAGGCTGGGCCAGAGATTTGGGAAGGGAGCTACTCCCTCCTTCTGGGCCCAGGGCAAATGAAGCAAGACATTCTCTTTTGAAATGGATCCCCATTACCACTGGAAATGTTGAGCTATGGCCTTCTTAGTTCCCATTTCCTTCCCCTTTCCCTTTAGGAGCCAAGGAGCCATCATTCACTCAGCTGGCACCCCTGAGTAGGCCGCAAACTCCCCCTTTGCTCCTGTGCTAGTGATGGCTATCAGGCTCTGTTATACCAAAGGGAAGAAGGCCTTTAGCCCCTGGGAACTTGGTGGTTGGCCTGCTGTGCTATGGAAGGTGAAGGGGAGCCAGCTTGCCTCACTGACCCGGATGACTGAGTTGCCTTCATTCTGAGAAGCAGGCAGTTTGCATATGGGCTGTGTGAACCAGGAGGGGGTCAGCATTGGAAGAGCCCTTGCCAGGAATGAGAGAACCAAGTCCTTGTTGCAGATTCCTGAGCCAGAGCCATCAGATCCCAGTAGCTCCAGATCCAACACTGCTGCCTCCTTCAACTGATGGGAAAAGTGGCAGGGATAGACCAATCCAGAAATCACTGGCTTCTAAAGAATGAATTCAGGCTTCTTGTTCCCAGGGCTCTCAGTTGTAGTCCTTCAGAGAGCTCCCCTGACCTAAGCCCACAGGCCTTTCTTATTCCAGATACAACCTGGTTGATAGACTGCGCTGGGTACTTCATTCTCAGCTTTCTCCAAATCTCATGTGTGATGAAGAACTCTGGCAGTGTGTGTCTCCATTGGCACCCGTTAGCCCTTTTGATGAAAGAGGGTTTGCATGGCAGCTTTTCTGAGACAGTGTCTCAGAGTACTATCCTCTTGTTTCAGCTTGGGTATTTGGTGGTGTACCAGTGATGGTGATAGAGGTGTTGTATTGGGTCCTTCTCAATTTGGTTTCAGAATGATGTGGCCCTCCCCCAACCAGGGTGTGTGAGGGCGTCCAGGGAGAATGCGTGTGGGTAGGCCAAGCCAGAAGTTGGGGGTGGATACCGTCTCCTGTGTGGGACAAAAGGAAGGTATGGTCAAGGCCTCCTTCCGCGTTTTCCCCCATGCCCCTTTGAATGCACAGCTTTGACTCCCCTTGTAGTCATTCCTCTCCCATTGCAGCTTTCCTAACTTGGTCTCAGTTCACACACTGAGACCATGTGACTGTCCCATATACAAGCAAGTTACAAGGATTGGAAGCGAGTTTCCAGTCAGTTCCTAAGCCAGTCAAAGGCTCTCAGTGTCTGATATACCGGAGGACAATTGACCCTCATGTCCCTGAGCTCTTGTTGCTTGGTCGAGTATTATTGCAATATTAAATAATTTCTCTTTGGAAACAAGGGTCTCCCTGGAATCATTTCAGAGCCCTTGTCTCGAGTCATAATCTTTACTATTAACCTGGGAGTGTGGTACAGTCCTGGTGATTGTGCAGTAAGTTTGGACACAGGCACCCTGAAATTTGGGTTTCAGAATTTGTTGACATCACCAGGTCTAGAGTATGTGCAGGTGCCTAGTGGAGGATGCTTGTGTGTAGGGTAAGCCAGAGGTTTTAGAAACGGAGCTCACCTCCTGTCTGAATCAAGAGTTGATTAAGAAAGGTATATTTTTTGCCAGCAGATGCTATTCCCTTTGGAGATGCAGAACATTGGCACTGCTGGTACTCATGCACATCCCATTGCTGCTTTTCTAGCTAGGTCTCAGTTCGGGTTCCAGGGGCCACGGCCATACAAATGGTGCTGGTTTCCCAGTCAGTTACCGAGGAAATTGAAGGTATATGCGTCTAATATCCTAGAGGAAATCTGGCCCTTTTTCTCCCTGTGCATATGATGTTGCTTAGCTGGCTAGGGTATGCACGCGCATGGGTATCCAGTTGGCCCCCCTCCCCTCACTAATGGAGGTCCCTTCATTTTGAACAACAGCAGGTGTTCATGTGGGCAGGATGCTCCAGGATCTGGGCAGCACAGAAATTATCTTTGGATGGAATCCTGAGCCAAATCCTGCTTCCAAACACTTGCCCATCAGCCAGGACATCCCTGCTACAGCTGTATCACTACTGCCCCTATGCCCTGATAGCAAGGGCAGGACACATACCCAGAGCCAGGGCTGTAGTTCTGATCCTGAAGGAAAAATCTGGGCAGGTTTCTTGCTGACAGGGCTTTCAGGTGGAACTCACAGATGGCACCGTTTGTCAAAGCCCACAGGTGTTTCTCCATCCTGAGTCAGTCAGCAAGTTGGGGAAGGTTGTGCTAGTCATGTCACATCATTATCCCTGATACAGAACTCTGGCCCTCCCTCTATCCATTTTAACCCCTTTTCTCTATTTTAAGTCTGAGCCCTCCCTGGGGTCCATTCCATGTGATTGTCTTACAGTCAAACACTGGACTCTCCACTGAGGATTTTGGTCTAGTCGTTGTGACTATGGCACATGTTTGGCAAAAGAGCCCCTAACTCTTCAGGAGGATAGTTTGCCCTGTATGTTTGTGAATCTCTGCATGAGTCTTGCAGAACACAGGTTTCTGACCAAGTAGGCCTGTGTTTTTGTTTTTGTTTTGCCATGGACAGATCTAGTTTCAGGGGTTTGGTGTAATAGTTTTGCTGGTTTGGTGGATGAGAAATTACACCAAATCCATTGTCCTATGTTCACTCTTCTAATGATGAGTGAGGCTGGACGTTCATTGTTTACAGCCATTTCCAAAACGTAGCCACTCTTCTCAGTTCTGGGGTGAACCAGCTGAAAACACTCTCATGGACTTCCCCAGGGGACACAGACAGTGATCCATGTCCAGCAAGTAAACTTCACTTTTGTTTTGCCATGAACAGATCCTCTGATCCTCTCAGGTTTTCAAGAATCTTGAAAAGACAAAAATAACTTTGAAATGGAAAGTTGTTACAGTATCTTAATGATGCTCAGGGCAAGATCCATATATTTAAATCCAGTGCATATTATTGATATGTGAATAGACAAGGCAACCCTTCTTTTGTACCTCCCCCTGTATTTCTTCCTGGCATATTAAACACCGACCAGCACCTTGACTCAGTACATCCTTATTATAGTTTATTCCTGGCTTTGTTCAATGCATCACATTATGCATCTCCATTTCATGTGAGGGTACACATGTGAGAGCACTGTCATACTCCAAACATGCACTGGGAGAAGTAAACTGGTAAGGAGGCAAACACAAGGTACTGCTCTAATGGGTTCCACCTTATCTGCCAGTCCCTGCCTTCTGCCACTGTCTTTGGGGATGTTGTGGTCCTAATCCTTCCAGCTAGAACTGTCTCTGTTGCTACTGTTGAGTAGGCTGAAGGAGAACATCACTGCACAGACCAATGCCATGGTTGCCACACCATAACCACAGAATGGCTTCGTTTGGCCACTGAGGCTTCTATGGCACTGCCTGATGCACAGGGCTGTTCATGCCTTACCACCGGACCAATAAATCTCCTGTGGTGGTGACCTGTACCCACCACCAATTCCTGTGGTCCCACTGGCCCCTCTGTACCCCAGATGGAAGGTAAATCTACATCTGACTAACTGCAAGTACTGCCATTAGCAGAGGATGGGCTGCCTTGCTTGGGTCCTACCTCCACCATGTACAGGCTTTGGTGAAAATCTATCCCTGGGCATAGGCTGCATGAGTGACAGCTCCAAGGCTCCTAAGTCTAAATGGGGACATAGTTAGACATAGAGCTTTGGGAAGGGATGGTCATTAAGGAGGGACAAAGTTCAATTTCTTCAATGGAAATGGGATCAATCTTGAAAGGGGCCGTGTAACTTCATGTCCCCTCAGCCAAGAAAGGAGGCCAGCTCTCTTCCCAGTCCTCTGGCCCAGCCTAAGTACAATTGTTCTAACCTGGGCTCTTCAAATGCTCTAGGCCTCTGAATGCCTGCATGGTTTAGACACCAACTTGCCAGGGGCCCTGTGTCCAAACCTATTGCATGATCACCAGTATGGGACTAGGATCCCCAGCTGATCACCAAGGATATTCCTCTGGGAGAATATATTGGATGGACCCCAGAAAGGACCTAGCATGAAAATAGAAAAGGGGTGAAAATAGATCCACGGAGGGCCAGAGTTCCTCATTAGGGATGAGAATGGGATGATGTGGAGAATGAAGTGACTAGTGCTATCTCCTAAAAGCTGGCCATCTCAAGAATAAGAAAGACCTGTGGGCTTTGGTGAAGGGAGTCCTCTGCAGGCTACACCCAGTTGCCCTGTCAGCAAGGGGCCTACATTCTTCCTTAAGAATGGGAGGGAAAGCTCTGGCTTTGCGTCTGTTTCTTGCCCTTTTCCGTTAGTAGACAGTGGTGGCAGTGATTCAGCTGTGGCAGTTTGGGGCTCTCAGCTGATGGTCAAGTAGTGAGAACCCTGCCTGGGTGCAGTATTCCCGTCAAAGTCCCTTTGTGCACTGACCAGGGCCTGGAGCAAAGTGCACATGTATGACTCATCTACTCTGTAGGATGAAGGCACCTTTGTCAGCCAGGGGAGAGAGGCCAGCTGGCTACCCATCCCTGAAATGACCCTATCTGACTAAGCACCAAGCTCCAGGGATAGAGGGGCCTGCCTTCCTCTGGGATACCAGACACTGAGGGCTGCCCATTTGGTCAGGAATTGACTGGGAACTCCACAACTATGTATGGACATGGGCTGTGTACCTGACACAGACCCATGGACCCTGGAATGTTCTAGTTTTAAACAGTACATTCTTCTGAGGCTCTTGCTCTGAATGGCTCCCAGGTAGTACCTAGTTTGAAAAAAAAGAACAGTAAAATACAAATAGGTACCCAGAGTACCAAAGTTCCTCATTATAGGAGAAAATGGGCTAAAGTTAGAATTAAGTGCCTACTCCTATCTCCTGGCAGGATGGCTGTTTGGGTAGTAAGAAACACCAGAGGGCTGGTGTAAAACCTCCACTGGCTACACCTAAGAGTGCAATTCTACAGGAGGTCTGTGTTCTTCCTTCAGAAGCCGAGGGAAACCTGGATTTGGTGGTTTTTCCTGTCCTTCTCATCAGGAAATAGATGCAACATTTGATTCAGAGGCAAGGAGTTCCTACTCCCAGCTGGTGATCAAGTGTGTGGAACATGATGTGGTGGTTCTTGAAAGAGCCCTTTCTGTGCTGACCGGGTCCTGAAGCATAGTGTGCTTATGACAATCATGTTTGACACAGAATGAATGCATGTCTACCCTTCACTGCACTTACCAGAGCTGGCCTAGCACCAAGCAATGGAGATCAAGAAGGTCCTCATTCATTTGAATAAAGTTACTGTTTGCTCTCACAGAGCACAGGACCAGAGAGGAAGATTAGCACCAATCTTTGCGCTTTTCTTGTGTGGAGTGAAAACCCTGAATGTGACCCAAGACTTAGCAAATAGCAAATTGGTGGGAATGGCTACAAGGGAGACCAAGGCTCTACATTACAGATGGGAATGGGATAATGCTGGGCACACAAATCTACCTCATTTCTCCTAACTGCATGAGTAAGGCCAGTCCCTACTCTACCCTCAGGGACCACCTCCAGGTATCCATACATGACTTACTCAGCAATTTCATATGCTCTAGGCCTCTCATTGTGAACACAGTTCTAATGGGAAGTTACAAGGGATCCTGTTGCCAACCTATGCCAGAGTCCCCAGGAATCAGCGAGAACCCCCCATTTAAAGTGGAGGAGTTTTCTCTGAGACACTGACTCTAAATAGACTCTGGTGAGATCCTAATTGTAAAAAAAAAAAAAAAGCAAAAGGTTGGAAATAAATAGAAGGCTAAAGTGCTTCATTACAAAGGAGAGCAGGATGAAGCTGAGAAGGATGTGCCTAGCACAATCTCCTAAGAAGCTATCTGTTGTCTATAGTAAGAAACACCTGTGGGCAGGGGCAACAGGAATTGCCTACACCTGGGTGCTCAGTTAGCATCAGGTCTGCACTTTTCTTTCAGAAAGAAGACTCCTGACCTTTGCTCCTTTGTATGCCCTACCCCTCAGGGCATAGAAAGGGAGTGATTCAGTGGTAGCAGGTTAGTGTTCCACTGGTACTTTAGGTATTGTAAACAAGTCATGGTGCAGTATTCCTTGTAAGGGCTTTTTTGTGGCTGAATTTTCCTGCAGAATACTCTGCAGACCTGATCCATCTGCCTTTTAAAATGAAGACATTTCAATTAGTTAGGGGAGTGAGGTATGCTGGCTACCCATCACAGACATTACCATGGCCACTCAAGCAACATGCGCTCATGGACAGGAGGGTCGTTCTTCTTTGGGATAAAAGAACCAATTGCTTTCAGGACCAGATTTGTTCATCACAAATCCTGGATGTTGGCTGTGTGGCTTACAGACCAATTCCTCCTAGTTGTGACTCATGACATACTTTTGAAAACAGAAAATGATTGGCAAGGGCTAGAAGGAAGGCCAAGGTTCTACATTATAGAGGAGATTAGGATAAATCTGGGAATAAAATGTCTAACATAGTTTCTCCTTCAAACAGAAGTGAGGCCAGATCCCTCCCTGAACCCTGGCATTTGCCTACACATGGACACTCTGCTGGGAACCTTCAAGGGTCCTATGCCTCACATTGTCAAAATAGTTCTGAAAGGCAAATAATGAGGGGTTCCTTGTCCCAACCTATGCTACAGACATAAGAACTTGACCAGATTCTGCAACTTAAAGGAAAGAACATTTCTCTGAGCCACTGGCTCTGAATGGCACCCAGGGAGAACTACTTTGCAAAAAGAAAACGGGTATTCATTGAACTGGAAATGGGGAAGGCCAAAGTGCTTCATTCTAGACGAAAATGGGGTAAAGATTAGAAAGAAGTGTCTATAATGACAATTTCCTGGCAAGGTCCAGTCTAAGGAGTAAGAAACAACTGTGGGCAGAGACCAACGAAACCTCTAAAGTGAAACCTCCTGAAAGCCCAGTCTGCAAAAGGTCTGCATATTTCCTTCTGAAGCAGAGGGAGAAATTCTGGCCTTGGCTCTTTTTCCTGCCCTTCCCATCAGGGGATAGAGGCATCAGTGATTCAGGAGTTGGGTCTATGCTCCAGGCTGCTGCTCAAGAGTGTGAAACCATTCTTGTGGTGCATTAGGTTTTGAATGGCCACTTTCTGCACTTCCTAGGGCCTGGGAACATACCTCGTATCTGTGGATCATATGTTCTTCAGACTCTTAGGCCAAGAACTAAGTGCTCCCTGAGAGCAGGGCAATCTTTCCTGGGGGTCTTCAGAAAGTAATTAATATTGGTTAAAACAGAAGCAGAGTGAGAACTCACCACCAATCCCTGGGAGCTCACTGTGTAATTGACAGTCTCACTGCTCCACCCAGCCTGCAAACCAAGTCCTAGTTAGTAAATGGCAATGGGATGGGAATGTCTCTATGGACACCCAACATTTAATTTTAGATGAGAATGGAAGAAATCTGAGAGTGAAACATCTTGCTCCATTTGCCCTTGCCCAGAAGTGAGGCCAGCTGTCTCCCAACACCTTTGGCCCTACCAACATACATATATTCTGTGCTGAGTACTTTCCAGTGATCTATATCTAATGTGTTCAATACAGAAGGAAAGTTGCAAGGCTTCTATGGCCCATGCTATTCTGTTGTCACAAGAACTCATCCAGAATCCCCAAATAAAATCAGAGGGAATTGCTCTAAACCATGGGCCCTGTTGGCCCATGGCAGATTCAAGTTTTAAAAAGAGTAAAAGGGAGCGCCTGGGTGGCTCATTCGGTTAAACGTCTGACTCTTGGTTTTGGCTCATGTCATGATCTCGCAGTTCGTGAGTTTGTGTTCCATGTCGGGCTTTGTGCTGACAGCTCAGAGCCTGGAGCCTGCTTTGGATTTTGTGTCTTCCTCTCTCTTGGCCCTTTCCCCACTCTCACTCTGTCTCTGTTTCTCTCTCAAAATTAAATAAATATGTAAAAAAAATATATATATATAAAATAAAAATAAAAAGAGAAAAAGATGGTGTTATAGGGTGGCTCAGTCAGTTAAGCATCCGATGTTGACTCAGGTCATGATCTCGTGGATTACAAGCTCAAGCCCCACATCAGGTTCTCTGCTGGCAGTGCAGAGCCTGCTTTGGATCATCTGTCCCTCTATCTCTGCACCTACACTCTCTTGTGCGCGCGTGCTCTCTCTCTCAAAAATAAAAATAAACATTAAAAAAGAGTAAAAGGATGGAAATAGACACACTGAGGGACTGTGTTCCCATGAGGGATGAGAATAGGATAAGTCTGAGGATGAAATGACCAGTACAATCTCCTGGCGAGCTGACTCTCTCAGGGATAAGAAACATATATAGGAGAGTGCAAAGAGAAACATCCATCGTTTACAGTGGGAGCCCTCATGGCAAGATGCCTGTATTCATAGTTGAGAAAGAGAGGGAAAGCTTCTGGAATTCATCCTTTTCCCTTCCCATCCTATCAGTGAATAGAAGCAGCAGTGATTCAAGGGTAGTGGGTTTGTGCTCACGTGTTTAGAACTGGGCTGTGGTGTGGTAGTTCTTGAATGGTCTCTTTCTGTGCTAAGCAGGTCCTCAAGAATACTGTGCCTGGGTGAACCTACTGCTGTTCAGAGTGAAAGCAACTTTAATGGCCAGGGAGGGAGACAAGTTGGCTAGCCATCATTTTTTTTTTATCAGCCATCCAAACACCAAGTACTCCCAGAAGGCAATCTTTCCTTTGGGATATCAGAAACTGCTCTTGGTTAGCACAGACCAGAGTCAGAGTTCATTAGGAATGGCTAAGCACTCACTATGAGGGTGGCAGTCTCATTGTCCTTGCCTGGAACCCAAGATATAGTTACCAATAC
Source organism: Acinonyx jubatus (assembly GCF_027475565.1). Classification (NCBI taxonomy): domain Eukaryota; kingdom Metazoa; phylum Chordata; class Mammalia; order Carnivora; family Felidae; genus Acinonyx; species Acinonyx jubatus. Next base: position 50,552,496 of record NC_069389.1, read on the forward strand.
AGCCAGGGAAATGGAATGGCTACACAAAGGGCCAATGGTTTTCATTTCAGCAGAGAATGAGATCAAGCCAAGAAGGAAATATCTAGGTCCACATTCTTGTTCCAGAATTGAGGATAGCTCCCTCCCAATATCGGTGACCCTGACCACACATGGGCATTCCTGCTGGGCACCCTGAAATGCTCTGGGCTTATCTTTGTCAACATAGTACTGAAAGACAATTTTTGAGGGATCCTGTGGCCCAGCGTATCCCACAGTGACAAGAACATGTCCAGCCTCCCTAGATAAAAGTAGAGAAAATGGCTCTGACACACTGTGCCTGAATGAACAGGGAGAACTTAGCTTGAAAAAGAGCAATAGGGTGGAGGAGAATACAGAGGAGGCCAAAGTTGTTTATTAAGAGAAGAGACTGGTATACAGCAAAAAAAAAAAAAAAAAAAAAAAAAAAAAAAAATGAAGGGACTAACACAATCTCCTGGAAAGATGGTTGTCTCAGGAGTAAGAACAATGTGTGGGCTAGGACAAAGGGAAACCTCCTGCATTGTTCCCTCAGAAGGAGAGGGAAAGTTTCTGGCACTGGATTTTTTTTTTTTTGCCCTGTCTTTTGAGGCAGTCATGATGCCTAGTTAGCAGGTTCTGGCTTGTTGTGACCCTCAAGTATTTGGAACGTGGCTCTGTTGCACTGGTCCTTGAATGGGCTGTTTCTGCACATTCTTCAGGTCCTGAAGAATACTACATATGGCTGAACTGTCTGCTCTTCAAAATGAAGACATCTGTAGCAGCTGGTGGTTGGAGTTCTGCTGTCTATTACTATGTCAACTCCAGTCTTTCAAGCACTAAGTCGTCAGTGACAGGAGGTCAGTGGATCCTTTGGTGTATCAGAAACTGAATGATTTCAGTTAGCATGGTAGAAGAGTGGGAGCTTTCCACCAATCCCTGGTTTTTCGCTGATTTATTGACAGGCCCACTGTGCATAGTGGGAACCATGATTATAATTACACAAACAGCAAGGGAAGGGGTGCCTGGGGAGGCTAAGTTGGTTAAGTGGCCCACTCTTGATGTCAGCCTAGGTCGTTATCTCACTGTCATGAGGTCAAGCCCCACATCAGACTTTGTGCTTATAGTCTGGATCCTGTTTCAGATCCCCTGTCTCCCTCTTTCTGCCCTTAACCCACTCATTCTCTCTCTCTCCCTCTCTCTCTTACTTAAAAAAAGAAATGTTTAAAAAAGTAAACAAAAATAAAGAAAACCAGCAAGAGAATAGGAATGGACACATTGAAGGCCAAAGTTCTTCCTTTCCTATGATAGTGGGATCAAACTGAGAATACAGTTACTAGCATAATCTATTTGAAGCTGGCTGTCTTCAGAATAAGAAACACCACTGAACAGGGGAAAGGAAAAAACACCACTGGTTTTAGCTGGAAGCCCATTCCAGAGGAAACCTTCATATGAAATTCAAATGAGAATGGGATAAAACTGAAAATGTACTGTATAGCTCAGTGTTTTCTTGTTCCATAAATAGGACTGTTTTTCTCCAAACTCTTATAGGCCTGCCTACATGCAAACATTCCATGATGGACATGTTCAAATGCCCTAGGTTTCCTCATGTGCACATAGTTCTAAAACACAAGTTGTAAGAGGTGTCATAGCCCAATGTATTCCGTAGTCCAGACAACTTGACCCAAGTCCTCAGTTAAAATGAGAGTGAATTGGTCTTAAAAAGTGGCCCCAAATGCCTACCAGAGTAAACCTAGTTTGACAAAAAAGATCACAAATGGACATGGATACACAGAGGCCCAAAGTTCCTTCTTGCATAGGAGAATGGGGTAAAGCAAATAATAAAGTGACTAGCATAATCTGAAGAGTAAGAAACACCAGTGGTGTGGACCACAAGAAATGTCCATTTACTACACCAGATGCCCCTCCTACAATAAAATGTTCATCCAGAACTTTTTGATCCAGAAATTCTTCTGGCCATTGCTTTTTCTCCTGCCCTTTCCATTAAATAGAGACGCAATATTTCTTCAGCGATTCACGGTCAGTCTCCCTGCTGACCTTTAAGTGTTTGGAACCAGACTCTGGTGCAGGAGTCCCTGACTGGGCTCTTTCTACACTGACCTGTATCTGGGAGCAAACTGCCCATGTGAGAGCTTTCTGCTTTTCAGAATGAAGGCAGCTCAATGACTCCAGTGAGTGTCAATCAGGGTAAACATCACCATGCCACCTGCAGCCTGTCAAGCACCACATTTTCAGTAAAAAGAGAGCAATTTTCCCTTTGGGATATCAGAAACTGATTGGTCTTGTCTGGCACAATCAGTGAGGGGGAGCTCTCAATTAATACCTGAGTGTTTTTTATGTTAGTGACAACTCCATTTCTCCTGAGTGTGACCCAAGACCTCGTTAGAAATTCCGCAAGGGGATGGGAACATATGGAGGGCCAGAGTTCTTTATGTTAAGAGAGATATGGGATATAACTTAGAACGTGGTGTCTCACTTCATTTTCCCTTGCTGCAGGATTGAGGCTGGCTCCATTGCACTCCTCTGTTCCTGCCTACTGCAAATATTCTGTGCTGGGGTCCTTCCAATGCCCTATGTCTTTTGTGACCATAGTAAGGCTGAAAAGCAAGCCCTGTGGGTGGGCCCATGTTGCCCAACTATTGTCCAAGTTGTGAGAATATGGCATGATTCCCCACTTGGCACAAGAGGACATCGCTCTTACATTTTGGCCCAGAATCCCCAAAGTGAATGCCTAAGTAGAAAAAGTGTAAGAGGATGGGTATGGAGACATCAGTGGCCCAAGTTCTTCACTGCAGATGAGGACAGCATAAAGCTGAGAATGAAATGAGTAGCTAAGGTTCTTCTGGCCCCACAGGGAGGCCAGTTCCCTCCCAACTCCTCTGGACTTGGGCTATGGGCAGAAATTCTGTTCTGTGCACCCTCCAATGCCTTAGGCCTCCCATTGTCAGCATAGTTAGGAAAGGCAAGTCTCAAGGGGCCCCATTGTGCAACCTATACGTAAGATGAGTGCAACAAGACTGTCCAGTTAAAAGCTGAGGAGATCTCTCTTGGACGCTGGCTGGGAAAGTTTCACAGGACAAAAGGGTAAAATGATGGAATTGGATACATGGGGTGGAAAATTCTCCTTATCAAATGAGAATGGGATAAATCTAAGAATAAAGTTACCAGTGAACTCTTTTGGCAAGCTGGCTGTCTTGGGTATCAGAATCTCACCTTGGCTGGGGGAGAGGAAATCTCCAACGTCTACGCTGGCAACCAGTCTTCCAAGAATTCTTCATTTGGGGCTTAAGAAAGGAATGAGAAGCTTCTGGCACTGAGTGGATTTCTTACCCTGAACCTACAGTGGATACAGTCACCAGTGGTTTTGGTGTAATGGGTTTTGACAGTTGTGTGTTTGGAATCATGCTCTGTGGAAGTATTCCTTGAATAGGCAATACAGTGGCCAGTTCTGGGAGCTAAATGCCCATCTAGGAACCATTTGCTTTTCCATATGAAGTTATCTGAAGCAGCCAGGGGAGGGAGGCAAACTGGGTTACAATCACTGTGCCTACTCCCATCACTGCTAAGCCCCACAATCTCAGTAACAGATAGTTACTCTTTGTGGAAATCAGAAACTGACTGATCTAGGCTAGCATAGGAATGGAGTGGGAGCTGGCCACCAATCCCTGGGCATTCGCTGTGTGAGTGAAAGCCCTATCACATTTCAATGTGACTCAAGACCTCCTTAGAAATACAGGTCAAGGATCAAAATGGATACATGATGGGTCAAAGGACTTCATTTCAGCAGAGAATGAGATAAAACTGAGAAGAAAGTGATTATCTCTGTTGCTATTCTCACCAGAAGTCAGGCTGCTTCATCCAAATTTTCTGGTTTTTCCTGTACACCAACATTTTGTCTGGCAACCTTCAAATTCCCTATGTCTTTTTATTGTCAAAATTTTTCTAAAAGGCAAGTCCCAAGGAGCTTTTTGCCCAAATTATGCCAGAGTTAGGATACCTTGGCCAAGGTTCCCAACTAAAACGGCCCTCCTTACTGGCAGGCAAACCAGCAGACCAAGGCCCTTAGGTCTGGCCTTGATTTCCCCACAGTGAGGACTTACTTAAAAAAAAGAATAAGGGGATGGGAATGGATACATAGAAAACCAAAGACTTCATCAGATTAGAATGGGTAATTCTGGGAATAAAGAGAATAGCAAAATCTCCTGGCAAGCTCCCTGTTTTCTGGAGGAACAAACACACATCAGCTGGGTAAATGGGAAGCATCCATCTGCTTGATGAAGGAGCAGAAGGCAAGCTAAGGGCCAAACACAAGCAAGAATTACCTGACCACACCCCCAGAAAGAATGTGTATAACTGTTACAGAAACTCATCTGGATCACCCAACAGAAGAACCAAGCAGCACTCAGAGATCTTGGAATGCAGGAGGTTTATTTTACACCGGTGGGCTCAGAGGAGATAATTCTCCAGAGGTCTGAGCCCAGGACATCAACAGAGGGGACAATTTATAGTCTGTTACTTCTGCATTCCTCATTAGTAGTAATTTGGCACCTGCAGCAAGCAGGGTGGGAAGAAAAACCTGGAAGGGGAGTCTTTAGGCAAGGACAGGAATTCCCTTATCAGTCCTGTCAGCCCTCTTATAACAGATTTTTCCCTATCATTCCCCCATTTGATGCCCCTTTAAACAGACCTATACTGTATTAGAGGGCATCATCTTCATTTATTATGGGCTGGTTCTTTTTCTTAGTTCCCTGACTTTGGTTGTGACTACTCCTGACTGGTTTACAAAGTAACAGCATTCTTTTCCAAGGAAGATGCAGGTGCCCCCTTTCTCAGCAGTGAGGAGGTCAAATGCCCATCTGTTCTAGAGGCCAACTCCTGCCAGGGAACTTATTTGGCTCTGTAAGGACACTAGGGAGTCGGCCACTCATTAGTCCCACAGAAGAGCCTATGTCTCCTATGCCAGTCCCTATTCCTGTGGCTATTCCTGCCCCTAGGTTGATGGGTAGTAACACCGCTCAGTTAGCCAGGCCTTAAGGTTGAAGGTTATTCTAAGCACCAACTTTTATCCTGAGAATCATTTAATCTCTTTTTCCTGAAGCTTGAGGCACATATATCAGTGTAAACACGTCCCCAAAATGGCATTGGCAACCTCCTTACTGGCAGGCAAACCAGCAGACAAAAAGAGGTTACAACACATTTAAGCTTTTAAACACCCCAGATTCTTCCACTGAAAGTGTCCCACTGTTACAAATGGGGCCCATATTAGAGGAAATCAATACAAATAAAATATCCTATCCATAAAAGGAAGGTACATGTGGACAGGAACCTCTCACTGTTTCTCCAGCTTTTTGGAGCAACCTCTGCCAACCTGATGGCAAAGAGTAAAGACAGTCTTTTTTTTCTTTTCTTTCTTTCTTTTTTTTTTTTATCATACCAGCAATTTCTCAAGCTTCTGCCATGAGTAGACTGGTCAGCTTCCAGGGTGTGGCTGGAGCAGGGCTGAAGATTGGACTTAGGTCAGTCTTCCAAGTCTGGGGCTCCTCAGATTTGGCTCTCTTGACTCTGGAGTGGTGGCCCATGGGGTGATACCTGTGTGAGGCCCAGTCTCCTGTGGTTTGAGAGGGTCTTTTTTAGACATTCAGTCTGCCCCACAGCACAAAGTACAGGCTTACATCCTGGTCCCCTTCATGGGTGATGATGGTGCCAGCTTTGGCATGATGGGGCAAGACCCAGCTGTTCAAGAGGAAGTGGTCACTGGGTCCCCTGCAGGTCCAGATAGTGGGACCCCAGTAGGATCAGGTGGCTGGCCATGAGTCTTCCTTGGCTCCTTGGTGGCTGAGGTGCTGACCACCAGCTTGGAACCACACATGGGGCTGGTGCGGTCCAGGAGGCCGGGGCTGGGGAAGAGGTGCAGGGGCTGGATCTCATGGCTGAAGGCCAGAAAGGTGTCCCACTGCAACCTCACCATGATGATCTGCACCACCTGCACCAAGCTCTCAGGGTACTTGGTGAACACGGCAGAGAAGGTCTCCACTGGCAGTTGCAGCACCGTAGAGTCTCAGGCTGCCTGGGCAGACACAATGCCCTGGGGGTGCTGGTGGCTGGTGATGATGTCCAAGGTGTTCAGGAAGCTCTTGACGCTGTCCCCAGGGACCACTTCCTTCATCACACACTCCTTCCCATCAGGCCCTGGCAGACAGAGCTCCAGTAGCCCATCCTGCACCACACAGATACTGGCATCCAGCTGGCCTGGCTAGAAGACATAGTCACCCTGGCTGAGCTGCTGGAAGACCATGTGTCAGCAGAGTTCCAGGAATTGCAGCTTCTCGAAGTGGCCCAGCACCTGGACATTCTTGAGCATGTAGAGAACCTCGGAGGGCAGGTTCGAGTTAGCCAGGTCATTCTCAAGTCAGCTTCAGCACCGTGGGCAGGGGCTCCTTCCATTACAGTGTTGGTACCTCTTTTTGAATGTGCAGGATCTTAAATACCTGGAGCCATCCAGGGCTGGAGTTTTCTGCACTTTCAGTCTGCATACCCGCAGTAGGGTGGATACAGCTATGACCAGCACCATGACTCCAGACCCAATCATCATGCCCAGCACCTCCTTATTTGGCTGCTTTGTCTGCCAGACGATTTCTTCATGCTGTAGGGTTGTCTCCATTCTGGTGTCCTTTGCGGTGTAGAATTGTAACTTCCTTTGGAAACCAGACTGCCTTGAGGAGCTTTCTTCCCCGCTGTGGTGAGGCCCCTCTCTTTGTAGATTGCCCCATGTATGTGTACAGTAACAGAGGTGTCCTGGGAGTCGTTTGACTCGCTTGTCCTTGCTAATGGTGAGGGCTTGCATTAAGGCATGTCACTGCATACCCTACCTTTTGAATGCCCCCATGATGAAACTGCTACCATCACTGAACAAGGTGAGGACCGAGTTCTGTCCAACCTGGTCATGCAGATCTGGACAGCTTGCAAATACTTTATCGTTCACCTCATAACAGTCATGATCTGGTTTCCCTTTCTCAGAAGGTAGGAAAGTTGCAAGGTTCAGCGTCTGCACTGTTTTAAGAGTGACCAGCAGATTTTCACAGAGAAGCCCCTGGTGTTGTGCTAGCCAAGAGTTGGAGAGGCATGATAATTTCTTATCATGGACAAAAAGATTCCACACTGAAACAATCTGTGGCCAGCCACAACCTGCTGGGAAGGACCCTCAAGGACGCACAGTGGTACATCGACCTTATCACCTGAAATTTGAGAGAAGTAAGCCCCCCACCAACCTACCACACCACTGCCTATCATCTCTCCTCCTCCCCCAGGATGAGCCCAGTTCTGGCTCTGCAGATATTGGCAGCAAGGGGTAACAATCCCTGGGCCTCTGCGGCCTTCCTTTTTCACCCAGGGCTGAGACCTGCCACCTCTCCCAGGCTGAGACACAGCAAAGTTCTCTTAAATGAACACCAGAACATAAATCCACTCCACCATCAGGAGTCACCTCAGGGCACAGTCTCAGCCCCCTCCTTGGGGCTTCTGAAACACACATCTCTCTGACCCAAGCAGGTACTGAGATATGACTTCACAGAATGAATCAACCTCTCAGCCCTCCATATCACTGTGCTCCTGTGCGCGGAGAGACATCAACACCCCTGGCTGTAGTTGGAGATGTAGGAAAATGCAGGAGCCAAAGGCAGGGGTAAAAAACGGAAGTGGCTGTACCACATTTTCTGAAATTCACTTTTTTTGCATATTCTGCAGGCCAAGGGCTGATGCCTGCCCTGAGGCAGGCTTTATCTCTAGGAAGGCGACTTTGGCCTCTGTCCAGGCAGGGTGTTCTCAGTCTGGCCCTACCAAGAGATTATAGAGTGGTCTTGCTATTGGTGAAAATCTGGGAATCCAGATTTAGCAGAATCTCACAGCCCCCAGGAATTCTTATAGCCCCCTCTCAGTTTTGGGCTAGGTTAGGGAGGTGATAACCTTTTTCTCTGGCTTTAGTGCTCTCTTTCCATTAGACTCGATACCCTGAGTCTGACAGGAGTTGGAGGAGGACCCTTATGCCCTCTGTACTCTTGGGTATTGCTGGCAAATAGGAAGTCATTGACATGCTGGAAAAGGGTGTGGCCTCCCTCAGAAAGCAGGCAAGGCCTCCGGCCAGTGTCTCCCCAAAAAGGGGAGGTGAGTTTTTAAACCCCTGTGGGAGGTGGGTCCAAGTCAGTTGCATTTGACACCCTGTGTCTGGTTTGGTCCATTCAAAGGCAAACAAGGGTTGGGTTGGGGGGTCAAGCAGAGGCAGAAGAAGGAATCCTTTGAGTCTAGACAGGTAAACCAGCTGGCAGAGCCTGGGATCTAGCTGAGGAGGGTGTACGGGTTCGGGACCACCAAGTGTAAGACTTGAACTGGTCAGTACCCTCCTCCCGGTTTCCTGACTGGCAAGAATGGGTGTTCCAGGGTGACTGGCATTCAACCATCATGCCTGATTTCTTGAATGCCTTCCCTTGCCTCTTGTGGAAGGGGGCATTTCCTCTGTATCTGCGGTTGAGCCCCTGGGATTAACTCTACAGTGACAGGGGCCTTGTAATCTCTTACCGTGTGGCTCCTGAATTCACATAAAACTCAAATAGTTTGGCCCCCTACTTTTATTTTGATCGTGGGTTCATGGGTGCCAAGAAGAAGCGAGCCTGGCCCCCCTCAATCTGAATCTATTCCTGCTTTAATGTCCTTTCTCCTTGCAGCAGGCACATTGTTTTCTTACTAACGAGGTTTTGGGCCTCCCCCCTTTTAGCGGCTGGACCTTCCCTGTCCTTTGTCATGTCTCTCTTGTGTCTCAAGGTCAAATGGGGTGTAAGCCTTGCATAGTATCTCATAATAATCTCAGGGGGGTTTCCCTTGAGCTGGGCATATCCATGGGCTTCTTTGCCCCTGCTCAGATCCCCCAGAAGAGAGCCTCTTGGTACCAGCGGCTGTGGACCAGCATCTGGAGAGTGCCTGCGCTTGGCAGAGGGCATAATCTGGCCACTGGTGTGGGAAGAGAGAATCTGCCATGCCCAGAGGTGGTGGGGAGACCAAAGGTAGCAGAGTATCAGGAACCAGGAGGTTCATATGGCAGGGGCAAGATTGGTTCTTCCGGTTCACCGGCGAGGATTTTTGGAGGTCAGGACTTATATAGGAACTGATAAGGGTAACCTGGGTCTCTGGCGACAACATGCCAGATGTAGCGGACCGTTGGGACATCCAAGGTTCCCTCTGAAGGGCCCTCCTACACCAAAAGTGGGCCATTCTAACTCACATAAGGTCCTTAACTTGCCAGGGGTTATCTTAATTCCATAGTCTCCCCAAAACCCCTTCTTTGTTCTGTCTCAATCCCATGATGTTCCCGTGAGGCAGAGTCACAAAGACAGACAGAGGGTTAGGGGTGCCCCTTCTAATGAGGAGACCAGTCAGATGCCCATCTGGCTGTGTCCCGAAGGAACTTAGGTGACGCCTAGCTGTAGCAGTCTCAGCTTTGTGACTTACAATCGGAAACAATTCCAATGCCACCATAGACTGTATGCAATTCACGGAATCACAGATGGGCCCACTCAGACTCCGTGGACTTTTGGGGACATTAAGGGTGTCCTCCCATTGAGCCACAGAATCAAACTCAGCAGGCAAGCCAAGCTGAATTGTACATTCACACTCACATACACACCAGAGGTTATTACATTCCTCCCACAGAATTTCTACAGATGAGACCACTGAGGTCTCTGGGGAGTGATCGGGTCCCCCTTCCACCACTATGGGTGGGCAGGACAGGACAGAATTGGGTCCCGGGCCTTACCAGTATGCAACGTCGGGTCCAGATCCTCACCTGCCAAGTATCCTTGAGTCCACCAGGAACGGTGGAGCGGGGCTGGCGTGAGGCAACCGAGTGGGAGACTGCCAGAATTCAGGCAGGGCTAGCCTTCTCCGTTGCGATTCCTCATCTCGTCACCGCCTTGCCAGTTTCCCAAACTGGTGGCAACAATGGGCCAGCACAGTTGGGTTTCCCGGTCAGGGAACCAAATGTTATGTAAACTGGTCTGGATCACTTGGCAGAAGAACCAAGGGGCATTCGGAGATCTTGGAAGGCAGAAGGTTTATTTTCTACTGGTCGGCTCAGAGGAGATAGTTCTCCAGAGGTCTGAGCCCAGAGCATCAACAGAGGGGACAATTTATAGCCTGTAACTTCTGCATTCCTCATTAGTAGTAATTTGGTGCCTTCAGCAAGCAGGGCAGGAAGAAGAACCTGGAAGGGGAGTCTTCAGGCAGGGGCTGGAATTCCCTTGTCAGTCCTTTTCTGCTAACTCATAACAGATTTTTCCCTATCATGACATTCCTCAGACACTCCTGGCTGTTCAAGGACAAAGGAAAGGACAGAAAACAAGTGGTTAAGCTGATAGAGCCTCCATCAATTGACAAGTATCTTGGTAAATAACAAGAAAAAGACAGGAGCCTTTCTCTCCAGAAACCTATGAACTCCTTTTCCTGGAGCCCCTCCATAGTGATGTGAGGAACAAAGGCAAGAAAGAAATGACAGATAAAACTGAATTTCCTGGGGCCCCTGGGTGGCTGAGTCCCTGAAGCCTCCAACTTTGGCTCAGGTCATCATCTCACAGTTCCTGAGTTCCAGCCCAATGTGGGGCTCTGCGCTGACAGCTCAGAGCCTGGAATCTGCTTCAGATTCTGTCTCCCTCTCTCTCTGCCCCTCTCCTGGCACATATTCTGTCTCTCTCTCTCTCTCTCTCTCTCTCTCTCTCTCTCTGTCTCACTCTCTCCTCTTCTGTCTCAAAAAATACACGTTAAAAAAATTAAAATTTAATTTCCTTGTCACCACTGACAAACATTTGAAGCTGGCAGAGTAAAATGCTTCTCAGGAACTCCCTATTGCCTTAATGTTAATATTTTGCTAGAGGTGAAAAGCAACCTTAGCTTGACAATAGCTAGGCCTCCAGTAATCTTTGAGTCTTTAGCATATGAAAGTGCTTGTCACTTGCCATTTGACTTTACCTTCCCCAAGCCCATATTATATAACCAGTCATTCTTCACATTATTAATAACAATAACAACAGTAGCAATAATAATAATAAAATAAACCCCAAACACACTGAGAACCAGAGTTCTTCACCTCAGGTGAAAATGGAATGACCTTTGACAAGAACACCATTTCCTAGGAATTTGGTGTCAGCAGAGTAATAGGGAAACACCTGGGGGTTTGGGATGAAAGAAAGCACCAGTCACAAGAACATGATTCCTGAGCTAGATAGGGCAGGAAGGCTTCTGGCATTCATGATCTAACTGAATGTTGGCTTCTTTGTGCTGTCTGGCAGCTGTTATAGGTTGCGATCGCTTATGAACTCCGGACAGCAAAAACAGGATCAAAACAAATTTATTACAGCCAGGCCAGACAGGAAAATACAACAGGTCCCAAAAGTCTGGCCCCGAACAAGCTTTGGGAATGTCTTATACAGGCTGTATTGACCACTCGAGTTGTAAAGAGTGGCAGTTTGAAAGGGCGAGCACCAAGTACACAGTCCTGAAGAATTTTAAAATATAACTTGTTGACTCTAGCTAGTTAAGAGCTGAATCATTAGTCTTCAATCTAGTTCGAACAGAAGGCGGTGCCCGAGAATAGGGAAGGGTGATTACACCAAGCAGGTTTACAGAAGCTCAAACAAGCAGTTAAGACGAAGTTCTATTTCTTAGTAACTCGGCAAATGTGGCTTAAAGCAGAACTAACATCTAGGGAACAGAAACTGCACTCCTAGGAAAGCCCAAAATAAACACTGGTTCAGCATCTTATACTCTGGGGTCCTTCTAAACTTACATAGGTCATAGTTTACTCCTGGGCTACAGGAGACTAGCTATGTTTGCCCTTTACAGCAGCCATGTCTGTGGAATTGTGTTCTGGACCTGCAGTCCTTGAATGGACTCTGCCCTGACCATCTGTGGAAGAACAATGCTCATGATCAACTGATGTTCTCAGAAGGCAGGAACATCAGTGGGCCAGTGGGATCAGGGCAACCAACCCTGCTCAGGCGAACAGAAGCCTGCCAAGTGCAGAGGTCTCCATATAGGAGGGCAATATGTTCTTAAATACCACCATGTGTTAGCTGCTTGTGAATGCTGGACACTCTCTGAGTAACAGTCAAATGGTTCCTGACTCTGACCTCTGATCTCCATCTCCCTTTACACAGAAGTAAGGATGGCTCCCCCCATAAGACTTGCACCTTTCCCTGGCTTTTTGCCTTGTGTTGCCAAGATAGGTCTCACAGGTGAGCCCATGGAGAAACCTTTGCCCATGTTCTCCTGGATGTAGGGGAACTTAACAGGTTTCCATACTTGAAATCGTAGAGAAATACTTCCAGGCTCAGATTCTCCCTCACTGGAAAACCTGGTTGGAAAAAGATCAAGGGAATTGGAAGGGATGAACTTTGGTCCAAATTGTTTCTCTCAGATGATAATGGAATAAATCTGTGAATGAAGTGACTGGCATAATTCCAAGGGAAGCTTGACGTTCTAGGACTAGGGACTATGCACTATAGAGTGCATATAGAGAAATGGAACCTGTGCACTATAGAGAAATGGAACATATCTTACCTACCCTTGGGAGTCCTAAAGTAGCATCAAAACCCTACATTTGAACTCAAATAGTGTAGGAGGGCTAGGACACTTGCCAGCTTTGAAGCTTTTCCTGCCAGCAGGTAAAATCAGTATGATTTGGAGGGCAGGGTCTCAATATGGGCTGATGCCTAAGTCTGTGGGACTGTGTTGTGAGTTTTAGGGTTTTGAGTAGTTTCTTTCACGTTCACCTGCTGTGGAAATGGAGTGGGTATGTGGGAACACCTAGAGACTTAGAAAGCAGGATGTTCAGGCAGTCCATGGCAGGGGCACAGATCCCAGTAATAGTCACTGTGCAAACCTAAGACTTCAATGCCCCAAGTCTGTGTGAGGAAACATTTTCCCCTTGATACGAGAAATTAGTTGTTCTGAGGGTAGAAAACAATCTTCATGTTTGCTCACTAGGAGTTAATGAGCTCAATCTGTGTGACTTTTTTTCCTTCTGACTGTGGCCCTGAAGGCCACATCTCCTTCAGCTTTTACCCCAGAGGTGAGGCCAACTGTCTCTGAATATCACCTGCCTCTACCCACAAGCAATCCTCCTGTGCTTAACACATTCAAGTCCCCAATACCTCCTGTTCCTAGGGTATATCTGGCAGACACCCCAGGGGCACCTGTTTCCAAAGCTATTCCAAACTTATGGGAACTTGGCACGACTCCACAAGTAAAATTGGAGAAAACTGCTGCCAGACTCTGGCACTGAATGTGTGACAGTGAACACATGGTGAGGATAAGTGTAAGGGAATTGAAAAGGATACAATGAAGGCCAAAGTTATTCATCTCAGATGAGAACAGAGTGAAGCTGTAGATAATGTTCTGAGCACAATTCACAGGGTAAGTTTGGTGTCCAAGGAGTAAGAAAGACCTGTGGCCTGAAGAGAAGTGGAACATCCACTATATATACCAGGGAGTTGTATAGGCAAAAGTCATGCACCCCAACTTCAATGAGGTCTGGAATGTGTCAAGCCATCACCAGGTTTCAAATGCTGCCTATCTGTAGAAAGACACAGTTGTGACTCACAAGGTAGGATCTTGCTCCTGGCAAGTCTGCAGATTCGGACTCTTGTATTTTAGTCTTTGAGTATTTTAGTGTCCTAACCTTCTCGATGAATGCACTTGACATGCATGAAGCCTGAGTATCTCAGGAGGTAGGTAGTTCAGGCTTTCCTGAAAGGGGTGGACAGAGAGCAGGGCAACGGTCCTGTGCCAACAGAATTCTGCCAAACACAGAGTTCTTCCTTGCAGGAGGTCAACCTTTACTTTTTGATATCATAAATTACCTGCTATGTGATGACACACGGTGTGAGTGCAGGCTCTCCGGGAATTACTGGGTGCTGTCTGAGGGACAGTCCTGTAGCTCCTGAATTTGACCCTAGGCCCTTGTTCCAGAAATGAGATCAGATCCTTCCCAACATCACCCAAGTCCTGTGCACATGCAAACCTCTTCTGCTGAACAGTTTCAAAGGCCCTGTGCCTCCTTTTGCCAAGGTTCGTCTTGCAGAAGACTTCCATGGACTCCTGTTGCCTTGCCTATTCCAGGTTACTGGGAACTAGTCACAAATCCATGATTAAAATAAGAAAATGCTCCCAGATGATGTCTGTGAATGTCTTCTAATGAAATCCTCATTAATGAAAGAGCAATGGAATCTGAAGGGATGCACTGAGGGCCAAATATCTTCATCACAGATGAAAATGGTATCAAGCTTCACATGAGGACGCTAGCACTTTTCCCGAGGCAAGCTTGGTGTCATCACCAAAAATGAGTGGCTAGATCTAAGGGGAACATCCTTTAGCTACATGTTGGAGCCATGTGTGCAAAAGGGCTGTCCACTATTTTCCATTCCTTTCCTTCAGTGGTAGAACAATGGTAATTTTGGGTCTCTTGTTTAGCTTCTGACTCATACCCAACTCTGTGGAAATGGGCTCTCATCTGTTAGTTATTGAGTTTATTTTTTCTATCCCTGCATCTTCAAAGTATGGGCATTGCATAGACAAACCGTTATATCTCAGAATGAAGGAACTTCAGGCATTTTAGGAGGTTGGTAGAGAGCAGGGAGTGACCAACTGGGTGAACACAATCCTGCCAAGCACTGAGTTCTCAGTAACAAAAGAACAACCTTTCTTCACCAACATCAAAAACAAATGGTTGTGTTGTAGTACACCACCAGAGTGGGAGCTTGCCTAGTATTTCTTGTCACTGTCTGAGGACAGACCAGGTGCTCCTGACTCTGACTTTTGATCTCAGTCAGTTTCTTCTTGCCCCTGAAGTAAGCTGGGCTGTTTTCAGCACCACCTGCACTGAAGTGCATTTGGATCTTATATTCTCTACTCTGTTTAACATCTAACCTGATTGCTTTGCAACATGCTACTTGTCTTTGGATTGCATTAAACACATGGGAACACATCACTCTGTTTTTATGCCTTCAGCTACATAGACATTATAATAACATATGTGACTAAAGTGGGATGCCTTCCAGAGGTTGAGCTTTGAATAATTCTGTGTGATCTCCAAACAGGTACCTGATACCTGACACAAATATAGAAATACCTAAGTTCACTTGAAAGGCAGTCTTTTATTTGTGGCTTCTGAATTTTGTCAAATTCTACTATCACCTAGAAATGAGGAGTTTGAATATTTTGAAACTCTTCTGATTAAGAAATGTAAAAATGAAACACTGAAACTTCATGTTAACACATTCTATCTCATTTTTTATTAATTTCTGCTAAATATTTGAATGCCAAACATTTGATTTTATGATATTGCTGCTGAACTATTAGCATAAAGACAAAATGAATACAAGCATTCTTGGAATGAGTCGGTCACAAGAAATCATTAGAATATTTTTTTCTTTTTCCATTTTTTAAGTTATCTTTGGTATATATTCCACAATGATGTCTCAAACTTTCCTTTTCTTTTTCAGGATTACTTTGGCACTTCAGGGTCTTTTGTGATTCCATATAAATTTTAGGATTTTTTGTTCTATCTGTGTGAAAGATGCTGGCGGTATTTTGATAGGTATTGCCTTAAATGTGTAGATGGCTTTGGGTAGTATAGACATTTTAAGCACGTTTGTACTTCCAAAACATGAACATGGAATGTTTTCCTATTTCTTTGTGTACTCTTCCATTTCCTGTATAAGTTTTCAGAGTAGAGATCTTATACCTCTTTGGTTAGGTTGATTTCTAAGGAACTTACAAAGTATCTTTGGTGCAATTGTCAATGGGATCGATTCATTGATTTCTTTTTCTGGGTCGGTGGGGGATGGGATAGATGGGTGATGAGTATTGAGGAGGGCACTTGTTATGATGAGCCTTGGGTGTTGTCTGTACGTGAAGAATCATTGAATTCTAATGTTATGTATGTTAACTAACGAGAGTTAAATAACTATTGGGGAGGGGTGAAACTAGGAAAATAATGAGCAGATGATTTGGTCTTGCTATTTTTACACCTCCATTTTGACCATGCTATCCTGGCTCAGACATTTTATGTTGGAGAACTGAGCTCACACAAACAATTTTGTTTTGGTGTTGTGCTAACTAAACATTGAAATAAGAAATATACGAACATAGGATGTCTGTGGATAAACTGTTTTTCAGGGAACAATAATAAAACTTTTCAATTACGTGATCAATTTAAAAAAGTATAGCTTAACTTTCCAGTTCTAGTTTATCTGAATTTATTTTATAATTAAGGAATTTTTTTGAGGTCCAAATAATTTTTATATAAATGATTGATGTTCTCGACACAGCACAATGCATTAAGCATAGATTCTGCTTTTTAAAATTTTAAGAAAGGACATAATATACTGAGATTTTAGAGCAGGGAGATCAATAATATTTTATCTCCAATAGTGAGCAATCCATAATCAATTATAGACTAGCCAAATCTGGGCTAATTTTTATGAAGAAGAAACACATGTGTATTCTGTTTGTGCCACTGTTACTTTGAAATCTACTGTAAGTGCCCAAATCTCATGCTTAACCAAAGCAGAACTTTACTATTGGAGCACCGTGTGACTTTAAGAGGATCTATATCTTTCTGAAGGACAGATCTCTGCATGCCTAGCACAAGAGGAAGGTGTGGAAGTAGACTCTGATTCTGAGATATAGTGCCCCTGACTGGTTGCTATCCATGCCTTCTATACTGGGAACAATATTTGGTAGTAGGGTGGGGTTGTTGCTTAAGCAACAACAAGCAACTTCTTGAGCAGAGCCTTTGCTGCATTACCATACCTCATAATGCAGGGAGCACACTCATGCACTGTTGGCGATTGCTGTCCTGCATACCTGGTAGTGGACACAGACATGATTTTTCCTCATTGGCTCCAAACACTTGTCTGTTTTATGCAGGGTTTTAGGCCTGTCTAAAGTAAACCGGTATACGTAATATACAGGTGAGGCTGAACACTCCCACCTTACACCCTATCCAGTGTAATTGAGCCAGATATCACATCCTCTGGAGAACTGGCTTTTATACTTCTGTACCCAAGCTCTCATGGTACAGTGGGGTGACTAAAATGATAAAGACTATGACTTGCCCAGATCACAGAAGGTGAGAAAAGTCCAGAGGAGAAGGCTGGGCTCTGCCTTTTTAGGCCATGACTCCAATCCCTTCATCATGTGTGCTTTGGAAATGACAGACTCTACTCTTCTAGGAGGAATCATGCCCACTAGCTGTCCATTTGGGATCATTTTACTATCCAAAACCCCACGTGTGTACTCGCACACACATACTGATGGTGTGTTCAAGAAAGAGCAGACACTGGGGAAGTGACAAGAGAGAAATAAGAAAGAAGTTAGAGAGAGGTCTGCCATGGGGTAGCAGCATCTATTTTCTTAGCTGCATGCTCAAAGGCCCAAAGACGGGCAAGGATTTCCTAATGTTCATAGGTTTTGCTGGACCCAGGGCCATCCTTGGCCCAGCCTCCAGAGGAAAGGACTACGGTCCTGCAGCCCAACTCTGTGGGCACCTGGAATTATGATGAGCTAATTACCCTTAGTTTAGACAATAGCTACAGAAGAAAAGGCTTCAGTGTTTTCCTGTAGATTGTTTTGTTTCCCCAGAGTTCCATCTAATCATAATGGGTCAATTGGCCTTGGGTGTCCATCAATGACTCACTGAGTTCTGATTGACTAGAAATATGCTTTATACTTGCTGGAAGTCTTTGAGAGCCAAAATAGGCTTTGGGACTTGGGGTGGTGAGGACTTGGGATAGGGAAGGCCATGTCAGAGCACTGAACACTGGGTCTACAGTCCAAGTACAATACCAGTCCATGTTGGGCCCCAGGCTCTTCATTTGGAAATAAGGCGGTTATTGCCTGGGCTGATGGGAGGATGCCTCATGAGTCAAGAGTATACACTGGAGATGGACAGACAAAGGGGAATGACAGAGGCCTGAGATCCCTGGCACAACCCTGGAGCCTGTAGGTCCTGAGTTTTACCCAGGGAACTTAAAGGGCCACTGTCTTCATGTCAGCCACATAAAGGTGCTGATTTTGTTTGGAGGTTTTCATGCCTGTGGCTCCAGTGCTAGCACTGGACACCAGGGAACAGGCAGCCTCCTGTGTCAGTGGTACCCACTGAGGTTTGCTGGAAGAAATGGGTTGGGGAAAGGTCATGCAGAGGTTGTTCTGGATTTCACCTACCTCAGATACAACAGGAATCTCCCATTACTAGCAGTTATCTCCACAGAGTAAGCCAGTCAAAATCTAGATGGAGGGCTCCACGGTGGTTCTATTCATTCAATAACTGCTCCAAGCACTCACCTTGTGCTTGGGGATCTGGTGGGCCTAAGTGAAAGGCTTACAGTGCAAAGTGGTCTCTGCCTGCCAGTTCTTCACAGTCTGCAGGGGAGATGGACAGTGGTATGAAAGGCAAGACGTGTGAAGAAAAGGCAAGAACTGTAATCTTGAAAAGAGCAGGTGTGCTGTGAGGACAGGCTGGGGAGTCACTGGAGGGTGTGAGAGGCCTCACAGAGGTCACATTTGCCGGGGCCATCATGACAAGAGGGAACCACACTTCACATGTCTGCATATGTCAGGAAGAAGAAATTGCTGGTGCAGAGACTAGGAGACAGAATTAAGTTTGTCCATTAGAAACATTAGAAAGGTGGAAAATACAGCTGTGGGTTCCTGGGAAAAGAGAGGCATGGAAGAGGCAGGGCATAGACCAGAGCTGGGACCTCATAGATTGTGAGTTATTCACTCATCTCTGACAGCATTATCAAAAATCTTGACTCTTGAAACTACAAAACTTTAATAGCTCACAATTTTTGTGGGAGAGGGATCCAGGCACAACATAGCTGTGTGACACTGACTCAAAGTCTCTATAAATACAGGGCTGTGGTCTCAAAGGAGACTCATCAGGATGATATTTTACTCACAGTCTCACTCATAGGGGAAATGTCAGAATTCAGTTTGAACTGGGCCTATTTCAATATTTTCACCTGGGAACTTATTTAATTCTTTCCCATATAGGGATCTCATATGGTAGCCTCTAAGTTAAGTTCTTGATTCTCCATTTGCATGGGGAGAGGAGAGACAAAGGGAGCAAATGTGGACAGAAGGCATAGGGAGGGATGGAGAGGAGAGAGAGAGAGGAATAGAGAGACATAGAAAGAGATGAAACAAGCACAGAAAAAGAAGAAAGTGATAGAATTTGTGTCAAAAAATCTTGACACTGACCTCCAATCATTCCAAAATTGTTCCCCTGGTTTGAAGGCAGTCAATAATAGCTTAGTGGATTCCCAAAGAGTGAAGTTTACTTGCTGGACATGGATCACTGTCTGTGTCCCCTGGGGAAGTCCATGAGAGTGTTTTCAGCTGGTTCACCCCAGAACTGAGAAGAGTGGCTACGTTTTGGAAATGGCTGTAAACAATGAACGTCCAGCCTCACTCATCATTAGAAGAGTGAACATAGGACAATGGATTTGGTGTAATTTCTCATCCACCAAACCAGCAAAACTATTACACCAAACCCCTGAAACTAGATCTGTCCATGGCAAAACAAAAACAAAAACACAGGCCTACTTGGTCAGAAACCTGTGTTCTGCAAGACTCATGCAGAGATTCACAAACATACAGGGCAAACTATCCTCCTGAAGAGTTAGGGGCTCTTTTGCCAAACATGTGCCATAGTCACAACGACTAGACCAAAATCCTCAGTGGAGAGTCCAGTGTTTGACTGTAAGACAATCACATGGAATGGACCCCAGGGAGGGCTCAGACTTAAAATAGAGAAAAGGGGTTAAAATGGATAGAGGGAGGGCCAGAGTTCTGTATCAGGGATAATGATGTGACATGACTAGCACAACCTTCCCCAACTTGCTGACTGACTCAGGATGGAGAAACACCTGTGGGCTTTGACAAACGGTGCCATCTGTGAGTTCCACCTGAAAGCCCTGTCAGCAAGAAACCTGCCCAGATTTTTCCTTCAGGATCAGAACTACAGCCCTGGCTCTGGGTATGTGTCCTGCCCTTGCTATCAGGGCATAGGGGCAGTAGTGATACAGCTGTAGCAGGGATGTCCTGGCTGATGGGCAAGTGTTTGGAAGCAGGATTTGGCTCAGGATTCCATCCAAAGATAATTTCTGTGCTGCCCAGATCCTGGAGCATCCTGCCCACATGAACACCTGCTGTTGTTCAAAATGAAGGGACCTCCATTAGTGAGGGGAGGGGGGCCAACTGGATACCCATGCGCGTGCATACCCTAGCCAGCTAAGCAACATCATATGCACAGGGAGAAAAAGGGCCAGATTTCCTCTAGGATATTAGACGCATATACCTTCAATTTCCTCGGTAACTGACTGGGAAACCAGCACCATTTGTATGGCCGTGGCCCCTGGAACCCGAACTGAGACCTAGCTAGAAAAGCAGCAATGGGATGTGCATGAGTACCAGCAGTGCCAATGTTCTGCATCTCCAAAGGGAATAGCATCTGCTGGCAAAAAATATACCTTTCTTAATCAACTCTTGATTCAGACAGGAGGTGAGCTCCGTTTCTAAAACCTCTGGCTTACCCTACACACAAGCATCCTCCACTAGGCACCTGCACATACTCTAGACCTGGTGATGTCAACAAATTCTGAAACCCAAATTTCAGGGTGCCTGTGTCCAAACTTACTGCACAATCACCAGGACTGTACCACACTCCCAGGTTAATAGTAAAGATTATGACTCGAGACAAGGGCTCTGAAATGATTCCAGGGAGACCCTTGTTTCCAAAGAGAAATTATTTAATATTGCAATAATACTCGACCAAGCAACAAGAGCTCAGGGACATGAGGGTCAATTGTCCTCCGGTATATCAGACACTGAGAGCCTTTGACTGGCTTAGGAACTGACTGGAAACTCGCTTCCAATCCTTGTAACTTGCTTGTATATGGGACAGTCACATGGTCTCAGTGTGTGAACTGAGACCAAGTTAGGAAAGCTGCAATGGGAGAGGAATGACTACAAGGGGAGTCAAAGCTGTGCATTCAAAGGGGCATGGGGGAAAACGCGGAAGGAGGCCTTGACCATACCTTCCTTTTGTCCCACACAGGAGACGGTATCCACCCCCAACTTCTGGCTTGGCCTACCCACACGCATTCTCCCTGGACGCCCTCACACACCCTGGTTGGGGGAGGGCCACATCATTCTGAAACCAAATTGAGAAGGACCCAATACAACACCTCTATCACCATCACTGGTACACCACCAAATACCCAAGCTGAAACAAGAGGATAGTACTCTGAGACACTGTCTCAGAAAAGCTGCCATGCAAACCCTCTTTCATCAAAAGGGCTAACGGGTGCCAATGGAGACACACACTGCCAGAGTTCTTCATCACACATGAGATTTGGAGAAAGCTGAGAATGAAGTACCCAGCGCAGTCTATCAACCAGGTTGTATCTGGAATAAGAAAGGCCTGTGGGCTTAGGTCAGGGGAGCTCTCTGAAGGACTACAACTGAGAGCCCTGGGAACAAGAAGCCTGAATTCATTCTTTAGAAGCCAGTGATTTCTGGATTGGTCTATCCCTGCCACTTTTCCCATCAGTTGAAGGAGGCAGCAGTGTTGGATCTGGAGCTACTGGGATCTGATGGCTCTGGCTCAGGAATCTGCAACAAGGACTTGGTTCTCTCATTCCTGGCAAGGGCTCTTCCAATGCTGACCCCCTCCTGGTTCACACAGCCCATATGCAAACTGCCTGCTTCTCAGAATGAAGGCAACTCAGTCATCCGGGTCAGTGAGGCAAGCTGGCTCCCCTTCACCTTCCATAGCACAGCAGGCCAACCACCAAGTTCCCAGGGGCTAAAGGCCTTCTTCCCTTTGGTATAACAGAGCCTGATAGCCATCACTAGCACAGGAGCAAAGGGGGAGTTTGCGGCCTACTCAGGGGTGCCAGCTGAGTGAATGATGGCTCCTTGGCTCCTAAAGGGAAAGGGGAAGGAAATGGGAACTAAGAAGGCCATAGCTCAACATTTCCAGTGGTAATGGGGATCCATTTCAAAAGAGAATGTCTTGCTTCATTTGCCCTGGGCCCAGAAGGAGGGAGTAGCTCCCTTCCCAAATCTCTGGCCCAGCCTACACACCAAACATCCTCTGCTGGGATCCTTCAAATGTCCTCAGTCCCTGAATGGCCGCATACTTCTGAAACCCAGTGACTTAACAAAGAAGGAGCCCTGTGGCAAAATTTGCCCCCCAACCACAAGGACTGGATGAGACTCCCAGGTGGAAGGCACAGGATAGGGCTGACTCTGAACAGATTGTGGGAAGAACCTTGTTTGTACAAGAGAGCAAAGATGTGTCACGGTGGATAGGGAGGACCAGAGCTCTTTAGAACTTGGAAGGGGAATTCTATGGAGAAGGGAGTGCCCAGCACCAGCTCCCAGAAACGTGGCTGGCTGTGGGAAGAAGAAGAAACCCCAGAGGGCTCAGGCAAAATCGCCCTCTAGATCCTCCATCTGGGAGCCCTGTCACCAACAGGCCTGCCTTCTTCCTTCAGAAGGACCTAGAGAGCCCTGGAACTTTGTCTGCTTTTTTGCTTTTCCCATGATTGAATGGAGTGAGCAGTGACAGTGCTGTAGCTGGGAGGTGCCCCCAGCTGTGGCTCCAAAGTGTGGAGAGGGCATTGGTGCATTCTACCTGTAAAGGGCTCTTTCTGTGCTGACCACCTTCTGGAGCCTACTGCTCCTGTATGAACTGTCTGCTTTTCAGAAGGAAGGTGTCTCAATTAGGCAGAGCAAGAATGCGAGCTGACACCCCTCCCCAACCCCTTGCTACAAACAACCAAGCCCCAAGCTCAGGGATAGGAGGGCTATGCTCCTTTGAGGTATCCGATGCCCATGGCTGTTACTGAGCACAGGACTGAGTGGGAACCCGACGCCCATCCCTGGGTGTCTGCTGAGTGAATGCCGGCTCCATGGCTCTTAAGGGTGAATGAAGAGGGAGTCAGAAACAGTAAGGGGTAGGGAATAGCTGCAGCCACGACCAAAGTGCATTCAATATTTCCATCCAGTGGGAATGCGATCCATGTGGAATGGAGATGTTTACCTTCATTTCCCCTAGGCCCAAAAGGAGGCCAGCCCCCACACTAATATGTCTGGCACAGAATCCACAAAAACAGTTCTTGGCTGTACTCCTTATGATGCCCTAGGACTCTGGATTTCCATCTAGTCCTGAAACCAAAATGCCAGAGCCCCTTTGGCTCCATCTGTTACACAATCACAAGGGCTGGTCACCCTTGGAGATCTGCAAGTCGGAGATAGTACTCAGAAAGAATGAATTTGTATGGAACCCGAGACAAACGTTGATGGATAATAAAGCAATGTCATGAAACTAGATACATCGAGGGCCAGAGTTCTTCATTAAGGATGAGAATTGGATCATGTTTAGAAGAACCTGAATAGCACAATATATTTGCAAGCCTGCTTGCTCAGGAATCACAAGAAGTTTTTGGAGGCTTTGGCTACAGGAGCGCTCCAAAGGATGCCCTTTGGAACCCTGTGAGAAAGGGGTTTTTTAAGGGTCCCCTTAAAAAATAGATGGGAACTTTGGCCTCTGGTGTGCTTCTGCCCATCATATCCGTCGACAGGGGCAGCAGTGGGTCTGAGATATGAAGAATGTGCTTCCATGTGATGATCAAGGGGTGGGAATGAGACCTTGGTGCACTATTTATTCAAAAGGCTTTTTGTGAGACGATTAGGTCATGGAGCATGCTTCACATGCACAGACTATTTTTCTGAATGAGGGTAGCTCCATCCATTAGTGGCCGGGGTCCATGTGGTTACCCGTTCCCACAGTACTGTAGCCAGCCCAGCACCAAGGGCTCAGGGACCATGGGGCTAGCTGTCCTCTGGGATATCAGACTCTGAGAGCCCTGCACTGGCTCAAGAAAGGCTTGGAAACTCCAAAGCGGGGACCTTGGTTGGTGTAGGGGACAGACACAGGGTCTCTGTGTCTGAACTGAGACCAAGTTAGGAAAGCAGCAAGGGGAGAGGATGACTACAAGGTGAATCAAAGCTGTGCATTCAAATGGGCAAGGGGGATATTGAGGAAGGAGGCCCCGCTCTTCCCTTCCTTTTGTCCCACACAGGAGGCAGAATCCACCCCCAACCTCTGGCTTAGCCTACCCACAAGCATTCCCCCTGGGCACCTTCACACACCCTGGGTTTGGAGAGGGCCCCAAATCTGTTCTGATCTCAGTCCTAGGAATTGAGTCTCCAAAGGGAAAGAGCCTTGGGTAGGGTTAGGGCTAGGTACAGGGATGTTTCAAGGGCAGAACTGACACCAGTCCAGTGATCTCCCCAGAGGGCTGACTTAAGGGCACCCGTTATGGTGTGAGGCAGGCATAGGGTTTTTGGTACAGCGGATGGCCAAGTGTGGGTTACAGGTCTAGGTTTGGGCCCCAGAGCCCCTTCTGAAGCTCGATTCAGGCCGGAAATCTCCTGGTCAACTGCGGGGTTCCTTGCCGAATATTTCAGCACCCATCCTGTGCCCCAAGACTGTTCTTTTGTCAGACCTAGGAGGTGGGCCCCCTTAGAAGCAGAGCTGTGGCTAGGGTTAGGGTTGGCTCCCTGGAATTGCTAGAGGCACAATCACCGACAGTGCCATGATCTGCCTGGATGGCTCAGTTGAGGGCGCACAGGCAGTTGGGGTTCAGGCTTAGGGTTTGGATTCAGGAGGCAGAAGATTCTGTGGGCCAGGGTTAGGCAAAGTCTCACGATCCCCTCCCTCATCTCCATTCTTGCCGTGGAAATGTCATGGCAAAATTCTGACTTCCATGCTAAGATATTCCCATGTTGGTCACTGGGCCCAAATCTGTTCTTTTATCAGACCTCCATGGTGGGCCCCCTTAGGGCCAGAGCCCTGACTAGGGTTAGGGCCAGGTCCCATGAGGTGACAGGGATGGAACCCCAAGCAGTGTTGTAGTCTCCCCGGAAGGCTGAGTTTAGGGAGCATTGTAGTGTGCAGGTCAGGCTTAGTCTTTGTGTTCAAGGGCTGGCAAAGTGTGTGGGCCAAGCTTAGGTTTTAGCCACAGTGTCCCCCCTTGGGCAGCTCCATCCCTGCTTTGGAAATTACATGAAATATTCAAGTTCCATGCTGAATAATCCCACACTGGCATGGACCGCAAATCCATTCTGTTCTCAGACCTAGCAATTGGGCCCCCATAGGGAAAAGCCGTGGCTAGGGTTAGGGTTAGGTACCGGGAGGCTTAAGGGGTGGAACCGACACTGTCCAGTGGTTTGCCCAGGGGGGTTCAGTTGAGGGTTCCTGTTAGGGTGTTGGATGGGCATAGAATTAGGATGCAGTGGATGGCCACCTGGGTGTTCCAGGTATAGGTTTTGGCCCCGGATCCCCTTTGAAGTGCCATTCAGGCCCTTGAAATCCTGTGGTGAACTGCACTGCAGGGTTCCTTGCTGAATATTTCAGTGCCCATCATGGGCCCCAAGTCTGTTCTTTTCTCAGACTTAGGAGGTGGGCCCCCTGGGAAGCAGAACTTCAGCAAGGGTTAGGGTTGGCTCCCAGGAAGTGCCAGGAGCACAACCAACGGTGCAGTGATCTGCCTGGACATCTGAGCTGAGGGCACATGGTCAGGTGTGGGTCGGGTTTAGTGTTTGAATCAGGCACCAGAAGATTGCATGGGCCAGAGTTAGGCAAGGTCTCGGGGTCCCTTCCTATAGCTCCAACCTAGCCATGGAAATGCCATGGCAAAATGTCTGGCTTCCATGCTGAGGTATTCCCCATTGGTCATTGAACCCAAATCTGTTCTCTTTGCAGACGTCTATGGTGGGTCCCCTTAGGGCCAGAGCCCTGGCTAGGGTTCTTGTTAGGTCCCAGGAGGCTCCAGGGGCTGAAACCCCAGCAAGGCAGGGTTCTCCGCAGGGGTCTGAGTTGAGGTTGCATGGTAGGGTGTGAGTCATGCTTTGTCTTTGGGTTCAAGCGTTGGCCTAGGGTGTGTGCCAAGCTTAGCTTTGGCCTCAGGATCCTCCTTGGGAAGCTGTATCCCTGCTTTGGAAATGGCATGGTGATTTTACAAGTTCCATGCTGAATAATCTTCCACTGGTTACGGGCACCAAATCCGTTTACTGTTCTCAGGCCTACAAATTGGTCCCCAAAAGGGAAAGAGCCTTGTCTAGGGTCAGGGTTAGGTCCCAGGAAATCTCAGGATCAGAACCAACACCAGTCCTCTGATCTCCTTGGAAGGGTCAGTTGAGTTCACCTGTTAGGGTGCGGGACAGACATACGGTTTGGGTGCAGTGGACGGCCAATTGTGTGTTCCAGGCTTATGTTTAGGCACCAGATCCCCCTTGAAGCTCCATTCAAGCCCCAAGAAATCACATGGTCAACTTCAGCATACCTCGCTCAATATTAGGGCACCCATCATGAGTCTGTTCTTTTCTCAGACCTAGGAGGTGATCCTTCTTAGAAGCAGAGCCATGGCTAGGGTTAGGGTTGGCTCTCAGGAAGTGCCTGGGGCACAACCACCAAAAGTGGCGAGATCTCCCTGGATGGCTGAATGGAGGGTCCATGGCCGGGTGTGAGTCAGGTTTAGGGTTTAAAAACAGGAGCCAAAAGACAGCGTGGGCCAGGTTTAAGCAAGGTCTCAGGATCCCTTCCTACAGCTCCATCCCGGCCATGGAAAGGTCATGGCAAATTCTGGCTTCCATGCTGAGATATTCCCCATTGATCATCAGCCCAAATCTGTTATTATTATTATTTTTTTTCCAGACGTCCATGGTGGCCCCCTTAGGGCCAAAGCCCTGGCTAGGTTTATGGTTAGGTTCCAGAAGACTCCAGGCGTTGAACCCCCAGCAGTGCAATGGTCTCTGTGGAGCGCTGAGTGGAAGGTGCATGTGAGGGTGCATGTTAGTCTTTGGGTTCAAGGGCCAGCTTAGGGTGTGGGCCAAGCTTAGGTTGGCCCTCATTTTCCCCCTTGTGCAGCTCCAACCCTGCTTTGGAAATGGCATGGTGATATTTCAAATTCTATGCTGAATAATCCTGCACCGTTTATGGGCCCCATATCCGTTCTGTTCTCACCTAGGAACCGGGCCCCTATGGGGATGGAGCCTTGAATAAGTTTCGGGTTAGGTCCTGGGAGGTTTCAGGGGCAGAAATGACACCAGTTCAGTGATCTACCTGGAGGGCTAGGTTGAGAGTGCCTGTTAGTGTGAAGGACACGCTAAGTGTTTGGGGGCATTGGAGGGCTGATTGTGTGTTCCAGGCTTAGGTTTTGGCCCTGGCTCATTTTCTGAAGTTCCAGTCAGGCCCTGGAAATCTCACGGTCAACTCCAGGGTTCCTCACTGAATTTGTCAGCGCCCACCAAGTGTGCCAAGTCTGTTCAGTTTCTTAGACCTAGGAGGTGATCCCTCTTAGAAGTAGGGCCATGACTAGGGTTAGGGTTGGCTCCTAGGAAGTGCCAGGGTCTCAACCTGCCAGCAGTGCTGTGAATTCCCTGGAGGGCTTAGTTGAGGGCGCATGGGACAGTGTAGGTCAGGCTTAGTCTTTGGGCTCAAGGGCCAGCCTATGGAGTGGGCCAAGCTTAGGTTGCCTTCAGGATCCACCTTGTGCAGCTCCATCCCTATATTGCATATCACATGTTGATGTTTCAACATCCATACTGAATAATCCTGCATCTGTTATTGGTCCCATAAACGTTCTGTCCCAGACCTGCAAATTGGGCTCCCATAGGGAATGATCCTTGGCTAGGGTCAGGGTTAGGTCTCGGGAGGTTTCAGGGGCAGAACTGATATCAGTCCACAGATTTCCCTGGAAGGCTGAATTGAGAGTGCCTGGTAGAGTGTGGGAGAGACATAAGGTTGGGTGCATTGGACAGCCGATTTTGAGTTCCAGGTTCAGCATTTTTTCTAAACATGATCCAATTCTCATTTTTAATGAAGAGCTCTGGCCCTAGGCATATCAAGTTTAATGACATTGTTTAAAATCCATCAAGGTTTGTCTATGGATCCATACAAATTCACTCTTTCAGAGTTCTATCTCTGGCTTGGAGATGTCCAATGTGGATCAGCCCTTGTGACTGTGGGACAGTTTGAGCCAAAGGAGCCCTAGCCTTTTGGTTTCAGGACCACATGGATATCCAGAGCCCTGGGGCCTTGGCAGCGGTCCACACAAGACTTGTTTGTTTGGAGGCTGGGCCAGATGTGTTAGCGGGGAGCTGGCCTCTTTGCTGGTCCTAGGGGAAATGAAGAAACACATCAGCATGCCACATTGGTCTCATTCCCGCCTCCCACGTGTAGTCCTTCAGAGGCTCCCTTGGCCTAAGCCCACAGGCATTTCTTATTCTGGATACAACCTCGTTGAGAGGAGACTGCACTGGGTATTCATTCTCAACATTCTCCAAATCTCATGTGTGATGAAGAACTCTGGCAGTTTGTGTCTCCATTGCCACCACTTAGCCGTTTTTGTGAAGACAGTTTATGCATGGAATTTATTCAGAGCCAGTTTCATAGAGTAATAGCCTCTTGTTTCAGCTTGGGAGTTTGGTGGTGTCCTTGTGATGGTGATATAGGTATTGCTTTGGGCCCTTCTTAATTTCGTTTTAGAATTATGTGTCATCCCCAAACCTCGGGTGTGTAAAGATGCCCAGGGAGACTGCTTGAGGGTAGTTTAAGCCAGTGTTTAGGGGAGGATTCCACCTCCTGTGTGGGACAAGAGGAAGGGATGTTAGAGATATCTCCTTCCTCGATTAGACCTGTGCCCATTTGAATGGAGAACTTTGACTCATCTTGTAGTCATTCTTCTCCCATTGCTGCTTTTCTAACTTGGTCTCAGTTCACACAGCAAGGGCATGTGGCTGTCTCATACACAACCATGTTCCAAGGATTGGAAGTTAATTTCTAGTCAGTTCCTGAGCCAGTGGAGGGCTCTCAGTCTGATGTCCAAGAGGACAACTGACTCTTATGTCCCTGAACTCTTGTTGCTAAGCAGGCTATTATAGCAATAGCAAATAATTGCTCTTCTTTTGAAACAAGGGATTCCCTGGAATCCTTTCAGAGCCCGTGTCTCAGAGTCATATCCTTTCTTATTAAGCGGGGAGTCTGGTACAATACTGATGAGTGTTCAATAGGTTTGGCCACAGGGGCCCTGGGAGTTGTGTTTCAGAATTTGTGGACATCACCAAACCTAGAGCATGTGCAGGTGCCCACTGGAGAATTCTTGTGTGTAGGCTAAGCCAGAGGTTTTAGGAAGGGAGCTGTCCACCTGTCTGAATCAAGAGTTAATTAATAAAGATAATCTCCTTCGCAGATGGATGCTATTCCCTTTGGAGATGCAGAGCTTTGACCCTGCTTGTACTCCTGCACATCCTATTGCTGCTTTTCTAGCTAGGTCTCAGTTCATGTTCCAGGACCCTGGGGCTGTTACTTACACAGCCATGGCTGTATGAATGGTGCCAGTTTCCCCGGTCAGTTCCTGAGGAAACTGAAGGCTCTCTGGGTCTAATATCCCAGAGGAAAGTTGGCCCTTCTGTCCCTGAGCACATGGTGTTGCTTAGCTGTCTAGGGTATGCACCAGCATGGGTATCCAGTTGGCCTCCCTCCCCTCACTAATGGAGATACCTTCATTTAGAATAATAGCAGGTTTTCATGTGGGCAGGATGCTCCAGGATGTGGCCAGCACAGAAAGTACTTTTGGATGGAATCCTGCAACACGTCCCTCTTCCAAACACTTGCCCATCAGCCGGGAGCACATCCCTGCTACAGCTGTATCACTGCTGCCCCTATGTCCTAATGGTAAGGGCAGGACACATACACAGAGCCAGGGCTTTCCTTATGATTCTGAGGAAATAATTTGGGGCAGGCTTCTTGCTGACAGGTCTTTCAGGTGGAACTCATGGACGGCACATTTTTGCCAAAGCCCACAGGTGTCTCTCCTTCCCGAGTCAGTCATTGAGCCAGGGAAGACTGTGCTAGTCAGTCACCCTCTGCATTATCTCATTCTTATCACTGATGCAGAACTCTGGCCCTCCCTCTATCCATTTACACCCCCTTGCTCTATTTTAAGTCTGAGCCCTCCCTGGGGTCCACTCCCTGTGACCACTCCATGCTCATAAGTGGAAAAATAGTTTAGGCTGTGATTGTCTTTGAATGCCAGGATTTTTAATTTTCTTCATTATCCTTATTTTGTCTTTCCAAATAGTACAGAAAGCTGCTTGTAGGTGTACCCTGGTTTGGTTAAACTTCTTCATAAACAAAGAAGGGAAAGTGAATAAGGAAGATGACACAATGGAGGTTTCCAAAGAGAATGCTTTGATTGCCACAGGATTAGAGAAGCCCTTGGAAAAAATTAAAGAGGCTAGAAGATTTCTGCCAAAATGCTATAATTTGGTGAGACAAATGGCCAGACAGATCCCTGGTCCACTCCAGTTTAATTCTTTGTTCTAGGAATAAGTACACAAGTGAGATTATCACACACCTTTTGTTTGATATAAAAATAAACTTTTCCCAAAGCTCTACTTCATTCCTTTTACAAGACCTATGTGCTATGTTTTCCTTTTGGAAGAAGATTCCTTTGAAGTGCAGGTCTCTATTTTAAATGACCCGTTGCTGTTGTCCACCATCCCTGCTAACCACATGGACACCCCTTTCATTTCTGTCTTCCTCATTGGAAGTCATCTCCACATGGCACAGGTCACGTTTTGACATGGTCACTAATAAAGATATAGTGCTGGGCACAGAGCAAGGATGGCTGGTGGTTAAAGGAATTCATACAAAATGAACTTGTATTGGAGGTGGGTCAAGAGGGTCACAAGTACAGGCCCAGGATGGCATGCACGGAGTGTTTCCCACTGACCTTCCATTGCAAAGCCTCCTTGATCTATCTGTAAAATATTATCATCCTGATTTTTCTTAAATGCCTGCACAATTACTACTAAATATTTCTGCATGCAAGGTAGCAGGAGGGGGCCACGTGAGGAGGAATCTCTGTGCTATGTGCCTTAGAGGACACTGTAACTTCCTCCAAGGTAGCTCTTAACCCTGCAGGCAATGTAAGAGTGCCATGACTCAGTTCTCATGTAATTCACCTAGGAAATGATTGGATAGGTCCTCATTTAATTTTTGTCCTTTTTCACAGTGTATTTTCTTTTTTGTTTCTTTAATTCCCGTTGGTTAATATGAAGAGTTATATTACTTTCAGGTCTACAATTCCATATATCATCCTGTGCTCATTATGACAAGTACACCTCATAAACCCCATCACCGATTTTACCACCTCCCCCTATCCACCACCCCTCTGGTACTATCAGATTGATCTCTAATCTTAAGAGTCTGTTTCTGGATTCTCTCTATCTCTGTTTTTTTCCATTTGCTTGTTTGTTAATTCAATTCCACATATGAGTAAAATTATTGGATGGCATTTGTCTTTTTCTGATTGATTTATTTCACTTAACATCATACTCTCTACCTCTATCCATATTCTATAGATGGATGGATATATATGGATATAGATAGATAGATAGAGATACATGGATATGTATGGATATATATACGGATATATGGGTAGATAGATAGATAGATAGATGGCTATATATAGGGATATATGAATATATGGGCATATATATGGATATATATGAATATATGGATGGATATATATATATATATATATATATATATATATATATGGATATGAATGGCTGTGTGTGTGTGTGTGTATAGCCAAAATAAGGAATGAAACCTTTCCATTTGCAAGGACATGGATGGAACTAGATAGTATGATGCTAGGTGAAATAAGTCAATCAGAAAAAACAAATAACATCCAATAATTCACTCATATGTGGAATTGAAGAAACAAACAAGCAAAGGGGAAAAGGTAAGGGATAAAGCAAAACTATATTAGGATTTGCTGCCATGGAACTTTTGAGAGGTTCATTATGGGAGACTCTTTATCCCAAAGCAGGAACAATACATTCCTATTTACAGTCATTGGAAAAGGTGGTCGACACTATCCTCAATCAGAAAGCACTCCTTATTGTCGTAGACTCTAAGTCTAAAGTTCTCTTTTGGCCAGCAGAAGAGCAGGACGCAGGATGAAAAGTGAGAGATGGCTAATGTCCGGGAAAAGACAAGAGCCCCGAATAAAGGTCCTTGCCCCATTTTTATTAGGATCAGAAGGCTTAGAAACATGGCGATGGACATGCACAAAGAGACAATGATCTGTAAACACTAACTTGGGGACATGAGGGAAAGGGCGTCTTGAGGATATTCGGGGTTAAGGGTTTGGGTTAATACAAAACAAAATACGGTGCCGCCGGGCAGTCTGGGTGGAAGGTTGTTTACAAGGGACAGGAGGCACGACCTCTGTTTATCTTAGCTAGCCTAGGGGATGAGACAGGTAGGACACGTGACCTCAGAGTTAACAAGGCACCTTTTCTTTTGTTAATCATCTCCGCTCTGGGCTGCTTCACCTGCAGGGCGGCGGTCTATAGCCCAATTTACCTGTTCACCTAGCTTGGTCCTTCTGCAGGTTTCTGCTATAGTACTAATTTGGGGGGGGGGTGCTTCCACCCCAAATATCTAATCTCATTTATTTCATGTACCTATGTTCTATATTGGGGCCTTTGCCCCACCCTCTCTATACTGGGGCTTCTGCCCCACCTTCTCTATACTTATTTACCTAATCTTGTTTGTCCAAACTTGGGTGTGAGCATCCTATGGCTTTGTAATTCTTTATGCCTTGTTAACCCATTGGTGTAAGCCCAGGGAATTCCTAAGCTCATTCCCCACACCTTATATTATTATGATTACCCACCAACACTGCCCTTGGTTCCCAAAACAAGGAACTTGTGGTCTTGATATTTGGGAACAAGTAGGGAAAACACTTAAAGCTCGGCATTCTGAGGGGGCTAACATTCCCCCTGAGGTAATCCTCATTTGGTCCATTGTCCATACTGCCCTTCCCCCATTGAGTTCAGAGGATGTATATAAAGATGCAAAATTACCCAAAATAGAGAAAAAAAACCTGAGCTTTTTTATAGTCAGCCTGTGCCTTTTGTGCCTTAAGAGCCAAAAGATACTCCCCCTCCCTCAAAAGGGTGGGAGGATAGGGAGCCTCTTAAAACCTCACAGACCGGTTCTGATAAAGTCCTCACTCACCCCAGTGCAAAAGTACATTAAGGAAGCCCATAAGGCCGGTCAATTTCAGCTGTTTCCAGTTGTCAGGCAAAATGGGCAATACGTCCATGAAGGCCTTTCCAATAGTAAAAGAATTGCAAAAATCAGTTCAGCTGTATGTCCATCACAGCTCTTTTACAACCAGCATTAAATATATATATATATATATATATATATATATATATATGTATGTATGTATATATATTTGGTACTTATTCCATGTGCGCCTGGGACTGGGGCTCTCTTATGAACATCATTTTGACCCCAGCCCAATATGCTGTCTGTGCCCAAGAATTTCATGATGCTTGTGTGGCTCGTGCTGTGCAGCACTTTGACACTGCTGTTCTGGTGTCTTTTGAACAACTGTCCGGTATGGAGCAGTATTCCCAACCAAGGCAGCAAGCCCAGCTTCCAATCATTGTCAGTAAAACAATGCACTGAAATAGTGCGGTGTATTTTACACAGACCATCCCTAATATAGGGGACTCTAACTCTCTCTCTCACACAGTTTCTCCCTATACACTCCGGCTACTCTAACTATATGTAGGGGCCTCTCCCTCATTCGTTTCCTGGATTAATAACTATGATGACTGGAGCCAATTGTCTCTGGCTAGTCTACTTCAGGATGGAGATTTTAAGGAACATTCCCAAGCAGCTGCAGAAACTCCTTTTGTTTCGGGGAACTTCCCTGTCTTCTCTGGCCCGACATGGACTGCCTAATTCCACTAGTGGAAAACAAAACAAAACAAAACAAAACAATCCAAAAAACAAAAACAAAAACAAAATCAATATCTGTTCATCTATCTGAGATGACAGGCTTTAGGACCACATGAACTCTTTTCTCTGCTCTCTGTGCCTTTGTCTGCCTTCAGGCCTCTTGGAGGCACCTCACCTTTTCTGCCTTCCCTTCCTCCTCCTCCTGTTTCTGCACCATCTGGGGTGTGTCCTGCCTATCTGGCTCTTCAATGCCTCAGGTAGTATCAGCTCCTCCTCCTCACATTGTCAAAAAGCAAAAAAAAAAAAAAAAAAAAAAAAAAAAAAAACTGCTTAGACCTCAGATCTCCTCACTGGTTCCATGGGAAAAAAATGACAATGGTAAACTTTGAAGGGACACACATAAAATATTATTAAGATAGGCACGTCTTTTAAATTATAAAACTTTATTCTACTAAGGTTTACTAAAGGTCAAATAAGCTCATGTTATCTCTGATCCGATTTGTTAGCAAAGAGATGAATTAAAGTAATGGTTAACTTTGTCTCATAGTTTTCACAGGTAATTGTTAAAATAGCTTTCAGGGTCTTTGGTAACCTAAAACTTGAACAATTTTCTTAAATGATAGATTGAATTAAGTTCATCGGACATTTGAGCCTCTTGCAAGTCAAATGGAATGCTGAAGCATTGCTTATTAAACATAGG
This sequence comes from Acinonyx jubatus, assembly GCF_027475565.1. Taxonomy (NCBI): domain Eukaryota; kingdom Metazoa; phylum Chordata; class Mammalia; order Carnivora; family Felidae; genus Acinonyx; species Acinonyx jubatus. The sequence goes on from NC_069389.1 coordinate 50,587,160, forward strand.
TTTATGCTTCTGACTTCTTATGGGAAAAAACCTAAAAATATTTAAACCCATTAAAAAACATGCTTTATGCTTAATGGATTCATAAGTCTACCACCTAAAAAATATTCTGATATAACAGACAGGTTACAATTGGCTACTAGTTAGTTTTCACTGGAGACTAAGGTTTCTAAGAGTTAAAATTCTGCTAATTGTAATTAAGGCTAATGGAAATAAGTAACTTTGTATAGAAAAAAGTGAGAGATATGTAAAAAAGATATAAAATTTAAAAAAAAATTTAAAGATAATAAATAAGTCAATAAATGAATATATAAATATGTTTATTTATAAATAATTATATAAGTATATTGATTTGTAAATAAACAAATATATAAATGTTTATAAATAAATGAATATATCAACATATTTATTTGTAAATAAATAAATATAGTTTTAACAAAAGGGTGAAACAACAGGACAACACGCCCTTTTAAGTTGTTTTACTTAAGCCTTGGTTGGAATCACACATTCCTTACAATCCACAATACCAAGCAAATGTAAAATGAGCACATAATATGTGCAAAACATGTTAAAAAAAAAAGGGGGGGGGGAGATACACCTGGCTGTCTGCATTACAACCTCAGCTCCTTCTTGACTGTGCTATGATTACTCTTAACTTTTTAAACCTGATTAGGGTTTATCTTATTTTGAAGAATGCCACCCAGTCCTTGAGTAATCCTCAAGGACTGGGTGGCATTCTTCAAAATAAGATAAACCCTCTCACCCTATGGTTCTATGCAAAACCCCCGAAGGGGGGCCCACACGGACTGGGCCCACTAAACTTCTCACCTGGGGTTGAGGATATGCTTATGTTCTTTCAGATTCTGAACCTCTGTGTATTCCCTCTCAGTTGGTGAAGCCTTACCATGGCATGGTGGAGACCCCCAGGATATCTTCCAATGAACCAGGACTTCCAGAGAATGACTCTGAGTGAGCAACCACTGCCCCCCTTTTTCAAGATGAAAGAAGCCTCTTCGTGGACTCTTCATCCTAAAGCCACTCCACAAATGCAAGTCCTTGCCCCTGACATAACATCGGGAAGCCTTAAATGCCTGTCTAGCCAGGCCATCATCCTCTTACAACACAATATGGCATATACCCCTAATTCACATCTGATGGCCATGATTTCTGTCATTCACAAAAATTCGGTATGTGTAAACCTGATTCTTCTCCTTGCCTTCAATTGTCCAGGCCAAGCTCAATATTCATATTGGGCTCATCTCCTTATCCCACCTCTATTTGCTGGCTTAACACTCCTAGCCTGGGGTATTCCTGTTAGCAATAATGACAGAGTTCATGGAAGGAGCCAATCTCAACCCGGCCTTCCAAACTGAGCAAGAGCATTGGCTTTATATGCCAAGACTTCAATGGTGGCTTCCTCCAGCGCCTCCTATGTGTGCTACTAAACTTAGCAACTTATCTGCTTGTTTCCAACAAAAAATCAACTGGCTTTTGCATGTACAGCCCAAAACCTCTACAAGGCCAGACAATGTTACCTTTTTCTCAGCCACAAGCTTTGATATACCTAAAAAACAAAAAACCAAACATATCTCACACTCCCAATGTTATAACTTGCTCTAATCTCAAATATTCAGACCACCCCTGGAATAATATTCCTTGGACAACCTGTTATGGAGAGACTGAACATAATCTTCACTGGGGTAATTGCACTATTATTGACAGGGGTCCTAGAGGACATCTTGAAACAAAATATTCAAATAAGACCATACCCTTTGAGCAGTCTAGTAGGAAGAATAGTTTTTGGAAAGATGGAGGCTTGTCTGGCCCTCTAATTTCTTCGCATAAAGGGAAATTAAAAGGACCTTGACTTGTTAATCTTTGGAAGCTAGGCCTTCCCTTCTTCACTCTTACTATTAGCCACAGTGAAATGTATGCAAATCAACATATTAACATAACTTGGGCCTCCCTGCACAACAATCAATTTGCATAGACCACCATTTGTGTCCCTTCTCCCTATGTTCTCTTTGCTACCTCCACTTTACAGATCCAACAACTAGAAAATAATTATAATATCTCTTCCTCCCAGGGCTGGTTTTTGTCCTGCATAAGTAATGATAGCATCACCCAATTAAATATCTCCTCTTTATTAGTACTTAGTGCGTCTCAGCCTGGTTTCCTGTTAATAGCCCTGAGCCCTATATGCATCTTCAGGACTAGGCACGCTTTCCAAGCTTGTTCACCTCAGTGACGCCTCTCATACCCTCCAGTGACTCCCCAGCCTGTCCTCACAACACACTTGTTGTTTTCACTATTACAGTTCGTGCCCCCCCCCCTCACTTTTATTTTCACATGTCTTGTCTTTCATATCTTTGTTCATCTCCCCACCAAACTGTGAAGACCCGGCAGGCAGGGGCCACTTTGTCATTGTAAGCCTTGCACTTATGTCCACCAGATCCCCAAGCACAAGGTGAGTGCTTGGAGCAGTTACTGAATGAATAAATAGAAGGACCGTGGGGCCCTCCGTCCAGATTTTGACCGGCTTACTCTGTGGAGATAACTGCTAGTAATGGGAGATTCCTGTTGTATCTGAGGCAGGGGAAATCAAGAACGACCTCTGCATGACCTTTCTCTTGTTCCATTCCCCCAGCAAACCTCAGTGGGTACCACTGACACAGGAGGCTGCCTGTTCCCTGGTGTCCAGCACTAGCACTGGAGCCACAGGCATGAAAACCCCCAAACAAAATTAGCACCTTTATGTGGCTGACATGAAGGCAGTGGCCCTTTAAGTTCCCTGGGTAAAACTCAGGACCCACAGGCTCCAGGGCTGTGCCAGGGATCTCAGGCTTCTGCCATTCCCCTTTGTCTGTCCATCTCCAGTGTATACTCTTGACTCATGAGGCATCCTCCCATCAGCCCAGGCAATAACCGCCTTATTTCCAAATGAAGAGCCTGGGGGCCCAACATGGACTGGTATTGTACTTGGACTCTAGACTCAGTGTTCAGTGCTCTGACATGTCCTTCCCTGTCCCAAATCCTCACCACCCCAAGTCCCCAAGCCTCTCTAAGGCTCTAAAAGGCTTCCAGAATGTATCAAGCACTTCTCTAGTATCTCAGAACACAGTGAGTCATTGATGGAGAACCAAGGCCAGTTGACACTTTATGATTATATGGAACTCTGGAGAAACCCACTGGTAACACAACACTATATGGGAAAACACTGAACCCTTTTCTCCTGTATCTATTGTATAAACTAGGAGGAGTTAGCTCATCATAATTTCAGGTGCCCACAGAGTTGGGGTAAAGGACCCCAGGCCTTTCCTCTGGAGGCGGGGCCAAGGATGGCCCTGGGTCCAGCAGAAACCTACAAACTTCAAGAATTCCACGCCCATCATTGGGCCTTTGTGCATGCAGCTATGAAAATGGATGCTGTTGCCCCATGGCAGAGCTCTCTCCAACCTCTTTCTTCTTTCCCTGTTGTCACTTCCCCAGTGTCCACTCTTTCTTGAACATACCTTCAGAGTGTATGTGCCAGTGTACATGTGAGGAATTGGATAGCAAAATGACCCCAAATGGACAGCAAGTGCTAGCATGATTCGTCCCAGAATATTAGAGTCTCTCCTTTCTAAAGCAAACATGATTGGAGGGGTTTGAGCCATTGCCTAAAACGGCAGAGCCCAGCCTTCTCCTCTGGACTCTTCCCACCTCCTGTGATCTGGGCCAGTCCTAGTCTCTTGATCAGATCAGTCACCCCATTGTACAGTGAGAGCTTAGGTACATAACCACAAAAGCCAGTTCTCCAGAGGATGTGACGTCACGTTCCATTAATACTGGGTAGGATGTCAGGTGGGGAGTGCTCAGGCATGCCTGTATACTAAGTATTCCAGTTTACTTTATACAAGCATAAAAACCTGCATAAAACAGGCAAATGTGTGGAGCCAGTGAAGAAAAATCAGGTCTGTGTCCACCACCAGGTACGCAGGACATCACTAACTCAGCAGTGCATGAGTGTGCTCCCTTGCCTTATGAGGCATGGTAATGCAGCAAATACTGCTCAGGAAATAGGTCTTCAGCAACCACCCCACCCCTGTACCACCTACTGTTCCCAGTAGAAAGGGCATGGATATCAACCAGGCAGAAACACTAGGTCTCTGAATCATGTAGACTAGTTCCACTCCTGCCTCTGCTGCTAGTCATACAGAGATCTGTCCTTCAGAAGGACATAGATCCTTTCCAAAGCCACACAGTGTTCCAAAGGTAAAGTTCTTGCTTTGGTTAAGGTGATATTTGGGTCCCTGTGGTAGATGTCTAAGAAACAGGATACAGATGTGTTTCTTTTTCATAGACATGAAACCTGGACGTGGCTAGTCTATACCTGATTATGGATTGTCCACCGTGGCAGATCACATACCATTGATCTCCCTGCTCTAACATCTTAGTATATGATTTCCTTTCTAAAAATTTTTAAAAAGTAGAATCTATACTTCATGCATTATGCTATGGATAGAACACCAAGTTCTTTACATAAAAATTAATTGGCCCTGAAAAAATTTCATTAATTATAAAATAAATTCAGAGGAACTAGAACCTGTACATTGAGCTATAGTGTTTTAAATTGATCAAGTAATTGAAATGTTTTATTACTTTTCCCTGAAAGACACTTTATCCACAAACATCCTATGTTGGTATATTTCTGACTCTGATGTTTATGAAGCACAGCACCAAAACAAAATTGTTCATGTGTGTGAGCAGAGTTCTCCAAGATAAAAGGTCTGAGTCAGGAGAGCAGCGTCAAAATGGAGGTGTAAAATTAGCAAGACCAAATCATCTGCTCATTTTTTCCTATTTTTTCCCAAATTTTTATTTAAATTCTCATTAGCTAACATACAGTGCAATATTGGTTTCAGGATTAGAATTCAGTGATTCTTCACTGACAGACAACACCCCTGGCTCATCATAACAAGTGCCCACCTCAATATTCATCACCCATCTATCCCCCACCCACCCAGAAAGATAAATCAATGAATCTATCCCATTGACAATTGCACCAAAGATACTTTGTAAGATACTTAGAAATCAGCCCAACCAAAGAGGTACAAGATGTGTACTCTGAAAACTTATGAAGGAAATGGGAGAGGACACAAAGAAATGGGAAAACATCCCATGCCCATGGTTTGGAAGTACAAACATTGTTAAAATGTCTGTACTACTCAAAGCAATCTACACATTTGACGCAAACCCTATCAAAATACCACCGACATCTTTCACAAAACGAATGATCCTAAAATTTGTATGGAATTACAAAAGAACCCAAGTAGCGAAAGCAATCCTGAAAAAGTAAAGCAAAGCCGGAGGCATCATTTTGAACATATTCCAAAGAGCACTTAAAAGAAACAAACAAACAAAAAAAAAAAAAAAAAAAAAAAAAGAAAAGAAAACGAAAGAAAAAAAAGAACCCTAATGGTTTATTGTGACCCTACTGACTTATTCCAAGAATGCTTGCTTTTATTTTGTCTTTATGCTTATAGTTCAGCACGAATAGAATAAAATCAAATGTTTCCACTCAGATATTTAGGATAAGTGAAGAAAAACATGAAAGCAGAATGTGTTGTCATGAAGTTTCAATGTTTCTTTATGACATTTCCTAATCAGAAGTGTTTCAAAATATTCAAACTCCTCACTTATAGGTGATACTTAATAGAATTTGACAAAATGCAGGAACCACAAATGGCAGGCTGTCTTTCAAGCGAATTTAGATATTTCTGTATTTGTGTCAGATATCAGATACCTGTTCAGAGATCACACAGACTTACTCAAACCTCAACCTCTGAAAGGCTTCCCACTTTAGTCATATATGTTATCATAATGTCTATATAGCCAAAGAAATAAAAACAAAGAGTGATGTGCCCCTATGTGTTTAATACAATCCAAAGACAGGTATCACGCTGCAAAGCAATCAGGTTAGATGTTAAATAGAGTATAGAATGTAAAACCCCGATGCACTTCAATACAGGTGGTGCTGGAAAGAGCCCCACTCACTTTGGTGGCAAAAAGAGACTGAGATCGGGGGTTGGAGTCAGGACTGACTGGTCTGTCCTCAGACAGTGACAAGAAACTCTAGGTGAGCTCCCACTCTGGTGGTGTGCTACGACACAGCAATTCGTTTTTGATGTTGGGGAAGAAAGGTTGTCCTTCTGTTACTTAGAATTCAGTGCTTGGCAGGATTGTGTTGGCCCAGATGGTCACTTCCTGCTCTCTACCAACCTTCTGGAATGCCTGCGCTTCCTACATTCTGAGACCCTAACGGTTTATCCACACAAAGTCCATGCCTTGAAGAAGTGAGGATAGAAAAAATAAACTGCATAACTAAAAGTCAGAGCCCATTTCCACGGACTTGGGTTTCAGCCAGGAGCCAGACAAGAGCCCCTAAATCAGCACTGCTCTATCGCTGAAGGAAATGAGTGGAAAATAGTGATAGCCTTTTTGCACACAGGGCTCCTAAGTGTAGCTAATGGATGTTCCCCTTAGACCTGGCCCACTGATGTTGGTGATGGCACCAACCTTGCCCAGGGAAAAGTGCTGGTGACTTCATTTGAAGCTTTATACCATTTTCATTGGAGATGAAGACATTTGGCCCTCCGTGCATCCTTTCAGATTCCCTTACTCTTTCATTAATGAGGATTTTATTAGGGGACATTCACAGACATCATCTGGGAGAATTTTCTGATGTAAATCATGGAGTTGTGACTAGTTCCCAGTAATCTTGGATAGCCTGGGCAATATGAGTTCATGGAGCTCCTCTACAAGACCTACCTTGGCAAAAGATGTCATAGGGCATTGGAAACTGTTCAGTGCAAGAGGGTTGCATGTGTACAGGGTCAGATGATGTTGGGAAGGATCCTATCTCATTTCTGGAGCAAGGGCCTAGGGTCAAATTCAGGAGCTACAGGGCCGTCCCTCAGACAGCGCCCAGTCCTTCCCGGGGAGCCTGCACTCACACCGTGTGCATCACATAACAATTATTTTCTGATATGGAAAAGGAAAGGTAGACCTCCTGCCAGTAAGAACTCTCTGTTTGGCTGGTTTCTGTTGGCATGGGACCATTGCCCTTCTCTCTATCCACCCTTTTCAGGAAAGCCTGAGCTCCCTACCTCCTGAGACACTCAGCGTTCCTGCATGTAAAGTCCATTCACCGAGCAGGTTAGGGCACAAAGATGCTCAAAGACTAAAGTACCAGAGCCCAGATCTGCCGACTTTCCAGGGGCAAGAGCCTACCTTGTGAGTCACAACTGCCTCTGTCCACAGATGGGAAGGGCTTGAAATCTGGCGATAGCTAGACACATTCCTGACCTTATTGATGTTGGGGTGCTTGATGTTGCCCACAGGACTCCCTGGTATATCTAGTGGATGTTCCATTTCTCTTCAGGCCACAGGTCTTTTTTACTCCTTGGACAACAAACTTGCCCAGGGAATTGTGCTAGTAACGTTATCTACAGTTTCATTCTGTTCTCATCGGAGATGAAGCACTTTAGCCCTCAGTGTATCCTCTTCAATTCCCTTACACTTATGCTAACCGTGTGTTCACTGGAAGACATTCCATGCCGGAGTCTGGCAGCCTTTTTCTCCAATTTTATTTGTGGAGTCTTGCCAAATTCCCATCAATTTGGAATAGCTTGAGGAACAAGTGCCCTTGGGGTGTCTGCCAGATCTAACTTGGAAGAAGAGGTATTGGGGACTCGAATGTGTTAAGCACAAGAGGATTGCTTGTGGGTAGGGGCAGGTGGTATTGGGAGACAGTTGGCCTCACTTCTTTGGCAAAAGCTGATGGAGTTGTGGCCTTCAGGGCCACAGCCAGTAGTAAAAATAAAAGTCATACAGATAGGGTTGATTATTATTTTTTTAATATAATTTATTGTCAAATTGGCTTACATACAACACCCAGTGCTCATCCCAACAAGTGTCCTCCTCAATGCACATCACCCATTTTCCCTCTCCCCCACCCCCCCATTCACCCTCAGTTTGTTCTCTGTATTTAAGGGTCTCTTGTGGTTTGCCTCCCTCCCTCTCTGTTTGTAACTATTGTTTCCCCTTCCCTTCCCCCATGGTCTTCTGTTAAGCTTCTCAAGAACCATGTATGAGTGAAAACACATCATATCTGTCCTTCTCTGACTGACATGTCACTCAGCATAATACCTTCCAGTTCCATCCACGTTGCTGCAAATGGTATGATTCCATGCTTTCTCATTGCAGATAGGGCCGATTAACTCCCAGTGAGCATACATGAAGGTTGTTTTCTACCCCCAAAACAACTGATTTCTGATATCAAGGAAAACATGTTGCCCTCCTAGAAACTTGGGGCATCGAAGTCTGATGTTTGTGCAGTGACTATTACTATGCTCTCTGCCCCCGCCATAGACTGCCTGAACATCCTGCTTTCTGAGACTCTAAGGGATCCTGCATGCCCAGTCATTTCGCCATCAGGTGAAGGTAGAAAGAAACAACTCAAAAAACTAAGCAAAATCAGAACCCAGTCCCACAGACGTGGGCATCAGCCCGTACTGAGACTCTGTGCTCCAAGTCACCACTGCTTTTACTGATATGCCCCGATTCGAGAGAACCCCCAAAAACTGTTGTATCCACGCGACTCCTGGAACAGAATGCTACGGGCACCAGTGACAGTTGCAACAAAGTTTATTACAATGAGAGGCAAGGCCTCTTGATAAGAGTGTGGCCCCGAACAGCCGGGGTACAGAGTTTTTAAAGCCGATCACATCGTTTTATCATTATCTGGGAACAGAACAGATAAACAGTTTCCAGATGAGTTAGAAACAGTTGCCAGATGAGTCAGAAACAGTTATCGAATGAGGTGATTATTTTAGACTTTCTGCCGCTAAGTTGCAACCAGTGGATCTCCTTGACCTTGTCTCTGATGCTCTTTTTTGAGGTGTTGTTTCCTTCATTGGTAAAGCCTGATTCACAAGAGTATGAAGTATGATTTACAAGAATAAAAGCAAGGTTGTTATCTTTTGACTTTCAGTGTCAGAACAAAGTTGTTATCTTTCAAGCTAAGCGTTAGCCCTACAGTACAATTTAACCCTTACAAAACAAACCACCAGAGTCCAGAATCAAAGCCAAGCGGCAAGGGTCGTTTATTGCAGGTTCGAACCGGGTCCTCCGCGCACTCGTTGCCGGTGACGCTAAGAGGCCCCGAGTAAGGATCTTACAGCTTCTTTTATAGACAGGCACAAACAAGTTAGGGTTATTTTTTAGAGGTTACAGAGCTGTTGTTGGTTAACATTTAAATTTGAACGCTCAGCAGATCTTGATTGGTTCCCACCTTTATTTCAAACCATTCAGCAGAACTTGATTGGTTCCCGCCTTTATGTCAGACTACAACCGGGCACGCCCTGGCTGGTTTCGGGAAGGGGGGGGGGGAAGGGGGGAGGTCTTTTCTTTGCAGTTGTGAGTACACCTGGTAATTTTTCTCTTAAGTCTCTCATTCCCCCCTCTCTTTGGTGCCTTAAGAGCCAATCTTGGATCTTTATGTGTCTGACTCAATTGTTTCGGTAGTGACGGGTTGGTATTGGGTCCTAAGGACAATCAGTTGGATCGTGTTAACTCGGTCTTTGATAAAGGCAACTAGTTTATTAATAATATAAGGCCCGAGGGTGAGGAGGAGAAGGAGGAGTATAAGGGGCCCAGCTAGAGCAGAAAGCAGGGTGGCTAGCCATGGGGACTGATTGAACCAAGACTCAAACCAGCCTTGTTGTTGTTCTCGTTCACGCCTCCGTTTGGCCAGGCCTTCTCTAACTTTAGCCACGGACTCTCGGACTACTCCGGTGTGGTCAGCATTAAAACAACATTCTTCTCTTAAGGCTGCACATAAACCTCCCTGTTGGAGGAAGACTAGATCTAGCCCCCTTCGGTTCTGTAGGACCACTTCAGAAAGGGAGGTCAGAGATTTTTCGAGGTGCGAGATCGAGTCCTCAAGTCTGGCTATATCCTCTATCAATGGCTGCCCTTAGGCTATCGAACCCTTGGTGCTGGATGGCTAGTGATGAGATCCCTGTTCCTGCCCCTATGGCACCAAGGCCAAATAAGGTGGCCAAGGTTATGGTCGTAAAGGGTTCCCGTTTTGTTCTTATTGACTCTCTTGCTTCCATCCCTTCTGTCCACAGATCATATACAACATTTTCTCGGTGGTAAATAACCCTTGGAAATATTAATATCATGATACAATATTCGGGTGACAAATTAAAAACATCCCTGCTAACACATGGGGTGAGCCCTGTCTTAGAACAAATCCACCAACTGTCAGGAGCTGGAATCATCCATTTAGATTCACCCATAGAGTAATTAGTCTGGGCACAGAGCTGGATATGGCTAGAGGGGACCTTTCCTATACAAGTCCCATTGCCAGTGACCGCTTGCAGTGTGAGGTGGGGGCCCTTTCGATTCCACTTGCAAGCTGCTGGCGACTCTTCTTCTGACTGTGAAAAAGGGGCAGCTAGACCTATGGCTTCGTAGAAGGGGGGTTTTATATCATAACATAGCCAGCAGGCCCTTGTTGCCTCAGGGTCCGATCGGTTTAAGGCCTCATACGCTGCTGTTAGCAATTTCCATAGGGAGTCTATACCTTCTGGGATAGGCTCGTCTCTTTTTTTTTTTTTTTTTTTTCTAATACCTGATTTGGCCCTACCGGTAGTACAAGAGGGGAGACTTTTAATTTTATTTGAATGGCAGTCCCAAAGAGGGGATATTGATATAAGTAGAGTCCCCAAGTGAGTCCTAAGACCCACCGCCTGTCCTTTTTCCCCTCCTCTGTAAATCTCACACGAATAAGGTTACAGTTTTCATCATACCTGGTGCGGGTACATGGTTGGACATAGGACATTTCAATAAATTGGGGTTTTACTTCCCACTTCCATTCCCCATCATTGGAGGTGACACAACTCCAGGCTGCGCAAGAGAGGTTTTCAAACCCTCCACATGTGTGCCTCATTGCCCCCGTCCTAAATCCCGGACATGCATAAAATCCATTTCTACTTATTGATACCCTCTTTTGCAGTTGCCTCCATTTACCTCCTTCCATTTCTTTTAATGGACTAATTTTTTCTAAATTAAAATATAAATCTGGCCACCAGGTATTTAATGGGGCAGTTCCTAGGGTTTTGTTGTAGACTTCATGAGTCTCTAAATTAGTAATTTCCCATGTCAAATTATAGGGATCGTGGGGGTTTGAATTTACAGACAGAATTTGCAGAACAATCAAGAGAAGGGCAAGCACCATAGTTACGGCTCAGTCCGTTGACGGCGTAGGGTCAGTTTTAAAGGATTGTCCTTAGTCCGATCAACAGTCCAGGTTGTCTTTGAAGGTCCGATGAGGTCTGAGAACGGGTCCACTGGTTTGGCGTGGGCGAAATGGATCCAGGTGGCGATTCCGTCTACTTTGATGGCAGTAGGCGTTGTCAGGATGACCTGGAAGGGTCCTTTCCACCTGGGCTCCAGAGTTCCCTGCCGATGACGTTTGACGAGGACCCAATCCCCTGGCCGGAATTGATGTGGAATAGGCGGGGGTCCAGTCTCATAGAGTTCCTTTAATTTGGGCCATACATCTTCATGGACCCTCTGCAAGGCTTGTAGGGAGAACAAGAATTCAAGACTATTATCGTTCTCAGCTTTGACAAGGTTATCTTTTAGGTTAGGGATGATGGGGGGTGGTCTACCATGTATTATTTCATAGGGTGTGAGTCCCAGTTTGTATGGGGAATTACGCACCCTGAACAGAGCGTAGGGGAGAAGGACCACCCAATTAGCGCCAGTCTCCATGGTCAATTTTGTTAGGGTCTCCTTTAAGGTTCTGTTCATTCTCTCTACCTGTCCTGAGCTTTGGGGTCGGTATGCACAATGTAATTTCCAATCAGCCCCAAGTATGGAAGCCAGTCCCTGACTTACCTTAGAGACGAATGCAGGTCCATTGTCTGACCCTATCATTACTAGAAAACCATACCTGGGCAGGATTTCTCCTAGGATCTTTTTGGCTACAATCTGCGCCATTTCATTCTTGGTTGGAAAGGCTTCAGTCCATCCTGAAAAGGTATCTACAAAAACTAGCAAGTACGTATATCCATATTTTCCTGGTTTTACCTCAGTGAAATCTACTTCCCAATAGGTCCCCGGTCTGCTCCCTCTTTGTCTTACCCCTGTTGTCTGAGGATTGCTACTCGCATTGTTGAGTTGGCACACTGTACATTTAGTGACTACTTGATCGACCTTATCAGAGACATTTCTGATCTTTAGTCCAGTCTGTCTCAGTAAGTCCAACATTCGCCGGGAACCTAAGTGGGTGCTGCGATGGATCTGCTCTAGAACTTGCCATCCTAGTTTATCTGGGAGTATAATGCTGCTTTTAGAGTCTCTCCACCAGCCATCTTTGATTCGGGTCATAGGAAGTTTACTCATCCATTGAATGTCGCTTTCTGAATACTCAGGGCTGGGGGGCAATTCCCGGGGTCCGGGGTCTGGCAGCTGTAGGGTCAGCAATTGCGCTGGGGGCCAAGCTATGTTTTTTGCGGTCTGACCGGCCAAATTGTTGCCCCGGGAAATTGGGTCGGTTGTCTTCTGGTGTCCTGGGCAATGCACAATCGTTAGCTTTTTGGGTTCCCATAAGGCTGCTAGCAGGGCTAGAATCTCTTCTTTATTTCTGATGTCTTTCCCTTCAGCTGTGAGGAGCCCCCGTTCTCTGTATATCGCCCCATGTACACGAGCGGTGGCGAAGGCATATCGGCTATCAGTGTACACGGTTAGCTTGCGGTCTCTTCCTAACTTTAGGGCCTGGGTTAAGGCTATTAGCTCAGCCTTCTGGGCCGAGGTTCCAGCGGGTAGAGCTTCTGCCCACACTACCTCGGTCTCTGAAGTCACGGCCGCCCCCACATACCTTTGTCCTTGGTGAACGAAGCTGCTTCCGTCAGTAAACCAGATGGCGTCTGCGTCCGACAATGGCTGATCCTGCAAGTCCTCCCGGACCCCATAAACTTGAGCCAGTATGTCGGCGCAGTCATGAAGTGGGGTTCCCATGTCTGGGTCTGGCAGCAGTGATGCTGGGTTCAGGGCCGTTGGGGGGGTGAAGATGACCCTGAGGGGATTCAACAGCAGTCCCTGGTAATGAGTGAGTCAGGCATTGCTCAGCCATCGGTCAGGCGGCTGCTTGAGGATGCCCTCGATGGCATGCAGGGCGGTGACTTGTAGCTCTTGGCCCATGGTCAGCTTATCAGCGTCCTTTACCATTAGGGCAGCAGCTGCAATCATCCGGAGACAGGGTGGCCATCCGGCGGCCACTGGATCTAGCTTTTTAGACAGATCGGCTACTGGCCTGCGCCAAGGGCCTAAATGCTGAGTTAGCACCGCCTTAGCTATGCCTCAGTTTTCATCTACATATAGGTGGAAGGGTTTGGAGACATCGGGGAGTCCCAGGGCAGGTGCTGATAGCAGAGCAGTTTTGATTTGTTGGAAGGCCTGTTCGGCTTCTTCAGTCCAACTAAAGGGCTGTTGATCTTTTGTTGCCTGGTATAAAGGTTTTGCTAATTCAGCAAACCCTGGTATCCATAGTCTGCAGAACCCAGCCGACCCTAGGAATTCCCTCACCTGTCGTGGTGTCTGCGGTCTGGGAATACGAAGGACAGTCTCCTTCTGGGCATCCGTTAGCCAGCGTTGCCCCCCTCTCAGTAAGTAACCCAGGTAAGTTACCTCTGACTTGCAGATCTGAGCCTTCTTTGCTGAGGCGCGGTAGCCTAAGGTTCCCAGAGTTCGCAGGAGACCTTCGGTTCCCTGGATGCAGGTTTCGGGTGTCTCGGCAGCTATTAAGAGATCATCAACATACTGTAGGAGAGTTATATTAGGGTGTTGTTGTCTGTACTCACTTAAATCTTCGTGTAGAGCCTCGTCGAACAGGGTTGGAGAGTTCTTGAATCCTTGTGGCAGCCGGGTCCAAGTGAGCTGGCCATTTATGCCCCTGTCTGGATCTGTCCACTCGAATGCAGTTTGTGCACGGGCAGCAGGGGGGTATTCCATGCTGAGTGACAGGTGCGTAGGACCCCGAAGTCAAGGAGGCGGCGGATGTGCGGTGTGATGCCATTTTTGGCTTCCGTGGGCATAGGTTATTGGCGCACGCGGACGGGGTCCGTCCCGGGCTTGACCTCTATAAATAGGGCTGGGTGATGTTTTGCTAACCCCATACCACCCGTTTCTGCCCACGCGTCTGGGAAGCGTTGAAGCCAGGGCTCGATGTCCTGATCCAGAGGAGTGGGTTCCTGATGGAGCCGATATTCATCTTCTAGTTTCACAGTGAGTACAGATATGGGTTGGTTGTGGAAGTCAGTCACTGTGGGCCCCCCCCGGTTGGAAATGAATTTGGGCCCCCATTTTGGTAAGCAAATCCCTCCCCAACAGGGGCCAGGGGCTGTCGGGAATGACCAGGAAGGAGTGGGTTACCTTCCCAGTTCCTAAGTCCACAGTCCTCTGAGTTGTCCAGGGGTACTTCTTTATTCCGGTGGCCCCTTGTACCCAGGATGATTTTTCAGATACTTTTCCATGGGGCTTGACCAGAACTGAGTGCTGTGCCCCGGTACCAACTAGGCACTGGACCGGGGTCCCCTCCACTTGCAATATTACCCTAGGTTCGGGGAGGGGATCCGAACCCCGTCCTCCCTATTCTGTATCTTGGGTAAACAGTATGGGGGCTATTTTAGGCTGCCATTGCCCTTGGCTGGGGCGGGGTTGTTTCTTCTTGGGGCATTCTCGTATCCAATGGCCTTTTTCTTTACAATAGGCGCATTGACCTTTATCTAAGTGCCGCCTGGGAGGGTGTATTGTTTGAATGCCTTCTGGGGGTGGCTGTTCTTTCTGGACTATAGCGGCCAGGACTTTAGTCATTTTCTCTGTGGCTTTGATCTGTCTCTCTTCTGGGGCATCCCTGTTGTTGTAGACCCGTTGTGCTATACGGAGCAGATCCTGGATCTGTTTACCTTCTAAATCCTCTAGGCTTTGGAGTTTTTTTTTAATGTCAGGAGCTGCTTGATTTACAAAGGACATAACGACAGCAGCCTGGTTTTCAGGGACTTCTGGATCCATGGGAGTAAACTGCCTAAAGTCTTCCATTAATCTCTCTAAGTAAGCAGCTGGACTCTCTGCCTTTCCCTGTACGACCGAATATACCTTAGTCAAATTGGTGGGCTTGCGAACTGCAGCCCGGAGACCCGCCATCAGAGTCTGGCGATAAATGAGTAGCCTTCCCTTACCTTCTGCCGTGTTGTAGTCCCATTCGTCCTGTGGAGGTCTGGTTAGGGGGAAAGCTGCATTAATGAGGTCAGGGTTAGATGTCGGCCGACGGTCGTCTCCGGGAACCAGGTTTCTTGCTTCTAATTGGATCCTCTCTCGCTCCTCTGTGGTGAACAGGATGCGGAGGAGCTGCTGACAGTCATCCCAGGTGGGCTGGTGGGTGAACATGACACTGTCTAAAAGAGCTATTAGATCTTTAGGGTTATCAGAGAATCGAGCGCTCTGCATTTTCCAGTTGTAAAGGTCACTAGTGGAAAAGGGCCAATACTGGAGTCGGGGGTTGCCTGTTTCATCGGGGGGTCCTATTTCCCGCAGGGGTAGGGCCACAGTGGAGTCAGGGAGGCGAGGGTTTGGCTCACGCTGGGTGCGCCCACGGGTTCGGCCGGCTGGCCCCCCGCGGTTGGTTTCATTTTCAGTGGGGCTCAGCACAGCTGCTGCCTCCCGTCCTCCTGGTTCCCCTAGGGGGGCAACTAGCGGGGCGACTGGTGGGGCGGCTGCCGCGGGCAGGGCCTGGGGTGCCAGGGGAGGGGGATGATAGGGTGGAGGGTCTAGGGATAGTAGGTCCTGACTATCGGGCAATATGGGATACAAGGGCGCGGCTGGCGTCCTTGATTTTGGGGGACCTGCAGGCTGCATGGCAAGGACCTTACATGTTCCCGAGGATAGGAAGGGGGCCAACCAAGGGGGTGGATTTTCCACTAAACTCCGCCATACAAGAATGTAGGGAATTTGATCCGGGTGTCCCTCGCAACCCGGTAGAAAAATCTTTGATTTCACCTTAGCAATTATAGGGAGGCAGAAAGTTCCTTCGGTTGGCCATCCAACGCCGAAGGTTGGCCATTCGGAGCGGCAGAGGGTTATTAATTTTCCCCGCCGGATGTCTAAACTCAAATTCTGTCCTCTGGTTTTAACATCCCTGAAGTTAGCAACGAGGAGAGAAAGGGGAGTGCTTTGAGATTGGCCCATCTGTATCCTGGAGGTGGAGGAAAGGATTAAAAGGAGAAACAGTAAAGTTATGAGGATTTCTGGCTGGGCCAGGCCAGGTCGCCTGTGAAAGAGAAGGAGTTTAACACTTAAAAATTATAGAATAGAGAACACAACACTTAGATCGCTAGTGCGTTTCGGGTGTTTGCCACCCGAACAGAAAAATTCCGATGGGCCCAAAAAGGTGCCCCAGACGGGTGCCAGTGGACGTCTCCTACTGGACCCGACCGACTGCCCTATAGCGCGTCCGCCTGGGCCGTGTCAGTCACCGATACAGATCCCACGCGGGAGAGCCAGAAACGAACAGACAAACAGAAACGGACAGAGCCAGAAACGAACAAACAGAAACGGACAGATCCGGCTCACTCACCGATCAGTCTCAGGGACGACCCATTGACTTGGGGTCTGGTGGGTTTGGGGGGATCCCAGGGGAGCCCCCAGATGATATGCCCCGATTCGAGAGACCCCCCCCGAAAACAAACCACCAGAGTCCAGAATCAAAGCCAAGCGGCAAGGGTCGTTTATTGCAGGTTCGAACCCGGTCCTCCGCGCACTCGTTGCCGGTGACGCTAAGAGTCCCGAGTAAGGATCTTACAGCTTCTTTTATAGACAGGCACAAACAAGTTAGGGATATTTTTTTAGAGGTTACAGAGCTGTTGTTGGTTAACATTTAAATTTGAACGCTCAGCAGAACTTGATTGGTTCCCGCCTTTATGTCAGACTACAACCGGGCACGCCCTGGCTGGTTTCGGGAACGGGGGGGGGGGGGGGGGGGGGGGGGGAGGGGGGAGGTCTTTTCTTTGCAGTTGTGAGTACACCTGGTAATTTTTCTCTTAGTCTCTCATTACCCACTGACAGGAAATGCTGCAAAGCTGGCAAGAGTCCAGAGCCCTCCTACACTGTTTGAGGTCAAATGTAGGGTTTTTATGCTACATTGGGGCTCCCAGGTGTAGCTAAAATATGTTCCATTTCACTATAGCCCACAGGTTTTCCATAGACATAGGACACCCAGCTTCCCTGGGGAATCGTGCAAGTAACTTCATTCACAGCTTTATTCCATTATCATCTGAGACAAAGAATTTGGACCCAAGTGCATCCCTTCCAACTCCCCTGGTCTCTTTCTAACCAGGTTTTCCAATGAGGGAGAGTCCGAGCCTGGAAGTATTTCTCTCTGACTTTAATGTGGAGTCCTGCTAAGTTCACCTACATCGAGGAGAACGTGGGCAATGGGTCTCACCCGTGAGACCTATCTTGGCAACAGAAGGCAAAAAGCATGGGGAAGGCACAAGTGTTATTAGGAGGGAGCCATCCTTACTTCTGTGCAAGGGGAGATGGAGATCAGAGGTCAGAGTCAGGAACCATGTGGCTTTGACTCAGAGAGTGCCTAGCATTCACAAGCAGCTAACACATGGTGATTCCTAAGGACATATTGCCCTCCTTTCCCGAGACCTGTGTGCTTGGTATGCTTCTGTTGGCCTGGGGGTGGGGGGTTGGTTACCCTGATCCCACTGGCCCCTGTGACATTCCTGCAATCTGAAAAGATCAAAGTTTGAGCATGAACATTGTTCTTCCCCAGATGGTCAGGGAAGAGAGTCCATTCAAGGACTCTGGGGCCAGAACCCAATTCCACAGACATGGCTGCCAGCCAGCAGAAAGAAGCCAACATTATGTTAGATCACGAGTGCCTCTGCCCACTGGTTGGAAGTGTAAAGCAAGAGCCAGAAGACTTCCTGCCCTATCAAGGTCAGGATACAGTGTTCTTGGGGCTTGTGCTTCCTTTCATCCCAACCCCAAAGGTGTTCCCTTCTTACTCTCAGGACACCAAGCTTGCCCAGGAAATAGTGCTCATGTCAGCAGTCCCAGCTTCATCCCATTTTCATCTGAGGTGAACAACTTTGGCCTTCAGTGTTTATTCTGATTTAATAATAATAATAATAATGTTATTATTATTATTTGCTATTATTAAATCAGCAGAAACATTATTATTGTTGTTGTTGTTGTTGTTAACCAGTTCTTCCCTGTGGGGCTTTGGGAGGCAAGCCTCTCCTCCGATTTTAATTGTCAAGTCTTTTATAGCAAGTTCCCTGATTTTGGGATAGCTTGGACAATGGGTGCCTCATCGGCTTCCCTGCCAAACTTACATTGGCAACAGGAAGCAGGAGCCCTAGGGTGTTGGAAAGCATTAAGCACAAGAGGTTTGCCTGTAGACAAAGGGTGGTGTTGAAAGCAGCCTGCCTTACTTCTGGGGCAAAACGAATATAACAGCAGTAAGGAGTCAGGGGCAATGCAGCTGTCACCTAGACAGCAATCTCCCAGCAATTGGCAGCAAGCTCCCACTCCCTTTCTGTGCCAATCTGGACAAATCTGTTTCTGATATTGTTACGGAACCAGGCTGGAACGCAGGTGGAAAAACCAAGCGGCGCTCGGAGATCTTGGTGGATCGGAGATTTAACACTGGCGGGCTCAGAGGAGACCGTTTCTCCAAAGATCTGAGCGCCGAATGCAAGTGGGAAGGGTAATTTATAGCTCTCAGCTTCCATATCCGTGGGGGTTTCTGCGCACGTGGCAAACAGGGCAAGAAGAACCTGGAAGAGGGGTCTCTAAGGTAGAGACCAGAGCTTGTTTTAGCCCATCGGCCATCTTACGGTGTAAAACTTTATTCATTTTCCCAACAGTATCACTGAGGAAACATTGTCATCTTCTTACTGAGAAGATGGTGCTTGGCAGGCTGTGGTTGGTATGACAATGGTCACCCTGCTGAGACCTTCCCCCCCCTGCTGCCTGAAATGCCTGCATTTTGCCTATGCACATTGCAATCCCTGAGCTGGTCTGCCAAGAAAAAGATCAATCAAAGTGTACAAGACCAGAGCCCCGTTCCACACACTTAAGTGTTAGCTGTGAGCCAACACCACCATCACCTAATTACCACTGCCTCTATCCATTGAAGGAAAGGGCTGGAAAAAAGGTGATGGCCAAAAGACTCCTTGACCTATCTGAGGTAAGAATGTACATAGTTTGCAGGCAGGGCTCTCAGATTTAGCGTGATAAAGTTTTGGGGGATGATGGTGGGGTTTGTGGGGTTCAGAGCTGATGGCCAGGAAAGAATTCTTGAAGAATTCTTTGGTGACAAAAAGGTGATTTTATTAAAGCAGTGGGACAGGACCTGTGAGCAGGAAATGCTGCCTGCACTGGGGTTGTGAAGAGTGACTGGTTATATACTTTGTGCTTTGGGAAGGTAAAGTCCAAAGGGAAGTTTCCAAGGAGGATTTTATATGCCAAAGACTCACAGATCACTGGAGGCATAGCTATTGTCAAGCTAAGGTTGTTTTTCCCCTCTAGCAAAGCATTAACATTAAGACAGTAAGGAGTTCCTGGAGAAACATTTTACTCTGCCAGCCTCAAATATTTGTCAATTAGCTGCAGCTTACAGGGAAATTCAAATTTAATTTTTTTAATGTTTATTTTTTGAGTGACAGAAAGAGAGAGAGAGAGAGAGAGAGATAGAATGAGTGGGGGAGGGGCAGAGAGAGAGAGAGGGAGACACAGAATCTGAAGCAGGCCCCAGGCTCTGAGCTGTCATCCCAGAGCCCCACATGGGGCTGGAACTCAGGAACTGTGAGATCATGACCTGAGCCCAAATCACGAGTCAGCCGCTTAACCCACTGAGCTACCCAGGCGCCCCATCCCTTGCTGTTTTTCTAATTATATCTTGGTTCCCGCCAGGCACATTGGGCCTGTCAAGAACTCAGTGAAAAACCAGGGATTGTTGGAAAACTCCCATGCTCCCTGCTCCCATGCTACCTGAAAGCAATCAGCTTCTGATATACAAAAGGATCCATTGACCTGTCACTGATGACTTGGTGCTCGAAAGGCTGGAGTTGGCATGGTAATAGTTATGATGAAGGAGCATGAGGCAGGCTGAAGGGTAAAGTGCAAGCTGGCATCCCCTGCCACCCCGGGGGGAGGGGGTGACATCCCTTGGGCACTTCTGGTTACCCAAGAACAAAGGAAAAGGGGCTTAAGTCCTTGCTGTGGTAATGTGAGAAACAAAAGCGAATGAAAAATTAAATTCCCTTGCTGCATATAGCCCATTGACAAGTCCTTGAAACCAGCAGAGTGACCTCCCTCTAGGAGCTCAGCTGCCTGGATAATGGCACTTTGCCGGGGGCAAAAGAGAACTTTAGCTTAACATTACCCAAACCTCATGGACCCTGTAAATCAACTTCCTTTATCTCAACTGCCCCAAGATATATGCTGGCAATCATACTCCAAGCCTCTGATATACATCTAAAAGGTCTCATGACTGAAGTTTTATTAAAAGGTAATAGGGGCGCCTGGGTGGCGCAGTCGGTTAAGCGTCCGACTTCAGCCAGGTCACAATCTCGCGGTCCGTGAGTTTGAGCCCCGCGTCAGGCTCTGGGCTGATGGCTCAGAGCCTGGAGCCTGTTTCCGATTCTGTGTCTCCCTCTCTCTCTGCCCCTCCCCCATTCATGCTCTGTCTCTCTCTGTCCCAAAAATAAATAAACGTTGAAGGAAAAAAAAAAAGGTAATAAATGGTGTTTCCCTAGAAACAGCTAGCCCCTCAATGTGCTGGAAACCTTGCTTCCAAAATTCCTGAGACTCACTCTATCCCTGACCTCCTGCGAACCTGAGGGTGTAAAATGGTGAGCTACCCACCAGGACCCCAGTGCAGCTCTTCCATGCGTTAATAAAATTACCTTTTTGCACCAAAGACGTCTTCAAGAATTCTTTCTTGGTCGTCGGCTCTGGATCACCCCACCATCATTCCAAAACGTCATCATTTTGGTGTCCAAATGTGGGGCTTCGAGTCTTTTCATCTGGACTCTGTGCTTCGGTGCAAATATTGTGGGTATGCTTTCTCTTTCTTCCTTTCCCCTCATTTCAGGGGATTTTTGAGGAGTATGGTCTTATTGGAACACTTTCATGTGGATTGCTCAGACTGCAATCCTCTAGCCTGTGGCTACTCCACCAGGAGGAGAAAGCCTGCTTTTTGGTTGGAAGATAGAACCTTGGCCAGAATGGTAGTAAGATCTAGAAACTTGATGCCCTCTCTTTATTCCTGTCCTTATATAAAGTTGTCTGTCTTGGGCAGGGGACATTCACCTAAGTGACTAGCATGGCTGCCAATCCTAAGACTCCCGTGTGAAGTTCCCTCCTCATTGGTCTAACGTGATCCCCTCCACATCTCTGGTCTAGCCCCTTCTGGCCACGAGACCTCCATGAGAGCTGGCGGAAACCAGTACCCCCACTGAATTAAAACCCAACTGGGTGCCATTTCCTAGGGAAGTTGGCTATAAAGACTATATGGGTTGGAATGTCGCTTAGATCATGACGGATTTCTGTCTTTACTGTTTTCTATCAATGTCCTCTACTAACTACTACTTACAATTGGGGAATTCCCCGTTGTCAAACTTTTCTAGTGTTTTTCACGGGTTCAAAATGGCAGTTTCTTCTCTGCCTTCTCAGCAAGGCAGACTCAGGTCCATACGTCAGGCACTCATCTGTACTCTAGAATGCAACAGGGAAGCGGGGGGATGCTAGCATCCCTCCTCCAGGAGCCCTTAGCTGGTTGGTGGTCATAGCGATTTTGTTCGAGGAATGCCTCGGGTCACGTTGACACCTCAGGAACCTCTGACATATCCTGTGCATTGGGACGCTACTGGGGAGTCGGGATGGAGTCTAGGGGTAGCGGACCTTCTCTCTCTCTCCTTTTATCTCTAGGTGGTACATGGGATCTCCTGTTTGGTCCCCAAGGATTCTCCCTTGGGATGCCTTCTTAACCCACCGGAAACAATTTGGATTGCAAAATGTAGAAAGGACTGATCCTGTAACAGTGCCTGACCTTAGGAAACAGGGGAAATGGACAGAGGTTACCCTAGGTCCAGGCCTTCACGGCTACCCGGACCCAGGGGCCTCTTAAAGAATGTGTTTGGTCAGTAACCAGGCCAGTAAGCTCCCTCTTGATATATTGAATGACCGATGTCTAGACAGGCCTCCTGATACAACTCAGTCGCTGAAGGAAACACAGGCCATCCCTGAAAAGGGGACACTGACTCTTTCTCTCTGTTACTCTGCCTAATAGATGTGAGGGCCTCTCCCTCATTCATTTCCTGTGTTAAGGGCTATAATTGGAGCCAACTGTGCTTAGTCTACTTCAAGACAGGGACTTCAAGGAATATTCCCAAACAGCTGCCAAGATTCCACTTGTTTTGGGGAAATTCCCTGTCTTCTCCGGCCTGACGTGAACTGCCTAATTCCACTTTGGTGGAACAAAAGACATGGCGTCTGCTCCTCTGTCCCAGCTGACAAGGTTAGAACTGGGAAATTTTCCTTCTCTGCCTTCTGCCGGCACCTCACCTCTTCTGCCTTCCCCTTCCCCTTCCCCTCCTCCTGTTTCTGCACAACGGTGGGTGTGGCATACATAACTGGTTCCTACACCATCCTCAGTGCCTCAGGCACTTTTGGCTCCTCTTCCCACCCTAAATGTCAAGGAGCAAAGAGCACCCCGTTGGCCCACCCACTTCAGAACCCACTGGCGCCCCAGGTAAAAACTGATAATGGGAAACAAATGGATTGTCTTTTAAGTGGACTAGGAGAAACAATTTGGTGCTTGATGCACCACTTAAGCTAATTTAAGTTTGTTGTTTTAATTAAGATAGACCTGTCTTTAGAGTTATCAGCATTAAATTTGAAACTTTTATTCTACCAAGGTTTACTAAAGGTCAAGTGAGCTCATTTTATCTCGGTTGCAATCTGTTAGCAAAACGAGGACTTGATATAATGGTTAATTTTGACTGTCTCAACGTGATCATGGGTAATTGTTAAGATAGCTTTCAAAGTCTTTGGTAACCTGAAACTTTAAAGTTTTGCTTTAAAGTTTGCGTGACCAATGAGATGACATTTATGGGACATCTAGGTCTTTTCCAAATAGAATGCAATGCAAAGCTTTGATTACTGAACAGAGGTTTGTGCTTTTAACTTCTTACTGCAGAGAAACTAGGGCTATTGGGGTCTATTGGAAAACATGCGTTGTGCTTAACTGATTCATGAATTTTCCCTCTAAAGATTTCTGGTGTAAACAGTTACCAACTGGTCACTAAGTTTTCATTGGAGACAAAGGTTTCTAGCAGTTAAAACTCTGCTAAGTGTAGTTAAGGCTGATGGAAATAAGGAAAGCAACTCTGTATGTAGGAAAGTAGGAGGTATGTAAGGAAGATATACGGAATGGGAATACATTTTTCGTTGAGGGTAAAAGAAAGCAATTTTGTGTTAAATCAGATAGGTTGTTTGGAGAGAAATGGCTTTGGACAAAATCTGAAGGCAAAGGAAAGTTGTAGAAGGTTTGTGAAAGGAAATCTTCAAAAAGGAATTCTATGCGAGGTAAGGATGGACTGAGGTTGCCATGGATGGATTTTAACACTACATGGGTGTAAGGTTAAAAGTCTGCTTTTCTCCCTTTTGGAAAGACAAAGTTTTCTTGGATTGTTGATCTGCTCTTGATAAGGAAATGTAAACAAAGTTTTCTTCTGTTTTGTTTTGTTTTGTTTCTCTTTTGTCTGCCAGGAAAACCAAAGCTTTAGGTTTCATCTTTATCAAGTCTTTGATTACTTAAAGTTAAAACTTCTCAATGGTAAAGGAGCTAGGTTTTGCTAACAACTATATAATGCTACATACTTTATTTGCCTTTGGAATCTCTTATTGCCATCTCGGTTACATAAATAATTTAAAGTTTAAGATTTGTAATGATCTGTAATCCTATTTAGAATGTTCTCCATCACTTCCTAAGGTTTGAACAAACTTTCCCAAGATTTCAATTGTAAATGAAGTCTTTTTGACCAATTAGGCCTTTTTATGTGGTATGCTAAGTTACTTGGAGAAGCATTGTCAAACAATGGTAAACCTTAGGTTCTATTGCTTGGGTAAATTCTGTAACCGCTCAGAGATACATGCAATTCCTAAAGTTTTAATTTTTTTCTGCTAAGGTCCTCCCTTGATATTCTGATTATCAAAGTGTTATGCGCCACAGAAATAACTGAATTCCCTTGTCAATTGCGTCATAATGAACTCTCATCAGATATTTAACAATGTCCATTTCTGAGATTTCATCATTTATAATTGCTTTTATTCTGTCACAAAACATACTTAATCTTCTAGGAGATTCACAAAAAAAAAAAAAAAAAAGGACTTTTAGGGCAAATAGAGGTTTTGAAGTCTTTCAGATTCAATTCTTACCCAGATGAGCAAGAATTTCAACAACTAAAAAGCTGCATTCAAACTGAACAAGAATTAGGAACATGGGACTAAATGAATTGAGGAAGATTATAGTTTTGTGATTCTTGTTGGAAATATTGCTGGTTCTCTCATGTTTGCTCTTCCAGATTAAGGAAACGTTCTCTTCAGATATCTATAATATACAGAGATGTCATCAAATATTCACTTGTAAACTGAAGCATTGAACTTTTCTCTCTACCTAAACCCTCTGGAATTCAAACACTCTCAGTGAGTATTCTTTCTTTCATGGCCATTGCAGTTATTTTCATAAGTGCAGTAAGAATCTTCTCCTTTTAACAGGACACCATTGGAAATACTCATTATTTTACGAAGGCTTTGACTGGAATGTCCTATCTGAGAGAGAGACATGCATAGACTCAGAAATGACCCCACAGCTTTAAGGAACTGAGGTTGACTTTATGAAACATGGAGCCAATAAAGCCCCTTGGAAATGTTGGCCGCATACCTTGCTTACAGAGTTCCCAGCAGCCTCACCAGGTGAGTAAAGAATGTCATTTCTTGGCAGCTGCAGGAACCTCAGGATATCTTGGGGACCTCGTGAAGAGGAATTCACCCAATTCCACAGGTATTGCAGGCCCGTCTGACGGGAAGTAGTTGGCTTAGCTTCTGGCCTGGAGAGGCTACAGAAACTCAGCCTGAAGATTCCTTATAAAGGCTTCCAGAAAAGCAAACTTTAAAAGATCCTTCCTTATGATCAATTACTATTCTTGCCGAGCTTATGTAAAATAATTAGGCCAAGTTTGGTAAGACTGGACATGTTTTACAAGGGAATTCATCTTGATTTGGCTATCTCTGGAAATGAGGGTTTTTAGAGAGAAAAATAATGCACATTTATGGATGCTAAATCCTAGTTGTCTTTAAATGTTTGCCTAGACAACTTGAAGTAAACTTGAGGGATCCTGTCACAATAGCACAGGTTACCCTGTGGGGATAGTAATAGGACCCCATGGGTATATTATTTAAACAACTGGAAAGTGGGATGGATTCCCCCAACAACTGTAGGCAAGGACTCTTATCACTGTAGACCTATCAAGAGATAAAGACGATAGTGCTTTATTATTTGCTTGAGTCTGGGTTAATTCATAAATCTCTAAGTATGCAAACCATGTCCAACATAAACCTGATCTGACAGTTACTAGAAACCCACCCCATATAAACCCCAAAGACCTGGTTTGTTCAAGGTATGGGAAGTCTCATGCAACAGGGGACTTAACTCCAAAATGAAAGGGCCCTCACTGGGTCATATTATGTACTCTCACTGCAGTAAGTGAGAGGGGCATTCTTCATGGACTCCTGTATCTAAATAAAACCTGTACCCCCTTTACAGGAATTCAATGAGCAAAATAATGTGCCTTCTTATTCCCGGGAACCTGTGTAAGACCTCAAACCTCTATTATGATGGTTGTACCTTTCTTTTTCACTTTACTTTCCCAATTTATAATAACAGTTCCTTCTTACGACAGGCCATTCAGAGGATCACCACAGACATTTGAGTTACAAACTGGAAAGACCAATCTGACTCCTGCTGCCTTTCCCCACTCCCATCAGAGGATGCTTCAAGCCTGACATCTAAAAACCCCACTGGCAGCACTGGTAGACACTGGGTTGGTAATTTGCTCTAACAAAATGCTGTGTATACATCCCAGATTACCACAAAAATATTTCTGGATTTCTAACTGACATGAATACTTAAATTGGCACTTTAAACAATCCCTCTATTACCCAGCAAAAAAAAAAAAAAAAAAAAAAGAGAGAGAGAGAGAGAGAGAGAGAGAGAACTACAGGCCAATATCCCTGATGAATATGGATGCAAAAATTCTCAATAAGATACTAGCAAATGGAATTCAACAGCATATAAAAAGAATTATTCACCATGATCAAGTGGGATTCATTCCTGGGATGCAGGGCTGGTTCAACATCCGCAAATCACTCAATGTGATACATCACATTAATAAAAGAAAACATAAGAACCACATGATCCTGTCAATCGATGCAGAAGAAGCATTTGACAAAATTCAGCATCCTTTCTTAATAAAAACCCTCGAGAAAGTCGGGATAGAAGGAACATACTTAAACATCATAAAAGCCATTTATGAAAAGCCCACAACTAATATCATCCTCAATGGGGAAAAGCTGAGAGCTTTCCCCCTGAGATAAGGAACACGACAGGGATGTCCACTCTCACCGCTGTTGTTTAGCATAGTGTTGGAAGTGCTAGCATCAACATTCAGACAACGAAAGGAAATCAAAGGCATCAAAGTTGGCAAAGATGAAGTCAAGCTTTCACTTTTGGCAGATGACATGATATTATACATGGAAAACCCGATAGACTCCACCACCATCTGCTAGAACTGATCCATGAATTCTGCAAAGTTGCAGGATACAAAATCAATGTACAGAAATCAGTTGCATTCTTATACACTAATAATGAAGCAACAGAAAGACAAATAAAGAAACCGATCCCATTCACAATTGCACCAAGAAGCATAAAATACCTAGGAATAAACCTAACCAAAGATGTCAAAGATCTGTATACTGAAAACTATAGAAAGCTTATGAAGGAAATTGAAGAAGATACAAAGAAATGGAAAAACATTCCGTGCTCATGGATTGGAAGAATAAATATGTTTAAAATGTCAATACTCCCCAACGCTATCTACACATTCAATGCAACCCCAATCAAAATGGCACCAGCATTCTTCTCGAAGCTACAACAAGCAATCCTAAAATTTGTATGGAACCACAAAAGGCCCCAAATAGCCAAAGCAATATTGAAGAAGAAGACCAAAGTGGGAGACATCACAAACCCAGACTTTAGCCTCTACTACAAAACTGTAATCATCACGACAGCATGGTATTGGCATAAAAACAAGACACATAGACCAATGGAATAGATACTCCAGAATTGGACCCACAAAAGTATGGCCAACTTATCTTTGACAAAGCAAGAAAGAATATCTCATGGAAAAATGACAGTCTCTTTAACAAATGGTGCTGGGAGAACTGGACAGCAACATGCAGAATGATGAAACTACACCACTTTCTTACACCACTCACAAAAATAAACTCAAAATGGATAAAGGACCTGAATGTGAGACAGGAAACCATCAAAACCCTAGAGGAGAAAGCAGGAAAAAACCTCTCTGACCTCAGCCGCAGCAATTTCTTACTCGCCACATCTCCAAAGGCAAGGGAATTAAAAGCAAAAATAAACTATTGGGACCTCATGAAGATAAAAAGCTTCTGCACTACAAAGGAAACAATCAAAACTAAAAGGCAACCAACGGAATGGGAAAAGATATTTGCAAATGACGTATCGGACAAAGGGCTAGTATCCAAAATCCACAAAGAACTCACCAAACTCCACACCTGAAAAACAAATAATCCAGTGAAGAAATGGGCAGAAATCACGAATAGACACTTCTCTAAAGAAGACATCCAGGTGGCCAACAGGCACATGAAAAGATGCTCGACGTCACTCCTCATCAAGGAAATACAAATCAAAACCACACTGAGATACCACCTCACGCCAGTCAGAGGGGCCAAAATGAACAAATCAGGAGACTATAGATGCTGGCGAGGGTGTGGAGAAACGGGAACCCTCTTGCACTGTTGGTGGGAATGCAAACTGGTGCAGCCGCTCAGGAAAACAGTGTGGCGGTTCCTCAAAAAGTTAAAAATAGACCTACCCTATGACCCAGCAATAGCACTGCTAGGAATTTACCCAAGGGATACAGGAGTGCTCATGCATAGGGACACATGTACCCCAATGTTTATAGCAGCACTTTCAACAATAGCCAAATTATGGAAAGAGCCTAAATGTCCATCGACTGATGAATGGATAAAGAAACTGTGGTTTATATACACAATGGAATACTGCTTGGCAATGAGAAAGAATGAAGTATGGCCTTTTGGAGCAACGTGGATGGAACTGGAGAGTGTTATGCTAAGTGAAATAAGCCATACAGAGAAAGACAGATACCATATGGTTTCACTCTTATGTGGATCCTGAGAAACTTAACAGAAGACCATGAGGGAGGGGAAGGAAAAAAAAAAAAGGTTAGAGAGGGAGAGAGCCAAACCATAAGAGACTCTTAAAAACTGAGAATAAACTGAGGGTTGATGGGGGTGTGGGAGGGAGGGTAGGGTAGGTGATGGGCATTGAGGAGGGCACCTGTTGGGGATGAGCACTGGGTGTTGTATGGAAACCAATTTGACAATAAATTTCATATTTAAAAAAATAAACAATCCCTCTCTTTCCTTTAGTGATTGACTAAACTCCTGGACTGGAGGATTTTTGTCAACTAACCAAAGGACTTTTCTTGGGGCTTCTCTCTTGTTATTCTAATTACGTTTTGCTGTTTTCTCCCATGCCTCTCTGCCTGGTGCCAAGACTCCATCACTACAATAACTTCAAGTCAACAGATGAGCCTTGCTACTTAAGAAGGCCCACCTTGGATTCGGTGGCCTTCACCTTTTGTAACTCTTCTATATGTTCTCCAGCAGACCAACAGTGACCTGTATAGGTAGGGAAAACTCTACGCCCCTACTCAGCAGAAAGAAGCTACAGAAGATGAGACCTTCCGTCTTCATCAACCTTAAAGATTTAAGGGTCAACATTGCTCAGGGGGCATATGATGAGGGAGCATGAGTCCGGCTGAGGGGTAAAGCACAAGCTAGCCCCGCCCCCCACCCCGGGTGTGATCTGAGTATTATTCCTTGGACACTCTTGACTACCCAAGAACAAAGAAAAGGGGCTTAAGTGCTTGCCATGGTAATGTGGGAAACTAAGGCAAAGGAAAAATTAAATTCCCTTACTGCCTGTATCCCATTGACAAGTCCCTGAAACGGGCAGAGTGACCTCCCTCTAGGAGCCCAGCTGCCTCAATGATGACACTTTTCTAGGGGCAAAAGAGAACCTTAGCTTAACATTACCCCAACCTCGAGGACCCTGTAGCTCAACTTCTTTTATTTCAACTGCCCCAAGATATATGCTGGCAATCATACCCCAAGCTTATGGCCCCCCGATATACATCTAATGGGTCTCGTGACTGAGGTTTTATTAAATGGTAATAAATGGCATTTCCCTAGCAACAGCTAGCCCCTCAAGGTCCCAAAAACCTTGCTTCCAAAGTTCCTTAGAAACATACTCTATCCTGACCCCTTGCCAACCCGAGGGTATATAATAATGAGTTACCCGTCAGGACCCCAGTGCAGTTCTTCCCGCACATGGGTCCTGACCCCATGATTTAATAAAATCACCTTTTTTTGCACCAAAGATGTCTTCAAGAAATCTTTCTTGGTCGTCGGCTCTGGACCACCCCCACCATCAGCCCCAAACGCCATCAGTTCGACAGCAGAACTCCAACCACTGGCTGCTACAGATGCCTTCATTATGAAGAGCAGACAGTTCACCCATTTGCAGTCTTCTTCAGGACCTGCTATGTGCAGGAAACAGCCCATTCAAGGACTAGTGCACCAGAGCCACTTTCCAAATACCTGAGTGTAAGCCACAAGCCAGAACCTGATAACTATGAGTCATTACTGGCCTCAAAGGACAGGGCAAAAAAAGCCGGTGCCAGAAACTTTCCACCTCTTTCTGAAGGACACAGTGCAGGAGGTTTCCCTTGGTCCTAGCCCACACATTGTTCTTACTCCTGAGGCAATCATCTTGCCAGGAGATTGTGCTAGTCGCTTCATTTTTTGCTCTATCGCATTCTCTTCTGTTAAGACAGAGCTTTGGCCTTCTCCGTATCCTTCTCCATCCTGTTGCTCTTTTCCAACAAAATTCTCCCTGTTGTCCATTCAGGGACAGTGTCTCAGAGCCATTTTTTTCTACTTTTAACTTGGGTGTCAGGCCACATTCTTGTCAGTCCAGGATACGTTGGGCCACAGAGTCCCTCAAAAAATGCCTTTCAGTACTATGTTGACAAAGGTAATCCCAGGGCATTTCAAAGTGCCCAGCAGGAATGCTCGTGTGTGGTCAGGGTCACTGATATTGGAGGGAGCTATCTTCACTCTGGGACAAGGGGACCGTGGGGCTAGACATTTCATTCTCAGCTTGATCCCATTCTCAGATGAAATGAAAACCTTTGGCCCTGTGTGTAGCCATTCCAATTCCCTGGCTGTATTGGTAACTATGTCTTGGGTCCCGGGCAAGGGCAATGAGGCTGTCACCCACATAGTGAGTGCCCAGCCATTCCTAATGAGCTCTGACTCTGGTCTGTGCTAACCAAGAGCAATCAGTTTCTGATATCCCAAAGGAAAGATTGCCTTCCTGGGAGTACTTGGTGTATGGCTGGCTGATATAAGAAATGATGGTTAGCCAACTTGTTTCCCTCCCTGGCCATTAAAGATACTTTCACTTTGAAGAGGAGTTGGTTCACCCAGGTGCAGTATTCTTGATGACCTGCTTAGCACAGAAAGAGACCATTCAAGAACTACTGCACCACAGCCCAGTTTCAAACACTTGAGAATTATCCCAGAGCACAAACCTGCTACCTTTGAATCACCGCTGCCTCTATCCACTGATAGGATGGGAAGGGGAAACAGTGAATTCCAGAAACTTTCCCTCTCTTTCTGAAGAACACAGGCATCTTTCCTTCAGCCTCCCACTGTAGATGATGGAGGTTTCCCTTTGCCCTAGCCCATATGTGTTTCTTATATATGTGTTTCTTATTCCTGAGACCGTCAGCTTGCCAGGGGATTGTACTAGTCATTTCATCCTCAGATTTACCCCATTCTCATCTCTCATAAGGAACATTGTCCCTCGGTGTATCTATTTCTGTCCTTTTACTCTTCTTTTAACCTTTCTTTTATTTTTGGAGGGAGAGAGAGAGAGAAGAGGGAGGCAGCACGCAAGCAGGGGAGGGGCAGAGAGAGAGGGACGGAGGATCCAAAGCAGGCTCTGCACTGACAGCAGAGAACCCCATGTGGGGCTTGAGCTTGCGAACCACGAGATCATGATCTGAGCCAACCTCGGATGCTTAACTGACTGAGCCACCCAGGCATCTCATCCTTTTCCTCTTTTTAAAACCAGATCCTCCCATGGGCCAATCAGGGCCCTAGGAGCAATTCCTTATGATTTTAATTGGGGATTCTGGACGAGTTCTTGTGGCAACAGAATAGGTTGGGCCACTCCCCGCGCAGTGCACCAGGCTAGTCGAAATGCCGGGAAAGCTTCGAGCCCGACTCCCGGGTCACCTGCCCCTGCGCCCAGCCCTGCCTTCAGGGGAGCCCCAGGGCCGCCCGTGATCACTGGGGACCGCGCACCGGGCTCCAGGGCAGTCACGTGGTCAGCGGAGGCGGCCTGGTCTTCCTCACCTGCATCCCGGGAACTTGGACAGCCACCGGCTTGGATCCCTGAGGTTTGCTCCCTGATATCCAAGGACAATTTGGTACCAAGAGAAAACACTGGAGATCTCGTGCTTAGTGAAGAAAAAGTACAAAGGCAACACTAGGTTGATCCTGGGAAGATGGCCACGTAGGAGGACGCTGGGCTCACCGCGCGTCCTGCTGATCACTTAGATTCCACCTACACCTGCCTAAATAACCCAGAAAACCGCCATAAGACTAGCAGAACGGAGTCTCCGGAGCCAAGCGCAGATGAGAGGCCCACGGAAGAGGGTAGGAAGGGCGGCGAGGCAGTGCGCACTACACGGACTGGCAGGAGGGAGCCGGGGTGGAGGGGCGGCCCGCCAGCCAAGCAGAGCCCCCGAGTCTGGCTTACAAAAGCAGAGGGACCGGACAGAGTGTGTTCCGACAGCGAGCGGGACTTGACATCTGGAAGGTCATAAGCTAACAGCTCTGCTCGGGGAACGGGAGGGCTGGAGGACAACGGGAGGGAGAGTTCTTGAGCCCCGGATGACAGAGCTCAGCTTGGCGGGGAACAAAGGCGCTCGCCAGCGCCATCTCCCTCGCCCATCCCCCAGCCAAAATCCCAAAGGGAACCAGTTCCTGCCAGGGAACTTGCTTGCACGAAGCAAACACCGAACGCTGTGCTTCTGCGGATCCATCCCTCCAGTGGGTCTGACTCGCTCCCGGTGCGGGAGGGCCCCTCCCAAAGCGGATCTCCAAAGGAAAAGCGAGCTGAGCCTGCCCCTCCCACCCCTGTGCACCTTGCCGATCCACCCCAGCTAATATGCCAGATCCCCAGCACCACAGGCCTGGCAGTGTGCAAGTAGCCCAGACAGGCCACGCCACCCCACAGTGAATCCCGCCCCTAAGAGAGGGGAAGAGAAGGCACACACCAGTCTGACTGTGGCCCCAGCGGTGGGCTGGGGGCAGACATCAGGTCTGACTGCGGCCCTGCCCACCAACGCAAGTTATTCAAGACAGCACAGGGGAAGTGCCCCGCAGTCCCGCACCACTCCAGGGACTATCCAAAATGACCAAACGGAAGAATTCCCCTCAGAAAAACGTCCAGGAAATAACAACAGCTAACGAACTGATCAAAAATGATTTAAACAATGTAACAGAAAGTGAATTTAGAATAGTAGTCATAAAATTAATCGCTGGGCTTGAAAACAGTATAAAGGACAGCAGAGAATCTCTTGCTACAGAGATCAAGGGACTAAAGAACAGCCAGGAGGAGCTAAAAAATGCTATCAATGAACAGCAAAATAAAATGGAGACAACTACGGCTCGGATTGAAGAGGCAGAGGAGAGAATAGGTGAACTAGAAGGTAAAATTATGGAAAAAGAAGAAGCTGAGAAAAAGAGAGATAAAAAAAATCCAGGAGTATGAGGGGAAAATTAGAGAAATAAGTGATGCACTAAAGCGAAATACTATACGCATAATTGGTATTCCAGAGGAGGAAGAGAGAGGGAAAGGTGCTGAAGGTGTACTTGAAGAAATCATAGCTGAGAACTTCCCGGATCTGGGGAAGGAAAAAGGCAGTGAAATCCAAGAGGCACAGAGAACTCCCTTCAGACGGAACTTGAATCGATCTTCTGCACGACATATCATAGTGAAACTGGCAAAATACAAGGATAAAGAGAAAATTCTGAAAGCAGCTAGAGATAAACGTGCTCTAACATATAAAGGGAGGCCTATAAGACTCGTGACCGATCTCCCTACTGAAACTTGGCAGGCCAGAAAGGAATGGCAGGAGATCTTCAATGTGATGAACAGAAAAAAATATGCAGCCGAGAATCCTTTATCCAGCAAGTCTGTCATTTAGAATACAGGGAGAGATAAAGGTCTTCCCAAACAAACAAAAACTGAAGGAATTCGTCACCACTAAACCAGCCCTACAAGAGATGCTAAGGGGGATCCTGTGAGACAAAGTACCAGAGACATCGCTACAAGCATGAAACCTACGGACATCACAATGACTCTAAACCCGTATCTTTCTGTAGTAACACTGAATGTAAATGGACTAAATGCGCCAGCCAAAAGACATAGGGTATCGGAATGGATAAAAACACAAGACCCATCTATTTGCTGTCTACAAGAGACTCACTTTAGACCTGAGGACACCTTCAGATTGAGAGGGAGGGGATGGAGAACTATTTATCATGCCACTGGAAGTCAAAAGAAAGCTGGAGTAGCCATACTTATATCAGACAAACTAGACTTTAAATTCAAGGCTGTAACAAGAGATGAAGAAGGGCATTATATAATAATCACAGGGTCTATCCATCAGGAAGAGCTAACAATTATAAATGTCTATGCGCCGAATACAGGAGCCACCCAAATATATAAAACAATTACTCACAAACATAAGCAACCTTATGGATAAGAATGTGGTAATTGCAGGGGACTTTAACACTCCACTTACAGAAATGGATAGATCATCTAGACACACGGTCAATAAAGAAGCAAGGGCCCTGAATGATACCTTGGATCAGATGGACTTGACAGATATATTCAGAGCTCTGCATCCGAAAGCAACAGAATATACTTTCTTCTCGAGTGCACATGGAACATTCTCCAAGATAGATCACATACTGGGTCACAAAACAGCCCTTCATAAGTATACAAGAATTGAGATCATACCATGCATACTTTCAGACCACAATGCTATGAAGCTTGAAATCAACCACAGGAAAAAGTCTCGAAAACCTCCAAAAGCATGGAGCTTAAAGAACACCCTACTATAGAATGAATGGGTCAACCAGGCAATTAGAGAAGAAATTTAAAAAATATATGGAAACAAACGAAAATGAAAATACAACAATCCAAACGCTTTGGGATGCAGCGTAGGCAGTCCTGAGAGGAAAATACATCGCAATCCAGGCCTATCTCAAGAAACAAGAAAGATCCCAAATACAAAATCTAACAGCACACCTAAAGGAAAAAGAAGCAGAACAGCAAAGACACCCCAAACCAGCAGAAGAAGAGAAATAATAAAGTTCAGAGCAGAAATAAACAATATAGAATCTAAAACACTGTAGAGCAGATCAACGAAACCAAGAGTTGGTTTTTTGAAAAAATAAACAAAATTGATAAACCTCTAGCCAGGCTTCTCAGAAAAGGGAGATGACCCAAATAGATAAAATCATGAATGAAAATGGAATGATTACAACCAATCCCTCAGAGATACAAGCAATTATCAGGGAATACTAGGAAAAATTATATGCGAACAAACTGGACAACCTGGAAGAAATGGACAAATTCCTAAACACCCACACACTTCCAAAACTCAACCAGGAGGAAATAGAAAGCTTGAACAGACCTATAACCAGGGAAGAAATTGAATCAGTCATCAAAAATCTCCCAACAAATAAGAGTCCAGGACCAGATGGCTTCCCAGGGGAGTTCTACCAGACGTCTAAAGCAGAGATAATACCTATCCTTCTCAAGCTATTCCAAAAAAATAGAAAGGGAAGGAAAACTTCCAGACTCATTCTATGAAGCCAGTGTTACTTTGATTCCTAAACCAGACAGAGACCCAGTAAAAAAAAGAGAACTACAGGCCAATATCCCTGATGAATATGGATGCAAAAAAATCTCAATAAGATACTAGCAAATCGAATTCAACAGCTTATAAAAAGAATTATTCACCATGATCAAGTGGGATTCATTCCTGGGATGCAGGGCTGGTTCAACATTCGCAAATCAATCAGTGTGATACATCACATTAATAAAAGAAAAGATAAGAACCACATGATCCTGTCAATCGATGCAGAAAAGGCCTTTGACAGAATTCAGCAACTTTTCTTAATAAAAACTCTCCAGAAAGTCAGGATAGAAGGAACATACATGTGTTGTGCATGGTGCATGTGGGTAATACAGACATGGTGTATATGTGGTGTCCAGTGGGGTGTGTGTGGTGTTTGTGTGGTTATGTCTAGTTTGTGTATGTCAGTTATGTGTGGAAGTTTGTGTAGAATATGTGTATGGTGAGTGTGGTTTGCATGTCATGTGTGTGTTTTATGTGTAGTTTGTGTATGCAGCATATGTGGTGGTGTGTGGTATCTGTATGGAAAGGATTGGTGAATGTGAGGCATGTGTGTGTGATATATGTGTGCCATGTATGTGTTGAAATTGTGGTGCATGTGATGTGTGGGGTAAATTTTTCATGTTCTTTTTGGTGTGGTGTGTGTCCCAAAGATATGGATCTTGTATGGTTAATATATGTGTGTCAATGTGTGTTATATGTGCTCTGAGTGTGGTGTCTGCTTGTATTGTATGTGTACATTACATGTGTGTTTTTCTGTGTGCTGTATGTTGTAAATGGGCAGTGTGTGTGTCATGTGTTGTATATGGATGTGTTGTTTATGTGTGTTTTTTGGGCTTTGTGTGTGGAGTGTCTGTGGGCAGTAATTGTAGTGTACCTTGGTGCATTGGTTCAGGTGGTTGTTCTGATTTATATGTGACCTGTACATTATTATATTTCTATTGCTGTGTGCTGTGTGTGTGTGTGATACATGTGTTGTGTATGACTATTTTAGCTATCTTCTGTTTGGGCCAAGTATCTGTGTGAGTGTTGTTTATGTGTGGTTTCTGAGTGATTTTTGAATGCTGTAGGTATGTGTGTAGAATAAGCGTAGTGAGTATGTGGTGTCTGTGGGGTGGACTGTGTTTTTGGCAGGCTTTGTGTTTGTGTAATATATATATATATATATATATATATATACACATATAAAATGTGTGGTGTATGTGTTGTTTGTGTGTGTGGTAAAAGTGTGGTGTGTATGGAGGGTGTAGTATGTCTGTTGTGTGTATATTATACATGGGGTTTACATTTGGCATATGTGTGTTGTGTGTAATTTATATGTACATTGAGTGTGGCATCTGAATGACCATGGTGGTTGTCTCCATGGTGTGCATTGCTTTTGTGTTTTGTGATAGTGTTTCTTGCTTGTGTTGTGTGTGGGGGGAGTGGGTACAGTCTCTGTGGTGTGTATGTAGTACGTGTTGTGTCTGATGAGTAAGTGGTGTGTGTGTGGGGTATTTGTCAAATGTGAGTAGTGTTGCATGTATTGCTATTTTATGTGTGGGGGTTGTGTAGTGCATGTGTCTTGTATGTGTCTTTTTGTGTGTATTACAGGTATGATCTGTGAATGGTATATGGGCCATGTGTGTGATTATGGGTGGTGTGGCAGGGCTGTACGTGTTGTGGGTTGTTCTGCATGTGGTAGATAGATGTGTGTGGCCTATTTTCCTTATGGTAGTGTGGCATGTGTAGTTGTGTGGGGTCTATGCATTGTGTGTGTGCTTTCTGTGCAACATGGGTGTGTGTTCTCAGGATATATTTGAAAAGTGTTGTGCATGATTGGAGTGGGTATGATATCTGTGGTCTGTGTCTGATGTCAATGTGGTATGTGTGTCTGTGTTTAGAATGAATCCTTATGTGTGGTATATGTGAGACATTTATGTGCTCCACAGGATGTCTATGGTATGTAAGTTGTGTGTGTGTGTGTGTGGTATATGTGTTGTGTGTGCATGTGTTGTATGTGTGTGAGAGTGTGGCATATCTGTGGAATGTGTGTGGACTAGTTTTGATGTGTTTGTGGTGTATGTATGGCTGGTTTGTGTGCACTATG
Source organism: Acinonyx jubatus (assembly GCF_027475565.1). NCBI lineage: Eukaryota > Metazoa > Chordata > Mammalia > Carnivora > Felidae > Acinonyx > Acinonyx jubatus. Next base: position 50,624,780 of record NC_069389.1, read on the forward strand.
TATGTTGGCATGTATGGTGTATGTGAGTGGATCTATGTAAATATGTGGCTATTGTGTGGTGAGTGTGGGTGTGTGTGTGAATATTGTTAGTATGTGGTTATTTTGTGGTGAATGTGTGGTGTGTTTGTGGTATCTCTGTGTGGTGTAAGTATGTTATATTTGACATGTGTGAAGTGTGTATTTGTATGTGTGTTTGTGTGTGTGGAATATGTGGTGTACATATTTTGATGGTGGGATATGTACTGTGTGTAGGCTATGTGTTGTGGTTTGTGGTCTATAAGCAGATTGTGTGTTTGGTATATTCTTGTGTGTCATGCGAAGGCAGACTATGTGGTGTGTGTGTGGTATGTGCCTGGTGTAAGTGTTCTCATTCTGGTGTGTGTGTGTGTGTGTGTGTGTAATATGTTTGTGTGAAATGTACGTGTGGTGTGTGTGTTATATGTGTGGTGTGTCTAGGTACATGTATGATATGTGTGTGGTAATGTTATTGTGTAATTTGTACATGCAGAGTAAGTGTTCTGAATGTGGTTGTTGTGTGACATATGTGTGGTGTGTCTGTGTGATATATCTTGTTTGGTGTATGTGTGGTATGTGGGTGTATTTGTTTATGTGTGGTATCTGTTTGGACTGGTTGTGGGAAGAGTGTTTTTGTGTGTTTTATATGTATGATATGTGTGGTGTATGTGTGGCTTTGTGTGATTATGGTATTTGTGTGGTGTGTGGGTTCTGTGTGGTGTGTCAGCAGTATCCAGGTGGTTTGTGTGGGTTCATGTGTGATGTATATCTGGTATATGAGTTGTAATTATGGCATATCTCTGGTGTGCTTGTTCTCCCTGTGTAGAGTGTGTTTATGTGGTATTTGTGTGGCATGCATGTTGTATGTGTTGTGTTTGTTGTATGTGTTGTTTATGTGTGTAGTATATGTGTAGTATGTGTGTTTGTGTGTGTTATATGTATTGTGCATGGTTGTGTGTGGTGTTGATGTTTGTTATACCAATTTGCTGTTGTGAATTGTGCATAGTATTTGTGTGGTGTGTATTTGGTGTGTATCTGTGGTGTTTGTGTGTTTATATATCTCATGAATATTTGGTATATATGTGGTATGTGTTGTGTATGTACTATGTGTGCTATGTTTCCAGTGAGAATGTGCAATAATTGCTGAAGGTGCAGTAGAATATGGAGTAGGTGTGTGGTATACATTGGTGTGTCTCTGGTATATGTAAGGCATGCCTGTGTGTGCGCTGTGTGTGGGGTGTGTATGAGTGAGAGTGTGTGTAAAATGCGTGTGCTGTATATGTGATGTATGGTTGATATAAAAGGTGGTGTGTCATGTATGCCTGGTGTGTGTGTGGTGTCTATGTGATGTAGGTTAGGTATAAGTCTGGTGAGTGTGTGATGTGTGTGTGTTTCTATGCAACCTAGTGTGGTATGAGCAGCACATTTGTGGTGTGTGTATGTGTGTGTGTTGTATATAAGGATTGTCTATGGTGTGTGTGGTGTGCATATGTTATATTTGCAGTGCATGTGTGGTGTGGTGTATGTAGTGTGTGTGTGTGTGTGTGTGTTTGTGTAATTTAGGATTTTCATGTGTTTTTTGTGTATGTACTTTGTGTGGTGTTTAGTATAAGTGTCATCACATGATGTGTATGTGTCTGTTATGTGCAGCATATGAGTGGTGTCAGTATTGGGGATAGGTGGTGTGAGTGTAGCTTGTGTGAAGTATGTGTTATATGTGTTGGGTGGTGTTTTTGTGTGTTATTTGTGATGCGTGTCATATATATTTCTGGTGGTATGCAGCATATGGGTGGTGGGGTGGAGTGGAGGTGGTGGGAGTGTGTGCTGTTTGAAGATTGTGGCATTGTGTGTGTTATATGTCTATATGTATTACATGCTTAGTGAATGTGTGGTAGATGTGTACTGTGCCTGTAATAAATGTGTGGTGTGTGGGGAGCATATTCAGTAAATGTGTGGTGGGCTTGTTGGTCTGGTATAAATATATGGTATATGTGGTATGTGTGATGTGTGTGTGTCATGTGTGGTACATGTGTGGTGTGCGTGTGGTGTGTGTGTTTATGATATATGTGTAATGCTGTTTGGTGATACTGTTATCTGTTCCTTGTGTGTGGTGTATATGTTATATATCTGTGGTGTGTGTGTGTGTGCATGGTGTGTTTTTGAATCATATGTTTGTAAGTGTTATGCATATAGGGTGTGTGTGGTATGTGTACAGGAAATTGTGATTTATATATTGTGTGTCTAAGGTGTATATTTGGTGTGAGTATGCCCTATATCTATACTGTATGTGTGGTTTCAATCTGTTTTCTACGTGTGTTGTATATTCAACATGTGTATGTGGTACAGTGTGGTATGTGTGATGTGTGTTGTTTGTAGTGCATGTGTTGTGTTTTTACTTGATATATGTGTTGTTGGTATACTTTTTATGTGTGTGTGTTTGTGTGATATGTTTGGTGTGTGGGTAGTGTTTGAGTGGTGGCTGTGAGTGTGTGTGGTAGAAGTGTTGTGTGTGATGTTCATTGAGTTTGTGTGGTTGTTATATGTATGGTTGTTGGTTTATGTATGTTTGGTGTTTGTGGTCTGAGTGTGATGTGTGTGTGATATGTGTAGTATATGTGTTCTATGTGGTGTGTGTTTAATGTATATCTGGTGAGTGTGTGGTGAGGTATGAGTTTGGTGGTGTGTATTGTATGTGTACAGGTACTAAATGTATGGTGTATATATGGTATATATGTGGTATGTCTGTAATATATGTGTGATATTTGTGTGTTGAAGGTCTGGTTTATTTGTTGGCATGCTATATAATTGTGTATGTGTTGTGGGTGTGACATGTGATACACATGTTTCATGTGTGTTGTATATGTAGATTTTGTATTTGTGGTATCTATGCTGTGTGTGTGTGTGTAGGTGTGTAGTACAGAATTATGGTATATGTGGACTGTGTGTAGGTTGTATTTGTTACGTGTGTGGTGTATGGGTGGTGTGTGTGTAGTTATGTGGTTTATAAGCAGTATGTCTCAGGGGTATGTGTGCTGTGTGTATTTCTGTGAGTGGTATATGTGAAGTTGGTGTGCGGAATGTGTGTTGTGTATATACTGTGGTATATGAATGGAGTTTGGTCTATGTGATTTATATTTTGTGTATGTGAAGTATTTGTGTTGTGTATGTTACATGTAAATTGGTTGTGTACTGTATATGTGACATGTGTCCTTATGTGATTTAAGAACAATATAAGAAGGAACATATGTGAGTTCTACGTATGACGTGTGAATGTGTGTGCTACTTTAGGTATGTTGTGGTTTATTTTTATGTGTGTTATATTTTTGATGTTTATGTGTTATGTATGCACTGTGTGAGGTTTATGTATGGGGATTATATTGTATAAATGGTATGTATGTGGTGTGTGTTTGGTGTGTAGATCTTACTGGGTTTGTTATTGTATGGTTTATGTGAAACAAGATGTTAGCTTGGTGTATTAGTTGAAAGAAAGTTTCTCCACAGTGTTGTTTCACAGAGTTGAGTATATGGCACTTTCCATACAGTTCCCTACATAGGTTTTCAAACATTTCTAACATAATGCAAGAGAAGGTAATTCAAAGAGTGTCTCTACATAGTGGTGTTTCACAAAATGCAGTGTAGGGCACTTTCCTTATATTTCCCTGCTTAGGTTTTCCAAACACGTCTCTATTGAAACAAGAATTTAGTTGAAAGAGGTTTTCTCCACAGTGTTCTTTCACAGAGTTGAACATAGAACACTTTCCTTATACTTCCCTACATAGATTTTCCAAAACTTCTACTTTAAACAAGATGTGAGTTGAAATATGGTTTGTCCACAGTGTTCTTTCACACATTTGAGTATATAACACTGTTTGCCACAGAGATTCTCAAACATTTCTAAGTTAGTGATACACAATTTTGGTGGAAAGATTGTTTCTCCACAGTGTAGTTTTTTTTTTACTGTGTTGTTGATTTATTTTTTATTTTTTATTTTTTATTTTGTTTTAATATGAAATTTGTTGTCAAATTGGTTTCCATACAACACCCAGTGCTCATCACAAAAGGTGAGCCCATCAACCACCCTTCCCTCCCTCCCACCCCCCATCAACCTCATTTTGTGTTTAGTTTTTAAGAGTCTCTTATGCTCTGGCTCTCTCCGTCTCTAAACTCTTTTTTTCTTCCCCTCCCCATGGTCTTCTGTCAAGTTACTCAGGATCCACATGAGAGTGAAAACAGATTGTATTTGTCTTTCTCTGTATGACTTATTTCACTTAGCATAACACTCTCTAGTTCCATCCACATTGTCACAAAAGGGCATATTTCATTTTTTCTCATTGCCACGTAGTACTCCATTGTGTATATAAACTGCAATTTCTTTATCCATTCATCAGTTTATGGACATTTAGGCTCTTTCCATAATTTAGCTATTGTTGAAAGTGCTGCTATAAACATTGGGGTACATGTGCCCCTATGCATGAGCACTCCTATATCCCTTGGGTCAATTCCTAGCAGTGCTATTGCTGGGTCATAGGGTAGGTCTATTTTTAATTTTTTGAGGATCCCCCACACTGTTTTCCAGAGTGGCTGCACCAGTGTGCATTCCCACCAACAGTGCAAGAGTGTTCTCGTTTCTCCACATCCTCTACAGCATCTATAGTCTCCTGATTTGTTTATTTTGGCCACTCTGACTGGCATGAGGTGATATCTGAGTGTGGTTTTGGTTTGTATTTCCCTGATGAGGAACGATGTTGAGCATCTTTTCATGTGCCTGTTGGCCATCCGGATGTCTTCTTTAGAGAAGTGTCTATTCATGTTTTCTGCCCATTTCTTCACTGCATTATTTGTTTTCCAGGTGTGGAATTTGGTGAGCTCTTTATATATTTAGCCCTTTGTCCGGTATGTCACTTGCAAATATCTATTCCCGTTCTGTCAGTTTCCTTTTAGTTTTGTTGATTGTTTCCTTTGCAGTGCAGAAGCTTTTTATCTTCATGAGGTCTCAACAGTTCATTTTTGCTTTTAATTCCCTTGCCTTTGGAACTGTGTCAAGTAAGAAATTCCTGCGGCTGAGGTCAGAGAGGTCTTTTCCTGCTTCTTCTCTAGGGTTTTGATGGTTTCCTGTCTCACATTCAGGTCCTTTATCCATTTTGAGTTTATTTTTGTGAATGGTGTGAGAAAGTGGTCTAGTTTCAACCTTCTGCATGTTGCTGTCCAGTTCTCCCAGCACCATTTGTTAAAGAGACTGTCTTTTTTCCATTGGATGTTCTTTCCTGCTGTGTCAAAGATTAGTTGGCCATACGTTTGTGGGTCTAGTTCGGGGGTTTCTATTCTATTCCATTGGTCTATGTGTCTGTTTTTGTGCCAATACCATGCTATCTTGATGATTACAGCTTTGTAGTAGAGGCTAAAGCCTGGGATTGTGATGTCTCCTGCTTTGGTCTTCTTCTTCAAAATTACTTTGGCTATTCGGGGCCTTTTGTGGTTCCATACGAATTTTAGGATTGCTTGTTCTAGTTTCGAGAAGAATGCTGGTGCAATTTTGATTGGGACTGCATTGAATACCTTTGGGTAGTATTGACATTTTGACAATATTTATTCTTCCAACCCATGAGCACGGAATGTTTTTCCATTTCTTTGTATCTTCTTCAATTTCCTTCATAAGCTTTCTATACTTTTCAGCATAGAGATCTTTTACATCTTTGGTTAGATTTATTCCTATGTATTTTATGCTTCTTGGTGCAATTGTGAATGGGATCAGTTTCTTTATTTGTCTTTCTGTTGCTTCATTATTAGTTTATAAGAATGCAACTGATTTCTGTACATTGATTTTGTATCCTGTGACTTTGCTGAATTCATGTATCAGTTCTAGCAGACTTTTGGTGGAGTCTATCGGATTTTCCATGTATAATATCATGTCATCTGCAAAAAGTGAAAGCTTAACTTTATCTTTGCCAATTTTGATGCCTTTGATTTCTTATGTTGCTTGATTGCTGATGCTAGAACTTCCAACACTATGTGAAACAACAGTGGTGAGAGTGGACATCCCTGTCGTGTTCCTGATCTCAGGGGGAAAGCTGTCAGTTTTTCCCCATTGAGGATGATGTTAGCTGTGGGCTTTTCATAAATGGCCTTTATGATGTTTAAGTATGTTCCCTCTATCCCGACTTTCTCGAGGGTTTTTATTAAGAAAGGATGCTGAATTTTGTCCAATGCTTCTTCTGCATCGATTGACAGGATCATATGGTTCTTATGTTTTCTTTTATTAATGTGATATATCATGTTGATTGATTTGCGAATGTTGAACCAGCCCTGCATCCCAGGAATGAATCCCACTTGATCATGGTGAATAATTCTGTTTATAAGCTGTTGAATTCGATTTTCTAGTATCTTATTGAGCATTTTTGCATCCGTATTCATCAGGGATATTGGCCTGTAGTTCTCTTTTTTTGCTGGGTCTCTGTCTGGTTTAGGAATCAAAGTAATACTGGCTTCATAGAATGAGTCTGGAAGTTTTCCTTCCCTTTCTATTTTTTGGAATAGCTTCAGAAGGATAGGTATTATCTCTGCTTTAAATGTCTGGTAGAACTCCCCTGGGAAGCCATCTGGTCCTGGACTCATTTGTTGGGAGATTTTTGATAACTGATTCAATTTATTTGCTGGTTATCGGTCTGATCAAGTTTTCTATTTCTTCCTGATTGAGTTTTGGAAGTGTGTGGGTGTTTAGGATTTGTCCATTTCTTCCAGGTCGTCCAGTTTGTTCGCATATAGTTTTTCCTAGTATTCCCTGATAATTGCTTGTATCTCTGAGGGATTGGTTGTAATCATTCCATTTTCATTCATGATTTTATCTATTTGGCTCCTCTCCCTTTTCTTTTTGAGAAGCATGGTTAGAGGTTTATCAATTTTGTTTACTTTTTCAAAAAAAAACAACTCTTGGTTTCGTTGATCTGCTCTACAGTTTTTTTAGATTCTATATTGCTTATTTATGCCCTGATCTTTATTATTTCTTTTCTTCTGCTTGGTTTAGGGTGTCTTTGCTGTTCTGCTTCTTTTTCCTTTAGGTGTTCTGTTAGATTTTGTATTTGGGATTTTTCTTGTTTCTTGAGATAGGCCTGGATTGCAATGTATTTTCCTCTCAGGACTGCCTTCACTGCATCCCAAAGCATTTGGATTGTTGAATTTTCCTTTTTGTTTTTTCCATATATTTTTTAATTTCTTCTCTAATTGCCTGGTTGACCCATTCATTCTATAGTAGGGTGTTCTTTAAGCTCCATGCTTTTGGAGGTTTTCGAGACTTTTTCCTGTGGTTGATTTCAAGCTTCATAGCATTGTGGTCTGAAAGTATGCATGGTATGATCTCAATTCTTGTATACTTATGAAGGGCTGTTTTGTGACCCAGTGTGTGATCTACCCTGGAGAATGTTCCCTGTGCACTCGATAAGAAAGTATATTCTGTTGCTTTTGGATGCAGAGCTCTGAATATATCTGTCAAGTCCTCTGATCCAATGTATCATTCAGGGCCCTTCCTTCTTTATTGACCATGTGTCTAGATGATCTATCTATTGTTGTAAGTGGAGTATTAAAGTCCCCTGCAATTACTACATTCTTGTCAATAAGGTTGCTTATGTTTGTGAGTAATTGTTTTATATATTTGGGGGCTCCCGTATTAGGCGCATAGACATTTATAATTGTTAGCTCTTCCTGATGAATAGACCCTGTAATTATTATATAATGCACTTCTTTATCCCTTGTTACATCCTTGAATTTAAAGTCTAGTTTGTCTGATATAAGTATGGCTACTCCAGCTTTCTTTTGACTTCCAGTGGCATGATAAATAGTTCTCCATCCCCTCCCTCTCAATCTAAAGGTGTCCTCAGGTCTAAAATGAGTCTCTTGTAGACAGCAAATAGATGGGTCTTGTTTTTTTTATCCATTCTGATACCCTATGTCTTTTGGTTGGTGCATTTAGTCCATTTACATTCAGTGCTATTATGGAAAGATATTGGTTTAGAGTTATTGTGATGTCTGTAGGTTGCATGTTTGAGCGATGTCTCTGGTCCTTTGTCTCATAGTTTCCCTCTTAGGATCTCTTGTAGGGCTGGTTTAGTGGTGACAAATTCCTTCAGTTTTTGTTTGTTTGGGAAGACCTTTATCTCTCCTATTCTAAATGACAGACTTGCTGGATAAAGGATTCTTGGCTGCATATTTTTTTCTGTTCAATACATTGAAGATCTCCTGCCATTCCTTTCTGGCCTGCCAAGTTTCAGTAGAGAGATCCGTCAGGAGTCTTATTGGTCTCCCTTTATATGTTAGAGCATGTTTATCCCAAACTGCCTTTAGAATTCTCTCTTTATCCTTGTATTTTGCTAGTTTCACTATGATATGTACTGCAAAAGATTGATTCAAGTTACGTCTGAAGGGAGTTTTCTGTGCCTCTTGGATTTCAATGTCTTTTTCCTTCCCCAGATCCGGGAAGTTCTCAGCTATAATTTCTTCAAGTACACCTTGAGCACCTTTCCCTCTCTCTTCTTCCTCTGGAATACCAATTATGCGTATAGTATTTCTCTTTAGTGCATCGCTTAGTTCTCTAATTTTCCCCTCATACTCCTGGATTTTTTTTATCTCTGTTTTTCTAACCTTCTTATTTGTCCATAATTTTATCTTCTAGTTCACCTATTCTCTCCTCTGCCTATTCAATCCGAGCTGTGGTCATCACCATTTTATTTTGCAGCTCGTTGATAGCATTTTTTAGCTCCTCCTGGCTGTTCCTTAGTCCCTTGATCCCTGTAGCAAGAGATTCTCTGTTGTCCTTTATACTGTTTTCAAGCCCAGCGATTAATTTTATGTCTATTATTCTAAATTCACTTTCTGTTATATTGTTTAAATCATTTTTGATCAGTTCGTTAGCTGTCATTATTTCCTGGAGGTTTTTTTGAGGGGAATTCTTCCGTTTCGTCATTTTGGGTGGTCTCTGGAGCGGTGTGGAACTGCAGGACACTTCCCCTGTGCTGTCTTGAATAACTTGCGTTGGTGGGCGGGGCCGCAGTCCGACCTGATGTCTGCCCCCAGCCCACCACTGGGGCCACAGTCAGACTGGTGTGTGCCTTTTCTTCCCTTCTCCTAGGGGAGGGATTCACTGTGGGGTGGCGTGGCCCGTCTGGGCTACTTGCACACTGCCAGGCTTGTGGTGCTGGGGATCTGGCATATTAGCTGGGGTGGATAGGTAAGGTGCACAGGGGCAGGAGGGGCAGGCTCAGCTCGCTTTTCCTTCAGAGATCCGCTTCGGGAGGGCCCTTGCGGCACTGGGATGGAGTCAGATCCGCCACCGGAGGGATGGATCCACAGAAGCACAGCCTTGGGTGTTTGTACAGTGCAAGGAAGTTCCCTGAAAGGAACTGGTCCCCTCTGGGATTTTGGCTGGGGGATGGGTGAGGGAGATGTCACTGGCTAGTGCCTTTGTTCCCTGCCAAGCTGCGCTCTGTTGTCCGGGGCTCAACAACTCTCCCTCCCGTTGTCCTCCAGCCCTCCTGTTCTCCGAGCAAATCTGTTAACTTTTATCCTTCCAGATGTTATGTTCCGCTTGCTGTCAGAACACACTCCGTCCAGTCCCTCCGTTTTTGCAAGCCAGACTCGGGGGCTCTGGTTTGCCAGTGGGCTGCCCCTCCACCCCAGCTCCTTCCCGGCAGTCCGTGTAGTGCACACCGCCACTCTTCCCTTCCTACCCTCTTCTTTGGACCTCTTGTCTCTGCTTGGTTCTGGAGAATCCATTCTGCTAGTCTTCTGGCGATGTTCTGGGTTATTTAGGCAGGTGTGGGTGGAATCTAAGTGATTTGCAGGATGCAGTGAGCCCAGCATCCTCCTGCTCCTCCATCTTCCCCTATACACCTCAAGCATAGGTTTTCAAACACGTCTAACTTTATTCAACAAGAAGTTATTTGAAAGAGGGTTTCTGCAGTGTTGTTTCACAGAGTGCAGTATAGGGCACTTTCCTTATACTTCCCAGCATAAGTTTTAAAAGGTCTACTTTAGCCAAACAAGAATTTAGTGAAGGATTGTCTCTACACAGTGTTGTTTCACAGAGTTGAGTATGTGACACTTTAGTTATAGTTCCTCCACAGGTTTTCAAGCACTTATGACATTGTGACACAAGAAGATATTTGAAAGATGGTTTCTCCACTGTGATCTTTCACAGAGTATCCATCACTTTACTTATAGTTTTCTGCATTGTTTTTCAAACACTTCTAATGTAGCCATATAAGAAGTAAGTTGAAAGAGGGTTTCTCCACCTTTTTCAATGACAGAGGTGCGTACTTTCCTTATAGTTCTGCACATAATTTTCAAACACTTTTAGCTTAGTGAAACAAGATGTTAGTTGAAAGATGGTTTCTCCATAGACTTGTTTTACAGACTGTGTATGTGGCACTTTCCTTATATTTCCACACATAGGTTTTCAAACACTTGTAACTTAATGAGACCAGAATTTAGTTGAAGGGGCATTCTGCATAGTGTTTCACAGAGTGCAGTATAGGTGACTTTCCTCATACATCCCCACAGTGGTTTTCAAACACTTACTTCTAACTTAGTGGAACAAGATGTTTGTTAAAAGACGGTTTCTCCACAGAGTTGTTTAACATAGTTGAGTATACAGCACTTCCCATATAGTTCCCTGCATAGGTTTTCAGACACTTTTAACTTAGTGAAACAGGATATTAGTTGAAAGATGGTTTCTCCACAGACTTGTTTAACATAGTTGAGTATATGGCACTTTCCTTGTACTTCCACGTATAGGTATTCAAACAGGTCTAACTTACTGAAACAAGAATTTAATTGAAAGACTTTTTTTTTGCACAGTGTTGTTTCATAGAGTGCAGTAAAGGGCACTTTCCCAAACAAGAATTTAGTTGAAAGATTGTTTCTACACAGTGTTGTTTCACAGATTTGAGTGTATGGCTCTTTCCTTATAGTTCCATACATAGGTTTTCACACACGTCTATCTTAATGAAACAAGAAGTTAGTTGAAAGAGGGTTTCTGCACAGTGTTGTTTCACAGAATGCAGTATAGGGGAATTCCCTTATATTTCCCCATATTGGTTTACAAATTTCTACTTTAGTTAAACAAGAATTTAGTATAAAGATTGTTTCTAGGCAGTACTGTTTCACAAAATTGAGAGTATTGATCTTTTTTTAAAAAATAAAATCCTACATAGGTATTCAAACAACTCAAACAGTGAAACAAGAAGTTACCTGAAAGATGGATTTTCCACTTCTAAGTGGGCCCATGGCCTAGGTCTGGAAAAATAATAGTCTTGGGGCCACAATGGGTGATGAAATATTTAGCAAGGAGACTTGGAGCTGACAATCAAATTTCCAGGGCCTTATTAGAGCTTCAGAAGGGGATCTGGAGCCCAAACCTAAGCCTGGAAAACAAAATCGGTGGTCTACTGCACCTAAACCCTATGCCTGTCCTACACTCTTACAGGTACCCTCACCACAGCCTTGCAGGGAGATCAATGCACAAGTATACGTTCTGCCCTTGAAACCTCATAGAACCTAAAACTAACCTTAGCCAGAGCTCTAGCTCTAAGGAGCACCACCATTGAGGTCTTTGAAAAGAAGTAATTTGGGACCAATGACCAATGGGAAATGTTTCAGCGTGGAAGCCAGAATTTTGCCATGACATTTCCAAGGCCAGGATAGAGCTGCAAGAGCAGATCCTGACACCTTGCCTAAAACTGGCCCACAGAATCATCTGGCTCCTGAATCCAAACCTTAATCTTGATTCCCATCCAACCATGTGCCCTCAACTCAGTCTTCCTTGGAGATCAAGCATTGTTGGTGGTTATGCCATTGGCATTTCCTGGGATCCAAACTTAACCCTGCCCATGGCTCTGTTTTTAGCTGCTCCCACCTCATAGGTCTGATAAAAGAAGAGCTATGGGGCCAATAATGGGCGCTGAAATATTCAACGAGAAATCCTGTAGTTGACTATGAAATTTCCAGGGCCTGACCAGAGCTTCAGAAGGGGATCTGGTGCCAAAACCTAAGCCTGTAACACAAAATCAGCTGTCCACTGCATCCAAACCCTATGACTGTCCCACCCCCTAACAGGCATCCTCAATTCAACCCTCCATGGAGATTACTGCACTGGTGTCAGTCCTGCCCCTGAAACCTTCTGGGACCTAATCCTAACCATAGCCAAGTCTCTTTCCCTATGGGCGCCCAATTCCTATGTCTAAGAAGAAAACGGATTTGGAGCCCATAAGAGCTGCATGATTATTCAGCATTGAATTTGTAAAATTGACATGCCATATCCAAAGAAGGCATGTCGCTGCACAACGGGGATCCTGAGGCCAAAGCTAAGCTTGGCCCACATCATAGGCTGGCCCTTGAATTCAAAGACTAAGTCTGACCCTCACCCTAACATGCGCCCTCCACTCAGCCTTCCAGGGAAACCCCTGTGCTGCAGGGGGTTCAGCCCCTGGTGCCTCCTGGGACCTAACACTAACCCTACCTGGGATTTGGCCCTAAGGGGGCCCACAACTGAGGTATAAGAGTAGTATGGATTTGAGGCCAATGACCAACAGGGAATATTTCATCATGGAAGCCAGAATGTTGCCATGACATTTCCATGGCCTGGATGGAGCTACAGGAGGGGACTCTGCACCTAAGCCTCTCACCAAAAACAATCTTCTGACTCCTGAACCCAAACCCTAAGCCTGAATAGCAGCCTACCATGTGCCCTCCACTCATACCCCCAGGGAGGACACTGCCTGGTGTTGGTTAAGGCCCTAACAGCTCCAGGTATGTAACCCAAACTCTAGACCAGGCCCTTTTCTTCAGGTGGCTCACCTCCCAGTTCTGATGAAAGAATGCATTGTGGTCCATGACCACCACAGGGCTAATCTGTAATTGCCATGACATTTCCAACACTGGGATGCAACTGCACAAGGGAGATCCTGAGGCCAAACTTAAGGCTGGCACTCACCATAGGCCGGTCCTTGAACCCAAAGACTAAGCCTGACCCACATCCTATCATGCTCTCTCCACCTAGCCCTCTGGGGAAGCCACTGAGAAGATCTGGTTTCAGTAGCTGGCTCTTCTTGTGACCTAACCCAAACCCTAGCCAGAACTCAGGCCCTAAGTGGCCCCAACATTGAGTTCTTTGAAAAGAACGAATTTCAGGCCAATGACCAATGGGAAATATTTCATTGTGGATGCCAGAATTTCAGTACACAATCTTCTGGCTCCTGAATCCAAACCCTAATCCTGACAGGCACCTGACCATATACCCTAAACTCAGACCTGCAGGGAGATCATGTCACTGTTGGTGGTTGTGCTGTTGGGACTTCCTGGGAGCCAACCCTAACCCTAGCCATGACTCTGCTTCTAAGAGGGCTCACTTGGGGCACATTATGGGTGCCAGAATATTCAGTGAGCAACTTTGCATTTGACCATGAAAATTCCAGGGCCTGGCTAGAGCTTCAGAAGGGGATCTAGGGACAAACCTAATCCTGGGACACAAAATTGGCCATCCACTTCATCCAGACCCTATGCCTTTTCTGTCTCTTACAGGAACCCTCAACTCAGCCCTCCAGGGAGATCACCATACTGGTGTCAATCCTGTCCCTGAAACCTCTCAGGACCTAACCCTAACATTATCAAAGGCTCTATTCCTATGGGGACCCAAATCCTAGGACTGAAAACAGAACGAATTTGGTGCCCATAAGAGCTGCAGGATTATTCATCATGGAACTTGGAAAATTGCCATATTATTTCTAATGCAGGGATGAAGTTGCACAAGGAGGATCGTGAGGCCAAACCTAACCTTGGCCCACACTGTAGGCTGACCCTTGAACCCAAAGTCTAAGTGTGACCAGCACCCTAACATGAATCCTCGACTCAGACCTTCAGAGAGACCACTGAGCTGCTGGGGGTTCATTCCATCACCTCCTAGGACATAACCCTAACCCTAGCCAGAGCTCTGGCTCAAAGGAGTCCCACCATTGAGGTCTTTGAAACGAATGACTTTGTGACCAAAGACCAACAGGGAATATTTCAGCATATAAACTAGAGTTTCTCCATGACATTTCCATGGCCAGGATAGACCTTCAGGAGGATATCCTGAGACCTTGCCTAACCCTGGCCCACCCAATATTTTGGTTACTGAATCTCAACCTGAAGCCTGATTCACACCTAAACATATGCCTTCAACTTATTCCTCCTGGGAAATCAGGGCACTGTTGGTGGTTGTGCTGCTGGCACTTCCTGGGACCCAATCCTGACCTTAGACATTGCATGCTTCTGAGGAGGCCAACTTCCTAAGTCTGAGAAAAGAACAGACTTGAGGCCAATGATGGGTCACCAAATATTCAGCGAGGAACCCTGGAGTTGACCATGAGATTTCTAGGGCCTGACTGGAGTTTCAGAAGGGGACGGGGGGCAAAAACCCCAGCCTGAAACATACATTAATCTGTCCCCTGCCCAAAAACCCTAAGGGTGCCCCACACCCTAACAGGCACCCTCAATTCAGCCCTGCAGGTAGATCACAGAACTGGTGTCAGTTCAGGCCTTTGCACCTACAGGGTCCTAACACTAACTCTAGCCTGGAATTTGTCCTCAGGGTGCCCACCTCATAGGTCTGAGGAAAGAACTCATGACTGGTGCAGGATTAATCTGCAAGGAAACCAATAATCTCCATGACAGTTCTAAGGCAGGGATGGAGCTGCACATGGGGACTTCAGAGGCCAAACTGATGCATGGCCCACACCAGTGGCTGGCTCTATAACTCCAAACCTAACCCTGACCTGAACCCTCACAAGTATCCCCCACTCAGCCCTCCAGGGAGGTGACTGGACTGCTGGCAGATCAGTCCCTAGCACATTCCAGGAACTAACCTTAATTCTAGCCAGGGCATTGGCCATAAATGGGCTCACCATTGTGGGTTGAGGTAATAACGGATTTGGGGCCAAAGACCAATGGAAAATATTTCAGAGTGGAAGCCAGAATTTTGCCTTGATATTTCCATAACCAGGATGGAGCTGAAGGAGGGGATTCTTAGCCTAAACCAAAAGCTTGCCCATATAATCTTCTAACTCCGAAAAACATAAGCTTGGAACACACCATTGGGTGTCCACCGCACCCAAACAATATGCCTGTCCTGCCACCCTAACAGGCAACCTCAACTCAGGTCTCCAGGGGAATCCACTGGACTGGTGTCGGTTTAGCTCCTAAAGCCTCCAGGGGCCTAAACTTAACCGTAGCCAAGGTTCTTCCCCTATGGGGGCCAAACTGCTAGGTCTGAGAACAGAATGGATTTGGAGACAAAAACAGGTACAGGATTATTCAGCATGGAACTTTGAAAATCACCATGCCATTTCCAAAGCAGGGATGGAGGTGCACAAAGGGGATCCAAGCTTAACCTTAGCCGACATACTAGGCTGGCTGTTGAACCCCAAGACGAAGTCTGACCCACACTCAAATACATGACCTCAACTCAGCCTTCTGAGGAGACTACTGCTCTGGTGGGGGTTCTGCTCCTGGTGCTTCCTGGAATCTAACCATAATCCTAGACAGGGCCCTGAGCCTTAGGTGGCCCACAAATGAGGTATGAGAAAAGAATGGATGTGGGGACAAAGACCAATGGGGAATATTTCAGCATGGAAACCATAATTTCATCATGACATTTGCACAGTGGGGATGGAGCTGCAGGAGGGGATTCTAAGCCAGAACCTAACCCTCGACCAAACAATCTTATGACTGCTGAACCCAATCCTTAACCCTGAATGGCAGCCTACCATGCACCCTCTACTAAGTCCACCAGAGAGATCACTGCATTGCTGGTGACTCTGCCCCTGACACTCCAGGAACCTAACCCTAACCTTAGGTCAGTCTTTTTCCAGAAGGGCCCCCCCTCCTATGACAGAGAAAAAAAAAACAACTTTGGGACCCATGAGTGGTGCAGAGTTATTCAGGGAGGAACCAACGAGTTGGTCATGACATTTCCAGTTTCAGAATGGAGCTGCAGAAAGGGACCCGGGGCCAAAACCTAAACCTGGAACACACAATCAGCAGTCCCTTGCCCACAAACTCTAAGGGTGTCCTGCACCTGAACAGCCATCCTCAACTCAGCCTTGCAGGGGGATCACTTAAAAGGTGCCAGTTCAGGCCCTGGAACCTACAGAGACCTAACCAAACCCTAGCCCGGGTTTTGTCTTCAGGGAGCTCACCTGATAGGTCTGAGGAAAGAATGCATGTGGGACCCATGACTAGTTCAGGATTAATCCACAAGGAGTCTAGATAATCACCATGACATTTCCAAGGCAGGGATGGAGCTGCACAAGGGCGATCCTGAGGCCAAACCAAAGCCTGGACCACACCATTGTTTGGCCCTATAACCCCAAATCTAAACCTGACTCTCACCCTCAAAGGATCCCCACACTCAGCCCTCCATGGGGATGACTGAACTGCTGGCAGATCAGCCCTTGGCACCTCCCAGAACCTAACCCTAAACTTAGCCAGGGATCTAGCCCTAATGGTGCCCACCATTGAGGTCTGAGAAAAGAACAGATTGGGGCCAATGACTAGCATGGAATATTTCAGCATGGAGATCAGCATTTCACTACAATATTTCCAGGTCTGGAATTGAGCTACAGGAGGGAATTGCGAGATCTTACCTATCCCTGACCCACACAATCTTCTGGCTCCTGAAACCAAACCTTAACCCTGAAGCACACCTGACCTTATGCCCTCAATTCAGCCTACCAGGGAGATCACTGCAACATTGGTGATTCTGCCAATGGAACTTCCTGGGAGCTAACCCTAACCTTAGCCATGGCTCTGGTTTTAAGGGGGCCCAACTTCTAAGACTGAGATACAAACAGACTTGGGAAACCTGATCAACGCCAAATATTCAGCAAAGAGTTGAAGAGTTGATGATGATATTTCCAGGGGCTGAGTGGAGCTTTAGAAGTGGATTTGGGGCCAACAACTAATCATGGAACACACCATCGGGTGTCCACTGCACCCAAACCCTATTCCTGTCCCACACCCTGACAAGTGCATCAAACTCATCTCTCCAGGGAGATAACTGGACTGGTGTCAGCTCAGTCTCCAAAACCTCTTGGGACCTAACCCTAACCCAAGCTAAGGTTTTTTTTCCCTATAGGGACCCAACTCCTAGGTCTGAGAACAGAACGAATTTGGAGCCCAGAACTGGTACAGGATTATTCAGCATGGAACTTGGAAAATTGTCATGCCATTTCCAAAGCAGGGATGGAGCTGCACAAGGGGGATTGTGAGGCCAGACCTAAGCTTGGCCCACTTCTTAGGCCAGCCCTTCAACCCAAGATGAGCCCTAATCTGTACCCAAACATGCGAACTCAACTCAGCCCTCCAGGGACTACTGCTTGGCAGGGGATTCTGCCCCAGCACCTCCTGGGATCTAACCCTAACCCTAGATAGGGCCCTGGCCCTAAGGGGGCCCACAATTGAGGTATGGAAAAAGAATGGATATGGGGCCAAAGACCAATGGGGAATATTTCAGCATGGAAGCCAGGATTTCACCATGACATTTCCATGGCTGGGATGAAGCAAGAAGAGGAGATTCTGAGCCTAAATATAACCCTTCCCCAAACAATTTTCCGACTCCTGACCCAGGAGTTGGTCATGACATTTCCGGGGTCAGAATGGAGCTCCAGAAGGGGACCTGGGGTAAAAACCTAAGTCTGCAACACACAATCGGCTGTCTCATGCCCACTAACCCTAAGGGTGTACCACACCTGAACAGCCACCCTCAACTTAACCCTGCAAGGTGATCACTGAACAAGTGTCAGTTCAGGCCCTGACACCTCCTGGGACCTAACCTTTGCCTAGACAGGGCTCTGGCCCTAAGGGGCCCACCATTGAGGCCTGAGTAAAGAACACATTTTGGGCAAATGAAGAACCTAGAATATTTTGGCGTGGAGGCAAGAATTTCACCAAGACATTTCCAGGGCTGGGATGGAGGTGCAGGAGGGATTTGTGAGAACATACCTAACCCTCGCCCAACCAATCTTCCAACTCCTGAGCCCATACCCTAAGACTGAATCACAGCCTACTCTGCACCTCAACTCAGCCCACCAGGGAGATCTCTGTACTTCACTGCTGGTGGCTCTGCCTTTGTTACCTCCAGGGACCTAACCCTAGCCCTAGCTCAGGCTCTTTATCAAAGGGGACCCAATTCGTAAGACAGTGAAAAGGACAACTTTAGGGTTCATGAGCAGCACAGAATTATTCAACAAGGAACCCAGGAGTTGTTCATGACATTTCCAGGGTCAGAATGGAGCTGCAAAGGAGACCCAGGGCCAAAGCCTAAGCCTGGAACACATAATTGACCATCCCCTGCCCACAAACCCTAAGAGTGTCCTGCACCCAAACAGGTGCCTTCAACTCAACCCTGCAAGGAGATCACTGAACTGGTGTCAATTCAGGCCCTGTTACCTACAGGCACCTAACCCTAACCCTAGCCCAGGCTTTGTCCTCAAGGGGTCCAGGCCCGCCTCGTAGGTGTGAGGAAAGAATGCACGTGGTGCCCATGTCTGATACAGGATTGATCTGCAAGGAAACCAGATAATCACGGTCACATTTCCAAGACATGGATGGAGCTGCACAATGGGGATCTTGAGGTCAAACACAAGCCTGGCCCACACCACTGGCTGTCCCTATAATCTCAAGCCCAAACCTGACCTTCACCCTCACAGGTATCCCACACTCAGCCCTCCAGGGAGACAAATGTGCTCCTGGGAGTTCAGCCCCTGGAACCTCCCTGGACGTGACCATAAACCTAGCCAGAGCTCTGGCCCTAGGAGGGCCCACCATTCAGGTTGGAGAAAAGAATGGTTATGGGGCCAATGACCAATGTGGAATATTTCAGTTTGGAGATCAGCATTTCACCACATTTCCAGGGCTGGGATGGATCTGCAGGAGGACATGTGAGAACTTACCTATCACTGGCACACACAATCTTCTGGTTCCTGAAATCAAACCTTAAGGCTAAAGTGCACCTGACCTTGCAACCTCAACGGAACCCTCCAGGGAGATCACTGCACCTTTGGTGATTCTGTTCCTGGAACTTCCTGGGAGCTCACCTTAACCTTAGCCATGGCTCTGGTTTTAAGGGGGCCCACCTCCTAGGTTGGGAGATGAACAGACTTGGAACCCATTATGGGTGCTGAAATATTCAGCGAGGATTCGAGGGGTTGACTACAATATTTCCAGGACCTGAGTGGAGCTTTGAAGTATATTTGGGGCCAAAACCTAAGCCTGGAACACACCATCAAGTGTCCAGTGCATCCAAAAACTTATGACTTTCCCACACCCTAATTGGTGCCCTCACCTCAATTCTTCAGGGAGATCACTGGACTTGTACTGGTGCAGCCCCAGAAACCTCCCAGGACCTAATCCTAACCCTAGCCAAGCCTCTTTCCCTATGTGGGTGCTATTCCTAGGTCTGAGAACAGAATGGATTGGGAGCCCAAAACCAGTACAGGATTATTCAACACTGAGGTTGGAAAGTAGTCATGCTGATTCCAAAGCAAGGATGGAGTTGCACAAACGGGATACAGAGGCCAAACCTAAGCTTGGCCCATACCATAGATCAGCCCTTGAACTCAAACACTAAGCCTGACCCACACTCAAACCTGCACCCTCAATTCAGCCCTCTGGGGAGACCACTGCTCTGCTGGGTGCTCAGCACCTGTCGCTTCCTAGCACGAAATCTTAGTCCTAGGCAGAGCCTTGACCTTGAGGGGCATGCCATTGAGGTCTGAGAAAAGAAAGTATTTGGGGCCAAAGTCCAATAGGGTATATTTCAGCGTGGAAGCCAGAATTTCTCCATGACATTTCCACCACACCAGGATGGAGCTAAAGGAGGGAATTTTGAGCTTAAACTTAATACTTGCCCAATCTTCTGACTCCTGAACACAATCCTTAAGCCTGAAATGCAGCCTTACATGTGCCCTCCGTTCAGCCCACCAGGGAGATCACTGAACTTCCAGTGACTCTGCCCCTGACACCTTCAGGAATCTAACCCTAACCCTAGCTCAGGCTCTTTATCAATGGGAACCCACATCTAGGACAGACAAAAGAACAACTTCTACTTTAGTGAAACAAGATATTAGTTTCAACTAACATTGTGGACAGTTTCTCCACAATGATATTTCACACAGTTGATATATGGCAATTTGATTATACTTCCCTGCAGAGGTTTTCAAACACTTCGAAGTTAGTGGAGCAATATGTTGGTTAAAACATGTTTTCTCTCCTGTGGTCTTTCATAGAGTTGAATATAAAGCACTTTACTTATAATCACACACATAGGTTTTAAAATATCTCTAACTTAGTGAAATAAGAAGTTAGTTGAAAGAGCGTTTCTCCCCAGGATTTTTTCACAGAGTTGAGTACATGACAACTTTCTTATAGTTTCCCGCATAGGTTTCCAGATCCTTCTCAGTGAAATAATATGTTAGTTGAAAGATGGTTTCTCCGCAGAATTGTTTAACATAGTTGAGTATATGTCACTTTCCTTATACTACCAAGCATAAGTTTTCAAACATGTCTAATATAATGAAACAAGTTACCTGAAAGATATTTTCTTTACAGTGTTCATTCACAGAGTGGAGAACATGGCACTTTCCTTATAGTTCTGCACATAGGTTTTCAAATACTTTGAGCTTAGTGAAACAAGATATTAGTTTAATGATAGTTTCTCCAATGTGTTCTTTAAAAGAGTTGGGTATAATGAACTTTCCTTATAGGGCTTCGTATAGTTTTTCAGACATTTCTAACTTAGTGAAACTAGATGTTCGTTAAAAGATGGTTTCTTTACACATTTGAGTATATGGCAGTTTCGTTATATTTCTAGGACTATCTATTTAAACACTTCTAACATACTGAGACAAGACATTAGTTGAAAGATGGTTTCTCCACTGTGGTCTTCCACAGACTTGAGTATATGACACTTTCCTTATAAGTGCACATGTAGGCTTTAAAACACATATAATTTAGTGAAACAAAAAGTTAGTTGGAAAAGTCTTTCTCCCCAGTGTTGTTTCACAGAGATGAGTACATGGCACTTTTCTTATAGTTCCCCACATTAGTTTTCAGACCCTTCTCACTTAGTGAAACAAGATGTTATTTGTAAGATGGTTTCTCCATAGAGTTGCTTAACATAGTTGAGTATATGGCACTTTCCTTAGCACCAAGCATAGGTTTTCGAACACGTCTAACATAATGAAACAAGAAGTTAGTTGAAAGAGGGTTTCTGCACAGTGTTCATTCACAGAGTTAAGCACATGGCACTTTCCCAATAGTTCCGCGCATAGGTTGTCAAATACTTTGAGCTTAGTGAAACAAGATGTTACTGGAATGATGGTTTCTCCAATGTTTTCTTTAAAATAGTTGAGTATAGGGGCGCCTGGGTGGCTCAGTTGGTTAAGCGTCCAACTTTGGCTCAGATCATGATCTCACAGCTTGTGGATTCGAGTCCTGCATCAGGCTCTGTGCTGACGACTCAGAGCCTGGAGCCTGCTTCAGATTCTGTATCTCCCTCTCTCTCTGCCCTTCTGACACTCACACTCTGTCTATCTCTGTCTCCAAAATAAATAAACATTAAAATTTAAAAATAAAATAAAATAGTTGAGTATAATGTGCTATCATTATAATGCCACATAGTTTTTCTGGTACTCCTAACTTCATGAAACTAGATGTTAGTTGAAATATGGTTTCTCCACTGGTTTCATTTGCAGAGTTGAGTTTATGGAACTTTCTTTATAGTTCCACACAGAGATTTTCAAACACTTCTAAAAGAGTAATAAGTTAGTTGAAGAACCCTTTACCCCAGTGTGTTCGTTCAGAGTTGATTACATGGTACTTTCCTTATAGGTCCCTGCAAAGGTTTTCAAACATGTCTGGCTTCATGAAACAAGATGTTAAATGAAACATGGATTCTTACCTGATTTGCTTAAGCTAGTTGAGTATATGGCTCTTTCCTTATAATTCCACACATAGGTTTTCAAACACTTCTAATTTAAAGCAAGAAGTTTGTTCAAAGAGGGTTTCTGCATAGTGTGTTTCAGAGTGCCGTATAGGGCACTTTCCTTGAATCTCACTGCACAAGTTTTCACATACTTCTTAATGAAACAAGATGTTAGTTGAAAGATGGTTTCTGTACAGAGTTTTTTTTTTTAACAGAGCTGAATATATGGCACTTTCCCTATACTACCAAGCATAGGTTTTCAAACATGTCTAACATAATGAAACAAGAGTTAGTTGAAAGAGGGTTCCTGCACAGTGTCCATTCTCAGAGTTTAGTACATGGCACTTTCCTTATAGTTCCATGCATAGGTTTTCAAACACTTCTAGCTTAGTTAAGCAGGATGTTATTTGAGGATGGTTTCTCCACTGGGTTCATCACAGAGTTGAGTTTGTGGTATTTTCCTTACAGTTCCAAGCAGAGGTTTTCAAACATTCCTAACAGGGTAATAAGAAGTTAGTTGAAGAACCCATTCCCCCATGTGTTATTTCACAGAATTGATTATGTGGCACTTTCCTTATAGGTCCTCACAAAGGTTTTCAAACATGTCCAGCTTTGTGAAAGAAGATGTTAAAAGAAAGATAGATTCTGCACAGATTTGCTTAACCTATTTGAGTATACAGCCCTTTTATTGGACTTCTACACGTAGATTTTCAAACACTTCTAACATAAAACCATAAGACATTCATTCAAAGAGTGTTTCTGCATAGTGTTTCACAGAGTGCAGTATAGGGCACTTTCCTTGTAATTCCCCTCAGAGGTTTGCAAACAATTCTCAGTGAAACAAGGTGTTAGTTGAAAGATGGTTTCTCCACTGTGGTCTTTCACAGAGTTGAGTATATGACACTTTCCTTTACTGCCCCACATACATTTTCAAACACTTCTAACTGAATGAAATAAGAAGATAGTTCAAAGAGGGTTTCTGCACCATGTTATTTCACATGTATTGTTTCACAGAGTTGAGTACATGGCACTTTCCTTATAGGACACTGCAAAGTTTTTCAAACACTTCTAGCTTAGTGAAACAAGATATTAGATGAGTGATGGATTTTCTACAGATTTGCTTAAACTAGTTGAGTATACAACACTTTCCTTATAGTTCCACACAGGTTTTCAAACACTTCGAACTTAATGAAAAAAGAATTTAGTTCAGAGAGGGTTTCTGCATAGTGTTGTTTCACAGAACTGAGATATGGCACTTTCCTTATAGTTCCCCACATAGGTTTTCAAACACTTCTAACTGAGTGAAACAATAAATCAGTGTTGTTTCACATGGTTGAGTACATAGCACTTTCCTTATATTTCCCTGCATAGTTTTTCTAACACTTTGAACTTTGGTTAATAAGATGTTGGTTGAGGGGCGCCTGGGTGTCTCAGTCGGTTGAGCGTCCAACGTTGGCTCAGGTCATGAACACGCGGTTCGTGAGTTCGAGCCCCATATTGGGCTCTGTGCTGACAGCTCAGAGCCTGGACCTGCTTCAGATTCTGTGTCCCCCTCTCTCTCTGCCCCACGCCTGCTTGTTCTCTGTCTTCCAAACATGAATAAACATAAAAATTTTGAAAAAAAATAAGATTTTAGTTGAAATACAGTTTCTCCAGTGTTGTTACACAGAGTTGAGAATATGACATTTTCCTATACTCTATGCATAAGTTATCAAATATATAACTTAGTGAAACAAGAAGTTAGTTGAAAGATAGTTTCTCCTCAGTATTGTTTCACAGACTTCAGTATATGGCACTTTTGTTTTACTTTTAGCCCTAGATTTTCAAACACTTTTAGTGAAACAAGATATTGATTGAAGGACGATTTGTCCACAGTGTTGTTTCACAGAGCTGAGTATATAGTTGTCTTCTTATAGTTCCCCCAAATAAATTTTCAAACACTCTCTCTTAGTGAAAAAAATATGTTAGTTGAAGATGGTTTCTCCTCAGTGTTGTTTCACACACATATCCAACACTTTCCTTATACTTCTTTACATACATTTTCCAACATTTCAATCTTAAGGAAATTAAAAAGTTAGTTATAAGATGGTATCTCCACCGTGTTATTTCACAGAGTTTAGTACAAGGCCCTTTCATTATATTTCTAGACCTAAGTTATGAAACAACTCTAACTTAGTGAATCAAATGTTACTTGAAATATTGTTTCTCCACCGTGTTTTTTCGCAGAGTTGAGTATAGGTCACTTTCATTATACTTCCCTGCATAAGTTTTCAAACACTTCTAACTTAGTGAATCAAGATACTAGTTAAAATATGATTTATCCAAAGTTTTCTTTCACAGGGTAGAGTATACAGTACTTATATTTCCCCACATAAGTTTGCAAACACTTTTAAATTAGTGAACCAAATTTTAGTTCAAAGATGGTTTCTCCACAGTGTTGCTTCATAGACTTGAGTAATTGTCACCTTCCTTATACTTCCCTCATATGTTTTCAAACACTTCTAACTCAGTGAGAGAAGTTAGTCGAAAGATTGTTTCTCCACAGTGTTGTTCCCATAGTTGAGTATGTGATACTTATCTTTGAGATAACTCAGTAAAAATCATTTTTCAACTATCATCTTGTTTCACTATGTTAGAATTTTTTGAAAACCTAGGCCTAGAATTATAACAAAAGTGTCATATACTCAACTCTGTGAAAAAACACTTTGAGAGACCATCTTTCAACTAACATCTTGTTTGACTATGTTTGAACTGTTTGAAATCATAGGACTAGAATAACAAGAGTGCCATATACTGAGCTATGTGAAACCACCCTGTGGAAAACTGTTTTCCAGGAACAACTTTTTTCACTAAGTTAGAAGTGTTTGAGATCATTTGAGAGAACTATATGTACAGTGCATTATACCTAACTCTGGAACAAAACTGCAGAGAAACCATCGTCAACTAACATCTTGTTTCCTTAATTTAGAAGTGTTTGAAAACTTATGAGGTGAAATATAAGGAAAGTGCCATATACTCAACATTGTCAAACAATACTTTGAAGAAACCATTGTTCAACTAACATCTTGTTACAGTAAGTTTGCAGTATTTTATTTATTTATTTTTTAAATTTAATATTTATTTATTTTTGAGAGAGAGAAACCAAGACAGAATGTGAGCAGGGAAGGAGCAGAGAGCCTTTGAAAATAAATGCATGGAACTATACTGAAAGTGCCATAGACTCAACTCTGTGAAACAACACTGTGGAGAAACCATTTTTCAACAAACATATTGTTTCACTAAGTTAGAAATGTTTAAAAATCTGTGGAGGAAACTATAAGGAAAGTACATTATACTAAACTCTGTGAAACAACACTGTAGAGAAACAATCTTTCAAGTAGTATTTTGTTTCACTATGTTAGAAAACCTTTGCAAGAAAGTATAAGGAAAGTGCCATATACTCAACATTGTCAAACAATACTTTGAAGAAACCATTGTTCAACTAACATCTTGTTACAGTAAGTTTGCAGTATTTTATTTATTTATTTTTTAAATTTAATATTTATTTATTTTTGAGAGAGAGAAACCAAGACAGAATGTGAGCAGGGAAGGAACAGAGAGCCTTTGAAAATAAATGCATGGAACTATACTGAAAGTGCCATAGACTCAACTCTGTGAAACAACACCATTTAGAAACCCTCTTTCAACTAACATCTTGGTTCACCACATTAGAAGTGATTTTAAGCCTGCATGGAGAACTATAAAGTTCCTTAAAATCAACTCTGTGAAATAACACTGTTGTGAGACAATATTTCAACTAACATCTTGTTTTACTATGTTAGAAGTGTTTGAAAACCTAGGCTTAGAAGTAAAACAAAAGTGCCATATACTCAATTCTGTGAAACAACATTGTCGACAGATCATTTTTCTTTTTTTTTTTAATTTTTATTTATTTTTGAGACAGAGAGAGACAGAGCATGAATGGGGGAGGGTCAGAGAGAGAGGGAGACACAGAATCCGAAGCAGGCTCCAGGCTCTGAGCTGTCAGCACAGAGCCCGACATGGGGCTTGAACCCACGGACTGTGAGATCATGACCTGAGCTGAAGTCAGACGCTTAACTGACGGAGCTGCCCAGGTGCCCCGACAGACCATTTTTCAACTAACAGCTTATTTAAGTAAGTTAGAAGTCTTTGAAAACCTAAGTTGGAAACTATAAGGAAAGTGCCATATATTCAACTCTGTGAAACAACACTGTGGAGAGATAATCTTTCAACTAACATCTTGTTTCACTAATTTAGAAGTGTTTGAAATCCTGTGAGGGGAACTATAAGGAAAGTACCATATACTCAACTCTGTGATAAAACACTGTGGAGAAACATTGTTTCAACTAACACACCAAACTAACATCTTGTTTCACATATACCACACAATAACAAACATAGCCAACCACCCACTCAAATCTATACATGCAACACACACCACACACATACCACTTACATGCCACAAGCACCACAAATCTCAACAGTGCCTTTGTAACACATAAACACTGAAGATATAACACACGTGCAAAACATACCACAACATACATGCCACACACACTTCACATATCAAACATACATCACATATACACCACACATATATTACACTCTCCTTCATACACACCATGCATACAGCACACACACAGGCATACCATACATATACCAGAAATATACCAATGTGTACCACACACATACTCCACAAATACCACACACTAACTAATCATAACACATACACACCAGAAATATAGCACATATGGCACATATACAACACACATATCACATCTATGCCAAACATTCATGAGATATATAACACACAAACACCACATATACAAACCAAATGCACACCACACAGATATTATACACACTTCACACCAGCAAATATTTATAACAAACATCAGTACCATACATAACCACATATAATCCATAGGACACATGCAAACACACACACACACCACACACACATGACATATACCACACACAACCACACATACATCTCTCACACTCACACCACACATATGACACACACACCAAAGACATATATCACACATCACACACACACACATCCCACATTCCACAAATATACCATCAACACACACAAAACAGATTCTCCCAGCCTCCTCACATATAACACTTGCACAAACACCAGAAAGAAAACCAAAGGAAAATGACACACACACCGCACATATGCCACACACAAAAAACACACACACAATGCAAACAACTGATAGAGCACACACATTATTCACATATACCACACATAGTCCACACATCAAAAATACACCATACATACCACACATTACATATACACAACACATACACCACACTTGATGCATATGCCATATTCACATGCATCAAATGCACATCACACACACACAAATACACACGCACACCACATATACCACATATACACATCAAACATGAGAAAAACAATATGGCCACATATACTACAAGCACATTCAGATACATGACACATATACCACACGTATAAAAAACAGATGCCATACACAGAAACTCCACACATACTTCATACACACTGCACATATACCACAACTCATACCACACATACACCCACATATCACAGACATAACACACATATACAACACACACAGAAAACCCAAATTAACTGCACACATGCCACACTTATACCACACAAATACACACAAAGTACACACCGTGCACACCACAAGACACTTTACAACCCATACATACACCACTTACACTCCATCCCACCACCCTTATGCTACATACCACCACAAAAACATATTGCCCACATCACAATAAAACACACAAATATCACACATATGCCACACACTGTACATAAACTACACAAAAACCACATATACACAACACCCACATCACTCATATACTTCACATAAAACACACATACACAGCATGTCATGTCGCTTATACTAAGCACACAAAGTACATGCACAATAAACACCAAAAACACAAAAATTACACACACAATACATACACCACACCACACACACCCCACAAATATACCATATGCACACCACACACACCACAGACACTCCATCTATATCACACACACACACACACACACACATCACACATGCACCACCCAAACCATACATAGGGCACACAGATACACACATACACCACACCCACACCCGACATATAACTCATGAACATCACATTTTTATCACAATCACACACACAACACATAGATAGCACACACACCTCACATATGAAACATATATCACATACACCATGCATATATTACAGTCATTTTCACTCATAACCACCACACATACAGCACACATACAGGCATACCATACATATACCAAAAACACACCAATGTTTACCACACACATAATCCACAATATACCACACAATCACCAATCATAACACATACACACCAGAAATATAGCACACATAGCACATATACGACATACATATCATATCTCTGCCATTCATGAGATATATGACACACAAACACCAAATATACAAACCAAATCACACTGCACATATATTATACACACTTCACACCAGCAAATATTTAAAACAAACATCAACACCACACATAAGCACACACAATACATAGGACACATGCAAACACACACACCACACATATACCCCACATGTAAATAACACATACATCATACAAACACTACACACAACGTGTGCCAACACATACCACACAAATACACACTACACATGGAGAACAAACACACCAAACATACTATAATCACAACCCATATACCATACAGCACACATGAACACACACAAACCTCCTATATACTACTGACACACCACACACACTCCACACACACCACACAAAAAAAGCATATCCACACACACCACATATATACCACACATATCATACATACAAAATACACAAAAAACACTTATATCACAACCACTTCAAACAGATACCATACATACCACACACATACCAAATACACACACACACAAACACATACACCACACATACACCATACAAGAGATATCACACAGACACACCACACATATGTCACACGATAACCACACATACTGAACACTCACTCCACATGTACAATGCACACAATAAACTTACCACACTCACAGCACACCCTGCACATGCTGTACATATAGCTTGACACACCACACACATCACATATATACCACACCTCTATTTCACACATACACATTCCACACACACAACACAAAATGAACCCATACACCTTGCATATACCACACACACCACAGTCTGCCTTTACACAATACACACCACAAATATATCAAACACATATGCTGCTTATATACCACACCACACCACACAAATATCACACACACAGCACATATTTCACCCTCACCACATGTACAGCACATGTATGCTACACTCACACACACTTCACATACCTCAAATGCAACATGCTTACACTACTCATGGGTACCACAAACACACCACACAGTCACCATACAGTAACTGCGTACTTACCACATTCACACACACACACCACAATAACCACATATTTACATAGGTCCACACAGAAACTTCACAGTTCACACATACACAAATAACAGAGACACACCACACACATACAACAAACACACCAACACTATTCTACACACACACTCCACAGATACCACACACTCAAAACACATACAACACATACACACACCCCATACAGCACATATACATCCCACATATACCACACACAAACACTCATTCCAAACACAGATACACACACCACATTCACATCAGACACACACCACACATACTCACACCCACACACCAAACATACACCATACTCTAAAACATATACTGTGGACACACACCCACACCACACAGAAAGCACACACATGATACATAAACCACACACAACTGCATGTACCACACATCCATGTGAAAAATATACCACACACACACATCTATCACTTGCAATTCAACAGAGAACACATACAGCACTGCCACACCACCCATATACCACACAAACCATCCATATGCCATTCAGAGACCACGCCTATAAAGAGACCACACACAAAACACAAACATGACACAGGCACTGCACAACCTTCACACATAAAGTAACAATACACACAACACAACCCACTCTCGACAAATACACCATGCAAACCACTTACACACATATCAGAAGCACAACATGTACCACATACACACCACAAAGACTGTATGTACTCACCACACACACACACACACACACAACAAACAAGGCATTCCAGAAACAATACCATAAAACATAAATCACATACATACCAAGGAGACAACCACCATTATCATGTGTATGCCACACTCAATGTACACACACACTACACACTAAATGCACACTACATATATAACATACACACAATGATATATACTACACATTCCACACACAGACCACATGTTTACCACACAAACTACAAATACACCACAGACAATATATATAAATATATATATATACACACACACTAACACAAAGACTGCCACAAAACACAGCCCCCACACAGGCACCACAGACACATGACACGTATTCCACACACATACATACACAACACAAACACCACTCACACAACACACATACACAACACTCACACAGATGATACATGCACCAAACACAACATAGCTACACTATTCATACATAACACATGTATCACACACATGCCCTGCACACATACAGAACTATAATAATGCACACAACACATATATGTCACACAACCTGAACCCACATACTAAGTAACAGTGCACATATAGCACACACATAGTCCACACACACTGCACACACACCACATAAAGACAACACACCCATGTGAACCACATGCAACACACACTTCACATATATCACACACACAACACACAAACAACACATGTTGTGGCTTGTGTGTACCATGCACACACAAGTCAAGCAAAGCATACACTGCACACATAACATATACAACATACTTCCACCACACACACCACACGTACATTAAACATATTAGACACATACTTCAGTAACACACACCACATACACAAAATACATACAACACTTACACCACATGAACCACAATTTCAACACATACACATTACACATATACCACATGCACATACCTCACATGCACTAATCCTTACCATAAATATACCACACACACCACATATTGCATATACACACACCACACATAAACCACACACAACATACCAACCACACTCACCACACACAGAACACACATACCACACAAACTTCCCCACATATGTGCCACACACAAAGCACACAAAAACACAAAAATACCACACATACACCACATGGACACCACACATACACCATGCATACAATATATATTCAACACCCAGTGCTCATCCCAACAAGTGCCCTCCTCAATGCCCATCACCTACTTTCCCCTCTCCCCCACCCCCTATCAACCCTCAGTTTGTTCTCTGTATTTAAGAGTCTCTTATGGTTTGCCTCCCTCCATCTCTGTTTGTAACAATTTTTCCCCATCCCTTCCCCTATGGTCTTTTGTTAAGTTTCTCAAGACCCACATATGAGTGAAAACACATGATATCTGTCCTTCTCTGACTGACTTATTTCACTCAGCATAATACCTTCCAGTTCTATCCACGTTGCTGAAAATGGCATGATTTAATTCTTTCTCATTATCAAGTAGCATTCCATTGTATATATAAACCACATCATCTTTATGCATTCATCCATTGATGGACATTTAGGCTCCTTCCATGATTTGGCTATTGTTGGTGTTCTTAAACTTGTTTGTATAAACGTTATGGAAGGGGTTTCTATTTAACTGCCTAACTACACTGTGCTTAATATGTCTTTCATTTGGCTTTCAACATGCATCCAGATGAATATTTTGTTTAAAATATATTTATTTTCGGGGAACCTGGGTGACTCATTTAGGTAAGCAACTGACTTTGGCTCAGGCCATGATCTCAAGGTCCATGAGTTTGAGCACTGTGTCAGGCTCTGTGCTGACAGCTTAGAGGCTGGAGCCTGCTTCAGATTCTGTCTCCCATGCTCTCTGCCCCTCCCCAGCTCATACTCCATCTCTCTCTCTCTCTCTCTCTTTCTCTCTCTCACTCTCAAAAATAAGTAAACATTAAAGAAATAAAAAAAATCTCTTTATTATCAAAAGTGTATGGCCATGCACTTAATTGCCACAAACACCATTGTGGCTAAGGCATCTTTGGGTTAGCTTCTTAGATTCATCCAAATAAGAAGTGTGCTTAAATACCTGTAAATAATCACTAGGGAATGTGCAGGGGCTTAACTACTCGAAATACCCATGTGCTCAGAAAATCTCCAAATATTTTAAAAATACATGGAGTAACAAGTGTTCTTAAATTTCTCTATATAAACATTTATACTTAATGGCTTAAAATGACCTGTTTTAGGGGTGCCTGGGTGGCTCAGTTGGTTGAGCGTCCCACTTTGACTCAGGTCATGATCTCATGGCTTGTGAGTTCAAGCCCCCACATCAGGCTCTGTGCTGAGAGCTCAGAGCCTGGAGCCTGCTTAAGATTCTGTGTCCCTCTTTCACTCTGTTCCTTCCTCGCTCATGCTCTGTCTCCCTTCCTCTCTCAAGAATAAAAAAAAAAACATTTAAAAATTAAAAGAAACTGGGGCGCCTGGGTGGCTCAGTAGGTTAAGCGTCCGACTTCAGCTCAGGTCATGATCTCATGGTTCGTGGGTTCGAGCCCCGCATAGGGCTCTGTGCTGACAGCTCAGAGCCTGGAGCCTGCTTCGGATTCTGTGTCTCCCTCTCTCTCTGACCCTCCCCCATTCATGCTCTGTCTCTCTCTGTCTCAAAAAAAAAACACGTTAAAAATTTTTAAAAAATTAAAATAAACTACCCTATTTGAAGACTGATTAATGACTTTCAATATATGCAAATAAGCTCATTGAAACACTCTATATGAGGAATAGAAAATGGCCAAATGCTTAACTACTTAAAAGTACAGTGTTCTTCAAAGGGCTTTCATGTAGGATATCATGTACATGTAATAGGACCATTTGTTTTAATACTCCATATTTTTGAAAGCATGGCCATGGCCATGGGTAAGGGTAAGGCTGTGTTTCAAGTGGCTTATGCTAATAGACCTCTTACACAGAAAAGTGCTTATAGTAAAGCACCAGAGAATGGACATAGCCTTAACTCCCTGAATTAAGAAGTGTGCTAAAATTCAGTTAGCATTTTAGGTAAATGTAGGAAGAAGTGCTCCTAACCCATGTGTACAGGTGAAGGAAGGGCGTACTGCTTGATTGTCTAAAACTACTCATTGCTGAAAGTGTCTTAAATGTAGCTTTTCACATACATCTCATTGGAAAATTTGTTGAAACAGTATATATTAGCAATAGGAATGGTCATGTGCTTCACTGCCTAAAACTAACTGTGCTTCAAATGGCTTTCATTTCCCTTTTTAAAGTTTTCTTCATTAGTTTATTATTACTTTAAGTCCATTTTTGTTAAAATACAGTTTTATATTAGTTTCAAGTGTCTTATAGAGTCAACATTTCCATATACACCAACCAGTGCTAATCATGACAATTGCACTACTTAATCCCTAACAACAATTTAACCCATCCCCTATCCCTTCCCCCTCTGGTAACTATTAGTTTGTTCTCTATAATTTAGAGCCTATTTCTGGATTTGTCTCTCTATTTCTTTCTCCTTTGCATGATATGTACATTTGTTTCACTTAGGTCTCAGGCTTTGATCTGGTCCTGTCCTTTCATTTGGGATAAATTTCTCTGTCTTCTCACTTTCTCTAAGTCCCCGTGCCTGTTTCTCTGTAAAAATATGTTAGCAATATAGTAAGGCCATATGTTTAACAGCCTTGAAACAACACTCTGCCTGAACAATCTTTCAGTTAGCTTGTTAGATTTTTCAAGTAAGTTGTGTGATTAAATAATTCTCTATAAGAAGTGGGAAATGCCTATGTGCTTAACTGCCTGAAAAAGCTGTGTGTTCGAGTATTTCATTACATTTTAAGTTCATGTGGTAGCAAACCTTCCCAAAATCTTCAAATAAATAGAATGGAAGGCCTTTATGCTTAACTCCCTTAAAATAAACTGTTTAAAGTGTCTTGAGGGACCACTTAGACATTGGAACAAGAAGTATTTCCTGGTCCTTCTGTGTAAGCTCTAGAGAATGGCCATGATTATAAGAGCCTAACACTGCACTGTGGTTAAAACATATGTTAATTAGTGTTTCAGATAAATGTGGTAAAAAGTGTTCTTAAACTCTCTCTGTAAACTCTAGGGAGGGGCCTTGGGCTTAAGTGTCTGAAACTACATTGTGCTTATAGCATCACTCATGTAGCCATCACATATCAATCATAGGAACTTTTGTTGAAACACTCTCTATTTGCAGTAAAAAATGACCATGCTCTTAACTGCCTAAAACTATCTGGTGCTTTAAGTGTTCTTCATGTAGTCTTTTACATAAGTCTCATAGGAGCTTTCATTGAAACACTATATTATTGAAGGGAATGGCCATGTGCTTCTCTGCCTAACTATGCTGTGCTAAGACTTTTTTAAAAGGATTTTTGGATATGCACAGTCATAACTATTCTGACTCTAGTATAGAAGCACTGGAAATTCCATTGCTCTTAAGTATCTAAAGCTACATGGGTTAATGCATCTTTCATGTAACTACTAATGGCCATCTAAGATAAGCTTTTGTTTATACCCTATTTAGCCTTAAATGCTCTTGTGTTTAAATGAAGACAAAAGACTGTACTTAAAGAATTTTTGAGTTAGTTTCTTGGATTTATACAGTAAGAAGTGTGGTTAACTCCTGGTAAGCACTAGGGAATGCCCATGTGTTTGTTTAACTACCTGAAATACCTGTGTTCTCGATGATGTTTCCAAATGACTCCTAAATACAAATGTTCTTGAACTACTTTAGTGCAGCAATAAGGAAGGGGCTTCCATTTAACTGGCTACAATACAGTGTACCTCAAACATTCTTTATTAGCCTTCACATTTATCTCATAGGAAACTTTGTTGATACACTATATATTAGAAATAGACAATGGCCATGTACTTAAGTGCCTAAAACTATACTGTTTGTCATGCCACTTGCATGGACCTCTTGCTATTTAATAAAAAGTGCTTTTTAAATGTAATCCATAAACATTATAGAAATGTCTTGTCTTTTTTTAAAGTTTTATTTGTTTAGTTTGAGAGAGAGAGAGAGAGAGAGAGAGAGAGAGAGAGAGAGAGAGAGAACAATGGGGTAGGGGCAGAAAGAGAGACAGAATCCCAAGCAAGCTCCACACTATCAGCACAGAGCCTGATACCATCAGCATAGAGCCCAAAGTGGGGGTCAAACGCACAAAGTGTGAGATCATGGTCTGAACTGAGATCAAGAGTCAGATGCTCAACTGATTGCACCACCTAGGTGCCCGAGAAATGCCTTGTCTTAAATGCTTTGAACTATACTGTGCTTAAAGCAGGTGTCAATGAGCATTTTAGATGAATGTAGTAAAAAGTATTCTTAACCCCTATGTATAAACCCAAGAAAGAGCTTTGTCCTTAACTGCCTGAAGCTACACTGCTCATTAAGCATCCTTCATGCAATTCCTGAGACAGCCAGCTTATTAGAGAGTCCCTTCATTCTTAACAGTCTCCAATTCTTATCTCTCATAAAGAACGCTGTTCTTCCATGTATCCATTTTAATCACATTGCTCAATTTTCAAACAAGTTTATCCCTAGGGTCCATTCAGAATTGGGCTCTCCCAGGAAAATATTCTGCTTGGAAGTGGGGAGTCTGGCGAAGTCCTTGTCACTGTGAGGTAGGTGTACAGGACTAAAATAATTCTGTTTCAGAACAATATGGACATCCAGAGGGCTAGGGAATGTGAGGGTTCCATGTGGAAAATGTTTATGTGTATGATGAGCCAGAGGTTTTGGAAGGGAGCTGGCCTCTTTTCTGGGATGAGTGGAAATGAAGTTAGACATATTTCCAGATTGATTCAATTCCCTTTTGAAATGTAGAACATTGGCCCTCTTTGGGGCCATTCCCTTCCCATCACGTTTTTTTTTTTTTAATGTTTTTAATGTTTGTTTATTTATTTTTTATTTTTTTTTAAAAATTACATCCAAATTAGTTAGCATATAGTGCAACAATGATTTCAGGACTAGATTCCTTAATGCCACTTACCCATTCAGCCCATCCCCCTTCCCATAACCTCTCCAGGAACCCTCTGTTTGTTCTCCATATTTTAAGAGT
Source organism: Acinonyx jubatus (assembly GCF_027475565.1). Classification (NCBI taxonomy): domain Eukaryota; kingdom Metazoa; phylum Chordata; class Mammalia; order Carnivora; family Felidae; genus Acinonyx; species Acinonyx jubatus. Next base: position 50,660,995 of record NC_069389.1, read on the forward strand.
CTTTTATGTTTTGTCCCCTTCCCTGTTTTTATATTATTTTTGCTTACCTTCCCTTATGTTCATCTGTTTTGTTTCTTAAAGTCCTCATATGAGTGAAGTCATATGATTTTTGTCTTTCTTTGACGAATTTCACTTAGCCTAATACCCTCCAGTTCCATCCACGTAGTTGCAAATGGCAAGATTTCATTGTTTTTGATTGCTGAGTAATACTCCATTATATATATATACCACATTTTCAAATCAAAACCACCATGAGATACCACCTTACACCTGTCAGAATGGCTAACATTAACAACTCAGGCAACAACAGATGTTGACGAGGATGCAGAGAAAGAGGATCTCTTTTGCATTGTTGGTGGCAATGCAAGCTGGTACAGCCACTCTGGAAAACAGTATGGAGGTTTCTCAAAAAACTAAAAATAGAACTACCCTACGACCCAGCAATGTTTATTTATTTTTGATAGACACACAGAATGTGAACAGGGGAGGAGCAGAGAGGGAGACACAGAATCTGAAGCAGGCTCCAGACTCTGAGGTGTCAGCACAGAGCCTAATGAATAGCTCAAAATAATAAACTCTGAGATCATAAACTGAGCCAAAGTCAGACGATTAACAGAATGAGAAACCCACGTACCTCAGCATCACTGTTTTTTTCTAACTAGGCCTTTGTTCACCTTTAGGAACTATGGAGCACTCAGGTACTCATCCAGCACCCAGGAAGAGGCAGAGAGTTCCCACTTTGGTCCTGTGTTCAGTGAGAGCTACCAGTGTCATATATCCAAAGAGAAGATGGCCTGTTAGTCCCTGAGAACTTGGTGCTTTGACCAGTTGTGCTATAGAAGGTGAAGGAGAGTCAGTTTGCCTCATTCTCCTGACTGATTTGGATACCCTCATTTTGATTAGCAGACAGTTCACACATAAGCAGTATGGTCCAGGAGCTGGTGAGTGCAAGAAGAACCCTTTCCAAGGAGACAATACCAGGTTTTGGTTCCAGACACCTGAGCAACATCCAAGCATGCCCTATAATTACAGCTCAACCACCGCTGTTTCTATCTATGGGAAAATTGGGAAGGCAGACAAATCCAGGGATTTCAGGCTCTTACTGTGGGAGGAATGCAAGCCTCTTGCTGAAAGGGCTCCCAGGTGTAGCCCGTAAAGGGCTCCCTTTGACTAAACTCACAGGCTTTTCTTATTCCTGAGACAACCATACTGCAAGGAGATTGTCCTGGGTACTTCATTCTCAACATTCTCCCATAAACATCTCTAGTGAAGAACTCTGTCAATCCATGGCTTCCATTTAGACACTTGATTTTTTTGGGAAACGTTCTGCATGGAATCCATTCAGAGTCAGTGTCTCCGAGTGATATTTTCTGCTTTCAGTTGGGAGTCTGGTGGTATCCTTGAGACTGTGGTATAGGTTTTGTTTGCATTGGGACATTCTCAATTTGGTTTCAGAGCTATGTGGACATACAGAGGCCTAGGGCAGTTGAAGTTGCCCAAAGAAGAATGTATGTAGGCTAGGTCAGAGGTTTGGGGAGGGAGCCAGCATCCTTCATGGGGTAAGAAGAAGTGAAGATATATATCTCCTTCCTGAATCTAGCCCATGCCAATAGAAATGCAAAATGCCTTTCATGTACTCCTTCTACTACTGTGGTTGTTTTCCTATGTCACCATTCACATTCCAAGATCATCGGGCTGTCATTTACACAGCCAGGCTCTGAGAATCAGGTTCGACTTACCAGTCCGTTATTGAGCCACTTGGGAGCTCTCAGTTTTTGGTATCCCAAAGGAAAGCTTACCATCCAGGTCCTTAGCTACCATAATCTTAGTGAAGGGAAGCCAGTTTGGCTCTTCCTGGAGATGATTTTGAAGGTTCCACCCTGAATATCTGAAGGTTTTTGTATGCAAAGTAGGCTCTAGGAACTTTTATGAACATTGCTAGTCTGTTGAGTGAAGACCACACTACAGCTGCATACCAAACATGTGACCATCAGCCAGGAACACATAACTGCTACTGCTACATCTCTTCTGCACCTATCTACTGATGGGATGGCAGAAAAGACATCCAATGCCAGGCTTTCTCTATCTATTTGAGGGAATAATGAAGACTTCATAATGTTAGTGTTTCAGGTAAAGCCTAGAGAGAGGTCCCTTTACAAAAACCCATAGATGTTTCTAATTCCTGAGACAGTCAACTTGCTAAGATATTGTGTTAGTCATTTAATTCACAACAATCTCCCATTCCCATCCTTAATAATGAACTCTAGCCCACTATCATTTTGAACCCTTTTCTCTATATTCAAAGGAGTTTCTCCCTGGGGTTCATTCCAAGTGAGTCTCTCAAAGTAATATCCTCTATTTCCAAGTGGAGAGTCTGGTGAAGTCCTTGTGACTGTGGAAAAGGTTTTGTAAAAGGACCACCCCAAAATTTGGTTTCAGAAGTATATGGATCTCCAGAGGCCTGGATACATTGTAAGATGCCCAGTGAGGAATGTTTGTATGTATGCTGGTCCAGAGGTTTCTGGAGAGAGCTTGGCCTCATTTATGGGCTGAGAGAAAATGAAGTGAGACATCTCCTATCCAGATTGATCCTATTCCCGTTTGAATGTCGAGCTTTCATTCTCCTCCCAAACCTTCATTCCCATGGCTGTGTTTGTAAATAAATATTTGTCACAAATAGGAGCCGTAGAACTTTCATGCATATAGCTGACATCTTGGGGTAGGCCACATAGTCCCACTCTGGTCCTGTGCTCAGTGAAGGCTATCAGTGTCTGCTATACCAAAGGAATGATAGTCTTTAGTCTCTATGTGGTGCTTGGCCTGCTCTAGTATAGAAGGAGAAGGGGACCCAGCTTGCTTCACTCACCTGGTTGATTGAGTTGCCTTCATTCAGAATAGCAGAACGTTTGCACATGAGCAGTACCCTGTTTGGCACCGAAAGAGCCCTTCCCAGGAATAGGAATGAAGTCCTTGTTTCAGACCCCTCATCAAGATCTAGAAGAACCCAATAGCTACAGCTGAAACACTGTTGCCTCCGACAACTGATGGAAATAAGTGGGAGGGACAGACAAAGCCAGAAATTTCTGGTTCCTGATGAAATAATGCAGGCTTCTTGCCAACAAGTCTCCCAGGTGTGGCCCTGTGGAGGGCTCCCTTTGCCTAAGCTCTCAGGCATTTATCATCCCAGATACAACCAGGTTGATAGGAGACTGTGCTGGGTATTTTATTATCATTCTCAAAATTCTCCAAATCTCATGTGTGATGAACTCTGGCTGTCTGTGTCTCCATTTCCACCACTTAGCCCATGTATTTTTGAAGAATGGTTACTCATGGAATCTATTCATTAGCCAATGTCTTAGAATAATATCCTTTTGTTTCAGCTGGGGTGTCTAGTGGTGTCCTTATGATGGTGATATAGGTATTGTATTTGGCCCTGCTCAATATGGTTTCAGAATTATGTGGATACCCAAAACTAGGGTATATTAAGGTGCCCAGGTCGCATGCTTGTTGGTTGGCTAAGCCAGAGGTTAGGGGAGAATTCTGGTTCATGCTTGGGATAAGAGAAAGGGAAGATAGATATTTCCTTCCTTCATTTGACCCATGCCCATTTGAATGCAGAAATTTGACTCCCCTTGTAGTCATTCATATCCCATTGCTGTTTTCTGTGTCTCAGTTCATATTCCAAGACCATGGAGTTATCCTTTCCACAACCAAGGTCCAAGGATTGGAGAGTTTCCAGGCTGTTCCTGAGTCAATACAGGGCTCTCAGAGGCTGATATCCCAGAGGACAGCTAGCCCTCCTTTCCCTGAGTCCTCAGTGCTTACCAGACTACAGTAATAGTGGGAATGGATACTCACATGGACTCCCACCATTAATTGATGGAGATACCCACTTTGCAAAGAACAGTCTGTGCATGTGAAGTATGCCCCATGAGATGAACAGCATACATAAACCCTTTTTTTATTAAATTGTGCACCAAAGACTCATCCCCGCCTGCTGATAATCACATGGAAGCATGTTTTTCATTTCTCAGAGTCACTGCTGCTCCACTTTACCGATATGATGGGCAGAATCACGCAAAAGTCAATGTTTCCCTCTATTTATTAAGGCAGAATGTTGGTCTCTTGCTCACAGGTCTTCAAGGGGCATTCTTTGGAGTACTTCTGTAGCCAAAGCCCGCAAAAGGCTCTGCTGCTTTTTTTTTTCAATATATGAAATTTATTGTCAAATTGGTTTCCATACAACACCCAGTGCTCATCCCAAAAGGTGCCCTCCTCAATACCCATCACCCACCCTCCCCTCCCTCCCACCCCCCATCAACCCTCAGTTTGTTCTCAGTTTTTAAGAGTCTCTTATGCTTTGGCTCTCTTCCACTCTAACCTCTTTTTTTTCCTTCCCCTCCCCCATGGGTTTCTGTTAAGTTTCTCAGAATCCACATAAGAGTGAAACCATATGGTATCTGTCTTTCTCTGTATGGCTTATTTCACTTAGCATCACACTCTCCAGTTCCATCCACGTTGCTACAAAGGGCCATATTTCGTTCTTTCTCTTTGCCATGAAGTACTCCATTGTGTATATAAACCACAATTTCTTTATCCATTCATCAGTTGATGGGCATTTAGGCTCTTTCCATCATTTGGCTATTGTTGAGAGTGCTGCTATAAACATTGGGGTACAAGTGCCCCTATGCTTCAGTACTCCTGTATCCCTTGGGTAAATTCCTAGCAGTGCTATTTCTGGGTCATTGGGTAGGTCTATTTTTAATTTTCGGAGGAACCTCCACACTGTTTTCCAGAGTGGCTGCACCAATTTGCATTCCCACCAACAGTGCAAGAGGGTTCCCGTTTCTCCACATCCTCTTCAGCATCTATAGTCTCCTGATTTGTTCATTTTGGCCACTCTGACAGGCGTGAGGTGATATCTCAATGTGGTTTTGATTTGTATTGCCCTGATGAGGAGCGACGTTGAGCATCTTTTCATGTGCCTGTTGGCCATCCGGATGTCTTCTTTAGAGAAGTGTCTATTCATGTTTTCTGCCCATTTCTTCACTGGGTTATTTGTTTTTCGGGTGTGGAGTTTGGTGAGCTCTTTATAGATTTTGGATCCTAGCCCTTTGTCCCATATGTCATTTGCAAATATCTTTTCCCATTAGGTTGGTTGCCTTTTAGTTTTGTTGGTTGTTTCCTTTGCTGTGCAGAAGCTTTTTATCTTCATAAGGTCCCAGTAGTTCATTTTTGCTTTTAATTCCCTTGCGTTTGGGGATGTGTCGAGTAAGAGATTGCTACGGCTGAGGTCAGAGAGGTCTTTTCCTGCTTTCTCCTCTAGGATTTTGATGGTTTCCTGTCTCACATTCAGGTCCTTTATCCATTTTGAGTTTATTTTTGTGAATGGTGTGAGAAAGTGGTCTAGTTTCAACCTTCTGCATGTTGCTGTCCAGTTCTCCCAGCACCATTTGTTAAAGAGACTGTCTTTTTTCCATTGGATGTTCTTTCCTGCTTTGTCAAAGATTAGTTGGCCATACGTTTGTGGGTCTAGTTCTGGGGTTTCTATTCTATTCCATTGGTCTATGTGTCTGTTTTTGTGCCAATACCATGCTGTCTTGATGATTACAGCTTTGTAGTAGAGGATAAAGTCTGGGATTGTGATGCCTCCCGCTTTGGTCTTCTTCTTCAAAATTACTTTGGCTATTTGGGGCCTTTTGTGTTTCCATATGAATTTTAGGATTGCTTGTTCTAGTTTCGAGAAGAATGCTGGTGCAATTTTGATTGGGATTGCATTGAATGTGTAGATAGCTCTGGGTAGTATTGACATTTTGACAATATTTATTCTTCCAATCCATGAGCAGGGAACGTCTTTCAATTTCTTTATATCTTCTTCAATTTCCTTCATAAGCTTTCTATAGTTTTCAGCATACAGATCTTTTACATCTTTGGTCAGATTTATTCCTAGGTATTTTATGCTTCTTGGTGCAATTGTGAATGGGATCAGTTTCTTTATTTGTCTTTCTGTTGCTTCATTGTTAGTGTATAAGAACGCAACTGATTTCTGTACATTGATTTTGTATCCTGCAACTTTGCTGGATTTCCCATTGGATGGAAATATTGTATCAGTTCTAGCAGACTTTTGGTGGAGTCTATCGGATTTTCCATGTATAATATCATGTCATCTGCAAAAAGTGAAAGCTTGACTTCATCTTTGCCAATTTGGATGCCTTTGATTTCCTTTTGTTGTCTGATTGCTGATGCTAGCACTTCCAACACTATGTTAGACACCAGCGGTGAGAGTGGGCATCCCTGTCGTGTTCCTGATCTCAGGGAAAAAGCTCTCAGTTTTTCCCCATTGAGGATGATGTTAGCTGTGGGCTTTTCATAAATGGCTTTGATGATGTTTAAGTATGTTCCTTCTATCCCGACTTTCTCAAGGGTTTTTATTAAGAAAGGGTGCTGGATTTTGTCAAAGGCCTTTTCTGCATCAATTGACAGGATCATATGGTTCTTATCTTTTCTTTTATTAATGTGATGTATCACATTGATTGATTTGTGAATGTTGAACCAGCCCTGCATCCCAGGAATGAATCCCACTTGATCATGGTGAATAATTCTTTTTATAAGCTGTTGAATTTGATTTGCTAGTATCTTATTGAGAATTTTTGCATCCATATTCATCAGGGATATTGGCCTGTAGTTCTCTTTTTTTACTGGGTCTCTGTCTGGTTTAGGAATCAAAGTAACACTGGCTTCATAGAATGAGTCTGGAAGTTTTCCTTCCCTTTCTATTTTTTTGGAATAGCTTGAGAAGGATAGGTATTATCTCTGCTTTAGACGTCTGGTAGAACTCCCCTGGGAAGCCATCTGGTCCTGGACTCTTATTTGTTGGGAGATTTTTGATGACTGATTCAATTTCTTCCCTGGTTATAGGTCTGTTCAAGCTTTCTATTTCCTCCTGGTTGAGTTTTGGAAGTGTGTGGGTGTTTAGGAATTTGTCCATTTCTTCCAGGTTGTCCAGTTTGTTCGCATATAATTTTTCCTAGTATTCCCTGATAATTGCTTGTATCTCTGAGGGATTGGTTGTAATCATTCCATTTTCATTCATGATTTTATCTATTTGGGTCATCTCCCTTTTCTGAGAAGCCTGGCTAGAGGTTTATCAATTTTGTTTATTTTTTCAAAAAACCAACTCTTGGTTTCGTTGATCTGCTCTACAGTGTTTTAGATTCTATATTGTTTATTTCTGCTCTGAACTTTATTATTTCTCTTCTTCTGCTGGTTTGGGGTGTCTTTGCTGTTCTGCTTCTTTTTCCTTTAGGTGTGCTGTTAGATTTTGTATTTGGGATCTTTCTTGTTTCTTGAGATAGGCCTGGATTGCGATGTATTTTCCTCTCAGGACTGCCTACGCTGCATCCCAAAGCATTTGGATTGTTGTATTTTCATTTTCGTTTGTTTCCATATATTTTTTAAATTTCTTCTCTAATTGCCTGGTTGACCCATTCATTCTATAGTAGGGTGTTCTTTAAGCTCCATGCTTTTGGAGGTTTTCGAGACTTTTTCCTGTGGTTGATTTCAAGCTTCATAGCATTGTGGTCTGAAAGTATGCATGGTATGATCTCAATTCTTGTATACTTATGAAGGGCTGTTTTGTGACCCAGTATGTGATCTATCTTGGAGAATGTTCCATGTGCACTCGAGAAGAAAGTATATTCTGTTGCTTTCGGATGCAGAGCTCTGAATATATCTGTCAAGTCCATCTGATCCAAGGTATCATTCAGGGCCCTTGCTTCTTTATTGACCGTGTGTCTAGATGATCTATCCATTTCTGTAAGTGGAGTGTTAAAGTCCCCTGCAATTATCACATTCTTATCCATAAGGTTGCTTATGTTTGTGAGTAATTGTTTTATATATTTGGGTGGCTCCTGTATTCGGCGCATAGACATTTATAATTGTTAGCTCTTCCTGATGGATAGACCCTGTGATTATTATATAATGCCCTTCTTCATCTCTTGTTACAGCCTTGAATTTAAAGTCTAGTTTGTCTGATATAAGTATGGCTACTCCAGCTTTCTTTTGACTTCCAGTGGCATGATAAATAGTTCTCCATCCCCTCCCTCTCAATCTGAAGGTGTCCTCAGGTCTAAAGTGAGTCTCTTGTAGACAGCAAATAGATGGGTCTTGTGTTTTTATCCATTCCGATACCCTATGTCTTTTGGCTGGCGCATTTAGTCCATTTACATTCAGTGTTACTACAGAAAGATACGGGTTTAGAGTCATTGTGATGTCCGTAGGTTTCATGCTTGTAGCGATGTCTCTGGTACTTTGTCTCACAGGATCCCCCTTAGCATCTCTTGTAGGGCTGGTTTAGTGGTGACGAATTCCTTCAGTTTTTGTTTGTTTGGGAAGACCTTTATCTCTCCCTCTATTCTAAATGACAGACTTGCTGGATAAAGGATTCTCGGCTGCATATTTTTTTCTGTTCATCACATTGAAGATCTCCTGCCATTCCTTTCTGGCCTGCCAAGTTTCAGTAGGGAGATCGGTCACGAGTCTTATAGGCCTCCCTTTATATGTTAGAGCACGTTTATCTCTAGCTGCTTTCAGAATTTTCTCTTTATCCTTGTATTTTGCCAGTTTCACTATGATATGTCGTGCAGAAGATCGATTCAAGTTCCGTCTGAAGGGAGTTCTCTGTGCCTCTTGGATTTCACTGCCTTTTTCCTTCCCCAGATCCGGGAAGTTCTCAGCTATGATTTCTTCAAGTACACCTTCAGCACCTTTCCCTCTCTCTTCCTCCTCTGGAATACCAATTATGCGTATAGTATTTCGCTTTAGTGCATCACTTATTTCTCTAATTTTCCCCTCATACTCCTGGATTTTTTTTATCTCTCTTTTTCTCAGCTTCTTCTTTTTCCATAATTTTACCTTCTAGTTCACCTATTCTCTCCTCTGCCTCTTCAATCCGAGCCGTAGTTGTCTCCATTTTATTTTGCTGTTCATTGATAGCATTTTTTAGCTCCTCCTGGCTGTTCTTTAGTCCCTTGATCTCTGTAGCAAGAGATTCTCTGCTGTCCTTTATACTGTTTTCAAGCCCAGCGATTAATTTTATGACTACTATTCTAAATTCACTTTCTGTTACATTGTTTAAATCATTTTTGATCAGTTCGTTAGCTGTTGTTATTTCCTGGACGTTTTTCTGAGGGGAATTCTTCCGTTTGGTCATTTTGGATAGTCCCTGGAGTGGTGCGGGACTGCGGGGCACTTCCCCTGTGCTGTCTTGAATAACTTGCGTTGGTGGGCAGGGCCGCAGTCAGACCTGATGTCTGCCCCCAGCCCACCGCTGGGGCCACAGTCAGACTGGTGTGTGCCTTCTCTTCCCCTCTCTTAGGGGCGGGATTCACTGTGGGGTGGCGTGGCCTGTCTGGGCTACTTGCACACTGCCAGGCCTGTGGTGCTGGGGATCTGGCGTATTAGCTGGGGTTCGTACGCAAGTTGTACGGGGGCAGGAGGGGCAGGCTTAGCTCGCTTCTCCTTAGGTGATCCACTTCAGGAGGGGCCCTGTGGCAGCGGGAGGGAGTCAGGCCCGCTGCCGGAGGGGTGGCTCCACAGAAGCACAGCGTTGGGTATTTGCGTGGAGCAAGCAAGTTCCCTGGCAGGAACTGGTTCCCTTTGGGATTTTGGCTGGGGGATGTGCGAGGGAGATGGCGCTGGCGAGCGCCTTTGTTCTCCGCCAAATAGCTCTGTCGTCTCGGGGCTCAGCAACTCTCCCTCCCTTTGTTCTCCAGCCTTCCCGCTTTCCAAACAGAGCTGTTAACTTATGACCTCCCAGATACTAAGTCACGCTTGCTGTTGGAACACACTCTGTCCAGCCCCTCCGCTTTTGCAAGCCAGACTCAGGGGCTCTGCTTGGCTGGCAGGCTGCTCCTCCACCCCGGCTCCCTCCTGCCAGTCTGTGCAGTGCACACCGCCTCACCGCCCTTCCTACCCTCTTCCGTGGGCCTCTCGTCTGTGCTTGGCTCCGGAGACTCCGTTCTGCTAGTCTGGTGGTTTTCTGTGTTATTTAGGCAGGTGTAGGTGGAATCTAAGTGATCAGCAGGACGCAGGGTGAGCCCAGCGTCCTCCTATGCCGCCATCTTCCTCTCTCTCCAGCTCTTCTGCTTTTTGAGCAAGCAAGCTTGCTAATATATTGTACCAATCAATTATTCTATACATGATCCAATTCTCATCCTTACTGAATAACTCTGGCCCTCCGTGTATCAATTTTCACCATATTGTTTTATTATCCATCAAGGTTCCTTTGGGTGCATATGAATTCAGTCAGATTCATATCTCTGGCTAACAAATATCCAATGTGGACAGGCCTGTGACTGTGAGACAGGTTCGGCCAAAGGGGCCCTGACATTTTGGTTTCATGACTACATGAAAATCCAGAGACCTAGGGCATTGGAATGGGTCCAGCCGAGAATTGTTTTTGTAGATGCTGGGCCAGAGGTATGAGGGGGGACCTTGATTCCTTGCTGGTCCTGGGGGAAATGAAGTTAAATATCTCCTTTCCACATTGATCACATTCCCAATGGACGGAAATATTGAATGAACTTTGGTCCTCCCTACAGCCATTCTCTTTTCATTATTGTATTTCTAAATATGTCTTTTTTCACCTTTAGGAGCCATGGACCTTGCACTACTCAGTTGGCACCAAGGGATGGGTATCGGTTTTCCAACTGTGGCGTACTAACAGCCATCAGCATTGGATTACAGGCAGTTCATGAGCCAATGGAGGGATCTCAGAGTCTGATTTACCTGAGGACAGCTGGCCCTCCTGTTCCTGAGCTCTTGTTGCTTAGAAGGCTATTATAGCAATTTTAAATAATTGCCATTGGAAACAAGTTTCTCACTGGAACATTTTCAGAGCAGTGTCTCAGAGTCATATCCTCTCATATTAAATAAGGAGTCTCGGGGAGCCTGGGCGGCTCAGTCATTTAAGCGTCCGACTTTGGTTCAGGTCATGATCTCACCGCTCATGAGTTTGAGCCCTTCATTGCGCTCTGTGCTGACAGCTCAGAGCCCGGAGCCTGCTTCAGATTCTGTATCTCCCTCTCTCTCTCTACCCCTCCTCCGCTCATGCTCTATCTCTCTCTGTCTCAAAAAATAAATAAACATTAAATGAAATTTAAATGAGGAGTCTGGTACAATCCTGGCGAGTGTGTGAAAGGTTTAGTGACAGGGCCTCTGGCAATGGGTTTCAGAATTTGTGGACATCACTAGGCTAGGACATCTGCAGGCACCCAGTGGAGAATGATTGCATGTAGCCTAAGCCAGAGGTTTAAGGAAGCCAGCCAGCCTCCTTTCTGGGGAAAGAGGAAGTTAAGCAAGACATCTCCTTTCCAGAGGGATGCCATTCACATTGGAGATGCAGAACTTTGGCACTGCTTATATACATACCCATCCCTTGCTGCTTTTCTAGTTAGGTCTCACTACACATTCAATTTGTTAATGAGCAAATTGAAGGCTCTCTGGGTCTGATATCCCAGAGGAAAACTGGCTCTTCTGTTCCTGTACACATGGTATTGCTTCGAAGGCTAGCGTATGCACAAGCATAGGTAGAAAGTTGGCCTACCCCCCTTACTAATGAGGATTACTTCATTCTGAAGAACAGCAGGTTTTTCATATAGGCAGGATGCTCCAAGATATGGTCAGCACATAAAGTATCTTTGGATTCAACATGACACCAAGTTCTGCTTCCAAACACTTGCCCATCAGCCGGGAGTACTTCCCAGCTACCACTGTATCTCTGCTGCCCCTCTGTACTGCTGGCAAAGGCAGGACACTTACCCAAAGCCAGGGCTTTCCCTCTGATTCTGAAGGAAAAATATGGGTGGACTTCTTGCTGACAGAACTTCCACGTGGAACTTATAGAGGTCACTCTTTGTCAATGCAAACGTGTTTCTCATTCTTGAGTCAGTGAGCTGGGGAAGACTGCTAGTCACATCACTATCCACATTATCTCTTTCTTATCTCTGATGCAGAACTTTGGCCCTTGCTGTGTCCATTTTCACCCCTTTGCTCTTTTTTAACTGTTGAGCCCTCCTTGGGATCCATTTCATGTGATTGTCTCAGAGTCATATACTCAGCTTTCAACTGGGGATCCATTCCTTGTGACTATGGCATATGTTTAGCCAAAGGGCCCTTGGCTCTTCAGCAGGATAGTGCTTCATGTACGACTGTTCATCTCTGCATGAGTCTCTCAGAACTCAGATTTCTGGCCAAATAGGCCTGTGTGTTTCTTTTTGTTTTTCCAGGGACAGATCCTCAGATCCTCTTAGGTTTTCAAGCATCTTGAAAAGATAAGAAAACTTGTAAAATGGGAAGTTGTTACAATATCTGAAAGATGCTCAGGGCAAGATCTATTTATTTTAAACCAGTGCAACCTTAATGATATATGAATAGACAAGGCAACCCTGCTATAGTACCTCCCTCTGCATTTTTTCAGGCATACTGCACACTGGCCAGCATCTTTACTCAGTACATCCTCATTATGGCTTAGTCTTGGCTTTCTTCAACACATCACATCATGCATACCCATTTCATGTGAGGGTACACATGTGAGGGTACTTTAATGTTCCAAACTTGGGCTGGGATAAATGAACTGGTAAGGAGGCAAACACCAGGTGCTTCCCTAATGGGTTCCATCATATCTGCCAATCCCTAGTTTCTGCCACTGCCCTTGGGTTGTTGTGGATCTAGTCCTGTCAGCCAGAACTGTTGCTGTTGCTCCTGTTGAGTGTGCTGAAGGAGAACAACGCTGCAGATGCCAATGCCATGGTTGTCACACCATGTACAGATAGTGGCTTTGCTGGATCACTGAAGCTGCTATGGCACTGCCTGATGCACAGGGATATTCATGCCTTGGCACCCCACCCAGAAACCTCCTTGTGGCCATGACCACCGATGCCTGTGGTCCCACTTGCCCCTCTGTGCCCCAGCTGGAATGTAAATCCAAGACTGAGCAAATGCAAGTGCTGCCATTAGTAGTGGATGGGCTGCCTTGCTTGGGGTCCACCTCCAACATGTGTGGGCTTGTGTGAAAATATATCCATGGGCACAAGCTGAGTTATTGACAGCTCCATACCTCCTAAGTCTGAAGAGGGACATCGTTAGACATAGAGCCATGGGAAGGGAATGGCCATAAGGACGCCCAAAATTCAATATTCCCAGTGGGAATGGGATCATCTGGAAAGAGGCCATGTAATTTCATGTGCCCTCAGCCAATAAAGGAGGCTAGCTCCCTTCCCAGACCTCTGGTCCAGCCTAAGTGTAAACATTCTCCTTTGGGCCCTTACAATGCCCTAGGTCTCTGAATATCTGCATGGTTTTGACGTCAACTTGCCAGGGGCCTTGTGGCCAAACCTACCCCAGTCACAAGGACTGGAATGGGATTCCTAGCTGAATGCCAAGGATATTCCTCTGAGAGACTACATGCAATGGATGCTAGAGAGGACCTAGTTTAGAAATAGAGTGAAGGGAGTGAAAATGGATCCACAGAGGGCCAGGTGTCTTCATTAGGGATGAGAATGGGATTATGTGGAGAATGAAGTGACTGACATGTCCTAGCAAGCTGGCTGTCTCAGTAAAAAGCAAAACCTGTAGGCTTTGGTGAAGGGAGCCCTCAACAGGTTACCTCTGGAAGCCCTGTCAGCAAGGGGCCTACATTCTCCCTTCAGAAAGAGAGGGAAAGCCCTGGCTTTGGGTGCATTTCTTGCCCTTCCCATTAGTAGACAAGGGTGAAAATGATTCAGCTGTGGCTGTTTGGAGCTCCTGGCTGATGGTCAAGTGGTTAGAACCTGACCTGGGTTCAGTATTCTCTTCAGTGTCCCTTTGTTCACTGGCCATTGCCTGGAACATAGCGCACATGGTTCAACCATCTACTCTGCAGGATGAAGGCACCTCCGTCAGCCAGGGGAGGGAGGCCAGCTGGCTCCCCACCCCCACAATTACCCTAGCTAGCTAAGCACCAATCCTCCAGGGACAGAGGGGCCTGTTTTCCTCTGCAATACCAGACACTGAGAGCTATCAATTAGCTCAGGGACTGGGAACTGCACACCAATGTTTGTACCTGGGCTGTGTACCTAACACAGCCCCATGGATCCTGGAATGTTCTAGTTTAAACAGAGTATACTTTTCTGTGATTCATGCTCTGAATGTCTCCCAGGTAGGACATAGTTTGAAAAAAAAAAAGAGCAACAAAATACAAATAGGCACCCGGATGACCAAAGTTCTTCATTACAGATGAGAATTGGCCAATGTTAGAATTAAGTGCCTTCTATTTCCTGGCAGGCTTGCTGTCTGTGAGGTAACACCTGAGGACTGGTGTAAAAGGAGAACTCCGTTGGCTACACCTGAGAGTAAAATCTGCAAAAGGTCTGTATTCTTTATAAAGAGAGGGAAAACTGGTTTTGGCTGTTTTTCCTATACTTCCTATGAGGAAATAGATGGAGCATTGATTCAGAGCTAAGGGGTTCCTGCTGCCAGCACATGATCAATTGTTTGGAACCTGAACCTGATGAAGCAGTTCTTTAAAGGGCCCTTACTGTGCTGACCAGGTCCTGAAGCATAGTGTGCATATGGGAACCATCTGTGATACAGAATGGAGGCATTTCAATCAGCCAAGGGAGCAAAGCCGCTGGCTACCCTTAACTTCACTTACCAGAGCTAGCAAAGCGTCAACCACTCAGAGACAAGAAGGCCATACTTCCTTTGAGATGAAGTTACTTTCGCTCTCACATAGCACAGGACCAGAGTTGGAGTTTAGCATCAATCCTTGGGCTCTTCTTGTGTGAGTGAAAGCCCAATTGTTTCTGAATGTGACCCAAGATGTAGAAAATAGCAAATTGGTGGGGATGGCTACAAGGGAGGCTAAGACTCTACATTACATATGGGAATGGGGTAATGCTGGGAATGTATATCTATATTCATTTCTCCTTGCTGTCTGTGTAAGGCGAGTCCCTCCCCACACATCTGGGACAGCCTACACACACACACACACACACATACATACACAGCTGGGCACTTTCACAGGCATTAGGCCTCTCATTGTGAACATAGTTCTAATCAGAAGCTACAAGAAGTCCTATTGCCAATCTATTCCAGAGTTACCAGGACTCAGCCAGAGCCCCAGTAAAAAATGGAGGATATTGCACTGAGACACTGACTCTGAATGGATTCCAGCGAGATCCTAGTTTGAAAAAAAGAACAAAGGGATGGAAAGAAATACACAGACGGTCAAATTAATTCATTACAAATAAGAGAGGGATGAAAATGAGAAAGAAGTGCCTAGCACAATCTCCTGAGAAGCTGTTGTCTCTTATAAGAAACAACTGTTGGCTGGGGTAAAGCAAAACATCCATTGTCAATACCTGGGTTCTCAGTTGGTCCAAGTCCTGCACTTTTCTTTCAGAAATAGAAGGAAGGCTTTTGACCTTGGCTTCTTTTTATTCCTTACCCCTCATGGCATAGAAAGGGCAGTAATTCAGTGGCCGTAGGTCAATGCTTCCACTGGTGCTCTAGGTTTTGTAACCAGGTTATGGTGAAGTATTCCTTGTAAGAGCTTTTCTGTGCTGAATAGTCCTGCAGGATACTGTGCATGCCTGATCAATCTGCCTTAGAGAATGAAGACATTTCAATCATCCAGGGGACAGAGGCAAGCTGGGTACCCATCACAAAGATTACCAGTGCCAGTCAAGCAAAATGTGTTCATGGATAGGAGGGTCATTATCCTTTGGGATGAAATAACTGATTGCTCTCACATAGCACAGGACCAGAGTGGTAGTTCATCATAAATCCTGGATGTTGGCTGTGTGGCTGACAAATCAATACCACCTGGTTGTGACCCATTACTTGGTTTTGAAAACAGAAAATTGATGGGAACAGCTATAAGGAAGGTAACGGTTCTACATTACACAGGGGATTAGGATAAAGCTGGGAGTTGAATGTATAACATAGTTTTGCTTTCAACCAGAAGTAAGGCCAGCTCCCCCCAAACTCTGGCATTGCATACACATGGAAATTCTACTGGACTCCTTAAATTGCCCTATGCCTCACATTGTCAACATAGTTCTGAAAGGTAAATAATGAGGGGTCCTGTGTCCCCACCTATGCCAGAGACATATGGACTGGGCCAGATTCCCCAACCTAAAGAAAAGGGTATTTCTGTCAGACTGTGGCTCTGAATGACACCCAGGGAGACTACTTAGAAAAAAGTAAACAGATACTCATTGAACTGGAAACGGGGAAGGCCAAAGTACTTCATTATAGACGAGAATGGAACAAAGATTAGAATGAAGTGACTAGCACAATTTCCTGGCAAGGTCCTGGCTAAGGAGTAAGAAACACCTTTGGCCAGAGACAAACTAAACCTCTAAAGGGAAACCTCCTGAACACACAGTCTGCAAGAGGTCTGCATATTTCCTTCTGAAAGAGAGGGAAAGCTGGCTTTGGCTGTTTTTCCTGCCCTTCCCATCAGGGGATAGAGGCAGCAGGGATTCACAGGTCCATGCTCCAGGATATTGCTCAAGTGTTTGGAACCATTCCTGTGGCACATTAGTTTTTGAATGGCCACTTTCTGCACTGACTAGGTCCTGGAACATACTTCATATGTGTGGATTGTGTGCTCTTCAGAATTATGTCATCTAAAACAGCCAGATGAAGAAGTAAACCTATGTAAACCATCACTGCTCTTACACCAGCCAGCCCAGCACTAAGTGCTCTCTGACATCAAGAAAATCTTTCCTTTGGGTTGTCAGAAACCACTTACTCTTGGTTAGCACAGAGCCAGAGTGAGAACTCACCACCAACCCCTGGGAGCTCACTGTGTGATTGACAACCTCACTGCCCCAGTCTGCAACCCAAGTCCTAGTTAGCAAATAGCAATGAGATGGGTATGACTCTATGGAGAACCAAAGTTTTAATTTTAGATGAGAATGGAATAAAGCTGAGAGTGAAATGCCTCGCTTAATTTGCCCTTGTCCCAGAAGTAAGGACAGATCCCTCCCAACACTTTGACCTCACCAACACACAAATATTCTGTGCTGAGTACTTTCCACTGACCTACATCTAATGTTGTCAATATGGATATGGAAGGCAAGTTCCCAGGTCTCCTATGGCCTAACCTATTCTAATGTCACAAGAACATATCCAGAATCCCAAATTAAAATCAGAAGGAATTTCTGTGAATCATTGGCCCTGATTGGCCCATGGGAGATTCTAATTTTAAAAAGACTAAAAGGAAGGGTCACGTGGGTGGCTCAGCCAGTTAAGCATCTGATTTTGACTCAGGTCACGATCTCATGGTTGGCAAGTTCAAGCCCCGCATCAAGTTATCTGCTGTCAGTGCAGAGCCTACTTTGGATCCTCTGTCCCTCTCTTTCTGCCCCACCACACTTATGTGCTCCCTCTCTCTACCTCACTCTATCAAAAAAATAAATAAATAAACAGGGAGTGGAGGAAGATGGCGAAGGAGGACGCTGGGCTCACCACGTCCTGCTGATCGCTTAGATTCCACCCATATCTACCTAAGTAACCCAGAAAACCTCCAGAAGACTATCAGAATGGACTCTCTGGAGCCAAGCATAGATGAGAGGTCCACGGAAGAGGGTAGGAAAGACGGAGAGGCGGTGCACGCTACAGGGACTGGTGGGAGGGAGCCAGGGTGGTGGAGGGGCAGCCAGCCCACCCAGCAAGGCAGAACCCCCAAGTCTGGCTTGCAAAAGCAGAGGGGCCAGACAGAGTGTGTTCTGACAGCCAGTGGGACCTAACATCTGGAATGTTATAAGTCAACAGCTCTGTTCGGAGAGCGGGAGGGAGAGTTGTTGAGCCCCGGAAGACAGAGCTCAGCTTGGCGGGGAACAAAGGCACTGGGAAGCGCCATCTCCCTCGTCCATCCCCCAGCCAAAATCCCAAAGGGAGCCAGTTCCTGTCATGAAACTTGCTTCCACCATGCAAACACCCAAGGCTGTGCTTCTGCAGATCCATCCCTCCAACGGGTCGCCTCCCTCCCGGTGCCAAAGGGCCCCTCCCAAAGCGGACCACTGAAGGCAAAGCGAGCAGAGCCTGTCCCTCCCGCCCCTGTGCACCTTGTGGATCCACCCTGGCTAATACGCCAGATCCTATGGAAGCAGCACCACAAGCCTGGCACTGTGCAAGTAGCCCAGACAGGGGCCACACCACTCCACAGTGAGTCCTGCCCCTTAGAGAGGGGAAGATAAGGTACACACCAGTCTGACTGTGGCCCCAGCAGCGGGCTGGGGGCAGACATCAGGTCTGACTGCGTCCCCGCCCACTAAAGCAAGTAACTCCAGACAGCACAGAGGAAGAACCCTGCAGTTCCCCGCCACTCCAGGGACTATCCAAAATGACAAAACAGAGGAATTCTCCTCAAAAGAAACTCCAGGAAGTAGCGACAGTTAACAAACTGATGAAAAATGATTTAAGCAATATAGCAGAAAATGAATTTAAAATAATAGTCATAACATTAATCGCTGAACTTGAAAAAAGTATAGAGGACAGCAGAGAATCTATTACTACAGAGATCAAGGGGCTAAGAAACAGTCAGGTGGACCTAAAAAATTCTAGAAATGAGGGGCAAAATAAAATGGAGGCGACCACAACTCGGATTGAAGAGGCCGAGGAGAGAATAGGTGAATTAGAAGATAAAATTATGGAAAAAGAAGAAGCTGAGAAAAAGATAAAAAAAAATCCAGGGAGACTTAGAGAACTAAGTGACATAATTAAGCCAAATAATGTACGCATAATTGGTATTCCAGAGGAGGAAGAGAGAGGGAAAGGTGGGAAGGTGTACTTGAAGAAATCATAGCTGAGAACTCCCCGGATCTGGGGAAGGAAAAAGGCATTGAAATCCAAGAGGCACAGAGAACTCCCTTCAGACGGAACTTGAATCGATCTTCTGCATGATATATCATAGTGAAACTGGCAAAATACAAGGATAAAGAGAAAATACTGAAGGCAGCTTGGGATAAACATGCTCTAACATATAAAGGGAGACTGATAACACTAGTGATGTATCTCTCTTCTGAAACTTGGCAGGCCAGAAAGGAATGGCAGGAAATTTCAATGTGATGAACAGAAAAAAAAATTATGCAGCTCAGAATCCTTTATCCAGCAAGTCTGTCATTTAGAATAGAAGGAGAGATAAAGGTCTTCCCAAACAAACAAAACCTGAAGGAATTCGTCACCACTAAATCAGCCCTACAAGAGATCCTAAGGGGGATCCTGTGAGACAAAGTACCGGAGACAGAACTGCAAGCATGAAACCTACGGACATCACAATGACTCTAAACCCATATCTTTCAATAATAGCACTGAATGTAAATGGACTAAATGCTCCAACCAAAAGACATAGGGTATCAGAATGGATAAAAACACATTGCTGTCTACAAGAGACTCACTTTAGACCTGAGGACACCTTCAGATTGAAAGTGAGGGATGGTGAACTATCTATCATGCTACTGGAAGTCAAAAGAAAGCTGGAGTAGCCATACTTATATCAGACAAACTAGACTTCAAATTAAAGACTGTAACAAGAGATGAAGAAGGGCATTATATAATCATTACAGGGACTATCCATCAGGAAGAGGTAACAGTCATAAATATCTATGCGCCAAATATGGGAGCCCCCAAATATATAAAACAATTACTCACAAACATAAGCAACCTTATTGATAAGAATGTGGTAATTGCAGGGGACTTTAATACTCCACTTACAACATTGGGTAGATCATCTAGACACAGGATAAATAAAGAAACAAGGGCCCTGAATGATACACTGGATCAGATGGTCTTGATAGATATATTTAGAACTCTGTATCCCAAAGCAACAGAATATACTTTCTTCTCAAGTGCACATGGAACCTTCTCCAAGATCGATCACATACTGGGTCACAAAACAGCCCTTCATAAGTATACAAGAATTGAGATCATACCATGCATACTTTCAGACCACAATGCTATGAAGCTTGAAATCAACCACAAGAAAAAGTCTGGAGAACGTCCAAAACCATGGAGGTTAAAGAACACCCTACTAAAGAATGAGTGGGTCAACCAGGCAATTAGAGAAAAAATTTAAAAATATATGGAAAAAAACAAAAATGAAAATACAACAATCCAAATGCTTTGGGATGCAGCGTAGGCAGTCCTGAGAGGAAAATACATTGCAATCCAGGCCTATCTCAAGAAACAAGAAAGATCCCAAATACAAAATCTAACAGCACACCTAAAGGAAATAGAAGCAGAACAGCAAAGACACCCCAAACCCAACAGAAGAGGAGAAATGATAAAGATTAGAGCAGAAATAAACAATATAGAATCTAAAAAAAACTGTACAGCAGATCAAAGAAACCAAGAATTGGTTTTTTCAAAAAATACACAAAACTGATAAACCTCTAGCCAGGCTTCTCAAAAAGAAAAGGGAGATGACCCAAATAGATAAAATCATGAATGAACATGGAATTATTACAACCAATCCCTCAGAAATACAACCAATTATCAGGGAATACTATGAAAAATTGTATGCCAACAATCTGGACAACCTGGAAGAAATGGACAAATTCCTAAACACCCACACGCTTCCAAAACTCAAACCGGAAGAAACAGAAAGCTTCAACAGACCCATAACCAGCGAAGAAATTGAATCAGTTATCAAAAATCTCCTGACAAATAAGAGTCCAGGACCAGATGGCTTCCCAGGGGAATTCTACCAGACATTTAAAGCAGAGATAATACCTATCCTTATCAAGCTATTCCAAAAAATAGGAAGGGAAGGAAAGCTTCCAGACTCATTCTATGAAGCCAGAATTACTTTGATTCCTAAAGCAGACAGACACCCAGTAAAAAAAGAGAACTACAGGCCAATATCCCTGATGAATATGGATGCAAAAATTCTCAATAAGATACTAGCAAATCGAATTCAACAGCATAAAATATTCACCATGATCATGTGGGATTCATTCCTGGGCTGCAGGGCTGGTCCACCATTCGCAAATCAATCAATGTGATACATCACATAAATAAAAGAAAACATAAGAACCATATGATCCTGTCAATCAATGCAGAAAAAGCTTTTGACAAAATTCAGCATCCTTTCTTAAGAAAAACCCCCTAGAAAGTCGGGATAGAGGGAACATACTTAAAGATCATAAAAGCCATTTATGAAAATCCCACAGCTAATATCATCCTCAATGGGGAAAAACTGAGAGCTTTCTCTCTGAGATCAGGAACACGACAGGGATGTCCACTCTCACTGCTGTTGTGTAACATAGTGTTGAAGGTTCTAGCAACAGCAATAAAACAACAAAAGGAAATCAAAGCCATCAAAATTGGCAAAGGTGAAATTAAGCTTTCACTTTTTTCAGATGACATACTATACATTGAAAACCCGATAGACTCCACCAAAAGTCTGCTAGAACTATTATATGAATTCAGCAAAGTCGCAGGATACAAAACCAATATACAGAAATCAGTTGAATTCTTATACACTAATAATGAAGCAACAGAAAGACAAATAAAGAAACTGATCCCATTCACAATTGCACCAAGAAGCATAAAATACCTAGGAATAAATCTGACCAAAGATGTAAAAGATCTGTATGCTGAAAACTATCAAAAGTGTATGAAGGAAATTGAAGAAGATATAAAGAAATGGAAAAATATTCCATGCTCATGGATTGGAAGAATAAATATTGTTAAAATGTCAATACTACCCAAAGCTATCTACACATTCAATGCAATCCCAATCAAAATTGCACCAGCATTCTTCTCGAAGCTACAACAAGCAATCCTAAAATTTGTATGGAACCACAAAAGGCCCCAAATAGCCAAAGTAATTTTGAAGAAGACCAAAGCAGGAGGCATCACAATCCCACGCTTTATCCTCTACTACAAAGCTGTAATCATCAAGACAGCATGGTATTGGCACAAAAACAGATCAATGGAATTCAGTAGAAACCCCAGAACTAGACCCACAGAAGTATGGCCAACTAATCTTTGACAAAGCAGGAAAGAATATCCAATGGAAAAAAGACAGTCTCTTTAACAAATGGTGCTGGGAGAACTGGACAGCAACATGCAGAAAGATGAAACTAGACCACTTTCTCACACCATTCACAATAATAAACTCAAAATGGATAAAGGACCTAAATGTGAGACAGGAAACCATCAAAACCCTAGAGGAGAAATCAGGGAAAAACCTCTCTGACCTCAGCCAAAGCAATTTCCTACTTGACTCATCTCCAAAGGCAAGGGAATTAAAAGCAAAAATGAACTATTGGGACCTCATCAAGATAAAAGGCGTCTGCACTAGAAAGGAAACAATCAACAAAACTAAAAGGCAACCAATGGAATGAGAAAAGATATTTGCAAATGACATATTGTTCAAAGGGCTAGTATCCAAAATGTATAAAGGGCTCACCAAACTCCACACCCAAAAACAAATAATCCAGTGAAGAAATGGGCAGAAAACATGAATAGTCAGTTCTCTAAATATGACATCCAGATGGCCAACAGGCACATGAAAAGATGCTCAATGTCGCTCCTCATCAGGGAAATGCAAATCAAAACCACACTGAGAAACCACCTCACGCCAGTCAGAGTGGCTAAAATGAACAAAACAGGAGACTATAGATGCTGGAGAGGATGTGGAGAAACGGGAACCCTCTTTCACTGCTGATGGGAATGCACACTGGTGTAACCACTCTGGAAAACAGTGTGGAGGTTCCTCAAAAAATTAAAAATAGACCTACCCTATGACCCAGCCGTAGCACGGCTGGGAATTTACCCAAGGGATACGGAGGTACTGATGCATAGGGGCACTTGTACCCCTATGTTTATAGCAGCACTCTCAACAATAGCCAAATTATGGAAAGAGCCTAAATGTCCATCAACTGATGAATGGATAAAGAAATTGTGGTTTATATACACTATGGAATACTACATGGCAATGAGAAAGAATTAAATATGGCCTTTTGTAGCAACGTTGATGGAACTGGAGAGTGTTACGCTAAGTGAAATAAGTCATACAGAGAAGGACAGATTCCATATGTTTTCACTCCTATGTGGATCCTGACAAACTTAACAGAAGACCATAGGGGAGGGGAAGAAAAAAAATGGTTAGAGAGGGAGGGAGCCAAAACATACGAGACTCCTAAAAACTGAGAACAAACTGAGGGTTGATGGGGGGTGGGAGGGAGGGGTGGGTGGGTGATGGGTATTGAGGGCACCTGTTGGGATGAGCAATGGATGTTGTATGGAAACCAATTTGACAATAAATTTCATTATATAAAAAAAGAAAAGAAATAAATCTTTAAAAAAAATTAAAAGTAAAAATAAAAATAAACCTTAAAAAATAGTGTAAGGATGGAGATAGATACCCACAGGGGCAATGTACCTTATGACATGAGCACGGGAGAAATCTGAGGATTAAATGACTGGCACAATCTTCTGACAAGCTGACTGTCTTGTGAATAAGAATCACATAAGGGCTGGGGCAAAGGGAAACCTGCACCTTCTACCTGGGACACCTCATGGCAAGATGCCTCTATTCTTACTTCTGAAAGAGACAGCAAGCTTCTGGAGTTCCCTGTTTTCCCTTTCCATCCTATCAGTGAATAGAGGCAGCAGTGATTTAAGGGTTGTGGGTTTGTGCTGCAGGCTAGTACTCAAATGTTTGGGACCAGGCTGTGGTGCAGTAGTTTCTGATTTATCTGTTTCTGTGCTCAGTATGTACACAAGAATACTGCCCATGGGTGAACTAATTGCTCTTCAGATTGAAAGAATCTTTAATGGAAAGGGAGGGAGACAAATTGGCTAGCCATAATTTCTTACATTAGCCAGCCAAACACCAAGTACTCACAGGAAGGCAATCTTTCCTTTGGGATATCAGAAACTGATGGCTCTTGGTTAACATAGACCAGAGTCGGAGCTCATTAGTAATGGCTGGGCACTCACTATGTGAGTGATGCCTTCATCTCCCTTGCCTGAGATCCAAGACATAGTTATCAATACTGCCAGGTAATTGGAATTGCTACACACAGGGCCAAAGGTTTTCATTTCAAGTGAGAATGTGATAAAGCTGACAATGAAATGTCTAGCTCCGCATTCCTCTTGTCCCAAAAGTGAGGATAGCTCCCTCCCAATATCTCTGACCCTGACTACACACGAGCATTCTTGCTGGGTCCCTTGAAATGCCCTGGGCTTACACTTGTTAACATAGTACTGAAAGGCAATTTTTGAGGGACCCTGTGGCCCAACCTATCCTAGAGTGCTAAGAACTTGGCCAGATCCCCCAGTTAAAAGTAGAGAAAATGGCTCTGAGACACTGTCCCTTAATGGAAAATATGGACAACTTAGCTTTAAAAACAGTAACAGGATGGAGAAGGAAATACAGAAGGCCATAATTCTTTATTACAGAAGGGAATGGGATATGGCAGTAAATGAAGCAACTAGCAAAATCTCCTGGAAAGATGGTTGTCTCAGGAGTAAGAACAATCTGTGGGCTAGGACAGAAGGAAACCTCCTGTATAGTTCCTTCAGAAAGAGATTGAAAGTTTCTGGCATTAGCTCCCCCCCCCCCATCCTTTGAGGTAGATTCTGTCTTGTTGCTGACCACAAGTATTTGGAAAGTGGCTGTGGTGCATAAGTCATTGAATGGGCTGTTTCTGCACATAGATGGCCCCAAAGAATACTGAAAATGGGTAAACTGCTTTTTAGAATGAAGATATCTGTAGTATCCAGTGGTTGGAGTTCTGCTAACTATTACCATGCCAACTCCAGCCTTTCAAGCATCAAGTTGTCCACCTACTGTCAGCAGTAGGTCAATGGTGTATCAGAAACTGATTGCTTTCAGTTAGCATGGGAGCAGAGTGGGAGCTCTCCACAAATCCCTGGTTTTTCAATGAGTTATTGACAAGCCCACTGTGCCTGGTGGTAACCAAGATATAATTAGAAAAACAGCAAGGATGAGGAACCTGCGTGGCTCAGTCAGTGAAGTGGCCAACTATTGATTTGAGCTCAGATCATGATCTCATGGTCATGAGTACAAGTCCCACATTGGGCTTTGTGCTCACAGTGCAGAGCCTGCTTTGGATCTTCTGTCTCCCTCTTTTTACCCCTACCCTGCTCATGCTTTCTCTCCCTCTCCCTGTTTCTCAAAAATAAATAAATGTTAAAAAACTAAAAAAAGGGAAAACAGCAAGGCAATGAGGATTGTCACATGGTTAGCCAATGTCCTTCATTTCCTATGAGAATGGAAACAAACTGAGAATCAAGTGACTAGTATAAACTACTTGAAGCTGGCTATCTTCAGACTAAGAAGCGCCTCTGCACTGAGGAAAGGGAAAAACACCACTGTTTCAGCCTGCGAGTTCAGTCCAAGAATTCATCTGAAATTCAAATGAGAACAGGATAAAACTGAAAATGTAATGTATAGCTCAGTGTTTCCTTGTTCCAGAAGCAGGACTGGATTTCTCCCAACTCCTATGGGACTGTCTACATCCAAACATTCTGTGCTGGGCACTTTCAAATGCCCTAGGTTTCCTGATGTACACATAGTTCTAAAACGCAAGTGGTGAGAGGGCCCAAGCCCAAAGGATTCCAGACTCGAGAGAACTTGACCAAAATCCTCACTTAAAATGAGAGTGAATTCATCTTAAAATCTGGCTCTGAATGTCTACTAGATTAAATTTAGCTTGAAGAAAAAAGATAAACAATATGCACATGGGTGTACAGAGGCCCAAATTTCATTCCTACAGATGAAAACAGAATAAAGCAAAGAAGGAAGTGGCTAGCATAATCTCAAGATTAAGAAATTCCAATGGTTTGGGGGAAGGGAAACATCCATTGAATACACCTGCTGTCCCTACTGCAAAAAATGTTCATCCAGAACTTTGGCAATATAGGAATTATCCTGTCCTTTGCCTTTTTTCCTGCCCCTTTTCTCAATTATAGATACAACATTTATTCAGTGGTTCAGGGAAACTTGATCTTCTGACTTTCAAGTGTTTGGAACCAGGCCTTGGTGCAGAAGTCCTTGACTGGGCTCTTTCTGCACTGACCCATGTCTCGGAGCAAACTGCCCATCTGGGAGCTTTCAGCTTTTCAGAATGAAGGCAGCTCAATTAGCCAGTTGGGGACACTGTCAGGGTAAACACCACCATGCCACTTGCAGCCTGCCAACCACCACATTTTCAGTAAAAAGAGAGCAATTTTCCCTTGGGGATATTAGAAACTGATTGGTCTTGGTTAGCACAGGAAGTGAGGGGGAGCTTTCCATTAATCCCTGAGTGCTTTTTATGTGAGTGACAACCCCGTTTCTCCTAAGTGTGACTCAAGACCTGTTTAGTAAATTTGCAAGTTGATGGGAATATAATTTAGGAGAGAATGTGATATAACTTAAATGTGGTGCCTAGCTTCTTTTTCCTCTTGCTGCAGGACTGAGACTGTCTCCATCACACTCCCTTGTCCCTGCCTACATGCAAACATTCTGTGCTGTGCTCCTCCAAATGCCCTATGTCTTTTGTGGCCAACACAAGGCTGAAAGGCAAGCCCTGTGTGCCCATTTTGCCCAACTTTTCTCAAAGTTGGGAGAACTTGGCCTGACTCCCCAGTTGACATGAGGGGAAATTGCTCTTACAGTCTGGCCTTGAATCCCCACAGTAAATGCCTAGGTGGGAATAGTGCAAAGGGATGGAAATGGATACATCAATGGACAAAGTTCTTCACTGTAGATGAGGACAACATAAATCCTAGGATGAAATGAGTACCTAAGGTGTTTCTTGCCCCAGAAGTGAGGCCAGCTCCCTCTTGGCTCCTATGGACTTCGCCTATATGGAGAAATTCTGTTCTGTGCACCTTCCAATGCCTTAGGCCTCCCTTTGTCAATATAGTTATGAAAGACCAGTCTCAAAGGACCACATTGCTGAAACTATCTCTGAGTTAGATGAACTCAGTGAGACTGTCCCATTAAAAGCTGAGGAAATCTCTCTTGGATGCTGGCCATGAATGTTTCTCAGGGAAGACCTAGTTTCATAAAAGAGCAAAATGATGGAAATGGATACATAGAGTGCCAAAGTTCTTCATATCCAATGAGAATGGGGTAAATCTGAGAATGAAGTGACTAGCACACTCTTTTGGTAAGCTGGCTGTCTCAGAAATAAAAAACACCTCTTGGCCAGGGCAACATAAACCTCCATTGTCTACCCTGGGGACCAGTTTTGCAAGAATTCTTCACTGGGACTTCAGAAATGGATGAGAACCATATGGCACTGAGTGGACAGACTACTTACCCTGACCTACAGTGGATACAGTCACCAGTGCTTTTAGTGTAATGGGTTTTGATGTTTATATGTTTAGAATCAGGCTCTGTGGAAGTATTCCTTGAATTGGCAATGCACTTACAGCTTCTGGGAGCTAAATGTCCATATGAGAACCATTTGCTTTTCAGTATGAAGTCATCTGAAGCAGCCAGGGGAGGGAGGCCAACTGGGTAACCCTAACTGTGCTTACCCAAAACTGCCAAGCCCCACAAGCTCAGTAACACGTAGTTAATCTTTATTTGTGGATATCAGGAACTTATTTCTCTAGGTTAGCATAGTAACAGAGTAGGAGCTGGCCACCAAAACCGAGACACTTGCTGCGTGAGTGAAACGCCTATCACATTTCAATGTGACTCAAGAAAAACAGCTAGGGGATCAGAATGGACACATGGTGGGTCGAAATTCTTCATTTTAGCAGAGAATGGGATAAAACTGAGAATACAGTGACTTGCTCTGTTTTTCCTCTCTCCAGAAGTGAGGATGCTTCCTTCCAATTCCTCTGGCTCTGCCTATACACCAACATTTTGTGTGGCAACCTTAAAATACCCTATGTATTTTATTGTCAAATTTTCTAAAAGTCAAGTACCAAGGGGCTTTTTGCCCAACTAATGCCAGAGTCAGGATAACTTGCTAAGGCTCCACAATTGAAATTATGGGACATTGCTCTCGGGTCTGTCATTGAATTTCTCACAGTAGAGATTTATTTAAAACAAGAGTAAGGCATGGAATGGATACTCAGAAAGCCAAAGTTCTTCATTTCATGTGAGAATGGGATAATTCTTGGAATGAAGTGAATAATACAATCTCCTGGCAATTTCACTGTTTTCTGAATGAACAAACACACGTAGGCTGGGTAAATGGGAATAATCCATGCACATAACCTGAGAGTCCTGTCTGCAAGGTCTATGCATTCTTACCACAGGTAGGGCATGGAGTCTTTTAACCCTCACCATTTTTCTAGCTCTTTCCTTCAATTGATAGGGGCAGTGGTAATTGTCGCGACCAGCATGACAAACACCGAGGTCAGGGTCCTGAGGGTAGGGGAATGCAAGAAAAAAGAGAGAGAAGAAAGTTTGGGAACAGGAGGGTCCCCTGGGCTGATGGCCCAAGTGACGGCTTTATTGTTGCTGTACACAATCTTTTATATCCAGACTCTTATGGGTCAGGCCATTCTAAGAATAAACAGGTTTCACATAATCGCTGCCAACCAAAACATTTAGTTCTGTGTTTCTTGTGCATTTTCTAGACGGGTCACAACAAGACCTTGTTGATAAGATTGCTAGCAAAACACAATTCCCATGTTTGTTTCTATCTGACTCGGGGTAGAAAAAGGGAGGTAGCATTACTGCCAACACCTGCAGACAACAGGCTTCAGGAATTAACTTTCTCAGCCTTGACAAGGCTTTTGTATGCCCTTGAAAGTGGGGGAATGGGAGGGGGAACCACCGGGTTGGCTAAGTCAACAGGGAACGTTGCTCGACCCGGCCTCAGCCTGGCACCGGGGCCCGGCCCCCCACAGGTAATGAGGTGATGGTGGTGTTGGCTCTCAGCTAACACTTAAGTGTGTAGAACTGGACTTTGGCCTTGTAAACTTTTATTGATCTTTTCCTTTAATGACAGGCTCAGGGATTGCAATGTGCATAGACAAAATTTCAGCTGCTAGGAATGCAGGAATTTCAGTCAGCAGGGGTAGGGTCTTAGCATGGTGACAATTGTCATGCCAACCACAACCTTCCAAGCACCTTATACTCAGTAAGAAGAGGAAAATATGCCCTCAGTGATATAAGAAACTGATTTGCCCAGGTTGGCACAAGAAGGTAGTGGGAAATTGTTGTCAATTTCTGGGAGATTGCTGTTTATGTGACAACTGCATTTCCCCTGACTCCTGACCACTGATATATTTACTTTGCCCTAGAAGTAAGACAGGCTGCTTTCAACACCACTCTTGTCCACAGGCAAAACTTTTGTGCTGAACACTTTCCAATGCCCTGTGGCTGCTGTTCCTGTTGCCAATGTAACTTTGTCAGGGAAGCCAATGAGACACCCATTGTCCAAGTGATCCCACATTCAGGGAACTTGGTATAAAAGACTTGGCAATTATAATCAGAGGAGAAGCTTCCTGGTTCTTGCCCACAAGTCCCCACATGGAAGAACTGGTTAATAATAATAATTAATAATAATAATAGTAACAACAACAACAACAACAATAAATTGGAAGAAACACACTGAGGACCAAAGTTCTTCACCTTGGATCACAATGGAATAAAGCTGGGACTGCTGACATGAGCACCATTTTCTAGGCAGCTTGTTGTCCAGAGAGTAATAAGGGAACACCTGTGGGGTTGGGATGAAGGGAAGCACCAGCCACAAGAACACTACGTCTTGACCTTGATAGGGCAAGAAGGCTTCTGGCTCTTGCCTTACTCTCTATTCAGTGGGTAGAGGCACTTGTGATATATCTGAATTTTGGCTTCTTTGTGTTGGCCTGCAGCCATGTCTGTGGAATTGAGTTCTGGTCCCAGAGTCCTTGAATGGACTCTCTGCCCTGATCATCTGGGTAAGAACAATGCTCATGCTAAAATTTTGCTCTTCTGAGAATGCAGGAAAGTCACAGGGGCAAGAGAGATCAGTGTAACCAACCCCCCTCAGGCCAACAGAAGCCTGCCAAGAACACAGGTCTCAGTGAAGGAGGGCAATGTGTCCTTAAGAATCACCATGTGTTAGCTGGTTGTGAATGTTGGGTACTAAGTAACAGCCACATGGTTCCTGACTCTGACCTCTGATCTCCATATTCCCTTGCAAGAAGTAAGAATGGCTCCCTCCCAATAACAATTGCCCCTACCCACAGAAAAATCGCTTGTGCAGAAAAATTTCCAATGCTTTTTTCCTTATGATGACAAGATATGTTTCATAGATGAGCCCATGGAGAACCCATTGCCCAAGTTATCATGGATTTAGGGTAACTTAGCAGGACTCAACAATTAAAACTGTAGAGAAATACTTCCAAGCTCAGACTCTCAATATATCACATGAAAACCTGGTTAGAAAAAGATCAAGGGAATTGGAAGGGCTGCACTTTGGTTCAATTTCTTTTTCTCAGATGCTAATGGAACAAAGCTGTGAATGAAATTACTGGCACAATTCCCTGGGGAAGCATGGTGTCCTATGAGTATGGAAAAACTGTGGGCTTAGAGAAATGCAACGTGTTTTAGCCACACCTGAAAAGATGCACAACATCACTCATGAGGGAATGCAAAACAAAACCATGATGGGATATAACCTCACACCCGTTAGAATGGCTAAAATTAACAAAACAAAAAACAAAAGTTGTTAGTGAAGAGATGGAGAAAAGGGAACACTCTTACACTACTGGTCAGAGTGAAAGCTGGTGCAGCCGCTAAGCACTGAGTGGTCAGGGCCAGGAATTTCAGTTGTCCTCTGGGGTATCAGACTCTAAGAGCTCTCCACTAGCTCAGGATCTGACGGGAAAGTCACCACCAAATCGTGGGACCATGGTTGTGTGTGTGACAGTCCCATGGTCCATGAATGTGAACTGAGACCAAGTTTGAAATGCAGCAACGAGATAGGAATGACTACAAGGAGAATCAAAACACTGCATATCAAATGGGCATGGGTAAAATCGAGGAAGAAGATATCAACCTCCCCTTTCTCTTGTCTCACACAGGAGGTGGGATCCTCCCCTAACCTCCTGCTTAGCCACACAAACATTCTCCCTGGGAACCTTCAAATACCCTAGATTTTGTATGGCCACACATTTGTAAAATTAAACTGAGAAGGGCCCAACACAAAACCTATTTCATAATTGCAAGGACACCATCAGACTCCCAACTTGAAGGAAGACAATATTGGTCTCAGACACTGACTTTGAACATATTCCATGCAGAACATTTTTTTCTACAAAATAAAAAAAAAGTTGTGTAAATGACAACACAGAGTGCCAGTGTTCTTCGTTGGAGTTGACATATAGAGATGGTTGAGAATGAAGTACACAGCCCAATCTCCTATAAACCTGGTTGTATCAGGAATAAGAAATGCCTGTGGGCTTAGGCAAAGGGATACACCCAGGAGCCTTGTCAGCCAGAAGGCTGCATTCTTTCTTCAGAAGCCAGAAATTTCTCGTTTTGTCTATCCCTCCCACTATTTCCATCAGTTGTCAAAGACAGCAGTGTTTGAGCTATAGCTACTGGGTTCTGCTGGCTCTTGCTCAGGAGTCTGGAAAAAAGACTTCATTTCTTTTCCTGGAAATGGCTCTTTCTGTCTGAACCCCTCCTGGTTCATCCTGACCGTGTGCAAACTGTCTGCTTCTCAGAATGAAGGCAACTCAATCAACCAGGTGAATGAAACAAGCTTAATCCACTTATTCTATACCAGAGCAGTCAAAGCACCACACACTCAGGGAATAAAGGCCAACTTTACTTTTGTATAGCAGACACTGATATCTCTCACTGAGCACAGGACCAGAGTGGGAGTTCATGGCCTACCCAAAGTGCCAGCTGTGTGAGTGACAGTTTTATGGCTCCTATGTGTGACAAAAATTTATTTAGTAACACAGTCTTGGGAATGAAATGGCTATGAGGAGGAACAAAGCTCAAAATTTGAAAAGAGAAGAGGATTAATCTGGAAAGGACATGCCTCAATTCATTTCCTCTCGGCCCATAAAAGAGGCCAGCTCTCTCCAGAAACCTCTGGCCCAGCATATCAAACATCCTCCACTGGGTATCTTCCAACGTACCCAGGCCTCTGGATGTCCATATGCTTCTGAAACCAAATTAAGGGATGGTCCTGTTACAAAACCTTTTACACAGTCACAAGGACTTCACCAGACTCTCCACTTGGAAGCAGAAAATATTACTCTGAGAGACTCATTCAAAATGAACTCCAGGGAGAATCTCCTTTGAAAATAGAGAAAATGGGTTCAAAATGATAATTGGTAGGCTAGACATCTTCATTAGAGATGGGAATGGGAGACTGTTGTGAATGAAGTGACTAGCACAATATTTTAGCAAGTTTACTGTCTCAGGAATTAGAAACACCTACGGGCTTTGGTAAAGGGACCTATCTCCAGGCTACACCCGAAACACTGTCATCATGAGGCCTCCATTATTCCTTCAAATAGATAAGAAAAGCTCTGTCTTTGTATGTCTTTCCTGTCATCTCATCAGCAGATCAGGGCAGCAGAGATGCAGCAGTAGCATGGTATGTGCTCCTGCCTGATGGTCAAGTGTTTGTTATGCAGTCTTG
This sequence comes from Acinonyx jubatus, assembly GCF_027475565.1. NCBI lineage: Eukaryota > Metazoa > Chordata > Mammalia > Carnivora > Felidae > Acinonyx > Acinonyx jubatus. Next base: position 50,693,622 of record NC_069389.1, read on the forward strand.
GTGTGGTCTTCACTCAAGGGCTGGTAGTGTGAATAACAGTTCCTATAGCATACTGTGTATACACAAACCTTCTTATCTTCAGGGTGAAGGATTCACAATCATCTATGGGAGAAAGCAAACTGGCTTAGCTTTTAAGATTGCACTAGCTGGTGAAGTACCAAGAGGGTGGGCTTTATATTGGAATATCAGACACTGAGACCTCCCAATTGGCTCAGGAATTGACTGGTAAGTTACATCTGATTCTAGGACCCCTGGCTGTGTAAATGACAGCCCCATGATCTTGGAATGTGAATGGTGACATAGGAAAACAACTACAGTAGTGGAAATAAACCATGGAGGGCCAAGATTTTGCATTTATATTTGGCATGGGCTAAATCCAGGAAGGAGATGTATATCCTCACCTTTTACACCATGCAGGATGCTGGCTCCCTCTCCAAACCTCTGACCAAGCCTACATACAAACATTCTCCTATGGTCACCTTCAAGCACACTAGGCCTCTGTATGTCTACATAGCTCTGAAATCAAATTGAGAATGGCCCAATGCAAAACCTTTATCACAGTCACAAGGATACCACCAAACTTCCAACTGGAAGCAGACCATATAACTTTGGGACACTGACTCTGAATGGATTCCATGCAGAACGTTGTCCATCCCCCCCCCCCAAAAAAAAACATGTGTAAAGGGAAACCACAGGTGGCCAGAATTCGTTACTATATGAATGGGAGAATTCTTTACTATATGAATGGGAGAATGCTGAGGATTAATTACCCAGCACAATCTCTTAACAGTATGGCTGCCTCAGGAGTACAAAAAGCCTTTGAGCTTAAACAAAGCGAGCCCTCTACAAGCTACACCTGGTAGCTCTGTCATAAAGAGGCCTACATTCATCCTGAAGTAGGAGCCTAAAATCCCCGGCTTTGTCTGTCTTCCCACTTGTTCCATCAGTGGATAGAAACAGCAGTGTTTGAGCTGTAGTTGTTGAATGCTCATGGATGTTCTTTAGGCATCTGAAACCAGAACCTGGTATTGTCTTCCTGGAAAGGAAAGACAAAATATTGTCTTGCACTCAACAGATCCTGGAGCATACTGCCCATGTGTAAACTGCCCATTAGTCAAAATGAGGGCATCTCACTCAGCCAGAAGAATAAAGCAAACCGGCTCTCATTCACCTTCCATACCACAGCCAGTCAAGCATCAAGTGCTCAAAGACTAATGGACCATCTTTCCTTCGGATATTTGATACTGTAGCTCCCAGTGAACACAGGACCAAAGTGGGAACTCCCTGCCTCTTCCTGGGTGCTGGCTGAGAGTATAAGAGCTCCATAGCTCCTAATAGTGAACAAAGACCTAGTTAGAAAAAAAAAAAGAGTGATGCGAAGGGAATGGCCCCAAGTAGAGCCAATGTTCTACATTTCCAATGTGAGTGGAATTAATCTGGAAAGAAGATGTCTAAATTCATTTCCACTTACCCCAGAAAAGAGGCCAGCTCCCTTCCAAAACCTCTGGCTCATCATACACATAAACATTCTCCACTGGGCACCTTCACATGCCTAGGCCTCTGGATGTCCATATTGTTCTGAAACAGAATTAAAAGTGGGTCATGTGCAATACCTACCACACAGTGGCAAGGAATTCACCGGACTCCTCACTTTCAAGCAGAGGGATTTCCTCAGAGAGCCTTATTCTGAATTGTCCCTAAGGATAACCTCACTTGAAAATTGAGCAAAGTGGTGAAAATGAGTAAATGGAAGTCAATTGTTCCTAATGAGAGATGAGAATTAGAGAATGTTGAGAATGAAGGGACTGTCCTAGCAAGCTGACTCTATCAGGCATTGCATGAAAGATGCTTAATAAGCAGTGTAGTTTCAGTTAGGGACAAATCTCTTAGGGTTTATATAGAGGGGTTGAAGTATACTTTTTACTACACTCATATAAAATGCTCATTGACAGTGGCTTTAAGCACAGTATAGTTCAAGGAAGTTAAGACAAGGCATTTCTTGGGTACCTGGGTGGTACAGTTGGTTAAGTGTCTGACTTCTGATAGTGGTTCAGGTTATGATCTCACAATTTGTATTTTGATCCCCACTCCGAGCTCTATGCTGATGCCATCAGGCTCTGTGCTGATGGTGTGTAGCCTGCTTTGATTCTCTCTGCCCCTACCCTGCTTGTTCTCTCTCTCTCTCTCTCTCTCTCTCTCTAAATAAATAAGTAGACCTAAAAGAAGACAAGGCATTTCTGTAATGTTTATGGAGTACACTTATCGATCACTTTTTATTAAATGGTAAGAGGTCCATGCACACGGCATGAAAGCAGTATAGTTTTAGGCACTTAAGTACATGGCCATTGTCTTTTGCTAATATATACTTTTTCAACAAAGTTTCCTATGAGATAAATGTGAATGCTAACAAATAATTTTTGAAGTATACGGTAGTTGTAGCCACTTAAACGTAAGGCCCTTCCCTATTGCTAATCTAAGGAAGTTTAATAACATATGTATTTAGGAGGCATTTGGAAACCTCATGGAGAACACAGGTATTTCAGGTACTTAATCAAACACATGGGAATTCCCTAATGCTTACCAGGATTTAACCACACTTTTCACTGGAGAAATGCAAGAAGCTAACTCAAAAATGCTTTAGGTAAAGAGTTTTATCTTCAATTAAGCACAAGAGAATTTCCCAAGACAGGGTTTAAACAAAAGCTTATACTAGATGTCCATTAGAAGTGATAGGAAAGATGCATTAACCAGAGTGTAGTTTTAGATACTTAAGAGCAAGGACATTTACACTGCTTCTACTCCAGAGTCAGAATAGTTATGACTTTGTGTATCCAAAAATCTTTTTGAACTAGGCTTGAAGCAAAACATACTTAATTCAGACAAGCACATGACCATTCCCTTTGCTAATACAGTGCTTCAATGAAAGCTCCAATGAGCCTTATGTAAAAGACTGCATGAAGAACACCTGAAGTGTTGGTTAGTTTTAGGCAGTTAAGAACATGGCCATTTTCTATTGCAAATAGAGAGTGTTTCAACAAAAGATCCTATGTGATGGCTACATGAGTGATGCTATAAGCAGAATGTAGTTTCAGACACTTAAGGCCAAGGCCCCTCCCTAGAGTTTGAATACAGAGGTTAAGAACACTGCTTACTACATTTATCTGAAACACTAATTGACATCTGCTTTAAGCACAGTACAGTTTCAGGCTCTTTGATCATGGCCATTCTCTAGAGCTTACGCAGAAGGAATAAAGAATACTTCTTCTTCCAATCTCTAAATAGTCCCTCACGACTCTTTAAACACAGTGTAGTTTTAGGCAGTTAAGCATAAAGCCCTTTCATTTTTTTTTTACAAAGAAATTTATGAGGACTTGCAACTACATGAACTTAAAAGTTAATGAAATCCTCATTGAGCACAAGCTTTTTCAGGCACTTAAGCACATAGGCATTTCCTACTTCTTATACAGAATTATTTAAGCCCACAACTTACTGGAAAAATCTAATAAGCTAACTCAAAGATGCTTCAGGTACAGTGTTGTTTCTTGCAGTTATGCACATAGCCTTTCTGTATTGCTAATATATATATATATAATATATATATATATCATATATATCTCATATACTTATATTATATTTATATTTTTCAGGAAACAGGCACGGAGACTTAGAGAAAGTGAGAAGACAGAGAAATTTATCCCAAATGAAAGAACAGGACAAGCCTGCAGCCAGAAACCTAAGGAACACAGATATAAATAAATGCAAAGGGGACAGAAAGAGAGATAAATCCAGAAATGGACTCTAAATTATAGAGAACAAACTAATAGTTACCAGAGGGGAATGGATGGAGTGATGGGTTAAATAGTTGTTGGGGCTGAAGTGATGCACTTGTTATGATTAGCACTGGTTGGTGTATGGATGTTGAATCACTCTATTGTAGACTTGAAATGAATATAACACTGTATTTTAATAAAACGGACTTAAAGGAATAATAAAAAAATGAAGAAAGCTTTAAAGGGGGAAATGAAACCCATTTGAAGCACAGTTTGTTTTAGGAATTGAAGCACATGACCATTGCTATTGCTAATATACACTGTTTCAACACATGTTCCAATAATATGTATGTGAAAAGCTACATGTAAGGCAGTTTCAGCAATGAGTAGTTTTAGATAATTAAGCAGTAGGCCCTTCCCTCCTTTGTTTTTTTAATATAATTTATTGTCAAATTGGTTTCCATACAACACCCTGTGCTCATCCCAGCAAGTACCCTCCTTCCTGCCCATCACCCACTTTCCCCTCTCCCCCACCCCCAATCTACCCTTAGTTTGTTCTGTCCTTATGAGTGTCTTATTGTTTGCCTCCCTCCCTTTATGTAACTTTTTTCCCTTCCCCTCCCCCATGGTCTTCTGTTAAGTTTCTCAGGATCCACATGAGTGAAAACATATGGTATCTATGGTATTTGTCTTTCTCTGTCTGGCTTATTTCACTTACATAATGCCCTCCAGTTCCATCCACATTGCTACAAATGGCCATATTTCATTCTTTCTCATTGCCAAGTAGTATTCCATTGTATATATAAACCACATCTTCTTTATACATTTGTCAGTTGATGGGCATTTAGGCTCTTTCCATAATTGGCTATTGTTGAAAGTGCTGCTATAAACACTGGTGTACATGTGCCCCTATGCATCAGCACTCCTGTATCCTTTGGGTACATTACTATCAGTGCTATTGCTGGGTCATAGCGTAGTTCTCTTTTTAATTTTTGAAAAACCTCCACACTGTTTTCCAGAGTGGCTGCACCAGTTTGCATTCCCACCAACAGTGCAAGAGGGTTCCCGTTTCTCCACATCCTTGCCAGCATCTATAGTCTCCTGATTTGTTCATTTTAGCCACTCTGATCGGTGTGAGATGATAACTCATTGTAGTTTTGATTTGTATTTCCCTGATGAGGGGTGACGTTGAGCATCTTTTCATTTGTCTGTTGGCCATCTGGATGTCTTCCTTGGAAAAGTGTCTATTCGTGTCTTCTGGCCATTTCTTCACTGGATTATTTGTTTTTTGGGTGTGGAGTTTGATGAGTTCTCTGTAGATTTTATATACTAGCCCTTTATCCGATATGTCATTTGCAAATATCTTTTCCCATTCTCTCGGTTGCCTTTTAGTTTTGTTGATTGTTTCCTTTGCAGTGCAGAAAATTTTTATATTAACGAGGTCCCAGTAGTTCATTTTTGCTTTTAATTCCCTTGCCTTTGGAGATGTGTCGAGTAAGATATTGCTGTGGCTGAGGTCACAGAGGTTTTTTCCTGCTTTCTTCTCTAGGGTTTTGATGGTTTCCTGTTTCACATTCAGGTCCTTCATCCATTTTGAGTTTGTTTTTGTGTATGTTGTAAGAAAGTGATATAGTTTCATTCTTCTGCATGTTGCTGTCCAGTTCTCCCAGCACCATTTGTTAAAGAGACTTTTTTTTTTCCATTGTATACTCCTTTTTGCCTTGTCAAAGATTAGTTGGCCATACATTTGTGGGTCAAATTCTGGGGTCTCTATTCTATTCCATTGGTCTGTGTGTCCGTTTTTGTGGCAGTACCATACTGTCTTGATGATTACAGCTTTGTAGCAGAGGCTAAAGTCTGGGATTGTTATGCCTCCCGCTTTGGTTTTCTTGACTATTAATTTGCCTATACAGGGTCTTTTGTGGTTCCATACAAATTTTAGGATTATTTGTCCTAGTTTGAAAAGAATGCTGGTGCAATTTTGTTTGGGATTGCATTGAATGTGTAGATTGCTTTGGGTGGTATTGACATTTTAACAATATTTATTCTTCCAATCCATGAGCATGGAATGGTTTTCCATTTCTTTGTATCTTCTTCAATTTCCTTCATAAGCTTACTATACTTTTCAGCATACAGTTATTTTAGATAGCATACAGATATTTTAGTTTGGTTAGGTTTATTCCTAGGTATTTTATGGTTCTTGGTGAAATTTTGAATGGGATAAATTTCTTTAATTCTCTTCCTGTTGCTTCATTATTGGTGTATAAAAATGCAACCCATTTCTTTACATTAATTTTGTACCCTGTGACTTTGCTGAATTCATGTATCGGTACTAGCAGACTTTTGGGCAATTCTGTTGGAGTTTCCATGTAGAGTATCATGTCTTCTGCAAAAAGTGAGGTTGATTTCATCTTTGCCAATTTTGATGCTTTGTACTTCATTTTGTTGTCCGATTGCTGATGCTAAGAATTCCAATACTATTTTAAACAACAGTGGTGAGAGTGGACATCCCTGTCATGTTCCTGAGCTCAGGGAGAAAGCTCTCAGTTTTTCCCCATTATGTTGATATTAGCTGTGGGCTTTTCATTAATGGCTTCTACGATGTTTAAGTATGTTCCTTCTATCACAACATTCTTGCGGGTTTTCATCAAGAAAGGATGCTGTATTTTTTTCAAATGCTTTTTCTGTATCTATTGACGGGATCATATGGTTCTTGTCTTTTATTAATGTGGTGTATCGCATTGATCGATTTGCAAATATGGTACCAGCCATGCAGCCCACAACTTGATCATGGTGAATAATTCTTCTTGCTGTTGAATAATGCTGTATAATAATAATTATGCTGTAGCAATAATAATGCTGTTGAATTCATTTTGCTAGTATCTTGTTGAGAATTTTTGCATCCATATTCATCAGGGATATTGGCCTGTAGTTCTTTTTTTTGCTGGTTCTCTGTCTGGTTTTGGAACCAAAGTAATGCTGGCTTCATAGAATGAGTCCAGAAGTTTCCCTTCCATTTTATTATTATTATTATTATTATTATTATTATTGGAACAGCTTGAGAAGGATAGGTATTAACTCTGCTCTAAATGTCTGGTAGAATTCTCCAGGGAATCCATCTAGTCCAGGACTCTCATTTGTTGGGAGATTTTTTATTTTTTTAATTTTTTTTTATTTTTGGGACAGAGAGAGACAGAGCATGAACGGGGGAGGGGCAGAGAGAGAGGGAGACACAGAATCGGAAATAGGCTCCAGGCTCCGAGCCATCAGCCCAGAGCCTGACGCGGGGCTCGAACTCACGGACCGCGAGATCGTGACCTGGCTGAAGTCGGACGCTTAACCGACTGCGCCACCCAGGCGCCCCTGTTGGGAGATTTTTGATAACTTATTCAATTTCTTCACAGGTATGGGCCTGTCCAAATTTTTAATTTCTTCCCATTTGAGTTTTCGTAGTCTTGGGTGTTTAGGAATTTTTCCATTTCTTCTAGGTTTTCCAGTTTGTTGGCACATAATTTTTCATAGTATTCCCTTATAATTGCCTGTATTTCTGAGGTATTGGTTGTAATAATTCCATTTTCATTCATGATTTTATCTATTTGGGTCATCTCCCTTTTCTTTTTGAGAAGCATGGCTAGAGGTTTATCAATTTTGTTTATTTTTTCAAAAAACCAACTCTTGGTTTCGTTGATCTGCTCTACAGTTTTTTTTAGATTCTATATTGTTTCTTTCTGCTCTGATCTTTATTATTTCTCTTCTTCTGCTGGGTTTAGGCTGTCTTTGCTGTTCTGCTTCTATTTCCTTTAGGTGTGCTGTTCGATTTTGTATTTGGGATTTTTCTTGTTTCTTGAGAAGGTCTGGATTGCGATGTATTTTCCTCTCAGGACTGCCTTCGCTGCATCCCAAAGCGTTTGGATTGTTGTATTTTCATTTTCGTTTGTTTCCATATAGTTTTTAATATCTTCTCTAATTGCCTGGTTGACCCACTCATTCTTTAGTAGGGTGTTCTTTAACCTCCATGCTTTTGGAGATTTTCGAGACTTTTTCCTGTGGTTGATTTCAAGCTTCATAGCATTGTGGTCTGAAATTATGCATGGCGTGATCTCAGTTCTTGTATACTTATGAAGGGCTGTTTTGTGACCCAGTATGTGATCTGTCTTGGAGAATGTTCCATATGCACTCGAGAAGAAAGTATATTCTGTTGCTTTCGGATGCAGAGTTCTAAATATGTCTGTCAAGTCCATCTGATCCAATGTATCATTCAGGGCCCTTGTTTCTTTATTGACCGTGTGTCTAGATGATCTATCCATTTCTGTAAGTGGAGTATTAAAGTCCCCTGCAATTACCACATTCTTGTCAATAAGGTTGCTTATGTTTGTGAGTAATTGTTTTATATATTTGGGGGCTCCCGTATTTGGCACATAGACATTTATAATTGTTAGCTCTTCCTGGTGGATAGACCCTGTAATTATTATATAATACCCTTCTTCATCTCTTTTTACAGCCTTTAATTTGAAGTCTATTTTGTCTGATATAAGTATGGCTACTCCAGCTTTCTTTTGACTTCCAGTAGCATGATAAACAAGTCTCCATCCCCTCACTTTCAATCTGAAACTGCCCTTAGGTCTGAAACGAGTCTCCTATAGACAGCAAATAGATAGGTGTTGTTTTTTATCCATTCTTTTACCCTATGTTTTTTGATAGGAGCATTTAATCCATTTACACTCAGTGTTATTATTGAAAAATATAGGTTTAGAGTCATTGTGTTATCTATAGGTTTCATGCATGTAGTGATTTCTCTAGTACTTTGTGGTCCTTGCAACATTTCACTCAGAGAATCCCCCTTAGGATCTCTTGTAGAGCTGGTTTAGTGGTGATGAATTCCCTCAGTTTTTGTTTGTTTGGGAAAATCTTTATCTCTCCTTCTATTCTGAATGACAGGCTTCCTGGATAAAGGATTCTTGGATGCATAATTTTCCTGTTCATCACATTGAGGATTTCCTGCCATTCCTTTCTGGCCTGCCAGGTTTCAGTAGGTAAATCTGCTACTACCCTTATATGTCTATCTTTGTATGTTAAGGTCGGTTTATCTGTAGCTGCTTTCAAAATTCTCTCTTTATCCTTGTAATTTGCTAGTTTCACTACAATATGTCATGTAGAAGATCAATTCAAGTTATGTCTGAAGGGAGTTCTCTGTGCCTCTTGGATTTCAATGTCTGTTTCTTTTCCCAGATCAGGGAATTTCTCAGCTATGATTTGTTCAAGTACACCTTCAGCCCCTTTCTCTCTCTTCTTCTTCTGGAATTACTATGATATGGATAGTGTTATGTTTGATTGCATCATTTAGTTCTCCAATTCTTCCTTTGTGATCCTGGATTTTTTCATCTATTTCTCAGCTTCCTCTTTTTCCATAATTTTATCTTCCAATTCACCTATTCTCCCCTCTGCATTTTCAATCTGTGCTGTGGATGCCTCCATTTTATTTTGCACCACATTTATTGCATTTTTTAATTCATTATGACTATTTTTTAGTTCCTTGATCTCTGCAGTAATAGAGTCTTTGCTGTATTCTCTGCCTTTTTCAAGCCCAGTGATTAATCTTAGGACTATTATTCTAAATTTTTGTTCAGTTATATTGCTTATATCTGTTTTGATAATTTATTTAGCTGTCACTTCTTCATGGAATTTCTTTTGAGGGGAATTCTTCCTTTTCAGCATTTTGGCTAGTTTTCTGTCCTTATGAGTTTTAAAAGCTTCTTATGTGCTCTGCACCTGTGAGCACTACTATATTAAAGGGTGTTCTTACACTGTCCAGGGCCTGGCCCTTCTGTAGGTGTTTTTTTGGAGAGTATTACTTGTTTGTTTTGTTGTGACTTTGGTTATTTTATTTATCTACTTTCAGTGACGTTTTGGCCCCTCCACGAGTTGTGCTTTGATTTGTTCCTTGACGTAGCCCTGGAAAGGAAAACAAACAGATGAACAAACAGGAAAGAAAGACACACAAATAAAACAAACAAATTGACACACACACACACACACACACACACAAACATGGCATTCCAAAAGCAAAACAAAAACAAAAACAAAAACAAACACCACCTACAAGTAAAGAACAGGGTGGAGGCGTTACTGATGGAGGATCACATACAAAGAGAGAAATGACAGAGGTGGGGACAAGAGAAAATAAAAATTAACCAGGCAGCAAGACTAAGTGGCTTAATCCAGAGAGAGAGAAAGGAAAATAAAGAAGGAGGCAGGGGGAAAAATGAAGATAAAGTTACCCAGACACAGAACTATATGGCTTGATTATTCCATAGAGAGAGAAAAGAAAGTACAGGAGATGTAGAACATGTATCAAGAGAATGGATTAAATATTTCTGCTTAAACAAAACAACAACCAGAGTAACCAGCTTAGAGGAGGGAAGAGATAGGAAGGGAGAATATATCTAAATAACAATAACTGTCCTGGAATTAATCCAGGCTATGCATTATCACTGGTCTGGATGATGGAGCCATCTGGTTGCACAGCATCTATCTGGATCCAGCATATATGCAGCTACCTGGCACGGAGGGGCATGGTTTGGTGTAGGCTGGTCCCACCTCCACTATGGGCCCTGGGACTGATCCTCAGAGGCCCCACCGTGGTGGTGGTGGGGCAGAAAAATGACGATCCCCCAGCCTATTCTCCACGATCTGGTGGACTCCATTTGAGTCACCCTCACTGTGTCGCAGGCGCCGACAGGGTGGTCCTTCTCACTCCACCGACTCCCCTGGCCCAACACTTGGCTAGGATTCAAAGACCTGCTCCATGCACTCTAGCACTGGGGACACTTCCCTCCGTTGTATACACAGGGATTAGGAGCACTTCTTCCTACATTTACCTAAAATGCTAACTAAATTTAAGTACACTGCAGATACAGGGAGTTAAGTCCATGTCCATTCTCTAGTGCTTTACTATAAGGACTTCTTTTATGTGTAAGAGACTTATACAAGCTACGTGAAACACATTTACTTTTTAAAAGATAAATCCATGGCCATTACCCTCTTGCAAATATGAAGTATTTAAACAAGTGATCCTATTACATGTACATGAAATCCTACATGAAAGCCCTTTGAAGAACAATGTACTTTTAAGCAGTTAAGCACTTGGCCATTTTCTATTCCTCATATAGAGTGTTTCAATGAGTTTATGTGCATGTATTGAAAGTCATTAACCAGTGTTGAAACAGGGTAGTTTTTAACCTTTAAGTAGAAGTGTTTATACAAAGAAATTTAAGAATGCTTGTTACTTCATGTATTCTAAAAATGTTTAGAGATTTTACTGAGTGTATGGTGTTTCAGACAGTTAAGCACCTGTATGTTCTCTATTGATTATTTAGGAGGATTTAATCACACTTTTATTAGATGAATCTAAGAAGCTAGATCAAAAATGCCTTAACCACAATACTTTTTGTGGCAATTAAGTGCATCACCATTCCCTTTTTTATAATAAGATTCGAAACAAAATATCCGACTACATGAATGTTAAAAGCCAAATGAATGAAAGTCATATTAAGCAGTATAGACAGTTAAATATAAGTCCCTTCCATAGTATTTATATAAGCAAGTTTAATAATACTTGTAATTATATGTATTGAAAAGAAATTTGAAATCCTCATATAGAACACAGTGATTTCAGGCAGTTCATCACATGGGCATTCCCTAGTGCTTATACAGATGGATGTCAGCACATTCTTAATGGATGTTTATGAGAAACTAATTCACAAATGCTTTAAGAAAAACGTTTATTTTGGAGTTAAGAATATGGACATCCCATCATGCAAATATAGAATGCATAAACAAAATTTCCTACTAGATACACACTTAAAGCTACATAGACAATGCATTATCACACTGTACTTTTAGGCACCTAACACTCTGCCATTTCCTAGTGCTTCTACACAAGGGTTTAAGAATACTTCTGACTACATTCTAAGAAGCTTTCTAAAATCCTCTTTGCACAAAAGATACTTTCCACCAGTAAAACACAAGTGTTTACACAGGGAGGTTGTGGGGAATTGCTACTATATACTACTATCTACTACTATGAGGGACAAGAATGTCACTTGAAATACAATGAATCTTTAGGCAATTAAGCACAGGACCTTTCCCTATGGCTAATACAGAATATTTTTTAAAGTTTTTATTTAGGAGTGTCTGGGTGGCTCAGTTGGTTAAGTGTCTGACTGCAGCCAGGTCATGATCTCATGGTTCATGAGTTGGAGCCCTACGTCAGTCTCTGTGTTGACAGCTCAGAACCTGGAGCCTGCTTCAGATTCTGTGTCTCCCTCTCTCTCTGCCCCTCCCCCACTCATGCTCTGTCTCTCCCTCAAAAAAATGAATAAACATTAAAAAAATTAAAAAGTTTTTATTTAAATTCCAGTTAGTTAACATACAGTGTAGTATTAGTTTCAAGTACAGAATACAGTAATTCCACCATTCCATACAACACCTTGTGCATATCACAAGGTTCATTCTTTAATATATAATCCAATCCCATCCTCTATATAACCCAATCACACTCATCTCCCCTCTGGTAACCAACAGTTTATTCTCTACAGTTAATGGTATGTTTCTTGGCTAACTTCTCTCTTCCCCCCACCATGATCATTTATTTGTTTTGTTTCTTACATGCCACATAAGTGAAATCATATGGTATAAGTCTTTCTCTGACCAACTTATTTTGCTTAGCATAACACTCTCTAGCTCCATCCACATTGTTGCAAAGGACAAAATTTCATTGTCTCTCATGGCTGAGTGATATTGCATTGTGTGTGTGTGTGTGTGTGTGTATACATATATATAATGGATAAAGTTGTAATATGTATATATTCATCGGTCAATGGAAATTTGAGCCCTTTCCATAATTGGCTATTTTTCATAATGCTGCTGAAAACATTAGGGTGCATGTGTCCCTTCTAATTGTTATTTTTGTTTTCTTCCGATAATTAGCTGGTAGTGTAATTGATGCATTTCTACTTTTGCAAGGGGAATTTTTAAAATTTACTTATTTATTTGCAAGAGGGGGTGGAGTGGGAGAGAGAGAAGGAGGGAGAGAGAATCCCAAGCAAGTTCCGCATTGCCAGTGCAGAGCCCAGCTAGGGCTCAATCCCATCACTGTGAGATCCTGACTTGAGAGTATATCAAGAGTCAGACATGTAACTGAGTGAGCCACCCAGAAGCCCCAGGGTAGTCTTAATTTTACCATTTGAGGAAACATCATACTGTTTTCCAGAGTGGCTGCACCAGTTTGCATTCCCACCAACAGTGTAAGAGGGTTTTCCTTTATACACATCCTTGCCAACACCTGTTGTTTTTGTGTTGTTAAGTTTAACCCTTTTGACAGGTGCGAGGTGATATCTCATTGTAGTTTGGATATGTATTTCCCTGATCAGTATATTGAGCATCTTTTCATGCATCTTTAGGGAAATGTTCACCTTCTATGTTTCCCTGTGTGCTCTTCTTCTCACCCTTTTACCCAATTAGGGCTCCCTCTCCTCTGCAGCATTCTTGATCTCTTTCTTCCCCAAACCATCTCCCTGCACTTCCTACCTTCTGTGATGTGGTTTCTTCTCTCCCTGTAGTTGTGGACTTTGTTCTGTCAGACTTCAAGTTGATTTCTGGGGGGATATAATGATATGCTAGTTATCTAGCTATGTTCAAACCATGAGACTCCACTGCTGCCATACTAGTTCTCCCAACATATGCTAATAAAGAATGTTTCAACAAACTTCCTATGAGATGTATGTGAAAAGCTACATGAAAGACACTTGAACAGTGTACTTGCAGTCAATTAACCACAAGGTGTGTGTGGTGTCTGTGGTGTGTTTTGGGGGCGTGTGTGGCGTGTGTGGTAGACGTCTGGAGTGGTTGTGGGTGAGTGCATTTGTCTGTTCCATATGTATGGCATGTGTGGGGGATATGTGGTTTGTGTCTGTGTATGGCATTTGTTTGGTGTGAATGGTGTGTGTATGGTGTGTCAGTGGTTTATAGGTGGTGTATGTGTCTTATATGTGTGCTTTATGTGTTTCTTGTGTATGCCTGTTTTTTGTGTGCCATATGTGTCATATGAATGTTTTTTGTGTGGTGTGTCTGTAAAGTATGTGTGTTTTATTTCTGTGGTGTATGCATAGTGCATGACCTGTGAATGTGTGTAGTATGTGTGTGAGTGTGGTATAAGTTAGGGTGTGTGTGATGTCAAGTTTATGTGCCTGTTGTGTGAACAGTGTGTATTTGTGAATTTTGTTTGTTGCAAGGGTGGTGAATGTGATGTGTGTGTGTGTGTGTGTGTGTGTGTGTGTGTTGTGTGTGCAGTAAAATGTGATGTATATGTTATGTGGTTGGGGTATTAATTTGGTATGTAATGGAGGGTATATGTGTGGGGTGTGTGAGGTGTATCTATGCTGTATGGTGGTGTAAGTCAGTTTGATTCATATGTGTATTCTTTGTGGAGGATGTGCGTGGTAAATATGGGGTGTGGTGGTATAGGTATGGTGTGGGCCATGTATTAGTGTGTGGTGTGAAGGTGCAATATGTGTGTCAGGAATAAGTGTGGTTTGTGGTTGTTATATGTGTGATGTGTGTGATATTTGTGTAGTGTGTGAGTGGTGTTTGTGGGATGTCTGTAAATATTTATAGTATATGTGATTTGTGTTTGGTTTATATCATGTATGTGTTTTGCATATATGTGGCTAGTGTTTGGTGTGTATATATTACATATTCAGTGTGTGTGATGTGCAGGACATATACAGTATATTTGTTCTTCATATTGTGTGTGTGAATGTTTCTGGTGAGTGTGTGCAGTATTAGGATTGTGGCATTGTGTGTGTTATATATGTACATGTATTATATACTTAGTGAATGTGTGGTGAATGTGTGTTGTGTCTGTAATAAATGTGCGATGTGTGGGGAGCATATGCAGTGAATGTGTGCTGGGTTTGTCAGTGTGGTATATATGAATGGTGTATGTGATGTGTGTGTTATATGTGTGGCACATGTGGTGTGTGTGTGTGTTTGCAGCATATGTGTAATGTTTTTGGGTGACACTGTTATCTGAGTGGTATGTGTGGTGTATATGTTATGTGTGTGCTGCATGCACATGGTGTGTTTATAAATTATGATTTCTAGTTGTGATGCATATACAGTGTATGTGGTGTATGGGTAAAGAAATTGTGATTTGTATATTGTGTGTCCAAGGTGTATATTTGGCATGTGCGTGTCCTGTATCTGCATTGCATGTGTGGTGTCGGTCTGTTTTCTATGAGTGTTGTATGTTTGACATGTGTGTTCGGTACATGTGGTTTGTGTGATGTGTGTGTGTGTGTGTGTGTGTGTGTGTGTGTGTGTGTGTCTGTCTGTATGTAATGTTTGTGTTGGGTTTTGGTTGATATATGTGTGGTTGGTGTATTTTTGATGTGTAATATGTGCGGTGTGTGAGTAGTGTTTAAGTGATGACTGTGAGTGTGTGTAGTAACAGTGTTGTGTGTGATGTTCATTGAGTGTGTGTTGTTATATGCATGGTTGTTGGTTTATTATGTTTGGTGTGTGGTCTGAGTGTGATGTGTGTGTTATACATGTAGGATATGTGTTCTATGTGGTCGTGTGAAATGTGTATCCCGTGAGTGTGTGAAGTATCAGTTTGATGACATTTGTATTGTATGTGTATAGGCAATATATGTGTGGTGTTTATGTGATATGCCTATAATACATGTGTGATATTTGTGTGGTTTCTGTGCATTTATTGTGTGGTGAAGGTGTGGTGTGTTTGATGGTATGCTATATATTTGTGTTTGTGTTGTGACTGTGACATGTGACACACATGTGATTGTGTGGTGGATAGATGGATTTTGTATTTGTGGTATCAGTGCTGCATGTCTGTGTCTGTGTGTAGTTCAGAATTTTGATATATTTGAATTGTGTGGTGTTGTATTTGTTAAATGTGGGGTGTATGGGTGGGTTGTGTGTATTTGTGTTTTATAAGCTGTATGTACCAGTGGTATGTGTGGTGGTGAATTTATGTGAGTGGTATATGCAAAGCGTGTGTGCAAAATGTGTGCTGTGTACGTAGTGTGGTGCATGAGTGGTATTGGTCTGTGTGATTTATATTTTGCTTATGTGAAATGTGTGTGATGTGCCTTTTATATGTAAATTGTGGATGTAGTGTACGTGTGTGTGTCTTCATGTGATTTAAGAGCAGTATAAGAGCATATGGGGGTTCTAAGTATGAGGTATGAATATGTGTGGTGCTTTAGGTATGTTGTCATTTTGTATATGTTATATGTTTGGTGTTCATGTGTTACATAGGCATTGTATGAGGTATATGTGTTGGGATTGTGGTGTATAAGTAATATGTATGTGGTATGTTTGGTGTGTAGATCGTAGAGAGTGTTTGCTATATTTTGGCTACTGTATGGTGTATGTGACACAAGATGTTAGTTTGGTGTGTTAGTTGAAAGCTTTCTCCACAGTGTTGTTTTGCAGAGTTGATTATATGGCACTTTCTTTATAATTTCCCACATATATTTTCAAACACTTCTAACTTAGTTAAACAAGATGCTAGATGAAAGATTGTTTCTCTACAGTGTAGTTTCACAAAGTTTTGTGTATGGCACTTTTGTTATATTTCTAGGCCTATATTTTCAAACACTTCTAACTTAGTGAAGCAAGAAATTAGTTGAAAGATATTTTATTCACAGTGTTGTTTCACAAAGTTTTGTATATGGCTCTTATACTTCCCCACATACGTTTTCAAACACTTCTAACTTAGTGAAACAAGATGATAGTTAAAAGATGTTTTCTCCACAATGATGTTTCACAGAATTGAATATATGGCACTTTTCTTATACTTCTAGGCCTAGGTATTTAAAAACTTCAAATTCAGTGAAACAAGATGCCCCTTGAACCATGGTTTCTACACACTGTTTCACAGAGTTCATTGTATGGCACTTCCATTATAGTCCCCCGCATAGGTTTTCAAACACTTCTGACTTAGTGAAACAAGATGTTAGTTGAAAGACAGATTCTCCACAGTGTTGTTTAACAGAGTTGAGTATATGGCACTTTCCATATAGTTTTCGGCATAAGCTTTCAAACATTTCTAACTTAATGAATCAAGATGTTAGTTGAAAGACGGTTTCACCAAAAAAAAAAAAAATAAATAATAATAATAATAATAATAATAAAAAAGAAAGATGGTTTCACCATAGTGTTGTTTCAGAGTTGAATATAGGATATTTTCTTTATAATTTAAAGACTAGGTTTTCAGACACTTCTAACTTAGTGAAATAAAATGTAAGTTGAAAGATGGTTTCACTACAGTGTTCTTTCACAGAGTTCAATATATGGCACTTTTGTTATACTTTTAGGCGTAGGTTTTCAAACACTTCTAAATTACTGAAACAAGATGTTAGTTGAAAATTGTTTTTTCTACAGTGGTTTTTCACAGAATTGAGTTTGTGGCACTTTTCTTATAGTTCCCCACATAGGTTTTCAAACACTTCTAACATAATAAAGGAATATATTAGTTGAAATATGGTTTATCCACAGTGTTGTTTCACAGAGTTGAGTATATGGCATTTACTTTGTATCTTTAAGCCTAGGTTTTCAAACTCATTTAATTGAGTGGAACAAGATGTTGTCTAAAAGATAGTTTCTCCACAGTGTTGTTTACAACATTTATTATATGACTTTAACATTATATGTTGAAGCCTATGTTTTCAAACATGTCTCTAATAGTGAAACAGGATGTTAGTTAAACCATGGTATCCATACATTGGTATTTCACAGAGTTGAGTATATGACACTTCACTTATTTGTTCCCCACATAGGTATTTAAACACTTCTAACATAGTAAAAGAAGATATTAGTTGAAAGATGGTTTTTGCACAGTGTTATTTCAAGAGTTGAGTATACTGTAGTTTAGTTATACTTCTAGGCCTAGATTTCCACAAATAATTCTAATTTAGTGAAACAAGATGTTAGTTGAAAGATGCATCTCTCAACAATGTTGTTGCAGAGAGTTGAGTATAAGGCATTTTCTTTATGCATTTAGGCCTAGGTTTTCAAACACTTAGAACTTAGTGAAACAAGATGTTAATGGAAAGATGGTTTCTCCAAATTGTTGTTTCACAGAGTTGAGTATATGGCAATTATTTTATATTTCTATGCCTCGGTTTTGAAACAATTATCCCTTGGTGAATCAAGATGTTAGTTGAAATTTGGTGTCTCAACACTGTTGTTCCACAGAGTTGAGTATATGGCCTTATTGTCATATTTCTGGGTCAGTGTTTTCAAACACTTCTAACTTACTGAATCAAGATATTATTTGAAAGATGGTTACAGCATTATTTTTTTAAGAGTTGAGTACATGACACTATCTTTGTACTTTCCTGCATAGTTTTAAAGCACTTCAATCTCAGTGATAGAAGATGGAAGTTGAAATATGGTTTCTTCACTGTGTTCTTTCAAAATGTTGAGCATATGGCTCCTTCCTGATAGTTCCCTCGTAGGTTTTCAAACACTTGTAACTAGAATGAAACATGTTAGTTGAAAGATTATTTCCCTACAGTGTTTTTGCCCAGCATTGAGTATATGGCACTTTCCTTACACTTCCCTGCATCATTTTTTTCTCAATATATGAAATTTATTGTCAAATTGGTTTCCATACAACACCCAGTGCTCATCCCAAAAGGTGCCCTCCTCAATACCCATCACCCACCCTCCCCTCCCTCCCACCCCCCATCAACCCTCAGTTTGTTCTCAGTTTTTAAGAGTCTCTTATGCTTTGGCTCTCTTCCACTCTAACCTCTTTTTTTTCCTTCCCCTCCCCCATGGGTTTCTGTTAAGTTTCTCAGAATCCACATAAGAGTGAAACCATATGGTATCTGTCTTTCTCTGTATGGCTTATTTCACTTAGCATCACACTCTCCAGGTCCATCCACGTTGCTACAAAGGGCCATAATTCGTTCTTTCTCATTGCTCTGTAGTACTCCATTGTGTATATAAACCACAATTTCTTTATCCATTCATCAGTTGATGGACATTTAGGCTTTTTCCATAATTTGGCTATTATTGAGAGTGCTGCTATAAACATTGGGGTACAAGTGCCCCTATGCATCAGTACTCCTGTATCCCTTGGGTAAATTCCTAGCAGTGCTATTGCTGGGTCGTAGGGTAGGACTATTTTTAATTTTCTGAGGAACCTCCACACTGTTTTCCAGAGTGGCTGCACCAATTTGCATTCCCACCAACAGTGCAAGAGGGTTCCCTTTTCTCCACATCCTCTCCAGCATCTACAGTCTCCTGATTTGTTCATTTTGGCCACTCTGACTGGCGTGAGGTGATATCTGAGTGTGGTTTTGATTTGTATTGCCCTGATGAGGAGCAACATTGAGCATCTTTTCATGTGCCTGTTGGCCATCCGGATGTCTTCTTTAGAGAAGTGTCTATTCATGTTTTCTGCCCATTTCTTCACTGGGTTATTTGTTTTTCGGGTGTGGAGTTTTGGTGAGCTCTTTATAGACTTTGGATACTAGCCCTTTGTCCCATATGTCATTTGCAAATATCTTTTCCCATTCCGTTGGTTGCCTTTTAGTTTTGTTGGTTGTTTCCTTTGCTGTGCAGAAGTTTTCTGTCTTCATAAGGTCCCAGTAATTCATTTTTGCTTTTAATTCCCTTGCGTTTGGGGATGTGTCGAGTAAGAGATTGCTACGGCTGAGGTCAGAGAGGTCTTTTCCTGCTTTCTCCTCTAGGGTTTTGATGGTTTCCTGTCTCACATTCAGGTCCCTTATCCATTTTGAGTTTATTTTTGTGAATGGTGTGAGAAAGTGGTCTAGTTTCAACCTTCTGCATGTTGCTGTCCAGTTCTCCCAGCACCATTTGTTAAAGAGACTGTCTTTTTTCCATTGGATGTTCTTTCCTGCTTTGTCAAAGATTAGTTGGCCATACGTTTGTGGGTCTAGTTCTGGGGTTTCTATTCTATTCCATTGGTCTCTGTGTCTGTTTTTGTGCCAATACCATGCTGTCTTGATGGTTGCAGCTTTGTAGTAGAGGCTAAAGTCTGGGATTGTGATGCCTTTGGTCTTCTTCTTCAAAATTACTTTGGCTATTTGGGGCCTTTTGTGTTTCCATATGAATTTTAGGATTGCTTTTTCTAGTTCAAGCCCATCTGATCCAATGTATCATTCAGGGCCCTTGTTGCTTTTTTGACCGTGTGTCTAGATGATGTATCCATTTCTGTAAGTGGAGTGTTAAAGTCCCCTGCAATTACCACATTCTTATCAATAAGGTTGCTTATGTTTCTGAGTAATTGTTTTATATATTTGGGGGCTCCCATATTCAGTGCATAGACATTTATAATTGTTAGCTCTTCCTGATGGATAGACCCTGTGATTATTATATAATTCCCTTCTTTATCTCTTGTTACAGCCTTGAATTTAAAGTCTAGTTTGTCTGATATAAGTATGGCTACTCCAGCTTTCTTTTGCCTTCCAGTGGCATGATAAATAGTTCTCCATCCCCTCACTCTCAATCTGAAGGTGTCCTCAGGTCTAAAGTGAGTCTCTTGTAGACAGCAAATAGATGGGTCTTGTGTTTTTATCCATTCTGATACCCTATGTCTTTTGGTTGGCGCATTTAGTCCATTTACATTCAGTGTTATTATAGAAAGATATGGGTTTAGAGTCATTGTGATGTCCGTAGGTTTCATGCTTGTAGCGATGTCTCTGGTACTTTGTCTCACAGGATCCCCCTTAGCATCTCTTGTGGAGCTGGTTTAGTGGTGATGAATTCCTTCAGTTTTTGTTTGTTTGGAAAGACCTTTATCTCTCCTTCTTTTCTAAATGACAGACTTGCTGGATAAAGTATTCTTGGCTGCATATTTTTTCTGTTCATCACATTGAAGATCTCCTGCCATTCCTTTCTGGCCTGCCAAGTTTCAGTAGAGAGATCCGTCACGAGTCTTATAGATCTCTGTTTATATGTTACAGCACGTTTATCTCTTATCTCTAGGTGCTTTCAGAATTTTCTCTTTATCCTTGTATTTTGCCAGTTTCACTATGATATGTCGTGCAGAAGATCGATTCAAGTTCCGTCTGAAGGGAGTTCTCTGTGCCTCTTGGATTTCAATGCCTTTTTCCTTCCCCAGATCCGGGAAGTTCTCAGCTATGATTTCTTCAAGTACACCTTCAGCACCTTTCCCTCTCTCTTCCTCCTCTGGAATACCAATTTTGCGTATATTATCTCTCTTTAGTGCATCACTTAGTTCTCTAATTTTCCCCTCACACTCCTGGATTTTTTTCTCTCTCTTTTTCTCAGCTTCTTCTTTTTCCATAATTTTATCTTCTAGTTCACCTATTCTCTCCTCTGCCTCTTTATCCCAAGCCGTAGTTGTCTCCATTTTATTTTGCTGTTCATTGATAGCATTTTTTAGCTCCTCCTGGCTGTTCTTTAGTCCCTTGATCTCTGTAGCAAGAGATTCTCTGCTGTCTTCTATACTGTTTTCAAGCCCAGCTATTAATTTTATGACTACTACTCTAAATTCACCTTATGTTATATTGTTTAAATCATTTTTGATCAGTTCGTTAGCTGTTGTTATTTCCTGGACATTTTTCTGAGGGGAATTCTTCTGTTTCATCATTTTGGATAGTCCCTGGAGTGGTGCAGACCTGCAGGGCACTTCCCCTGTGCTGTCTTGAATAACTTGCATTGGTGGGCGGGGCCGCAGTCAGACCTGATGTCTGCCCCCAGCCCACTGCTGGGGCCCCAGTCAGACTGGTGTGTACCTTCTCTTCCCCTCTCCTAGGGGCAGGATTCACTGTGGGGTGGCGTGGCCCATCTGGGCTACTTGCACACTGCCAAGCTTGTGGTGCTGGGGATATGGCTTATTAGCTCGGGTGGATCGGCAAGGTGCACGGGGGTGGGAGGGGCAGGCTTAGCTTGCTTCTCCTTCGGTGATCTGCTTTGGGAGGGGCCCTATGGCAGCAGGAGGGAGTCAGACCCACCGGAGGGATGGATTCGCAGAAGCACTGTGTTCGGTGTTTGCGTGGTGCAAGCAAGTTCTCTGGCAGGAACTGGTTCCCTTTGGGATTTTTGCTGGGGGATGGGCGAGGGAGATGGCGCTGGCAAGCGCTTTTGTTCCCTGCCAAACTGAGCTCTGTCGTCCTGGGGCTCAGCAATTCTCCCTCCCGTTGTCCTCCAGCCTTCCAGCTCTCCAAGCAGACCTGTTAAGTTATAATCTTCCAGATGTTAAGTCCAGCTTGCTGTCTGAACACACTCCGTCCGGCTCCTTCGCTTTTGCCAGCCAGACTCGGGGTCTCTGCTTGGCCTGTGGGCCGCCCCTCCACCCTGGCTCCCTCCTGTCAGTCTGTGTAGCGTACACAGCCTCTCTGCCCTTCCTACCCTCTTCCGTGGGCCTCTCATCTGCGCTTGGCTCCAGAGACTCCATTCTGCTAGTCCTCTGGTGGTTTTCTGGGTTATTTAGGCAGGTGTCGGTGGAATCTAAGTGACCAGCAGGGCGCGGTGAGCCCAGCATCCTCCTACGCCACCATCTTCCCAGAATCAGCCCTGCATAATTTTTAAACACGTCTTTAATTAGTGAAATAAGACGTGAGTTGAAAGATTGTTTCTCCATTGTTGAGTTGAGTATATGGCACTTTTCTTCTACTTCCCCAGCTAGGTTTTCAAACACTTCTAACTTAATGAAACAAGATATTAGTTGAAACAGCATACCTGTATCCCTTGGATAAATACCTAGTAGTGCAATTACAGGCATGCTGTTTCAAAGGGACACATGCACCCCAATATTATAGCAGTACTATCAATAATGGCTAAAGTATGGAAAAAGCCCAAATGTCCATTGATGGATGAATGGATAAAGAAGTGATATATATATATATATATATATATACACACACACACACACACATATACAATGGACTGTTACTCAGCAATCAAAAAGAATCAAATCTTGCCATTTACAACTACATGGATGGAACTAGAAGGTATTATGCTAAGCGAAATTTGTCATTCAAAGAAAGACAAATATCATATGACTTCACTCATAGGAGGACTTTAAGAGACAAAACAGATGAACATAAGGGAAGGGAAACAAAAATAATATAAAAACGGAGGGGGCAAAACATGAGACTTCTAAATATGGAGAACAAACAGAGACTTACTGGAGGGGTTGTGGGAGGGGGGATGGGCTAAATGGGTAAGGGGAATTAAAGAATCTACCCATGAAATCATTGTTGCACTATATACTAACTCACTTGGATGTAAATTTTTTAAAAAAATAAAAATACAAACAAACAAACAAACAAATAAAATATATTAGTTGAAAGACAGTTTCTCCATAGTGTTGTTTGGCATAGTTGAATTTAAAGCACTTTCCTTATAGTTCCCTGCATTGGTTTTCGAACACTTCCAACTTAGTGAAAAAAAGATGTCAGTTGACAGATGCTCTATCCAAGTGTTGTTTCAATAGGTTGAGTATATGGCACTTTCCTCATAGTTCCCCGCATACAGTTTCAAAAACTTCTAACTTAATGAAACAAGATGTGAGGTGAAAGATGTCTCCACAGTTTTCCTTCACAGAGTTCAATATATGGCACTTTGGATATACTTCAATACCTAGGTTTTATTTTTTATTTTTTAAATTTTCTCTTATTTTTTCCATTGTTTCTCATTTTTGTTTTTAATTTATATCCAAAGTATTAGCATATAGTGTAATAATGATTTCAGGCATAGAATGCAGTGATTCATCCCCTATGTATAACACCAAGTTCTGATCTCTCCTAATGTCTTCCTCATTTAGTAATTAACCCACTGACAAGCCCTCCAGCAACCCTCATTTTTTCTCTATATTTAAGAGGTTCTTATGTTTTGTCCAACTCCCTGTTTTTAATATTATTTTTGCTTCCATTCCCCTAGGCTCATCTATTTTGTATCTTAAGTTCCTCATATGAGTGAAGTCATATGATAATTTGTCTTTCTCTGACTCATTTCACTTAACGTAATACCCTCTAATTGTAATACTCCATATATATATATATATATATATATATATATATATATATATATGTAATACTCCATATAATACATATATATAATATGTATTACATATAATACATATAATACATATATATTATATATATATTATATATATATATATATGGTATATATACATCTTCTTCATCAATTCATCTGTCAATGGACACTTAGGCTCTTTTCATACTTTGAATATTGTCGATAGCACTGCTATAAACATTGGGCTGCATCTGTCCCTTCAAAATAGCACACCTGTATCCCTTGGATAAATACCTAGTAGTGCAATTTATGGGTTGTAGGTTAGTTTTGTTTTTAATTTTTAATTTTTTGAGGAACCTCCATACTGTTTTCCAATATTGATGCACGAGTTTCCATTCCCAACAGCAGAGCAAAGGAGCTCCCCTTTCTCTGCATCCACACCAACATCTGTTTTTTCCTGAGTTAATTTTAGCCATTCTGACAGGCATGAGGTGGTATCTCATTGTGGTGTTGATTTGTATTTCCCTGATAATGAGTTATGTTGAACACTTTTTCATGTGTTTGTTAGCCATCTGGATGTCTTCTTTTTAAAATTGTCTATTTTTATATTTTGCCAATTTCTTCACTGGATTATTTGTGTTTTGGTTGTTGAGTTTGATAAATTCTTCATAGACTTTGGATACTAACCCTTTATCTGATATGTCATTTGCATATATATTCTCCCATTTATTTGGTTGCCTTTTACTTTTGCTGATTGTTCCATTTACTGTTAATAATGTATTTATCTTGATGAAGTCACAATAGTTCATTTTTGCTTTTGTTTCTCTTGCCTTGGAGACGTGTTGTGTAAGAAGCTGATGCAGCCAAGGCCAAAGAAATTTTTGCCTGATTTTTCTACTAGGATTTTGATGAGTTCCTGTCTTATGTTTAGGTCATTTATCCATTTTATGTATGGTGTAAGAAAGTGGTCCAGGTTAATTTTTCTGCATGTCGCTGTTCAGATTTCCCTACACCATTTACTGAAGAGATTGTCTTTATTCCATTGGATATTCTTTCCTGCTTTGTCAAATAATAGTTGGACATGTGTTTGTGGGTCCATTTCTGGTTTCTCTATTCTGTTCCATTGATCTAAGTTTCTGTTTTTGTGTCAGTACCATACTGTTTTTATGATTACAGCTTTGTAACACATCTTGAATCCTCAAAATGTGATGCCTCCGGATTTGGTTCTTTTTCAGGATTGATTTGGCTATTCGGGGTCTTTTTTAGTACCACATAAATTTTAGGATTGTTTGTTCTAGCTCCGTGAAGAATGCTGGTGTTGTTTTGATAGAGATTGCATTGAATATGTAGAGTGCTTCAGGTAGTATCAACATTTTAACAATATTTGTTCTTAAAAGCCATGAGCCTGGAATATTTTTCCATTTTTTTGTGTCTTCTTCAATCTTTTTCATAAACTTTCTATAGATTTCAGTGTATAGACTTTTCCTCTTTGGATGGGTTTATTCCTAGGTATTTCATGTTTTTTGGTGCAATTGTAAACTTGACAGATATCTTTATTTCTCTTTATGTTGCTTCATTATTGGTGTACAGAAATGTAACCAATTTCTGTGCATTGATTTTATATTCTGCAACTTTGATGAATTCATGGATCAGTTCTAGCAGGTTTTTTGGAACTTTTGGGTTTTCCACTTAGAATATCATGTCTCCTGCCAAAAGTGAAAATTTGACTTCCTCCTTACTGATTTGGATGCCTTTTATTTCTTTGTGTTGTCTGATTGCTGATGTTAGGACTTCTAATACTACATTGAATAATGGTGACAAGAGGGGGAATCCATGTCGTATTCCTGAGAGCTCTCAGATTTTCCCCATTGCAGATGATATTGGCAGTGGATCTCTTGTATATGACTTTAAGATCTTGAGTTATGTTCCTTCTATCCCTACATTCTTGAGGGTTTTTATCAAGAAATGTTGTATTTTGTCGGATGCTTTCTCTGCATCTGTTGAAAGGATCGTGTAGTTCTTGTCCTTTCTTTTATTAATGTGATGTATCACAATGACTGATTTGTAGATATTGAACCAGCCTTGCTTCCCAGGTATAAATCCCACTAGATTGTGGTGAATAATTCTTTTAATGTATCGTTGGATCCAGTTGGCTAATATCTTATTGGGAATTTATGCATCCATGCTCATCATGGAAATTGGGCTGTATTTCTCCTTTTTAGTAGGTTCTTTGTATGGTGTTGGAATCAAGGTAATGTTGGCCTCAGAGAATGACTTTGGAGGTTTGCCCTCAGTTTCTATTTTTTGGAAAACCTTCAGGAGAATAGGTGTTAACTCTTCTTTAAATGCTGAGTAGGATTCCCCTGGAAAGCCATCAGGCTTCATACTCTTGTTTTCTTTCTTTCTTTCTTTCTTTCTTTCTTTCTTTCTTTCTTTCTTTGGAGGGGGCAGGGAAGAGTTTTGATTACTAATTCAATTTCTTTACTTGTTATGGATCTGTTCAAATTTTCTACCTTTTGATACTTTATATGTTCCTAGGAATTTTTCCTTTTATTCCAGATTGCCCAATTTATTGGCATGTAATTGCTCATAATATTCTGTTATTATTGTTTGTATTTCTTCAGTGTTGGTTGTGATCTCTTTCATTCTTGATTTTATTTATTTGGGTCCTTACCTTTTTCTTTCTGGTCAAACTGGCTAGGGGTTTCTCAATTTTGTTAATTTTTGCAAAGAATCAATTTCTGGTTTCATTGATCTGTACTACTTTTTTTTAAATCTCAATAGCATTGATTTCTTCTCTAATCTTCATTATTGCCTGTCTTCTGGTGGTTTTGGGTTTTATTTGCTGTTCATTTTCCAGATCTTTAAGGTGTAAGTTTAGTTTCTTTATCCGAGCACTTCCTTCTTTGGTAAGGCCTAGATTGCTATATACTTCCCTCTTATAACCACCTTTGCTGAATTCTAGAAATTTTGGTCTGTGATGTTATCATTTTCATTGTCTTCCATGTACTTTTTAATTTCCTCTTTAACTTCATGGTTAACCCATTCATTCTTTAGTAGGATGTTGTTTAGTTTCCATGTATTTGTGGACTTTCCAATTTTTTTCTTGTGGTTTATTTTGAGTTTCATAGCATTGTGGTATGAAATTATGCATGGTATGATCTCAATCTTTTGTACTTGTTGAGTGATGATTTGTGTCACATTATGTGGTCTATTCTGGAGAATATTCCATGTGCACTTGAAAAGAATGTGTATTTCGCTACTTTAGGATGAAATGTTCTGAATATATTTGTTAAGTCTTTCTGGTACAGTTTGTCATTCAAATCCATTGTTTCTTTGTTGATTTTCTGCTTAGATGATATGTCCATTGTTGTAAGTGGAGTGTTAAAATCCTCTACTATTATGGTATTATTTTCAATGAATTTCTTTATGTTTGTGATTAATTTATTTACACATTTGGTTGTTTCACGTTAGGGGCATAAATGCTTACAAGTGTTAGGTTTTCTTGGTGGATAGACCCCTTAATTATGATATAATGGCCTTCTTCATCTCTTATTATAGTCATTTTAGTATATGTGCTGCCGAAGCGAGCACAATGTAGTCATTTTAAAATATAGATTATCTCATATAAGTATAGCTACTCTGTCTTTCTTTTGGCAATGATAGCCAAATTAGCATGACAGATGGTTCTCCATCCCCTTGCTTTCAATCTGAAGGTGCCTTTAGATCTAAAATGGGTCTTTTATAAGGAGCATATAGATGGATCTTGTTTTATTATCCATTATGTTATCATATGTCTTTTGATTGGAGCATTTACTTTATTGACATTTAGAGTGAGTACTGAAATATATGAACTTATTATACTTGTGTTGCCCATTGAGTTGGAGTTTCTGGTGGTGTTTTCTGGTCCTTTCTAGACTTTGTTGCTTTTGGTGTTTTTTGTTTTGTTTCATCTTTTCTCTCCTGAGAGAGTCCCCCTTAAGATTTCTTGCAGGGCTTGTTTAGTGGTCACAAACTCCTTTAGTTTTTGTTGGGAGAACTCTTTATCTCTCCTTCTATTTTGAATAACAGCCTCGCTGGATAAATAATTCTTGGCTGTATATTTTTCCAATCCAGCACTTAGAATATATCCTGCCACTCCTTTCTGGTCAGCCAAGTTTCTGTAGATAGATCTGCTGTGAACCTGATCTGTTTTCTCTAATAGGTTAAAGATTTTTTTCCCTTGCTGTGTTCATAATTCTTTCCTTGCCTGTGTGTTTTGTGAATTTGACTATGATATCCCTCGTTGATGGTTTGTTTTTGTTGAATCTAAAGGGAGTTCTCTTTTCTTCCTGGATCATGATGTCTGTGACTTTCTCCAGGTTAGGAAAGTTTTCTGCTATGATTTGCTCACATTAACCTTCTATATCTTTTTCTCTCTTCATCTCCTTAAACCCAATGATTCAGAAGTTGTTCCTTTTAATGAGTCACTGAGTTCTCTAATTTTTGAATTGTGCTCTTTTGCCTTAGTTTCCCTCTTGTTTTCTGTTTCATTATTTTCCATAAGTTTATCTTTTACATCATGTTTTCACTGCTCTACTTCATCCATCCTTGCCGCTGTGGCATTCATTCGAGATTACATCTGTTATTGCATTTTTTTTAATTTTTTATTTAAAAAATTTTTTTTTCAACGTTTTTATTTATTTTTGGGACAGAGAGAGACAGAGCATGAACGGGGGAGGGGCAGAGAGAGAGGGAGACACAGAATCGGAAACAGGCTCCAGGCTCTGAGCCATCAGTCCAGAGCCCGACGCGGGGCTCAAACTCACGGACCGTGAGATCGTGACCTGGCTGAAGTCGGACGCTTAACCGACTGCGCCACCCAGGCGCCCCTGTTATTGCATTTTTAATTTCACCCTGGCTATCTTTTACTTCTTTTATCTCCACAGAAACAGATTCCATGTTTTTTTTTTTAACCCCAACTAGTATTCTTATTTTCTTGACTCTAACTTCTGGTTCAGACATCTTCTATATATCTGTGTTGATTAAGTCTCTGGCTCTCATTTCTTCCTGTTCTCTCTTTTGGGTGAATTCCTTTGTGTTGTCATTTTGGAGGAAGAAAAAGAATTTTTAAAAAATAAATTAAAAAAATTAAATACAACAGAAAAAAGTCAAATAAAGGAAGTAGATCCAAGGTGTGTTTACTATAGTTGTTGAAAGAAGATTGACAGAATTGAGAAGGAAGGAAAATAAATGAATAGAAAAAAAACAGGAAAAAAGAAAAAGTAATTATGAAAATGTTTCAAAATGTAAAAATGTATACAATGAAATAGAATAAAATGAAATGAAGAAAGTAATGTGGACTAAAAATTTTACAAAATAATAATAATAATAAAAAAAATAATAATAATTATAGTAGAAAAATAAAAAAATCTTTTCATAGAAACTGAAAATAAAAATATTTTTTCTGCTGTACGCAAGAATAAGAAAAGGAAAACATAAATTGATGGACCATTGAATGTAATGAAATCATAACAAAATTACACCCAGTTTCACCTCTAAGTCAAACTATGAAGCACTTTAGAGTCTGTACACTAAGCAGGGGGAGGGACTTCTGGTTGTCCTGTAGGTATTAATTGGCACAGTTGGATGGGGCTTGATGTAATGGCTCCTTTCTCCACTAGGTGATGCTGCTTAGCTTAGTGGGCTGAATTGGTGTGGCACATGTAGGCCGTATGCACTGGGGTAGTAGAAATGGCTTCACCCGGCTTCCCAGTCTCTAACATCAGAACTCTTGGCAACCAGCAATAAAGCATCCCTCCTTTGTCTCCAGTTTTGATCCACTCCCCACTTCTACACAGTCCACGCCCAAGCCGTCACCCTCCCAAGAAGCATCATCCTCCTGAATTTTATCCAGACGGGACTGTTTTTCCAAACCCTTCACTTCTGAGGGTCCTTCAGGGTGAACCTGCTCTGACCCTCTGGGGGATGATCTTCCTGATCAATGGCTGGGTGCCAGTCGGTTCCCAGGAATGCTCACACTACTACACTGCTGCAGAGGCACAGAGTGTGACTGGTTGCGAGCTCCTCACTCAGAAAAATTGTATGGCAGCAGCAATTAAAGGACTATAGTAAATCACAACACACCTCTGGCACCAGGCTTCACCTTAGTGTCTTTGTTCCAACACCAGCAAATGTGGCTGTAATCTGGAGTCTGCTAGGACCTTTTCATGTGGTTAGGCTGCACAGCCTCTATCAAATATCCTCCTAACAGAGGAACTGCCTCTCCTTGTGTGGCTCAAGGACCCCTCAGACTTCACTGTCTTCTCCTAGGAATTTGCTCTTCCCACCAGAGCACCACCAGGTATCAAGATGAAGATATTCCGACTCTGCTCTCACCTGGTTATAGACTCTTAATGGTAATGAAACCTTCTCCTTTATCCCCTTTTTTGCTTTAATTTTATATTTTATTTTTTAAAATTTACATCCAAATTAGTTAGCATATAGTGCAACAATGATTTCAGGTGTATATTCCTTACCCATTTAGCCTATCACCCCTCCCACAACCCCTCCCATAACCCTCTTTTCTCCATATTTATGAGTCTCTTCTGTTTTGTCCAACTCCCTGTTTTTATATTATTTTTGTTTTTCTTCCCTTATGTTCATCGATTTTGTCTCTTAAAGTCCTCATGTGAGGGAAGTCACATGATTTTTGTCTTTCTGTAACTAATTTCACTTAGCATAATACACTCCAGTTCCATCTACATAGTTACAAATGGCAAGATTTCATTTTTTTGATTGCCAAGTAATACTCCATTGTATGTATATGCCACATTTTCTTTATCTCCTCATCCATTGATGGACATTTGGGCTCTTTCCATACTTTGGCTATTGTTGATAGTGCTGCTATAAACATGGGGGTGCATGTGTCCCTTTGAAACAACACACCTGTATCCTTTGGATAAATACATAGTAGTGCAATTGCTGAGTCGTAGGGTAGTTCTATTTTGAGATTTGGAGGAAAATCTATACCGTTTTCCATAGTGGCTGCACCAGCTTGCATTGCCACCAACAATGCAAAAGATACCCTCTTTCTCTGCATCCTCGCCAACATCTGTTGTTGCCTGAGTTGTTAATGTTAGCCATTCTGACAGGTGTAAAGTGGTATCTTATTGTGGTTTTGATTTGTATTTCTCTGATGATGAGTGATGTTGAGCATTTTTTCATGTGTCGGTGGGCCATCAGGATGGCCCTTGGAGATGGACCTTGGAGAAGTGTCTATTCATGTTTTTGCCCATTTCTTCACTGGATTATTTGTTTTTTGGGTGTTGAGTTTGATAAGGTCTTTATAGATTTTGGATACTAACCCTTTATCTGATATGTCATTTGCAAATATCTTCTCCCATTCTTTCAGTTGCCTTTTAGTTTTGCTGATTATTTCCTTTGCTGTGCAGAAGCTTTTTATTTTGATGAGGTCTCAGTAGTTCATTTTTGCTTTTTTTCCCCTTGCCTCCAGAGACGTGTAGAGTAAGAAGTTGCTGCGGGCAAGATCAAAGAGGTTTTTCCCTGCTTTTTCCTCAAGGATTTTGATGGCTTCCTGTCTTACATTGAGGTCTTTAATCCATTTGAGTTTATTTTTGTGTATGGTGTAAGAAAGTGGTTCAGGTTCATTCTTCTGCATGTCGCTGTTGACTTTTCCCAGCAACACTTGCTGAAAAGACTGTCTTTATTCCATTGGATATTCTTTCCTGCTTTGTCAAAGATTAGTTGGTCATATGTTTGTGGGTCCATTTCTCCATTCTCTATTCTGTTCCATTGAACTGTCTGTTCTTGTGCCAGTACCATACTGTCTTGATGATTACAGCTTTGTAGTATAGCTTGAAGTCTGAGATTGTGATGCCTCTTGCTTTGTTTTTCTTTTTCAAGATTGCTTTGGCTATTTGGGGTCTTTTCTGGTTCCATACAAATTTTAGGATTATTTGTTCTAGCTCTGTGAAGAATGCTGGTATTACTTTGATAGGGATTGAATTGAATACATAGATTGCTTTGGGTAGTATTGACATTTTAACAATATTTATTCTTCCTATCCAGGAGCATGGAATCTTTTTCCATTTTTTTGTGTCTTCTTCAATTTCTTTCATAAGCTTTCTATAGTTTTCAGTGTAAAGATTTTTCACCTCTTTGGTTAGATTTATTCCTAGGTATTTTATGCTTTTTGTGCAACTGTAAATGGGATTGATTCCTTGATTTCTCTTTCTGTTGCTTCATTGTTGGTATATAGGAATGCAACAGATTTCTGTGCATTGATTTTATATCCTGCAACTTTCCTGAATTCATGAATCAGTTCTAGCCATTTTTTTGTGGAATCTTTTGGGTTTTCCATATAGAGCATCATGTCATCTGCGAAGACTGAAAGTTTGACCTCCTCCTGGGCGATTTGGATGCCTTTTATTTCTTTGTGTTGTCTGATTGCAGAGGCTAAGACTTCCAATACTATGTTGAATAACAGTGATGAGAGTGGACATCCCTGTCTTGTTCCTGACTTTAGGGGGGAAGCTCTCAGTTTTTCCCCATTGAGGATGATATTAGCGTTGGGTCGTTCATATATGGCTTTTATGATCTCGAGGTATGCTCTTTCTATCCCTACTTTCTATCTTTTTATCAAGAAAGGATGCTGTATTTTGTCAAATGCTTTCTCTGCATCTATTGAGAGGATCATATGGTTCTTGTCCTTTCTTTTATTGATGTGATGAATCATGGTAATTTTTTTGCGTATATTGTACCAGCCCTGCATCACAGGTATAAATCCCACTTGCTTGTGGTGAATAATTTTTTTAATGTATTGTTGGATCTGGTTGGCTAATATTTTGTTGAGGATTTTTGCATCCATGTTTATCAGGGAAATTGGTCGATAGTTCTCCTTTTTAGTGGGGTCTCTGTCTGGTTTTGGAATCAAGGTAATGCTGGCTTCATAGAAAGAGGTTGGAAGCTTTCCTTCCATTTCTATGTTTTGGAACAATTTCAAGATAATAGGTGTTAACTCTTCCTTAAATGTTTGGTAAAATTCCCCTGGAGAGCCGTCTGGCCCTGGACTCTTGTTTTTTGGCAGATTTTTGATTACTAATTCGATTTCCTTACTGGTTATGGGTCTGTTCAAATTTTCTATTTCTTCCTGTTTCAGTTTTGGTAGTGTATATGTTTCCAGAAATTTGTCAATTTCTTCCAGATTACCCATTTTATTGGCATATAATTGCTCATAATATTCTCTTTTTATTTTTGTTTATTTCTTTTGTGTTGATTGTGATCTCTCCTCTTTCATTCTTGATTTTATTTATTTGGGTCTTTTCCTTTTTCTTCTTGATCAAACTTGCTAGTCATTTATCAATTTTATTAATTCTTTCAAGGAACCAGCTTCTGGTTATTGATCTGTTCTAGTGTTTTTGTTTGTTTTTTGTTTTTGATAGCATTAATTTCTGCTCTAATCTTTATTATTTCCTGTCTTCTGCTTGTTTTGGGTTTATTTGCTGTTGTTTTTCCAGCTCCTTAAGGTATAAGGTTAGGTTGTGTATCTGAGATCTTTCTTCCTTCTTTAGGAAGACCTGGGTTGCTGTATACTTTCCTCTTATGAGTGCCTTTGCTGCATCCCAGTGCACATGGAACGTTCTCCAGAATAGACCATATACTGGGACACAAATCAGTTCTAAATAAATACAAAAAGATCTAGATCATACCGTGCATATTTTCAGACCACAACGCTATGAAACTTGAAATCAACCACAAGAAAAAATTTGGAAAGGTAACAAATACTTGGAGACTGAAGAACATCCTACTAAAGAATGAATGGTCTAACCAAGCAGTTAAAAAGGAAATTAAAAAGTATATGGAAGTCAATGAAAATGATAACTCCTTTGTCCCTTTCAGGTATATGGCCATTTTTCATACTTCCCCACATGGATTTTCAAACACTTGTAAATTATTTAAACAAGATTATGGTTGAAAGGTGATTTATCCTGTTTATTCTTGCACAGAATTGAGAATATGGCATTTGCCTTATTT
Organism: Acinonyx jubatus; assembly: GCF_027475565.1. Taxonomy (NCBI): domain Eukaryota; kingdom Metazoa; phylum Chordata; class Mammalia; order Carnivora; family Felidae; genus Acinonyx; species Acinonyx jubatus. Next base: position 50,727,488 of record NC_069389.1, read on the forward strand.
GCCTTAGACGTCTATTTCAAACACTTCTAATTTAGTGAAACAAGATGTTAGTTGAAAGTTGTGTTTTTCACAGTGTTCCTTCACAGAGTTGAGTAATGGCACTTTCCTTATACTTCCCCACATAGGTTTTCAATCACTTTTAACTTAGTGAAAGAAGAAGTTATTTTAAAGTTCATACCTCCACAGTGTTGTTTCACATATTTGGGTATATGACCCTTTTTAAATATTTCCCCACATAGTTTTTCAGAAAGTTGTAAATTATTAAAACAAAATTATAGTTGAAAGGTGATTTATTCTCTTTATTCTTTCATAGAGTTGATATTATGGTTTTTATCATACATTTTTAAGACTGTTATTTCAAACACATCTAAGTGAAACGATATTAGTTGAAAGTTGGTTTTTCCACTCTGTTCTTTCACAGAGTTGAGTAAATGGCATTTCCTTTATAACTTACCCACATAAGTTTTGAAACACTTTTAAGTAAGTGAAAAAATAATTTAGTTGAAAGATTTTTTTCTCCATAGTGTTTCCTCCAAGAGTTGTTTATATAACACTGTCCTTTTACTTCAACGCATAGGATTTCAAACATGTCTAAATTAGTGAACCAAGATGGTCGGTGAATGATGGTTTCTCCAATGTTTTTTTTTCCCACAAAGTTGAGTTTATAACATTTTCATTATTCTTCCCCACAAAGGTTTTCAAACACTTCTAACATGGTAAAAGAAGAAGTTAGTAGAAGGGTGGTGTCTCCACAGTGTTATTTCACAGAGTTGAGTATATGGCACTATTTTTCTTCTTCCCTAAGTTTTCAAACAATTCTAATTTAGTGAAAGAAGATGTTCCTTGAGACATTGTTTCTCAACAGTGTTGTTTCACAGAGTTGAGGATATGGCACCTTCTTTATCCTTCCCAGCTAAGTGATTCACTTTTAACTTAGTGAATCAAGATGTTAGTGAAAAGATGTTATCTCCACCCTTTCTCAGTGTTGTGTTTGTGGTAATTTAGTCATATTTCGTTCCCTAGTATTTCAAACAATTCTAACTTAGTACAACAAAATTTTAGTTGAAAGATATTTTCTCCACTATGTTCTTTCACCGAATTGAGTATATGGTACTTATACTTCCCCCTATAAGTTTTCAAACTCTTCTAAATTAGTGAAACAAAATGTTACTTGAAAGATGGTTTCTACACTAGGTTGTTTCACATACTTGAGTATATTCCAGTTTCCTTCAACTTCCCCGCCATTGTTTTCAAAAACTTCTAACTTAGTGAAATAAGAAGTAAGTTGAAAATTGTTTCTCCAGCTGTTGTTTCACAGAGTTGAGTAATGGCACTTTTCTTATAATTCCCCAAATTATTTTTAAACACTTCTAAATTGGTAAAGCAAGATGTTGGTTTATTGAGGGTCTCTCCACAATATTTTTTCACAGAGTTGAGAAGATGACTCTTTTCTTATATTTTTCCACAAAGATTTTCAAACACTTATAAAAGAGTTAATAAAGAGACCGTCTTTTTTCCATTGGATATTCTTTCCTGCTTTGTCAAAGATTAGTTGGCCATACGTTTGTGGGTCTAGTTCTGGGGTTTCTATTCTATTCCATTGGTCTATGTGTCTGTTTTTGTGCCAATACCATGCTGTCTTGATGATTACAGCTTTGTAGTAGAGGATAAAGTCTGGGATTGTGATGCCTCCAGCTTTGGTCTTCTTCAAAATTACTTTGGCTATTCAGGGCCTTTTGTGGTTCCATATGAATTTTAGGATTGCTTGTTCTAGTTTTGAGAAGAATGATGCTATAATTTTGATTGGGATTGCATTGAATGTGTAGATAGCTTTGGGTAGTATTGACATTTTGACAATATTTATTCTTCCAATCCATGATAACGGAATGTTCTACCACTTCTTTATATCTTCTTCAATTTCCTTCATAAGCTTTCCATAGTTTTCAGCATACAGATCTTGTACATCTTTGGTTAGATTTACTCCTAGGTATTTTATGCTTCTTGGTGCAATTGTGAATGGGATCAGTTTCTTTATTTGTCTTTCTGTTGCTTCATTGTTAGTGTATAAGAATGCAACTGATTTCTGTACATTTATTTTGTATCCTGCAACTTTGCTGAATTCATGTATCAGTTGTAGCAGACTTTTGGTGGAGTCTATCGGATTTTCCATGTAAAATATCATGTCATCTGCAAACAGTGAAAGCTTAACTTCATCTTTGCCAATTTTGATGACTTTGATTTCTTTTTGTTGTCTGATTGCTGATGCTAGAACTTCCAACGCTATGTGAAACAACAGCGGTGAGAGTGGACATCCCTGTCAGGTTCCTGATCTCAGGGAAAAAGCTCTCAGTTTTTCCCCATTGACGATGATGTTAGCTGTGGGCTTTTCATAAACGGCTTTTATGATGTTTAAGTATGTTCCTTCTATCCCAACTTTCTCAAGGGTTTTTATTAAGAAAGGATGCTGAATTTTGTCAAAGGCCTTTTCTGCATCGATTGACAGGATCATATGTTTCTATGTTTTCTTTTATTAATGTGATGTATCACATTGATTGATTTGTGAATGGTGAACCAGCCCTGCATCCCAGGAATGAATCCCACTTGATCATGGTGAATAATTCTTTTTATATGCTGATTAATTCGATTTGCTAGTATCTCGTTGAGAATTTTTGCATCCATATTCATCAGGGATATTGGCCTGTAGTTCTCTTTTTTTATTGGGTCTCTGTCTGCTTTAGGAATCAAAGTAATACTGCCTTCATAGACCGAGTCTGGAAGTTTTCCTTCCCTTTCTATTTTGTGGAATAGCTTGAGAAAGAAAGGTATTATCTCTGCTTTAAACGTCTGGTAGAACTCCCCTGGGAAGCCATCTGGTCCTGGACTCTTGTTGGGAGATTTTTAATGACTGATTCAATTTCTTCACTGGTTATGGGTCTGTTCAAGCTTTCTATTTCCTCCTGATTGAGTTTTGGAAGCGTGTGGGTGTTTGGGAATTTGTCCATTTCTTCCAGGTTGTCCAGTTTGTTGGCATATAATTTTTCATAGTATTCCCTGATAATTGGCTGTATTTCTGAGGGATTGGTTGTAATCATTCCATTTGCATTCATGATTTTATCTATTTGGGTCATCTCCCTTTTCTTTTTGAGAAGCCTGGCTAGAGGTTTGTCAATTTTGTTTATTTTTTCAAAAAACCAACTCTTGGTTTCGTTGATCTGCTCTACAGTGTTTTAGATTCTATATTGTTTCTTTCTGCTCTGATCTTTATTATTTCTCTTCTTCTACTGGGTTTAGGCTGTTTTTGCTGTTCTGCTTCTATTTCCTTTAGATATGATGTTAGATTTTGTATTTGGGATTTTTCTTGTTTCTTGTATAGGCCTGGATTGCGATGCATTTTCCTCTCAGGACTGCCTTTGCTGCATCCCAAAGTGTTTGCATTGTTGTATTTTCATTTTCTTTTGTTTCCATATATTTTTTAATTTCTTCTCTAATTGCCTGGTTGACCCATTCATTCTTTAGTAGGGTATTCTTTAACCTCCATGCTTTTGGAGGTTTTCCAGACTTTTTCCTGTGGTTGATTTCAAGCTTCATAGCATTGTGGTCTGAAAGTATGCATGGTATGATCTCAATTCTTGTATACTTATGAAGGGCTATTTTGTGACCCATTGTGTGATCTATCTTGGAGAATGTTCCATGTGCACTCAAGAGGAAAGTATATTCTGTTGCTTTGGGATGCAGACTTCTAAATATATCTGTCAAGTCCATCTGATCCAATGTGTCATTCAGGGCCCTTGTTGCTTTTTTGACCGTGTGTCTAGATGATCTATCCATTTCTGTGAGTGGAGTATTAAAGTCCCCTGCAATTACCACATTCTTGTCAATAAGGTTGCTTATGTTTCTGAGTAATTGTTTTATATATTTGGGTGGCTCCTGTATTCGGCACATAGACATTTATAATTGTTAGCTCTTGCTGATGGATAGACCCTGTGATTATTATATAATGCCCTTCTTCATCTCTTGTTACAGCCTTGAATTTAAAGTCTAGTTTGTCTGATATAAGTATGGCTACTCCAGCTTTCTTTTGACTTCCAGTGGCATGATAAATATTTCTCCATCCCCTCACTCTCAATCTGAAGGTGTCCTCAGGTCTAAAATGAGTCTCTTGTAGACAGCAAATAGATGGGTCTTGTGTTTTTATCCATTCTGATACCCTATGTCTTTTGGTTGGAGCATTTAGTCCATTTACATTCAGTGTTATTATAGAAAGATATGGGTTTAGAATCATTGTGATGTCCGTAGGTTTCATGCTTGTAGCGATGTCTCTGGTACTTTGTCTCACAGGATCCCCCTTAGGATCTCTTGTGGGGCTGGTTTAGTGGTGATGAATTCCTTCAGTTTTTGTTTGGGAAGACCTTTATCTTTCCTTCTATTCTAAATGACAGACTTGCTGGATAAAGGATTCTTGGCTGCATATTTTTTTTCTGTTCATCACATTGAAGATCTCCTGACATTCCTTTCTGGTCTGTCAAGTTTCAGTAGAGAGATCCGTCACAAGTCTTATAGGTCTCCCTTTATATGTTAGAGCACGTTTATCTCTAGGTGCTTTCAGAATTTTCTCTTTATCCTTGTATTTTGCCAGTTTCACTATGATATGTCATGCAGAAGATCGATTCAAGTTACGTCTGAAGGGAGTTCTCTGTGCCTCTTGGATTTCAATACCTTTTTCCTTCCCCAGATCTGGGAAGTTCTCAGCTATGATTTCTTCAAGTACACCTTCAGCACCTTTCCCTCTCTCTTCCTCCTCTGGAATACCAATTTTATCTCTCTTTAGTGCATCACTTAGTTCTCTAATTTTCCCCTCATACTCCTGGATTTTTTTCTCTCTCCTTTTCCCAGCTTCTTCTTTTTCCATAATTTTATCTTCTAGTTCACCTATTCTCTCCTCTGCCTCTTCAATCCAAGCCGTAGTGGTCTCCATTTTATTTTGCAGTTCATTGATAGCATTTTTAGCTCCTCCTGGCTGTTCCTTAGTCTCTTGATCTCTGTAGCAAGGGATTCTCTGCTGTCCTTTACACTGTTTTCAATCCCAGTGATTAATTTTATGACTATTATTCTAAATTCAATTTCTGTTATATTGTTTAAATCCTTTTTGATCAGTTCATTAGCTGTTTGTATTTCCTGGACTTTTTCTGAGGGTAATTCTTCCATTTCATCATTTTGGATAGTCCCTGGAGTTGTCTGGGACTGAGGGGCACTTCCTCTGTGCTGTCTTGAATAACTTGCATTGGTGGGCGGGCCGCAGTCAGACTGGTGTCTGCCCCCAGATGTCTGCCCCCAGCCCACCGCTGGGGACACAGACTGGTGTGTGCCTTTTCTTCCCCTCTCCTAGGGTCAGGATTCACTGTGGGGTGGTGTGGCCCATCTGGGCTACTTGCACACTGCCAGGCTTGTGGTAGGCTGGGGATCTGGCGTATTAGCTGGGGTGGATCAGCAAGGTGCCCAGTGGTCGGAGGGGCAGGCTCAGCTCGCTTTTCCTTCGGAGATCTGCTTTGGGAGGGGCCCTGTGGCACCGGGAGGGAGTTAGACCCGCCGGAGGGATGGATCCGCAGAGGCACAGCGTTGGGTGTTTTCATGGTGCAAGCAAGTTCCCTGGCAGGAACTGGTTCCCTTTGGGATTTTGGCTCGGGGATGGGCGAGGGAGATGGCACTGGTGAGCGCCTTTGTTCCCCACCAAACTGAGCTCTGTCGTCCTGGGGCTCAACAACTCTCCCTCCCGTTGTCCTCCAGCCCTCCTGTTCTCCGAGCAGGGCTGTTAGTCTATAACCTTCCAGATGTCAAGTCCCACTTGCTGTCGGAACACATTCTGTTCAGCCCCTCCACTTTTGCAAGCCAGACTTGGGGGTTCTGCTTGGCCGGCAGGCCGCCCCTCCACCCCGGCTCCCTCCTGCCAGTCTGTGTAGTGTGCACCACCTCGCCGCCCTTCCTACCCTCTTCCGTGGGCCTTTCGTCTGTGCTTGGCTCTGGAGACTCCATTCTGCTAGTCTTCTGGCGGTTTTCTGGGTTATTTAGGCAGGTGTAGGTGGAATCTAAGTGATCAGCAGGACACATGGTGAGCCCAGCTTCCTCCTACGCTGACATCTTCCCAGGATTCCTCCAAAAGGTTTGTTTCTTAAAGAACCTTAATCCACAGAAAAGTTGGCAGAACATCACTGAAGATTATGGGAACAGAAAGGACATAATTGATTTATCCACCTTATTAAATATGGTAAATTTCCTGGGACATCCCATAAAGATCAGACATTCACCAAACTGCACCAAAGAAAGGATCAGAGATTTATACAGTAGTTCTACATACAGGAGGATTGTTCAAGCAGGCTCAACAGATATGGAATTTCCCATTGAAAATGCAATTCAGTCTCTCTCCCTTTCACCAAATCCACTCACCAATCTATTATAACCATGAGTTATGTGTACTGTGTGTGTGTGTGTGTGTGTGTATCTATGAGCACAATTTTCAAATGAAATTATCTTTGGGTATATATGCAATTATGTTCCCATGGGAAATTCAGCCTGTGCTTTCTTTGTTGCCTTTTCGCAAAATAAAAGATAATGTTTAATTTGGGGAGGGGGGGCATAAGTGAGTGATGTAAGTGACAGCCAGGAGTAGCAGAAGCTGTTTTCAAACATGGAAGGCTGCTATATAGAAGAGATTGCTGATGGATTCTATATAGAAGCAGAGGGAAGAACAAGAAGGACTCATAACAAATTCAGAAAAAGCTACCGGCAGATTTCAGTTCATCTTAAGAATATAGTTTTTTACACCCCTGAACTGTTCTTGTTGCGATGTAGTGTGAAAGGAAGTGAGAGACTTTCTCCAGGGCTGTATAGGCATTGGGAGCAAGATAGGAGAATTCTATTTGAATTTAAATTTCTGTTTTCCTATGTGCACTGAGCACTTAATAATACTGAAGAATGAAATAACATGCTATCCAAAAACGTGCTTCTTTGGCATAAGGATTGTTGTAAGCTGATACTTTTGAGAAACAGCAGACAAAGGAGATGCTCTGAAACACACCAGAGAAGTTACCCTTTAGTAAGGGAAATTTAAATTTATAAAGGAAATCCCCATTTATAAGTGTTTCTTTCTCTCTGTACCATTAAGGAAGAATGAGTTTAAATCACAAAAGAATCTTATCAACAAAGAAAGTATCTACTTAAATTTCTATAACAAACCTTTCCTTTCTTTATAGTGCTTTTCCTGGTCATATCCCTATAACTGGCTTCCCCCACATCCTTTCCTTGTCTCAGCTAAGATGGTATTTAAGCCTGAATTCTTACTTTCCCCAGCTTCATTGAGATATAATTGATATATAACACTGTGTAAGTTTGAGGTGTAAAATGTGATGATTTGATTATCGTATATATTGTGAAATATTTACCACAACAAGATGAGTTAACACATCTTTCTTTTCATATAATTATCATTTAAGTTATTTTTGTGATAAGAACTTAAGCCTGAATTATAAGCCACCTCTTTTAGAGTTACTTATTTTTCCCTATCTCCCATGTATACATGAGAAATACATTTTAATAAAACTTCTGTTTTTTTTTCTCTTGTTTGTTTTTTTTTTGTTGTTGTTGCAGAGGCTCAAGCCAAGAACATAGAAAGGTAGAGGGAAATTACTTCCCCCACCCCAATAGCTGGAACATAGTTTATCTTTTATTTAAGTTTTTAATTCATTTTCTGAAGAGTGTTTTGGAACAAAATGGCAGCAAAAATTAAGTAGACACATAAATGGAAGTTATTCATTGCTCAGGGACGTTTTCGATTTCTGTTCTGATTTCTTTGGGATTCTTTTGGCTTGAGCACCCAGTAATTGAGTTCTGTCCCTATGACCCTCATAAGAACAAAAACTAAAGCAACAAGGCCCTTTTCTATTTTCCTCAACCTCTTCACATTTCTGGGAGTTTGTTTTCATCACACCTCACCTGATACTAGATATCCTATGATTTCCCTAGTCTTTCTCAGAGCCAATTCATCCTCTTGAGCTTGATATTCCAAGACATGTGTAATCAAGCCCACCCTACCTATCCAATTTTACTTCTTATTCTTTCCTAATATAGATCTTCTATTAGCCTTAGGCCATTCTCCTCATTCTCTGAAACTCATCAACATTTATATCATGAAAAAATAAAACAGACTCAATGTGGGTGTATAGTAAATGGGAAAAAGAAAGAGCACAGACCCTGGAATCAGGCTTTACGGACTCAAATCTCAGCACTGTCATTTATTTGTATTGTGGCTTTAAGCAAATTACTGTTAACCTCTGAGCATTAGTTTCTTTACCAGTACAGTGGATCTACTGATGTCTATCCAGAACAATTGTTATGAAACTTATAGAGATTCTAGGTACATTCAATTCAGAAATCAAATAGAACTGAAATACCAATAATGTGGCCCCTTCAACTCCATGGGGGCTTCTTTGCATGTGAGACCAAGGAGTCCTCTAGGGGAACAGTTAAAGGATGGGAGAATCAAGAATAATGGTTCAGTGTTTAGTATAAAGATTCTGAGTACAGTATGCCACTCACATACACTTAGTCTCTGAGAATTCATTCCTAAGTATTATGAAAAGAGGGCTTAGATATTGCTCTAGAATCTTTGCCTATTTTACATGGAACTAGTGATATTAGAGTCAGCTTTTCCTCATAAAACAGACCAAATAGTAAAAAAAAAAAAAGTAGAAAAAGGGAGCATCATACACCAGGGAGACAGAGAAAAATGAGGTTAAGGTGACGTATAGCATGTAGTAACCAGAAAATATCTGTTACAAGATATATGAGACCTTCCTGAAAATTCCTAAATCCTTTTAGGGCGCATTCAGTGTACTAGATTTCCCACTGAGGAAACCTGGATAAAACTAGGAAAAAATATTTGTTGCTAGTTATTATAACTTAAATTTTCCCCAGATGATTTTACAATTACAAATTCCAAGAATATTCACAATTAGAGAGAATAATAAGATCAATTCTTATGTATGCATCCTCAAGTTCTTTTTGTTTTTAATTTAAATTTTAGGTATTTAACATAGAGTGCAATATTGGTTTTGGAGTATAATTCACTGATTCTTCACTTACATACAACATGCAGTGCTCATCACAAGTTCCCTAATTAAAACAAGATGAAAACAAACAGGGAGGCAAACCATAAGAAACTCTTAAATACAGAGTACAAACTGTGTATTGCTGGAGGGGGGTTAGGTAGGGGGATGGGCTAAATGGATAATGAGCATTAAGGAGGGCACTTGTTGGGATGAGCACTAGGTGTTATATGTAAGTGAAGAATCACTAAATTCTATTCCTGAAACCATTATTACACTATATGCTAACTTGTATTTAAATTTAATTAATTAATTAATTAATTAATTAATTAACTATTTGAAACACTAAAAATATTCCCTTTTTAATACCCATCATCCATCTAGCCCATCTCCTACCCACATCCCTCTGTCAACCCTCAGTTTATTCTCTAGAAGTTTCTTGTGGTTTATTTCCCTCTCTTCTATTTTTCCTACCCTTCCCATATCTCCATATGTATGTATATATATATATATATATATATATATATATATATACATCTTCTTTATCCATTCATCACTCAATGAGAATTTGGAATCTCTCCATAGTTTGACTATTGTTGATAGTGTTGGTACAAACATTGGGGTGCAAGTACCCCATCCAATCTGTATTTTTTGTATCCCTTCGGTAATACCTAATAGGGATATTGATGGATAATTGGGTAGTTCTATTTTTAGTTTTCTGAGGAACCTCCATACTATTAGAGTGGCTGCACCAGTTTTCATTCCCACCAATAGGCAAGAAGGTTCCCCTTTTTCCACATACTTGCCAACACTTATTGTTTCTTGTGTTTTTAATTTTAGCCATTCTGACAGGTATCTTATCATGGTTTGGATTTGTATTTCCCTGTTGATGAGTAATGCTGACCATCTTTTCATGTGTCTATTAACCATCTGGATGTCTCCTTTGGAAGTGTATATTCATGTCTTCTACCCATTTATGAACTGGGTTGTTTGTTTTTTGGCTGTTGAATTTGATAAGTTCTTTATAGATTTTGAATTCTAACCTTTTACCAGATATGTCATTTGCAAATATCTTCACCCATTCCATAGGCTGCCTTTTAATTTTGGTGATTGTTATCCTTACTGTGCAAAAGCTATTTTATCTTGATGAAGTCCCAATAGTTCATGTTTGTTTTTGTTTCCCTTGTTTTCAGCGACATATCTAGTAAGAACTTGCTTTGGCTGAGGACAAAGAGGTTGCTACCTGTGATCTTTTCTAGGATTTTGATTGTTTCCTGTCTGTCATTTAGGTCTTTCACCCATTCTGAATTTGTGTTTGTGTATGGTATAAGAACGTGGTGTAGTTTCATTCTTCTGCATGTCGCTGTCCAGTTTTCCCAACACCATTTATTAAAGAGACTGTCTTCTTTTCCATTGGATATTATTTCTTGTTTGTCAAAGATTAATTGACCATATAGTCATGGATCCATTTCTTGGTTTTATGCTCTGTTCCCTTGATCTGTGTGTCTGTTTAGTGCCAGTACCATACTGTCTTGATGACTACAGCTTTGTAATATAGCTTGAAATCCAGAATTGTGATGGCTCCAGTTTTATTTATTTTTCAGGATTGCTTTGGCTATTCGGGGTCTTTTCTGGTTCCATACAAATTTTAGGATTGTCTCTTTTAGCTCTGCAAACAAATGGTGGTATTTTGATAAGGATTTTCAGTAAATGTGTAGATTGCTTTGGGAAATATAGTCATTTTAACAATGTTTGTTCTTCCAATCAATGAGCATGAAATGATTTCCACCTCTTTGTGTTTTGCTCAATTACTTTCATAAGTGTTCTATAGTTTTCAGAGTACAGATCGTTTACCTCTTTACTTAGGTTTATTCCTGGGTATCTTATGGTTTTTGGTGCAATTGCAAATGGGCTCAATTGCTTAATTTCTTTTTCTGATTCTTCATTATTGGTGTATAGAAATGTAACAAATTTCTGTATGTTGATTTTATATTCTGCAACTAAACTGAATTCACATATTTTTTTGTGTAATCTTTTGGGTTTTCTGCATAGAGTATCATGTCATCTGAGAATAGAGAATGTTTGACTTCTTCTTTGCTGATTTGTATGCCCTTTATTTCTTTATGTTGTCTGATTGCTGAGGCTAAGACTTCCATAGTATGTTAAATAGTAATGATGAGACTGGACATCCATGTCTCATTCCTGATCTAAGGGGAAAAGGTCTCAGTTTTTCCCTATTGAGAATGATATTAGCTTTAGGTCTTTCATATATGGCCTTTATGATGTTAATGTATGTTTCTTCTACCCCTACTTCCTTGAGGGTTTTTATCAAGAATGGATGTTGTATTTTGTGAAATTCTTTTTATGCATTTATTTACAGGATCATATTTTTCTTATGGTTCTTTCTTTTATTAATGTGGTGTATCACTTTGATTGATTTGCAGATATTAAAATAGACTTGCAGCCCAGGAACAAATCTCACTTGATCATGGTGAATATTTTTTAAGGTACTGTTGAATTTGATATGCTAATATCATGTTGAGAATTTTTTCATCCAAGTTCATCAGGAATATTTGCCTGTAATTCTCCTTTATAGTGAGGTCTTTGGTTTTGCAATAAAAGTAATGATCGCTTAAGAGAATGAGTTTGGAAGCTTTCATTCTATTTCTTTCTTTTTTTTTTTTTTTTGTAACAGTTTGAGGAGAATAGGTATTAAGTCTTCTTTAAATGTCAGGTAGAACTCCCCTGGGAAGCCATCTGTCCCAGGACTCTTGTTTGTTGGGTGATTTTTTAAAATTAAATTTACTTATTTATTTTGAGAGAGAGAGAGAGAGAAAGAGAGAGAGAGAAAGAGAGAAACATGAGTCAGGGAGGAGTACATGGAGAGGGAGAGAGAGAATCCCAAGCAGGCTTGGCACTGTCAGAACAGAGTTTGATGGCTCAAACCCATGAAGTTTGTGAGTTCAAGCCCTGCGTTGGGCTCTGTGCTGACAGCTCAGAGCCTGAGCCTGCTTCAGATTCTGTGTCTCCCTCTCTCTGCCCCTCCCCCACTCACATCTCTCTCTCTCTCTCTCTCTCTCTCTCTCTCTCTCTCTCAAAAATAAATAAGCATTAATTGTTTTTAAAGAGACAGATGCTTAACTGACCCAGGTACCACTATTTGTTGGGAGATTTTTTATTATTGTTTCAATTCCTTTGCATGGTATGGGTCTGTTCAAATTTTCTATTTCTTCCTACTTGAATTTTGGTAGTTTGTGTTTTTCTAGGAATTTGTTCATTTCTTCCAGATTGCCGAGTTTTTCACAGTATTCTTTTATAATTCTTTGTATTTCTGTGCTGTTATTTGTGATCTCTCCTCTTTCATTTGTGATTTTATCTATTTGTGTCATTGCTCTTTCTTTTTGATAAGTCTGGCTAAGGGGTTACCAATTTTGGTAAATCTTTCAAATAACCTGCTCTTAGTTTCATTGATCTGTTCTACTGTTTTCTTTGTTGTTGTTATTTCTATATCATTTATTTATGCTCTAATCTTTATTATTTCCCTCTTGCTGACATCAGACTTTATTTGTGGTTCCTTTTCTAGCTCTGTTAAGTATACGGTTAGTTTGTGTATTTGGGTCCTTTCTTGCTTCTTGAGATAAGCCTGAATGGCAATATACTTTCCTCTTAGGACTTCCTTTGATGCATTCCAAAGGTTTTGGATTATTGTGTTTTCATTTTCATTGGCTTCCATATTTTGTTTCAATTTCTTCTGTAATATCCTGGTTAACACATTCAATCTTTAGTACGATGTTTTTTAACCTCCATGTATTTGAGGGCTTTCCAAATTTTTTTATTTTGGTTGAATGTAAGTTTCATAGCATTATTATCTGAAAAAAGGCATTGTATGATCTTGATTTTTTTTTATTTCTTAAGGGCTGATTTGTGACCCAGTATGTGACCTATACTGGAGAATGTTTCATGTGCACTCGAGAAGAATGTGTATTCTGTTTTAGGATGAAATATATCTGTTGAGTCTATCCAGTCCAGTGTGTCACTCAAAGCCATGGTTTCCTTGTTGATTTTATGCTTAGATAATCTGTCCATTAATGTAATTCGTCTGTCACAAGAAGCTTGCTAGGAAAAAAAATAAAAAGCAAAGAAGAAAAAATTAAAAATTTGAAGTTAAATATTTTGAATAATTTTTAAAAATTAAATTAATTAATTGCTCTTTTTGTATCTAAAAAAGAAAGAAACAAAGACACAAAAATAAAAAAAAAGAAACAAGCAAAAACCCAAATTATACTAGATCTTTTTTTTCCCCAGAGCCAAAGCTTTGCAGTAGCACCCTATGATCAGTAGAGTTGGTGTGGGAGAGGGGTTTCTGCTAGTCTTTGGGGATGGGGTCTGCTGCTCTGATTCTCAGGTGCATTTGCCCTAGTGGAGATGTGCCTACAGGGCCTAGGCGGGAAGGACTTGGTGCTGCAGGTCTATTCTCCATCGGTGGTGCTATTTAGCTCATTGAAGTTGATCAAGCTGCTGAGTACAGGGAGAAAATGGCCTCCCCCATTCATTCATCTAAGCAGCAGGAAATGCACACCACCCCTCTTCAGTAAGCCCTCACATATGCATAAACATTGACCTCGCCTGGGTCCCTGGTTTCCATCCTGCCTTCACCTTGTCTGTGTCCAAGATATTTGCCTGCCAAACAGTGTAGCACTCCTATGTTTTATCTCAGGCATGGCTATGTTTCAAAACCCCACATTTCAGAGACCCCACCATCTGGGACCTGCACTGGTCTTCTGGGAAAGTGTTTTCCTGCATTGTGGAATTTGCGGGCTGGTTACAGAAGACAGCAATGTGACAGTGTCCTTGCTAAGAGTTCATGGTAAATTGCAACATACAACCAGAGCCAGGGATTCCTAACCTCAGCTGGAGTCTTTGTTCCTATACTGGTGAGCAGTACAGCTTGATGGTACCTGTAGAGTCCTTTGCCTACAGAGAGGCTGTATCACCTTTACCAAATGCACTCAAAGCAGGGGAACCACTTCTCCGTATATAACCCTGGGAATCTTCAGGCTGCTGCTGCTGGCGTTCAGCTCTGCTTTCCCACCAGAGCACTGCTAAGTGCCCCAGGCACAAACCTGGCAATGTCCAGACCTCAGAAACCAGAATCTGCACTCCACTCTTTATAGAAAACTGCAATCTTCTCCTTTTCCCCCATCAAATGTGTTGGGGAGTCGTTTTATTGTGTAATTACTTGCATGTATTTTCACTCTTTTTTCCCCCCGAGCCTTTTCTTTCTCCTCCTTCTCTCTTCTACTCCCACCACAGTTACTACTTCCTCCCCTGGGGAGCACCCATGGCTCTTTTCTTCCACAAACTCTTAAATACAGTTCCTACTTTCCATGCGTTGTCTTTCTGGTTTATAGACATGCAGCTTGGTTCTCTAAGACTACCAGTTGATCTCTTGGTGTTCAGAATGATTTGATATTTATCTACCTGTGTTCAAGGGAGGAGGCACCCTGCTTAGAGCCACCATACTCCTCTACCATCTTATCTTTAACCCCCCATCTTCCAATTTTTAAAAAATTTTTTAACATTTATTTATTCTTGAGAGACAGAGAGCGACAGAGTGTGAGGAAGGGAGAGGCAGAGAGAGAGGGAGATACAGAATCTGAATCAGGTTCCAGGCTCTGAGCTGTCAGCACAGAGCTCGACCCAGGGCTCCAACTCACAAACTGCTAGATCCTGACCTGAGCTGAAGTTGGACGCTTAAGTGACTGAGCCACACAGGTGTCCCCCTGCCACATCTTCCAATTTTAACATGGTCACTTTATAGCCCCCTTTATTCTCTCAACTTTTCACTGGGTTACTTTAAAAAAAATTGCAAACATCGTCTTATTTCATGCTAAAATACTGTAGTATGTATATTTAAAATATAAGAATTCTGCTTTACAACATTACCACAGTATAATTATCACAACTTAAGAAGTTAACAGTTCTTTAATGTTATTAAATACTCAATTAGTGCTCAAATTTCCCTGTTTTTTCCTCATATTTTACAGTTAGTTTCTGAATTGAGATCCAATCCAAGATCTAGAGATTGCATTTCCTTGATATATCTTACTTTTCTTTTAACATTTTGGGGAAGATCAAATGGCACAATGGATGATAAAGTGCTTTTGTAAATTTTCCACACCTTATAGAAGAAGAAAATAAGGTTTAAGGGAGATTATGGACCTGCCCAAGGTCACAAAACCAATAACTTGAAGACACAAGGTTTAAACTCAGATGACCCTAACTATAGACTGCCCTTCTCCTCTACCTATGCTGACTTAACATATGCAATTTTGAGCACCCATATGACCTCTAGATGACAGCTCTCACTCTTCTTCACTGAAGGAATAAGGAAAGGAAGGTGACCAGGGACCAACGGTATGGTGACCAGGAACTAACTGCATAGTGCTAAAGACCCAGATAAAGTTAGGGTCTATGAATGCTAAGCAGGTCCAGACTACACAGGATTAGAGGGTGTTCCCTGCAACACTTAGCTGCCCAGAACAATAGCAGCAACTGTCCTTGATTTGAGTTCTCCAAGTAGCATTTAGAAAGGATGGGAATGAAGACAGCCTGAAGGCATTGGCAAGTGAAATACTAAAACAATTGACCAGAAGGTCTAGGCTGGAGTAGGAAGGCAGGATGGAGTTGGTGGACCAGGAAAGTGTCCCAGGCCTGAAGCCTCTGAGGTCCAGGAGTAGGTGGACTGGAGGAACTTAGAGAAAGAGGAAGGAGACTTGGAAATATGAGAGGGGGCTAAGGGGCAGAAAGGGGGATCTGAAGCCATAATTTTTAAGAGTCTGAGCCCTTTTGGATGTGGAAAAATCTGGGAATCAGGAGCTGAGGTGGAGCATACATGAAGGTCCAATAGGCTTTGATCTAGAACTGGGAGGAATTAATGCCTTCTCTTAAGAGATGAGCTTTAGGCAGTAAAGACCATCTTGTTAATGGAAAGAGTTCAGCTCAGTCTTTCTAGATGGTATACAGGACTGGATTTCCCCCAAAACATTGTTTGTCCCATGGGACTGAGCTCTTTTATGTCAAATTCCCCCATCACAGCTCACTGGCTACTGCAACAATGGCCAGAGACCTCCTTTGGTCATGTTAGGAACAGGACCAAAGATACCCTAGCAAAGAGAAGATCCAGTGTAAAGACATCTAGGTGTTTAGATGAATTAGGACAAAGTTGGCATCAGGAACCTGGAATAGGTTGGGATTACAGGAGAAGACCTTGGTTCTAGCTCTACCTCTGTGATTTGTGACCTGTGCCAGTCCCTTCCCCTCTCTGGATTTAATGTTTCCATTAGTACAAGGATGAGTTAGACTAAATGACTCTCAGCACCTTTCCAGCTCTAAATTACTAGATTCAAATCTAAATAGAGATAAGCTATGCCAGGAATGGGATTTAATGTCTGAGAAGTTATTAAAAGAATTTGAATGGGATCACACAGGGAACATATGGGAAGGAGGAAAAAGAGGGAAACAAACCATAAGATACTCTTAATGATAGAGTATAAACTGAGGGTTGATGGACAGAAGTATAAATGGGTGATGAGTATTAAGGAGGGCATTTCTTATGAGATGTATGATGAATCACTACATTTTACTCATGGAATTATTACACTATATGTTAACTAATTAGAATTTAATTCTAGTTTGAAAAAGAAAGATAAATCATATAAAATGCTCACTCAGTAAAGAGAAATTATTATACTTTGGCTCTTTCAGATCTTTCCTCACCCCAATGCATGTGTCACAGACTGTTGTATATTAGAAGGCATCAAGCAAGCCATATAAAATCCTGGTAAGCCATAGTTTTGTAAGGCATATGGTGACTTGCCAGAGTAATATTAGACAGAAGTGTACTTCTCTGTAGGCTTTTCTCTTGGGAACACTTAAAAACAGACATTGTATCTTTGGGGATTGCTAGGTTAGTTCTTCACTTTTTCCAGGTGCTGCCATATATATGAGCATCTGTTCCTTATCCCTTTTGGACAAATACAGGCACCTGCTTGCTGTGGAGGCATCCCTTCTGCTTTCTGGATGGAACCCGGACACCTCCTTGTAAGCAGTGTGGTTACTTGGTCAGAATGTGGAAGAATGTCTGGATTCAGGGTTGGCAGTGGGACCCAAATATCAAGGGCCATGTCTCTGTGCCCTTGGAGATGTCAGGGTTATGGGATTTCAAACTTGAATGGCTAGGATGGTGGTGATGTATACAGGAGAAAGGAGCAGGCATAATTGCTTCTGCACTGGGTGTGCACAACAATGTGGGGGAAATTCTGTAATACATGCACCCCATCACCAGCAGGGTGCAGCATCTGCCCAGTTGGCAGAGTGAATGAGTCAGGGCCAGATCTCAAAGTATTTGCCCAGAGCCCCTAAGCATCCTATGACATAAATTAAAAACAGTAAATGACAGCTGCCCTTAACACCACCAAAGAAAAAGAAGGCTCACAGTACAGCTGGGACCAAAGGTGCAGTAAAGTGACCAACCATTCCAGTTTGCTTAGGACTGAGGGATTTCCCAAGATGTATGACTTTCTGTTTTAAAATCAGAACAGTCCTGGGAGGACTGGGACAAGAATGTCACCCTATGTGGGAACACAAATCTATCACCCTGTCTCCATTATCATCTGTCCTCCCTGGTGCTCTGCCAACTCCATTGGGCTTAACAAAAGCTATGCTGATCATACAAGAGGTCAAATTATAAAGTGATAATACTAGTTAACAATCTGAGGCTTGTAGGCAAAGGAGTAATATTACCAGATAGATGTTTTACCTCCTCAATATTTTCTTATGAAAAATTTATACATACAGCAAATTTTATAGGTAACACCCACATGCCCTCACCTAGATCCTACAATTAGCATTTTACTGAACTTCTTTGATCACCTATCTATCCTTCTATCAATCCATCAATCCACCTAAGAGTTGATGTATTTCATAATAAATTGCAGGCATCAGTACACTCTAAACATTTTTGTGGTTTAGTGGAGTCAGACCTAAATTTAAAGATACTTGACTTCTATCAGCCTCAATTTTCTCATCTCTAAGTTGGTGACACCAAGTGTTGCTAGGAAGATTTGATTTATTTGCTTTCTCACTCAAATAATGCTTTCTTTGTGCATTTTATAAATGTTAGCTCATTTTATCCTCCTAACAATTCAATCAGGTAAATTCTATTATTACCCCCATTGTAAACATAAGCTTTCAAGAAGTTAATGAGCTTACTGAAGGTCACACAGCAAATGTCATTGCTGAGAGTTGCTAAGAATCTCTTTACTATTGATGCTCTTAGCCACTACACTATGCTATCTTCTGTATGTGATAAAGTATCTGAAAACACTCAACACAGTACCCACTAAATTACGGGCATTCAGTAATGGTGATCCTTCCCTTCTTCATTTTGAAAGTTTTCACTGCAACCCCACACAGCAATTATTATTTCCAGTGTACAAATGAGGAAACTGGAGGTCAGCAAGTTTGGTGACTTGCTCAAAGATGCACTGCTAATAAATAAAAACAATGGATTTGAAACCAGAAACAACTGGTTCCTGAGTCAATGTCATGTCTATATGATGTACAGTTCAAAAAACATTGAAGTGCACATGAGCCTATACCACATATTAGGGATTCTTGTTTAAGGATACTCTTACATCCCTATCCACAAGCAGAAAAGAATGTGTTAGAAATAGGGGCTTCTGCCTGCTTCCCAAGAGGGCGCTGTGTCTTTTACAACTGTTAAACAGACTCAGTGACAGGTGGCAGAAGAGCCTCAGTCTCATCAAGCTCCAGGAAAGGAACCATGGCTTTCGGCTATCACCTTTTCCTTATTTGGGATGCCCTACATGATGTAATCTCTTCCCTATTGTACCCTTCCCTTTCCCCATCCTCTCCCACTTCTTCCCTAATCCCTTCATCACTCTTCTACTCTTCTTCCTCATTACCTTCCTCCTTCCTCTTTCTTCCTCATTACCTTCCTCCTTCCTATTTTTCCTCCCCATCTTTGTCCTTTCAGGAAGTCCCTCATAATCATTATTTTCTTCCTCATAGCTACCATTTACTGAATGCTTCTCAGATGCTATTCTAGGCACTTTACATGTATTAGCACATTTAGTCTTAACAATGCTATGAAGAGAGGGCTACCACTGCTCCTGCCCCACATTTGAGAAAATGGAGGCCAATAGAGGGTTAGTAACTAAGCTAGGGGAACCTGGACCTGAGTTAACAGACTTCCCAGAATTTATCTTGAGACATGTTGATCATTCCAAATATGCTCATAGCTGATGGCACAGTAGTAATAGGGAACTGGACTTTGAGAGATTTGCTAAAATTGCCTGGCCTTCTGTAGAGTGAGCTCCTATTCTCAGCATAAAAGCAACCTCTGGCACAAAGCATGCAAAAAATTCATTCCCACTGTGTCAAACATGTAAAGAGGTCCCCAGTTTGGGTTATTCCAAGATTGGAAGGCCTGAGTTCTAGTTGTGCCTTTAGTTCCTCTTAACTTGCTATATGACTTTGCGTAAGCAAGTTTCCCTCTCTGGGTCTCATTTATAAAATGTGAATGATAATATATTCTCTACTAACAGTACAGGGTTATTAGCATTAGCATAAGATGAGAATGTTGAAACAGGTGCTTTCATTGTAAAGGATTTTACCAATATAACAATTAACTTCCTTTATTCTCCTCCATCTTTTCTCTCTCTTTAATCTCCATTATCTTCTTCTTTCACTGTATTTTTATTCCTTCTCCTCCCTTATTCATTCTCCTTTAAGCAGGTCTTGGACTTGCAGCACTGCACTTAGGCAGAAGGAACACAGGCTTCAGAGGCAGATGGACCTAGGTCTGACCTCTGGTTCTGCCTTTTTCCTAGTTGTTGGGCAATTACTTTACCATTTTGAGCCACAGTTTTATCATCTATAAAGTGGACAGACATCACACCTTCCTTGAAAGATTGTTGCTGGAAGATGCGGTAGATTGTGTGTAAATATGGCCAATAATTCCTCCTATCTCTGACATGCATGCAGTCCTTCCCATCAGGGTATGGAGTCCCTTTTCCTCACTCTTTAAACCTGGGCTTCCTGTGTTAGCCCAGCTGGGCTTGCTTAGACCAGTAGAGTACAGCAGCAGTGTTGCTGTATCATTTCTGGTCTTATGCCACAAAAGGCCTTGAAGCTCTGTTTTTTACCTTTTTGGAAGCTGCTGCCAGGTTAAAAATGTCTGACTACTCAACTTGGAAGAGAGGCCATGGAGGATAAAATACTAACAAAGGAGTTGGGAGGCCCAGACAGCCCATAGGTCTTCCAGCCACTCCAGCTGAGGTGCCAGATCAAGAGTGCCGACATCTTGGATCCTCCAGCCCTAGCCAAGCCCTCCAGCCTGACTCAAGCTGTTTGAGTCAACACCACATGGAATAGAAATAAGCTATTCCCTGAAAGTCTTGTTCAAATTGAAGATCATGAGTAATGGTTGTTTTAAGCCACTAAGTTTTCAGGCAATTCGTTTCACAATAGATAAATAAACCAGAAAAACTAAATGAGGTAGTAGCACCCCAACCAGTGGCTAGCAGATGTAGGTGCTCAACACGTTACTGTTCCCTTCCCATTCAGAAGTGTCCCTGGGAAATGACTGACCTAGTGGTGCTACAACTGAATTTTATAATTGACAAATATGAACTCCAGTGTGTCAAGGATGCAGAGCAATAACCACTCCTCATATACTTCCAGGGACCTACTGAGGCCTATACAGGTTATACTCAAAGTCACGTAGCTCAGTGTGCTCTTTTTGCCCACAATGAGCCTGGGACACCTCAAAAGCAGTCCTGTAGATGAAAAAAATCTTGGGTAAGGAAGTAATGTTAGTTTTGACAAACAGTATTTCTTTTGACTAGTCATTCAATTACCTGAAGGAAATTAACACGTATTGAGTGCTTACTATGTACATAGCATTGTTTACAATAGTCCTGGAAGTGGGTACTATTATTTTCCCCATTTTCCAGGTGAGGACACTGAGGCACAGAGAAATTTTTGTCAGCTACTGGGTTACTGGGAAACACTAGGACAGTTTAATGTACAAGATGTTAATTATGGAACCCTTGGGATCAACACTTGCAGAAGAGAAGCATTAGAGGAAGCAGTGTTGAACAGAGGGAGCTGTTGAGCTGAAAGTCTTTTCTTTATTTTTTAAGTTTGTTTATTTTGAGAGAGAAAGAGAGCACAAGCAGGGGAGGGTCAGAGGGAAGGAGAGACATAATCCTAAGCAGGTTCTGCATCCATCAGCACAGAGCCCGATATGGGGTTTAAACTCACAAACAGTGAGATCATGATCTGAGCCAAGGCAAGATCAAGAGTCAGACACTTAACTGCACCACCCAGGCACCCCTAACTGCAACACAGTGTTAATGGAAACCTTAGTCCACCCTATGGGGAGCTCTGAAACTAGATGGTTTTTCACTGTTGTTCCCTATTGTATCCCTGTATGGAAGGAGGCCTTTGTATTCCTGTATCAGTCACTGGATTCCTAGACCCTATTTTCTAGTTTAGAGTTATTTCAACTACTCCTATCATCAAACCATCCCCAAAGGGAGAAAGGCTTTAAAAAAAATAATTATAGAGAAAAAGTAGGGAAAAACAGGCTCTAGAACCAAATCTGGGTTCACATCTTAAAATTTCTCTTACCAGCTGTTTAACTTGGGACAAGTTATTTAACTTGTCTGAACTTTGGTTTATTTTTTGGAAAATGGTAATAAAAGTACTTAGCTTGAAACATTTTTGGGCACCTGGATGGCTCAGTGAGTTAAGCATCTGACTCTTGATTTCAGCTCAGCTCATTATCTCAGGGTTGTGAGATAGAGCACTGCATTAGGCTCTGTGCACTGGGTGTGGAGCCTGCTTAAGATTCTCTCTCTCCCCTTCCTTCTACCCCTCCCCCACTTCCTCCTTCTCTCTCTCTCTCTCTCTCTCAAAAAAAAAACCATTAAAATTAGATTGTTTTGAAAATTAAATACAATCATGTACATACAGCATCTTGCATAGAGACCTGGGACAGAGTGGGTAGAGAATAAATGGAAATTATAATAATAGGGTAAATTATTGTGCAGTGGTTTATTCAGTTTCCTCATTTATAGGGTGGAGGGAATGAAAGGGAAGAAGAGCTACCCAGAAGGGGAAAAGGCACTATGTCTTTTATATTACTTGGTACTTAGAAGCATTCAGTCAGCATTCACTCCAATGAACAAATGTTTATTTAAAAGATTTCGTACAGACATAACACTCTACTTTCAAAGAGCAGAGGAACTTTTTATATTATGAACACATGAACACCAGCAACTTGAAACTACAGTTAAAGAAGGAAGAAAATATCCCCCTTTCCCCAGCCAGGGACTGAGATTGGAGTTAAAACTTTCTCACTCAGCCAACTCCCATCTCTGTCTTTAAGTATAAGAGTAACTTGACTAGACATCTGATTTTGGTAGAGAGGAGAGATACAGGGCCTGAGGAGCCTAGTGCCTTTTCTTCTATAAGGGAAGGCCACCTGGAGAATCTATAGGAAAGGGGGTGGCCAGCAGCTGACCTGAGGCCTCCTTACAGAAGAGGGCAGACCCAAGAGAGGGATGGATGGATAGAAGGGAAGTCCCACCCTCTTGCCTGTGTAAAATGGTTATCACTCACTTGATTATCATATATATCACTATGTAAGTGCCAGAATAATAGTTCTGAACAAAAATGGTTTTGTTCAAAATGTTTTTGAACATTTGGCAACACAGATGTCAGCATAGGGTCCCTCTCAACATAAGGCAGCTCCTACATTAGAGCCCAATGATTTAGGCAGCAAGTTATAAAGGACTTGTGGAGTGGGTGTGGCTCCCTAATTTCACTGTGGGGAACTTCTGCCATTAATTTGAAAAGCTAAGGTTATGGGAGAAAAACCCGTAAGTCTCAGAATCTCTAGACACACAGCCTGGTACCTGAGAACTTTAGTATATCTGGGAGACTAGGGTGAGAGTGAACTCCAAAAGGAGGCCTTGTCCAAGTTACTTCTGGACTTTGATTAGATGAGATGAGATGAGGGTGGCAGTGGGGGAGAAATATACACCAAGGCTACTGGAAAGTCCTGCAAGAAGACTATTGTCCTTTCAGAGCCTAAGGCAAAAGTACAAGGAGGGGGCACACTGGAGCCTTTACCTGAAGTAAGGGCCTCCTCCAACCCTCAGCCCTTAGGCCCCAGGCCTCAGACATAAGAGGCAGAGAATCACATCTGGGCTTTCTGTCCTTCCCTCAACTTCAAACAAGGGCAAGGGTTGAAATGTGGATGGGAGAGAAGGGATCATCAGACACACTGTCATTAGCACCTTCTTAAATCAGAAACTCCAAGAGAAAAAAGAAATAAGAGCAAAGTGAGAGGGGTTGTGCTTCCATCACATTAAATAGGAAACTTGCCAGAGGTAGGGGAGGGTGGTCTCAAATCAGGACATTAATCACTCTGGCCAAGGGGAAGGGTTATGAGCAGCAGAGCTCTATGTATTCTCCATCTCTTCATTCATCCTGCTTCCGTTTTGGCTTTTTGGGGTTCCGGGACCGACTCTTGGCTTTGCACAGAGGACATATAGGTGCATTCCGATGAATTTGCTGATGACATGACAAGCAGGCCTAGTGAAAGGACACAGGACAAAGAAAGTTAGTAATCAGATTCTTTTAGCCTATAGTTCAGGCTTCTGATCCCCAGAAAGCAGTTGTGATTTTCCAACAGAAAGGAGTAGTAATCAATGACTGAGACTCAAGTAGACAGATCAGTGCCAGATGTAACAGATGTAAGGGCTATAAAAGAATGAGGGTCAAAGAAGGGTACTGAGGAAAAATATCCAAAGTTGGGAAATAACACAAAATGAGAGTTATATATCCATTTAATATTATGTTAAAGCATGGACCAACAGGCTGTGTCAAGGATTATTCAATTCTCTAGGATACATATTAGTAAACTTTCTCTACAAACGCCAAGAGAATAAATATTTTAGACTTTTTAGGTCACATGGTGGTAGTTAAAACTACTCAACTATAACTGTTATACGTGAAAGAAGCTACAGAGAATACATAAACAAACAAGCATACATGTGCCCCAGTAAAACTTTATTTACAAAAACTGGGAGCAAATCAGACTTGGCCTGTGGGTTCTAGTTTGCTGACCCCTGCTCTAGGAGAATGTTCCTTTATTTGATTATTTACTATTGATCAGGGCCCGACTCTGTGATTTATGCTAATAAGCAACAAATGGTTTTTGCCCAGTAGAGATGCAGATTATTTCTGTTCCAAAGGAGAGATAAAGGTTATAGTTCATCAACCAGTTCTGTATTTAATTTTCCAAACTTATTTCAGCATTCCTTTCATTCCCTTACTATATATGTGTGTTTCTTAAATGCTTTTTGAACCAGCTTTGTAATCCTGTTGAATTCCTCATTAACAACACATGCTCACTATATATTTGCACAAGTTTTGTTTCTAACTTTTTAAAAATTATGCTTTGGCAGATCCTGTCAATCTCCCTGCATTGTAGCCCCTCTGGGAATGTGAGGCTATAAAATCAGCTGGTATGCCACATGAACAAATGCTCAACACTAATAATCTTCAGAGAAATACAAATCAAAACCACGATAAGATATTGCATCACACCTGTCAGAATGGCTAAAATTAACAACTCAGGAAACCACAGATGTTGACAAGGATGCAGAGAAAGGGCAACCATTTTTGCACTGTTGATGTGAATGGAAACTGGTGCAGCCACTCTGGAAAACAGTATGGGCTTCCTCAAAAAAAATGAAAAACAGAACTACCCTATGACTCAGCAATTACACTACTAGGAATTTATCCAAAGGATACAAAAATGCAGATTCAAAGGGGTGCATGGACCCCAATGTTTATAGCAGCGCTATCAACAATAGGCAAATTATGGAAAGAGCCCAAATGTCCATTGACTGATGAATGGATAAAGATATGGTGTGTGTGTGTTTATATATATGGGAATACTACTCGACAATGAAAAAGAATGAAATCTTGTCACTTGCAATAATGTGGATGGAAGTAAAGGGTAGTATGCTAAGTGAAATGAGTCAGTCAGAGAAAGACAAATATCATATGATTTAACTCATAGGTGGAATTTGAGAAACTCAACAGATGAACATAGGAGAAAGGAAGGAAAAATAAGATAAAAACAGAGAGGGAGGCAAACAATAAGAGATTGTTAAATACAGAGCACAAACTGAGGGTTGCTGCAGGTGAGGTGGGTGGTGGGATGGGTTAAATGGATGATAGGCATTAAGGAGGTCACTTGTTGGGATAAGCACTGGGTGTCATATGTAAGAGATGAATCACTGGGTTCTACTCCTGAAGCCAAGAGTACACTGTATGTTAACTAATTTGAATTAAAAAAAGTTAAAAATAGTTGGCCATACTTTTGTGGGTCCAGTTCTGGAGTCTCTATTCTATTCCATTGGTCTATGTGTCTGTTTTTGTGCCAATACCATGCTGTCTTAATGATTACAGCTTTGTAGTAGAGGCTAAAGTCTGGGATTGTGATGCCTCCCACTTTGGTCTTCTTCATCAATATTACTTAGGCTATTCAGGGTCTTTAGTGGTTCCATACAAATTTTAGGATTGCTTGTTCTAGCTTTGAGAAGAATGCTGGTGCAATTTTGATTGGGATTGCATTGAATGTGTAGATTGCTTTGGGTAGTAGTGACATTTTAACAATATTTATTCTTCCAATCCACAAGCATGGCATGTTTTTCCATTTCTTTGTATCTTCTTCAATTTCCTTCATAAACTTTCCATAGTTTTCAGCATACAGATCTTTTACATCTCTGGTTAGGTTTATTCCTAGGTATTTTATGATTCTTGGTGCAATTGTGAATGGGATCAGTTTCTTTATTTTTCTGTTGCTTCATTATTAGTGTATAAGAATGCAACTGATTTCTGTACATTAATTTTGTATTCTGTGACTTTGCTGAATTCATGTATCAGTTCTAGCAGATTTCTGGTGGAGCCTATTGGGTTTTCCATGTATAATATCATGTCATCTGCAAAAAATGAAAGCTTGACTTCATCTTTGCCAATTTGGATGCCTTTGGTTTCCTTTGGTTGTCTGATTGCTGATGTTACAACTTGCAACACCATGTGAAACAACAGCAGTGAGAGTGGACATCCCTGTCGTGTTCCTGATCTCAGGGGGAAAACTCTCAGTTTTTTCCCATTGAGGATGATATTAGCTGTGTGCTTTTCATAAATGGCTTTTATGATGTTTAAGTATGTTCCTTCTATCCCGACTTTCTTGAGGGTTTTTATTAAGAAAGAATGCTGAATTTTGTCAAAAGCTTTTTCTGCATCGATTGACAGGATCATTTGGTTCTTATCTTTTCTTTTATTAATGTGATGTATCACATTGATTGATTTGTGAATGTTGAACTAGCCCCGCAGCCCAGGAATGAATCCCACTTGATCATGGTGAATAATTCTTTTTATATGCTGTTGAATTTGATTTGCTAGTATCTTACTGAGAATTTTTGCATCCATATTCATCAGGGATAAACTACCTGATGATCCAGCAATTGCACTACTAGGTATTTACCCCAAGGTTACAAAAATACTGATTCGAAGGGGTGCATGCACCGCAATGTTTGTAGCAGCATTATCAACAATAGGCAAATTGTGGAAAGAGCCAAAATGTCCATCGACTGATGAATGGGTAAAGAAGATGTAGTGTATATATACAATGGAATATTACTCAGTCATCACTAAGTATGAAATCTTGCCATTTGCATCCATTTCCACATGGATGGAACAAGTGTGTTATGCTAAGCGATATAGGTCAGTGAGAGAAAGACAAATACCGTATGAGTTCACTCATATGTGGAATTTAAGAAACAAAACAGATAAACATAGGGGAAAGGAATGAAATAAAATAAGATAAAACCAGAGAGGGAAGGATACAAACCATAAGAGATTCTTAAATACAGAGAACTGAAGGTTGCTGGAAGGGAGGTGGGTGGGCAATGGGCTAAATGAGTGAGGGGAATTAAGGAGGGCTCTTGTTATGATCAGGACTGGGAGTTACATGCACGTGATGAATCACTAAATTCTACTCCTAAAACAAATACTACATTATATGTTAACTAACTTACATTTAAATAAAATCTTGAAAGAAAAAAAAAAACAGCTGGTCTGCTACAGCACATATAAAACACCCCTTCTTCTGTGTCCTAAGCAAAGGCTGTTTTAGGAAGGCACCAAATAGGTAATTCCAAAGCCCCCATCCCAGCCTTCCATGAGGTTGCTTGAAGACACCTTTCTTCCTCCACAACCCCTACCCAGCTCACTTACTTTCATAGGTGGAGGCTGTTGCCTGAAGGTGGCTGTCTGCCGAGTGTCCTGCTTTCTAGCCACCTGGAGTTGTTGGGCAGCAGCGGCTGCAGCGGCCAGGGACTCAGGGATGGGGGGCTCCTGAGGCTCCGTCTGCCACTCTGCTTTCTGCTTCTCAAAGTAACTTTGGAGATGAAAGACATTAGCTGGATCATTCTGAAAGCAAGGAGAACCTTGCCCCTCTTAGAGACTCCATGCCACAGAACCAAAGGGGTTGGGCTGTGGCTCAGTGTAGAAAGTTCCTACACCCTCCCCAGCACAAGGTTCCCCTTGGGTACCTGGCTCATTGTCTGCTGGTAAGGGTAATCCTTCTGCTCTCTGGCTCTGATAGACCCAGAAAATCAAGAATCCCAGGGCTAGCAAAGTCCTTAAAGGGCATTTTCCTATTTTTTATCCCATGTACCTTTGCAATATTCCCATTAAGTATCCTCAGGCCTATGCTGACATGCTTGTCAGAGTAAGAAGCTCACAACATCCACAGGCAGCCTGCTCTGCCTTATGGAAGTCTGCTTCCTTCTACTGAATTGAACTGTCTCTGTAAGGTGAGTGTAGTTCTTAATTCTGGGTCTTAAACAGAAGTTCCAAGGCTAGCCGCTAGAGACCATGAAAGCCCAGCCTTCTATATTTTCAAAGGTTTCTAGACATCCCTTCTGGACCTTGACTTGGGAAGTAAACTTGTAAGAGTCACAGACACACACACACACACACACACACACACACACACACACACATAAAGAGTCACAGACACAGTCATGTGTTACCAAAATTGCACAAAGAATTTTAAAAGCCACCTAGAAATACTAGTCTAACTGTCCTTGTTTTGGTGCACAGAGACTTGCCCAAGGTCATACAATGAGTCAACCACTGACAGTCCTGGGGCTAGGACTGGGTACCATGACTTTTAAACCAGATTTTATGTTTGTATATGTGCCGCTACATGTGTGTGTAAGTATGTATGTGTTGTGTGTGTGTATGTTGCAAGGACAGGGAGCAAGCAGCTTACTCCAAGGACAGCTTCTCCTCCTCTTCACATAGGTCAGGGAGCCTCTGCAGGCCTAGAGTCATGCGCAGGGCATCCACATGTTCCTTCAGTGGCTTATACTCATCATGCAGCCGCCGTGTAGACTCTAGCAGCTTGTTTAGGTCATTCTCAGACTGTTTGATGGTGTTTTCCATCTGAAACATAGAGTGAGGTAGGTACCAAGAAAAGACACCAACATTCTCCACAAGGGTCTATAGCTGAGTGGATAAAATAGCACAGGCTCCAGAGCCAGGCCAATCTATAGTCATGTCCTTAATTCACCCTGTAGTCTATGTGACTCTCTTCAAGCCTCAGTTTTTTTCATCTGTATAATGGTGATAATAATAGTTCCTACCTCATATAATCTTAGGAAAATTCAGTGATTGAGTGCATATAAGCTTTAAGTACAGGGACTACCACAGAGTAAAGGGTCAATTAATGGTAGTTATTATTCAAATATAGCACCTTAAAGCTAGAATGGACCTTAGAGCTCATTTAGTCTGCGCCACCAACATTTTAGATATCAGATAATTGAGACTCAGGAAGAAAAAAAAAACTTCCTCAGAGAAATACTTCTCAGGGGCAAAACCTAGACAAAAATTCAGGACTTCTGCTTCCCAGGCTAGTGGCTTTTCTCTTAGATCAGTGGTTTTCAAAATGTGGTCACTAGATCAGTAGCATTAGCACCACCTGAGAACTCATTAGGAACTCAAATTCTCAGACACCACCCCAGACATATAAAATCAGAAATTCTGGTGTGGAGTCCAATAATCTATGTTTTAAGAGCCTCTTCCATGTGACTTTGATGTATGTTTAAGTTTGAGATCCACTGGGTTAGATTCTCAGCCCCAGCTAATATTTTCTTAACTGAATTGACTTTGTATCCTTGGTTAGCTGGCAGCAGAAATGCCAACTCCTCATGAGACCCTGGAATCCTGTGATCTTGTGACACAGAAAATACCATTACTACTGTCTAAGTCACATCTATATTTCCTTTAAGGTCCTTGGCTTGGCAATATCAGGAAATAAGTATTGTCATAAAAATGAGTTTCCCAAGAATAAAAACTTAACTCCTTCAAATGTAATTAAAAAAATACTTTTTATTGTCATAAGCTCTAAGGATTAGAAAGGACATTATAAGTAAGCACCTCCAATTTTCCTCCTGGTGCAGGAATATCAATACTGCAACTCAGAGAGGTGATCATTCAGACCATATTTGAATAACTCCAAAAAGTGGGAAACTTATCACCTTAGCTGGCAGTTTATTCTCCATGTTCCAAGTATCTCCAAAAGAGAGACTCTAATGAGGGAGCTTCATTTTAGTAGGCTGGCAGATATTATTTGTTTAGCCTACTTGGAAGCTTTGGAGCCCTTTGAGCTAGACCCAAGAGGCAGTTGTCTGCTCTGCTTTACCCTAAGGCTAACTCTCAACTCCCAGAATGAGAGCACATCAGTGCTGAAAAAGACTTTAGAGGTGACTGACTCCCTGTCATAGTAAAGAGAAGGAAAATAGGGCCTAGCAGAAAAAAGGATTTGTCCAGTGATATACAGTCAATCAGTGACAGAGCCAAGACTAGATCTCAGAACTCCTGGATTCTTCCATTCCACTACAGCCTGATGCCTACTCTCCCAAGTTGGTTGGCCAAAGCCACATCACAAGAGGCCATGGTACTCACTACTGTCTATTTCTCAGAGGGCCTAGAGGTAGGCTTCTGGCCATCAGCTACATACCACATTGATATCAGCATGGATCAGTCGGAGTTCCTCCACATGGGCCATCTTCTCCTGTAGCAACAGGTCCATCTCTTGCTTGTATTCTTTCAGGTGCCTCTCCTCTGATTCAAGGGCCTCAAACTCAGCCTTCAAACGTGCCTTGATCTTCTCCATCTGCAGTGTCTTGTTCCTGCAATTACCAAAAAGCAAGAAACAGACCAGTAGGAGAAGGGAGGAAAATGGGAATAGAGTGCAGTTAGGCCCTGAACCAGGGTTATTTTTCTAAGCCACCTTTCTAAGCTTTTCTTTCTCCAGGCATAGCCAACCTAAAGCCAGCGACAAAAAGTTAGGAGATTCTCTATTCTAAGATAGAAGCTCCGTGGGTCTCAAAGGGGATAGTTTTATTCTATTGTGGGACATTTGTAAATGTGGAAGACTTTTTGTTATTAGACTGATCCAGGAGAGAACACTACTGGCATGTAGTGAACATGGGCTAAAGATGCTAAACAGCCTCTCAAAGCACAGTAAAGTCCCATACCACAAATAATTCCCACTCGAAATGCCACCCATGGCCTTTTGAGACATTCTTAAAGGAGCACTGTCCATTAACTTTTGTACAATGATGGAAATGTTCTGTCTCTATGCTTTCCAATACACTAGCCACCAGGCATATGTAGCTACTGGGTACTTGAAATGTTGGTAGTGCAACTGAGGAACTGAATTTTGAATTTTATTTAATTTTGATTAATTTATCTTTAATTTAAACCACACATGTGGCTAATTGGACAGCACAGCTCTACAGGGTCAACTACTCAGTTCCAGAAGAGGAAGAGGACTAGAAGAACTATAGCTCATTTCTTTTCCTAAAAAAATAAAACCTGTTATTGGTTGTTAAATCCCAATTGTATACTCTCTGGTTAAGTAATCCCACCCTTGTGAATTTATTCTAAGGAAATAAGGAAAACAAAAGGTTAATACACAAGACTGTTCATTATGGACTATGGGCAAAATTGTAATATTTAGAAGCCATTAAAATGAATCATTATGAAGACTTGTGACATGAAAAGTACTGAAGATATGATACTCAATAAAATGTATATGCACTCAGATTTCATTTTTCAAAATATACATGCACAAAATGGAAGGAGGCCCCACTGCAGCACACTTTTGTCCTCCCCCTGGCTCTCTACTCTCTGGTTCTGAGGTACTTCCTAGCTGTTATCCATCACTAGCTGGGCTTGAAAAAAGCACAGAAGACATGAAGGAGTCCCTTATCTCAGAGACAAAAGAGCTTAAAATCATTCAGGCCAAAGTGAAAAATACAATAGCTGAGATGCAAAATGGACTGATGCAATGAACACAAGGATGGAAGAAGTAGAGGAAAAATAAGTGAAAGAGAAGATAGAATAATGGAAAATAATGAAGCTGATCAAAAGAGGGAAAGAAAACTCTTGGATCATGAAAGTATACTTGGGAAATCAGTGACTCCATGAAATATAATAGCATTTGTGTCATAGGAGTCCCAGAAGAAGAAGAGAGGGAAAAGAGAGCAGAAGGTTTATTTGAGGAAATTATAGCTGAAAAATTTTCTAATCTGAGGGAGGAGACAGACTACCAAAACCAGGAAGCTCACAGAACTCCCACCAAAATCAAGAAAAGCAGGGAAACACCAGGGATATTGTACTTAAATTTGCCAAATATACAGATAAAGAAAAAAATCCTAAAAGCATCAAGAGAAAAAAAAATCCCAACTTACAAGGGAAGACAAATACGATTAGCATCACCAGATCTCTCCACAGAAATGGCAGGGCAGAATGAAGTGGAATGATATACTCAATATGCTGAGTAGAAAAAACCTACATCCAAGAATACCCTATCTAGCAAGCCTATCATTCAGAATAGAAAGAGAGGTAAAGTGTTTCCCAGACAAACAAAACCTGAAGGACTTTGACCATTAAAACAACCCTGCAAGGAATATTAAAGGGGACTCTTTGGGAAAAAGACTAGAAAGGAAATGAGAAAATCTCTGGAAATAAAGACAACAAGCAATAAGATGGCACTAAATTCATAACTATCAACATTTACTCAGAATATAAATGTACTAAATAGTCCATTCAAAAGAATGGGTGTTGGGGTGCCTGGGTGCCTCAGTTCATTGAGTGTCCAACTTTGGCTAAGGACATAATCACATGGTTCATAAGTTCGAGCCCCACATTGGGCTCACTGCTATCAGCTCAGAGCATGCTTTGGATCCTCTGTTCCCCCCTCCCCCGTCCTTCCGATGCTCTCTCTCTCTCTCTCTCTCAAAAATAAACATGAATAAACAAGAATAGGTGATGGGTATTGAGGACACTTGTTGGGATGAGCACTGGGTGTTGTATGTAAATGTTGATTCATGGGAATCTACCCCCAAAATTAAGAGGACACCACATACACTGTATGTTAGCTAATTTGACAATAAATTATATATATATATATGAATGGGTGTCAGAATGAATAAAAAAAGAGAAAGATCTATCTACATGCTGCCTACAGGAGATTCATTTTAAACCTAAAAATGTCTGCAGATTGAAAGTGAGGGGATGGAGAAATATTTATCATGCTAATGGACATCAAAAGAAAGCTGAATACCCATACTTATATTAGACAAACTACTTTTTAAACAAAAGACTGTAAGAGATGAAGAAGGACACTATATCATAATGAAGGGGTCTAACAAGAAAATCTAAAAGATTGTAAACAGATATGTCCCCAACTTTGAGGAACCCAAATATATAAAATAATTAATAGCAAACATAATGGAACCCAATGATAATAATACAATCATAGTAGGGCATTTTGACATCCCACTTACATCAATGGACAGATCATATAAGCAGAAAATCAGCAAGGAAGCTATGAATGACACATTGAACCAGATGGACTTAGTAGCAGAATACACTTTCTTGTGAAGTGCACATGGGTGCACTTCTCAGTATAGATCACATACTAGGTCACAAATCAGGTCTCAACAAGTACAAAAAGATCGAGATCATACCATTACATATTTTCAGACCACAACACTATGAAACTTAACCCCCCCCACACACACACATGTGGAAAGAAAACAAATAAATGTCAATTAAATGGGTCAACCAGAAAATTAAAGAAGAAATAAAAAAAATACATGGAAACAAATGATAATGAAAACATGACGATCCACATCTTTGGGATGAAGCAAAAGCAATCATAAGAGGAAAGTATATAGCAATACAGGCCTATCTCAATAAGTAAAGAAAAATGTCAATTACACAACCTGAACCTACACCAAAAGGAGCTAAAAGAAGAACAACAAATGAAACCTGAAGCCAGCAGAAGGGAAATAATAAAGATTAGAGAGAAATTAATAATATAGAAAAAAGAAAAAACCATAACACAACAATAAAATCAGGAGTTGGTTCTTTAAAAAAAATAATAAAATTGATAAATACCCAGTCAGACCTATCAAAAAGAAAAGAGAAAGGATCCAAATAAATAAAATCATGAATGAGAGAGGAGAGTTGACAATACCACAGAAATACAAACAATTATAAAAGAACACTATGCAAAAAACGTGTTCCAACAAATTGGACAATGTGGAAGAAATGGATAAAATACTTGAAACATATAAAGTACCAACACTGAAACAGGAAGAAATATAAAACTTGAACAGGCCTATAACCAGCAAGAAAATTGAATGAGTAATCAAAAAACTCCCAACAAACAAAATTCCAGGGCCAGATGGCGTCACAGGGGAATTCTCCAACACATTTGAAGAAGAGTTACTACCTATTCTTCTCAAACTGTTCCAAAAATAAAAATGGAATGCAATCTTCCAAACTTATTCTATGAAGGCAGCATTGCCTTGATTCCAAAAGCAAATACTCCACTAAAATGGAGAATTATATGCTAATATTCTTCATGAAGGTGAATGTAAAAATTCTCAACAAGATAATAGGAAATCAAACAAAACACCACAATCAAGAATTATTCATGACAATAAAGCAGGATTTATTCCTGGGCTGCAATGGTGGTTCAGTATTTGCAAATCAAGGAATCTGATACACCACATTAATAAAATAAAGGATAAGAACCATATGATTCTTGGGGAACCCGGGTGGCTCAGTCCATTGAGTGTCTGAATCTTGATTTCAGCTCAGGTCGTGATCTCAGGATCATGGGATCAAGCACCATGTTGGGCTCCACACTAAGCATGGAGCCTACTTGGGATTCTTTCTCTCTCTCTCTCTGTCTCTGTCTCTCTCTCTGTCTTTCTCTCTCTCTCTCTCTCCCTCCCCTGCCCCTGTCTCCTGCTTGTGTGCTCTTTCTTTCCCTTTATCTCTAAAATAAAAGAAAAATTTTAAATAACCATACGATTTTCTCAATAGATGCAGAAAATGCATTTGACAAAGTCCAGTGTCCATTTTTTTTAATAAAAACCCTCAACAAAGTAGGGATAGAGGGAACATAAATGAACATCATAAAGGCCATATATGAAATATCCACAGGTGATATCATCCTCAATGGGTAAAAACTGTGAACCTCTCCTCTACAGTCAGGATAAGACAGGGATGCCCATTCTCACCATTGTGATTTAACTTAGCACTGGAAGTCCTAGCCTCAGCATCAGACAACAGAAAGACATGAAAGGCATCCATGTTGGCAAGGAAGAAGTCAAACTTTCAATATTTGCAGGTAACATGATAATATATGTAGAAAAGCTGAAAGACTCCACCAGAAAAGTGTTAGAACTGATACACGAATTCAGTAAAGTTGCAGGGTGCAAAATAAACAAACAAAAATCTATTGAATTTCTATACATCAATAATGAAACAGTAGAAAAAGAAATCAAGGAACTGATTCCATTTACAATTGCACCAAAATCCATAAAATACCTAGGAGTAAACATAACCAAATAGGTAAAAGATCTCTACTCTGAATCTTTAGAACACTTATGAAAAAATTGAAAAGGGCACAAATATTTGGAAAAATATTCATGTTTATGAACTAGAGGAAGAAACACTGTTAAAATGTCTATACTACCCGAAACAATCTACACATTTAATGCAATCCCTACCAAAATACCACCAGCATTTTTCACAGAGCTAGAACAAACAACCCTAAATTTGTATGTAACCACGAAAGACCTCAAAGAGCAAAAGTGATCCTGAAAAGGAAGGAAAACAAAGCTTTAGACATCATAATTAAGGATCTGAAGCTATATTACAAAGTTGTAGTCATCAAGACAATACGGTACTGGCACAAAAAAAAAAAAAAACAAAACACATAGATCAATGAACAGAATAGAAAACCCGGAAATGGACACACAACCAAACGGTCAACTAATCTTTGAAAAAGCAGGAAAGAACATCCAATGGGGGGAAAACAGTTTCTTCAATAAATTTTGGGAAAACTGGACAGCCACATGCAGAAGAATGAAACTGGACCACTTTCTTATACCAAACATAAAAATAAATTCAAAATGGATGAAAGACCTAAATGTGAGACAGGAAACAATCAAAATCCTAGAGGAAAACATAGACAGCAACCTCTTTGATTTTGGCTGCAGCAACTTTTTACTAGACACATCTCCAAAGGCAAGGAGAACAAAAGTAAAAATGAACTATTGGGACTTCATCAAGATAAAAAGCTTCTGCTCAGGGAAGGAAACAATCAATGAAACTAAAAGATGACTTATGGAATGGGAGAAAATATATGCAAATGACATGTCTGATAAAGAGTTAATATCCAAAAGCATAAAAAAATCTTATCAAAGTCCATACCCAAAAAAACAAGTAATCCAGTAAAGAAATGGGCAGAACACAGGGTGCCTGGGAGTGTTAGTTGGATAAGCATGTGACTTTTGATTTCGGCTGAAGTCATGATCTCAAGGTTCATGGGATCGAGCTTCGTGCCAAGCTCTGTGCAGTCAGTACAGAGTCTGCTTGAGATACTTTCACTCTACTTCTCTCTCTGCCCCTCCCCCTTCAAAATAAGTAAACAAATAAACATTTTTTAAAAAGAAATGGGCAGAAGACATAAATAGACATTTTTCCCAAGAAGACATACAAACAGCTTACAGATAAATGAAAAGATGCTCGATATCACTCATCATCAGGGAAATACATATCAAAACCACGATGAGATATCACTTCACACCTTTCAGAATGATAAAATTAACAACACAGGAAGCAACAGATATTGGTGAGGATAAGGAGAAAGGGGAACACTCTTATACTCTTGGTCTGAATGCAAAGTGGTGAAGCCACTCTGGAAAACAATACGAAGGTTCCTTAAAAAGTTAAAAATAGAACTACCCTATGACCCAGAAATTATTATATTGACCCAAAGGATAAAAAAACACAGATTTTAAGGGACACATGCACACCCAATGTTTATAGCAGAATTATCAACAATACCCAACCTATGGAAAGAGCCCAAATGTCCATTGAGTGATGAATGGATAAAGAAGAGTGGTGTGTATGTATACACACACACACACACACACACACACACACACGAATATTACTCAGCCATAAAAAAGAAATGAAATTTTGCCATTAGCAAGGACATGGATGAAGCTCTAGCTTCATTATGCTAATTATGTATTTATGTAATTATGTAATAATGAGCGTATTATGCTATGCAAAATAAGCCAGCCAGAGAAAGACAAATACCATATTATTTCCCTCACATGCGGAATTTAAGAAACAAAACAGATGAACATGGGGGAAGGGGAAAAAAGAAAGGGAAGGAAATTATAAGAGACTTTTAAATATAGAGAACAAACTGCAGGTTTATGGAGAGAAGTGGGTGGAAGATAGGCTAAGTGGGTGATGGGCATTAAGGAGGGCACTTATTGTGATGAGTACTGGCTGATATGTTGGCTGTGAACCACTAAATCTACACCTGAAACCAATTTTACCATATATTTTAACTAACTAGGATTTTTTTAAAAATTGAAATAAAAATAATAAAACATAAAAAAAATGCACAGTGAAGAAAACAATAAAAAAACTAAAAGGCAACCTTCTGAATGGGAAAAGATACTTTCAAATGGCATATCTAATAAAGGGTTACTATCCAAAATCTATAACAAACTTATCAAACTAAACACACAAAACAAATAACCCAGTTAACAAATGGGCAGAAGACATGAAGAGACATTTTTCCCATGAAGACATTCAGATGTCCAATAGACATATGAAAAGATGCTGAACATCACTCATCATCAGGGAAACATGAATCAAAACTGCAATGAGATATCACTTCACATTGTCAGAATGGCTAAAACTAACAACACAGGAAACATGAATATAGGGGGAAAGAGAGGAAATCTGTAAAACCTACTACTCTTAACTATAAAGAACAATCTGAGGGTTGCTGAAGATGAAGTGGATGATGTGTTAAATGTGTGATGGGTATTAAGGAGGGCAGTTGTGATGAGCAATGAGTGTTGTATGTAAGTGATGAATCTCTAAATCCTACACCTGAGACTAATATTAGAGTATATGTGAAGTAATTGGAAGTTTAATAAAAACTTGAAACTACAAAATATATATATATATATAAATAGACTCAACCATAGAGGTCAACCTGATGGTTACCAGAGGGGAGGCAGGTGGGGGGGGGGGTGGGTTCAATAAGTGATGGGGATAAAGACTGCACTTGTGATGAGCACTGGTTATATCAAGTGCTGAATATTGTATGAAGTGCTGAATATTGTACACCTAAAATTAATGTTATATACTTTACTGACTGGAATTTGAATAAAAATTTAAAAACAAAACATATTTCCATGTAAAGACTTATATGATCCTGTTCAGAGAAACATTATTCCTAGAAACTGAAAGGTGGACACAACCAAAATGTTTATTAATATGTCAGTGAATAAACAAAATGTGGTGTATCCATACAATGAAAAACCATTTGTCAATAAAAAAGGAAACAGTAGCATATGATACAGTGTGTGTGAACCTCAGAAACAATATGCTAAGATTTATGCAATGTCCTGAAAATGCAAATCTATAAAGACAGGAAGTACATTCCTGGTTGCCTGGGGCTGCGGGTGGGAATGGAAGTCAACTGAAATTGGGCATAAGGGTTCTTTATGGGGTGATGGAAATGTTCTAAAATTGTATTGTGATGATAGTTGTATAATTGCAAATTTACTAAAAGCTACTGAATTGTTCACTTATAATGGATGTTTTCTACAGTATATAAATTACAACTCAATAGAGCTGTTGAACATATATCCTCCAATGGATTCTTACCACACCTAGAATTAAATCTAAACTTACAACACTGTCAGAACTGAAATTCTAAGGTCTTTCTATTCCTCTGTCCCTGTTTCTCTTGGAAAATAAATGAATCGTCAAAAGGCTTGTGTGTAGGAAAATAGATTTTTTTCTTTTTTTTAATATGAAGTTTATTGTCAAATTGGTTTCCATACAACATCCAGTGCTCATCCCAACAGGTGCTCTCCTCAATACCCATCACCCACCCTCCCCTCCCTCCCACCCCCATCAACCCTCAGTTTGTTCTGTTTTTAAGAGTCTCCTAGATTTTTAATGAAGTTGGTCAACTGAAGTACCCAGGAAGACTAGGGAGGGGGTTAATGATGAAAACCAAAATGGAGACATTACCCTTGTGGTCAACTGCCTTTACTATGCTCTTCGGGCTTAGTATCTAGTGACCAACCTTCCATGCTCTGTCTAGTAACTGGGTAGTTTGAGCTTAAGATCAAATTTAAGTAAAATGTCCTCCCTTTCTCAAATCTAGAGTGAGCATCATGCTAGCTCCTTCTCTTTAAATTTTCTATCAATAAAGTGGACAAAGAAAGTTTATTAAGTAAATACCACTTACTCCAACAGTGTGCTGGATCCTGTGGGTGACTGAGGAGAAGATCCCTTCCTTCAAATAAAATAATTGTGATCCAATACAGAAAATAGAACAAAATGTAACTGTTATGGTTGAAGTGGAAGTGGGACCCCCAGAGTCCTTATTCTTTCTTCAAATCCAACTCTGCCTGACTGTATTACAGTGACCCTTGATATACCTTTCTGGAACTCCCAGGGCTCCTCAGAACATTATTTCAAAGCTACCAATCAAATCCATCCTCTTCGTTTCAGAGATGAAGAAACAAATGTCCAGACCGGGAACAGAACTAGCCCAAGACCACACAGCTATGGTCCTCTGGGTCCTCTATGTGTACAGACTTACATATGAAGCAATTTAAAATCCAGATAATATACATACAAGATCCTTCTAGAGACTGGCACAATTCTATAGTTCTCTCTGTAAATCCCACATCATCTATAACACTGCTTTCACCATAAGCAGGGCTCAGAAATTACATTTGGAGTGACAAAATGAATGCAAATATGTAGTAAGTTTAGGGTATTGAATGTAATTTCAGTAGCCTAAGAGAAAGAAAAACATTACCACGGGTGGGGAGGATTTCATTAATTCAGTCAACATTTATTAAGAATTCATAAGTGCCAGGAACTGGGAAGAAGAAACTGGGTATTCACAAGGTTCTCTTTATTTTTTATATTTTAATTCATTTCTTTATTTTTGAGAGAAAGTGCATGCACACAAGAGTGGGGGAAGGCCATAGGGAAAAGGAGAGAGAGAATCTTAAGCAGGATCCACACCCAGCATGGCACCTGACATGGGGCTCAATCTCATGACCGTAAGATTATGACCTGAGCCAAAATCATGAGTCAGACACTTAACTGACTGAACCACCCAACTGCCCCCAGAAAGGTTCTGTTTAATAATAGTTATTTTTGTGTGTGTGTGTCTAGTATGTTCCTGCAATTGTTAGCTGTTTTATATGTCATCTAATTTAATCATTATCACCAGCATATGAATAGGTGTGTTTAGCTTCATTTTTTAAAAATCTGATGCTGAGAGAAGTAAAGTGGCTTGTCAAAGCTCACAAACCAGGAGACAGATAATTCATTGTGCTGAGCCTAATCAACCTTTGCACCATACCAAGGAACTTTCCTCATATATTTCAAGTGACAGAAAACAAGCCAATGGGGGTGAATTCTTGTCCTACTGCAGTCACCGATTTTTAGGGTGAAATAGGGCATATCCTGGAACCTCCTGGAACCATGGAAATTCTACCTGAGAAGTAGAATTCAGTGTAGACTTGCACAGAGGTCTTGGATGACTCTATGAAGTAGAATCTGTGTCACGTTTGGCTCAATAAGTGAGGAAAGCATTCAAGTCATTAAATGTGTTATTTTATGTAGAAAAATTACTAATGAAATCCTCCCAAGAGGGTAAAGTGCAGCTGGTATGGCCACAGAAATGCAAGAAAACCACCGGATACTTCCTTAGGGTTTCTCACAGTCACTGGGGCCACAGTGCTACTTAACTGTTAAACAAGGACACCTGACCTCCATAGGCCATAGCCTATCCAGACAGAATCCCAAGTCAAAATAAAAACATTCAGCTGGCTGACTTCTTTCCAATGGCTTTTTGCTGGTTAATGTGGAAGAAGAAGGGTAGAAAGAACGAGAGGTTCTAAGGCAATGGAACATCCATTCTTGGACCAGATGTGATAGGCTCATCCAACTTCGGAGGTTGCTTAGCCTCAACACACACAACAAGCAGGGTAGGACATCTGGGACCTGTAGGACTTGAGGATGGGCAGATCAAGTAAAGATATTGGCTAGTGAAGATGGATAAAAAAAAAACTGCACAGATCTGTTGATAAGGAAATGGTGAAAAATAGATCCAGAATATATTATATATGTATAGCCCACCAGGTCTTACTAATGCAGTGATTTTTAAAGTGTGATCCCTGGACCAGCAGTAACAATATTGCCTGGGAACTTGTTAGAAATGCAAATGCTCAGGCTCCACCCCAGATCTACTTAATCAGACTCTGGAGACAGGACCCAACAATCTGTTTCAAGGGTCCAGCAGGTAGAGCCTGATGCATAACCAGTATGCTAATGTTTAAGTCACTGAACTAATGCTTCAGATGGATGTAGGGAGTCGGAGAGGGAGGAATAAAGAATGATTCCAGATTTTGGGTTGGGGTGACATTTACTGATGGGGCAGACTAAGAAAGGGGAATATTTGGGATGGGGGTGGAATTGAAATTCTGTTGGGGCCTGTTTGAGATGCCAGTGGCACATTCAGTGGGGTTGGTTAAGTGGGAAGTTGGATATGTGAGTCTGGAACTCAGGAGACAGATCAGAGCTATTCATCTTGATTCTAAGATCATTGAGAGAAGGTCTAATTTATCTTAATGGTTCCCACAGAATATCCCAGCCTGGTGTATAGCACAGATCAGGCGGTTGGTAAATGTCACTTAATGAAGAAAAAGGAGCCAGCTTTTCTGGCCTACTCTAGTCTAGCTAGAACACTCCATAAATACTGAGTGTTCTTCCATTTTATATTTATTTGCTAATCTGGGAAAACAGCTACTGTCAGAAAAGCAGGTATCTTAGAACAGTTCAGTTTGAAGACTTCATTACAGCTATCAAATGTCAACTCCTCTCCATTCTCCCTCCTGTGATGGGCATTGTTTGGCTTGACTTGCCCATTCCTAAATCACAGAGGTACCAGATCTCCTGTGATGAACTGTTGAGTGAGCACTGGGGATGTGTCAGTTCTCAAGCCAGGTGACAGAAGAACCTGCTGAAGCTGCCACAGCAATGACTGAATGAAGTAAGGAAAGGAGATGTCAATTCAAAACTTTATCAAAAGGCAGAATAACTTGAGTGGAATAATAAATTTCTGTAAGTTTCCTTGTGGGAGCCCAAAAAGTTAGTGATCCATTTGGACTGGGGAATGTGGAAGGTTTTGAATAAGAGGCAGGGTTTGTTCTGGGTCTTCCCTGAAAAAAAAAGAGTAGGACTTACAGGCTTAGAATGAGGGAAGGGAATTCAAGAATGAGGGACTGACACTGGCAAAGGCCTATAGGAATGAAAATTTGTGAGAGAGCAAGGAACATTCAGGTAGATAAAGGATAGGTTGAATGAAAAGGAGTAGTAGCAGATAAGATTGGAAAGGTGGGCCTGGGCCAGCCTTGGGGGGGGCATGAATATAAAAATTGTAGGCAAATAGTGGTCCAGTAGACATACAGTAAGAAATGACCTACAGCAAGAAATGATTTTCATATTGTGACTCAATACACACATAGACAGATAAAAACTTGAAAACAAAAGTTTGTGAGAAGAACACCTACCATTTCTTATGCAATGTATGCTTATATTTTCTATCTTATTTTATTATTTTTTAATTTTTTAAAGTTTATTTATTTTTGAGAGAGAGAGACAGAGACAGAGTGTGAGCTGGGGAAGGGGCAGAGAGAGGGAGACACAGAATCCAAAGCAGGCTCCAGGCTCTGAGCTGCCAGCACAGAGCCCAATGTGGGGCTCCAACTCATGAACTGTGAGATCATGTCCTGAGTTGAAGTCAGACATTTAACTGACTGAGCCAACCAGGCCCCCCATTTATTTTATTTTAAAAAAGGTTTTATAAATGTTACTGGAAACTGACTAATTTATTTCATGAAACATATGGCTCATGACCTGTGTTTTGAAAAAAAAAATGCTATAGGCAATGGGAAGTCAGTAAATGTGTTTGAAGGATAACATAGTAACACCAGCGTTTTAGGAAGGCAGTTCTTAGAGCAATGTGGATGGCACTGAAGACAGGGAAGGAGAATGAAGACAGGAAAGTAATTCTGTAGGTACAAATGGATAAAACATTACAAAAACGCAGGACAGTCATGATGAAGGCATAATGGGGCAGTAAGTGTGGAAATGGA
Organism: Acinonyx jubatus; assembly: GCF_027475565.1. NCBI lineage: Eukaryota > Metazoa > Chordata > Mammalia > Carnivora > Felidae > Acinonyx > Acinonyx jubatus. The sequence continues at coordinate 50,770,584 of NC_069389.1, forward strand.
GAATAGGGCAGGAATTTGAGCCATATGGCAAATGTAGAAACAATAGGACTTACTAAGACATCAGATGTGAGTTATAAAAAAAATGTAAGCAACACTGACATTTAGGTTTCAATCTGAGGTAACTATTCAGAGAATAATGGCACTAAACCAGAAGTTTAGGGGAAGTACCTGGACTGGGGTAGGGGGAAACAAAGTCATAAGATTTGGCCAATGTAAGCATCATAGTGGAACAACCAGGTGGACAAGTCCAGGAGGCTGTGGGATGTATTGGGCTGAAGCTTGGAAGGATGCTAGGGGGTAGAGACTGGGGATTTGAAAGTAATATTTGAAGCCATAGGAGTATAGTTGGATGAAAGAAAGAAAAAAAGAGGACCCAGAGCAGAAACTTATACTTAAAAGAATCTCCTTCACACCACAAAACAGGCATGATTCTGACATATTATGGGTTCTGATTCAGACCACTGCAATACAATGAATATTACAATAATAAAAGCCAAATATTTTTTTGTTTCCTAATATATAAAAAGCTATGTTTACACTGTACTATAGTCTATTAAGTATGCAATAACATTATGTCTAAAAAAGATGTACATATGTTAAAAATATTTTATTGCTAAAAACAGCTAAACATCATGTGACATTTCAATGAATGATAATCTTTTTGCTAGTGGAGGGTCTTGCCTTGATGTTGATGTCTGCTGACTGATCAGGGTGATGGTTGGTGAAGTGTGGGGTTGCTGTGGCAATTTCTTAAAACAAGACAATGAAGTCTGCTATATTAATTGACTCTTTACATGAACGATATCTCTGTAGCATGTGATGCTGTTTGGTGACATTTTATCCCAGAAGTTCTTTTAAAATTGCAGTTAATCCTCTCAAACATTGCTGCTTTATCAACTAATATTTATGTAATATCCTAAATATTTCAACAATCTTCATGGCCTCTTCAATCTTTATGGCCTCTTCATTTCAACAATCTTCATGGCCTCTTCACCAGGAGTATATTCCATCCCAAGAAACCACTTTCTTTGCTCATCCATAGGAAGCAACTCCTCATCTGTTAAAGTTTTATCATGAGATTGCAGCAATCCAGTCACATCTTCAGGTTCCACTTCTAATTCCAGTTTTCTTGCTATTTGCACCACATCTGCAGTTAGTTCCTCCAATGAAGTTTTAAATCCTTTAAAGTCATCCATAAGGGTGCAATTATTTCTTCTAAGCTCCTGTCACTTTTGATATTTTGATCACTTCCCATGAACCATGAGTGTTCTTAATGACATCTAGAGTGGTTAACCTTTTCCAGAAGGTTTTCAATTTGCTTTACCCAGATACATCAGAGGAATCACTATCTATGACAGCTATAGCCTTACAAAATGTATTTCTTTAAAAAAATTTTTTTTGACATTTATGTATTATTTTTGAGAGACAAAGACAGAGTACAAACGGGGGAGGGGCAGAGAGAGAGAGAGGGAGACACAGAATCTGAAGCAGGCTCCAGGCTCTATCAGCACAGAGCTCAACGTGGTGCTTGAACTCGCAACTGTGAGATCATGACCTGAGCTGAAATTGGATGCTTAACTGACTGAGCCACTCAGGTGCCCCACAAAATGTGTTTCTTAAGGGTGAAATTACTCCTTGATCCATGGGCTACAGATGGATGCTGTGTTAGCAAGTTCAGAAACAACATTAATCTAGTTGTTCATTTCTATCAGATCTCTTGGGTGACCAGGTGCATTGTCAGTGAGCAGTAATATTTTGAAAGGACTTTTTTTTCTCAACAGTAGCCTCAATGGTAGGCTTAAAATATTCAGTAAACCATACTGTAAACAGATGTGCTTTCATCCAGGCTTTGTTGTTCTGTTTATAGAGCATAGGCAGAGTGGCTTTAGGATAATTCTTAAGGGCACTAGGATTTTCAGAATGGTAAATAAGCCCTGGCTTCAACCTACATTAGCCCCTAACAAGAGAGTTAGCCTGTCCTTTGAAGCTTTGAAACTAGGAATTGACTTCTCCTCTCTAGCTATGAAAGTTCTAGATGGCATCTATTTCCAGTATAAGGCTGTTACATCAACATTGCAAATCTACTGTTTAGTGTAGCCACCCTCATTAATGATCTTAGCGACATTTCTGGATAACTTGCTGCAGCTTTTACATCAGCACTTATTGCTTCACCTTGTACTTCTGTGTTATGGAGAATGCTTCTTTCCTTAAACCTCATGAACCAACTTCTGCTAGTTTCAAACTTTTCTTCTGCAGCTTACTCACTTCTCTCAGTCTTCAAATAATTAAAAGTTTTTGGGTCTTGCTTTGGATTAGGCTTTGGCTTAAGGGAATGTTGTGGCTTGTTTTATCTTCTATCCAGACCACTAAAACTTTCCCAATATAAGCAACAAAGCTGTTTTCCTTTCTTATTGCTCACGTGTTTATTGGAACAACACTTTCAACTTCCATCAGGAAATTTTCCTTTGCATTCACAACTTAGCTAACTGGCACAACAAGCCTAGCTTTTGGCCTGTCTCATCTTTTGACTTACCTTCCTCAGTAAGCTTAATAATTTCTAGCTTTTGATTTAAAGTGAGAAATGTGTTTCTTTCAATTGAACACTTAGAGATCATTGTAGGTTTATTAATTGGTCTAATGTCAATATTGATGTATCTCATTGTATAGGGAGGCTCAAGGATATGGGGAGAGATGGCAAAACATCTGGGCGGTGGAGAAGTCAGAATGGACACCATTTACTCATTAAGTCCACCATTTTATATGGCTGCAGTTCATGGCACCCTGAAACAATTACAATAATACATCACAGATCACTGACCACAGATCACCATAAGACATATAATAATAGTGAAAATTTTGAAATTTTACAAGAATTACCAAAATATGACATGGGAACATGAAGTGAGCAAATGATGTGGGAATAATGGCACCCAAAATCTTGCTTGATGCAGGGGTGATACAAACCTTCAATTTGTAAAAAAATGCACTATCTGCAAAGCACAATAAAATGAGGTATACGTGTATATACTTCCAAAATGTGTTTTCCCTTTTTAAGTGGGGAAAGCTCATTGTGTATAGATATGTGTGCATGGGTGAGTATAATGTGTGTTCATGAATGGAATGGGCATGTCAAAGAGGTACTAGTATGCTCTGGTTCATCTAGTGGTGGCTGCATTCACTTTCTCTGCCTCATAACTTCTTTTATTCCCTTTTCCATCTCCCTTTTTTGTTCTATTCTCCTCTTCCCCTTTCTACATATCTGTGTGCTCTTTCACCACCACTTGAAAGCCTAATGAATGGGTGAGCAAAATAGACCAGTGTGAGATTTGGGGCCTGTGATCTGGAGCACAGTGTTGCTGTGTGGTAGGGATTGTGAGGAAAGACAAGGCTGGACACATGGTCAGAGTCATGAGTGAGAAACGGTCTGTGGTGGAAGAATCTATTCCTGAGGCATTTCCTATTTCAAATTCTGCTGTTGGTATACATGAGCGCTGAGTATGAATGTACTTCTTTCTGGGCCTCCACCTGGGGAGTCTGTCTAGCTTCCAGCTTGTCTTAATCAGGTCTTTTGTTGATGTTGCTTGCCATCATCACTGCTACTTCAGCTTAGAAACAACATTATTGTTAGTTTTTAATCAAAATAGGCTGCTCTGCTCATACCTTCAAGGGATTTGAGAATAGAGTAGTTGAAGAACTGCATAATGGTTAATCAGATTAAAAGCATTTTTTGAAATGCATATGCCATGTGAATAGGATATATTCTCTCCCTTTGTTAGCTGTATGACCATAGATATGTTACCTAACCTCTCCGAGCCTCAATATCCTTACTGTAAAATGGGGAAAATAATTCCTACCAGATTTCCACTAGGAAGATTGAATATTAAATGACCCAAGAGCTTTGAAATTAGGTGATTAACAGATATGCTACCTCCTTTCTCCAGTTCTTTCTACCCTTTCCTTTGTTCCCTCCTTCTCTTCATCTCCCATACATGTTTACCTGTCTATGTGTGAACATCAAATATTTGTAGTACTCTCCTTACTTTAAATTCTTAAACCAAGTGATGCAACCTTTGTATATTACTGTAAAGTTGTCAAAAGCAAGCTAATTTAAATGATTTGGGGGACAGACACACCTAGAATTATTATATCTTCTTGGTGGCTTGGCCCTTTCTTATTATGTAATATCCCACTCTGTTCCTGGGATTTGTCTTTGCTCTGAAATCTGCTTTATCTGACATTAACACAGCCATGCCTGGTTTCTTTTAATTCAAGTTTCCATGGTATCTTTTCCCCTCCTTTTACTGTCAGCATATGTATATTATTATATCTGAAGTGCATTTTTTATAGATAGCATATGCTTGTATCACTTTTTAAATCCATTTTTAATTGGTGTGTTTAGACCACTTATATGCACATGATATTGGTATGTTAAACCGCAGCCTGCCATTTTATTTTGTGCTGTTTGTTCTCTCTGGTTTTAGTTTTTGTTTTTTCTTCTTTGTCCTGCTTTCCTATGGGTGACTTGCACATTTTTTTAATGTTTATTTTTGAGAGCGAGAGAGAGAGAGAGAGTGCGAGCAGGGTAGGGGCAGAGAGAGGGAGATAGAGAATCTGAAGCAGGCTCCAGGCTCTGAACTGTCACCACAGAGAACAACATGGGATTTAAACCCACAAACTGCAAGACCATGACCTGAGCTGAAGTCAACAACGCAGGGCTTGAACCCATGAACCGTGAGACCATGACCTGAGCTGAAGTCAGATGCTTAACCAACTGATTCACCCAGGAACCCCTTGAACATTTTTTTAAAATTCCACTTTGATTTATCTATAATGTTTTTGAGTGCATCTCTTTGTATAGCTTTTTTAGTGTTTCCTCTCATTATTACAGTATGTATGCATAATTTATCTCAGTCATCTGATGTCATCATTGTTATCAGCTGAAGTGAAATATACAAACATCATCCCACTTTTACATCCCTTTACACTCCCCTATTTGTGACATGAATGTCTTAAACATTTCTTCTATGTACATGGAGAATTACATGAGACAGGGAGATAAATTTCGATCCAATCATCAAACATAATTCAGACAACTCAAGAGAAAAAAAAAAAACTTTTCTTGTATTTACTCATGTTTTAGCTCACTGTGTTCTTCCTTGCAAGAGTCCTTTTACTGTTTATTTTGTGTTCAAAGAACCTACTTTAGTCATTAGTCATTCTTATAAGGTAGACTTCCTACTGATAAATTCCCTGCTTCAATTCATTTTAGAATGTCTTACTTAATTAATCCTTTTATTCATGTAGGATATTATCACTGGACATAAGATTTTGGGTTTCATTCAGGATTTCTTTCAGGGTTCATGATTCTCTTCCTTCAGCACTTGGAAAATGTTGTGCCAGTTCCTGCTAGGGTCTGGTCAATGTCTGATGAGAAATCTGTTGTCTTCTAATTTTTCCCCCTGAATGTATAGGTAAGGTGTTGTTTGTCTTTGGTTGCTTCCTAGATCTTTTCTTTGCCTTTTGCTTTCAGAAGGTTGATTATAATGTATCTTGGTGTGAATTTCTTCACATTTATCCTGATGGTGTTTGCTTAGCTTGATGATTCTGGAGGTTCAAGTCCTTTGCTCAATTTGGGAAGTTTTAGCCAGTATTTCTTCAAGTACTTTCATAGTCCTCATTTCTCCTCAATTCCTGAAATTCTGTTGACATAGATGTTAGATCTTTTTTATAGTCCCACAGGTCTGGAGGCTGTGCTTAAGTCTTTCTTTTATCTTATTTTTTTGGAATCTAATTTTCCTTTGTTTGGATTTTGATTCCTATAGTTTGATGTTTAAATTGTCTGATTTGTTCCTCTGTCTTCCCCATCTTGCTGTGGAGCCCATCCACTCAGTGTGTGTGTGTGTGTGTGTGTGTGTGTGTGTGTGTGTGTGTTTGTATATATGTATACAATTTAAAGTGGATTTTAAAAAATGATCAAACCATGTGCTGTGTATTAAAAATGTACTTCAAATATAATGATATAGGTAGGATGAGAGTAAAAAGAAATGATAACATGGAAACTTGAATTAAAAGAATCCAGGAGTGACTATGTTAATATCAGATAAAGCAGATTTCAGAGCAAAGGAACAGAGTAGGATATTACATAATAAGAGAGGTGAGGCCACCAAGAAAATATAACAATTCTAGACATGTATGCCCCCAATATGTATGTATGTATGTGGTATGTGTGCATGTGTCTGTGTGTATATATATGTGTGTGTGTGTGTGTGTACACATACATAATAATTTTCAGTTCATAAATTTCTGTTTAGTTCTCCTTTATGTTTTATATATCCTTGCTGAGACTTTCTATCTATATGCTGAGATATTCAATTTCATCATTTAAGTGTGGTGCAATCGCTTAGTGTATCATTTTTATGATAGCTGCTTTAAAATCCTTGTTGGGATGAGCACTGGGTATTGTATGGAAGCCAATTTGACAACAAATTATATTTAAAAAAATCCTTGCAAGATAATTCTAACATCTGTGTCATCTCAATGTTGGCATGTGTTTACTTTCTCTTGTCATTTAAGTTGATAATCTTGGTATGGCAAGTGATTTATCTAAAAATTAAATTTGGACAATAGATCTCTTTTAAATCTTTTGGTTTTTGCAGACCTGACATTTGTTTTTTTTTGTTTTGTTTTGTAGGAAGTGATCAGTATAAGTCCAGGTTCTCCACTGGGCCCCTGGTTGACTGCCAGGTTTGCAAGGGGCTCCTTGCTACTGCTGGTTGCTGGTGAGACTTCAGCCCTTTCTGTAGGCCTCTGATGTACCCATCCCAGCTAGTGGTAGGAATGCCTGGTTTATACTGGTAAGGGTAGAGGTTCCCCATGTATTCTCCACTGGTAGGAGTTACTTCCCTTGCTCTCAATTGTACCTTCTTTTGGGGTTGGGCAGAGGTTTCTTTAAAGTCCATTAAGAGTAAAAGTCTAGGTCTCCCACTTTCAGGCCTAAGCTTCTTATTACCTGTTATTAGCTTATTAGCTTATTGTTATTATGATAGCTGGCCTTCTGACACACCAAAGTATCTCACTCCCTATCTTCTTATAATTTTTCAGAAAAATATTGCAACATAACGCCCCTCTCCAGCCTTTCCCATGGACCCTCCATGGGATACAGTGGGAAAACCAGAGCCTCTGAATACAAATTGACTGGGTTCCTATCAAAATCTGGCATTTTCAAGCTGTTTGGCTCTGGGAAAGCTACTTAAATGTTCCGAGCTTCCATTTTCCCAGTTGTAAAAGAGATGTAGGAAGCTCTCCGGACTCTTGCTGAAATAAGCAATAGTGGGTCAGTGAGCTTGGCACACCAGGTGCTCAATAAATAATAATTCCCTTCCCTTTAAACCCCTGTGGAAGAGATGCAGACCATCCAAAGGAGAAAAAAAGCTCAAGTGCTTCCCTACACTGCCTATATGTGTGAGTCTCACCTAAGGCATTCACTCCAAGGATTAAATCTTTTGGTCCAAAGTCTTATTTCTTAAAGAGACATACTTGCTATCCACTCTCCCCCACTCCTGCTTTTCCCCAGGTTCTGTGAAAACACTCAAGGGAGACTGCCCAACCCAGGCCAAGCTGGAGTGGGCGAAGGGGTGTGGTTCTGGCAAAGCATAGTAGGTGCAGGAAAGCCCAAGAAGTCCACTTGCCAGATGATACTGTGTTCTGAGCAAGGACAACATCATTGCCTTGCTAATGCTGCTCCTGGAGGGAAAGGGTCAGGACACAGGCAACTCTAACTTTGCTTGTCTACCTTACACCTCTGGAGTCTTAGAACTGCAGTTGAGCTCCCACTTTCTGGCACAGCCACCACTTCCCCAGTCTCCATTGATCCCATCCTCCTTATGGAGCACCGGGTAGGAGAGGAAGAAGATGGTGAGTGTGTGAATGCAAAAATGACACACTCTGGAGTGCTTGAGTGCTTGCCATCCTCCCAGTCCCAGCCTGCTGGATACCGCTGCACCCCCAACTCTCAGTCCCTGGCAGCCACCACCAGCCCCAATGCACTGGACTTTGTTCTCAAAAGGCTAGCCTGAGTTCCAGGTCCTGAAGTTGATCAGGAGACTGAAAACAAAACAAAACAAAACAAAACAAAACAAAACAAACAAACAAACATCTTGACTCTTAAAAAGCAAGGAGCCAAATACACCCTGGAGCCAACAAACACTAAAAAAATAATGGATTTAAGAATGCTGTCCCCCAACTCCCATCCCTAGATGAAAAACGCTGTCTTGGAACCAACAACCCCCCCCCCCCAACCCCCCTGTGTCTCCATCTGGCTTTTCTATGACACTGGCAAGAGAGACGTCTCTGTTGGTCATTTTCTCTGCTAGTCTCAGTTCCGACACTTTCCAGCCTCCCTTCCATCCCTGAATTCCGTGCGTGGGTTCCTTTCCAGTCCCTCTCCACAAGTAGCTTAACAATAGATACTTTCCCTAGGTAACTCAGCTCCCTCCCGCAGCGGGGCATTTTGGGGGCTTCGAGGGGGTCTGGGAGGCGCTGCAACGTTCCACTTACCTGATCTCTTTAATGCTTTCCAATTTGCACATGATTTCTTGTTCATCTGCCATGCTTTTCACTCTCAATTTCTCGTCCTGAGAAATGTACAAACACACAAGTCCAGCGATACAATAGACACAACGTAACCACCTCCTCCAGGCAGGGGATCTGAGCCTGTGCGGTAAGGATTCTGAGCAGGCCTGGGAGCTGTAGTTCTTAGCTCCAAGAGAAGCCAGGCAGCGCAAGGACCAGCGAGACTACAACTCCCAGAAGGTCTAGCGAGACATGCCTATTTCGCTTCCTGCAGCCACATTTTAAATCAATTTGTCACAGATAATTATGTCAAAGGTTATGAGGTATTCTAGTGAACGGGGATGTTCCTCTAGCCCCTGCGGAAAAAATGGGAAAAAAATACACCGGAAGGCAACTGGAGAGATAAAAGACTTTCTCACTCACACCCCTCCAGGGGCCCTTACGCCCACTCATCCCCAAAAGGTAACCAGGAGTCAGTCGCTAATTAGTGGGCGCTTTGGGGCTGGAGAGAAACGCTGCAGAATTCTCTTTTGGGATGTTGAGTGTTCGGGTGGCAGCTAGGGGAATTAGTGGTTTTGGCATTCAGATGGAGATGCGGGAGGGCGGGGTTGGAGAAGAGGCAGGGGAGGAGGGAGTAGCTGCTAAAGCTGGGGGAGTGACCTAGTTCCTTCCAGCCTTCAATCCATTCTGAGCTCAGATTGTGCCAGTCAATGAAGGAGGCAAAAATGAATAAAAACAGGTCCTTGGCTTTGAGGAGCAGGAGAGCCTGTAAGGTGACCCATTAATTACAGTGCAGTGTTCTATCATAATACAGGAATGGATAAGGTGTAACCTGAGCAGAAAAGATGTAAATAGGTCTCAAAAGGTGACGGAGAATTTGCCAGACCATTGGGGAAGATAGACTTTCCAGGAGAAGGCACAACACATATATAAAGGAAAGGACAAGTGGACCACGGTGTCTGAAGTATAAGGTTCATATATGGGCTGTGGAGGTGGGAAAGAGAAGTGGGAAAAGTATGTAGAAAGCTGGGTTGGAGCCAGAATATGAAAGACCTTGAATGTCACACTAAAAAGTTTAGACTTAATCATATAGGCACACATTTATTCAATTTACATTTATTAAGTGCTTACTATGTGCCAAATAATACCAAATTATTTTATGTTTCAAAGCATGGGAGTGATAAGATTGGAGGGATATCTTAGGGAGGTAACTCTAGAGGCCAAGTGGAAAATGATTTGGAGGAGATGAGAGCTTGTAAGAAATAGTTACTTCCAAAGCACAGACTGGGCCAGAGAGCTGGACTTTACAAAAAGAAGACTTTGGCTCTCTCCCAACTAAAGGTGAATCAGTGTCTCTCTGAATGAGCTTTCCCTTTCTTTTTCTGGGCCTCAGTTTTCTTATTTGAAAAATGAACTTATTTAGCCCCACTTCAAAGGCTTGTTATAAGTATTCAGTGAGATCATCCCAATGGTACTGAATACAGGGCTTGGTAATTTTTAGGTGCTAGAGAAAAGTTAGTAGAATATATATCTCAGGACATTGTGGATGTCCACATTGATTTTTTAGAGGTTCTCTAAGGAAAAACGAAGCCCCTCTCTTCTTTGGATCCCAGAAATACCTTTCACAACCAGGAAATTTTCCATGGTGTCTAGCCCAATACTTTCTTGATGGTCTTTAAGATCCCTGTCATATAGTTCCACTAGTAAGCATTTGAAGACTATTGAGTTAACTTGTCACAAAGACTATGGGTCTGAGCTACCCTACCATAGAGTCCAGAGGCAAGAATTGGGCCAAGCTGTGTCCTGTAAGAGGAGGGCAAAGGGTACAAGTCTAAGTGCCTGGCACATATCAGCTACTGTGCTGAAAGCTGCATGTACAGTCCCTCATTTCATCCTCACAACCACTATGAAGGTGGTAAGTAGGTTCATCTCCTTTTACCAGGAAAAGAACGGACTCATATAGGGAAAGTGGCTTGGCCCAGTGGCCCAAGGCCAGCAACTCTTAGCTTCTATGAGTTTATCTTGGCTTCTTGACCTCTTCAATAACAGGTATCTCGCCTGCTCTTTACTGAGTTGTAAGAAACCAGGGTAGTTAAGAGAGGAAGGAAAATGTTATAGATAAACAAAGGGAAATAGAAATTATAGCCTTCTGCCCCTTTTCCTGAAGCAGTACTTAAAACAATATTCAAGCCAAACTGGTAGTCTTCTTATAGTAAGTGTTCAATAACTCTCAATTGATTAGAAGTTTGTAATGGATGAGAGAATATTTAGGAGCTGTGCTAGCAGTGAGTTCTAATGCATTATTTTATTAGAAAAACTGATTGCTTTGAAGCGGTGGGAAAAAATCTTAGTCCTATCAGGACCAGCATTGTCCTCATTGCTATGAAACAGGTAAGGAGGGCAAGGAATGTTGGGGTGAATACCATTAAAACACAAGGAATTAGTAAAGAAGAAGCCAGCCAGTTGCTTGTGGGCATGATACTTTCATGAAATAGATCAAGATTTAAAGAGTAGAGGCCAAACTGTTTGAATTTGTGTATCTTTTCCTGTATTTCAATAGTGAACTGAACACTAAGAGAGGAGGCAGAGATGCAATTGCCTTTCAAAACGCGCTGCAAAGTACTTATTAAATTTCTCAAACCATGTTTCTTAATTAGCATTCCTAAGAGAAAAATTAGCCAAAGTTCTTGGGTCACTCAGCTAAAAACTATTCATTGTGTACCTATTATGTCAGGCACTATGTTCTGCAGCAGAGATCCCATAGTAGATAAAATAAGCTCTGCCCTCAGCAAGCTTGCAGTTTATTTGACCAGTTATATTACAAAGATCATACACAAATATATAGCTATACCCAGCAATTAAGGATTGGAAGAAGTCTGGGTTCTGTGAATACACATAACAGGAAAATAAACTTAGTCCTGGGCAGAGGGCAAGGTTACAGTCAAAGAAAACCTTCCCAAAGGAAACTAAGCAGAAAAGGAGGGAAGGAACAGGAGGCATCAAGGATTAATTCATGTAATCAGCCTTCAAATATTTCTTGGGCACCTACTATATGCTAGACACTCTTCTAGGTACTGGGGATATAGTGCTTTGAATGTATTAATTCAGATTAATTTTTGCAACAACTCAAAGAAGTATTTCTGTTATTATCCCCATTTTATAGAAAAGGAAGCTAGAAGGCATAGAGAAGTTAGATAATTTTACCAGAGTCACTCAACTAATAAGTGGCAGAACTGAGATCCAAATTTAGATTGTCTGTCTCTGGAGGCCATGCCCCTAACCACTATGTTCTGTTACTTTCCTAAGATTCCTGGCCCCATGAAATTTGTGTTATAGTCAGAGGAGCCAGACAATAATCACGGAAAAGAAAAAACAAATAAATATGATAATTTTAGGTGAAGATAAAGCCAATAAACAAACTAAAAGAGGGTAATAGAATTACAGTAGTGGTAGAAGGGAGGATATTTTAGATAGGGTGGCCAAGGAAGTCTCTACATTGGAGTAGAGACCTGAAAAGGAATCAGTCATGCAATGATCTGGAGAAAGAGTATTCCAGGAAGAGGGAACAGCCAGTGTAATGGTCCTGAGGCAGAAACATTCTTGATCTATGAAAGAAAGTAGGTAGGATTCTGGCTGATTGAGGGGAACAGTAGTAGATTGAGGAGATGGGCAGAGACAATATCTTGTAAACCCTAGTGAGAAATTTGGATTTTATTCTAATTACAATGGCATCCATTGAGGGTTTAAAGTAATGGAGTAACATGATCTAGTTTTTTTAAATAAAAATTTTAATGTTTATTTATTTTTGAGAGAGAGAGAGACAAAGTGCGAGCAGGGGAGGGGCACAGAGAGAGGGAGACATAATCTGAAGCAGGTTCCAGGTTCTGAGCTGTCAGCACAAAGCCTGATACAGGGCTTGAGCCCATGAACCATGAGATCATGACCTGAGCCAGTTGGACTCTTAACTGACCTAGCCACCCTGGCACCATGATCTAATTTTTAAAGATCACTCTGACTGCTATGAGAATAACAGATTGTACTGGGTCAAGAGTAGAAGCAGGAAGCTAGTGAAGGGCTATTGTGGTTATCCAGGAAATAGATGATGGTGGCTTGGATTGGGTTAGTAACAGTGGATATGAAGAAAAACAGACTGACTGGAAACATATTATTGGATCCAGAACTGGTATTATTTGCTCACTGGTTGGATAAAGAAGTATGGAGGAAAAGATAGGGCATCTAAAATGACTCCTGGAGTTTTAGACTGGATGATAGGGTAGTGCCAAGAACGGAAGAGAACTATAGGGTGTTAGTTAGAAGGGCTCCTACATGTGGCATATGGAAAATCTGAAGATCAGAAATGGTAATTCACCTGCCTGTTGTCAACCAGTAACTTGGGAGCAGAGATAAGCAGTCCCATTTTCAGTCTTCCAGAAATTTTTGTATTCTTCATCTCTTCAATTAATCTGGCCTAATAATTCTTATAATGTGTGTGGGGTTAGAAATTGAAGACTTATTCAAGATTCCCTTAGGAGATGGGAACTGTGGGTGATTAGCATATAATTTGCATCTGCCTACATGGATTATGCTAGGTATTTTCAGGCCATGTTTCATCTGAGATTCTTGCTATGTTTTTTTTTTTTTTTTAGTTTTTTAACTAAAAAGTTTTTTTTTAGTTTTTTAACTAAAAAGTTTAGCTTATTCATTTTTGAGAGAGAGAGAGAGAGTGAGCGAGCAAGCACAAATGGGGGAACAGCAGAGAGAGAGAGAGGGAGACGCAGAATATGAAGCAGGCTCCAAGCTCCAAGCTGTCAGCACAGAGCCAGATGCAGAGCTTGAACCCATGAACTGGGAGATCATGACCTGAGATGAAGTCGGACCGTTAACCAACTGAGCCACCCAGGCGCCCTGATTCTTGCTATTTTTGATGGCTTTGTGTCATTAAACTATCTTGCTCCTCTACCCTTTCTCACCTACCCAATGTCACTGACCTAAATCCCCCAAATGAAAGTGCAGGGTATAAAGAAATGTTGTCAGAGTAGGGAAGGCCCACTCCAAATCTATAAACCATATTGTGAAAAAACCCTATTATAAAAGTAGCCTAGTGTACATCTACTGCATTTTCTTAGTAAACATTCATCAGCTTCCTCCAGAACTCAAGAGAGGAGGTACATTGACTGCTGAGTCTATGACTTTGGATTCAAAGTTCTTTCCCCTACGAGGTCTCAGTCTTCGCATCTCTAAAATGATAAGATGGCACTAATATACTCAGGAACTTAAAAGAAAATATCTAACAGAGGATAGATGCTTAAAAGCCCCATTTTCTAAGCCCAACAAGATGTGAACCTAGGGCCCTCTCTTGTTTATTTCCCTGTGTTATCCATCCCTCCAACTCCCAGTAGATGTGAGTCATTTAAGCCATCTGCCCTTGCTCTTTCCTGTTTATCCTGTTCTAAAAGATGCAGTCATTCTCTCATTTCCTTGAACTTTCTTCTTATGTACTTGTTTGCACAGCACGTGCATTCTGACCGGGAGAGGCAAAAAATCATGTGAACAATTGCTTTTGTTGTATTTATTTCTGTAACATATGCAGGTTTTCTAAATCTGTATGGATCAGCTTCCATGAAGAGGCAGGCTAAGGAAGCAGGGGAGCTGTGTTGAGGGACTGGCTGCACCACTAACCAGCCAAGCCCTTTCTGAGTCTCAGTTTCCTCATTTGTAAAATATCATCACACTAGATGAGGAATTCCAGGGCCTGCTCTAGTACTGATGTTCTGAGATTCTATTTTCTACCACATATACTTTTAAAAATTCATCAATTTAACTGGGAATATTTGCCACCAATTCTTTCCTCATTAGTTTCTCATTTACTCAGAACCACACAAATGAGAGAAGGAGGCAGGAGACCTGGCTTCTCTGCCCAGCTTTGCCATTGACTGTCGGTGTGACCTATGCAGGTCTGTTTCCTTCTCTGTGCTTCCATTCCAACATTTTTAACACAAAGGGGTTAGACCTTGTGTCTGGTATTCTAGGTCAGTTACTCTGGGATTCTACAATGTTATAATTGAGTATCTTTAAAGATTAATAGGTAGACAAAAAGAACTGGATAACTATATTTGTAACTTTTCTGACTCCTTAGATATCCCCCTGAACACATAAACTGATAATGGTCAGGACTTTCCAAGATGTGTGTTCACCTGTGTGTTAATATATTTGCTATTCTACTAAATGCTTTCATCTGTATGTTTCATTTTTGCTGGAACCTGTTCCAGTGTTCATTTAGCTTCTATGGTAGCAGAACAGAAGGCTTGTTGCTGGGCTCTATCTGTTTGTTGTTGCTTCCCAGAGAGATGGTCAGAGCCATGTTCTCAGAGTGATATACTGCAATGGCCTTCCTTGCCTTGGCTTTCAAGCCACAGCACTACTTTTACTGCTTTTTTCTTTGAGTGCATTTCTCCTCCTTTGCTTCTTTTCTTCCTCCTTACTTCAAAATAGAAGCTATCCCCAAGGTATTGACATCAAATTTCTTTTTTTTTCTTCTGCTTTCTCCATCAGAGAACTGATAACACCCCTCCCACTTCCTTCAATTCTTACCTCTTTGAGGAAGACCAAACTGTATGTCTAGCTCAAATGACCTTCAGGCTCTCATTACTAAGTGTCTGCTTTATATCTCAAGGACCAAGTATGGAGCTGGGCTTGTAGAAGGGCTGAATCACATTTTTCCCAGTTTGGGGCACCTTGCAAGCACCCATAGGCTCCTCCTCCTCCTCATACAGATGTTTAAGGATTAAATGAAAAAAGATAAGGTATGAAAAAGCACCCTGTACAATGACTGAAATATAGTAGGCATTCAGTACCTGTTAATACCTTTTACTGTCCTCTCCACTTCTCCAAATTCTCAGAGTTGCTTTGTTTCCCCAAATTTGGAAAGAATTTAGTGAACAGAAATAGGAGCAGAGCATAAAAAATGATAAATAGTTTTTCTTAATTTATGCATAAGAAAACAATGATAGAGGTTTATTTAGAGATCTCAAAATGGACAGGGCAGCATATGATGTGAAGGTTAGAGTCATTTTCTCCCCCTTAATATAGGGCCAAAAAAACACCACCTTTAATTATAGTAGAGCCTCAGAAGGATGATAACTTGTAAAGCCACCATGACAAGAAAAACAACCCCAAAGGAAAATATGGACAGATTTAACTATATAAAAATTGAAGCTATATAATGCAAAGTGATATGCATAAAATACAAATAAAAACAGACTAGGAAAATAAAAATAACTCCTAATTCTTAGTGTTACCTCACCCAGGGGTTGGTTGCATTATGAACAGCAGACCAAATCTTAAGTGAAAGGAATGAATCTCAATAAATGAAACCTCAGGCATCTTTAAGTGAATAGTTTGGGAGATAAGTGAAAAGACAAATATCTTTTCCTGAGTTTTCAAAATCCCCCTGCATAGACCCCATATAATTGCCCAACCTGACTGCCCCATATATCCTTTCCTTTCTTAGCCCAGTAGTAGTATGCACGGTGGTGAGTCACCCAGACTCTGCAGTTAGGCTGCATGTCTGTGCTCCAATATGTTTAGCTGTTTGACTTATGGACAAATCACTTAGTTTATCTGAATTTTGTTCTTCTCATCTGGTATGATGGTCATTATAACTACCTTTCAGAGTTGCAATGAGAATTAACTTGAGTTAATATTTGGAACTGGCTTAAAACCAGTAAGCAATATAGAAATATTTGCCATTATATTAAGATGGATATTTTTCAATGAACTTTTCGCCTTTTTATTTACCACCATTGACAACCTAGCTCCCCCACCAGTCAGGTTCCCATTATCCTCCAAATACTAAGTATTGAAAGGAAGGATTGTGCCTATCTGCTTAGGAATGAAAATGCCAAATAAGTACATTAGTGATGTGGTCACCAATCTGTCATAAAATTGAAGATACAAAATATTTAAATTTCTGAGATTATTTTAAAATATGGAAATTATAGGGGCACCTGGGTGGCTCAGTCAGTTAACCATCTGACTCTTGATTTTGGCTCAGGTCATGACCTCACAATTTGTGAAATTGAGCCCTGCAATGGGCTCTGTGCTGACAGTATGGAGCCTGCTTGGGATTTTCTCTCTCCCTCTCCCTCTCCCTCTCCCTGCCTCTCCCTCTCTCCCTCTCTTTTTCTCTCAAAAATAAATAAACTTTTTAAAAAAGTAGGGCAATTTTGTTCCTGGTCTTATAAAATGGCCATTAATATACTATACACATTGATTATATGATCTGCTATTTGGTATTGATCTATTATTTGGTATTAACCAAGTAATGTTAGATAAACCCTACATATAGCACATTGGCACACAAAAATGCATCTCAACTTTATCATAAATCAGATTAAAAATCAATATTCTAACTCTATGGAAGACTAATTAATATAGTTTGCTTTCTTTAAATTTAGACAAAATTTCTAGAGAATGATTTGGATGATTTGGGTTTCGTGGGGGGGAAAGGTATTCAAGGATGGAACAAAATAATTCAAGAAACACTTTTTTTCTTGATCCAACATTTCACTTCAACAAATGTTTATTGAATAACCTCTCCATTTTGGGTGTTATTCTAAGGGCTGGAGGTCTAGAGAATTAAGGCAGTTCCTACTTTCAGGAAGTTCATAGCCTAATTTGAGATGGGCTGGTAAACAAACAATGGTAATACATTGTTATTTGTGTTATAAGGGAGAACTTGATAGTATACTCTGGGTTCATATAGAAAGGACTAAGGAACTCCAAATGGGAGAATCACGAGGGTTTTCCCAGACAAGTATTCTCAGAGCTGGGTCTTTTTCAGGCACCAGTAGAAAGCTTGAATCAATATCCCTCTGGCAGGCAAAGACATGCATGTTCCTAGAACCCATACCCCTCTAAACCAGCACATCCTGAATAAAGAATGACTCAACATTTCTACCCCTCTTGATCCTCGTATTCCCTTGGTTTATTTAACACACAAAGGCTTCTTTAATCATCAAGACAGCATGGTATTGGCACAAAAACAGACACATAGACCAGTGGAATAGAATAGAGACTCCAGAATTGGACCCACAAATGTATGGCCAACTAATCTTCGACAAAGGAGGAAAGAGTATCCAGTGGTTAAAGACACTCTCTTTAACCAATGGTGCTCAGAAAACTGGACAGCAACATGCAGACAAATGAAACTAGACCGCTTTCTTACACTATACCCCAAAATAAACTCAAAATAGATGTAGGACCTGAATGTGAGACAGGAAGCCATCAAAACCCTAGAGGAAAAAGCAGGAAAAAACCTCTCTGACCTCAGCTGCAGTAATTTCTTACTTGACACATCTCCAAAGGCAAGGGAATTAAAAGCAAAAATGAACTATTGGGATCTCATGAAGATAAAAAGCTTCTGAACTTCAAAGGAAAAAATCAACAAAACTAAAAGGCAACTGACAGAATGGGAAAAGATATTTGCAAATGGCATATCAGATAAAGGGCTAGTATCCAAAATCTACAAAGAACTCACCATACTCCACACTCAAAAAAACAAATAATCCAATTTGACAATAAATTTCATATTAAAGAAAAATACACAAAGGCTAGTGAATATCAGTTCTCCAAAAGCCTCTCAGAAATCAGCTAGATCAATGGTTTTCAAATTGGGTTTGAGAAAGCCCTAAAATTTAGAGTAAAGGGGAGCCACTTCACTCCTGGTTAAACTAGAGCTCAGCTGGTATTGTTTTCATTTTGGGGGTTTCATGAAAGAGATTTTTCAACATAGTGCTCTGTTGCTTAAAAATTACTGGATTTTGAAAAACAGTAATTTTAGTCCTATTTGTCCTTATTTTAAATATAGGGAAACTGAGGATCAGAGTAAGCAGGACCTGGCTGAAGACCAAAGAAATGCAACAAGTAAAAAGTGCTATTAAGATAAACATGCTTATCTTTAACTTGCCAAAAACAGCTTTGCCAAAGGGCCTTTTTAGACTATAAATCCTCCAGTCCCAAGCTACAAGCCCTGCCTAGTGTGGCCCTGTTAGGAGTGGAGGGTCAGGTAAGGCTGAAAAGGCCCAAAAACCAGGACCAAGAATTCTCCCCATTCACCTGGTACCACATATTCACAAAGGTGTTAGATGGGTGTTTGGGGAAGACTCAGGCCCTACATAAAAAGCTGGACTTGTAACATTAACTGACAAGCCACAGACCAGAGAGCTCATTGGAATGTGACATGAATTAACAGGAGTATCCCAAAAGGCAGGAGATGCAGAGCAAGAAGTCTCCAACAGAGTGCATATTTGGAAGATCCCAGAAGACAGCTACCTCCAGGATGGTGTGTCCATAGAGACAAGAGCTCCAGCCACCAGATTCCAGTTGGCTCTGATATGGAAGCAATGGAGGAAGGTAGATACAGACATTTCTGTGAGATAAAAGCAAGTCTCTGTTGTAGAGGGATTGGTGACCTGGACAGCAAATTAAGCATAAAGAACAAGACAAGAGCCTAATGATCAACACTGGGACAAAATGCTGATTCTTTCCAAATTGATTCATAAGTTTAATG
Organism: Acinonyx jubatus; assembly: GCF_027475565.1. Taxonomy (NCBI): domain Eukaryota; kingdom Metazoa; phylum Chordata; class Mammalia; order Carnivora; family Felidae; genus Acinonyx; species Acinonyx jubatus. The sequence continues at coordinate 50,789,725 of NC_069389.1, forward strand.
TAGTTGATACCAAACTACAGAAAAAAAAATTGGGTAGAGACAAGATAATTCTAAAATTGGAATGGAAAAGCAAAGGAACAGGAATAGCTAAAAGTAATTTTGAAAGAGAATACTAAAGTGAAATAAATCACTTTAACGTCTTTCAATACTTATTAGATAGCTACAGTAATTAACACTGATTGGTGGAGGGATAAACACAGAAATCAATAGAATAGAATAGAATAGAATAGAATAGAATAGAATAGAATAGAATAGAAAGCCTAGAAATAGACCCAAACAAATATACCAAACTTATTTTTGGCAAAAGTACAAAAGCATTTCAGTGGAAGAAGAATGGTCTTTTCCATAAATGATGCTGGACTAAGTGGATATCTGTTGGAAAAAAAAAAAATCTTGACCTAAACCTCACATCTTATGCAAAAATTAACTCAAAATTGATGATGGACTTAAATGTAAAATGTAAAACTAGAAAATTTTACGAAAGGAAAACAGGAGAAAATCCTTGGAATCTAGGTCCAGGCAAATAATTCTTAGATTTACAACAAAAGCATAATCCATAAAAGGAGAAATTGATAAATTGGACTTTATCAGGATTTAAAACTTCTGTTGAATGAAGATTAAAAAACAAGCTATAAACTGTAAGAAAATATTTGAAAGCCGCATAGTCAACAAAGAACTAGCATCTAGAATATATAAAGAACCCTCAAAATTTAACAGAAAAAAAAAAACACCCAATCTGATTAGAAAATGGGCAAAATATATGAAGGAACATGTTATAGAAGAGGATATACAGATGGCAATTAAGTACACAAAAAGGTATTCAACATCATTAGCCACTTGGGAAGTACAAATTAAGACCACAATAAGATATTGCTACATACTGATCATAAAGTCTAACATAAAAAAAAAAATTGTGATAACACCAAATGCTGGCAAGGATTCAGAGAAACTGGATCATGTTGGTAAGCATGTAAAATGGTATGGCCACTCTGGCAAACAGTTTGTAAGTTTCTTTTTAAAAAAGGAAACATGTAACTATCATACAACCCAGTAAATGCACTCTTAGGCATTAATCTTACAAAAAATAAAACTTATGTTTATACCAAATCCATATATTTATAGCCATTTTATTTTTAATAGCCAAGAACTGGAAATAAACCAGATGTTTTCAATACATGAATGTTTGAACAAGCTGTGGTACATTCATATCATGGAGTACTACTCAGCAATGAAAACATAATTATGCTGAATGAAAGCCAATCTCCAAAAGTTACTATATGATTATGTAACATTCTTGAAATTATAAAACTGTGTAAGTAGAGAACAAATTAATGGCTGTCAAGGTTTAGAAAGAGGATGGTGGTAAGAGGGTAGTAGGTGTAGCTATAAAAGAGCAATGTGAGGGAGGCTTGCAGTGGTGAAAATGTTCTGTATCTTGACTGTATCATTGTCAATATTCTCTTTGGGATATTTTACTATATTTTTTGCAAGAATTACCATTGGGGAAACACAGTAAAGGGTGCACAGGATCTATCTGTATTATTTTGGCAACGGCATATGAAGCTACAATTTTCTGAAAACAAAAATCAATAAAACTTTTGTTTATCTTGATTACTGTTTTTTTTTTTTTTTTTTTTGGATCCCCTTAAAATTCTTCCCAAGGCAAATACCTCACTCATCTTACCTTAGTGCCAGACTTTCTCCTTCTCTTCTGTATCTCAGGGCCTAGCATAGACCAGGCCTTCAAAGGATTCACACTCTACAGATGAGGAGTGGATATCTCCCTTCAGATAAGTCATTCCCAATCATGCTACCTTCACAGGAAAAAAAAACCAGCATTCCTTGTAACCTTCTGTCCATGTTTATTTCTTTTCCCTTTGGCATAAAGATCAACTTTCAACATTGTTGAGGCAATCTGGATTTAGTTTATGAGCCCAAACATACCAGTGATCTTCCACTTTTTCCAGAGGTGTTATAGGGCACAGACTTCAGTGAAAAGGAGCCTAGACCAGGTGTCTAAAGCCTTAGCATCTAATGCAAGATCAGCAACTCATTGGCTTCAGGACATTTGACAAGTCACATTACTGCTTGGAGCCTCAGTTTCCTCATGTACCAAATGGGAATAGTAATGCTTTCCTGTCAAAAAGATTTGTAACCTGGAAAATACAGTGTATCTGAAAGACGTATAAAGATACATTTTTCACCTCCCTATCTTCATAAACTGAATAGAAATAAGAAAGTGTGGGGAGAAGGGAAGGGCACATTTAATAGTTATTGCATAAGGCATCATTTGGGGGTGGCACTATATTGGGATAGTCCTTTCCATTGGACCTTGAAGATCATCCCAGTAGTCAATACTGGTTAAGGATAGGATTTCTCAGTGGTGAGGAATCTCAGATTATTTCCAATTTTGAAGGTTCTTGGGAATATTACAAAGTAAAAGTTGATAGGTCCTCAACAAGTTAAGTTACCATGTGACCCATTAATTCCACAACGAGGTATATACCCAAGAGAAACGAAAACCTATGTCCACACAAAAACTTGTACATGAATAGTCATAGCAGCATTATTAATAAAACCCAAAAAGGTAGAAATAAGCACCCAAAGTCCATCAACTGACAAATGGATAATCAAAATATAATTTATCCTTACAATGAAATATTATCCATAAAAGAATGAAATGCTGATCACCTGCTAAAACATGGATGAACCTTAAAAATATTAGACCATATAGAAGGGCCACATATTGTATGATTCCATTTATATGTAATATTCAGAATAGGGAAATCCATAGAAAGTAGCTTTGTTGTTGCCAGGGGCTGGGTCAGTGTGTGTGTGTGTGGGGGGGGGCAGTGAGTTATATAGAGTGACTTCTTAATGGGTATTGGTTTTCTTTTGGTGGTTATGAAAATATTTCAGAATTAGGCAGTGGAAATGGTTGCCACAACATTCTGAATGTAATAAAAGCCACCAAATTGTACATTTTAAAAAGTAACTGTACATTTTAAAACGAGTGAAATTTATGCTATATGGGCTATATCTCTGAAAATATTAAATAATGTCTTATATCAGTGACAGTATTTAAACTCATCTGTAATGTCAAGGCCTCAAATTAAGACCTAACATGAATGTGACTTTCAGGCCAAATGTGTCTCCTCATCCCTCATACTCCCTGACCTCATCCTTTTGATAGGCTGCGATTACCATCCACATGTGTGTTAAAAATGTAGCTGAATCCACTAATGCCACTATTCAGGCTCAGATCTGCCCACGTCTGAACACTTGGCAAGACATATAATAACTCTGCACACTGATTTGTGGGGTTTAGAATTTACTTGCATTCTCAAGTTTGAGGTTGGGTGTCCCTTCACAATAGCTGAACTCCCCAAGCCTTCCTCCTCCCAGGCATACTCAGGATTCAGCGGTCTCAGAGACCAGGCCTGGTCATGTCAGTGATTTCATTCCCTAACTCTCAAACTTCCTTGCTCTGCCCCACTTGTGCTCAAGTCTGCAGAGATAGGTTTCTGCTACTTTCCCATTTTGGTGTTGATATTGCCAAGTTTCACTCCCTCTTTTCTTCCCACAGATACAAAATACTACAATGGTTTATCATTCTCCACCTTGCTTTTATTGCTTGCCAGTACCTTTACTTGGGACAGATCTGGCCCCCACACTTCCTAGTCACTGATTATGTTCTATATACTATTCTAGAACCCCAGATTCTATCTCCCTGCTGATTCCTGAGTATTTTGCAAGAGTCTGGATACCTGGCTGTCTAATCCACCCACCACAAGGCTTAACTTAGTGCTGCCACTTCAAGAATTGGGTGTTGGTTCTAGACCATGTAACTGTGCAGTCCTTAGCTAACCTCTGCAAATGGGGCCATTGTATCCCACCCTCCAGATAGGATTACTAGATTTAGAAAATAAAGTACAGGATACCCAGTCAGATTTAAATTTCAGATAAACAATATTTCTTTAGTATGTCTCATGCAATATCTCAGCCATACTAACTTTTGTGGTTTAACTGAGATTCAAATTTAGCTGATCATCTTGCATTTTATTTGGCAACTCTGTCACCATGGGAGTGGCATCAACTTAGTCACCCCATCCCTTTAAGCTCCTTATCTTAGTGTCATCCTCCTCCATTCATGTACTGCCTGATTGATTTATTTAGTTCTTAATCTCAGCCCTTGTTATTGTTATGGGTTCTTTTCTTCACCACTCTCCTAAAGCCTCCTCTCTTCTCTATTTTATTTATTTATTTATTTATATTTATATTTATATTTTTTTTGAGAGAGTGTGAGCGGGCGAGAGGGACAGAGTGAGAGAGAGAGAATCTTAAGCAGGCTCCATGTTCACCAAGGACCCTGATGCAGTGCTGAATCCCATGACCCTGAGATCATGACCTGAGACAAAATCGAGTCAGACATTCAATTGACTGAGCCATCCAGGTGTCCCTCAACTCTATTTTAAATATGCCCATTCTTTATCCAGAATAATAAGAGCCACTTGATTGCTTATGTGTCAAGCATTGTGCTGGGTACTTTCATTTCATCCTCAAAGCAGTTATTATTTCAACACCCATTTTATAGATGAGGAATCTCAGGTGCAAATAGGTGAAATAAATTTACCAAAAGCCACTTACTAAATGGCAAAGCCAGGATCTTATTCATATTTATTTTCATGATTCTAAGATAATTATTTCCCATTAAAAAGCATTTATATAAGAATTGTTTAAATTTTGTTTTAATTTTAAAATTAAGTCAAGTTTTTCATTTGCCAGTTATAGAAACACAACGTCACATTTTTCATGATGTTTCATCATTGAATAATAACATTTACTGAGTACTTAACTATATTTTAGGTACTATGTTAAGCCATTACATGGATAAATTAATTTATTCTTAAAAGCACTTTATGAATTAGGCATTGCCATTATTCTCGTGTTAAAGCTGCAGAAACAGAGTCAGAGAGAGGTAATATAACTACCCCAAGGTCACTTAGTTAATAAGTGACATGCCTAGGGTAAAACCTAGGGAAACTGGCTGAAGAGCTCATGTATTTAACACTATGCAATACTCTATATGAATAAAATAAAGAAAATTTTGATTTATTATGTCTGTGTTAATTAAATCAGAGTGTTCTTAGGGATCCAAAACAAATTTTTCTTTATATTAGTCAATGTCTAGAAACTTTGTACTATTTTGTATTGCTGAGTTGTTGCAGAAGCCTCATCTTTTTCAGTTTATAGACTTCATAGTTGAAAAGCAGGTTCAGGAACTCATTTCACCATTATAAATTATTAGCTGTGATATGCTTTTTGTGATATTCTTGGCTTTCCCCCCCCCACACTGAATCAATGATATAGTGTTAAAGCAACAAGATTTCAACACATATTTACGAAGAATTCTTTCCCAGTTATAAGGTGGCCAGGTAGTAACTGAAAATATTGGAATTTAATCATATTCTTTTCTTTATATCTCACCTCATTCCATCAAAAGAATTTCATGCAGTTTACAGAGATACACACATTAGAAAAAAATATAGTGAAAAAGAAAACAGGAACAAATGGGAAATAAATGCATAAAATAAGATAAAGGTAGAGGTAAACACAAGAAAGAAAGTCTTGCATAATTGCTAGTGGTAGCCACAATCTATCTCTGAGTTTCTTAGCAGCCAAGGTCAGAATGAAATTACAAAATTAATCATGCTTTCCAGAGGATTCACTGGAGAAAAAAAGCAAATTAGTTTCTCAGGACTCCCTTTTCTGTAAAAGACAGATTCTAGGTGACAACAGGAAAATGGTGGAGCAGGCAGCTCCATTCCCATCCTAATAACAAAATAATGAAAAATGGGCAAAAATATTGTTAGAACCAACTTTGTTAGAATTGTGGAAAGCAAATATTTACAGCAATCAAGACAATTTTAATCAATAAATTGTTGTGGAAAATTATTGTACAAAAGTTTGTGGTGTTTTTATTTGTCATTGTCCCACCCTCTACTCAGGTTGGCGACAGTCTTGAAAAAGGCAATTGCATTTGTAGAGTGAGACTTTGGTACCAGCTTCCATAAGAAGCACAATAGACCTCACTTACAAATTATTACATAGGTCTATTCTAACCTATCTGTGGGATAACTTAAGGACTGATGCAAGGCATTCATGTCTGTTTTTCCTAACTTGTAGTATACTCAGGCCATTAAACTAGTGGGTGTTGCTTGAAAACATTGTAAGGCAAAGCAGACAAACCACACACTACTGGGGCAAAAGACTACTGTTTACATATGCAGTATTCCTCCTGAGGCCTGGGAGAAAAAGCTGGAGGAAAGTTTCCTTGGGAAATTAGGGCATTCAAAAGTACCTGTGTATATGAAGGAATTTAGGAAGCCTTGTATGTACACAGGGCAAAATGCATCCTCACAAAAGGCCATGAAGACCTTAAGCTTTCACTTTGGACTGATTCTTAGGCTTGATGCTTAAAGGTAAGGTTCAAGCTAAGTGTCAAAGAAAGGCCCATCACACAACCAATATGCAAAGACAGGGAGAGGTGGGGTTTTGTTTGTTTCCTTAGGCCCTGACATTTATAGAAACATGTTCACACAAGGGGGGCACCAGCTAAGAAACAAAAACTTCAGGGCGCCTGGGTGGCTCAGTCGGTTAAGTGGCCGACTTCAGCTCGGGTCATGATCTCACTGTCTGTGAGTTCAAGCCCCGCGTCGGGCTGTGTGCTGACAGCTCAGAGCCTGGAGCCTGTTTCAGATTCTGTGTCTCCCTCTCTCTGACCCTTCCCCGTTCATGATCTGTCTCTCTCTGTCTCAAAAAATAAACGTTAAAAAAATTTAAAAAAAAAGAAACAAAAACTTCAAGAACCACGTGCAATAAGAAATACAGTTTCTGCAAGTTAATCAAAGTCACTAGACAGACTATTACAGCTTTAAAAAAAATGTAACATTAAGTCTGGGGGAAGAATGATAACCATATTTCCAGAGTTATCGCATTATAATATTCAAATGTTGTTTACAACAACAATCACAAGGCATACAGAAAAAAACACATGAAGAAGTGCCTCTTCATAAAAAAATAAATTCACATAAACCATCTCAGAGCATGCCCAGACACTGAATTAACCAAAAAAAGACATTAAGACAACTGCCTTAAATGAGAAAGAATGAAATATGGCCTTTTATAGCAACATGGATGGAACTGGAGAGTGTTATGCTAAGTGAAACAAGTCATACAGAGAAAGACAGGTACCATATGTTTTCACTCTTATGTAGATCCTGAGAAACTTAACAGAAGACCATGGGGGAGGGGAAGGAAAAAAAAGTTAGAGGGAGGTAGGCAAACCATAAGAGACTCTTAAAAAATGAGAATAAACTGAAGGTTGAAGGGGGTGGGAGGGAGGGGAGGGTGGGTGATGGGTATTGAGGAGGGCACCTTTTGGGATGAGCACTGGGTGTTGTATGGAAACCAATTTGACAATAAATTTCATATTAAAAAAAAGATTTAAAAAATTTTAAAAAGACAACTGCCTTAAATATGCCAAAATAACTCAACAGAACAATGGATAAAGAACTAAAAGGCATTGCTAAGGAATGTGATATATGAATACTATGAGAATATAGAGATAGAAATTATAAAAAGCCAGAGATGTCTGTAAGACCTTAGTTTTGGTGGAGGTGATGACAGGTCTCATTTCACAAGCAGACGAGAGCACACCTAGTAAAAACTTGTCATATTCAGGCCAGGGACCAAACAGTGCACACAGAAGTCAAGGAGAACCTCTGCAGATGACTGGCCCAAAGGATAGAGCAGCCTAACCACAACAGTAGAGTGCACGTAGCACATACCAGAGACACTCCATGAAGCACCAGGCCCTGGGAACTACATGGTCTCTTCTTCATAAAGATTATTTTCAGGAGCATAATTGGATTTTCTAACCCAAGAAAGCAAGGGCAGACAAAATGCCAAGATGGAGAAATTTATCCAAAATAAAAGAACAAGATAAGGCTACAGCCAGAGATTTAAGTGAAACAGATATAACATGTCTGATGGAGAATTTAAAGCAACAGTTATAAAGACACTCACTGGGCTAGAATAAAGAAGGGGAAGAAATCACTGAGGACCTTACTACAGAAATAAAAGAGTTAAAAATGAATCAATCAGAGATGAAGAATACAATAAACGAGATTGGAAATAAGATCAATGCAATGAACAGCAGGAAGGAAAAAGCAGAGGAATGAATTAGGAGTCACAGAAGAAGAGAGAAAAAAAGGCAGAAAATTTATTTGAAGAAATAATAGCTGAAAACATCCCTAATCTGGGGAAGGCAATAGACATCAACATCAAGGAGGCACAGAGGAATCCCATCAAACTCAACAAAAGCAAGCCAACACCATGACATATTGTAATTAAATTTAGTGCAAAATATAGTGATAAAGAAAAAAAAGTCTTAAAAGCAGCAAGACAAAACAAGCAATTAACTTACAAGGAAAGACCTATAAGACTCGCTAGGGAGTTCTAACAGAAACTTGGCAAAGCAGAAGGAACTGGAAGGAATATTCAACGTGCTGAATGGGAAAAAATCTTCAGTCAAGAATACCCTATCTAGGGGCGCCTGGGTGGCTCAGTTGTTTAGGCATCCAACTTCGACTCAGGTCATGACCTCATGTTCTGTGGGCTTGAGCCCCATGTCGGTCTCTGTGCTGACAGCTCAGAGCCTGGAGCCTGCTTTGGATTCTGTATTCTCTCTCTCTGCCCCTCCCCCACCCATGCTATGTCTCTCTCTCAAAAATAAACATTAAAAAATTAAAAAAAGAATACCCTATATAGCAAGGCTATCATTCAGAATAGGAGAGATAAAGAATTTCACAGAAAAAAAAAAACAAACCAACAAAAATGAGTTCATGACCACTAAACCAGCCTTTCAAGAAATATTAAGGGGGGCTCTTTGGGTGCAAAACAGATATCAAAAGTGACAAAGACAAGAAAGGATGAGAGAAAAATCTCTGGATACAAGGATAAAAGAAGTAATAAAATGTCACTTAGTACATATCTATCAATAATTACTTTGAATGTAAATGGACTAAACACTCCAAACAAAAGACATAGAGTGTCAGAATGGATAAAAACTCAAGACTCCTCTATATGATGACTATAAGAGACTCACTTTAGACCTAAAGACACCTGCAGATTTTAGGTGGGGGGTTGAGAAACATTTATCACACAATTGGATGTCCAAAGAAAGCTAGAGTAGCAATAATTATATCAGACAAACTAGACATTAAAACAAAGACTGTAACAAGAGATGAAGAAGAGCACTATATCATAATAAAGGGGACAATCCAACAGGAAGATATAACATTTGTAAATATTTATACCCCTAACATGAAAAACACAAATATATAAAACAATTAATAACAAACATGGAGGAATTTATTGATAATAATACAATAATACTAGGGGACTTTAACACCCAATTTACATCAATGGACAGACCATCTAAAGAAAAAAAAAAAAAACAAGGAAATAGCTTTGAATGACAAACTGGACCAGATGGACTTAATAGATATATTCAGAATGTTTCACCCTAAAGCAGTAGAATGCACGTTTTTTTCAAGTGCTCATGGGACATTCTCCAGAATAGATCACATACTGTGTCACAAATCAGGCCTCATCAAGTACAAAAAGATTAAAATCATATCATCAACCTTTTCTGACCACAATGCTATGAAACTGGAAATCAACCACAAGGAAAAATTTGGAAATCCCACAAATACAGGGAGGTTACACAGCATGCTATTAAACAATGTATGGGTCAACCAAGAAATCAAAGAAGAAACTTAAAATATGTATATGGAAATAAATGAAAAAGAAAACACAGTGGTCCAAAACTTTTGGGATGTAGCAAAATTAACCTTAAGAGAGAAGTACAGAGCAATACAGGCATACATCCAGAAGCAAGAAAAATCTCAACAATCCTAGATTTCAAGCTATACTACAAATCTGTAATCATCAAGACAGTATGGTACTGGCACAAGAACAGACACTCAGATCAATGGAAAAGAATAGAGAACCCAGAAATGGACCCACAAACGTATGGCCAACTAATCTTTGATAAAGCAGGAAAGAATATCCAATGGAATAAAGACAGTCTCTTCAGCAAGTGGTGCTGGGAAAATTGGACAGCGACATGCAGAAAATGAACCTGAACCAGTTTCTTACACCATACACAAAAATAAACTCAAAATGGATGAAAGACCTCAATGTAAGACAGCAAGCCATCAAAATCCTCGAGGAAAAAGCAGGCAAAAACCTCTTTGATCTTGCCCGCAGCAATTTCTTACTCAACACGTCTCTGGAGGCAAGGGAAACAAAAACAAAAATGAACTACTGGGACCTCATCAAAATAAAAAGCTTCTGCACAGCAAAGGAAACAATCAGCAAAACTAAAAGGCAACTGAAAGAATGGGAGAAGAAATTTGCAAATGACATATCAGATAAAGGGTTAGTATCCAAAATCTATAAAGACCTTATCAAACTCAACACCCCCCCCAAAAAAATAATCCAGTGAAGAAATGGGCAAAAGACATAAATAGACACTTCTCCAAGGAAGACATCCAGATGACCCACCGACACGTGAAAAAATGCTCAACATCACTCATCATCAGGGAAATACAAATCAAAACCACAATGAGATACCACCTCACACCTGTCAGAATGGCTAACATTAACAACTCAGGCAACAACAGATGTTGGCGAGGATGTGGAGAAAGAAGATCTCTTTTGCATTGTTGGTGGCTATGCAAGCTGGTGCAGCCACTCTGTAAAACAGTATGGAGGTTCCTCAAAAAATTAAAAATAGAATTACCCTACAACCCAGCAATTGCACTAGTAGGCATTTATCCACGGGATACAGGTGTGCTGTTTCAAAGGGAACATGCACCCCCATGTTATAGCAGCACTATCCACAATAACCAAAGTATGGAAAGAGCCCAAATGTCCCTTGATGGATGAACGGATAAAGAATATGTGGTATATATATACAATGGAGTATTACTCGGCAATCAAAAAGAGTGAAATCTTGCCTTTTGCAACTACGTGGATGAAACTGGAGGGTATTATGCTAAGTGAAATTAATCAATCAGAGAAAGACAAAAATCATATGACTTCACTCATATGAGGACTTTACGAGACAAAACCAATGAACATAAGGGAAGGGAAACAAAAATAGAATAAAAACAGGGAGGGGGACAAAACAGAAGAGACTCATAAATATGGAGAACAATCTGAGGGCTGCTGGAGGGGTTGTGGCAGGGGGGATGGGCTAAATTGGTAAGGGACATTAAGGAATCTACTCCTGAAATCATTGTTTCACTATATGCTAACTAATTTGGATGTAAATTTAAAAAAATAAAAATAAATAAAATTAAATAAAAGAAGCAAGAAAAATCTCAAATAAGCACCCTCAACTTACAAAAAAACAATATAGAAAAAGAAAGTCAAATAAAGCCTAAAGCCAGCAGAAGGAAGTAAGTAATAAATATTGGAATAGACATAAATGATATATAGGGATGCCTGGGTGGTGCAGTCAGTTAAGTGTCCAACTCTTGATTTCAGCTGAGATCATGATCTTGAAGTTCATGACTTTGAGCTTGGCATCAGGCTCCATGCTGACAGTGAAGAGTTTACTTGGGATTCTCTCTCTCTCCCTCTGCCCCTTCCCCACACATTCTCTCTCTCTCTGTCTCTGTCTCTGTCTCTGTCTCTGTTTCTCTCCCTCACAAATAAATGAACATTAAAAATTGTTTAAAAAATATATGATATAAAAACCAAAAAATCAGTAGAACATATCAATGAAACCAGGCACTGGTTCTTTGAAAAAATTAATAAAATTGATAAACCCCTAGCCAGACTTATCAAAAAGACAAGTGAAAGGGCCCAAATAACTAAAGGCACAAATAAGAAAGAGAAGTAACAATGAGCAACACAGATATACAATTTTAAGAGAATATTATGAAAAATTATATGGCAACTAATTGTAAAACATGGAAGAAATAAATTCCTAGAAACATATAAACTACCAAAACTGAAACATGGAGAAATAGAAACTTTGAATGGACCAATAACCAACAAAGAAATTGAATCAGCAAAGAACTCCCAATAAACAAAAGTCCAGGACCAGGTGGTTTCACAAGTGACTTCTACCAAACACTTAAAGAAGAGTTAATATCTATACTTCTAAAACTATTCCAATAGAAATAGAAATGGAAGGAAAACTTCCAAACTTATTTTATCAGACCAGCATTAACATGATAACAAAATCAGATAAAGACTCCACTGAAAAAGAGAACTACAAATATTATTGATAGCCATAGATGCAAAAATTCTCAATAAAACAATAGCAAAATGAATCCAACAATATATTAAAAGAATCATTCACTACGATCTGGTAATATTTATTCCTAGGCTGCAAGGGTGATTCAATATTTGCAAATCAATCAACATGACACACGACATTAAAAATAAAAAAAGATAAGAATCATATGATTCTCTCAATAGATACAGTAAAAGCATTTGACAAAGTACAATATCCATTCATGATAAAAACTCTCAACGAAGTAGAATTAGAGGGAACATACCTCAAGATAATAAAGGCTATTGACTAAAAACCAAGGGCTAATATCGTCCTCAATGGGGAAAAACAGAGCTTTTCCTCTGTGGTCAGGAACAAGACAGGGCTGTCCACACTCACCACTTATTTAACATAGTACTCAATGTAGTAGCCACAGCAATCAGAAATAAGTCATCCAAATCATCAAGGAAAAAGTATAACTTTCACTATTTGCAGATGACATGGTACAATATATGGAAAACCCAAAAGATTCCACCAAAAAATTGCTAGGAATGGTAAACAAATCCAGTAGTGTTGTAGGAGAAAATAACAATATACATAAATCTGTTGCATTTCTCTACACCAATAATGAAGCATCAGAAAGAGAATTCAAGAAATCAAATCCATTTACAATTGCACAAAAAAAACACCACATAATATACCTAGGAATAAGAGGTGAAAGACCTGTACTCTGAAAACCATAAAACACTTACAAAAGATATTGAAGACGATACAAAGAAATAGAAAGACATTCCATACTCATCGATTGGAAGAACAAACATTGTGAAAATGTTTATACTATCCAAAACAATCTACACATTTAATGCAATTTCTATCAAAATAACAACAGCATTTTCCACAGAGCTAGAATAAACAAACCTAAAACTTGTATGGAATATAGAAGATCCCAATAAGCAAAAGCAACCTGGAAAATGAAAAGGAAAGCTGGAAGCATCAACATTCTAGACATAAATTATATTACAAAGCTGTAGTAATCAAAACAGTTTAGTACTGACACAGCGATAGACAGATCCATAGAACAGAATAGAAAATGCAGAAATGATCCCATAACTATCTGGTCGATTAATATTCAAAATGCAGAAAAGCATATCCAATGGGGGGAAAAATCAGTCTCTTCAACAATTGCTATTTGGAAAACTGGACAGCAACATACAAAAGAATGAAACCCGGTCACTTTCTTACCCTATACCCAAGAAACATTCAAAATGGATTAAATATTTAATATGAAACCTGGAACCGTAAAAATTATACAGGAGAGCACAGGCAGTAACCTCTTTGACATCAGCCAAAACAACTTATTTCTAGATCTGCCCCTGAGGCAAGGGAAATAAAAGAAAAAATAAACTATTGGGACTTCATCAAAATTAAAAATCTTCTGCACAGCAAAGGAACAATCAACAAAAAGCCTACCTATGAAATGGTAGAAGATACTTGCAAATGACATATCTCATAAAGGGTTAGTATCCAAAATCTATAAAGAATTTCTAAAACTCAACACCCAAAAAATAAAATAATCCAGTTAACAAATGGGCAGAATATATACATAGACATTTTTCCAAAGAAGACATACAGATGGCCAACATACAGAGGAGAAGATACTCAAAATCACTGATCATCAGTGAAATAAAAATAAAAACTACAATTAGATCTCACCTCACACCTGTCAGAATGGCTGATATCAACAACACAAGAAACAACATGTCTTGACGAGGATGCAGAGAATGGGAAACCATCTTGGACTGTTGGTGGGAACGCAAACTGATGCAATCACTCTGGAAAACAGTATGGAGGTGTTTCAAAAAGAGAAAAATAGAACTGTCCTACAATCCAACAATTGCACTACTAGGTATTTACCCAAAGAACACAAAATTATAGTGTTATCTACAATAGCCAAATTATAGAAAGAACCCAACATCCATCAACTGATGAATGGATAAAGAAAATGTGGTTTACAATGGAATATTGCTCACCCATAAAAAGAATGAAATCTTGCCATTTACAACGATGTGGATGGAGCTAAAGAGTATTATGGAAAGCAAAATAAGTCAGAAAAAGACAAATATAATATTATTTCACTCACATGTGAAATTAAGAAAAAAAAACAAAGGAGCAAGGGGGAAAAGAGAGAGAGAGAGAGGCAAACTGAGAAACAGAATGTCAACCATTGAGAACAAACTGATGGGTTACCAGAGAGGAAGTGGGTGCAGGGAATGGGTTAAATAGGTGATGAGGATTAAGGAGTGCAGTTGTTCTCATTGGCACCAGGTGTTGTATGTCAATGTTGAATCACTAAATTCTATTTCTGATATCAATATTACACTGTATGTTATCTAACTGAAATTTAAATAAAACAATGGGGGAACTAAGATGGCAGAGTAGTAGAAGGACCCTAGGATTGTCTTTTCCCACAAACACAGCTAGATAAATATCAACCCATTCTGAACACCCAAGAAATCAATCTGAAGACTGATAGAACTAATTGCACAACTAAGAAGGAGAGAAGAGGCCACATCGTAGAAGGCAGCAGGTATGTAGATGTGATTTGGTGGATAAAAGGATCGTGGGTGCTACAGAGGTTCAGGAGCCCTGATCTTGGAGAGAGACAGACAGACAGACAGTTAAGGGATAACATAAGGAAAACACTTCCCCAAAGCCATTGATTGGGAAAACTAAAGGGGCTGATTATCATGGTTTTTACAACAAGGGGAGCTCAAAGACTGGAGTTTTAGGGTCATGGAGGTATGGGTCCCAGTGGGCACTGCAGTGTTCTTGTGGAGTAGGAGGGCAGATAGCCCTGAAGTGGTGGTGCAATCTACGGATTCCCTAGGATACATTGAGAGAGACAGTTCCCCCTACTTGGAGTGCATCTGGGAGAGGTGGCATTGTCTCTCCAGGGACAAAAGAGCCTACAGGCACTATTATGGTCCCCTGCTCCATCTGTTGAGGCATCTGTTGAGGGTGACTAACCCGGACACTGACCTTTTGCTGCACCTTACTCAAAACTACAGTCTCCTAGGAGTTGGTGCGACTTCCCTTGTTGAACAAACTGGCACCCACCCCAGCATAGTGAGACCCACTTCCCAGAGCACCATACCATGTCACTAAAGTTTTGGTTTTAAAACTCAGCTGGCCTGCCTGTGATAAAATACAGGTGTGCTGCACTCCTGGGTGAGCAGATGTCCTGGACACAGGGTGAAGGCACAGATTGGTGGGATGCGTGGGACAAACAAGGGGAGTTTGTTTGTTCATGTGTGAGGGATTCCTAGACAGCTGCAGGTGGGGAATACCCTCACGCAGGATGAGGGAGAGGGCTGGGGCCACTTCCCTCCCTGCCTCTCAACATAAACTAACTTTAGTAAGCAGCACATTGCCAATAATGTCAGCCAAAACTGATTATACCAAGTCCTTCACCCAGTTCTATGC
This sequence comes from Acinonyx jubatus, assembly GCF_027475565.1. NCBI lineage: Eukaryota > Metazoa > Chordata > Mammalia > Carnivora > Felidae > Acinonyx > Acinonyx jubatus. The sequence goes on from NC_069389.1 coordinate 50,805,563, forward strand.
ATGGTGCTAATTCACTAGGGCAAGTGGGTGAGAACCAGAGAAGTTGCCCCTCCCTCAGAAGACTAGCATAAACCCCCAACAAGTACCATATCTACTGACCAGAGTGCTGCAAGGCTTTAGCTCTTGTGGAAATAGCATCAGGCCTCTTGTAACAAGCAGGCCAGATCACACCTAGTTAAAACTCACCACACTCTGGTCAAGGACAAAACATTCCTCACTGCAGGCAAGGAGAAACTCTGCAGAGGACTGACCCGAGGGACATGGCAGCTAAAACACAGCAGCAGATTTTACAGAGCACACACCAGAAACACTTCCTGAAGCATCAGGCCCTGGACAATATATGACCCTTCTTCATAAAGCTATTACTCTCAGGACAAGGAAACATAACAGGGTTTCCTATGACAGAAAAAAATGCCAAATTGGAAGGATTCATTCCAAAAGAAAGAACAAGAAAAGGTAATAGCCAGGGATCTAATAGAAACAGATATAATAGGCCTAATCCATAATTTAAACCAATTATCATAAGCATACTAGCTGGGCTTAAGAAAAGCATTGAAGACACCAGGGAGTCTGTTACCACAGAGATAAAAGACATAAAAAGTACTCAACCCAAAATAAAAAAATGCTATAACCAATATCATATGCCTGATCAACACAAATGCAAAAATTCTGAACATGATACTAGCAAATCCAATCCAACAGTGCATTGAAAGAATAATTCACACACACACACACACACACACACACACACACACATACACACACACAAAATCATTCACCATGATCAAGTGGAATTTATGCTTCAGGTACAAGGGTGGTTCAATATTCACAAATGAATCAACATGATAAAATAAATTAAGGAAAGAAAGGTAAAACACCATACGATCCTCACAACAGATGCAGAAAAAGCATTTGACAAAGTACCTCATCCATTCTGGATAAAAGCCCTCAACAAAGTATAGAAAAAGGGAACATACCAAACCTAATATTATCTTCAATGGGGAAAAACTCAGAGATTTTCTTCTATGGTCAGAAACAAGGCAGGGATGTCCACACTCAACATTATTATTTTATATAGTACTGGAAATACTAGCCTCAGCAATCAGACAACAAAATGAAATAAAATGGATCAATTCAACAAGGAAAAAGTCAAATTTTCACTATTCTCAGATGACATGATATTCTATCCAGAAAACCTGAAAGACTCCACCCAGAACTGCTAGAACTGATACACAAATTCATGAAAGTCACAGTATACAAAATCAATGCATAGATATCTATTGTATTTCTATATACTAATAATTAAGCAGCAGAAAGAGAAATCAAGGACTCAATCCCATTTATAATTTCACCAAAAGTCATATACCCAGAAAGAAACCTAACCAAAAGAGGTAAAAGATGTGTACTCTGAAAACAATAGAACACTTGTGACAGAAATTGAAGGCAACACCAAAAAAAAGGGGGGGTAGATTTCATGCTCATGGATTGGAAGATGTTATTAAAATGTCAATACTACCCAAAGCAATCTACATATTTAATACAATCTCTATCAAAATTCCACCATAATTTTTCACAAAGCTAGAGAAAAACAATTCTAAAATTTGTATTGAATCACAAAAGACCCCAAGTATCCAAAGCATCTTGAAAAAGGAAAGCAGAAGACTAAGATGGTGGAGAAGTAGGAGGACCATGGGCTTTCTTAGTCCCTCTAACACAGCTGTATTGAGGTCAAATCACTTGGAACACCCAGAAAATCGATTTGCAGACTGGCAGAAGTATCTCCATGGTTGGAGGGAGACAGCATGGCAGGTGTAGGTGCGTGAAAGTGAATTGGGGAGAGAAAAATGGCGGTGCCATGGAGGGGAGGGAAACCTTTCTTTGGAGAGGCAAAAAAAGGAAGAGAAAGAGAGAGAGGTTGAGAGAGTGTGGCATCGGGTTTGCACAAGAGGAAAATCTCTCTGGACCATGCACTGGGGAGTGAGGAATACTGAATGTAGCAGTATTGTTTGTTTGTTTGTTTGTTTGTTTGTTTGTTTTACAAATAGCATTTGAAATTCAAACTCTGAGATTTTGGAAGTGCGTGACTTTTTCCAGAGTGGGGCTGTGGCTGGCACTCCTGGGGAGGTTGGAGCTGGCTCTGGAGTGCTTAGTCCTGTCCTGACTAGAGATCTCTGGGGCATTTTGGAAGAGAACATTCCCCTTCCTAGAGTACTTTTGGAAGAGTACTCCCTAAGAACAACATACCCTGCAGTCTCCAGCAAAAGGCCTTTCATTAACAGGAGACAGAGACACACCCAGAGGGAATATAACCTTTGCTTCTTTTAGAAGTGCTACACCATAGATTCTGTGCACTGCACAGGTGTGTGACTATTTTTCAGGGACAAAGGACTTCAGACACAGCATGGAAAGTCTCTACACCTGAGGATTGGGAAGGGTTCATGGGGTCCTTTAAGACTTCCAGTCTTGAATCCCAGCAATGAGCCATGAAAAAATGCAGGAGAGTTATGATACAGGGAGAGGTGATGGCCCTTGCTATTCTGTAAGGGCTCCCTGAACAATAGGGGGTGTGAGATCCACTGTACAGGGATGAGAGATTGGGGGGGCACCACTTCCGCCCAATACCACCATGATGGGACTTTGGAGCTTCAGAGAGCATCATAGAGGCCCCCAGTGGAGGTGGGACAAGCTTACACCTAACCCCGCCCCAGGTGCCTGGCAACTTCTTATTTACTGGGACAAGACTGACTATGAGACAACACAGCAGACCTCTCCTCCAGAATACCAGCACAGCCAGCACCCCCCCATGCACCAAGTGTACTGAATATCAAGTTTGTCAAAATGACACCTTCAGTTCTCATGTAAATAGGACCAGGCTTACTTTTTTTCTTTTTCTTTTTTCTTTTGGAATCAGGTTCATAGTTTCTTGTTTGTTTATTTCATTTCCTTTTGTCTTTTTATTTGGATCAGGGTTCTATATTTCTTTCTTTTGTCTTCATTTTTCTTTTCCTCATTTGTTCCTTTCTTTATCTTTGGAATCAGCCTTATATTTTTTGATTCTCTATATTCTTTTTCTGTTGTTGTTCTCTTTCCTTTTCTCTATTTATGGGATAAGTGTTTTCTCCCATTTTTCCAGCCTTATTTTAACACACAAATCAAAGCACACCTACTTAAAGATCCAAACACTCTCCACTGCAAGAAAAGAGAAGCTCTATACAGGACTGACCAGTGGGAAAGAGCAACCAAAACACAACAGCAGAATACACCAGGAACACTTCTTAAAGTGCCAGGTTCTGGAGAGTGTATGATCTCTTTTGAATATAGCAGTACTCTCAGGTGCAAGAAACGTAACAAGAGCTTTTAAAACATGCAAAAGACAGAAACTTAGCCAAAATGACAGGACTGAGGAATTCTCCCCAGAAGAAAGATGAAGAAGAAATCACAGCCAGGGACTTGCTCAAAACAGATATATGCAATATATCTGAAAAGGAATTTAGAACAATAGTCGTAAGACTACTAGCAGAGCTTAAAAAAAGACACCAGAAAAACCTTTGCTGCAGAGACCAAAGACCTAAAAACTAGTCAGTATGCAATAAAAAAATGCTAGAACTGAGATGAGAAACCAATTGGATAGTCACAATGAGGACTGAAAAGGCAAAGGAGAGAATACGTGAAATAGAAAATAAAATTATGGAAAATAATGAAGCTGAAAAGAAGTGGGAAAGCAAACAATTGTATCACAAGGGTAGAATTAGAGAACTAAGTGTTTCCATGAAAAGTAACAATATCTGTATCATAGGAGAGCCTGAAGAAGAAAAGCAGGAAAAAGGAGCAGAAGGCTTATTTGAAAAAAAAAAAAAAAATATATATATATATATATATATATATATATATATATAGCTGCTTTGAATGCATCTGGGGATAGAAGGAAACAGGCATTAAAGTCCAAGAGACACAGAGAACTCCCCCTCAAAATCAACAAAAACAGGGGAACACCATGACATATTATAGTGTAACTTACAAAATACGAAGATAAAGGTCCTGAACCTACAAGGGTAGATACATAGGATTAGTAGCAGATCTGTCCACTGAAACTTAACAGGTCAGAAGGGAATGGCAGGAAATATTCAATGTGATGAATGGGAAAATATGCAGCCAAAAATTCTTTAGCCAGCAAGGCTATGATTCAAAATAGAAGGAGAGATAAAGACTATCCCAGACAAAAAAAAAAAAAAAAAAAAACTATAGGTATTTGTGACCACTAAACCAGCCCTGCAAGAAATTCTAAGGGGGACTCTTTGAGTAGAGAAAGAAAAGAAGACCAAAGCAACAAAGATTATAAAGACCAGAGAACATCATCAGAAAAACAACTCTACATGTAACACAATGACACTAAATTCATACCTTTGAATATACACTCTGAAGGTATATGGACTACATGCTCCACACAAAATACATTGGGTATAAGAATGGATAAAAACAAAAACAAAAACAAAACAAGCTCCATCTATATGCTGCCTACAAGAGACTCATTTTAGTCCTAAACCTGCAGAATGAAAGTAAGGGGATGGAGAACCAGCTATCATGCTAATAGATGTTGAAAGAAAGCCAGAGAAGCCATATTTATATCATAAAAATTAGATTAAAAAAGACTATAATAAGAGATGAGGAAGGGCATTATGTCAAAATTAAGGGTCTATCCATCAAGATCTAACTATTGTAAGTATTTATGCCCACAACTTGAAGCATTCCAAATATATAAATCAATTAATAACAGACATAAATTGATTGATAATAATACCATAATAGTAGGGGATGCTAATACCCCACTTACAACAATGGACAGATCATCTAAGCAGAAAATCAACAAGGAAACAATGGCTTTGAATGACACCTTGGACCAGATTGACTTAATAGATATATTCAGAATATTTCATCCTAAAACAGCATAATACACATTCTTCTCAAGTGCACATAGAATATTCTCCAGAATAGATCACATAATGGATCAAAAATCGACCCTCAACAGGGGCAAACATATTGAGATCATACTTTGCATATTTTCACATCATGACGCTACGAACCGTGAAATCAACCACAAGAAAAAAATTGGAATGCCCTCAAATATATGGAGGTTAAAGAACATCCTATTAAAGAATAAATGGATTAACTAGGAAATTAAAGAAGAAATGAAAAATATATTTAAGCCAATGAAAATGAAAACACAGCAGTCCAAAATCCTTGAGTTGCAGCAAAGGCAGTCCTAAGAGAAATGTATATTGCAAATCAGTCCTATCTGAAGAAGCAAGAAGGTCCCAAATATGCAATCTAACCTTATACCTAAAAGAGTCAGAAAAGGAACATCAAATAAAAACTAAAGCCAGCAGAAGAGAAATAATAAAAATTAGAGCAGAAAAAAAATATTTAGAAAAAAAAACCCAGAACAAATCAATGAAACTAAGAGTTGATTTCTTGAAAAAATTAACAAAATTGATAAGCCTCTAGCCATACTTATCAAAACTAAAGAATGGAGGACCCAAATAAATAAAATCACAAATGAAAGAGGAGAGACTACAATAAACATCATATAAATGCAAACAATTATAAGAATACTATGAAAAGTTATATGACAACAAACTGAGCAATCTGGAAGAAATGGACAAATTCATAGAAATTCATAAACTACCAAAACTGAAACAGGAGAAAAATAGAAATTTGAAAGAATTATAACTGGCAAACAAATTGAATCAGTAATCAAAAATATCCCAACAAACAAGAGTCCTGGGCCAGATGGCCCAGACTTTTAAATTGTTACAAAGAAAAAAATGGCAATGGAAGGATCTTCCAAACTCATTCTATGGTCATTACCATAGAATCAACATTACCTTGGTTCCAAAACGAAAGACTGCAATAAAAAGGAAAATTACAGTATCCCTGATGAACTTGGATGCAAAAATTCTTAAGATACTAGCAAATCAATCAACAGTACATTAAAATAATTGTCCCCTATGATCAAGTGGGATTTATTCCTTGGCTGCAGGGCTGGTTCAATATTTGTGAGTCAATCAACATGATACAGCACATTAATAAAAGAAAAGAAGCATATGATCCTCTCAAGACACAGAAAAAGTATTTGACAAAATACACCATCCTCTCTTTATAAAAAACCCTCAAGACAGTAAGACAGAAGGAATATACATCAACATCATAAAAGCCATATATTAAAGACCTACAGCTAATATCCTCAATGGGGAAAAACTGAGAACTTTTTCCCAAAGGTCAGGAACACAACAGAAATGTCCACTGTCACCATTGTTGTTCAACACAGTACTGTACATCCCTGCCTCCATAATCAGACAACAAAAAGAAATAAAAGGCATCCAAAACTGGCAAGCAAGTAGTAAAGCTTTCACTCTTTGCCAATGTCATGATACTCTATGTGGAAAACCCAAAAGACACCAGAAAACTACTAGAAATGATAAATTATTTTAGCAAGTCACAGGATACAAAATCAATGTACAGAAATAAGTTGCACTTCTGTACACCAATAATGAAGGAATAATGAAAGAGAAATCAAGAAATCAATCCCACTTACCATTGCTCCAAAAACCATAAGATACCTAGGAATAAACATCACCAGAGTGGTAAAAGACTTCTACACTGAAAATTATAAAAGCTTGTGAATGAAATTGAAGAAGACACAAAGAAATTGAAAAACATTCCATGTTCATGGATTGGAAGAACAAATATTGTTAAAATGTCTGTAGTACCCAACGATATCTACACACTCAATGCAATCTCTATCAGATACAAGCAACATTCTTCGTTGAGCTAATTCAAACAATGATAACATTTTTATGGAAGCAGAAAAGATCAAGAATAAAATAATATTGAATAATAAAAATGAAGCTGAAGGCATGACAGTTATAAATTTCAAGCTGTATAACAAATCTTTAATCATCAAGGCAGTATGGAACTGGCACAAAAATAGACACATAGATCAATGCAATAGAATAGAAAACCCATAAATTGAACCCACAACTCTCTGGTCAACTAATGTTCAACAAAGCTGGAGAGAATATCCAATGGAAAAAGACAGTCTCTTCAGTAAATGGTGCTGGGAAAACTGGACAGTGACATGCAGAAGAATGAAACTTGACCACTTTCTTACACCATAACCAAAAATAAATTCAAAATTGATGAAAGGCCTAAATGTAAGACAGGAAACCATCAAAATCCTACAGGAGACAACAGGCAGCAACCTCTTTGATCTAAGCTGCAGCATCTTCTTATTAGACATGTCTCTGGAGGCAAGGGAAACAGAAGTAATAATGAACTATTGGGACTTCATCAAGATAAAAAGCTTCTGCACAGCGAAGGAAACAATCAGTAAAACTGAAAGTCAACCAATGGAATGGGAGAAGACATTTGTAAATTACTTATCAGGAAAAAGGTTAGTATACAAAATCTGTAAAATACGCATCAAAGTCAACACCCCCCAACACACACAAAACAAACCAGTGAATAAATAGACAGAAGACATGAATAGACACTATTGCAAAGAAGACATCCAGATGGAAACAGACACATGAAAAGATGCTCAACATCACTCATCCTCAAGTAAATGCAAATCAAAACCACAATGATATATCACCTCACACCTGTCAAAATGGCTGAAATGAACAACTCAGGAAACAGCAGATTTTGGCGAGGATGCAGAGAAAGGGCAACCCTTTTGCAGTGTTGGTGGAAATGAAAACTGGTGCAGCCACTCTGGAAAACAGTATGGAAGTTCCTCAAAAAAATTAATAATTGAACTACCCACAACCAAGAAATTGCAGTACTAGGTATATATCCAAAGGATACAAAAATGTTAATTTGAAGGGGCACATGCACTTCAATTTTTATAGCAGTGCTATCAACAATAGTCAAGTTATGGAAAGAGCCCAAATGTCCACCAACTGATGAATGGATAAAGAAGATGTGGTGTGTATATATATTTTTTCCAGTGATCAAAAAGAAGGAAATTTTGCCATTTGTAACAACTTGGATGGAATTAGAATGTTTACGATAAGTGAAATAAGTCAGCCAGAGAAAGACAAATATATGATTTCACTTATATGTGGAATTTAAGAAAAGAAACAGATGAACATAATAGAATGGAAGGAAAAATAAGATTAAAAAAAGAGAGGGACACAAACCATAGGAGCCTCATAACTATATAGAACAACCTGTGGGTTGCTGGAAGGATGTGGGTGGATGGATGTGCTAAATCAGTGATGGGAATTAAGGAGGGTACTTCTTGGGATGAACACTGGGTATTACATGTAAGTGATGAATCACTGGGTTCTACTCCTGAAACCAATACTATACCATGTGTTAACTAACTGGAATTTAAATAAATAATTTAAGAAAGAAAAGAAAAGAAAAGAAAAGAAAAGAAAAGAAAAGAAAAGAAAAGGAAAGAAAAGAAAAGAGAAAAGAAAAGGAAAGGAAAAGAAAGAAGAAAAGAAAAGAAAAGAGAAGAAAAGAAAAGCTGGAAGCATCATAATTCTTGACTTCCAGCTATATTACAAAGCTGTAGTCATCAAGATTACAGTTCTGGCACAAAAACAGACACATGTATCAATGGAATATAATAGAAAACCTATAAATGAACCCATGACTCTCTGGTCAACTAATCTTTGACAAAGCAGGATAGAATATCCGGTGGAAGAAAGATTGTCTCTTTAAGAAATGGTGTTGGGAAAACTGGACCATGACATGTAGAAGAATGAAACTGTACCACTTTATTACACCATAAACAAATAAATTCAAAATGGATGAATGACCTAAATGTATGACAGGAAGCTACCACAATCCTAAAGGAGAGTACAGGCAGCAAGCTCTTTGGCCTCAGTCATGGGAACTTCTTACTAGACATGTTGCCAAAGGCAAGGGAAGCAAAAGCAAAAATGGACACTTGTGACTTCATCAAGATAAAAAAGCTTCTTCACAGCAAGAGAAACAATCAACAAAACTAAAACGCAGCCTATGTAATGGGAGAAGATATTTGCAAATGATATATCTGATAAAGGGTTAGTATCCAAAATCTATAAAGAACTTATCAAACTCAACACCCAAAAAACAACCCAGTTAGGAAATGGACATAAGACATGAATAGACACTTTTCCAAAGAAGGCATCCAGATGGCTAACAGACACATGAAAAGATGTTCAACATCACTCATCATCAGAGAAATACAAATCAAAACCATGATGAGATACCACCTCACACATATCAGAATGGCTAAAATTAACAACACAAGAAACAACAGGTGTTGGTGAGGATGCAGAGAAAGGGGAACCCTCTTGCACTGTTGGTGGAAATTCAAACTGGTGCAGCCATTCTGGAAAACAGTATGGAGGTTCTTCAAAAGTTAAAAATAGGACTACCCTACAACCCAGAAATTGTACTACTAGGTATTTACCCCAAGGATACAGAAATACTGATTCGAAGGGGCACATGCACCCCAATGTTCATAGGAGCCTTATCAACAATAGCCAAATTATGGAAAGAGCCCAAAATGTCCATCAACTGATGAATGGATAGAGAAGAAGTGGTATGTGTGTGTGTGTATACATATATGCATATATATGCATGCAAAAACACAATGGGATATTATTTAGCTATAAAAATGAAATCTTTCCATTTGCATAGGGGTGAATGGAGCTAGAGTGTATTATGGTAAAGGGAATAAGTCAGTCTGAGAAAGACAAATACCGTATGATTTCACTCAGTATGTAGAATTTAAGATACAATATAGAAGAACATAGCAGAGAAAAGAAAGAGGCAAACCACAAAATAAACTCTTACATGTAGAGAACCAAGTGATGGTTCCGGAAGGGGACATGAGTGGGGAAGTGGTCTAAATGGTGATGTGTTAAGGAGTACACTTGTGATGAGGACTGGGTGTTATATATATGCAATGAATCACTAAATTCTATTCCTGAAAGTAATATTATACTCTATGATAATGAACTGGAATTTAAAGACTTGAAACTAACTAACTAACTAACTAACTAATTAACTAACTAACTAAATAAATGCATACATGCATAATTAAAAAAATTGTAGAACTGCCCTATGTCTGGTCATTACACTTTTGGCTATTCATTACAAAAATACAAAAGCACTAATTCAAAGTGATACATGCACTCCTATATTCATAGCAGAATTATATGCAATAGTCAAATTATGGAAGCAGCCCATGTTCCATGGATATATGAATAGATAAAGATATTTAAACACATACAATGGAATATTTTTCAGCCATAAAAAGATTGAAATCTTGCCATTTGCAAAGAAGTGGATGGACTAGACAGTATAATTCTGCCCAATAAATGAGTCACAGAAGGATAAACCCATGATTTCACTCATAGGTGGAATTTAAGAAACAAAACACTTGATCAAAGGAAATAAAAGAGGGAGACACAAATCAAGAAATAGACTTTTATCTATATGGAACAAAATGACAGCAGAGAAGAGGTGTGTGGGGGGTTGGGTGAATAGGTGATGGTTATTGAGTGTACTTGTCATGTTGAGCACTGGGTGTTGTATAGAATTGTGGAATTACTATACTGAACACCTGCAACTAATATAACACTGTATGTTAAAAGAAGTTACCCAACAGATTTTTCAGCCAAGGAGTATAATAAATGAAATTAAAAAAAAAAACTACAGAGATTAACAGCAAATTTGCATAGGTATAAGACAGAATAAAGGAATTTAAATGTATGATAATGATAAATAATATGATAATTAAATATATGATAAGTAACCAGAGAATCATGAAAAAAATGGAAAAGTTACCTATGGCATACCATCAAGAAAAAGCAATAGAAATATTATGTGAGTCCCAAAGGGAGAATAGAGAAAAAGAGGGCAGGAGAGAGAGAGGGAGATGGGGATTAATAGAAAGAGGGAGGGGCAAAAATATATTTGATGAAATAATGGCTGAAAACTTCACAAGTTTGATGAAAGTCCTATAAATTTAATAAATCCCATGGGATAAACTCAATGTGACCCACATTAAGACATATTATACTCAAATTGTCAAAAGAAAAAAAGAGAAACTTGAAAGCAGCAAGAAAGAAGTAAATTGTTACCTACAAGTGATCCTCAAAAAGATAAACAACTCATTCTTATCAGAAACTATAGAGGCCAAAAGGCAGTGGAGTTACATATTTAGAGTGCTGAAAGGAAACAAAATTATCAACCAATAATACAATATTCAGCAAAATTGTCCTTCAAGAATGTGACAGATTCTGAGACGAATACAGAAATAAAAGTTGAAGGAGTTTGTTACCATTACACCTAACGTAAAGAAACGCTAAGAGGTTAAAATGCATCTGGTTGAAATGAAAGGACATGAAGCAGTAGCTCAACCCCATATGAAGAAATAAAGATCTTTGGTTAAGGTAACTATATGGGCATTCTAAATGCCAAATTATTATATTTTTGGTTTGTAACTCCACTTTTTATTTCCTATTCTATATTATTTAGAAACAAATCTATATTATTCTATATTATTTAGAACATAATATATAAAGATGTAATCTTTGACCATATAAAGGGAAGACAGAGATGCTAGAAGCAGTTTTTGTATGCTACTGAAATTATATTGGTATCAGTTAAAACTAGAGTATTATAAGGTGATGATAAATGTAATCCTCATAGCAACAACAAAAATATCTGAAAATATACACAAAAGGAAATGAGAAGGTAATCAAAATAGTGCACCACAAAAAGTCAGTTAACCACAAAAGACAGTAGTGATCAATGTAATAAGGGCCAAAACCAAATAGAAGTGAATCCTTATCAGCAATTACATAAAATATAAATTAATTAAAACTTCAATCAAAATGCAGAGATTGGAGGATGGATTAAAAACATGATAGGGATGCCTGATGGCTCAGTCAGTTAAGTTTCTGACTTTGGCTCAGGTCATAATCTCATGGTTTGTGGGTTCGAGCCCCACATCGGGCTCTGTGCTGACAGCTCAGAGCCTGGAGGCTCCCCCTCTCTCTGCCACTCCCTCGTTCATGCTCTATCTCTCTCTGTCTCTCAAAAATAAATAAACATTAACAAAATTAAAAAAAAATAAAAACTTTATAAACTATATATTGTCTTCCAAAGATGCAAACATATTAAAAGTGAAAGAATGGAAAAGATACTCCATTCAAATAGTGTACAAAAAAGAGCTGGGTGGCTATACTAATGAAACAAAATTGACTATAATAGAAAAGCTGTTACAGGAGAAAAAATAGGACCTTATATAATATAAAAGTGTCAATTCATCCAGAAGATATTAAAATTATAAACACACACACAGCAAACAACAGAGCTGCTAAACATGAAGCAAACACTTAGGGAGATGAAGGGAAAAGTGAACAATTCTATAATAATAGTTGGAGACTTGAAAACACCACTTTCAATAATGGATAAGAGAAGTAGACAGATGTAAGGAAGTAGAGGGCTTGAATCACAATGTAAACCAATTAGAACTAAGAAATATATATGGAATACACAGAATACACATTGTTCTCAAGTTCACATGAAATATTGTTTATGGCAGACAACATGATCGGCCACAAAACAAGACCCCTACTTCATACTAGGTGCAAAAATAATTCAAAAATGGATCAGCATATATATATATATATATATATATATATATATATATATATATATATATTAGCTTATATAATATATATAAGCTAAAACTCTAAAACTTATAAAAAACATAAATGTAAATCTTCATAACTTTGTATTTGGCAATTTATTCTTAGATATAATTAAAAATAATGAGCAACAAATGAAAAAAATGGACCTAATCAAAATTAAAACTTGTACATCAAAGGAATTATCAAAAAAGTGAAAAGTCAACCTATAAAATGAGTGAAAGTTTTGCAAATCATATGTCTGAAAAGGTCAAATATAAAAAGAAATACAGAAAATAACAAGTGTTGGTAAAGCTGTGGAGAAATTGGAACACTCATTCATTGCTAATAGGAAAGTAAAAGGTACAGCCAAAATATTGTCCTATACCAATATATTAGTATTGGTATAGGACAATATTTTGGTACTTTTTCAAAAAGTTAAACATAGAATTTTCATATGACATATATATACTCCAAAGAATTCATAATAGGGACTCAAGCAAATACTTGTATGCCAGTATTCATTGCAGTATTACTCACAATAGCAAAAAGATGGAAGCAATCCAAGTGTCTATCAACAGATGAATGTGTAGGCAGAATGTGGTGTACCCATACAGTGGAATATTATTCAATAATTGAAATTGTGATACATACTACAATATGAATGAGCCTTGAAAACATGCTAATTAAAATAAGCCAGACATAAAACAACAAATATTGTATGATTTCACTTACATAATGTAGCTAGAATAGGCAAATTTGTAGAAACAGAGTGGACTAGAATTTACCAGGAGCTGGGAGGAGGGGGCACAGAATGGGGAATTATTACTTAATGGATACACACTTTCTGTTTGGGGTGATGAAAAAGTTTGGAAATAGTGTTGATGGTTGCACAGCACTGTGAAAGTAATGAATGCCTCTGAATTGTATACTTAACAATGACTAAATTGCATATTTATGATATTTTTTACTGCAATTGAAACAGTTTAAAAAGGTTTTCCTTCTATCTTTATTTCATGAATTAAAACCCAGCATTAGAAGAAGCTCAGATCAAATCAATAAAGACTTATTAATTGTGTAATAGGAAAAGTCAGTCTCTTATCAGTCAATAAGAATTGAAAGTATATTTAAATGAACCTAAGTGATTGAATTGAGAACATAGGGCTTGAGAGACATCCCACAGTACAGTACCTTGTGCCATGGTGTTCATTCAATTAGTCAACAAATATTTACTGTGCATGCTCTATATGCTCTATTTGAATGATTTATCCATGCCCATGATATAATGACTATTTGCGTGTTGATGACCTCTAAGTCCATACCTCCAATTTAGAACTCCACTTCAGATTCATATCCCCAACTGCTTGTTGACCATCCGCCCTTGAATATACTATAGACATCTCACATTCAACATATCCAAAATTCACCAATTATCTTCCCTCCATACACATTTACCCCTCTTCCTTTCATGAAACTCAGTGACTACACCCAAGTGCAGTCAAGAAACAGAAAGCAAACCCGTTATTTTTACAAGATATATAATATAAAGAATTGTTTTGGAGCTTGAAAAAGCAAAACAGAGACACTGAGGTATCATGAAATTATTTAGCTGCAGGAAGCAACTACCATCTCTAGGATGGGAAAATAAAGGCAAGAGCCTGGAGTTATTAGACATTAGAACCTTAAAATAGGAGTGGTAGGGAGTTAAGACCCAGTTCCCTGAGAAGGGTACCTTGCTCTGATGGTGCTGGGGTCTCTGATGGAGCATGACAAGCCTGGTCCTAGTTCTGGGAGTGTGGTAGAAACTGCAATTAGAACAAACTGCTACTAAAACCAACTGCCAAAAAAAAAAAAATAAAAATAAAAATAATAAAAAATAAAAACAAAACAAAACAAAACAACAGCAACAAACAACTGCCACTGACTACTGAAAGGCCATGGCAGGAGCAACATGGACCAGAACAGAAATTGTGACAAGAAGGAAAGGTTTCTTCTCCCCCTTCCTGCCCTGCAGTCTCCTTCTAGTATCCCTATTGGCAGAACCTAACAGAAAGCCAGTTGGCAAAGGAAAATTTTGATTTGTAGTGTTTCAGCACATAAAGCAGAGTTTATGAAGCTGGGTTTGTAGCTGAGAGATAATAACCAACATGGCACATATTAATGACCTTCACAAAGACACCTATATCAAGGAGGTTTCTTTGGTTGCAAGCAGCAGAAAATGCCTCTGGCTAATTTAAGTAAAGAGGAAATGTAAGGCTATCTGGGAGCTACAGAATCAAGAGGAATGCTGGAAAAGCATGAGAATGAGGGTAGCTCTGGAGGTCAGATAACCAGAAACTACCTGACAGTTTCCTTAGTGTGCTATCACTTGAGTGAATCAACTCTAAATATTTTTCTTTACAGATTGCTTTATTGAAGTTTTATAGTTTCAGAAAAGGCATTGTAATTGGCCAAGATTTGGTCATGAGTCTACCCTTCAGCAAGGGTGGGCAGGACATCTTCTTGGATTGATGATCTTACCAAGTCTACACACAATGGTGTAGAAAATTCATTTTTTCAAATAAAATCAGGTTGATGCTATCTAATGCAGGTGCAATGAATGCTGGGTAACAAAAAAGACACAAAAATCCACTTGTCACCACAAAAATAAACCCAAGACTCATGACTGACTTTTCCTTTGCCCTCATGACCTTTTCAGGAAAGCCTCGTTTTTCAAATGTCTTGAATCCACCCACTTGTATCTACTTTGACTCCAAATACTTTAGTTTAAGCCCTGTCATCTCACATCTTGATTAATGTAACAGATTCCAGTCTTGTTTACTTGCTTTTTCTTGCCTTCAATTCTTACTTCACAGAATTGCCAGTGGCCTTTTTAAATTTAATCTTATCATTTGCCCCTGGTAATCCTGTAATCCTACTTCTAGCTAATCTCTTTCCTCCCATCCATCAAATTCCATCTATGGGTCCTTATGGTTTTCAGGATAAAATTCAGAGTAATTTGCTGGCTTTGTTGAACACTTTAGTATCATTTCACACCACTGCTCATATGTATAATAGACATATTTTCAATCTGTATACTAAGATGTGCAAAAAGTATAAATTTATTGCTCCACAACCAAACTTATGTTAAGTCACATCAGGATTTTTTTCCAGTTATACTCAAACAATTTGGGATTTTCTAATCTTCCTTTTCATTTTTCTTTGGGCTAGATTTAGGGTCCAAGAAAAACATTAGGAAGGCATCTTGTGTTCTGTGCTGGCATCGTCTGAGAGATATGCCTTTTTTTTTCCCTTGAGCATGGTCATATCTCCAAAGTGCATTCTTCTGATGCTTTGGCAATTTACCCTCGTCTCCAGCAATAAGGCCCATGTTGATTTCCACATGGAGACCACTTATTATGAAAGCAAGACACTTTCAGTTCTTTTTCTCAACTAAGTTATACATCCTTCTCAAGAGTACAGGAAAGTTCAGGTGCTCTTTCTACCACACAAGGTCTATGGGCTACTTTGCTTCAGGCTATCTGTTTCTGTAACCTTATTTAGTCCTTTCTATTTTGACCTTTCATACCATAGTGTCACAGAAACTCTTGCAGGGATGTCCTCAACTTCCAACTTTTCTGATAAAAAGCAAGGATGAGTATTTTCTGCTCTTGATTCCCAATCTTTCTGTAGGCTCAAGTCTTACTGAAGCCATTCCTTGGTAGAAGTAGGGTAGGAATAGGGCATGGACTACCTTTTAAGACAGCCTTTGAACTAGCTTGTTTTCCTCTCCAAATCTCTCTTCCTCTTACTGAAGCTCAGAGGATCTCTATTAAAGAAAGTAGGTTGAGCAAGAATTTTTCCAAAATATTTATATTTAAGCCACATAGATAATTTATTTTAATTTAGGAGAAAGATCACAAGTTCATTTATTGACAGATTTGGGATTATGTATTTCTTTAGAAATATTCAGTAAAGTATATTAAGTCAATATAAAAATATCATTGATAGAACATAAAGGATTATTTTACATAAATATAGAATTTATTTCTATCATTAATATTTTCAAATTACTATTTAAATCCTTTTTATCCAATTCAAATAGATGTTACTTATTATCACAATGCAGTCCTCTTGTTTTTGCTGGTCCTCCACTCTGTGAGTGGGCACTACCTATAGTCTTTAACCCCTTTCAATTCTTTTTTTTATGAATATAATTTATTGTCAAATTGGCTTACATACAACACCCAGTGCTCATCCCAACAAGGGCCCTCCTCAATGCCCATAACCCATTTTCCCCTATCCCGCACGCCCCCCATCCACCCTTAGTTTGTTCTCTGTATTTAAGGGTCTCTTGTGGTTTGCCTCCCTCCCTCTCTGTTTGTAAGTACTTTTTTTCCCCTTCCCTTACACCCATGGGCTTCCGTTAAGTTTTTCAAGATCCACATCTATCCTTCTCTGACTGACTTATGTCACTCACCATGATACCTTCCAGTTCCATCCACGTTGCTGCAAATGGCCAGATTTCATTCTTTCTCATTGCCAATTATATATAAATCACATCTTCTTTACCCATTCATCAGTTGATGGACATTTAGGCTCTTTCCATAATTTGGCTATTGTTGAAAGTGCTGCCATAAATTTTGGGGTATGCATGCCCCTATGCATCAGCACTCCTGTATGACCTTGGGTAAGTTAATAGTAGTGCTATTGCTGGGTCAATAGGATAGTTCTATTTTTAATTTTTTGAGGAGCCTCCACACTGTTTTCCAGAGTGGCTGCACCAGTTTGCATTCCCACCAACAGTGTAAGAGGGTTCCTGTTTCTCCACATGCTTGCCAGGACCAGTAGTTTCCTGATTTATTCACTTTAGCCACTCTGACAGGTGTGAGGAGGTATCTCAGTGTGGCTTTGATTTGTATTTCCCTGATGAGAAGAGATGTTGAGCATCTTTTCATGAGTCAGTTGGCCATCTGTATGTCTTCTTTGGAAAAGTGTCTATTCATGTCATCTGCCAATTCCTTCACTGGATTATTTGTTTTTGTTTGGTGTTGAGTTTGGTAAGTTTTTTATAGATTTTGGATACTAGACCTTTATCCGATATATCATTTGCAAATATCTTTTCCCATTCCGTCAGTTGCCTTTTAGTTTTGTTTATTGTTTCCTTTGCATTGCAGAAGGTTTTCATCTTGATGAGGTCCTAATAGTTCATTTTTGCTTTTAATTCCCTTGCCTTTGGAGATGTGTCAAGTAAGAAATTGCTGCAGCTAAGGTCAAAGAGATTGTTACCTGCTTTCTTCTCTAGGGTTTTGGTGGTTTCCTGTCTCACATTCAGGTCTTTCATCCATTTTGAGTTTATTTTGGTGTATGGTGTAAGAAAGTGGTCTAGTTTCATTCTTCTGCATGTTGCTGTCCAGTTCTCCCAGTGCCATTTGCTAAACTTTTTTTTTTTTCCATTGGGTGGTCTTTCCTGCTTTGTCAAAGATTAGTTGGCCATACATTTTTGGGTCCAATTCTGGGTTCTCTATTCTATTCCATTTGTCTATGTGTCTGCTTTTGTGCCAATACCATACTGTCTTGATGATTACAACTTTGTAGTAGAGGCTAAAGTCTGGGATAGTGATGCCTCCAACTTTGGTTTTCTTCTTCAATATTACTATGGCTACTTAAGGTCTTTTGTGGTTCTATACAAATTTTAGAATTGTTTGTTCTATCTTTGAGAAGAATGCCAGTGCAATTTTGATTGAGATTGCATTCAATGTGTAGATTGCTTTGGGTAGTATTAACATTTTAACAATATTTATTCTTCAAATGCATAAGCATGGAATATTTTTCCATTTATTTCTGTCTTCTTTAATTTCATGCATAAGCTTTCTATAGTTTTCAGCATACAGGTCTTTTAAATCTTTGGTTAGGTGTATTCCTAGGTATTTATGGTTCTTGGTGCAATTGTGAATGGGATAAGTTTCCTTATTTCTCTTTCTGTTGCTTTGTTATTGGTGTATAAAAATGCAACTGATTTCTGTACATTGATTTTGTACCCTGCAACGTTGCTGAATTCATTTATTAGTTCTAGGAGTCTTTTATTGGGGTCTTTTGGGTTTCCCATATAGAGTATCATGTCGTCTGTGAAAAGTGAAAGTTTGATTTCTTCTTTTCCACTTTTGATAAATTTTATTTAATTTAGTTTTCTGATTGCTGATGCTAGGACTTCCAACACTATGTTAAGCAACAGTGGTGAGAGTGGACATCCCTGTCATGTTCCTGATCTCAGGGGAAACGCTCTCAGTTTTTCCCCATTGAGGACAATATTAGCTGTAGGCTTTTCATATATGGCTTTTATGATGTTTAAGTATGTTTCTTCCATCCTGACTTTCTCGAGGGTTTCTATTAAGAAAGAATGCTGAATTTTGTCAAAGGCTTTTTCTGCATCAATTGACAGGATCATTTGGTTCTTATCTTTTCTTTTATTAATGTGATGTATCACATTGATTGATTTGTGAATGTTGAACCAGCCCCGCAACCCAGGAATGAATCCCACTTGATCATGGTGAATAATTCTTTTTATATGCTGTTAAAATTGATTTGCTAGTATCTTCATGAGAAATTTTGCATCCATGTGAATCAGGGATATTGGTCTCTAGTTCTCCTTTTTTGCTGGGTCTCTGTCTGGTTTAGGAATCAAGGTAATGCTGGCTTCATACAATGAGCCTGGAAGTTTTCCTTCATTTCTATTTTTTGAAACAGCCTGAGAAGGATAGTTATTAACTCTCCTTCAAATGTCTGGTAGAATTCCCTAGGGAAACCATATGGTCCATGACTCTTATTTGTTGGGAGATTTTTGATAACTGATTCAATTTTATCACTAGTTATGGGTCTTTTCAAATTTTCTATTTCTTCTTTGAGTTTTGGTAGTATGTGGGTATCTCGGAAATTGTCCATTTCTTCCAGGTTGTCCTGTTTTTCAGCAAATAGTTTTTCATAGTATTCTCTGATAATTGCTTGTAGCTGAGGGCTTGGTTGTGATAAATCCATTTTCATTCGTGATTTTATCTATTTGGGTCCCCTCTCTTTTCATTTTGAGAAGTCTGGGTAGGGGGTTATCTATTTTGTTTATTTTTTCAAAAAACGAATTCTCACTTTCATTGATCTGTTCTACTGTTTTGTTTTGTTTTGTTTTGTTTTTTTGTAGATACTATATTGTTTATTTCTTCTCTGATCTTTATTATTTTTCTTCTTCTGCTGGATTTGGGGTGTCTGATGTTCTGCTTCTAGTTCCTTAAAGAAGAAATTTAAAAATATATGGAAACAAATGAAAATGAAAACACAACAGTCCAAACCCTTTGGGATGCAGCAAAGGAAGTCCTAAGAGGAAAATACATTGTAATTCAGGCCTATCTCAAGAAACAAGAAAAATCCCAAATACAAAATCTAACAGCACGCTTAAATTGCCTGGTTGACCCATTCATTTTTTAGTAGGATTTTCTTTAAAAGCTCCATGCTTTTAGATGTTTTCCAGATTTTTCCTGTGGTTGATTTTAAGTTTCATAGCATTGTGATCTGAAAGTGTGCATGGTATGATTTCAATTCTTTTATACTTATTGCGGGCTGTTTTGTGACCCAGTATGTGATCTATCTTGGAGAATGTTCCATGTGCACTCAAAAAGAATGTGTACTCTTTTGCTTTAGAATGAAAAGTTCTAAATATATATGTCAAGCCCATCTGATCCAGTGAATCATTCATGGCCATTATTTCTTTATTGATTTTCTGTCTAGATGATCTGTCAATTGTTGTAAGTGGAGTATTAAAGTCCCCTGCAATTACCACATTCTTACTAATAAGAGTGCTTATGTTTGTGATTGTTTTCTATATTTGGGTGCTCCCATATTCAGTGCATGAATATTCATAATTGTTAGCTCTTCTTTATGGATAGACCTCATAATTATTATATAATGCCCTTCTTGATCTCTTGTTACAGTCTTTAGTTTAAAATATAGTTTGTCTGATATAAGTATGGCTACTCCAGCTTTCTTCTGACTTCCAGTGGCATGGTAGATGGTTCTGCATCCCCTCACTTTCAATTTGAAGGTGTCCTCAGGTATAAAATGGGTCTCTTGTAGACAGCAAATAGATTAGTCTTGTTTTTTTAAATCCATTTTGATACCCTATGTCTTTTGATTCGAGCATTTAATCCATTTACATTCTGTGTTATTATTGAAAGTTATGGGTTTAGAGTCATTGTGTTATCAGTAGGTTTCATGCTTGTAGTGATGTCTTTGGTCCTTTGTGGTCTTTGCAACACTCACAGAATCCCCCTTAAGCTCTCTTGTAGGGCTGGTTTAGTTGTGATGAATTCCTTAAGCTTTTGTTCGTTTGGGAAAACCTTTATCTCTCCTATTCTGAATGACAGGCTTGCTGGATAAAGGATTCTTGGCTGCATATTTTTTTCTGTTCAGCATATTGAAAATTTCCTGCCACTCCTTTCTGGCCTGCTAAGTTTTAGTAGATATGTCTGCTACTACCATTATGTGTCTACCCTGGTAGGTTAAGCCCCATTTATCCCTGGTTGCTTTTATGTTTGTATTTTGCCAGTTTCCCTATGATATATCATGCAGAAGATCAATTCAAGTTATTTCTGAAGGGAATTCTCTGTGCCTCCTGGATTTCAATGTATGTTTCCTTCCCCAGATTGGGGAAGTTCTCAGCTATGATTTGTTCAAGCACACGTTTGGCCTTGTCTCTGTCTCTTTTCTGGAACTCCTATGATACAGATATTGTTCCATTTTATAGAATCAATTAATTCTCTAATTTTCCCCTCATGATCCAGAATTATTTTTTTTCTCTTTTTTCTCAGCTTCATCTTTTTCCATAATTTTATCTTCTATTTCACCTATTCTCCCCCTCTGCCTCTTCAATTCTTGCTGTCACCATCTCTAGTTTATTTTTCACCTCATTTACATCATTTTTTAATTCATCATGACTATTTTAGTTCCTAGATCTCTGAAGAAATAGATTCTCTGCAGTCTTGTGTGCTTTTTTCAAGTATAGCGATTAATCTTATGACTATTATTCTAAATTCTTGTTCAGTTATATTGTTTATATCTGTTTCGAGTAGTTCTTTAGCTGTCATTTCTTCCTGGAATTTCTTCTGAGAATAATTCTTCTGTTTCATCATTTTGGCTAATTTACTGTCCCTTATGTGTTTTAAAAGCTTGTTATGTGACCTGCACCTGCAAGCAATACTATATTAAAGAGGGGTCATACACTGTCCAGGGCCTGGCCCTTCAGGAGGTGTTTTTCTGGATAGTGTTACTTGCTCTCTGTTCTTGTTATTTGGTTACTTTATCTCTCTACTCCTAATGATGTTTTGGACCCTCTAGCAGGTGTGTTTTTATTTGTTCCTGGAAGTAGCCCTGAAAAGGAAAACAAACAAATAAACAGAAAACAAACAGAAAACAAAAAACATGCAAACACACAAACAACATAAAAAAAAACCCAAAAAGGAAAAAAAAAAAAAAACAGAAACACCAGCTACAATAAATAATAGGCTGGAGGCAGTGTTGATGGAAGAGGCCTTATCACATATAACCAGAGAAATGACAGGGGCAGGGAAAAAGAAAAATTAAAAATTGACCAGACAGAGAAACTATATGGCTTAATCCACAGAGAGAGAAAAAAAAAATAAAGAGGGGGGCTGAATAAAAGAAAAGAAAATAACATTGTCCAGACAGAGAAACTATAAGGCTTAATGCAGAGAGAGAGAAAGGAGGATAAAGAAGGAAGTGTGAAACATGGATCAGGAGAATGGATTAACTATGTCTGATTAAACCAAATCAACAACCAGAGTAACCAGACTAGAGGAGGGAAGAGATCAGAAGGAGAGAAGGAAGGAAGAATATATCTATATAATAAGAACTGTCTGAGAATTAAACCAGGCGATGCAACAGACCTGGTCTGGAGGAATGGATGTCTGGTTATTAAGTGTCAATCCTGCTCCATTAGATATGCGGTTTCCAGGCCTAGAGAAGAGTGGTTTGGTGTAGGCGGGTCCTGCCTCCACTGTGGGCCCCACTGCCTGTTCCCTGAGGCCCCACTTTGGTGGTCATGGGGAGACAAATGGCGACACCACAGTCTCTCCTCCATGGACCGAGTATCCCAAACTACTCTGTTTGAGCCGTCCTCACTGTACCACATGCGCAAATGAGGTGGTTTGTCTGGCTCCACTGACTCTCTTTCCCTGGTGCTTGGCTGGGATTCAAATGCTCACTCCATGTGCCCCAGTACTGTGCCACTACTGGTTGCCCAATATGTGGTCTCTGGCTGCTGGATGCAGGCAGGCTTTGTTCTGTCTCACAGCACTCCAGGATAGGGATCACTTTCTCCTACTGTGGACTGTGCCCCTGACCTAGCCACTGAGCCAGAGCTGGCTTCCCTCCTCCCTAGATGTATGATCAGGGCAGCCTGCCTCAGTCCAGAGAAAACCCTGCAGTTAAAGTTTGCATTGTTCTCCATCCCGGTCCATGGATTTTCTCTTGTCCAGACACAGTCCTATGCTTCCCCAGCCTCTCTTTCCCTTCCCTTTGTCTCTTCTCAGAAAAGGATCCCTCCCCTCCATTTGTTTTATCTCTCCCAGTTTGCTATCACACACTTATGGTCTGTCAGTTTGTCCCAGTTGGGTCCCTGGAAGCCACTGTCTCTTTGTCTCCTGGACTCTCTGAGTTCAAAGTCATTGAGCCTAACACTGCTTTGTTTGAGAGATGAGGTGTGGGGAGTAAGTCTAGAAATTCCCTGGGCTTACACCAGTGGGTTAACAAGGCATAAAGAAGTACAAAGCCATAAGATGCCCACACCCAAGTTTGGATAAACAAGATTATGACTCCAAGAGAGAAGGGGGGTAAAAAGTCATCCACAATAGAGAAGGGGTGCAGAGCCCCCAGAATACAGAGGGAGGGGCAAAGGCCCAAAATAGGGAGGTGCAAAGGCACCAATATAGAACATAGGTGTATGAAATAGACAAGACTAGGTATTCAGGGCAGAAGCACCCCCAATTTAGTACTATAGCAGAAAGCTGCTTTCACAAGAGGGAAGGACCAAGTTAGGTAAACCAGTAAATTGGGCTATAGACTGCTGCTCTGTGCTGCAGGACAAAGTTGCCCAGAGAGATGATTAACAAAAGAAAGGTGCCTTGTTAACTCTGAGGTCACGTGCCCTACCTGTCTCATCCCCTAGGCTAGCTAAGATGAACAGAGGTCGTGCCCCATGTCCACTGTAAACAACCTTCCGCCTAACCACCCAACACCAGGATTTTGTTTTATATTAACCCAAACCCCAAACCCCAAATATCTTCAAGACCCCCTTTACCTTATGTCCACAAGTTAATGTTCACAGATTCATTGTCTCTTTGTGCACGTCCACCGCCACGTTGGTAAGCCTTCTGATCAAAAAACAAAAACAAAAACAAAAACAAAAAAAACCAGGGCAAGGACCCTAATTCAGGGCTCTTGTCTTTTCCAGACATTAGCCATCTCTTGCTTTTCATCCTGCATCCTGCTCTCTTGATAGACAAGAGAGAACTTTAGATCCAGAGTATATGACAAGGAGGGAACTTCAGAACCCCCTATTTCTCTTCCATGTTGACCCCTCCTCCTAAATCCTTAAAAATAGTATTGAATTTAGTCCAATCACATAAAATCAGAACATTTCAATAGTTTGGGTAAGGGTAACCTTGTTATAAAATTATTTTTTTTTCTTTTCTTCAATTTCAATATCAAGGTTTTCCAAATAAATGGAATTTGAGTTAGGTCTTGAGAGTTGGATAAGACTTAACTAGGCAGAGAAAACAGCATAAGCTTTACATATTTTTTTCACTAAAAGAACACCTAATCATGCCAAGCATAAGATAAGGCAAAGTACTGTTATAAACATTGCTATTTTTTTTTTAATTCTAGTTAGTTAACATATAATGTTGTCTTAGTTTCAGGACTACAACCCAGTGATTCATCTCTTACATATGACACCAAGACCTCATTCCAACAAGTGCCCTCCTTAATACCCATCACTCATTTAACCCATCCTCCTACCCATATCCTGCCCCAAGCAACCCTGTTTATTCTCTGTATTTAAGAGTCTCTTATGGTTTGCCTCCCTCTCTGTTTTTATCATGGTTTTCCTTCCCTTACCCTATATTTATCTGTGGTGTTTCTTAATTTCCAAATTAGTGAAAACATACATTTGTATTTCTCTGGCTGACATTTCACTTAGCATAATGCCCTCTTGTTCCATCCACGTTGTTGAAAATAGCAAGATTTCATTCTTTATCAATGCCTAGTAGTATTCTGTTGTATGTATATACCACATCTTCTTTATCCACTCATCAGTCAGTGGACATTTGGGGTCTTTCTATAATTTGCCTATTGTTGATAGCACTGCTACAAAAACTGGGGTGTGTGTGCCCCTTCAAATGAGCAGTTATTAGGTTGTGGGTAGTTCAATTATTAATTTTTGAGAAACCTCCATACTGTTGCCCAGAGTGGCTGCACCAGTTTGAATTCCCACCAACAGTGCAAGATGGTTCTCTTTTCTCTCCATCCTTGTCAACATCTGCTGATTCCTGAGTTGTTCATTTCAGCCATTCTGATAGGTGTGAGGTGGTATTTCATTGTGGTTTTGATTTGCATTTCCCTGATGATGAGTAATGTTGAACATCTTTTCATGTGTCTTTTATCCATCTGGATGTCTTCTGTGGAAAAGTGTCTATTTATGTCTTCTGCCCATTTCTTCACTGGATAATTTGTTTTTCTGGCTGTTGATTTTGGTAAATACTTTATAGATTTCAGATACTAATCATTTATCTGTCATTTGCAAATTTATTCTCCATTTTTCTTGTCTGTCTTTTAGTTTAGTTGGTGGTTTCCTTTGCCGTGCAGAAGATTTTTATCTTTGTGGGGTCCCGATAGTTCATTATTACTTCTATTTCCCTTGCCTCTGGAGTCATGTCAAGTAAGTAGTTGCTGCAGCTGAGGTCAAAAAGTTTGCTGCCTGTTTTCTCTAGTAGGAGTTTGATGGTTTCCTGTCTTACATTTAGGTCTTTCATCCATTTTGAATTTAGTTTTGTGTATGGTGTAAGAAAGTGGTCCAGTTTCATTCTTCAGCATGTTACTGTCCAGTTTTCCCAGCACCATTTGCTGAAGAGACTGTCTTTTTCCTTTGGATACTCTTTCCTGCTTTGTAGAAGATTACTTAGCCATACATAAGTGGGCCCATTTATGGGTTAACTACTCTATTCAATTGACTTATGTGTCTGTTTTTTTTTTTTCCCAGTACCATACTGTCTTGATGATTACAGCTTTGTAATATAGCTTCAAGTCTGGAATTGTGATGTTTCCAGGTTTGGTTTTCTTTTCAGCATTATTTTGGCTATTTGGGGGTCTTTTCTATTTCCATACAAATTTTGAGATTGTTGAAGAATGCTGATGTTATTTTTATAGGGATTGCATTGAATGCATGGATTGCTTTGGGGACTGTCAACATTCTAACAATTATTTGTTCTTCCAATCCATGAGCATGGAATGTTTTTCCATTTTGTTGTGTCTTCAATTTCTTTTCTAAGCTTTATATAGTTTCCAGCATACAAATCTTTTACTTCTTCTGTTAAGTGTATTCCTAGGTATCTTATGGGTTTTGGTGCAATTGTAAATGGGATTGATTCCTTGATATCTCTTTACTTCATTACTGGTGTATAGAAAGGTAACCGATTTCTGTACACTGATTTTATATCCTGTGACTTTGTTGAATTCATGTATCATCACCAACTGTTTTTTGGTGGTGTCTTTTGGGTTTTCCAAGTAGAGTATCAAGTCATCTACAAAGACTGACAGTTTCCCTTCTTCCTTGCCAATTTGGATACGTTTTATTTCTTTGTGTTGTCTGATTGCGGAGGCTAGGACTTCCAGCAGTATGTTGAATAACTGTGGTGAGAGTGGACATCGCTGTCGTGTCACTCATCTTAGGGGGAAAGCTCTGTTTTTCCCCATTGAAGATCATATTAGCTGTGGGCATTAAACATAGGGCTTTTATGATGTCGAGATATGCTCCTTCTATCCTTACCTTCTTGAGGGTTTTTATCAAGAAAGGATGCTGTATTTTTTTCAAATATTTTTCTGCATTTATTGAGAGGATCATATGTTTCTTATCCTTTCTTTTATTAATGTGGTGTATCATGTTGATTGATTTGTGAATACTGAATCAGCCTTGCAGTTCAGGAATAAATCCCACTTGATTGTGGTGAATAATTCTTTTGATGTACTGTTGAATTTGATTTGCTAGTATTTTGTTGGGAATTTTTTCACCCAGGCACATCAGGGATATTGGCCTGTAATTGTCCTTTTTAGTGGGTCTTTGTATGATTTTGGAATCAAGCTAATGCTGGCTCCATAGAATGGGTTCAGAAGCTTTCCTTAAATTTCTATTTTTTTTTTTTTTGGAACAGTTTGAGAAGAATAGGTATTAACTCTTCTTGAAATGTCTGGTAGAATTGGATCACCTGGGTGGCTCAATCAGTTAAGCGTCCGACTTCAGCTCAGGTCGTGATCTCATGGTTCATGAGTTGGAGACACACATGAGGCTCTGTGTTGACAGCTCAGAGACTGGAGCCTGCTTTGGGTTCTCTGTTTTCCTCTATCTCTGACTCTCTCTCTCTCTCAAAAATAAACATTAAAAAAAATTAAATCGTAGAATTCCCCTGGGAAGCTATCTGGCCCAGGACTCTTATTTCTTGGGAGATTTTTGATAACATATTCAGTTTCTTTGCTGGTTATGGGCTTTTCAAATTTTCTATTTCTTCCTGTTTGAGTTTTGGAAGTGTGTGAGTGTCTAAGAATTGGTCAATTTCTTCCCGATTGTCCAGTTTGTTGGCATATAATTTTTTCATAGTATTCTCTTATTGTTTGTGTTTCTGTGATGTTGGTTGTGATCTCGCCTCTTTCATTTGTGATTTTATCTATTTGGGCCCTCTCTGTTTTCTTTTTGAGAAGTCTGGCTGGGGGTTATCAATTTTGTTTATTCTTTCAATTAAACCATCTCTTAGTTTCATTGATCAGTTCTAATTTGTTATTATTATTATTATTATTATTATATATTGTTTATTTCTGCTCTATATTATTTTCCTTCTTCTGCTGACTCTGGGATTTATTTGCTGCTTGTTTTCTAGCTCCTTTCAGTGTAAGGTTGGGTTTTGTATTTGGGACCTTTCTTGCTTATTTACATAGGCCTGAATTGCAATGTATTTTCCTCTTATGGCTGCCTCTGCAACATCCCAAAGTGTTTGGGCTGTTGTGTTTTCATTTTCATTGGCTTCCATGTATTTTATAATTTCTTCTTTAATTTCCTGGTTAATCCATGCATTCTTTAGTAGGATGTTCTTTAACCTCGATGTATTTGAGGGCTTTCCAAATTTTTTCTTGTCATTGATTTTAAGTTTCAACTGAAATATGTATTTTTATCTGAAAATATACATGGTATGATCCCAATATTGTACTTGTTGAGGGCTGATTTGTGTCCCAATATGTGGTCTATTATGTAGAATTTTCCACATGCCCTCAAGAAGAATGTGTATTCTGCTGTTTTAGGATGGACTGTTTTGAATATGTCTGTTAAGTCCATCTGGTCCAGTGTGTCATTTAAAGCTATTGTTTCCTTGTTGATTTTCTGCTTACATGATTTGTCCAGTGCTCTAAGTGGAGTAATAAAGTCTACTATAATGGTATTATTATTAATGAGTTTGTTTATAGTCATGATTAATTGATTTATAAATTTGGGCTCAAGTTGGGGGCATAAACATTTGCAATTGTTAGCTCTTCTTTATGGATAGACCCCTTAATTATGATCTAATGCCCTTCTTCATCTCTTGTTACAGTCTGTGTTTTAAAATCTAGTATGACTGATACATGTATGGCTCCCCTGGCTTTCTTTTGACATCCATTAGAATGATAGATGATTCTCCATCCCTCACCTTCAATCTGCAGGTGTCCCATGGTCTGAAATGAGTATCTTGCAGGCATCATATAGATGGATCTGTTGGTTTTTTTTAATCCATTCTGATACCCTATGTTTTTTGATTGGGACATTTAGTCCATATATATTCAAGAGTGATCATTGAAATATATTAATTTAGTGCCGTTGTCTTATGTATAGATTCCTTTTTTCTGTTGTTCTCTGGTCCTTTGTAGTCTTTGCTGCTCTTTTTTTTATCCACTCAGAGAGTTCTCTTTAGAATTTTTGCAGGGCTGCTTTAGTGGTCATGAACTTCTTTAGTTTTTGTTTGCTTGGAAAGTCTTTATTTCTCCTTCTATTCTGAATCACAGCCTTGTTGGATAAAGAAGTCTTGGCTGCATACTTTTCCTATTCAGCACATTGAATATTTCTTGCCACTCTCTCTGTCCTGCCAACTTTCAGTGGATGCATCTGCTACTAATCTTATATGTCTACCCTTATAGTGTAAGGACCTTTTGTCCCTAGCTGCTTTCAGAATTCTCTGTCTTTGTATTTTTCAAGTTTCACAATGATATGTTTGGTTTTGACTGGTTTTTGTTGATTTTGAAGGGAGTTCTTTGTGCTTCTTGAACTTGGATGCCTGTTTCCTTCCCCAGATCAGGGAAGTTTTCAACTATAATTTGTTCAAGTTAACCTTCTGCCACTTTTTCTTGCTATTTTTCTTTTGGGACTCCTATAATATGGATATTGTTTCATTTCATGGAATCACTGTGTTAAGTCTCCCCTCATGATCTAGTAACTTCCTTGTCCTCCTTTTTCCAGCTTAATTAATTTTGATAATTTTATCTTCTTTTCTTTTTTATTTGTTTTCATTTATTTATTTTTGAGAGACAGAGAGAGCACAAGTGGGGAGGGGCAGAGAGAGAAGGAGACAGAATCCAAAGTAGGCTCCAGGCTCTGAGCAGTCAGCACAGAGCTCGATGCGGGGCTCGAACCCACTAACTGTGAGATCGTGACCTGAGCCGAAGTCAAACGTTCAACCGACTGAACCACCCAGGCGCCCCGATAATATTATCTTCTATTTTACCTATTCTCTCCTATGCTTCTTCACTCTTCACTGTCACTGTATCTAGCTTATTTTGCATCTCAGGGAATTTTTTATGTCATCCTGACTAGTTCTTTGGTTTTTGATCTGTGCAGCAAGGTCTTCTTTGGTGTTCTCTATACTTTTATGAAGCCCAGCTAGTAGTCTTATGACTGTTATTCTTAATTCTTGTTCAGATATATTGTTTATTTGTGTTTTGAGCATGTATCTGGCTGTGATTTCTTTTCGACCTTTCTTTTGGGGAGAATTCCTGTGTCTTGACATTTTGGCTAAGTTTCTGTCTTTGCAAGTTTTAACAGCTTATCTGTCCTGCACTTGAGAGTACTACTATATTAAAATAAGGTCATATATTGTCTAGGGCCTGGCACTTCATAAAGTGGTTCTGGTGTATGCTGTGTGCACTCCACTGTTGTGTTTTGGCTGGTCTTTCCCAATGGTCAATACTCTGCAGACCCCCTCCTTTCTTTCAGTGGTGGAGTGTTTAGACCTTTAAGTAGGTGTGTTTTGATTTATTTGTTGAGGTTGTCTTGGGGAGAAAAGGGTGGGGGGGGAAGCTTGATCCCATAAAAAGAGAAAAAGGAAAGGGGATAAAAGGAAACCAAACAGGAAAAAAAAACTATAAGGGATTCCAAGAAAAGAGAAAGAAACAGAAGAAGAAAAAATTTAGAAGGAGAAAGGAAGGAAAAAGAAAAGAATAAAAAAAACTGACCAAAGCATAAGAGACTCTTAAAAACTGAAAACAAACTGAGGGCTGATGGGGGGTGGGAGGGAGGGGAGGGTGGTGATGGGTATTGAGGAGGGCACCTGTTGGGATGAGCACTGGGTGTTATATGGAAACCAATTTGACAATAAATTTAATATATTAAAAAAAAACCTGACCAAAAAGAATAAAAAAAAGATAAAATTATATGACAAAAAAACATATCAGAAACTATAAGCCTGATTCCAAAAGCAAAAAAAAAGAATAGGGAGGAAAAAAAGAGCTGACTATCGGTGCCTGGGGGGTGGTGGCTGTGCCGGTCTCAAGGAAAGCCAGCTGCTTTTGGTCATATTCAGTATTGCTGCAATAAACCAGCAGTTGCCAGGCACAAGAGGCGGGGTTTTGTGTAATCAGGTCCTGCCTCCATGGGGGGCTGCTGTGTTGTTCTCTGAAGTTTCACAGTGTTGGTATTGGGAGGAAAATTGAGTCACCCCAATTTCTCATCCCCAGACCAGGGATCTCTATCTCCACTGTTCAGGCAGTGCTCATAGAATTGCAAGGGCAGTAGCTCACCCTGTGCCTCAACTGTGTCTTCTTGGTGCTCAGCTGGGATTCAAAAACCAAAGGCTTAAAGGACCTGGCACAGTGCAGCTCTGCTGCCCTGCTCCAGAGTAGAGCCTCTCCAACCTGCTGATGGAAGGATTTTGACTAGCACCTTCAGGGTGTTTTGTCCTTGTGAAAGCAATAAACCATCTTCCAAAACTACTCCAGAAATGGGAATATTCCTTCCCAGTGCACCCAAGAGATCACTATAGCATGCTAGGCACTTTGGAGACAGCTCCCTCCTTTGCAG
Source organism: Acinonyx jubatus (assembly GCF_027475565.1). NCBI lineage: Eukaryota > Metazoa > Chordata > Mammalia > Carnivora > Felidae > Acinonyx > Acinonyx jubatus. Next base: position 50,836,889 of record NC_069389.1, read on the forward strand.
AAGCAAAGCTCACAGCTCTCCTCCAGAGAAAGTCGTGCAGTTCCAAACCTGCGAGTTTGAGCTCCAGAAGTTGTTTGCATAAAAGAACTGGGACATTCAGTACTTCCTGCTCCCCAGTCCATGGTCCAGTGAGGGTTTCCTCTTGTGATAACTCGATGCCCCATCATCTCAACCCCTCTTTATTTCTCTCCCTTTTATCTCTCCATGGAAAGGGTTCCCCCAGTCTGTTGCTCTGCTGTTTTCTCTTCCCCAACTTGCATGCACACACCTCACACCAGTAAATCTGTCTCCCTCCAACTGCAGAGATCCTCCTGCCACTCTGCATTTTAATTTCCTGGGTGTTCAAAGTAATCTTACCTCAATAAAGCTGAATTTGAGGGACCTGGGAAGCCCAGGGTCCTCGTATTTCTCTGCAATTTTAAATCAAGCCTCAACTTTGCTAGTTTTAATCCTCACTATTATTACCTCACTAGGTATTTCCTATATTAGGAATTCCTATATACTATATATACATGGGTAGATGTATATATATACTATATACTCCTATATATATAGGAGTATAATATATATACTCCTATATATATTCTTATATACTATATATAGGAATTACCTATATACATAGGTAATTCCTATATTACTGCTGAGGAATCTGAGGCTCAAATATATGAGCTACTTATTTAGAAACACTCAGCTAAGAAATGGCTGAGCCTGGATTCGAGTCTGTCAGACTCTAAAGTTCATGCTGTTTCTCCACTGTGTTACATGTTACTTCTTTGCTCTATCCTTTCTTAGTTCAGTTCTTCTGATCTGATTCTTGGCCCAGTGGACTGTGAGAGAATCACATGGATTTAGAGAGGCCCTGGGAGAGGAAGAGGTCTAGGGACATAGCCCTATTATTTATATAAGGTGTGAGCCAGTGAAGGTATTCTCCCAGAATTTGCATGACTTTTGTGTGACAATCAGATTATGAGTGGTAAACAAGAAAAGTGACACCTCTACAGATAAGGGCACAAACTGAGATCTACAGATGTACATTAAGGAACCAGGTATTCTATGGGGGCTAAAAAGTTGCCTATTGAGTCTATTTGTAGTGACTGGGGCAAGTGAGATTTAGGTGCAGGGGATAAAGTATGCCATCTTTGACAAGCTTGTAGTGATACACCTTTTTGATAAACTCCAGTCAAAGATGGCTCTAGAGCTATAAAATTCAATGGGAAATTTAGTACATTGGATTAATTGCAATGTTTCAGTCTCCTGCCTTTTGTCTTTTATTATGAACTCAAGTGTTCACACAAGGCATATTTGGTTGCCAGTTACAGAAATTAACACAAGTAAAAAGGATGTTATTGTAATGATATGGTAGACAATATTGTGGAACCCAGTTAGAGGAACTCAGTCATGTCTCAAGGGACTGGAAACCCTTTCTATCTTTTGTTCTCACTCAGTCTCTTGGACTGCATGATATCTTATCTTTTTTTTTTTGAAACATCTGTTCAACAATCCTATTCTTGCAAACCAGTGTCCTCTTCTCATTTATCAGAACCAATCACGAATTTACCACAACCAACAAGGACTATTCAAACATGAAAGTTTCAGCCCTCCAGTCTGTATGACTGCAGAAGATACGTATGCTTTCAGCAACAATAAACAGGAACAACTATAGTAACTTAAACAAATAAGTTTTTTTTTCATATAATAAGTCTAACAATGGATGAATGGGTAAAGAAACTGTGATACACACACATACATACATACACTGGAATATTATTCAGCCATAAAAATAATTAAATCTTGCCATTTAGTACAACATAGGTGGACTTTGATGTGGGGGATAAGCTTAGGAATCCCCCAGGCTTACACCAATGGGTTAACAAGGCACAAAGAAATACAAAGTCAATAAAATGCTCATACCCAAGTTTGGGTAAACCAGATTGGCACTCCAAGAATAGGGGAGTGCAAAGACACCCCAAGCATAAGAGCAACAAAGGTGCCAGGAATAGGGAGGTGCAAAGGCACCCCAAAATAGAGAGGGGGTGCTAAGCCCCCCAAAATAGAGAGAGAGTGGCAAAGGCCTGAAATAGAAATGGCACAAAGGCGCCCAATACATAGGAATAACAAGACTAGATATTCACGGTGAAAGCACTACAAATTTAGTACTATAGAATAACGCTATAGGAGAATATAGGAGAATAATATAGGAGAATAGGGCCAGGTTAGGTAAATTGGTGAATTGGACTTTGGACCGATGCGCTGCAGGCAAAGCAGCCCAGAGCGAGATGGTTAAAAAAAGAAAAGGTGTCTTATTAACCCTGAGGTTAATGCCCCTATCTGTCTCATCCCCTAGGCTAGCAAAGATAAACAGGCATTTCACCTCCTGTCTGCTGTTAACAACCATCTACCCATCTGCCCGGCGCCTGGATTTTGTTTTATATTGACCCAAAACCCAAACACTGTATATCTTCAAAATAACCCTTTCCCCCTCGCATCCACAAGTTAATGTGCCTAGTTTCTTTGTCTCTTTGTACACACCCATCACGTTTGCAAGCCTTCTGATCTGAATAAATACAGGGCAAGGACCCTTATTCAGGGTTCTTGTCTTTTTCCCGGACATTAGCCATCTCACATTTTAATCCTGTGTCAGCTCTTTTGCTGGTCAAAAGAGAACTTTAGATTTAGAGTCTACAACATTTTGAGGGCATTATAGTAAGTGAAATAAGTAAGACAGAGAAAGACAATTACCATATGATCTCTCTTATATGTGGAAATCTAAAAGCGAATACGTTAATAATAAAGCTTAAAGATACAGAGAACAGATTTAGTGGATACCAAAGGTGGGGGGTGATGGGGTAGGGGAACTGGGTGAATTGTTCTTGTTTTTGTTTAAGTAAATTGAATTAAACAAATAAGCCTAGATATAGGGGGTTATTGGTGTTAATAGACTACTTCAATGATGTTAGAGCTAGTATTTCAGGGTTCTACCTCACATGGTTGCAAGACGGCTGTTTGAATTCCAGCTATCATAGCCATGATCATGGTGGGAAAAAGGAGGAAAGGTATAAAAGGAACTGCTGTTTATCAGGAAAGGAAAGTATTTCCAAAAATTCATCAGGTCTTTCCTTACATTTTACTGGCCAGAACTAAGTCTTATAGCCACCCCAAGTTACAAAGGGGGCAGAGAAAAAGAGCTAGACACACTGTTTCCCTGGAGAAAAATCTCAGTTCTGCTATCAAGAAACAATATGAAAATGGATAAAATTGGCAGCTAAAGATCTCTGCTACAATGACCTGCCAAGCTCAGTTCCCTGAAGCAAGTAACCTGGTCTCTGTTTACCCTAATCTAAGTCATTGTCCAACTCAGGGAAATGAGGGAACATGGTGATAAGGGCTGTCTTGTTGGGGCTGTGGTTAGGATAGCTTGTCTAGGAAGGAATATAGAAGGATCTGTGTGGTAGGTAGACTTCTACAAGGACTTCCAATAACCCCTGCCTCCTGGTATCCAATGCCTTGTGAAATCCCCTCTACTTGAGGGTAGGCTTGGTCAAGTGACTTGCTTCTGATGAATAGAATATGGTTAAAGTTATGCGATGTCTCTTCCAAGATTATGTTACAAAATATTGTGACTTCTGTCTTGCTAGCCAACTCTATCAACTTCTTAGCATACACCGTTTATAAAACATATGTCTATGTTGAAGAGACTCATGTGTTAATGAAATGAGAGCAGTCTCTGGCCAAGGGCTAGCAAGGAACTGAGGCACGCCCTCCAACCCAAAATCCATGGTTGAATCCTGACAACAACAATGTGAACTGGGAAGTAGATTTTTCCAAAGTTGAGCCCTGAGATAACTAGTCTATCCAATATCTTGATAATTGCCTTTGAGAGACCCTGAAGTGGTAGACCCAATCAAGCTGTGTCTGGATTCCTGACCTACAGAAACCATGAGATAATAAATATGAGTTGTTTTAAGCTGCTAGATTTTGAGAGCAAGTTGTTTTAGTGCAAAAAATGATACAGAAGTGGGGGCCTCAGTGGCTCAGTTAGTTAAAGTGCCCAACTGTTGGTTTGGCTCAGGTTATTATCTCATGGTTCATGGGTTTGAGCCCCTCATCGGACTCTGTGCTGACAGTGTGGAGCCTGCTTGGGATTCTGTCTCTCCATCTCCCTCTACCCCTCCCCCACTCGCACTGTCTCTGTCTCTCTCAAAATAAATAAATAAATTAAAAAAAATGATACAGAAGGAAATGACAGACATCTCCAAAACATCAAACTTTGCCTAATGAATCAGGTATTTTCTCTTTTACTCTCCCTTACCCCAGCTTTCTGCTTGTGTAGAGAAAAAAATCTATTTAGGTTAGAGAAGTCTAAAATGAAACTCAATTTAAAAAAAATGGGTGAATGTTTCCCCACATCTAGAGGTATTTAAGCAAAAGCTATATAACCATCTGTTACAGGTATAAAAAAAGATTCAGGCATCATATAAATGATTGGACCATATTAGTGCTTTCTAACTCTTTTACATTATAGAAAAACAAATAAGGAATAAACAACAAGGATGTTTGTGGTCCAAGAAAACCAGTTATTCCAGGTACCCCCAACCATTCTAAGGGCAAAAGAGATTCAATACACACCAGGTACATACATTTCTACATACCTGTCATTCTTTACTGGCATATCACTGTGCCTTAGTCCACTGATTTGGAAGCTCAAGCCTAGATTACTTAAGGCTTTCACAATTCTTGATTCTCCAGAGTAATGGTTTTCATGGTGCAATCCCCATAACAGTAGGGTGAACATAACCTGAAAACTCTCAGTCCCACCCTAAATCTACTTAATCAGAAATCTGGGATGCGGCTCAGCAATTTGTGTTTTACCACACCATCCAGAAAAAAAAAATACTGGGTTTAAATCTTTATAATTGAACTTTCCAGCTGTATTCTGAGGAAAAACATTTATTGGGATTCAATTACATCATCTATAAAATTGGCTGAATAATATGAAGAATGAAATCTTACCTTTTGCAACAACATGGATGGAGCTAGAGAGTATAATGCTAAGCAAAATAAGTCAGTCAGACAAAGACAAATATCATATGATTCCATTCATATGTGAAAATTACAAACAAAACAAATGAGCACAGGAAAAAAAGAGAGACAAACTAAGAAAGACTCTCAGTTATAGAGAACAAACTGATGGTTATCAGAGGGGAGGTGGGACAGGGGAATGGGTGAAATAGGTTATGGGGATTAAAGAGTACACTTATGATGAACACTAAGTAATATATAGAATCATTGAATCACTATATTGCACAGTTGAAACTAATATAACACTGGATGTTAACTATACTGGAATTAGATAAAAGACTTAATAAAAAAAGAAAAAAATGGCTGAATAAGGTACCACAAAAGATTAAATAATGTTACATTTTTAAAGTGCCTTGTATAGTGCTTGACATATAATAAGCATTTAATAAATGTTAATTCTATTCTTATTGAAAAAAATAAACTGAATTTATTTTTAAAAGTGTTTATGCCAAGAGTATACTGTATACACTGTATGTTAGCCAACTTGATAAAAAATTATATTAAAATATAAAAGTGTTCATGAACATATTGTACAGTTTACAATTTGCATATAAGGATAGAAAAGAAAAAAAAAACACCCATAATTTCACTTCATAAAGATTTTCATACTCAACATTATAATCTCTATCATTCCAGTATTTTTCTACACCTAGTTATACTTATGATAAATTAATTGCAATTTCTTATTTCTTATTTCTAATACTTCCAACTCTTGATTATCTGTTTGACTATCTATTTTATGGATCATTGGTGACAAATAAAAATCTCTTTTCCCTCTGCCACACAGCAGGTGTCTGTGCTACCTTCCCCTAACATCAATTAATATTTGCCTGGGAATAAAATTTAATTTTCATACCGGCATAAGGAAAACAAGCTGCCAAGAAATCAGAGTCTACATTCTAGAGCACACTAGAAATGTGATTTAGATTACCCAAGACTTTATCCTTCTCCATTAAGTCAGGGTTCTGAAAATTGGCCCTTTAAGCACCTACCATGTTAAAGGCATTTTATTTAATAAAAAATGAATCAGACACACTCTTAATGGAGATTTCAATTTACTTAGGGGAGTTAAGGTAGGTATATTGAGAATGAAAATATAGGGCAGGTTAGTTTAATTTAAGAAATATTTATAGACTATCCATCATGTTTCATGCATCTGGCTAAGTGCTGGAATGCATTGATGACTGTTATTCTAGTCCTTTTCCTGCTTTCTCCTCTAGGGTTTTGATGGTGTTATTCTAGGCCTAAAGGAGCTCACCACTTAGTGAGGACAAGAAATATATGTAACTCAGATGTTGGCTTGGCCTGCCATACTTCTCAGGGATCTTGAAATAATTGGTTTTGGCCTCTATCATTCGATGATATATGAACTCTTGACTCTCCTTATGATTTCTATTGTCACAGTTGGGGCTTATACCTTCTTGCTTTCCTCAGGCTCTGGCCTATTGCTCCTGTATCTACACAGGCTGTCTGTGTTTTACTCCAGCACAATTTATACATAGAGCTCAATCCTTCACCAAATTTCAAATAAATCTATTCACAACAATCTTCTCATGAGTTCTAGACTCTATTGAAGATTTGGAGGTAATAGGCGAAGCTCAGAACACAAACCATGTGGCTTTCCACCATCTATTTTCTCCTATCTCTTCTCTTATCCCATTCCATCCCAGATTGCTTACATAGTTCCAAACACTTCTTCCTCTCTTATGCACAGCTTTCTCTCTTCCCCAGCTTCTCCGTATTAGCTTGCCTACCCCAACCCATAAAAGGTATGCAGCCAAAAAAAAGATCCCCCTTCTTAAATGGATAGTTTTTTAGGGGTACCTGGGTGGCTCAGTTGGTTGAGCATCTGACTTCGGCTCAGGTCATGATCTCACAGATCATGAGTTTCAGCCCTGCATCAGGCTCTGTGCTGACAGCTCAGAACCTGAAGCCTGCTTTAAATCCTGTATGTCCCTCTCTCTCCCCCTCCCCTGCTCATGTTCTCAATCTCTCTCTCTCTCAAAAGTAAACATAAAATTATTAAAATTAAAAAAAATAAATGGATAGTTTTCCTTATAAGGCAGTTAGGTTTCTATTTAGTAGTTTTTTTGTATTACATTCTATACATGAATGTATTAATGTGGCAGACCATGTAAATTGGTTCCCCAATACTCATGCCCCACGTTTTCCTTGCCAGCATAATGCTAAATGTGACTAGCTGAGGCAAGATACTGACTTTTCCGGTTTCCTGAAAGACAGAGTGGCTATGCATCCAGTTTTGACCAATGATCATAAGGAGGAATCAGCTTAGGGGGCTCCAGTGAAAGTTTTTGCTCTTTTAATAAAAAGAACATGGACAGCTGGTGCTGCCTTCTTACCCTAGGGAAAAGAGCCACCTGAAATAATGGTTAAGGGATGGTTAAGGGATATGATTATGTTGTAATATTATGACAGCTTTTATTACAACCATGTAGATGTTGGAGTGGAGGAACAAGATAAGGGGAACAGAATTCCTAGAGATAATTTCTGGATAGATAATTACAGAGGTACCTGTTACAACAAAGATAAAAGATATATTGGGAAGAGGCTTTTTGGTATTGGCTAGAATACTCAAGACTGCCCCAATTCTGCCTTACTTTTATTCCTCAATTGCTCACCAAGGAAAGAACAATAAAAACTTGTAAACAGAGCACCATGTTATTATTAATCATACCAGGGCCTAATATGTCCAATAAAGAATTCTGGTAAACCTAATTGGAAGTGCATGGCATAAGCTTGAGGCCTAAGATAGCCTGCTACCTCCTCAACTCAGCATGAATAAAAATACTACAATTATTTTATTACGCAGGGCACAAGAACTTTAGATGAAGAGAAAAAACTTTGACAATCCCAGCAGAATGAAAGGAGGAGCAGCTGACAACAAGGCCATGCCTAGTTGCCTGGTCTTTAGTCTAGTGACCCCATTCCTCAACTCACAAGTAAATGTGACCCAGGCAGTGTATTGATATATGATCTATCAGTTTGGCATTCCCTTCTGCTTAGGAAGGAAGAAAATAGTAGGAAAAAGTGTGGAAACCATCTGTTAGAGATTTTTCTGGTGTGAGGAAAAGGAATGGGAGCTCCTCTCCCCTTATATTCCTCTACATTAGATTCTCTTTTAATGCTTTGGGCTTAAGCCAAAATGATGGTCAACAGAATGGTAATAGCCCCCTGTGGGAGAAGACCCATGGAATATCAGGGAAGTTCTGCTTCTCCTTTGTCAGGGAGTTCACCATCTCCCTGGCATTCATCATTCTTTTATTTTATACTCCCAGGACCATAGTTGCATAGCAGGACAAATTTTTATCCATTATTTTATCTCCCACCTCAAATTATGTTTATCTACAGTTTTCCAACATGGATCAATGAGTACTACATGGTAGCAAAGCCCAGATAATGCAGCACTAGCCCAGCAATATAATATTCTACATTTGAACAATATAAAACTCCTCAAAGTTAAAGTTTTCACATAGAATCCCACATGGAAAACTACTTCTTTTGTAGAAATTAATTTCCAAAAGAAATTAAAGCCAAAAATTATCTTCTCCCCGATATTTAATTTTTCCTTATCTCAGCCAAAGGAGGTGTCATCCAGATGCCTGGTTGGAGTCTGGCTTCCTTCAGCAGCTACAGACTTGGCTCCATTTCACTGGGCTTGTAACTTTTCTAACACCTTTGAAGTTGGATTGATACAACTCCAAGTCTCCTTTTAGTTTCCCTTTTCTCAAATTTCAGTCCCATACTCACAAAATGTATAACCAATGACAATCTTGACCAGTGAAAATCCTAAGCAAAAGTGCATTCCCATTTACTATTAACAGTCCTGTTGCTTGGAGAATGAGAACAGAGGGTGAACAGATAAAAACCCAAAATTTTGCTTTAAACTTTATCCATGTGCCTGCCAATTTGTGCTAATAGTGCATTGTCTATAACTGTTAACTAAAAATATCCTCCGAGAAATTGTCCGTCAAGAAAACAAGTGAGCTTCCATATTTATTTTCTAAAATCCTTCTGGAATCTCAAATATTTATTAGCTCTGAGTTGCTGCTCTTGGCACTATCAAGCATGGATCTATGTCAGTATTGTTTTCCCTCAGCTTTTGAATTTCCCAAGCTTTGGTTACCTAAATAGAAACACAAAATTTCTTCTAGTACTTTTTTCATACCATGGTAGGATGTGACTTGTTTTGGAGAAATATACCATTATTTAGCTCCAAGTGAGAGACATGTTGTCATGGGAGGTGAGGAGAGCAAGGTACTACGTCTCCAATCAATGCCTAAAAGCATGTGCACAAAAATGTGTTTCTATGTAAAGGGTCCTTTGCTAGCTAGCCATAAGGAGAACTTTCCTTTCTCTGTGAGGGACTCTGCTTTCTTTTTTTAAATTTTTTTTCAATGTTTATTTATTTTTGAGAGACAGAGACAGAGTGTGAGCAGGGGAGGGACAGAGAGAGAAGGAGACACAGAATATGAAGCAGGATCCAGGCTCTGAGCTGTCAGCACAGAGCCTGATGTGGGGCTTCAATTCACAAACCATGAGATCATGATCTGAGCTGAAGTCAGATACTTAATCCACTGAGCCACCCAGGCGCCCCGGGACTCTGCTTTCTAATGTAGCTTCAGCAGAAGTGCAGCTGTCTCTTCAGTCTATGTTCCCCAAAAGATGTCCTACTTTATGACAGAATCTCTTTTCATCCTAATATGAGTTGCAACTGTGATTACTAAATACAGGGGGCTGCACAAAATATTTCCCGCTGTAGAGTGATGGGAAAGCATGGTTAAAATGTGGCTCATTTAAAACCTATGTCAGGTTCCCTAATGGCACTTTTGTTCCCAAGTTCAAATAAAAATGTTAGTATTCTTTGGCCAGCCACAAGTCGCAGGAATATTAATTAATGCCAGGAAGGAGAGACAGAGAGAGAGAGAGAGAGAGAGAGAGAGAGAGAGAAAGTGCACAGCTGGACCTGCTATAGAGTAGGCTCTGCAAACTGAAGCAGCCACTCAGGAAAACAGTATAGAGGTTCATCAAAAAGTTAAAAATTGCACTACTAGGTACTCATTCAAAGTATGCAAAAATGCTCATTCTAAGGGGCACATGCACTCCAAAGTTTATAGCAGTGCTATCAACAATAGGCAAATTATGGAAAGAGCCTAAATGCCCACTGACTGATGAATGGATAAAGAAGATGTGGCATATATATATATATATATATATATATATATATATATATATAGTAGAATATTTCTCGGTGATCAAAAAGAATGAAATATTGCCATTTGCAATAACTTGGATGGAACTAGAATTTATGATGCTAAATGAAATAAGTCAGTCAGAGAAAGACAAATATCATATGATTTCACTCATATGTGGAATTTAAGAAACACAACAGATGAACATAGGGGGAAGGGAAGGAAAAATAAGATAAAAACAGAGGGAGGCAAACCACAAGAGACTCAAATACAGAGAACAGCAACTATGGGTTGCTGGAGTGGAGGTGTGTGTGGGGGGGGAAGGGAAGGGATAAATGGGTGATGGGCATTAAGGAGGGTACTTCTTGGGATGAGCACTGGGTATTACATGTAAGTGATGAATCACTGTGTTCTACTCCTGAAATCAATACTACAGTGTATGTTAACTAACTTGAATTTAAATAAATAAATAAATAAATAAATAAATAAATAAATAAATAAAGTAGGCTCTGGCTGTCTTACAATATCCACAACAAAGATATGGTAAGAATAGGAAAAGAAGAACTGTGCATGAGCATGGGACTTATTTGCAGACAATTACCCCACCTGCTATTAAGTCTGATCCAATCATGGTTATGTCATCTGACGTATAATATCAGTTTTCCCTTTTCTTGAGAAGGAATGAGGAAAGGGTAGAGTAGAAAGGCAGGTACCTTCCTGGTACAGGTAGAGGGCCTGGGTCCTACTTTCTCTGTAAAGATAAGAATTATTCAGGCAATGTTTGTGAGGGGAAGTACAGTTTTCCAGTTAAAGGGAAAAGAATAAACAAAGACATGAATGTTAAAGAACATGATATGGGAGAACAGTATTTTTTCTTTCAAGAAAGAGAAATTCAACTCAAACTCGCTTGAGTAATAAAATAAATTTAGCATGAGTGTTTTATGGAACCCAAGAATAAGGCAGATGAGCTTAAAAGAATAACCTGGAGCTAAGGACTCAATTGTTTTCTGGACCTCTCTTTCTCATCTCTGCATCTCTTTGTATATATGCTTCATCTTTCATAGCAGACCACCTTTTCCTCTTTCCCAGACCATATGGCATAAAAATGGCCACTGCCAACAGCTCTGAAACGTACACTACTTAGCATAAGAAAACAGCCAAAGTGGGCTGAAATCTCAGTCTAGAATCCAAATTTCTGAGGAAGGGCTACAATAGACCTAGATTGGTCAACTGTGGCCAAGGGGTCACATAACATGAAAAGTTCTACAGTAATATTGGGATGGAGTTTGTGGCAAGTGAAACTCCCAGAAGAAGGGGTATGTTTATCAAAGGAGAATTGCAAACAATGAATTTCAGAACATAATATAGAAGGCAGGCAATGGTAGGAGATAAGGCTGGAGAAGAGACAAGTTATAAAGAGTATTATATAGCTTGAAGTGAATTCAGCAGGCACTGTGGAGTACTTGAAATGTTTTTAATCAGGGAGGAATTTGTTAAGATTTGCATTTTAGATAATTCATTAAAGGAGCAGTGTTGAAGATGGTTTGGAGGAGAGTTAAGAATGAAGGCAGGAGCCCAATTAGAAAGTTGTTGAAATAGTCCTAAAATAAATGATGAGGGTCTAAACCAAGGCAAAATTGGTGGCAGAGGAAGTATAAAGGAAATATAGATATGTGAAATATTTAGGAACTAGAATTAACAGGGTGTATTAACTTAATTAGATGGGGTGGGTAAAATAAACTTTTGTTCTTTATTTACTACTGAATACAAAAAAGATCCAGATATTACCCACAGTCCTTCCAACCTTCTTGAAGTAGAGCTAGCATTGATCATTCAGGCCCTGGAAGTAAACCTTGGAGGAATCTTGCCCATAAGCAGACATCTGAGCCCCTGGAAGGAGTAACTGCCAATTGAAATTTCCAAGTGATAGAGGGAGTATTTTATCTCACCTGCCACTGGTCCTTTTCCTTTACTTCCAGTGGGCAGAAATCTGAATGAAGTGCAGATATAATTTCATTTTTCCTTATTTAAGATAGAAAAAGACACATTTCTCGCTAATATATGGATAGGTTATAGACACACACACGAATATAGATAGATATAGATATAGATGTAGATACACATATACATATACATATACATATACATATACATATACATATACCCTAGTAGAATTCCTAAACAAAGTCTCTTTAATCAAGGGATATGCAGATTAATTCATTTATTGAGGACTTTCTATGTGCCAGGTTCTACTCTAAGCACCTGGAGACACAACAGTAAACAAAACAGACAAAAATCTCTGTCCTCGTTGAGCTTCCATTCAAGCAATACAACTTATTCTTCCTCAATGCATATATGCAGTCTATTTTCAGTAAAAGACACAGTAGTCTTGACATAACTCATAAAATGTCATATTCTAGTCATTTCATCTGTTTCTGTGAAATGTGTGATGATAACAAGGTCTCCCTTTGGTTAATTTTTTTGAGGCAGATTCTTCCTTAACAAGGAAAAAGAACACATTAACATGGGAAGATGGTGAGTTCAGTTGTGGACAAAATAAATTTAAATTGTTTTGGGTCATCCAGATAACGATGTCTATTAGACAGTTGGATCTACTTATCTACATATCAGGAGGCAGGTCTGAACTGTCTAAATAGGTTTGAAAGTCATCATGTGTAGGTAATAGAGTATGGACATAGGCCATGGACAGAGCCATTGGAAAATATAAATATTTAAGAGGTAAGTAGAAGAATAGGAATCCATGAAAGTTACACAAATGTAAAATCTAAAGAGTAAGTAAAAGAACAAGGAGAATGTATGTCTGAAGGTCAACTGAGCAGAGAATTTTAAGCAAAGTGCAGTAATCAACACTATTATATGTGACAGTAAGATCCAATAAGAAAGGGGCTTAAAAGTGCCCATTAAAAAGAGAAGTTTGGCAGTAAATGGTGTTCTTAACAAATGAGGTTTTCATGGAGAAGTGTAGGTAAAAACCTTATTACAGTGGTTGAAAGGTGAATGGGAAGTGATAAAAGCAGTAAATGTAGATATCCACTTTTGACACCTGTGTGTGAAAAGGAAAGGTGATAACAGTGGACACTTCAAGGAAACTAGAGGAGGCTCCAGGATAAAGGGAAGTGTTTCTTTTAAGGATGGAAAATACTTGAGTATGTTTATAGGCTGTGAGGAATGGGGCAGTGTGTGAGGGTGAGAGGTGTAAGATATTAAAGACAGAAAACCTAATAAAGTAAGATCTCTGAAAGGCTGGGTGAGACAAGGTTCAGGAGCTCAGATGGAAAATTTAGTTTTACACAGTCTACGTAAGGGTGAAGGAATCAAAGTATAGTATGGGAGCAGATAAAGATTGTAAGTGAGAAGAAAGCCTGATAACTTCAATTTTTTTTAAGCAAGGCAGGTGATGAAGTAATCTGTTGGATGGTAGGTTTGATGGTTGAGTGATGAAGTCATCAGTAATAGTGGAGAATGGTTAACATTTGGAATAATAGCTGAGGAGAATTGGAGAGGGACTGACCAAGAAAAAGTTAAAAGATTGCCATATTGTGCCAAGTGGTAAGATGAAAAATTAAATCTGTGGTAAGGTCAATTTGCATTAAAAGGTCAGAGTGATTTTCTTTAGCAGAGCCAGAATGGAAACAGGGAACAAAGAGGGTGAGAACTACAGCATATAGACACACAGGGTTCAATCATTTGAAATTCCAGGAGCTACTCCAATTATGGACACCCTTTACATTATAAGTCAAGATGAAATTATCCAAGGAGCTTTCTCAGAAACTTTATCCAAAGTCTATCCACAATACTATATCTGTCCCCTCAAATACACTTCAAATATACCTGTCAACTTATGGTATTTCATTTATGTTAATTATTATCTTGACTTTTACATCCAATCAATTGTAAGCTCTTTGGGGTTGGGGCACTGTTTAATATTTGTGCCAGACCCCCAAACAAGTATGAGTATGTTATCCTATTTTAGTTATTAGATATAGACCTTTTCCAAACTCTGGCATGGTATCAAAGGCATTTCTCAATCTTTCACCAATCTGTGTCTCTATACTCCATTGCACCCTTAGACTGCTCAGCCCCTAAATACAGATATAGTATGGGTAAATCCAACTTTTCTACTTTCACTGAACATACCATGGGCTTTAAAATTTTCTGGGCCTTTGAACAGACTTTTTTATTCACTTGAAATATTCTATTTCATTCTGGAAAATTCCTACTCATCTGTCAACAGCCAGAGCAATGCCACCTCTTCTATGACTTTTTTTAAGAAAGACTTCCTCATGATTTACTAGAAGCCATCTACTGTGTGAGCACAGAGTTCTGTTTTAGAACAACTCACTAAATTATAAAGGCAAATAAAGGTGAGTAAACAGAAAAACTATTTCTTCCATTCCACTTAATGCATCTCTTTGGTGGGGGCACAGTGGGTGTGTATCCTTTCTCTAATTTTTGGAATGCAGATAAATCTCTCCAGGTACTAGAAAGGCTCAGTCTCCAGTTTTAGAACGTGGACGTTTTTTTAAGTTCATGAGCCATATTCCCCTCTGAAATGTAAAGACATATCTACAGAGATAATGTGGGAGCCCATCTCCAGATGTAACCATTTGACTTCCAGGAAGATTCAAAGTGTCTTTTGGGGAAATAGATGTTTTGTTACTCTTTTGGAGGAAGTCAATTAACTAAACAAATAGCCACTACAATTTTCAAGTGAACTTTGTATTTGCTTTTCTCTATAAATTGTGTGGAATTTTATCCTGACTTTATAATCTCTCTAAGTCTATTTATATGCATGCACTGTGCTGTGCTTACTCAATAATAAATGTTTTTTTTTCTTTCCATATTGATGTGGATAGGTCTCTCTTTGTTGATAGGTGTTTCTACTTTGCTAACATAGTAGAGGCAGATACACTGATGTGTGCAAAGGAGCTCAGATTTTATATTAAAACCCAAGGAAAAATATTGAAGGAGTTTAAGTGCAGCAGTGACACAGTTCTATATGTAAAAAAGGAACAATTAGTGACTAGTAGAATTTTATGTATTTATTCCTCTGTCTCACTATAGAATGTAATGAGCTCAATAAGTGAACAGAAAATACAGGTTATTTCACTTAGCATAACACTCTCCAGTTTCATCCATGTTGCTACAAAAGGCCATATTTCATTCTTTCTCACTGCCACGTAGGGTGGGTGATGGGTATCAAGGAGGGCACCTGTTGGGATGAGCACTGGGTGTTGTATGGAAACCAATTTGACAATAAATTTCATATTAAAATAAAAAAAAATAAAGAAACCCTTTTGTGTAGGTAAAAAAAAAAGAAAAATACAGGTTTTATATGACTAAGTACAGATTTTAGAAGATCTAAGCAAATTGTGTTAAAAGTCTGTCCCTTTGAGTTGCTGATGGTCCTTGGAAAAGGCTGAACACCAATAAATTGTTTTACTTTGAACTTGAAAGGCATATTTGTATCTTATGGAAGGAAAGGTATGAAGTCTATCCAAGCTCACTGCCATATTCACAGTTGTAATACATATCCCCTATGTTGTGATCTTCCCTGTTGATTACAGTTTGTTGATTATTTTCATCTGGTACTTCTATTTAATTAGTCTTAGAGTGATTCACTCTTTTTCACCTTTCTAATTGTTCTTCTCCTTTCTCAATGTTTTCTGGCAGCCTGGTTCTCAAAGTTTCATTTTAATTTTTTTAATGTTTATTTATTTTTGAGAGAGGGAGAGAGACAGAGCATGAGTGGGGAGGGGCAGAGAGGGAGACAAAGAATCCAAGGCAGACTCCAGGCTCTGAGCTGTCAGCATGGAGCCCAACAGGGCTTGAACTTACAAGCCTTGAGATCATGACCTGAGCCGAAGCTGGACGCTTAACCACAAAGCACCAGGCGCCCCTCATTTTAGTTTTATATTCCACTTGAACTTTTCACTGATGTTTCTGTAGCAGTTCTAGGGCCTCTCAGACTTCCTACACATGGTACAGCTATTTTTACACTTCCTAAAATGTTTAAACCTTTTATTAAATAAACATACAGCAGGGCCCATGATGTTTGTAAATACATTCATGCATTGTATTAAGTTCAAAATTGGTGACATATTTTTGTCACTATACATTATAGAAACTCTAAGCCTAATTTCAAAAAATTGAGTAAATAAGCCTCCAGAAAAACCACACAAATTTGTAAACAATCAGTATCTATGTGTCAATTCTCAGTGTCAATATTTAAAAATTAGCATGTGTATTTTGGGAAAGATCACTTACACATTTATTAATTGGAGGTATATCATAGAATTCTTTCCCAGATGAACCTGGGGAAAATATATCTAAGAACTTTATAGATCTAGATGTATCCCCAAAACTGCAAGGACTGATTTGGGGCTAGGTGCCCAAAGGGGAGTGGAAAAGAACTAGAGCTAGAAAAATAGAGGAAAGATCTCAGGGGACCTTGAATACTAAGTTAGGGAGTTTATGCTTCAACCTTTATTATAGGCAACGAGATTAACTTAAAATAGCTCCAATTTTTACTGCTTATTCTGGTGCCAGAGTAAGTTGTGTATGTTAAATGCTTTACATGCAGTCTCTCATTTAATCCTCATAACTACTCTGTAGGTATTATAACAATCCCCATTTTACAGATGAGGAAACAGATTCAGAGAGGTAAAGCATCCTGGCTCTAGGAAACATAGATACCCAGTGTTGGGGCAGAAATTCAAAACTGGCTCTAACTCCAAAGCCCTTCTCTAAACCAGAGGGAAGTGAGAGTAGATTTATGTTTTACAAAGATCACTGTGATGGAAGTATGTGAACGGACTGTAGAAAGACAAGTCTAAAGGTGAGGAGACCAAAGACAATGCTGTTGCAGTACTCTAGAACTGTTAGGCCCTATTAAGGTGGCTGTTCCTTAACCACCAGAGTTATGCAGATGAGTGACACGGTCGGAGAGCTTATTTAGACAATTCCTCTGGAATTCTTGTTAAGAATGGATTCGAGAAGGCAAGACTAAATAATAAGTTAGGAGGTCGTTTGACTGTCACTCTCAGCCACCGAGATTCCTGTCGAGGAGTCGGGAAATTGTCGCACCCTAAGTCTTCTAGCCTCTTCCATTTGCAGAGCATCTGCACCTCTCCTCACCTCACCTTGACGTCGCTCTATCCAGTATCTAGGAAGTGCGCTCTAAGAAGTGGGATTTTACGTACTTTTTGTAGGTCGTGGACTGAGCCAGGACAGAAGCGCCAGCGGTGGCGGCAGTCGCCGGCGGGGGTGGGGCGCATGCGCGCGGTTGCTAGGCGACGGCAGCCTGGGCGCAGTTGCTCTAAAGGCGCTGGGGTTGTGTGTGTAGGCAGCGGCGCCAGAGGAGGAGGAGCACAAGGATGCAGCTGCGACCGCGGCCCGGAGAGGGAGCCGCCGCTGCTCTGTGGCCGCTGGGGCTGAGGGACGGGAATCAGGCCTGGGGGTCGGGTCTCTGAGGGGGCCGGGGGCGGCGGTCCCGCCTGAGCTCTGGCCTAGTATCCCAGGAAGGTACTGGCCGCTGGGCGAGGGCCTCTTGCCCAGTGCCTCCTCTGGCTCCTCCACGTCGATGGTGGTGAAGTTGGCGCCAGGGAGCGCAAGGCACCAGGCTGCCTCCTTTGCACCCAGCTCCTCCTGGGGCGCATCTCTGGCCCCGGCTCACGGACACCTGCGCCGCCATCTCCTCTCGCCCGCTGAGCCCACCCCTGGCGGCGGGCGGGGGAGGGGCTCCCTTGCAGGGGCTTTGTCCAGCAGGGCGACGACGGGGACCATAGGAGAGTAGGGGTGAGTAGTGGCACCGCACTCGCCAGGTGCTGGGACGCCTTTCTGGCCTCCGGGGCTCTGGGAGACGACCAACGCGCTGCTTTCTCCTGCAGAAGCTTCTAACGCCTCTCTTACATCTGCTCGCTGCTCCCTATTTCCTTCGAGGTAGTTTTCCTTCTAAAAATCACCACTCTCTGGTCTCAACCTCGGCATCCAGAAATGAGTGTCTTAGGCCTAGCTTTGCTTCCTAGGTGCTATAAATGCTTATAATTCTATGTACAGTCACGCAGCTTGGTCTCTGATTCCGGGACAGACTTTCCCAATACCGTTCTCACCCCTTTTCCCTCGCTCTTGCTCTCCAAAAGCTCAGTCAGACCGGAGGCTTCTTAAGAGGCATTTCTCAGACTGCTGCCTCTCCATGCCTCAAAGCTTGAATGGCAGATGGCCTGGCCCCTTTTTAGTTTTCTTGATACTGCTGTGCTGACAGCTTCTGAAAGCCGCGTTCCTGGCTTCTGACTCCTGACGTATAAAGAGTTAGAAGTCAGTACTTACGTTAAATAATAATAATAAAACTAGCAAACACACACACACCACTTGACTTCCAAAGTGGCATCAAATTTGAAGAGTAGACAGTGACTGATTGATAACAGGGAAACAGGTTTTATGAAATAACTACTCTTCATTCAGAATGACATAACTTCCTTTTTAGTAAATGTGATGAAACCTAAAATGTCCCTAGTAAAAGCAAGGATGTGTTATAATCTATCTGTTCTTCCTGGGCTTTCCTGCAATTGAGAATAGTTGCTTCCCAAAAACATGGCCATGAGGGACCTGAAGTGTTGTTTTGGACAGGATGATTAGATGAGGATCTAAAGTTGTAAGGTGCTTTTTTAAAATTAGCAATATTATCTTTGAGTAGTGAAGTTATTTCTTTAAAAGCAAATGGCTGAAAAAAATCACAGTTCACACTTGACCCTTTCTAAAAGTGGAATGAATTTAGATCAACTAGTAATTTTGATTTTAAGGTACTTTCATGCACAATGAAAGATGGGTTCCTTGTTTTATTTGGCTCTCTTCCCTCCCTACCAGTTTTTAAGTTATTTCATGTTTCTTTTATTAAAAAAAGAAGAAAGAATTAAAAAAAGAAGTGCAGTATTAAAAAAACAAAATTCAGATTTGGGCAAATGCTTTTAGGCTAAAGGATTTTAAAAAGGATATACATGCCATTTCTGATTAAATAACTTTAGCTAGGGAATCAGTCAAGACTTGATAGTTTTAGGTAAAATGTAGCTTTCATGTTGTTTGAGGTTCTTTGGATATGGTTTAAAGCACAGTATAATTCTACTATCACTACAAAGTAATCTTGGGGCTCAGGGAGTATTTTATGTTGTTGTTGGTGGTGGTGGTGATGGTGGGGGTGGTGGTGGTGGTGGGGGTGGTGGTGGTGGTGGTGAATTGTCAATTGTCATGCTTCTAGTTGCTAGATTCCAAAGTTATAGATGTTATGTTTTGGAAAAGCTCTTGATCAAGTCAAGTCTGAACTATGAAATAAAATGTACTATGTGGATACTTGCTGTTCATTTCACACACTTTTAGAACCAAGCAGTAATTTGGATCCAATTTAGAATTTGATTTTAGTGAATATGGTTATAATGCTGCCACATACTCAAGAGCATTTACCTAGAGTGTCATAAACACATTATAAGATAATATTAATAGTTAATTTTACAAGTACAACAAAGCACTTAGCCAGTGAACTCTGGAAATAATTAGGTATTTTTTTTAATTAATTGATTTTCAACATGTTTTCTTTTTCCCTACCTTCACTGAGTGTCCATTACTATACTAGTTACTGTGGAGAATAGTGGAGTAATAGGCCCCAGGAGAAAAGTTGCTTACCTGTTGTTGAAAGAAAAAAATATGTATGTGGTCATGGTCAACAGTTGGAACACACTGTAGTACAGAATAAGAAATAAAATAATTATAGGATAAAATAAGAGCTTTGGAGGCTGGCATTTGTCTAAGAAGGCTTTATAGAGAAAGTCAAACTTTATTTGATTCTTTATAGAATTATAGATTTTGTTGGAAGGTGGCAGAGTCAGCATAGAATGAACTGAGGCACTTGATTTTCTAATCTTCCTAAATATTCCTCTCATGGATAAGCCTAAAGGGCACTATCAGTGGCAATTAACTCCTTTGTAGTGGGCATAGTGTTTAATGATAAATTATATATTAAATCAATAAATTAATATTAAATAATTTGTCAAATGTTCATTATAGAAGTCAGACTTCAAATAAACATTCTATTTCTTTGGGCAAGTGAAAATTTTTTCTAAGCAGATATAGATAGAGTGTTAAGTTCACATATTATCACCTGTATGTTTTCACTGTCTCCTAAAGCAGTTATAATCTAAGTATTTTTATAAGACTTATATTATTATTACAACTTTAGATTAATAGTATTTTCCAAAGACTATTTCTTAATTAGGTAAATTGGGAAATTCTATAAGCAACATTAATTTTGGTCTATGAAGTATATGATAGCTTAGTTTTTAGTACTGCTAACTAGTATTGCTATTTCTATTATTTTCTGAAAACAAAGGGAGATATGCCAGAGTCCTACAAATTGATATCTGTCAAAGTTCTAATATAATGCTACTAATAGCATTGTGTTAATAATTGTGTTAATAATTGGCAACTAGCCTCAGTGTTTAAACTGGAATTACAAACCTTTATAAAACTTATTTTAGTGCTTTTCTAACAACTTTCTACTGTGTTGAGAATTAGTTACATGAGTTCTTGGTTTTAGTCAACCACTGTAAGTTGCTGTTTGTATATAGAAAAATAACAATAAGAAAGTGTGCTATAATTATTATGTCAAAAGAGAGTATGCCCCCCAACAGAAAGCCAAAGAATTTTTGAGTTAATTTACAGATTTACCCTAGGGAACAATATTCCAAAACTTGAAAAATGTTTGAGACTTCTATATACCACCTTATACCTTTCATGTAGTATCTTTGCTGCTAGCAATAGTCTTCTTTGATTATAGTTATTACTAATGAATGTTAATTCACAGTAGATAATAGTTTTGACAAATATAATTGTTGTTTTGAGCATCCTCTGCTTAGAATGTCAGCTATTAGCTAAATAAATAAATTATTTGAGAACAGAATAGTCCGCATAGACATACCGAATGAATATTGGATCATTGGAAATTAACTAGCTGATTAGTCTCCTTTGCTAAGCAAGTGTTGCTCATTTCTGTCCTTAGTTAATTAGGTTGGTATCAATAGGGTAATTTTTTGGAAAGAAAACTGGTGAATTTAAATGTTGGGGAAACTGCTGCAAAAATTAAAATTAGTTTGTATGTCGTGTTCTATGTACTATGATGATTTAAGGCAGGTAAACATCTTAGGTAAACTGCTAAATCTCAGTGGTGGCTGCATGTGAAATAGGATAAAGAATTGTCAGTTTCTATTACTATATACTAGAAATCTCTCAATATATGTGTCATATTTGAGTCTGGAGGTAGAGCAGCATTACACTGAGTACCAAAGATGTATCCATAAGTTATAATTTTCTTTAAATATGTAGTTTTAAAAGTGTCATATTTTTTCAAATATTTTTTCAATATTTATTTTTGAAAGAGAGTGCAAGCAAGGGAGGGGCAGAGGGCGAGGGAGACACAGAATCTGAAGCAGGCTCCAGGCTCTGAGCTGTCAACACAGAGCCTGACACAGGGCTCAAACCCATGCATGGTGAGAACATGACCTGAGCCGAAGTTGGATGCCTAACTGACTGAGCCACCCAGGCACCCCTTTTTCATATTTTTTAATGTTTATTTATTTTTCAGATTGAGAGAGAGAGAGAGCATGAGTGGGGGAGGAGCAGAGAGAGAGGGGGAGACACAGAATCTGAAGCAGGCTCCAGGCTTGGAGCTGTCAGCACAGAGCCTGATGCAGGGCTCAAACTCACGAACCTGGAGATCATGACCTAAGCCGAAGTTGGATGCTTAACCAACTGAGCCACCCAGGCACCCCAAAAGTGTTATTATATTCTTAAGTATGATATTTATTATGTCAATGGATTGAAAAATTTCCCAGATGAGCACATCTCTAGATTTTATCATGGAAGCTTATGGGAATCTTTTCCACAAAGTGAAAAATACTAACAGCCAATTCAATGCAGGAAGAAAAGTGGAGAGTAGAATTCTTTCTTAAAGAATGGTACCTACAAACAAAATAAAACAAAACATTCATATATAAGTTCTAAAGTAATATTCACAAGAACTTACACACAATTATTGTTTTCTTAATATCACATCTTATATTATAAATTGTTAACTGTCTTTGGACTGTTGGCACCCAAAAGTTCCCCTGTGGTCTGATTCATTCCTTTTTTCTTAATAACAAATGCATCTCAGGTATTTGATGGTGAGATTTCATTACTGAAATGCAAACTTTTTGTAGTAGCTTTTAAAATGAGATATATATTAACTGAAAACCTGAAGTTGAATTTTGAAATGATTCATAATGAGGAAAATGGATATTTTTAAACAGTCTTCACTAAAGCTATTGTACATTAAGTTGTTAGTATCTCCATAACCTTTCAAATCCCTAAATTATATAGTTGGCTCATTATGTTCACTTTCTGTACCTCATTTCCACTTTTCCTAACAAATATGGATATTGGTTTGTTCTCACTGGTACTTTTGAGCTACTTCTGTGACCCCCTAAATGAATTTTACAAAATACATTTATATTATTAAAAAAGTTATTTAAGAGGAGCACCTGGGTGACTCAGTCAGTTGAGCATCCAACTTCAGCTCAGGTCAAGATCTTGTGGTCTGTGAGTTCAAGCCCCACATCAGGTTTGTCGCTATCAGCACAGAGCCTGCTTCAGATCCTCTGTCCACCCCCTCTCTGCCCCTCCCGTGCTTGTGCTCTCTTAAAATAAAATATATATATATATATATATATATATATATATATATATATATATATATATATATATATATATAGTTATTTAGGAAAGATTTCCTGTCATAGTCAAGAAGCTGAATCCATACCAGATAAACTGCATTTGAAACTGGGTGATTTGACTGGAAGTAGTGACAAGAAGATGACTAAAGCAAATTCTTTGAAAATACTGTGTCTAACTTAGGCAATTTTTTTAATTACTAGATTCAAAAATAATTTGTTTTTCTTTCAAATTGAAAATCAGTTGATAGGTGTGACATAAGTAGTAAGTTTAATTCCAGAGATCATATATAAGCCATTCTTATTACTTATTAGTTGCTCCTTGACCTTTGATGGGCATTTAATTGTTCTTGTTGAGTTTAATTTCTAAATGTGCACACAGGTCCTTATATTCCTTTTCTCTTCCTGTATACTCTCAAGGCTATAATTACTGACCAGGTGTTTTTGCTTATTATCAATAGACTTAATTATCATGGATTGTACTGGTTTTGCTGCCAAATTAGTTTAGATACCTGTGATTCCATAGAAGAAGAGGAAAAGTAGGGGTATAAGAAAAATGGATATTAGATTTACATATTTAATTTTTTTTCTTAATTTGCAATAACTTCAGTAGGATAGGTATAAAATTGTTGAAGTTTTGAGGCACCTGGGTGGCTTAGTTGGTTAAGTGTCTGACTCTAGATTTTGGTTTAGGTCATGATCTCACAGTTTGTGAATTTGAGCCCCACATTGCCTCCGCTGTGGCAGTGTGGAGCCTGCTTAGGATTCTCTCTCTCTCTCTCTCTCTCTCTCTCTCTCTCTCTCCCTCCCTCCCTCCCTCCCTCCCTCCCTTCCTCCCTCTCCCTCCCTCTCTGCCCCTCCTCAGCTCACCCTCTCTCTCAAAGTAAATAAAAATAAACGTAAAAAATGGTTGAAGTTTTGTATTTTAGAATATTTTTTATGTACTGCAGTTTTTATGACTTCCTTGTATATGTTGTAACCAGAACTAGGTTAACAAAGTATAAAAAAAATAACTCTTAAGGATCTTGCTTTAATAAATATATGAGAATGATTTTTAGTTAGTATATCTATGAATTATATGTAAAGAAATATTTGTAAGGTATTAAAATGTGCCTGGAAGCACGTATTTTCTCTACTATCTTGTTTACACTATTAATTTGCTTAGCAAACTCTTTGTTAATAAGTAATACTAAGGTCAATTTAATCTCAGCCCCTGTTTGAATTATCTCAAATTTTAGATCAGTGGGGTCCAAATGATAGTACAACAAAATTTCCTTAATTCAGGCTCGACTAATCAAAATTTGTTACAGCCTGGATATAATAATTATGCTAAAAAATATATTGCTGTAGAGTGCCAAACCCATGCTGGTGTTCTCCATGGGAGAAGCAGGCAGAGCCCTACCAGAGGTTAGGAAATGTCAGAGCTTCTTTGCTGGCTGTGAAAGTGTTGCCAGGTGAACTGGGGAGACCCCAGGCCCTGAGGCCTTGATCTAGCCTGTTCTAAAGATGGTGTCAAAGGCTCTTGGTCTTGTCAGGAGAAAGAATTCAAGGACAGACACAACATAGTGGATGATGGACACAGGTGGGAAAGTTTATTAAAGGAAAAGTGCACTCTCAATATGTGAGAGTGGGTGAGCTCGAGAGAGGATGAGAACTGCAACTTGAGGTTTAGGTTTCCATCTTTTCTGCAGTTGTTAACAAGGTAGTGGAATATTCATTACTTGGGGAGGGGATTTTTCTTGGAAGCAGGGTTTCAGGGCTTTTCTTATTTGGTTAGGAGTGGGTCTACTTGTCAGCCATCTTGGGCCTGTCTGGTTTGATCCAGCTTCTTGTGGCTTTGTTTTGGAGTGCTGCCAGAATAGTCCTCTGACTTTCCAGATAGCTGGCCATGGCTTCCTCTTTGCTGGCCTCCAGGCCTCCTGTTTGAACCTAATCGCCGCTAATAAAAGCAGTTTGAATTATTTGTATTGAATTAAAATAAGTGAATTAAGGTAGGAACCACTAAATTTTATGTATTTAAAAATGTCTCTTGGGGTGCCTGGGTGGCTGCCAGTTGGTTGAGAAGCCTACTCTTGATTTCAGCTCAGGTCGTGATCCCAGGGTTGTGGGATTAAGCCCCACATCAGGCTCTGTGTTGACCATGGAGCCTGCTTAATATTCATTTTCTCTCTCTCTCTCTCTCTCTCTCTGTGTCTCTCTCTCTCTCTCCCTCCCTCCCTCTCTCTCTCTCCCTTTGCCTCTGTCCCCCCAAAATAAAAAAAAGAAAAAACACTGTCTACTAAGTGCTGTGTTGAGCATATGAGGATTTGTTTATTAATTACATTGGGCTGTTGACAAGAAAAGAGTTTGAACATCAGTTAATAGTGTAAGCAAAATTGGGACAATAGTTATGATGAACTGCTCTCAGATGTTTTAAAAACTGTAGTAGCAATATTATTTGCATATAAATTCTGTGCACTTAAATTCTTATCATTTCTTCAGAGTAAGAAAGTGAAGTAAGTGTGCATTTAAAGTTACACTCAGTAGTCTTAATATGTTAATGGTGTTCAAACAGCTCTGAAAGTAGTAAAACTTTAGGACCTTCTTTTCTCTAGTTTTGAATTAATAATCATATAGTGCATGCATGCATATTGATATAGCTTTGTTCCATTTATGTGATGATACAAAAAGTTGTAAAAACCAGCATTACTGATATCATGGGATGAAATTCTTCTAACAAGAAACCAAAATAAAAGTGAAAGTTAACCAAGACAGAGCACAACTACACCTAATGGTAGGGCTGCTAGAGGCTTGTTATTTACTACTGATGGTCTTTGGGGAGGGGAAAAACTAGTTCTTTGTTTCATGCCTTTTACAGTAATGATAATTTGCCTCTACTGTGCAACTCATTGCTCTCCACTGATAGATTTTAGGAGTAAGAGCAAAGGAAGTAATAACACAGAGGTTATTAGATCAACTTGAATAAAAATTTAGCTCCCTGGAAGTTTTAACTAATTAGAACTCTCCATCTCCCACCCCCTTTGCTATTATAGATGAGAGGAAAAGAGACTATTTATGTAACACTTTTCTCATAGCTAAATGTACAATGCAAAATAGGAATTAGTGAACTCTAATTCTTAGTCTTTGCTAACAGAGGGGAGCTGAAACTTAGAAAATATTTAAAATCAATTGATTTAGGAAGGAAATTTTTATGTTTGCATTTGAATATGAATGTTTCTAATCTAGGTAGTCCCAGAGACTCAGTTAACTAAAGGCTATTGAATGAAATATCTTGCTTAATGAATTTTCTAATTAATGATTAATCTAAGTATGCAATGAAACTGAGGCAAGGATGCTTTGCATAAGATGTCTTGAACTTTGTGTACAGTTTTTCGTTGTTGTTGACCACTGACCCAATTGTGTCTGTTTTAATTAAGTTTTTTTGTTGCAAATAATAAAGGTCTAATTCAAACTAAATGAGAACAAAACAGGACTTTATATTAAAGATATGAGCAATTCTCAAGGAACCCAAGGGCAGAAAGTATAATCCAGGCACATGAGAAAGTGTAACTAGGAATGAGAAGCCGTCAATGGCTAAGGGAGCTTTCCTCTTTCTTTCTCTCCTCCTTTCCCATCCCTGGGGCCTTTGGGTCTCTTGTTTTTCTTTGTTTCTTTCTACCCAAGAGTTCCCAAGTTTTACATTCTAAATTCAGGCAACCAGCAAAGACTGCATTTCTGAATCCCCAATTTCCAATTCTGATTGACCCAGTTTGAACCAGATGTCAGCCCGGGATTTGATTATCTATGGCTGGGTTCGAAAGATCATGTGGTATAAATATGGTTATTAGGCCCCAAACCTAAGTGAGGGGACATAAAGTTCTTACAGAAAGGGAGGTGGTGGGATGAAAAGAACATCAAATGCTCTCTGCCATTAAGTATAATCAGAAATAGAGCACATTTGCCTGTGCCTCTCTGCTTATCTTCATGCATTAAACAAGAATGAAGGTCAGATAGCATATTATCTAGTCTTATATTAAGGACTATCAACCTAAGGCCCAGAGATATTTTAAAAATTATTGAGGGTCACATGAAAAACTGTTACTGGAATCCTAACCTTGTGGTTTCTGGTCTTCCTAACTGCTAATAAGCAAGTAAGCAGAATATCTAATAAAATGTTAACATACTTTAAAAGAGATCTCATAAAATATAAAGTAATCTTGATGAATATTTTTGCCTAAGCAAAGTAAATATAGAGGAAAAGCAACATCATTTTCCCATGTTATTACAA
The DNA here is from genome assembly GCF_027475565.1 of Acinonyx jubatus. Lineage (NCBI taxonomy): Eukaryota > Metazoa > Chordata > Mammalia > Carnivora > Felidae > Acinonyx > Acinonyx jubatus. Next base: position 50,864,221 of record NC_069389.1, read on the forward strand.
CGAAGCAGAGGTCTGTGGATAATGGCCATTATTTTCAAAAGTAAATTTAAAAAAAAAAATTTTTTTACGTTTATTTATTTTTGAGACAGAGAGAGACAGAGCATGAAGGGGGAGGGGCAGAGAGAGAGGGAGACACAGAATCGGAAGCAGGCTCCAGGCTCCGAGCCATCAGCCCAGAGCCCCACGCGGGGCTCGAACTCACGGACAGCGAGATCGTGACCTGAGCTGAAGTCGGACGCTCAACCGGCGGAGCCACCCAGGCGCCCCTCAAAAGTAAATTTTTAAAAGAATATAAAAACATAAAAACAGAGGGTGATTTTGAAGAACAAATAATTGGTCTATATGACTTAATGTTGCTAGGCTTAAAGAAGGAGTCATGTAAATATGATATTTTGGCTACTGGGAAACACAGATTATAAACTGAATCTGTTTTCCCCTTTTGACCTGTGCATTCATTCAGTTTTTATTTATTGAATGTCTGCTATGTGCTGAGCCCTATATTAGGCACTGAGGATACAGTGATGAACAGAACAAAGTTCCTGCACTCAGGGAGTTTGCATTGTAGAGACCAATGCAGGCAATGAACAACAAAATAGTAAAGAACATATAATGTCAAATAGTGATAAGGGCTATAAGTCTAATAAACCAAGATAATGGGATAAAGAATTATAAGTGGTGCTACTTTAGGTAACAGTGGTCAAGGAAGGTGTCTCTGATGAGGTGACATTGAACAGAGATTGGAATGAAACAAGGGAACAGGGTATCTGAATATCCAGTAGAAGAGTATTTGAGGCAGAGAGAATAGCAAATGTAAAGGCCTTGAGGTGGGAATCTGCTTGGCCTATTTATGAAACAATAAGGAGGCCAATTTATAGAGCAAGGGAGACAGTGGTAGAAAATGTCAGAGATGTATTCAGAAACCAAATCATGTAGGCCTTTTAGGACAAAATAGGAGTTTTGGATTTTACTCTTTGTATTGCAAAGGCATTGGGAGGTTTGGAGAATAAGAACTTGATTTGATTTATATGTAGAGAATATTCTGGCTCTTGTGTGGAGAATAAACTTCAAGAGGAAAAGAGAAGAAGCAGGGAGACCAGGGAAGAGAACGTTATAGTAACCCAGGCAAGAAAATGCTTGAGTTAAGGTGGTAGTAGTGAGGGAAGTAAAAAGTAGTTATATTCTGAAGGCACACATACACATACATAAATACATATGTATGATTTTTGAAATAATTTTAGATTCATAGGAAGTTGCAATAAATGTACAGAGAGAGCCTGTATAACTTTCACCTGGCTTCCCTCAATGTTATGGTACATAACTATAGTACAATATCAAAACCCAGAAAATTGACATTGATCTTACTTAGATTTCCCACTTATATAAATAGTTATGTATGTATGTGTATATCTACTTTGATGTAATCACCACCACATCAAGATACTTCACTGTACCATCACAAGGCTCTCTCATTCTATTTATAAAGCCATACTCACCTCCTTTGTCCTCTTCCCTTACCTCTTACCTCTAATCTGTTCTCTGTCTCTATAATTATGTTATTTCATGAATGTTGTGTAATGTTCCTCTTTATCCCTTGTAATTTTCTTTGCTCTGAAATGTACTTTATGGGAAAGTGATTTTTTTTCCTCCAAAGTTTTATTTAAATTCTAGTTAGCATATAGTGTAATATTCATTTCAAGAGTAGAATTTAGTGATTCATCACTTACATATAATACCCAGTGCTCATCATAACAAGTGCCCTCCTTAGTACCCATCCCTCATTCCCCACTGACCTCCCTCCATCAGTCCTCAGTTTGTTCTTTATAGTTAAGAGTCTCTTATGGTTTGCTTCTCTCTCTCTCTTTTTTATGGGAAAGTAATTTATTTATTTATTTATTTTTCAATATATGAAGTTTATTGTCAAATTGGTTTCCATACAACACCCAGTGCTCATCCCAAAAGGTGCCCTCCTCAATACCCATCACTCACCCTCCCCTCCCTCCCACCCCCCATCAACCCTCAGTTTGTTCTCAGTTTTAAGAGTCTCTTATGCTTTGGCTCTCTTCCACTCTAACCTCTTTTTTTTTCTTCCCCTCCCCCATGGGTTTCTGTTAAGTTTCTCAGGATCCACATAAGAGTGAAAACATATGGTATCTGTCTTTCTCTGTATGGCTTATTTCACTTAGCATCACACTCTCCAGTTCCATCCATGTTGCTACAAAGGGCCATATTTCATTCTTTCTCATTGCCACGTAGTACTCCATTGTGTATATAAACCACAATTTTTTTATCCATTCATCAGTTGATGGACATTTAGGCTCTTTCCATAATTTGGCTATTGTTGAGAGTGCTGCTATAAACATTGGGGTACAAGTGCCCCTATGCATCAGTACTCCTGTATTCCTTGGGTAAATTCCTAGCAGTGCTATTGCTGGGTCATAGGGTAGGTCTATTTTTAATTTTTGGAGGAACCTCCACACTGTTTTCCAGAGTGGCTGCACCAATTTGCATTCCCACCAACAGTGCAAGAGGGTTCCCTTTTCTCCACATCCTCTCCAGCATCTATAGTCTCCTGATTTGTTCATTTTGGCCACTTTGACTGGCATGAGGTGATATCTGAGTGTAGTTTTGATTTGTATTTCCCTGATGAGGAGCGACGTTGAACATCTTTTCATGTGCCTGTTGGCCACCCGGATATCTTCTTTAGAGAAGTGTCTATTCATGTTTTCTGCCCATTTCTTCACTGGGTTATTTTTTTTGGGGGGGGTTTGGAGTTTGGTGAGCTCTTTATAGATTTTGGATACTAGCCCTTTGTCTGATATGTCATTTGCAAATATCTTTGTGGGAAAGTAATTTTTAAAAAAATTTTTTTTAACGTTTATTTATTTTTGAGACAGAGAGAGACAGAGCATGAACAGGGGAGGGGCAGAGAGAGAGGGAGACAGAGAATCTGAAACAGGCTCCAGGCTCTGAGCTGTCAGCACAGAGCCCGACGCGGGGCTCGAACTCACAGACTGCGAGATCATGACCTGGGCCGAAGTCAGACACTTAACTGACCGAGCCACCCAGGCGCCCCTGTGGGAAAGTAATTTTTAAAAAAATCTGTGTATATCTATGTACATCTTTTTTTTTTTTCCCTATCCATTTGCTTTTAGTCTACACATGTCTTTATGTTTGAAGTAAATTTCTTGTAGACAGCATATACTGGACCATATTGGTTTTATCCACCATGCCAATCTCTGTCTTTTAATTGGTGGATTTGGACTATTTACATATTAGAATAATTATTGATATGTTAGGGCTGTCTTCCAAATTTTTAAAAGTTTTTTTTTAAGTTTATTTATTTATTTTTGAGAGAGAGAAAGAGAGAGAAGCAGAGAGAGAGGGAGACAGAAAATCCCAAGCAGGCTCCACTCAGTCAGCACAGAGCCTGATGCAGGGCTCTAACTCATGAGTTGTGAGATCATGACCTGAGCCGAAACCAAGAGTTGGTTGTTAAAGCGACTGAGCCACCCAGGCACCCCTCCAATTTTTTTTATTGTGGTAAAAACATATGAAACCTACCTTTTTTTTAAATTTATTTTTGAGCGAGAGAGCTCTAGTGGGGGAGGGGAAGAGAGAGAGGGTGACTGAGAATCAGAAGCAGGCTCTGTGCTGACATCAGCAAACCTGGTGCAGGGCACCAACTTATGAACCCTGAGATCATAATCTGAGCTGAAGTCAGACGCACAAACAACTGAGCCATCCAGGTGCCCTGAGACCTACCTTCTTAACATAAATTTAAGTGTTCAGTAGAGTGTTGTTCCACGAGAGTTCTCCAGAACTTTTTCATCTTGTGTGACAAACTCTATACCCATTGAATAGTAATTCCCCATTTCTCTCGCCCCAAGCCTTTGGCAAATACTGTTCAACTTTCTGTTTCTATAAGCCTGACTACTTTAGATATCTCATATAAGGGGAGTTATTCAGTATTTGTCCTTCTGTGACTGACTCCTTTCACTTAATGTAATGTCCTCAAGGTATATATGTTGTTGTGCATGTAATAGCATTTCCTTCTTTTTTAAGGCTGAATGATATACAATTGCATATTTCTATCACATTGTCTTTATCCACTCATCTGTCAATGGACATTTAGGTTGTTTCCACACTTTATCTATTGTAAATAATGCTGCAGTGAACGTGGGAGTACAAATATTTCTTGGATATCCTATTTTCAATACTTTTGGATAGATACCCAGAAGTGAGGTTGTTGGATCATGTGGTAGTTTATTTTTTTGTTTTTTGGGGGGCTCTAAATACTCTTTTTTCCCCCAAGTTTTTTATAATGATTTTTTAATGTTTATTTTTAATTTTTTAAGAGAGAGAAATCAGGGGAGGGGCAGGGAAAGAGGAGAGAGAGAATCCCAAGCAGGCTCTCTGCTGTCAGCAGAGCCCATGTGGGGATTCAATACCAGGAACTGTGAAATCATGACCTGAGCCGAAATTAAGAGTCAGACGCTCAACCAACTGAGTCACCCAGGCACCTGCCCCAAGTTTTTATTTAAGTTCCAGTTACTTAACATACATTGTAATAATAGTTTCAGGTTTAGAATTTAGTGATTCAGCACTTACGTACAACACCAGGTGCTCATCACAAGTGCCCTCCTTAATTCCCATCACCTATTAACCCATCCACCACCCACCTCCCCTCCAGTAACCCTCAGTTTGTTCTCTATAGTTAAGAGTCTGTTTCCTGGTTTGTCTCTCTTATTTTCCCCCATGTTCATCTGTTTTGTTTATTTTTTTTTAAGTTTATTTATTTTGAGAGAGAGAGAGAGAGAGAGAGAGCAGGGCAGTGGCAGAGAGAAAGGGAGAGAGAAAATCTAAAGCAGGCTCCTTGCTGTCAGCCCAGAGCCCAATGCTAGGCTCCCTGTCAAGAACAAAGAGAGCTGAATCAAGAGTTGGCCACTTAGCCTACTGGGGCCACATGGGCGCCCCCATCTGTTTTGTTTCTTAAATTCCAAATATGAGTGAAATCATATGGTATTTATGTTTCACTGACTGAATTATTTCACTTGGCATAATACTTTCTAGCTCCATCCATGTCATTGCAAAATGCAAGATTTCATTCTATTTTATGGCTGAGTAATATTCCATTGTATATAAATACCACATCTTTAAAAAATTAATTTATTTAAATTCAAGTTAGTTAACATGCAGTGTAGCATTGGTTTCAGTAGATCCCAGTGATTTACCACTTACATGTAACATCCAGTGCTCATCCCAACAAGTGCCCTCTTTAATGCCCATCACCCATTCAGCCCATCCCCCCACCCACCTCCCATCCACTCTCACTTTGTTCTCTGTATTTAAGAGTCTCTTATGGTTTGCCTCCCTTGCTGTTTTTATCTTCGTTTTCCTTCCCTTCCCCTTCTTCATCTGTTCTGTTTCTTAAGTTCCACATATGAGTGAAATGACTTACTCATTTCACTTAGCATAATAACCTCTAGTTCCATCCACGTTGTTGCAGATGTCACTATTTCTTTCTTTCTGATCACCAGGTAATATTCCATTGTGTGTGTGTGTGTGTGTGTGTGTGTGTGTGTGTGTATATCCATTCATCAATCGATGGGCATTTGGACTCTTTTCATAAATTGGTTATTGTTGATAGTTATCCTATAAACATAGGGGTGGATATGCCCCTTTAAATGAGCATTTTTGTATCCTTTAGCTAAATACCCAGTAGTGCAATTGCAGGAACCTCCATACTGTTTTCTAGAGTGTCTGCACCAGTTTGCATTCCCACCAACAGTGCAAAAGGGTTCCCCTTTCTCTGCATCCTCTCCAATATCTGTTGTTACTGAAGTTGTTAATTTTAGCCATTCTGACTGGTGTGAGGTGATATCTCATTGTGGTATTTCTCTAATGATGAGCAGTGTTGAGCATTTCTTTTTTATGTGTCTGTTAGCCATCCGGACGTCTTCTTTGCTAAAGTGTCTGTTGATGTCTTCTGCCCATTTCTTCATGGATTATTTATATTTGGGGTGTTGAATTTGGTAAGTTCTTTACACATTTTTGATGCTAATCCTTTATTTGATATGTCATTTGTAAATATCTTCTCCCATTCCATTGGTTGCCTTTTAGTTTTTCTGGTTGTTTTCTTTGCTGTGCAGAACCTTTTTATCTTGATGAGGTCCCAATAGTTTGTTTTTGCTTTTATTTTCCTTGCCTCTGGAGACATGGCAAGTAAGAAGTTGCTGCAGCCAAGGTCAAAGAGGTTGCTGCCTGTATTCTCCCGTAGGATTTTGATGGTTTCCTGTCTCACATTTAGGTCTTTCATTCATTTTGACTTTATTTTTGTGTATGGTGTAAGAACATGGTCCAATTTCATTCTTCTGCATGTTGCTGTCCAGTTTTCCCAGCACCATTTGCTGAAGAGACTGTCTTTTTATCCATTGGACATTCTCTCCTGCTTTGTCGAAGATTAGTTTGCCATACATTTGAAGGTAAATTTCTGGGTTCTCAATTCTGTTCCATGAATCTATGCGTCTGTTTTTGTTCCAGTACCGTACTGTCTTGATGATTACACCTTTGTAATACAGTTTAAAGTCTGGAATTATATGCTTCCAGCTTTGGTTTTCTTTTTCAACATTACTTTGGCATGGAAAACCCAAAAGACTCCACCAAAAAAACTGCTAGAACTGATATGTGAATTCAGCAAAGTTACAAGACATAAAATCAATGTACACAAATTGGTTGCATTTCTGTACACCAATAATGAATCAGCCAAAAGAGAAATAAATGAATCAGCCAAAAGAGAAATAAATGAATCAACCCCATTTCCAAATGCACCAAAACCATAAAATACCTAGAAATAAACCTATCCAAAGAGGTTATATCTGCATGCTGAAGACTATAGAAAGCTTATGAAAGAGATTGAAGAAGATACTAAGAAATGGAGAATAATTCCATTCTCATGATTGGAAGAATAAATATTGTTAATTGTTTATACTACTGAAAGCAATCTACACATTTAATTCAATCTCTCTCAAAATACCACCAACATTTTTTTTCCAGAGCTAGAACAAATAATCCTAAAATTTATATGGAAACTTTTAAAAAATTTAAATATTAGTTAACATACAGTACAATATTTGTTTTCAGAGTAGAATTCAGTGACTCATCACCTACATCCAACATCCAGTGCTCATCACCCATGTAGCCCATCTCCCACCCACTTCCCTCCATCGACCCATAGTTAAGAGTCTCTTATGCTTTGTTTCCCTCTCTTCTTCCCTCCCCTTTTCATATATCCATCTGTTTTTTTTCTTAAATTCCACATATGAGTGAAATTACATGGTATTTGTCTGTCTCTGGCTTATTTTGCTTAGCATAGTATGTTATAGCTCCATCCACATTGTTGCAAATGACAAGATTTTGTTCTTTTTGATGGCAGAATAATATTTCATATTATTCCATATCCATATATATATACACATATATATGTATACATATATATGTATACATATATATATCCATATATATATCCATATATCTATATCTATCTCTCTATATCTATGTATCTATATATATATCACACCTTCTTTATCCATTCATCAGTTAATGGACATTTGGGCTCTTTCCATAATTTGCCTATTGTTGATAATGCTGCTGTAAACATTAGGGTGCATGTATTCCTTTGAATCAGTATTTTTGTATCCTTGGGGTAAATACCTAGTAGTGCATTTCCTGGATCATAGGGTAGTTCGATTTGATTTTTAACTTTTTGAGGAACTTACATACTCTTTTCCAGAGTGGCTGCACCAGTTTGCATTCCCATCAAGCGTGTAAAAGGATTCCCTTTTCTCTTCATCCTTGCCAACACCTGTTATTTCCTGTGTTGTTAATTTTAGTCATTCTGACAGGTGTGAAGTTGTATCTTATCATGGTTTTCATTTGAATGTGTCTGTTTCATTTTCTTTTTATGTGTCTGTTAACCATCTGTATGTCTTCTTTGGAAAAATATCTATTCATGACTGCTGCCAATTTTTTATCTGGGTTATTTGTTTTTTAGTGTCACAGGGTAGTTTAAAAAAAGTTTTGTGGAACTTCCATGCAATTTTCCATACCACCTACACCATTTTACATTTCCACCAACATGGCACAAGGGTTCTAGTTTCTAAACATTCTCACAAATATTTAATTTCTGTTTTTCAATTTGTTTTGTTCTTTTAATACTGGCCATCCTAACTGGTGTGAAGTAATATCTCCTTGTGGTTTTTGTTTGCATTTCCATGATAATTATTGATGTTAACCATATCTTTTAATATACCTGTTGGCGATTTCTATGTCTTCTTTGGAAAAGTGTTTATAATTTCCTTGTTGTTTTTAATTTTTAACATTTATTCATTTTTTGAAAGAGAGAGACAGAGAGAGACAGAGAGAGAGAGACAGAGCATGAGCATGAGCATGAGCATGGGACGGGCAGAGAGAGAGGTAGGCACAGAATCTGAAGCAGGCTCCAGGCTCTGGGCTGTCAGCACAGAGCCTGACCTGGGGCTAGAACCCATGAACCACGAGATAATGACCTGAGCTGAAGTCAGCCACTTAACCGACTGGTCCATCCAGGTACCCTTTCTTGTTTTTTTAATTTATGTTTTTTTTGTTTAAATGCAATTTTATACAATTGCATTGTATAAGTTCCTTACATACTTTTGAAATTAACCCTTTATCAGAAATATAGTTTGCAAATATTTCCCCCATTCCATAGGTTGCCTTTTCACTTTTTTTAAAAAAATGTTTATTCATTTATTTTGAGGGAGGGATGGAGGGAGAGACAGAGAGACAGAGAGAGAGAGAGAGAGAGAGAGAATGGGACAGAGAAAAAGAGAGAGTCCCAAACAGGCTCCATGCTGTCAGTGCAGAGCCTAGTGTGGGGCTTGATCTCATGAACTGTGAGAATATGACCTAAGCTGAAATCAAGAGTTGGACACCCAGTCAAATGAGCCACCCAGGCGCGCCCCCCCCCCCAATAGGTTGCCTTTTCACTCTTGATTTATTTTTTGTGAGGATGCTTTTTAGTTTTATATACTTATTCCCTTTATCTTTTTTTGCTATTGTTTCCTGCATTTTTGGTGTCCTATCAAGGAAATGCTTGCTAATATCAATGTCAATAAGCTTTGGTTTTTAATGTTTTCTTCTAGGAGTTATATGGTTTCAGGTCGTACATTTACATTTTTAATCCATTTTGATTTGATTTTTGTGTATGTGTAAAACAAGGGTCAAATTTCATTCCTTTGGATGTGGATATTGTTTTCCAACACTGTTTATTGAAGAGAGTGTTCTTTCCCCATTGTGTATTATTAACATTTTGTTGAGTATCAGTTGACTGGAGATGCATGGGTTTATTCCTGCTCTCTCTCTAGTCTTTTCCATAGGTCTATATGTACGTCTTTATGCTAGCAGTATACTGTAGCTTTGTAGTATGTTTTGAAAACAGGAAGTGTAAGGGCCCCAGCTTTGTTCTTTTTGCTCAATATTATTTAGGGTCCTTTTTTATTCCAGTTGAATTTTAAGAGAGAGAGAGAGAGCGAGAGAGCGAGAGCATGTGTGTGTGTGTGTGTGTGTGTGTGTGTGATCTTTACAATTTTATACACATAAAATCATGTCACTTGTGAGCAGAGATAACTTATTTCACTTATGTTTAGCTTTGCATGTCTTTTAAATTTACTTTACATGCCTAATTGTTCTAGGTAGACATTAAAGATGGCATAAATAATTGGAAAGACATACCATGTTTTTGGATTGGAATACTTAATATTGTTCAAATGTCCTTGCTACCAAAAGCAAGCTACAGATTCAGTGCAATCCCTATCAAAATCCCAATGCTTTTTTTTTTTCAGAAGTAAAGAAAAAGTCCCAAAATTCAGTACTATCTTGAATAAAAGTGGTGTGAGTGGTTATCCTTGCCTTGTTCTGATCTTAGAAGAAAAGGTTTCAAAATTTTTATTGAGTATTATGTTAACCATAGCCTCTTCATAAATGGCCTTTTTTGTGTTAAGGTAATTTCTTTCCATTCCTAATTCATTGAGTGTTATTTTTCATAAAATGGTGTTAAAATTTGTCAAATGCTTTTTCTACATCTATTGAGTTAATTGTATATTTTTTCCTTTGTTCTGATGTGAGGTATCACATTGATTGATTTTTATCTTTTGATCTATCTTTGAATCTCAGGGATAAATTCCACTTTTTCATGGTGTGTGGTCCTTTTAAAGTACTACTGAGTTTGGTTTGCTGGTACTTTGTTAAGAAATTTTAAATCTGTATTCATCAGGGATCTTCTTTCTGTAATTTTCTTTCTTCTAGCATTTTTTTTTCTGGCTTTGGCATCAGGGTAATGCTGCCCTCATAAAGTGAGTTTGGAAGTCTTTCCTCTTCTAATTTTTTGGAACAGTTTGAAACGGATTGGTGTTAGTTCTTTACTGGTTGGTGGAACTCATCCATGAAACCATCTGGTTCTGAGCTTTTTTTTTGTTGGAACATTTTTGATTACTTATTTTGTCTCCTTACTAGTTATAAATCTGTTTAGTATTTTATTTATTCCTTATTCAGTTTTTGGTAGGTTGTATCTTTCTAGGAATTTATCCATTTCTTCCAGATTATCCAATTTGTTGGCATGTAATTACTCATAGTAGTATCTTATAATCATTTACATGACAACAGTTGTTAATATCTCCTCTTGAATTTCTTTTATTTTATTTATTTGAGTCTTCTTTCTATTTTCCTTAATCTAGCTGATTATTTTTCAATTTTGTTTTCATTTTAAAAGAAGCAACTCGACTTTTTAGAATTTTCTATTTCATTTATTACTGCTCTAATATTTATTATTTCCTTCTGCTAACTTTGGATATGGTTTGTTCTTTTCCTATTTCCTTGAGATGTAAAATTATGCTGATTATTTGAAATCGTTCTTCTTTTTAAATGTAGGTGTGTACTACTATACACTTAGTATGGTGTTTGCTACATTTTACATGTTTAGATATGTTGCATTTTCATTTTTATTTATCTCAAGCTATTTTATTATTCTCCTTTTTCATTCTTATAATAGTCTTTATCAAATATTGTTATTGAAATAAAATAGGTATATAACACTGTGTATGTTTCAGCATTTCAACATATTGACTTGATATATTCGTTATGTTGCAATGATTACTACCATAGAGTTATTTAACATCTTCATCATGTTTTATAATTATTTTTTTGGTGGTGGGCATAATTTAGATCTAGTCTGTTAGCAACTTTGAAACTTATAATGCAGTGTCATTGACTATAATCACTATGCTGTGTATTAGCTTCACCAGGATTTATTTATCTACTAGTTTCCAGTGTTTACCCTTAAACAATTTATCCCAAATTCCCCTAGCCTCTGGTAACCATTATTTTACTCTATTTCCTTGAGTTAAGCTTTTTTTTTAGATTTCAAATATACATGATACCATACAGTATTTGTCTTTTTGTCTGACATATCTCAGCATAATGTCCTCAAGGTCCATTCATCTTGTCACAAATGGAACTCTCTCCTTCCTTCTCATGGTTGATTAGTATTCATATATGTTCATATCCATTCATTTACTGACAGGAACTTAGGTTGTTTCCATATCTTGGCTATTGTGAATAATATTGAAAAAACATAGGAGTGTGTGTGTGCATATGTGTGTGTGTGTGTGTGTGTATCTTTTCAGACTCCCAGTTTCATATTCTTTGGATGTTTACCCAGAGTAAAATTACTGGATTGTATGGTAGTTCTATTTTTACTTTTTTGGGGAACCTTCATACTATTTTCTATAGTGGCTGAACCAACTTACATTCCCATCTATACTGTAAAAGTGTTCCCTTTTTTCTACATCTTCATTAACACTTTTCATCTCTTGTCTTCTTGATGGTGGCCATTCTATCAGATGTGAGGTGATGACTTGTGTTGGTTGTGATTTGGATTTTTCTGATGATTCGTGATGTTGAGCATCTTTTCATAAACCTGTTGGCCATTTGGATGTCTTTTTTGGAGATCTATTTAACTTCTCTGGCAATTTTTATTTTAAAAATAATTTTTTTAATGTTTATTTATTTTTGAGAGACAGAGCATGAGCAGGGGAGGGGCAGAGAGAGAGGGAGACAGAGAATCTGAAGCAGGCTCCAGGCTCTGAGCTGTCAGCACTGAGACTGATGCAGGGCTTGAACTCATAGACTGAGAGTTCATGACTTGAGCCAAAGTTGGACGCTCAACTGACTGAGCCCCTCTCTGGCCATTTTTAAATTGAATTATTTGTTTTTCTGTTATGAATTGGATTAGTATTTTATATATTTTGGTTGTTAACTCCTTGTCTGATATATGGTTTGCAAATATTTTCTACCATCCCATAGGCTGCAGTTTCATTTTTTTCATTGTTTATATTTTTTAATTTTTAAAAAATAAAAGTTTATTTATATTTGAGAGAGAGAGAGACAGAGCGCAAGTGGTGGAGGGACAGAGACAGAGAAGGAGACAGAATCTGAAGCAGGCTCCAGACTCCAAGCTGTCAGCACAGAGCCTGATGTGGGATCTAACTCAGGAACCGTGAGATCATGACCTGAGCTGAGGTCGGACGCTTAACAACCCAGGCGCCCCTTCCCCTAGGAATTTTATAGGATCAAGTCTATGTTTAAGTTTTTAGTCCATTTAAAGTTAATTTTTTTTATTAAAGGATAATTAACATACAGTATTAGTTTCAGGTGTACAATATAATGCTTAACAATTGCATACATTTCTAAGTACTCATCATGATAAGTATATGCTTAACCTCCTTCACTATTTCACCCATTCCTCTACCCACCTCCGTTCTGCAAAACACCAGTTTGTTCTATGTATTTAAGTGTCTGTTTTTTTGTTTTTTGTTTTGTTTTTGGGTTTTTTTGGTATCTTTTTTCTTTGCTTGTTAATTTGTTTTGTTTCTTAAATTTTACATGTGAGTGAAATCATATATCATGTATCAAATATCATATATTTGTCTTTCTTGGACTGACTTATTTCACATAGCATTATACCCTCTAGGTACATCATGTTGTTGCAAATAGCAAGATCTCATTTTCTTATGGCTGAGTAATATTCCATTGTATATGTATATCACATCTTTACCCATTCATTTGTAGATGGACACTTGGGTTTCTTCCATATCTTGGTTATTGTAAATAACATTGCAATAAACATAGGGGTGCGTATACCTTTTTGAATTAGTCTTTTTGTTTTCTTTGGATAAATACCCAGTAGTGGAATTAATTGATCATATAGTAATTTTATTTATAACTTTTTGGGGAACATCCATACTGTTTTCCACAGTGTCTCACAAATTTAAATTATCAACAGTTGTGTGTGAGGGTTATTTTTTCTCAAAATCTTCACCAACACTTGCTGCTTCTTGTGTTTTTTATTTTAGCCATTCTGGCAGGTGTAAGGTGGTAATCTCATTATGGGTTTGTTCACATTTAACTAATTATTAGTGATGTTGAGCACTTTTTCATGTGTTTGTTGGTCATCTCTGTGTCTTCTTTGGAAAAATGTCTTTTCAGGGTTTCTGCCTGTTTTTGAATTAAATTGTTTTTTTTTTTTTAGAACTTGTATAAGTTCATTATGTATTTTGGATATTAACTCATTGAATATATCATTGCAAATATCATCTCCCACTCAGTACATTGTCTTCTTGTTTGTTGATGATATCCTTAGTTTTTTTATTTTGGTGTAGTCCCAATAGTTTAATTTTGCTTTTCCCTTGCCAGAAGTGAACTCTAGAAAAATGTTTTTATGGCCAAAGTCAAAGAGATTACTGTCTATGTTTTCTACTAGGATTTTTATTCTTTCAGGGCTCACATTTAGGTGTTTAACAATATTTTATTTGTATTTATGTATTATGTAAAAAATAGGTCCATTGTCATTCTTTTTTTTAAAAATTTTTTTTTAATGTTTATTTATTTTTGAGACAGAGAATGAATGGGGGAGGTTCACAGAGAGAGGGAGACACAGAATCTGAAGCAGGCTCCAGGCTCTGAGCTGTCAGCACAGAGCCCGACGCGGGGCTCGAACCCACGAACCGTGAGGTCATGACCTGAGCCGAAGTCGGATGCCCAACCGACTGAGCCACCCAGGTGCCCCCATTGTCATTCTTTTAAATTCAGCTGTCTAGTGTTCCCAAGACCATTTGTTGAATAAGACTCTCTTTTTAGCCTTATATATTCTTCCCTCCTTTGTCTTAGATTAATTAAGTATATAAGCATTGGTTTATTTCTAGACTGTCTTATTTCTTCCAGTGATGTGTCTATTTTTGTACCTCTATCATACTGTTTTGATTACTACAGCTTTGTGGTATATCTTGAAATCTGGGATTATGATACATCCAGCATTGTTCTTTTATTTCAAGATCTCATTGGCCGGCCATTCAGGGTCTTTTGTGGTTCTATGCCAATTGTAATATTATTTTTTGTAGTTTTGAGGAAAATCCTGTTGGTATTTTGATAAGGATTGCGTTGAACCTGTAGATTGCTTTGGTAGTGTGGCCATTTTAACAATATTAATTCTTAATCCATGAGTATGGGCTATCTTTCTGTTTGTGTTTTTAATTTCTTTCATCTGTGTTTTATAGTTTTCAGAGTACAGGTCTTTCACCTACTTAGTTATGTTTATTCTTGGATATTTTTTTTGGAGGATGCAGTTGTAAATGGGACTGTTTTCTTAATTTCTCTTTTCTGCTATCTAATTATTAGTGTAGAGAGGTAAAACAGACTTCTGGGTATTATTTTTGTATCATGCCTTTTTACTGAATTCATTTATCAGTTCTAGCAGTTTTTTGGTGGTCTGTTGGTTTTTCTATATACAGTACCATGTTATCTGTAAATAGTGAGTTTTATTTCTTCTTACTGATTTGGATACCTTTTATTTCTTTTGTTGTCTGATTGCTGTGGCTAAGATTTCCAGTACTATGTTGAATACAAGTGGTGAGACTGGACATACTTGTCTTGTTCCTGACTAGAAGAAAAGCTTTCAGTTTTTCCCTATTTAGGATGATGTTAGCTGTGGGGTTTCCATATATGGTGTTTATTAGGTTGAAGTATGTTCCCTCTAAATCTATTCAGGAATGGATGTTGTACTTTGTCAAATACTTTTTCTGCATATATTGAAATGATCATATAATTTTTATCCCTTCTCTTATGAGGTGATGTATCACACTGGTTGATTTGTGAATATGGAACCACCCTTGCAACATAGGAATAAATACCACTATTCCCATGAATGATTTTTTAATGTATTGTTAGATTCTGTTTGCAAGTATTTTGTTGAGTATTTTTGCTTCAATTTTCGTTAGGGATATTGGCCTGTAGTTCTCATTTTTAGTGGCATCTTTATCTGGTTTTGGTATTAGGGTAATGATGGCCTCATAGAATGAATTGGTAAGTTCTATTTTTTTAAATAGTTTTAAAAGCACAGGTATTAATTCATCTTTAAATGTTTGGAAAAATTCGTCTGTGAAGCCATTTGGCCCTGGACTTTGTTTGCTGGGTTTTTTTGATTACTGATTCAATTTCTTTGCTTGTTATCAGTGTGTTCAAATTTTCTATTTCTTCCTGATTCAATTTTGTTAGTTTATGTGTTTCTAAGAATTAATCCATTTCTTCTAGGTTGATCCATTTGTTGGCATATAGTTTTTAATTTTATCATAATTGTACTTCTGTGGTTCAGTTGTTATTTCTCCTCTCATTTGTGATTTTATTAATTTGATTTCTTTCTCTTTTTTCTTAAGTCTGGCTAGACATTTATAATTTTTATTATTTTTTTTCAAAGAACCATCTCCTGGGTTAAGTGATCTTTCCTATTTTTTCATTTCTATTTCATTTATTTCTGTCTAATCTTTATTATTTGCTTTATTATTTGCTTTATTCTGCTGGTTTTAGGTTTTGTCTGTTGTTCTTTTTCTAGCTCTTTTAGGTGTAAGGTTAGGTTGTTTATTTGAGATTTTTCTTGCTTCTTTAAGTAAGCCTGTCTTGCTATAAACTTCTCTTTTGGAACCACTTTTTCTGTATCCCAGAGGTTTTGGACCATTGTGTTTTCGTTTTCATGTATTTCCATGTACTTTTTCATTTCTTCTTTTATTTCCTGGTTGGCTGATTCATTGTTTAGTGGCATATTATTTGACCTCCATATATTTGTGGTCTTTCAAGATTTATTCTTGTCATTGACTTCTTGTATCATAGCGTTGTGGTCTGGAAAGTTGTGAGGTATGAGCTGGATCTTCTTGAATTTGATGAAGCTGGTTTTGTGGGCTAATATGTGATCTACTCTAGAGAATATTCCATTTGCACTTGGAAAGAGTGTATATTCTGCTGTTTTAGCATGGAATGTTCTGAATATATGTGTTGAATCCATCTGTTCCAGTGTGTAATTCAAAGACATTTTTCCTCAGTGATTCTCTGTTTAGATGATTTGTCCATTGATGTAAGTGGGGTATTAAGTAACCTAATATGATTGTATTATTACCAAATAGTTCCTTTATGTTTGTTATTAATTGTTTTATATGTTTGGGTACTGCTATGTTGAATGCATCAATATTAACAATTGTTATGTCTTCTTGTTAGATTGTCTCCTTTATTATTACATAGTGTCTTTCTTTGTCTCTTGGTACAGTCTTAGTTCTAAAGTCTATTTTGTCCAATATAAGTATTGCTATTCTGGCTTTCTTTTGACATCCATTTGCAAAGTAGATGTTTCTTCATCCTCTCATTTTCTTTTTGTTTTTTTTTTTTTAATGTTTATTTATTTTGAGAGAGAGGAGAGAGAGAGAGAGAGAGAGGAAGGTGTGAACTGGGGAGCGGGAGGGGCAGAGAGAGAGAGGGAGACACAGAATTCAAAGCAAGCTCCAGACTCTGAGCTGTCAGCACAGAGCCTGATGTAGAGCTCAGACTCACAAGCCTTGAGATCATGACCTGAGCTGAGGTCTGACACTTAACTGAATGAACCACTCAGGCATCCCTCATTTTCAATCTGCAGCTATCTCTAGGTCTAAAATCAGTCTCTTGTAGAAAGCATATAGATGGGTCTTATTTTTTTTTTTTTACCCATTCTGTCTTTTGATGGGAATATTTAGTCCATTTACATTCAAAGTAATTGTTGAAAGATATGTATTTCTGGTTATTATTTTTGTTTTGTAGTTATTTCTGGAGATTTTATCTGATGATTTCTAGTCTTTCATGGTTGGCTGATTTTATTTAGTGATATGTTTGGATTTTTTCTCTTTATTCTTTGCATATTTATTGATGGTTTTTGATATATGGCTGTCGTTAGGTTTGTATATAACCTCTTCTGAATATAGTAGTGTATATTAAATTGATGGTCATTTACATTTAAATCCATTTTCTACTTTTCTCTCCTCCCCACCTTTTAGGTATGTATTGTCCTATTTTACATCCTTTTATTTTGTGAGTTCCTTCACTGGCTTTTTTACAGAAATATTCATTTTTACTGCTTCTATGTTTCCTTCCTTTATACTGTCCCTTTTGGTCTTTCCTTTTGACTCAGAGAGTCCCCTTTAATATTTCTTTCAGGGCTGGTTTAGTGGTCATGAGCTACTTTAATTTTGTTTGTCTGGAGGCCCTTTATCTCTCCTTGTATTCTGAATGATAGCCTTACTAGATAGAGTATTTTCAGCTGCAGATTTTAATATATCATGCCACTCCCTTCTGAGATGGAAAGTTTTTACTGACAGATCCCCTGCTATCATTATGGGTTTTCCCTTGTAAGTTACTGTATTCTTTTGTCTCGCTACTTTATTTTTTTTTCTTTTATCACTACATTTTGCCAATTGAATTACAATAAATCTTGGTGTAGATTTGCTTTTGTTAATTTTGATGGGGGTTCCGTATGTCTCCTGGTCCTGGATATTTCTTTCCTTCCCTAGATTAAGGGAAGTTTTCAGATACTGTTTCTTCAAATAAATTTTCTGGCCCCTTTTCTCTATCTTCTTCTGGGATCCCTACAATACAAATTTTGTTATGTTTGATGGAGTCACTGAGTTCCTTAGTCTATTCTCATTTTGCATAATTATTTTGTCTCCCTTTTGTTCAGCTTTATTACTTTCCATTACTCTGTCTTCTAGGTCATTAATTCCCTGTTTCTTCAGCCTGCTGTTCCTTCCATCAGACATGTTTTTTGTTTCATTTATTTAGCCCTTTATCTCTGCTGTGTTATGCTTTTTCTCGGTGTTAATGGTCTCACTCATGTCTTTCACTGTTTCAAGTCCAATGAGTATCTTTATAATCATTACTTTAAATTATCAATCAGGTATGTTACTTAAATCTGTTTCTTTTAGATCTCTGGCTGTGGGCTTGTCCTGTTCTTTCTCTTGGGATACATTTCTCTATCTTCTCATTTTGTATAAGTCTCTGTGCCTGTTTCTGTGTGTTAGGAAAGTCAGTTTTGTTTCCTATTCTTGAGGGTAATGGCCTTATGAAGAAGAGGTCCTATAGTGCCCTGCCATGTGATGTCCTCTGTTCTCCAAGGCCTGAGACATTTAGTGGTGTCTCCAATATGTGCTGCATGTGGTCTGACATTTTGTATTGGTTTCTTTATCTTCCAGGTCAGTAGTCTTCAGAGTATCTCTCTGAATGTTTTTGGGCAGTGTTTGGTCCCCAGCCTGAATGAGGTATATTATAACTAGGTGTGCTCTGATCTGTTTGTGAATTGAGACCTGTTGTCACTGCCAGCAGAACCGAGGCACTGCAAAATCCCATGTCAGGAGACACAGTGAGACCAGGGTTTTGGGCCAACCTTACAGAAGAGGGTGCCTGCTCTCCTAGATCTGGGGCAAGCATGACTGGGAAGGGCAGTTCTACCAGAGCACAGGAGGTGGGGCTTGGTGTAAGCAAGTCAGGTAGCAAGTGTCTGCACTGTCCCAGTTTCTGCAGGTGGCCTGTGCTTTTGATGAGGGTTGGGGAAGGAAATGGTACCTGCCAGTTCCTTTTTTCTGGAGGGATCTCTCTGTGAATCTGCTTCTCTGGGTCATGCACTGAAATGAAAGAATAAACTCCCCACTGTGCACCAGGCCCTCATCAGATCGCTGTTTCCATGCTGTATGTCCACAGGTTGTTTGCCTCTCTTCTCTCCAAAAGCAGTACAGTGCCTTCCAGACTCTATTCCATGATTTCCACTGACCTTTAAAACTCCAGACTTTAAGCCTAGCTAGTTGTAGGAACTCACAACATTTGAAATTTGGTCCCTCTCACTTTCCAAGGCAATTGCTATGGGGATTATTTCCCCTGTGCACTTCCTTGTTCTAGTCTGTCTCTTGTCCTTTGACCAAGGCTGTCTCCCCACCACAGTGGCCAAGATCTATTTGTCTCCCAAAGTTCATCTTTGCACTTCTAACTTCTTCAACATGGTCTCTTTTCTATGTTTAGTTGTGGAATTTGTTTTGCCAGGGTTCATGTCAGTTTCTGGGGGTATTTAGGATGATTTGTTATCTCCTGTATTCATGGGGCGAGATGAGCCTAAGGCCCTCTTACTCCCCTACCATCTTCCTAAATTCCACCAAAGTAACTGGTATTAACTCTACTTTAAAAATTTGGTAGAATTAACTTGTGAATCCATGTGGTCCTGGGCTTTTGTCTGTTGGGAATTATTTGATCACTGAGTCAATTTCATTAGTAGTGATTGGTTACTTTAAATTTTATTTTTTTTTCTAATTTAAATTAGAGTTAGCTGGCATGAAGTGCAATACTTGTTACAGCATTAGAATTCAGTGATTCATCATTTATATATAACACCGAGTAGTCATCACAGTAAGTGCCATCCTTAATCCCTATCACCCAACTACCCATTTCCCAACCACCTCCCTCCACCAACTCTCAGTTTGTTCTCTGTTATTAAGGAGACTCTTTTGGTTTGTTTCCACCTCTCCCTCTTTTCTTCCCTTTCCATATGTTCATCTGTTTTGTTTCTTAAATTTCACATATGAATTAAATCATATATTTGTCTTTCTCTGACTTTTGCACTTACCAAAATACATTTTAGTTCCATCCACATCATTATAAATGGCAAGATTTCAGTATTTTTGATGGCTGAGTAATATTCCATTGTATACCACATCATCTTTATCCATCCATCAGTGGATGGACACTTGGACTCTTTCCATAATTTGTCTATTGTTGATAGTGCTGCTATCAACATTGGGGTGCATGTACCCCCTAGGAATCAGTATTATTTTATCCTTTGGGTAAAGATCTAGTAGTGCAATTGCTGGGTGATACGGTAGTTCCATTTTTAACTTTTTGAGGAAACTCCACACTGTTTTCCATACTTATGGCACCATTTTGCATTGCCACCAACACTGTAAGAGGGTTCCTCTTTCTCTGCATCCTCACCAATAACTTTTGTTTCCTAAGATGTTCATTTAGCCATTCTGACAGGTGTGAGGTGGTATCTCATTGTGGTTTTGATTTGTATTAGCCTTATAATGAGTGATGTTGAGTTTTTTTCATGTAAATTTAGGCAATTTTTTATGTCTTCTTTGGAGAACTGTCTTTCATGACTTCTGCCCATTTCTTAACTGGATTATTTGTGTTTGGGGTGTTGAGTTTGATAAGTTCTTTAAAGACTTTGCATGCTAACCCTTTATCCGATATGTCATTTGTAAATATCTCTCCCCATTCCATCAGTTGCCTTTTACTTTTGTTGTTTCCTTTGATGTTCAGA
The DNA here is from genome assembly GCF_027475565.1 of Acinonyx jubatus. Taxonomy (NCBI): domain Eukaryota; kingdom Metazoa; phylum Chordata; class Mammalia; order Carnivora; family Felidae; genus Acinonyx; species Acinonyx jubatus. Next base: position 50,884,964 of record NC_069389.1, read on the forward strand.
TTTTATCTTGATGAGGTCCCTAGTTCATGTTTGCTTTTGTTTTCCCTGCCTCTGGAGACCTGTCTAGAGTAAGAAGTTTCTCCAACCAAGGTCAAAGAGATTGCTGCCTGTGTTATCCTCTAGGATTTTGATGTTTCCTGTCTAACACTTAGATCTTTCATCCATTTTGAATTTATTTTTGTGTATGGTATAAGAACATGGTCCAGTTTCATTCTTCTGTGTGTCGCTGTCCAGTTTTCCCAGTACCATTTGCTGAAGAGACATTTTTCCATTGGATATTCTTTCCTGCTTTGTCAACGATTAGTTGGCCATACATATATTTGTGGGCCCATTTCTGAGTCCTCCATTCTATTCCATTGATCTATGTGTCTGTTTTTGTGCCAGTACCATACTGTCTTGATGATTACAGCTTTGTAATACAGCTTGAAGTTTGGAATTTGATACCTCCCACTTTGCTTTCCTTATCAACCTTACTTTGGCTATTCAGCATCTTTTCTGGTTCCATACAAATGTCAGAATTGTTTGTTCTAGTTCTCTGAAGAATGCTCGTGTTATTTTGATAGGCACTGCATTGAATGTTTGGATTGCTTTGGGTAGTATTGACATTTTAACAATATTTGTTCTTCCAATCCATGAGCATGGAATGTTATTCCATTTCTTTGTGTCTTCTTCAATTTCTTTCATAAGCTTTCTATAACTATAGAAATATAGTTACAGACCTTAGGGGAAAAGCTCTCAGTTTTTCCCCATTGAGGATAATATTAGCTCTGGGTCTTTCATATATGGCCTTTATGATGTTGTGGTATGTTCCTTCTATTCCTGCTTTGCTGAAGGCTTTTATCAAGAAACAATGCTGTATTTTATTAGATGCTATTGATAGAAAGATGTTGTTCTTATCCTTTTTTTCCATTACTGTGGTGTATCATGTTGATTGATTTGTAAAATTGGTCCACCCCTGTGGACCTGCGCCCAGGAATTAATCCCAGCTGATCATGATGAATAATTCTTGTAATGTACTGTTGAATTTGATTTGCTAGTATCTTCTTGAGAATTTTTGCATTGAATTCATTGGAAATATTGGTATGTAATTCTTTTTGTGGGGTCTTTGGTTTTGGAAACAAGATAATGCTGGGCTCATAGAATGCATTTGGAAGTTTTCCTTCCATTTCTATTTTTTGGAATAGTTACAAAAGAATAGGTATTAACTCTTCTTTAAATGTTTGGTAGAACATTTAAACCTGGGAAGCCATCTGTCCCTGGACTGTTGTTTGTTGGGAGATTTTTGGTTACTGCTTCAGTTTTTTACTGTTTATGGGTCTGTTCAAATTTTCTATTTCTTTCTGTTTCTGTTTTGGTAGTTTGTTTCTAGGAATTATCAATTTCTTATAGATTGCCCAATTCTTTGGCACATAATTTTTCATAATATTCTCTAGTAATTGTTTGTATTTCTGTGGTGTTACTTGTGATCTCTCCCTTTTCATTCATGATTTTATTTATTTGGGTTTTTTCTCTTCTTTTGGATAAGTCTGGCTAAGGGTTTATACATTTTGTTAATTCTTTCAACGAATCAGCTCTTAATTTTGTTTTTCTACCATTTTTAAAAACTTCTGTATCATTTATTTCTGCTCTAATATTTATTATCCCTTTATTTTGGTTTTGGGCTTTATTTGCTGTTCTTTTTCCAATTCCTTTAGGTATAAGGTTAGATCGTGTAATTGAGACTTTTCTTCCTTCTTGAGAAAGGTCTGTATTGTTACATACTTCCTTCTTATGACCTCCTTTGCTGTATCCCAAATATTTTGGAGTGTCATGTTTCCATTTTCACTGGCTTTCATTATTATTTTTTTTATTTCACCTTTAATTTTCTGGTTAACTCATTCATTCTGTGATAGGATGCTATTTAACCTCTATATATTCATGGTCTTTCCAAATTTTTTCTTGTGCTGAACTTCAAGTTTCATAGCGTGGTGGTCTGAAAATATGCATATTAGGATCACAATCTTTTTGTACTGGTTCAGGCATGATTTGTGACCCAGTATGTGATCTATTCTGTAGAATGTTCCATGTGTACTCAGAAATGTGTATTTTGGCTGCTTTATGGTGAAATGCTCTGAATGTACTTGTTAAGTCCATCTGATCCAGTGTGTCATTCAGTGCCATTGTTTCCTTATTGATTTCTGCTTAGATGATCTGTCCATTGATGTAAGTGGGATCTTAAAGTCCCCTCCTTTAATTTTATTATTATTAATGAGTTTCTTTACATTTGTAATTAATTGATTTATATATTTGGCTTCTCCCAATTGGGGGCATCAGTATTTACAATTATTAGATCCTCTTGATTGATAGACCCCTTTATTATGATAAAATGCCCTTCTTCATCTTTTATTACAGTCTTTGTTTTAAAATCTATATTGTGTTGGAGCACCTGGATGGCTCAGTCAGTTGAGCATCTGACTTTGGCTCAGGTCATGGTCTTGGGGCTCATGAGTCTGAGTCCCTAGATTGGGCATGCTTCCATCAGCAAAGAGCCCACTTTGGATCTCTGTCTCCCCCCTCTCTCTGCCCCTTCCCCACTCATTCTCTCTCTCTCTCTCTCTCGCTCTCTCAAAAATAAAAAATAAATAAATAAATAAAATCTAGTTTGTCCTATATAAGTATGTCTACTCTAGCTTTCTTTTGATGTCCATTAGTATGGTAAATGGTTCTCTATCCCCTCACTTACAATTTGGAGATGTGTTTGAGTCTAAAATGAGTCTCTTATAAGCAGTGTATTGATAGGTCTTTTTTTCCATCCAATCTGATACCATATGTCTTTTAATTGAAGATTTTAGCCCACTTAATTTCAGAGAAATTATTGATAGATATGAATTTAGTGCCATTGTATTACCTGTAAAGTCGCTGTTCCTTAGGTTGTCTCTGTTCCTTACTAATCTTTGTTTCTTTTGGTCTCTTTTTCCCAGTAAAAGGTTTCACTTTAATAATTTTTTAGAGCTGGTTTAGTGTTCCCATGCTCCTTTAGTTTTTGTTCGCCTTATAAACTGTTTACCTCTCTTTCTATTCTGAATGACAGCCTTGCTGGAAAAAGAATTCTTGGCTTTATATTTTTCCCTTTGAACACATTGAATATATCATGCCACTCCCTTCTGGCCTGCCACAGTTTTGTGGACAGGTCTACTGCTAACCTTATGTGACTTCTCTTGTAGTTTAAGGTCTTTTCCCTAGCTGCTTTTAGAATTATCTCTTTATTGTTGTATTTTATAAGTTTCACTATGATATGTCTTGATGTTTACTGTTTTTGTTGATTTTGAGGGGAATTCTCTGTGCTTCTTGGACTTGAATGCCTGTTTCCTTCCTAGATTAAGGACATCTCAGCTATAATTTGTCCTTTTTTCTCATTCTTCCTGCTGGGACTCCTATGATATATATATATATTATGTGCTTTATAGAAACATTGATTTCCTTAATTCTATGTTTGTGATCTAGTAATATTCTTACCCTCTAATTTTCAGCTGAATTATTTTCCATAATTTTATCTTCTATATCACCATTCTACTCTCTGCTCCTTTAATTAATATTATGATTACATACAGTAAATTTGCATTTCAGTTATAGCATTTTTTTATTTGGGCCTGTCTAGCTTTTAGGTCTTTTCTCTCTGTATCAGGGGTTTCTCTGGTGTCTTCTATGCTTTTTAAAACCCAGCTATTATTCTTATGACTGTTGTTTTAAATTCTTGTTCAGATACATTATTTATATCTGTTGTGAGCAAATCCCTGGGTGTGGTTTCTTCTTGATCTTTTCTTGGGGGAGAATTCCTCCATCTTGTCAATTTATGTCTTTTGCATGTTATGAAAGCTTGTTATGTTTCCTGCTCCTGAGAGTTATGCTATTTTAAGAAGCGGTTATATACTCTCCATGCCTGGTGCTTCAGGAAGTGTTTTTGGTGTATGCTGTGTGCCCTGTCCTGTTGTGATTTGGCTGCTGTTTCCCCCAGGTCAGTCCTCTGCAGAATTCCTCCTTGCTTGCAGTGGGGAGTATTTGGACCTTTAACTATGTGTGCTTTGATTTGTTTGTATATGCCTGATTTAAGAAAAAGAAGAAAGGCCTGTTCCAGAGAGAGAGAGAGAGAGAGAGAGAGAGAGAAAAGTAAAAGGAACATAATAACTCCCAAAGTAATAGACAAAAATTTGTAAGCCTCATTCCAAAGTGAAAGAAAGCAAAAAAGAAAAAAAAAAACAATTTTAAAGAAGCCTGATCCAAAATAGAAGAAAAGGAAACAAAAAACCAAAGAAACAAACATACAAAAAACTATGTCTGATTCAAAACAAAAACAAAAACAAAAGCCTGGTCCTATTTCCACCAGAACTGAAGCTGACACTCTGGAACACCTTATAATCACTATACTTGGTGCATGCAGGGGTGCCTTTGTTGGTCCTCTGGGGGAGAAGCCCCCTGGGCTGGCTCCACAATCAGACCTGCTTTTGTAAAGATGTACCTGTAGGGTGCATGGGGGGTGGGATTTGATGTAAGTGGCTCCAGCCCCCTTTGAGGGTGTTGTGTTACTCCCTGAAGTCTGACCATGCTAGTGGGTGGGTGAAGATATCACCCCGCTCTCTCATCCCTGGATAAGATATCTGTCTCCTACCTCTGTTCAGGTAACCTTCACAGACAAGTGAACAATCTCACTTCCTGTGTCCCAGGCCTCTTTCAGATCCCTGTCCTCAACCCTTCTGTGCTCAGGCTACTGACACAGTTGGCAGCACAGCTCTCCTGTGTTTTATCTCTGGTGTGAGACTGGGGTTCAAAACTCCAAATCTTAAAGGACCTGGCAAGGCAGGGACCCACTGCCCTCCTCCAGAGGAAAGCCTCTCAGCACTGCAGCTGGTTCTGTTCTGTCCCAGAAAAGCAGTTTCATGTCCATACAGGTGTCTGGGGTTTATGGTGAAGCACAGAAAAAAGCTGTGACCCCTTTTTCTGCCCTTTGTGCCTCTGCTGTTAAATGGCTGCTCAAAGATGCCAGCTGGGTTGTTTTGTCCTTGGAGAGGCAATATACCCTCTTCCAAATGCATTCCAGGAAGGGGAAATTTGTCTTCCAGTACAACTCAGGGGATCCCCACACCACACTGTTTGCTGTCTGCTCTCTGCTCCCAGGCCTTCCCTCTTTCTCCCCAGTGGCACCACCACCCTCCTGGATCTACTCCAGCAAATGGCACAGACTTCCAAAAACTCAGAATTTCAGCTCCACCATTTTCAAAAGCTTGCAGTAATCAGTTCCTCATGATTCTCCCATCAATGGTTTTGGGGGTGTGCTTTTCTTGTGCAAGCCCAACATGCTCCTCTCTCATCCCCCACCTCTTTCTCCTCTCTGTGAAATGGGCTCCCACCTTCTGTGGTACCATGGCTTTTCTCTCCTCCAATTCCCCTCTCCGCACTTGTGTACCTCCCACTTCTCTCCCTTAAATTATGCAAATTGTTCTCTTAATCCTCAAATTGATTTCTGAGGTGTTCAAAATGATTTGATGTTGATCTAGCTGTGTTTGAGGAATGAGAAAAGCCCAGGGTACCCCTACTTCCCTGCCATCTGTTTTTACTTCTGTTTGCATGGTAGATGTGTTTCTGTCCCTTCCCTTTCAATCTGCATGTCTTTAGGTCTTATCTCTTATAGACTACATATACATGGTTCTTGTTTTTTATCTATTCCATCACCCCATGTCTTTTAATTGGAGCATTTACTCCATTCACACTTAAAGTAACTATTGAGAGGTATATTCTCTTTTTTTTTGTTGTTATTTGTTTTCTGGTAGTTTTTGTAGTTCTTTGTTCCTTTTTTTCTTCTGTTGCTCTTTTCCCTTCTGTTTGATGGCTTTCATTAGTACTATGCTTAGATTATTTTCTTTTTATTTTTTGTGTATCACGTTTTTGATTTGTTGTTATCATTAGGGTCATATATAATTGCTTATGCATATAGCAGTCTATATTAAATTGATGGTTGTTTAATTTTTAACTCACTCTAAAGCATTAACTTTTACTCTCCCCCGTGCTTTTTGTATATTATATCACACTTCACATCCTTTTTTTGTGAACTCTTTGACTGATGTTCATAGTTATAATTTATTTTTCTGTTTTTGTGCTTTAACCTACATACTATTTTTTATAATTGATTAATCTACTACTTTTATTATATGTTTTCATTTACCTGTCAAATGTTTTCCTTTCATAATTTTCTTTCTCCTAATTATGGCCTTTTCTTTCAACTCAAAGAATTCTGTTACATTTCCTGTAAGGCTGGCTTAGTGGTGATGAACACCTTTAATTTTTGTTTGTATGGGAAACTGTTTATCTCTCCTTTTGTTCTGAATGATAACCTTGCTGGGTAGTGTATCCTTGGTTGCAGGTTGTTGTTTTTTTTTTCTTTTTTCAGTTCTTTGATTATATCATGCCACTTTCTTCTGATCTGCAAAAATCTGCTAAAAAAATTTAGCTGATAACTTTATGGAGTTTCTCTTCAATATAACTATCTTTCATCTTACTGCTTTTAAGAATCTCTCTTTATCATTATTTTTTGCCATTTTAATTATGTTTCTTGGTATAGACCTCCTTTGCTTCATTTTTCTTGGGTGCTCTCTGTGTTTCTCACATCTGTGTATTTGTGTCCTTCCTCAGATAAGGGAGATTTTCAGCTATAATTTCTTCAAATAAATTTTCTGCCCCTTTGTCTCTCTCTCTCTTCTTTTTCTGGGATCCCTAAAATGTTAATGTTATTATGCTTGATGATGTCACTGAGGTCCATTAACATATTTTAATTTTTTTATTTTTTCTTGCTTTTGCCATTCAGTTTGGTGCTTTCCATTACACTGTATTTCAGATAGCTGATCCATTCTTTTGTCTCCTCTAATCTGCTATTAATTCTCTCTAGTATATTTTTTATATCAGGTATTATGTCTTTCATCTTTGATTGGTTCTGTTTTGTACTTTCTATTTTTTAAATGTCCTACTGACATTTCTTATCTTTTTCAAGTCCAGGAAGTATCCTTATCATTATTACTTTGAATTTTTCTTCAGACATGTCACTTACCTCCATTTCATTTAGCTCTTTTGCTATGGTTGTCTTATTCTTTCATTTGGGACATATTTCTTTGCCTTCTCATTTTGTTTAACTCTCTGTGTTTGTTTCTATGTATTAGGAAAGTCAGCCATATTTCCTGATCTTGAAAACAGTGGCCTTATGAAGAGAGGTCTCTTATGCCCAACTGTGCAATGTCGCTGTTCATTAGGTCCATGTACTCCCCAGTGGCAGGAGTCTCTTTGGAAGAATGTCTGCTGAGTGGTGTGGTTTGGATGGGAAGGGATCCACAGAGGAACATGTGGGCAGGGCACTCAGTATTAGTAAGATAGGTAGAAAGTGCTGATTTCCTAAAGTGTCCTTTTATCTAATTATCAGAGGAAGGGAGAGTAATGGAGTCGGAGAACTCTTTTGTTCTTCCAAAGTCTTTTAAGGATTTCTGGACTTCCAGCACATGTTCTGAGATTAGTAAATAAATATTTTTCACACATATCCCAGGCACTTTTCAAACTGTTGCTTCTATGTTGTATCTATTCTGGATTGTTTGTTATGCTGTCTCTTTAATGGCAGGGGTCCAGTTTCCTATCACCCAATGGCTCTCCTAGCTAATCCCACTAGTTTTTTTAAAGTACCAAGAGTTAATTTCCCCTGATTGTAAAAACTCATGAAGTTATTCCCCACTCATTTTCAAAACCAAATGTTACAGGGACTCATCTTCCCAGTTCGTCTCCTGTGCGTCAGTGCCTGGTGAGGTCTGATCCTCTCGCTTTTCCATGCTTGTGGTGTCCCTCCCCTTTGTGGTTAGTCTCGTTGCAGGTTTGGTTCTCAACTCATCTCTGTCCCTCTTGCCCTTTTTGATTTGTCCTTCTCCTTATGATTAACTGTGAAGAGTCTGTTCTGCCAGTCTTTGGATTGCTTTTTGAGTTAGCTGCACTGATGTGCCTATTATCTTGGTGTGTCTGTGTGATGAGTTGAAAATCTCCTTCTTCACCATCTTCCCAGCCTCTCTCTTGACTGATTTTGTAGAGTTCTTGGTTGTAGTTTTTTTTTTTCCCTTTCAGTACTTTAGGTTATATCATGCCACTCCATTCTGCCCTACTAAGTTTCTCCTGAAAAATCAGCTGATAGGCTTATGGGGTTCCTTTTGTATGTATGTAACTGTTTTCTTTTGTCTTGCTGCTTTTAAGCTTATCTTCCCAGTGCCAAGGATTCCTGGTGTGGGATCTGATACTTTCATTTCTCTGTGCTTATGGTGTTCTTCTCGTTTGTGATTAGTCTTGCTGGGAGTTTGGTTCCCAACCTCATGTCTGCCCCTCCTACCCTTTTGGATGTGGCCTCTTCTCTACAATTAACTGTGGTAAGTCTGTTCTGCCAGTCTTCATGTTGTTTTCAGAGTTAGTTGCATAGATTTTACCGTTATCTTGATGTATCTGTGGGTCAAGATAAGCTCAGGATTCTCCTATTCCATTTCCCCTGACCCTCTCTCTTACTCTCTCTCTCTCTCTCTCTCTCTCTCTGTCTCTGATGCATCTACCCAAAGATTTATTAATTTATCTTTTACAAGAACTAGTTCTTAATTTAATTGATTTTTCTGTTGTTTTTATACTCTATGTAGTTTATTTTCACTTTGATATTTATTATTTCCTATTTCCTTTCTTATACTGTTTGTGGGCTGTGCTTATTTTTGTTTTTAGTACTTTTTAGATGTTAGGTTAGATTGTTTGAGATTTTACTTTTTTTTTTTTTTGAGGTAAGACTATATTGCCATGAATTTCCCTCTTATAACTGCTTTTTGTGCATCCCATAGATTTTGGAAAGCTGCATTTCCATTTTTATTTATCTTATTTATTTTTTTCTTTGATTTCTGTGTTTACCCATTGGTTGTTTAATATCATGTTGTTTAGCCTCCACATGTTTATTTTTTTTCAATTATCTTGTAGTTGATTTCTAGTTTCATAGTGTTGTAGTCAAGAAAGATACTTGATATGATTTCAGTCTTTTTAAATTTATTGATTTGTGGTCTAACATATTATCTGCCTTGGTGAATGTTCCATTTGCACTTGAGAAGAATGTGAATTTTGCTGTTTTTGGATGGATTGTTCTATATATAACCATTAAATTTGTGTGGTCGATTGTGTCATTTAAGGCTAGTGTTTCCTAGTTGATTTTCTATTGTAATGAATTATCCAGTTATGTAAGTGGGGTATAAAGGTCCCCCACTATCATTGTCTGCCTGTCCACTTCTCCCATTATGTCTCTTAATATATACTTTATTTATTTAGGTGCTTATATGTTAGATGTATAAGCATTTTCAAATGTTATATCTTCTTGTTGTATGAAATTCTTCATCATTATATAATGCTTTTCTTTGCATTTTGTTACAGTCTGTGTTTAAAGGCTTTTTTTCTGATAAAATATTGGTACCCTACTATCTTTTTATTTCCATTTGCATGGGATATGTTTTTCCATCCCTTCTCTTTTAGTCTGTAACTTTTGGTCTGAAGTGAGTCTCTTGTAAGAAGCATGCAGAAGGGTCTTTTTAAATAAATCTGTTCTTTCACCCTGTGCGTTTTGGTAGAGGGATTTATTACATTTACATTTAAAGTAATTATTGAGGTGTCTGGGTGGCTCAATCAGTTAAGCGTCCAACTTCAGCTTGGGTCATGATCTTGTGGCTCATGGGTTTGAGCCCCGCATCTGCCTCTGTGCTGACAGCTCGGCACCTGGAGCCTGCTTCAGATTCTGTGTCTCCCTTTCTTCCTGCCCCTTACCTACTCACAGACACACTCTCTTTCTCTTAAGGATGAATAAACATTTAAAAAATTTTAAAGTAATTATTGATACATATCTATTATTGCAATTTTGTTAATTGTTTTCTGGTTGTTTTTATATTTCTTTTCCTTTTCTTTCTTCTTTTCCTGCTCTTTTCCCTTATGGGTTAATGACTTTCTGTAGTGTGCTGGTAGGATTCCTTTCACCTTTGTGTGTGTGTCTCTATTATATGTTTTTGATTTGTGGCTACCATGAGGTTCATTTATAGCAACATATTTATAAAGCAGTCTATTTTAAGTTGATGTTCACTTAAGTTTGAAGTTATTCTAAAAACACATTATTACTCCCTCTTTACATTTTATGGTTTTGACGTTATATTTTAAATCTTTTTTGTGTATCTCTTAACTAATTATTGTAGTTATAATTGATTTTAGTACTTTAGTTTTTTAACTTTCATACTAGCTTTATAAGTGGCATATCCACTACTTTTATTATAATAAAGTAACAATTGCCTTTACCATTGAGACTTTTCTTTCATATGTTATTTATTTATGGTCTTACTTTTTCAATTAAGTCCATTTAATATTTATTGTAAAATTGGTTTGCTGGTGATGGACTTCGTTACCTTTTGCTTTACTAAGACATTTTTTTTCTCAAATTATGAATGATAACCTTGCCAGCTAGAATATTCTTGGTTGTAAATTTTTTCTTTCCTTCAGTACTTTGAGTATATCTTGCCATTACCTTTCTGGGCTGCAAAGTTTCTGCTGAAATTTTACCTAGTAGTGTTATGATGATTCCCTTATATAGAACTAGCTATTTTCTCTGGATTATTTTAAGATTCTTTATGTTTAACTTTTTAAAGATTTTTAAAATTTAAGTATAATATGTCTTGATGTGGATCTTTTTGGGTTCATCTTGTTTGGGACTTTTGTGTTTCCTGGACCTAGATGTCTGTTTCCTTCTGTAGTTCAGAAAAGTTTTTAGCCATTATTTCCTCACATAAGTTTTCTGTAAATTTTCTCTCTCTCTCTTTCTACAACCTTTATAATGAGAATGTTAATATGCTTGATGCTGTCCCTGAGGTCCCTTAAGCTAGTCTCATTTTTTAAGCAATAAATATTTATGGAATGAGCAAGTGATTTATGATGTAAGTTTCATTTAAAAACCTCAGTATCTCAACATCTCTGATTCCACTGCTAACCCACAGATCACCATGCCCTTTTTACTTTAGTTGCATTGCAACTTTTGGTCACAAAACATGAAATTCTACTTTTCATGGTACGAAAGCTCTATAGTTTCAGTTTATTTAGAGTTTTATTAGTGAACTATGTTGTGAGAACTCCACACTGAATATTTGCAAAACCATCGTTTTTATACTTTTGTGAAAACAGATGTTCACTGACTGGTTCCCAGGCTCAGAATGGGCTTTTATGTTTGTTTGTTTTATTTTATTTATTCTCAAGTTAGCTAATGTGCAGTGTAGTCTCAGCTTCAGGAATAGATTTCAGTGATTCATAACTTACACAAGTTCCCTCCTTAATGCCCATTGCCCATTTTCCTCACTCCCCCTCCCTCCAACCCCATCAACCCTGTTTGTTCTCTGTATTTAAGGTTTTCTTATGGTTTGCCCCCCCTCTTTATTTTTATCTTATTTTTACTTCCTTTCCCCTATGTTCAAATGTTGAGTTTCTCAAATTCCACACATGAATGAAATCATACATCTGTCTTTCTCTGACTTCTTTTGCTTAGCATAATACCCTCCAGTTGTTCCACCCACATTGTTGCAAATGGCAGGATTTCATTGTTTTTCATCACCAAGCAGCATTCCATTGTATACATATACCACATCTTCTTCATCTATTCATCAGTCTATGGACATTTGGGCTCTTTTCATAATTTGGCTATGGTTGATAGTGCTGCTAGAAACATTGGGGTGCATGTGCCACTTCAGATAAGCATTTTTGTATCCTGTGAATAAATTGCTAGTAGTACAATTGCTGGGATGTAGGGTAATTCTATTTATAATTTTTGAAGGAAACTTCACACTGTTTTCCAAGAGTGGCTGCACCCGTTTGCATTCCCACCACAGTGCAAGAGGGTTCCCCCTTCTCCATATCCTCGCCAACATCCATTGTTTCCTGAGTTGTTAATTGTAGCCTCTCTGACTGGTATGAGGTGGTATCTCAATGTGGTTTTGATTTGTATTTCCCTGATGATGAGCAATGTTGAGCATCTGTTCTTGTGTCTATTAGCCATCTGGATGTCTTCTTTGGAAAAGTGTCTATTCATGTATTCTGCCCATTTCCTCACTGGATTATTGGTTCTCTGGGTGTAGAGTTTTGTAAGTTCTTTATAGATTTTTGATACTAACCCTTTATCTGATATGTCACTTGTAAATATCTTCACCCATTCTATTGATTGCCTTTTAGTTTTGCTGATTGTTTCCTTTGCTGAGCAGAAGCTTGTTATCTTGATGAGGTCCTAATAATACATTTTTGCTTTTATTTCCCATGACTTCAGAGACATATGTCAAGTAACATGTTGCTGCAGCCGAGGTCAAAGAGGTTGCTGCCTGTTTTCTCCTGTAGGATTTTATGGCTTTCTGTCTCATATTTATGTCTTCCATCCATTTTGAATTTATTTTTGTGTGGTGTAATAAAGTCGTCCAGTTTAATTCTTCTGCATGTTGCTGTCTAGTTCTCCCAGCCCTGTTTTGCTAAAGAGACTTTTTTCCATTGGATACTCTTTCCTGCTTTGTCGAAGATTAGTTGGCCATATGTTTGTAGGTCCATTTCTGGGTTCTCTTTTCTATTCCATTGGGCTATGGGTCTGTTTTTGTGTGAGTACCATACTGTCTTGATGATTACAGCTTTGTAATATAGGCCAAAGTCGGGATTGTGGCACCTCCAGCTTTGCTTTTCTTTTTCAACATTACTTTGGCTATTTAAGGTCTTTTGTGGTTCCAAATTTTAGGATTATTTGTTCTAGCTCTGTGAAGAAGGCTGGTGCTATTTTGATTGGGATTGCACTGAATGTGTAGATTGCTTTGTGTGGTATCGACATTTTAACAAATATTGTTCTTCCAATCCATGAGCATGGAATATTTTTCCAGTTCTTTGTGTCTTCTTTAATTTCTTTCATAAGTTTTCTATAGTTTTCAGTGTACAGAACTTTTACCTTTTTGGTTAGGTTTATTCCTAGGCATTTTTTGGTTTTTGATGAAATTGTGAGTGGGGTTAATTCCCTGAATCTCTTTCTGTACATTGATTTTATATCCTGCGACTTTGCTGAATTCCTGTTATCAGCTCTAGCAGGTTTTTGGTGGAGTCTTGAGTTTTCCAACAAGAGTATCATGTCATCTCTGAGGAGTTAAAGCTTGACTTCTTTGTCAATTTGGGTGCCTTTTATTTCATTTTGTTGTCTGAATGCTGAGGCTAGGACTTCCAACATTATGTTAAACAACAGTGACAAGAGTGGACATCCCTGTTGTGTTCCTGATCTCAGGGGGAAAGCTCTCACTTTTTCCCCATTGAAGATGATATTAGCTGTAGGCCTTTCATATATGGCTTTTATGATGTTAAGGTGTGTTCCTTCTATCCGACTTTCAACAGTTTTTATTAAGAAAGGATGCTATATTTATCACATGTTTTTTTCTGTATCTATTGGCAAGATAATATGGTTCTTATCCTTCCTTCTATTAGTGTGATATATCATGCTGATTGATTTGTGAATATTGAACCAGCTCTGCAGCCCAGGAATGAATCCCACTTATCATGGTAAATAATTCTTTTAATGTACTGTTAAATTTGATTTGCTAGAGTCTTGGTGAGAATTTTTGCATCCGTGTTCAACAGGGATATTGGACTATAATTCTCCTTTTTAGTCGGGTCTTTGGTTTTGGAATCAAGGTAATGCTGACTTCATAGCATGAGTCTTGGAACTTTCCTTCTGTTTCTATTTTTTTGGAACAGTTTGAGAAGGATAGGTATTAACTCTGCTTTAATTGTCTGGTAGAATTCCCCTGGGAAGCCATCTGGCCCAGGACTCTTATTAGTTGGGAGATTTTTGATAACCGATTCAATTTCCTCACTGGCTCTGAGTCTGTTCAGATTTTCTATTTCTTCCTGACTGAGTTTTGGTAGTGTGTGTCTAGGAATTTGTCCATTTCTTCCAGATTGTCCAGTTGTTTGGTATATAATTTTTCATAGTATTCACATATTTGTTTGCTTTTCTGTTGTGTTGGTTGTGAAGTCTCCTCTTTTGTTTATGATTTTATCTATTTACGTCATCTCTCTTTTCTTTTTGAAAAAAAAAATCTTTTAGATTCATTGATCTGATATACTGTTTTTTATTCAATATTGTTTATCTGCTCTAATCTACATTGTTTCTCTCCTTCTGCTGACTTTGGGCTTTCTTTTTTGCTGCCTTTCTAGGTCCTTTAGGTGTAGGGTTCAATTGTGCATTGGAATCATTCTAGCTTCTTGAGATAAGCCTGAATTGCAATGTGTTTTCCTCTTAGAACTGCCTTTTATGCATCCCAAAGGGTTTGGACTGGCATGTTTTAATTTTCATTTACTTCCATATATTTTTTAATTTCTTCTTTAATTTCCTGGTTGACCCATTAGTTATTTTGTAAGATGTTCTTTAACCTGCATATATATATGGGGGCTTTCCAAATTTTTTCTTGTGGTTGATTTCAAGTTTCATAGCATTGTGTTCTGGAAATATGCATGGTATGATATCAATCATTTTGTACTTGTTGAGGGCTGTTTGTGACCCAGTATATGATCTAATTTGGAGAGTGTTCCATGAGCTATTGAGAAGAATGTGTATTCTGCTGCTTTAGGATGAAAAGTTCTGAATAAATCTGTTAAGTCCATCTGGTCCAATGTGTCATTGAGAGCCGTTGTTTCCTTATTGTTTTTCTGCCCAGGTGATCTGTCCATTGTTGTAAGTGGAATATTAAAATCCCCTATAATCATGGTATTCTTATCTATACATTTGTTTATGTTTGTGATTAAGTGATTTATATATTTTGGTGTTCCACATTGGGGACATATTTACAATTGTGTGCCCTTCTTGATGAATACATTCCTCAATTATTTTTTAATTAAAATAATTTAACATTTATTTATTTTTGAGAGAGACACACACAGACTACAAGCAGGGAGGGGCAGATAGAGAGGGAGACACAGAATCTGAAGCAGGCTCCAGGCTCTGAGCTGTCAGCATAGAGCCTGATGTGGGGCTTGGTCCCACAAACCATGAGAACATGACCTGAGCTGAAGTCGGATGTTTAATTGACTGAACCACCTGGGTGCCCCTAAACCCCTTAATTATGATATAGTTCTCTTATTCATCTCTTGTTACAGTCTTTGTCTTAAAATCTAGTTTGTCTGATATAAGTATGGCTACTCTGGCTTTCATTTATTTATTTATTTATTTATTTATTTATTTATTTTAATTTTTTTTTCAATATATGAAATTTATTGTCAAATTGGTTTCCATACAACACCCAGTGCTCATCCCAAAAGGTGCCCTCCTCAATACCCATCACCCACCCTCCTCTCCCTCTCACCCCCCCCATCAACCCTCAGTTTGTTCTCAGTTTTTAAGAGTCTCTTATGCTTTGGCTCTCTCCCACTCTAACCTCTTTTTTTTTTCCTTCCCCTCCCCCATGGGTTTCTGTTAAGTTTCTCAGGATCCACATAAGAGTGAAAACATATGGTATCTGTCTTTCTCTGTATGGCTTATTTCACTTAGCATCACACTGTCCAGTTCCATCCACGTTGCTACAAAGGGCCATATTTCATTCTTTCTCATTGCCATGTAGAACTCCATTGTGTATATAAACCACAATTTCTGCTAGAACTGATACATGAATTCAGCAAAGTTGCAGGATACAAAATCAATGTACAGAAATCAGTTGCATTCTTATACACTAACAATGAAGCAACAGAAAGAGAAATAAAGACACTGATCCCATTCACAGTTGCACCAAGAAGCATAAAATACCTAGGAATAAATCTAACCAAAGATGTAAAAGATCTGTATGCTGAAAACTATAGAAAGCTTATGAAGGTAATTGAAGAAGATATAAAAAAATGGAAAGACATTCCCTGCTCATGGATTGGAAGAATAAATATTGTCAAAATGTCAATACTACCCAAAGCTATCTACACATTCAATGCAATCCCAAGGAAAATTACACCAGCATTCTTCTCGAAACTAGAACAAGCAATTCTAAAATTCATATGGAACCACAAAAGGCCCCGAATAGCCAAAGTAATTTTGAAGAAGAAGACCAAAGCAAGGAGGCATCACAATCCCAGACTTTAGCCTCTACTACAAAGCTGTCATCATCAAGACAGCATGGTATTGGCACAAAAACAGACACATAGACCAATGGAATAGAATAGAAACCCCAGAACTAGACCCACAAACGTATGGCCAACTCATCTTTGACAAAGCAGGAAAGAACATCCAATGGAAAAAAGACAATCTCTTTACTCTGTCTTTCTTTTGATGTCCATTAACATGATAGATGGTTCTCCATACCCTCACTTTCAATTTGCAGGTGTCCTCAGGTCTAAAATGAGTCTCTTGTAGTCAGCATGTAGATGGATCTTGTTTTTTGATACATTCTTATACCCTATGTCTTTTGATTGAGGCATTAATCCATTTACATTCAGAGTAATTATTGAAAGATATGGATTTAATGCTATTGTGTTATCTGTAGTTTTTGTGTTTGTGGTGATGTCTTTGGTCCTTTGGAGTCTTTGCTACTTTCCACTCACAGAGTCCCCCTTAAGATCTCCTGCAGGGCTGGTTTAGGGTCATGAACTGCTTTAGTTTTGGTCTGGGAAAGTCTTTATCTTTCCTTCTATGTTGAATGGCAGCCTTGCTGGATAAAGGATTCTTCACTACATATTTTTCATATTCAGCACATTGAATATTTCCTGCCATTCCATCCTGGCCAACTTTCAGTGTACAGATCTGCTACTACCCTTATGTGTCTACCCTTATAGGTTAAGGCCCATTTGTCCCTAGCTGCTTTCAGAATTATCTCCTTATCTTTGTATTTTGCCAGTTTCACTATGATATGTCATGGTGTTGATCTGTTTTTGTTGATTTTGAAGGGAGTTCTCTGTGCCTCTTGGACTTGGATGTCTGTTTCTGTTCCCATATTAGGGAAGTTCTTGACTATAATGTGTTCAAATAAACCTTTTGCACTTTGTTTTCACTCTTCTTCTGTAACTCCTATGATTTGGATTTTTATTTGGTTTCATAGAATCACTTAGCTAATTATCCCCTTGTGGTCTAATAATTTCCTATCTCTCTTTTTCCAACTTCATCATTTTCCATAATTTTATCTTCTATTTTAGCTTTTCTCTCCTCTGCTTATTCCATCCTTTCTGTCACTGTATCTAGTTTATGCTGTATCTCATTTATAGCATTTCTTAATTCATCCTAACTAGTTCTTAGGTTTGATCTCTGCAGCAAATGAGTCTCTGCTGCCTTCTATGTTTTTTTTCAAGCCCAGCTATTAGTCTGATGACTGTTACTCTAAATTCTTATTCACATATATTGTTTATATGTGTTTTGAGCAGTTCCCTGGCTGTCATTTCTTCCTGGATTTTCTTTTGAGGAGAATTCTTCTGCTTTGTCATTTTGGCTATGTTTCTGTCTTTTATATGTTTTGAATGTTTTTTTAATATTTATTTTATATTTTTGAGAAAGAGAGAGATAGAGTGCAAGCAGGGGAGGTGTAGAGAGAGTAGGAGACACAGAATTCGAAGCAGGCTCCAGGCTCTGTGCTGTCTGCACAGAGCCCTATGCAGGGCTTGAATTCATGAAGCATGATATTATGACCTGAGCTGAAGTTGGACTTAACCAACTGAGCCACCCAGGTACTCCTGTCTTTTACATGGTTTAATAGTGTGTTATGTGTCCTGCATCTGTGAGTACTACTATATTAAGAAGGTGTCATACACTATCCAGGGCCTGGCATTTCAGGAAGTGTTTTTGGAATGTGTAGTGCATACTCTGTTGTTGCCTTTTATCTACTCTATCCTACTGGTCAGTTGTCTGCAAAACTCCTCCTTGCTTGTAGCTATGGAGTGTTTGGACCTTCCACCAGGTGTGCTTTTATTTGTTCTTTGATGTAATTCTGGAAAAAAAGGAAAGGGGTGGAGCCTGATCACATACAAACACAAAAATGAAAGGAGCAAAATAAAAACCTAGCAGAGAATCAAACAAAAACAAAAACAAAACAAAACAAAACAAACAAACAAAAAAACTTGTAAGGCTGAATCCAGAGAGAGATAAAGGAAAATAAAGGAGGAGACATAGTAAAGGTATAAAAAGAATAGAGTAAAAATGGCCTTTTATTTCCCTTTCATACCTTAGAGAGTCCTGTTAAGTTTCAATTCAAGACACAGAAAGAACAGGTAGGTGCTCTGGATGTCCAGCTGGAAATTTCTTTCCTTAGGTAGATAGATGTGACTCAGCTCAGATCTGACCTTCCTCAGGAAAACTTCACTGGGCACATTCCCTTTTAGGCTAGCACATTCTGATCACTGCACCTCGACTGCACTCCCCAGCCCCAGGTGGTGCACCCCAGCCAAGTGCCAAGCTCCTGGGTCTAAGGGAAAGAAGGTCAGGTTGCCAGAAATGGGTCTGGTCCACCAGCACTGTCGATGGACCAATTATAGACCATAAGGGTCACTGAGGCTGCTGAGTCCTTGTGCCATGTAGGCACAGCCACGTATAGAGAGCTGACTGGGTTAGCCAAGGGGGCCTGGGAAGTGAGGCCATGGAGGGCCTGGCTGGCAGCCACAGTTATAGTTTTCTCTGCATTTAATCAGAGGGCTCAGGCAGGTTTTGCGGGTTATGAGGAAGGGAACTTGGAGTGAGTTGCTATGGCCCAGAGCATGTGTCCCTGTGGAGTATACATTTACTTATAGAGTGCTCTGCCCCCAAACTATTCTCATTTTTAAAAATTATTTTTTATTTTTGTTGTGTGGATTGGATGATTTCTACTACCTTGTGTTTCTCTTATTCATCCTTTTGTATCATCTAATCTGCTGTTGATTCTCTCTAGAGTATTTTTCATTTCACTTATTGTATTCTTCCTCTGATTGGTACTTTCTTACATTTTGTCTTTTTTTAATCTTACTGTGTTCATTCATCTCCTGAGTTTGTTGTGTATCTTTATTACTTCAAATTCTTTATCAGGTAGATTACTTATTTCTCTTTTGTTAGGGTCCTTTTCTGAGGTTTTATCTTGTTCTTTCATTTGGAATGTGTTTCTCTGTATCCTCATTTTTTTTTTTCTATGTGTTAGGCCGATCAGCTACCTCTCCCAGTTTTGAAGGAGTGATCTTGTGTAGGAATTGTCCCATGGTGTCCATAAGTGTAATCCGCTTTGTTCACCAGAGCCAGGTACTCAAGTGGCACCCCCTGTTGAGCTTTGTTTGCCCACTTGTTGTGCAACAGCCATTGTGGCATGGTTGTGGGCAGGGCTATTCCCCACACCTGCCAATATGGCTCAGGATTTATGGCTGTGGCTTCAAATGCATAGCTGTCTTGGGTTCTGCCTGCAGCCTGGCTGGTTTGGGCTGTGATCGTGGGCAAAACTATCACCTGGCAAGCTTGCTGGCACACTATGGCTACCTCTGTGGCTACATGAGTGGTGGGATCATCCCCACCACCCCAGCTGCTTGGGGTGCTATGGTTCCTGCTGTGGCTATGACATTCGGCAGGGCTACCCCCCTCTAGCTGTCTGGGACAATGCAGCTCCTCCAGTGGTTGGGGCTCTCCCCCAGCCCAAATGGCTGGGGCTGTGGTGGCAGGTGGGTGGAGACTTACCCTGTACCAGCTGGTGATGTTGCCTTCCTGCTGCTGTGACCATGGTGTTGTATGTGGCTCTCAGCATGCATGCCTAGAAGTGTTATCAGGTTACAGTGGGAGTCCCAAGATGTTGTTCACCAGCACTGGTATTAACAAGATAGAATTTAATCATACAAATTGTGCCCAACTGTGTCTCACTCCCCAGAGTGTCTCAGCAGTTTCCTATCTCTCTAGCAAATACCGCAGGACCAATAAGGGGGTCTCCTTCACCTGTGTTATAGGAACTTTCCCACCTGGTTTTTTATTGCTGAGTCCCAAGGTGAATGAGACTACATACAAGTCCTTTTAGAGTGGTTTCTCTTTTCCCTATAGCTCTGTGATTTTCCTGGACATAATCCTTGTTAGTTTTCAGAGCCTAGGTTTTTGGGGAGCTTGTCTCCTGTGTGGGATGTAAGGGTAGGAGTGCATGATATTGAGCTTCAACTCCTTGCTCCTCAAGGAGAAGTTGTGTTTTTGAGATCCCTCCCAATTGTGGATTGCCACTCTTGGGGTGTGTTTTTTTTTTTCTTTTTCAGTGAGACTTGTCTCTGCCAACTCCTACACATCTTGATGCTGCCCCTTTGTCTCTCATTGTGGAAGCTCTGTTCATTTACTTTTAAGGGCTTTTTTCTGAGTCAGTTATTCCATATGGTGTTGTATATTTGTTTGCTGTGGAAGGAGGTAAGTTCAGGATCCTTTTATACCATCATGTTTAACCCTCCTCAGCTTTTTATTTTTTAGATGTTGAGTTCTGTGCACAAGGTATAATACAAGGTAATGTTGCTAAGAGTTTAATTTTTTAATGATACTTTATATAAACATTATTAATCCCTTTATATAGATGAGAAAACTGAGGCTCAGAGTCATAATGTGATTTGCAGAAGATCATACAATGAATGTCTTAGTAGTCTTTAAATATAGGTTTTGAATGATGAAGCTGTGCTTGTTTGAGCACAAGGAGTATATAGGAACTCTCTGTACTTCCTGCGCAATTTTAGTGTGAATGTAAAATTGCTTTAAAAATACAATTTATTAATGTAAAAATTAAGCATAAAGCCAAGGAGACAGACAAAACCAGATTTTTCCAACTGCAAAACCTGTTGATGAAGCAGAATTTGAATGCAAGTCTGTATGGTTTGAAAAACCCGTTATCCTTTACATTATACCAGTGTTCCTCATAGTATGGTCCAAGGACCCCCATGGGTCCATGAGACTCTTCTAGGGGTTCTGTCAGATTAAAATTATTTTCAAAATAGTGCTATTATGTTATTTTGCTTTTTTTGGTACTGTGTTGATATTCCCACTAATGGGATAAAAGCAATGGCATTTTAGCACACATAAATCAAGGAAGTGCTACCAAACTGTACTAGTGGTTACTGTATTATTTACTACTACACACCACAAGAAAAATCACCTTCACTTAAAAATTTCTTTGATGAAAAAATAATTAAAAATTTTTTTGGAATCTCTACCCTGAGTACGTATCATTTAGTATTCTTTGTGACAGAATAGGAAGTACACATAAAACATTTTTGCTACATAAAATAGTTGGATGGCTGCCTTTAGGAAAAGCATATGCATGGTTGAATTTTGAGCGAAGCTAGCAGTTTTTCTCATAGAATACCATTTTTGCCTGAGGGTCAATAGGCAATAGAATCTACGGTTATTTCAGTGTTATTCCAATGTATTTTGCAGACATCTTCTCAATAATGGATGAAGTGGATCTGTCATTTCAAGGCAAACAACTGGGAGTATTTGTTACAAAATGATAAAGTTTGGGCTTTCAAATGAAAATTAGAGTTTTGGAAAAAAATATGTCCTTGACCATGAGCTTGACAGCTTTCCAGTATTTGAAGACTTTTTGATTAGATCATTGGTGATATTAAATGAAGTGATTGTTTTAAATGTTGTATAATGTCCAACTTTCAACAAAAAATGATGAGGAATACTAAAGGTAAAAAAACCCATAGCAATTGAAGAGACAGAGCAAACACTAGAACCAGAGACAGATATGGTAAGAATGCTGGAATTATTAGACCAACAATTTAAAATAATTATTATGATTAATATGCTAAAAATCCAATAGTGTAAAAGTAGATGACATGCAAGAGTAGATGGGTAATGTAAGCAGAGAGAAGGGAATTCTAAAAAGAATCAAAAAGAAATGCTTGAGTTAAAAAAAATAAACACTGTAACAGAAATGAATGCCTTGTTGGGCTTATTAGTAAATTACATACAACTGAGGAAATACTCTCTGAGCTTGTGGATATGTCACTAGAAACTTCCAAAATCAAAAAGCAAAGAAAGAAACCTGAAAATAATAATAAAAAACAGAATATGTAAAAACTATGGGACAACTACAAAAGGTGTATAATATACAGAATGGTAATACCAGAAGGAGAAGAAATAAAAGAACAGAAGACATATTTATAGCAATAATTACTGAGAATATCCCCAGATTAATGTCAGACACCAAACCATAGATCCAGGAGTCTCAGAGAACATCAAAGCAGGTTCCACGCCAAATTAAATTAAAATGTAAAACCCACTACACTTAGGCATATTATACTCAAACTGAGGAAAATCAAAAAGAAAAAAAATCCAGAGGAAAAAACACCTGAACAAAGGATAATAATTCTAATCAGAAGCTATGCAAGCAAGAAAAGAGTGGTTTGAAATACTTAGAGTGTTGAGAGAAGAGAAAAACCCACCAACCTAGAATTCTGTACCCTACAAAATTCTTCTTTAAAAGTAATAAAGACTTGGGGCGACTGAGTGGCTCAATTAGTTAAATGTCCGACTTCAGCTCAGGTCATTATCTCATGTTTTGTGAGTTTGAGCCCCATGTTGGGCTCTGTGCTGACAGCTTGGAGTCTGGAGCCTGCTTAGGATTCTATGTCTCCTTCTGTCTCTGCCTCTCTCCTGCTCATGCTCTGTCTCTCTATCTCAAAAGTAAATAAACATTAAAAAAGTAATAAAGACTTTCTCAGATAAACAAAAATTGAAGAACTTTGTTGTCATTAACTCTGCCTTGTAAGATATGTTAAAAGTTCTTCAGAGAGAAGGAAAATAATATAGGTCATAAACTCAGATCTATATAAAGATAATAAAAGTATTGGAGAAGGAATAAACAAAGGTAAAATAAAATCTTTTGTTTTTTGTTATATTCAGTTGATTTAACAGATACCAGCTTGTTCAAAATAACAGTATCAATGATGTATTAAATAAATATAGCTTATGTTTAAGCAAAATGAATGGCAGCAATGATATGAGGGATGAGAAGGAGGAATTAGGAATACTTTGTTATTATAAGGCACTTGTACTACCTGTGATGCCATGTAATGTTATTTGAAGTGGAGTTGGATTAATTATAAAGATGCATTCCAAACTCTAGGGCAACCACTAATGTTAGAGAAAGGAGAGAAAATAGAATCATAATACATATATAGATTAAATGTCAAGGAAAGGAGAAAGATATGCTATGCTAACACTAATCAAAAGAAAGCTTGAGTAGCTCTATTAATTTCAGACAGAACAGACTTCAGGGCAGGAAAATTATCAGAGATGAAGAGGATAATGATAAAGGGATCAGTTCTCTAAGAAGGCATAACAATCCTTAATGTGTATGTGCATACAACAGAGCTTCAAAATACATGAGGCAAAGTGCAATAATCAGTTGTATATTTTTTCCAGGTCTGAAGAAAGAACAAGGCACATATAATGGAATCCAACTCTTGGAGGACATCAAAAGGAAATTTTCAAGTTATTTTTTGTACAACCTAGCAGTTCAAATTGTCATATGATTATTTAAGCCTTTCTAAATAAAATTTTTTAACATTTCATAAAGAAAGGTAGTTGATGTAGTTAATATTTCACATTGCAATCAACCTTTAAGAAACTTTCATTTGTTGAATTTTTGTATAAATCAAAGAATACCCAGAACTATCTGAAAGGGATATTAAAATACTATTATTATAGATATGTAATCATTCCATTTACATATCTGTGTGAAACTTGAATTTTCTTCATAAACTTCAACTCAAGCAACATTTTGCAGCAAATCTGAATGCAGAAATGGATATGAGAATTTAGCTGTCTTCTATTTAGCCATACATTAAAGAGGTTTGCGAAAGTGTAAAATAGTGCTGCTTTTCTCATTATTTCCTTTGTTTTTTAAAAGATAGTTATTTTTAAAGGTAGCTACTTTGGGGGCACCTGGGTGGCTCAGTTGGTTAAGTGTCCGACTGCAGCTCAGGTCATGATCTCGCAGTCCGTGAGTTCAAGCCCCATGTTGGGCTCTGTGCTGATAGCTCAGAGCCTGGAGCCTGTTTCAGATTCTGTGTCTCCCTCTTTCTCTGACCCTCCCCCGTTCATGCTCTGTCTCTCTCTGTCTCAAAAGTAAATATTTAAAAAATTGTTTTAAGGTAGCTATTTTTATAAAAACGTATTAGCATGTAATGGGATTATTTTAAATATATTAAAATATTAAAAAGTAAGTCCTAATATGGTTAATATTAAAATAATCCACCTAAACAGAAGTGATAAGACTCTCTAAACTTTTAAAGAACATAAAGGAGTCCTGAGACCAAAAATATCGGGAACCATTGTACAATATCATGTTGCTTTATATATCTTTCTAGCCATCCAGCCCAGATTTCGTAAGCATCCCTTCTTTGTCCATAAATTGTTAAAATTATTGAAGAAAAAAGACCAAGAATGGAGCCCTTACTGGAGTGTTCCTAGATACTTTTCCCAAATAGATATTAATTAATTAATCCTATTTTTATTTGAATTTTATCAGTTACAAATCTACCTAACTGATCTAAGTTTGGGGTATCATCAGAAATTTGTCAAATAATTAAATGAACAAGCTACATTGTATTTATGGTATTCATTTTATCTTTCAGGATAATAACCCAACCAATAGAGTTGAAATTGGCAATACCTCTTGTATTGGATTCATGTTGGCTACTATTAAACACCAATTTCTTTTCTAGGTTATTCATGAACTATCTATTTAGCAATTCATTCTAGAATTTTTCTGGGACTTTATACTGCTTTTACCATTCTAGTTATATAGTCTTTAGTTTTTACCTTTCTTCTTTTTAAGAAACCTTATATCCAGTGTTCCTGTATCTCTCTTATTTTCAAACTAGTAACAGTTTCTTTTAGTGTCCCAGCTTATAATGTATCCGGTTTGGGAAGTTTGATTTATTTTAATTTTTTTTAACGTTTATTTTTTTTTTGAGACAGAGAGAGACAGAACATGAATGGGGGAGGGTCAGAGAGAGAGGGAGACACAGAATCTGAAACTGGCTCCAAGCTCTGAGCTGTCAGCACAGAGCCCGACATGGGGCTTGAACTCAAGGACCGCGAGATCATGACCTGAGCCGAAGTCAGACGCTTAACATACTGAACCACCCAGGCGCCCCTGATTTATTTTAGAACAGCTAGTTTTTCTCTTACTTTCACCATTTTATTCTCTCATAACCATGTTTTTCTACTCTGTCTACTTTGATAATCAGTCCTCTTCAAAGATAAAATGGGAAAAAAAATAGTTCACTAGTTCTGTATTTCTATCTGATAATATGATTTTGTATCCCTAAAGACTGAACCCATTATTTATATGGTTTTCTGATTTTGGTCCTACCTTTAATAAGCCATTTTGTATCATTAGCGATTTTCGTTACTTTATTTCACTCTGGGCTTTAGTCTTTTTAATACAATTCTTAGAGTTATTGTGCTGTGTTTTTTTTTTTTTTTTTTTTGTATTCTCGTAATCTGTCAAATGCTCCCTCTTCCATGCTTTATACATTTTCAAAAATGTGATTTCATTAAAGAGTGAAAAGGCTATTGCTCAGTCATAATGGCTTATTTAAACATACTTTTTCTTCCTTATAAGGATCCTTTTAAATTATTTTGTCAAAATTTTGTTTTTGAGAAATGCCGTTCTTTTTTAATTTTTAAGTAAATTTTGTTAAGTTTATTTTTGAGAGAGAGACAGTGAGTGGGGAGGGGCAGAGAGAGATGGAGAGAGAGAATCCCAAGCAGGCTCCACACTGTCAGCACAAAGCCTGATGTGGGGCTCAAACACACAAACTGTGAGATCATGAGATCATGACCCAAACTGAAACCAAGAGTTGAATGCTTAACCAACTGAGCTACCCAGGCACCCAAAGAAATGCCTTTTAGAGCCTGTTTTCACTTTGTTTGTTGAGTTCCCGTTATAAATGAAGTAGAACTTTCAAAATGGATAGTACATACAAACTGAAACTAAAGTTTCACAGAACAATACTTTTGTGTCAGTCAGAACCCTATCAAGAGACAAAAAAACTTGAGAAGGGAAAGTTAGCATAAAAAGTTATTGATTATAACAAGGGATTGGAGTAGTGGATAATTTGCTAGTAAGTGATAAAGAGAACTTAGGAATATATAAAAAAACATAGGGAGCAGCTACTAACCTTAGAGCTGTGATGGAGCATCCAAGGAAGTAACAAATCTGGAAGACT
The DNA here is from genome assembly GCF_027475565.1 of Acinonyx jubatus. NCBI lineage: Eukaryota > Metazoa > Chordata > Mammalia > Carnivora > Felidae > Acinonyx > Acinonyx jubatus. The sequence continues at coordinate 50,911,202 of NC_069389.1, forward strand.
GTCTTTCCCCCTGTTTCTGGGAAGAGATCCAGACCTTTTTAGAAAGGACACAGCAGTAGCTCACTGGATGATGGACTTAGCTGAGGTGCCACACTACAGTGACTCATAGGGAAGCTGAGGAAATTTTTCTCTGGAATGTAATTCCAGAGAATTTCAAGGAGTACCTTGAAATTCATGGCAAAGCTGTCTGAGTTTCCATTCATAGGGAAGTGCCATGCCAGCAACACTTGTTGGGAAATTGGAGTGTTAGGGGAGCTTTTTACAGGGAAGAGCCACAGTGGTGGTATTCCACACCAAAGGTGGTGCCAGGAGGAAGCTTTCATGGGAAGATGCAGCATACTGCTTGTCACCATGTTTTGGAGGAGCCAACTGAGAAGAGCAATTGAAGTTGAAGGCTATGAATTAATAACCGGTACTTTACCCTTACTATTTGCAATGTTTTCTGATATTTACTATTCTATTTGATTCTTTAAAAAAACGCTAGTTGCAGCCCACTAAATTTATTTCATTTGTTGTGATCTGTACTTTAAAAATTCATGAGTTAGAGGATATAAAAATACATAAGCTATCATCTATGACTTTGAGGAGCATAAAATCTAATTGGGGCAATATTTAAATAAGGGACATTTTCATAAAGAAATGAGTATTTTCATAAAGAAGGATATTTATATAAAGAAATGAAATGTAAGGGAATATAGACTAAGGGATACACAAATATTACAGTAAGTTTTATAGGCATTCACTAATCACTAGTAGCTTTGAAAAGTAGAAATTAGATACATACATATGTTAGTAGATGTTAATGAATTAGATAAGTAGATAAAGATGTTATGGGCATCGCTCTTGGAACTAAGGTCCTCAGTATGTAGGTAATAGATTGCTATTGCAGAGTTGTAAATACAGTCATGACTTGGTCAGAGTTGTATTTCCTTGATTAGTTTCTTTTGCTTTTTGTCACTGTTAATATTTTCAATTTGTTAAAAAACAAGGGAAGAACCATCATTCTAGAACATCACAAGACAAAGAATGAAAATGTAGGGTGAAGATTGTTAATAATACTAAAAGCAAATTTATTAAAAAAAATTTAGATGAGCATATCTTAAAAACTTAATAGAAATTCTAACAATGATCTTTATAATTTCAAAAGATATTAAAAACTATTATTATTAATTAAGGAGATAAAATTTTGCAGTGATTATATTATTACAAATATTGACTCCATGAATTATAAAAAAAATCAGATTATTTGTATATTTGTTTATAAGAAAATATTTCATCACATTATTTCTCTCAAATGTTTAGCTCTTAACAAAGATATGAATACAATATTCCCACAAATTATTATTTTTTAATCCTTCATTGAGTTTTTTATTAAGTTTTTATTAAATTCCAGGTAGTTAATATACAGTGTAATATTAGTTCCAGGTGTACAATGCAGTGATTCAACACTTCCGTGAAACACCTGGTGCTCATTTATAGCAACTACACTTCTTAATTGCCGTCACCTATTTTACCATTATCCCCAGCCAGCTCCCCTCTGATAACCATAAGTATGTTTTCTATACTGACAAGTGTTTCTTGGTTTGACTCCATCACTCTCCCCCCCCTTTGTTTGCTTGTTTTGTTTCTTGAATTCCACAAATGGAGTGAAATCATATGGTATTTGTCTTTCTCTGACTGATTTATTGTGCTTAGCATCATACTCTCAAGCTCCACCCACATCATTGCAAATGGCAGGATTTCATTCTCTTTATGGCTAAGTAATATTCCATTGTGTGTGTGTGTGTGTGTGTGTGTGTGTGTACCACATTTTCTTTGTGTATTCATTAGATGGAGGCTTGAGGTTTCTGTAATTTGGCTATTGTAGATAATGCTGGTATAAACATTAGGGGGCCTGGATCGCTTCAAATCAGAATATTTATATCTTTTGGATATAATGCCTAGTAGTGCAATTGCTGGATCATGGGGTAGTTTTATTTTTAACTTTTTGAGGAACCTCTATACTGTTTTCCAGAGTGGCTGCACCATTTTGCATTCCCACCAACAGTGTAAGAGGGTTCCCCTTTCTCCACATCCTTACAAACACTTGTTGTTTCCAGTATTGTTCATTTTAGCCACTCTGACTGGTGTGAGGTGATATTTCACTATAGTTTTAATTTGTATTTCCCTGATGATAAGTGGTGTTGACCATCTTTTCATGTGTCTGTTAGCCATCCACATGTCTTCTTTAGAAAAATGTCTATTTATATCTTCTTGCCAATTTTTGACTTGGATTATTTGTTTTTTGGAGTGTTGAGTTTGATAAGTTATTTCTTGAGTTTCGATACTAACCTGCTATCAGATATGTGACTTGCAAATATCTTCTCTATGCTGTAGGTTGCCTTTTAGTGTTGCTGATTGTTTCATTTGCTGTGCAGAAGATTTTGATCTTGATGAAGTCCCAATAGTTTATTGTTATTTTGTTTCCTGTGCGTCGGGAGACATATCTAGTAAGAAGTTGCTACAGCCAATGTCAAAGACGTTACTTTCTATGTTCTCCTCTAGGATTTTAATGGTTACCAGTCTCATATTTAGGTCTTTCATCTATTTTGAATTTATTTCTGTGTATGGAGTAAGAAAGTAGTCCAGTTTTATTCTTCTGCGTGTTGCTGTCCAGTTTTCCCAACACCATTTTTAAAATACCCTGTCTTTTGTCCATTGGATATTCTTTCCTGCTTTGTCGAAGACTGATTGGCTATATCAGTCAATCACCTTGGGTTCATTTCTGGGTTTTGTATTCTGTTTCATTGATTTGTGTGTCTGTTTTTGTGCCATTATTATACTGTTTTTGATCACTACAGCTTTGTAATATAATTTAAAGTTCAGAATTGTGATGTCTCCAGCTTTGCTCCTCTTTTCTCAGATTGTGTTGGCTTTTCAGGATCTTTTGTGGTCCCATACAAATTTTAGGATTGTTTGTTCTAGTTCTGTGAAAAATGCTGGTGGTATTTTGATAGTAATTGCATTAAATGTGTAGATTGCTTCAGGTAGTAATAGATATTTTAAACGTATTTGTTCTTTCAATCCATGAGCATGGAATGTTTTCCCATTTTTTGTCTTCTTCAATTTCTTTCATAAGTGTTTTATGGTTTTCAGAGTATAGGTTTTCCACCTCTTTGGTTAGGTTTATTCCTAGGTATCTTATGTGTTTTGGTGCAATTGTAAGTGGGATTGATTCATTGATTTCTCTTTATGCTGCTTCATTATTGATGTATATAAATTCAACAGATTTCACTACATTGATTTTGTTTCCCGTGACTTTACTGAACTCATGTATTAGTTGTAGCAATTTTTTGGTGGAGTCTTTCATTTCTACATAGAGTATCATGTCTTCTGCAAATAGTGAAAGTCTGACTTCATTGCCAATTTGGATACTTTTTATTTCTTTTTGTTGTCTGAATGCTGAAGCTAGGACTTCTAATATTAAGTTAAGTAACAATGGTGAGAGTGGACATTCCTGACCATAGAGGGAAAAAAAATCTCAGTTTTTCCCCATTGAGAATGATATTAGCTGTTGATCTTTTGTATATGACCTGTATGATGTTGAGGTATGTTCCATCTCTAGTTTGTTGAAGGTTTTTATAAAAAATGGGTGCTATATTCTGTCAAATGCTTTTTCTACATCTATTGAGGGGATCATTTGGTTCTCATCCTTTCTTTTATTGTGGTGTATTGTTTTGATTGATTTGTGAATATTGAACCATGCTTGCAACACAGGAATGAATCCTGCATGATTGTGGTGAATTTGTTTTTTAACGTCCTGTTGGATTTGGTTTGCTAATTTTTTATCAAGAATTTTTGCGCCCATATTCACCAGGCATATTGTCCTGTAGTTCTCTTTTTCAGTGGAGTCATTATGTGGTTTTGGTATCAGGATAATCCTGGCCTTGTAGAATGAGTTTGGACGTTTCTTTCTTTTCTATGTTTTTTTTTAATGGTTTGAGAAGAATAGGTATTAATTCTTCTTTAAGTGTTTGTAAGAATTCACCTGTAAAGCCATCTGGCCCTGGACTTTCATTTGTTGGGAGATCTTTGATTACTGATTCAATTTCTTTGCTGGTTATCAGTCTGTTGAAGTTTTCTATTTCTTCCTGTTTCAGTTTAGGCAGTTTATCCTAGTTATCCTAGGAATTTCTCCATTTCTTTCAGGTTGTCTATTTGTTAGAATAGGGTTTTTCATAAAATTCTCATAATTGTTTGTATTTCTGTTTTGTTGCCTGTTTCTCTTTTCTTGTCTCTATTTTATTTATTTACTCCTTTCTCTTTTCTGTTTGATAAGTTCTGGCTACATGTTTATCAATTTTATTAATTATTTCAAAGAAACATCTGATTTCATTGATCTGTTCTATTGGGTTTTTTTGTTTGTTTGTTAGATTTTATATCATTTGTTTATGCTCTAATCTTTATTATTTCCCCTCTTCTACTGCATTTAGGATTTTTTTTTTGTTGTTCTTTTTCTAGCTTATTTTAGGTGTAAGTTTAGGTTGTTTATTTTAGATTTTTCTTATTTCTTGAGGTAGGCCTGTATTTCTGTATTCTTCCCATTTAGGACTGCTTTTGCTTCATTCCAAACATTTTGGAATATTGTGTTTTTATTTTTATCTGTCCCATGTATTTTTTTAGTTTTTCTTTGATTTTCCTGTTGACCCCTCCATTGTTTTGTAGCATGTTGTGTAACGTCCTTTTGGGGGAGGTGGTTGCAGATTTTTCTTTGCTGTTGATTTCTAGTTTCATAGCATTGTGGTCATAAGGTGCATGGTACGACTTCAAGATTTTTTATTGGTTGAGGCCTCTTTTGTGACCTAATATGATATATTCTGGAGAATGTTCCATGTGCACTTTAAAGGAATGTGTATTTTGCTGTTTTAGGATGGAATGCTGTGAATATATTAAGTCCACGTGGCCCAATGTGTCATTCAAAGCCATTGTTCACTTGTTGATTTTCTATTTACATGGTCTGTCCATTGATATAAGTGGGATGTTAAAGTTCCCTACTATTGTTGTATTGTAATCAATGAGTTCCTTTATGCCTCTTATTGTTTGATATATTTTTGTGCTCCCATCTTGGATGCATAAATATGTTTTTGTTGGAATGTCCCCTTTATGATTATACGATGTCCTTTGTCTCTTTTCACTACCTTTGATTTAAAGTGTAAGTTTTCCAATATAAGTTTTGTTACTCTGGCATTCCTTTGACATACATTTGCATGGTAGATATGTTTCCATCCTCTCACTTCAATCTGCAAGTGTCTTTAGATCTAAAATGAGTCTCTTTTAGGCAGCATATCAGTGGGTCTTTTTTTTTTTTTATCCATCTGACATTTTATGTCTTTTGATTGGAGCATTTAGTTTATTTACATTCAAAGTAATTATTGATAGGTATGTATTTACTGACATTTTATCACTTCTTTTGTCATTGTCTCAGAAGATTTTCCCTGATCTTTTCTACTCTTTGTCACTTTTTGCTCTCTCATTTGTACTCCAGAGTCCCCTTTAACATATCTTGTAGGCTGGTGTGATGTTCACAAACTCCTTTAGTTTTTTTTTTTCTCTAGGAAATTCTTTCTTTTTCTTTTGTTTAAACATTATTTTTATTCATTATTTATTTTCTTTATTTTGTTTTTTTATTTTTCTTTTTTTCAATATATGAAGTTTATTGTCAAATTGGTTTCCATACAACACCCAGTGTTCATCCCAAAACCTGCCCTCCTCAATACCCATCACCCACCCTCCCCTCCCTCACACCCCCCATCAACCCTCAGTTTGTTCTCAGTTTTTAACAGTCTCTTATGCTTTGGCTCTCTCCCACTCTAACCACCTTTTTTTTTCCTTCCCCTCCCCCATGAGTTTCTGTTAAGTTTCTCAGGATCCACATAAGAGTAAAAATATATGGTATCTGTCTTTCTCTGTATGGCTTATTTCACCTAGCATAACACTCTCCAGTTCAATCCATGTGGCTACAAAGGGCCATATTTCATTCTCATTGCTACGTAGTACTCCATTGTGTATATAAACCACAATTTTTTTATCCATTCATCAGTTGATGGACATTTAGGCTCTTTCCATACTTTGGCTATTGTTGAGAGTGCTGCTATAAACATTGGGGTACAAGTGCCCCTATGCATCAGTACTCCTGTATCCCTTGGGTAAATTCCTAGCAGTGCTATTGCTGGGTCATAGGGTAGGTCTATTTTTAATTTTCTGAGGAACCTCCACACTGTTTTCCAGAGTGGCTGCACCAATTAACATTCCCACCAACAGTGCAAGAGGGTTCCCGTTTCTCCACATCCTCTCCAGCATCTATAGTCTCCTGATTTGTTCATTTTGGCCACTCTGACAGGTGTGAGGTGAAATCTGAGTGTGGTTTTGATTTGTGTTTCCCTGATGAGGAGCGACGTTGAGCATCTTTTCATGTGCCTGTTGGCCATCTGGATGTCTTCTTTAGAGAAGTGTCTATTCATGTTTTCTGCCCATTTCTTCACTGGGTTATTTGTTTTTCGGGTGTGGAGTTTGGTGAGCTCTTTATGGATTTTGGATATTAGCCTTTGTCCGATATGTCATTTGCAAATGTCTTTTCCCATTCCGTTGGTTGCCTTTTAGTTTTGTTGGTTGTTTCCTTTGCTGTGCAGAAGCTTTTTATCTTCATAAGGTCCCAGTCGTTCATTATTGCTTTTAATTCCCTTGCCTTTCGGGATGTGTCAAGTAAGACATTGCTATTCCTGAGGTCAGAGAGGTCTTCTCCTGCTTTCTCCTCTAGGGTTTTGATGGTTTCCTGTCTCACATTCAGGTCCTTTATCCATTTTGAGTTTATTTTTGTGAATGGTGTGAGAAAGTGGTCTAGTTTCAACCTTCTGCATGTTGCTGTCCAGTTCTCCCAGCACCATTTGTTAAAGAGACTGTCTTTTTTCCATTGGATGTTCTTTCCTGTTTTGTCAAAGATGAGTTGGCCATACGTTTGTGGGTCTAGTTCTGGGGTTTCTATTCTATTCCATTGGTCTATGTGTCTGTTTTTGTGCCAATACCATGTTGTCTTGATGATGACAGCTTTGTAGTAGAGGCTAAAGTCTGGGATTGTGATGCCTCCTGCTTTGGTCTTCTTCAAAATTACTTTGCTATTTGGGGCCTTTTGTGGTTCCATATGAATTTTAGGATTGCTTGTTCTAGTTTCGAGAAGAATGCTGGTGCTATTTTGATTGGGATTGCATTGAATGTGTAGATAGCTTTGGGTAGTATTGACATTTTAACAATATTTATTCTTCCAATCCATGAGCACAGAATGTTTTTCCATTTCTTTATATCTTCTTCAATTTCCTTCATAAGCTTTCTATTGTTTTCAGCATATAGATCTTTTACATCTTTGGTTAGGTTTATTCCTAGGTATTTTATGCTTCTTGGTGCAATTGTGAATGGGATCAGTTTCTTTATTTGTCTTTCTGTGACAAATTTTTTTTATTTTTATTAGTGTATATTTATATTTATATAAATATATTTATATAAATATAATTTTATATAATTTATATAAATATATATTTATATAAATATATTTATATATATTTATATATGTTTATGTATATATAATAATATATATTTATATATATTATATTTATATTTATATATATTTATATATATATATTTATATATTTATATTTATTAGTGTATAAGAATGCAACTGATTTCTGTACATTGATTTTGTATCCTGCGACTTTGCTGAATTCATGTATCAGTTCTAGCAGACTTTTGATGGAGTCTATCAGGTTTTTCATGTATAATATCATGTCACCTGCAAAAAGTGAAAGCTTGATTTCCTCTTTGCCAATTTGGATGCCTTGGATTTCCTTTTGTTGTCTGATTTTTGATTTTAGCACTTCCAACACTATGTTAAACAACAGCGGTGAGAGTGGACATCCCTGTCCTGTTCCTTATCTCAGGGGGGAAGCTCTCAGCTTTTCCCCATTGAGGACAATATTAGCTGTGGGCTTTTCACAAATGGCTTTTATGATATTTAAGTATGTTCCTTCTATCCCGACTTTCTGGAGGGTTTTTATTAAGAAAGGATGCTGAATTTTGTCAAATGCTTTTTCTACATCAATTGACAGGATCATATGGTTCTTATCTTTTCTTTTATTAATGTGATGTATCACATTGATTGATTTGCAAATGTTGAACCAGCCCTGCATCCCAGGAATGAATCCCACTTGATCATGGTGAATAATATTTTTTATAAGCTGTTGAATTCAATTTGCTAGTATCTTATTGAGAATTTTTGCATCCATATTCATCAAGGATATTGGCCTGTAGTTCTCTTTTTTTTGCTGGGTCTCTGTCTGGTTTAGGAATCAAAATAATACTGGCTTCATAGAATGAGTATGGAAGTTTTCCTTCCCTTTCTATTTTTTTGGAATAGCTTGAGAAGGATTGGTATTATCTCTGCTTTAGACGTCTGGTAGAACTCCCAAGGGAAGCCATCTGGTCCTGGACTCTTATTTGTTGGGAGATTTTTGATGACTTATTCAATTTTGTCACTGGTTATGGGTCTGTTCAAGCTTTCTATTTCCTTCTGATTGAGTTTTGGAAGCGTGTGGGTGTTTAGGAATTTGTCCATTTCTTCCAGGTTGTCCAGTTTGTTGGCATATAATTTTTCATAGTATTCCCTGATAATTGCTTGTATCTCTGAGGGATTGGTTGTAATAATTCCATTTTCATTCATGATTTTATCTATTTGGGTCATCTCCCTTTTCTTTTTGAGAAGCATGGCTAGAGATTTATCAATTTTGTTTATTTTTTCAAAAAAACAATTCTTTGTTTCGTTGATCTGTTCTAGAGTTGTTTTTAGATTCTATATTGTTTATTTCTTCTCTGATCTTTATTATTTCTCTTCTTCTGCTGGATTTAGGCTGTCTTTGCTGTTCTGCTTCTATTTCCATTAGGTGTGCTGTTAGATTTTGTATTTGGGATTTTTCTTGTTTCTTGAGATAGGCCTGCATTGATTGTAATTTACTCTCACGACTGCCTTTGCTGCATCCAAAGCGTTTGGATTGTTGTATTTTCATTTTCATTTGTTTCCATATATTTTTTAATTTCTTCTCTAATTGCCTGGTTGACCCATTCATTCCTTAGTAGGGTGTTCTTTAACCTCCATGCTTTTGGAGGTTTTCCAGACTTTTTCCTGTGGTTGATTTCAAGCTTCATTGCATTGTGTTCTGAAAGTATGCATGGTATGATTTCAATTCTTGTATACTTATGAAGGGCTATTTTGTGACCCAGTATGTGATCTATCTTGGAGAATGTTCCATGTGCACTCGAGAAGAAAGTATATTCTGTTGCTTTGGGATGCAGAGTTCTAAATATATCTGTCAAGTCCATCTGATCCAATGTCTCATTCAGGGCCCTTGTTTCTTTATTGGCCACGTGTCTAGATGATCTCTCCATTTCTGTAAGTGGAGTGTTAAAGTCCCTGCAATTATCACGTTCTTATCAATAAGGTTGCTTATGTTTGTGAGTAATTGTTTTATATATTTGGGGACTCCTGTATTTGGCACATAGACATTTATAATTGTTAGCTCTTCCTGATGGATAGACCCTGTGATTATTATATAATGCCCTTCTTCATCTCTTGTTCCAGCCTTTAATTTAAAGTCTAGTTTGTCTGATAGAAGTATGGTTACTCCAGCTTTCTTTTGACTTCCAATGACATGATAAATAGTTCTCCATCCCCTCACTCTCAATCTGAAGGTGTCCTCAGGTCTAAAATGAGTCTCTTGTAGACAGCAAATAGATGGGTCTTGTGTTTTTATCCATTCCGATACCCTATGTCTTTTGGTTGGCGCATTTAGTCCATTTACATTCAGTGTTATTATAGAAAGATATGGGTTTAGAGTCATTGTGATGTCCGTAGGTTCTATGCTTGTAGCGATATCTCTGGTACTTTGTCTCACAGGATCCCCCTTAGGATCTCTTGTAGGGCTGGTTTAGTGGTGATGAATTCCTTCAGTTTTTGTTTTTTTGGGAAGACCTTTATCTCTCTTTCTATTCTAAATGACAGACTTGCTGGATAAAGGGTTCGTCGCTGCATATTTTTTCTGTTCATCACATTGAAGATCTCCTGCCATTCCTTTCTGGCCTGCCACGTTTCAGTAGACAAATCCGTCATGGGTCTTCTAGGTCTCCGTTTATATGTTACAGCACGTTTATCTCTAGCTGCTTTCAGAATTTTCTCTTTATCCTTGTATTTTGCCAGTTTCACTATGATATGTCGTGCAGAAGATCGATTCAAGTTCCGTCTGAAGGGAGTTCTCTGTGCCTCTTGGATTTCAATGCCTTTTTCCTTCCCCAGATCCGGGAAGTTCTCAGCTATGATTTCTTCAAGTACACCTTCAACACCTTTCCCTCTCTCTTCCTTCTCTGGGATACCAATTATGCGTAGATTATTTCTCTTTAGTGAATCACTTAGTTCTCTAATTTTCCCCTCATACTCCTGGATTTTTTTATCTCTCTTTTTCTCAGCTTGTTTTTTTTCCCATAATTTTATCTTCTAGTTCACCTATTCTCTCCTCTGCCTCTTTAATCTGAGCTGTGGTTGTCTCCATTTTATGTTGCTGCTCATTGATAGCATTTTTTAGCTCCTCCTGGCTGTTTCTTAGTCCCTTGATCTCTGTAACAAGAGATTCTCTGCTGTCCTTTATGCTGTTTTCAAGCCCAGCGATTAATTTTATGACTATTATTCTAAACTCACTTTCTGTTATATTGTTTAAATCCTTTTTGATCAGTTCGTTAGCTGTTGTTATTTCCTGGATGTTTTTTTGACGGGAATTCTTCTGTGTAGTCATTTTGGATACTCCCTTGAGTGGTGCGGAACTGCAGGGCACTTCCCCTGTGTTGTCTTGAATAACTTACGTTGGTGGGCGGGGCCGCAGTCATACCTGATGTCTGCCCCCACCCCTCCTCTGGAGCCACAGTCAGACTGGTGTGTGCCTTCTCTTCCCCTCTCCTAGGGGCGGGATTGACTGTGGGGTGGCGTGGCCTGTCTGGGCTACTTGCACACTGCCAGGCTTGTGATGCTGGGGATCTGGCATATTAGCTGGGGTGGATTGGCAAGGTGCACAGGGGCATGAGGGGTAGGCCCAGCTCGCTTTTCCTTTGGAGATCCGCTTCGGGAGGGACCCTGTGGCACAGGGAGGGAGTCAGACCCGCAGGAGTGATGGATCCGCAGAAGCACAGCGTTGGGTGTTTGCATGCTGCAAGCAAGTTCCCTGAAACAAACTGGTTCCCTTTGGGATTTTGGCTTGGGGAAGGGCAAGGGAGATGGCTCTGGTGAGCACCTTTGTTCCCCGTCAAGCTGAGCTTTGTCATCCGGGGCTCAACAACTCTCCCTCCCATTGTCCTCCAGCCCTCCCGTTCTCCGAGCAGAGCTGTTAGCTTATAACCTTCCAGATGTCAAGTCCCTCTTGCTGTCGAACACACTCCGTCCAGCCCCTCCACTTTTGCCAGCCAGACTCGGGGGCTCTGCTTGGCCTGCGGGCTGCCCCTCCACCCTGGCTCCCTCCTGCCAGTCCATGTAGCGCACACTGCCTCGCTGCCCTTCCTACCCTCTTCCGTGGGCCTCTCGCCTGCGCTTGGCTCCAGAGACTCCATTTTGCTAGTCTTCTGGCGGTTTTCTGGATTATTTAGGCAGGTGTAGGTGGAATCTAAGTGATCAGCAGGATGCGCAGTGAGACCAGCATCCTCCTATGCTGCCATCTTCCCAGGATCCCCTCAGAAAATTCCTTACCTCTCCTTTTATTCTGAAATATAGCATTGCTGGATAGAGTATTCTTGGCTGCAGATTTTTCCCATTCAGCATGTAGAATATATTATGCCACTCCCTTCTGGCTTTCTGTGTTTCTGTTGAGAAATCTCCTGCTAGCCTTATGGGTCTTTCATTGTAAGTTAAGTACTTCTTTTGTCTTGCTGATGTAAGATTTTTATGTCTATATTTTGCAAATTTATTTACAATATGTCTTCATATTGGCCTGATTTTGTTGATTTTGATGGGAGTTTCTGTGCCTCCTGGATATAGATGTCTATTTCCTTCCCCATATTAGGGAAATTTTCGGGTATTATTTGTTCAAGTATATTTTCTGTCACTTTTTTTGGCTCTTCTTCTACTGACTCCTATAATACAAATGCTATTACATTTGATGGACTCAATAAGTTCCCTAAGTCTGTTGTTGTGTTACAGATTTTTTCTTTCTCTCTTTTGTTCAGCTTCATTACTTTGCATTATTTTGTTTTCTGGTCACTAATTTGTTCATCTGCCTCTTCCAGCCTGTTGTTTATTGTATCAAGTATGTTTCTAATTTTGTTTATTTTTCCCTTCAGCTCTGATTCATTCTTTTTTAACTCTTTTATCTCTATGGTAAGGGTCTTCCTGATGTCTTCTATTCTTTTCTCAAACCCAGTGAGTGTCCTTATGACTGTTGATTTAAGTTCTCCATCAGGCATGTTACTTTTATCTGTTTTGCTTAGATCTCTGTCCATGGCTTTATTTTCTTCTTTCATTTGGGATAAATTCCTCTATCTTGGCATTTTGTCTATGTCTCTCTGCCTTCCTCTGTGTGTTACAAAAGTTTATGCTCCCGAAAGTCATGGTCTTATGTTGAAGAGATCATGTAGTGCCCAGCACCTGGCAGTTCAGGGAGTGTCTGCAGTGTGTTTTGTGTGTTTTCTGCTGTCATTTTGCCTGCTTCCTTCTTCCAGCTAGCAGTGTGCAGAGGCTCTCTTTGCCTGTGTTGGGCAGTGTTTGGTCCCTGTCCTGAATGTAGCAAGTTTTAACTAGGTATGCTCTGGTCTGCTTGTGGAATGCAACCTGTTGTCACTCCCAGTGGAACTGAGGACCTGCAGAACTCTCTGGTCTGGATACTTGGTGTGGGCTGGGTTTTGTGCTGGTCTTGTAGGAGAGGTACCTGTCACACTGAGACTGAGGTAAGCTTGACTGAGAAGTGTAGTCTCACCAGAGCACCGGGGTGTGGGATCTGGTGTATGCCAGTTAGGTAGCCAGTGTTAGCACTGTGCTGCTTCATGCAGGTGGCTCTGTTTTTATGCTGAGGGATGGAGGAAAGAAATAGTGTCACTTTACTCCCTTGTTCATGGAGAGGTGTCTCTGTAAACCCTCCTCCTTGGAGATGAGCTCTGAGATGAGTGAATCATCTCCCCACTGTGTGCGTTAGGCACTCTCCCTATTGATGTTTCCACAGTGTTTACCCTCAGGTTGTTTGTCTGCCTTCTGTATAGGAGCAGCACAGTGCCCTTTGGGCTCTATCCCTGCCAAGCTTGTTGAACTTTCAGACTCCAGGCTTTAAGCCCTGTTGGTTGCAAGAAGTCATGAAATTTAGCCCTTCTCATTTTCCAAGCCATTGACTTTGAGAGAATGTTCTCCCTGTGCATTCCCCTATGTGTTCTTCCTTCTCTTGCCCTTCTCCAAGACCACAGCTCCCTCCCTTCTGCAGCACCTATAATTCATTTCCCCCTAAACCATATCTCTGCACCTCCTACCTTCTTCAACATGGCCTCTTCTATCTCTTTAGTTGTGGAGTTTGTTCTCAGTCATCAGATCTATTTCTTGGGTATTTAGAATCATTTGATAGTTTTCTAGTTGCGCTCATGGAACGAGGTGAGGCTAGGATCCCCACACTTTGCTGCCATCTTCCTCTCTGTCAGGATGTATTGAAGACATACCTGTTTTAATTAAACCAACAAACTTAAAGTATCTTTTATTTATTAAAGATGTATCCTAGATCCCATGAACTTGAAAAACATTTGGATTAGTTTTTTTTATATTCCTGAGAGTTTTACAGTAGTTAATTTGATAAGTTCTTATTTTTCTTTAAGAGAACTAAATAGAGCCATTTTACAAATTATTTTGGCAATACCATCTGGAGGTAGAAAAATATAACACATTTTACAACTTATGTACATGCATAGACATATATAGATACAAACAGAGATCTTTTAGCTTTCGTGTTAGAATTTACTCATGAGGGAGATATAATAATGCAAAACTCAGTAGTTCATGAAATAAATGTTGGATATAAATTATGCTTCTATAAGTTTTAACTAGGTTAAAGTTCTATAAGTTGGAACAAATTGAGGTTATCTCCCAGATGGCTAAAAATTTTTATTAATGTTTGTGGAGAAGACACTGAAGATTTTTAATTACCTAATTTCGAAATAACCTTCACCCCGTTTTTTCTGATGAGAATTAGTTCCTTGAAGTTTGCATTTTGAAGAGATGGCTGAGACAGATATTCCTAGAGAAAAGCTGGTAGACCATTTATATTTTCTAGGAAAAGGAAAAAAAAACCAAGTTCCCTAAAGAAGGGCTTTTGTTTCCTAAATCCAGGTGTTTTACTATATCTGTAAGCCTTTTGAGATGAGTTTGGGGGGTACTTGGGGGTTGCTGAAAAAAGACAGGTGGGCTTTGAATTGCTTTGAGAGTTGCATTTCAGTTCTTATAAATACTCAATTTGCAAAATAAGTACAGTTGTTTTTAATTCCTCAAGGAATTGATTGATCTATCAATATAACTATATTATCTTCAGTTTGCTTCTGTCGATCTGAGAGAACATATTCAACTAATAGAAAAACAAAAAGATTCCTATGTTGTAGATTTAGAGCTTTGTCTTTGGAATGTTTTAGTAAATCCTTCCGCAAAAGGCTTCAGAATATTTTCCCTTTCCTTCTGAGTGCATAGTTTTATTTTGGCTTAGGTGGGAGAGCCTAAAAATGTCCCCATAAGTCTCTGAATATCAGTTTCTGATTTAGTTAACTTCTGACCATAGTGTTGCTTAAAACAATCCTTCCAAATATCTTGTCATGTTTTAGCCAACTAGTAAGTATTCCTAGTAGTACTATAGAACCCAGTGGAGTCAAGAAAATTCCCCAAAGGTGGTGCAAAGGATGCCACCATCCCAAGATCAAGAGCCACTACCAAGATTACTAAAAGAAAGACTTACACAGTTCCCCTGAGGGCTGCCAATAATTGGCAATAATAGCTGCAATGGAGTTCCACTTTTTCTGTACAACCATATCAAGCCAAAAGTGGGATGCAACTGTCATTTCTATGCAGCCATATTTTGGGCTCCTAACCTGATGGTTGGCAAGCCACGTTCTCAGCACACACCAGTTGTCACTGGGAGAGAAAGGATCAATAACCAGTTCATCTGGATTTGTTAAAGAAGGGATTATATGAAATTTTATCTTTCTCTCTCTACTGGTCCTTTCATTCAGCAAATTGGGACAGCTAACTTTGGTAAGAACTCTCAGAACCTTTGCTAAGTTCTCCCACTTTTCCCATGCTCTGTAGCAAGTAAGGTTTAAAGTAGAGAGTGTAGCTCTGGTATCTACCAAAGTCTGGCAAGGTTTACATTAATTTTAGCTTTAGTTTCTCCCATGGCTATTTAAGGGAATAACTGTTAGAAGTTATGGAAAATCCCTCATAGTCCTATCAACCATGGGATGGGATTATATGGGGGCTCTCCTTTGAGGGTACATATAGGGGTGTCTATAAAGCCATTAAGTTTACAGACTTTTGTTTACAAAAAAAAAGTCTTTTCAGAGTGGAAGGCAATTCAGACAAAGGATTAGTAGAATGAGTACTCAAATAAATAGGATAGATGGGAACAGTAGGAGTTACATCAGTCTTACAGTTTTTTTGGTTTGGGTACCTCTTGAATCTTTAATTCTTCATTAGTCTTTTGCAATGAATCTTTCAATGAAACTATTTGGGAATGTTGAAGGCTTTTGGAGGCTCATGCATGCCAATTAAAATAGGTATTCCATTCAGTTTATTTGACTTAACAGTTCTTAAAAAATTTTTTTTAACATTTATTTATTTTCAAGAGACAGAGAGAGACAGATCATGGGTGGGTGGGGGGCAGAGAGGGAGACACAGAATCCGTAGCAGGCTCTGGGCTCTGAGCTGTTGGTGCAGAGCCTGACGTGGGCCTCAAACCTGAGATCATTACCTGAGCTGAAGTTGGACATTTAACTGACTGAGCCATTCAGGTGCCCCTTGACTTAAAATTCTTAATAATCTTGGGGCGCCTGGGTGGCTCAGTCGGTAAGTGTCCAACTTCAGCTCAGGTCATGATCTCACAGTTCATGAGTTCAAGCCCCGCATCGGGCTCTGTGCTGACAGCTCAGAGCCTGGAGCCTGCTTCAGATTCTGTGTCTCCCTCTCTCTCTGCTCCTCCCCCACTCACACTCTGTCTCTCTCTCAAAAATAAATAAACATTAAGAAAAAAATTCTTAATAATCTTATCTAATTGTAAATTCCTCATAATGGCTAATGTAATTCTAGGTTGTCTGTAATAAGATTGGTTTTTGCATGTGAGAAGAGATCGCAATTTTTTTAACATAAAACCAGTGTAGTTTCTAAAAGGGCATATAGATGACTAGGACCCCATTTTTGGAGTTTTCATGAGAGAAAAGAAAAAAATCCTAGATAGTGTAAGGGGTGTTTTTAGGGTTTGGACTTGGATATTGTTTGACAGTGTGACTTTCATGGGATACTTCTTTTTCCTGGCTAATAGTCTTTGCCCTATTTGTCCAACATGTGACCAGGTGTCACATGAAATTTTCTTGTGGTTGGTGAACAGTCTAATGTGAAATTTGCTCATCTGTGACCATCTTATTCTTACATGAGAGCTTTGTGCTTCAGAGATAGTTGTCTCATGTAAAGGTGGTGAGCATTCAACAGCATTTAGGTGCTCAACGCAGGCCCACCGATTTTACTTTTAGGTTTGCTCTCAGGAAAAATACACAAGTTTAAATCTAAATTAAGCCATTTTAACTCAGAAACCAAGCACATTCTAATTCAGAAGCTAAGTGCATTCTAATTCAGCAACCAAACACATTCTAATTCAGAAACCAAAAGAGTACTCACCAGAAAGACAATCTGTCCTTGTCTCAATCTTGAATAAAGTCAGAGAGCTCAACCGAAAGGAGAGAGCTCAAAGTCTGAGAGGAGTCTGACCGAGCCAGAAATAGAAGGCCACTCACATATGCCTGAGCACAAGGGGCTCACTGCCAAGTACCTTACTCAATTACAAGGGTTGTCATCATTCCAGGGGTCTTATCCTTCTGATCCTGTTTCTGACACCCATGAAATTTCAACCTAAATAAACAGGTAAACTGAGGCAAGCTCAGATTATAAGAAATTGAGCTCAGGCATAGCAGAGGGTTTGAAATTTGAGAAATGTATGCTGTAGCAAGTATAGGCGAGTTTGTTGAGGGTTTGGGGCACACTGTATTTATGGACAAGGAGAGCAAAGAGGGCAAGTTCAGCCAGATTCCAGGCAGTAAATTAACTGGCTGGAGGATTGGGAGAGATTTTTGGTGGATGTTCACTGGTCAGGAGATAAGCCTTGGTCTTCTAAAGTTAGGCATTTAACAGAAATTAGCATATTAGTTCTTAAGTTCCAATTTTTTGAAGGGACATGCATGACATTCTCCTTTTAATATTCTTTGGTTTCATTTTAGATTACAGCCCTTTTAGAAGAATCAATTATCCTTTGAGCATGTTTTCAGCCCCATATTTAATTCTGTCCTTTTGGATTAGAACTGTTTGGATTCTAGTCCACACAAATGGTAGAAATTTTGTTATAATCCTTCATGTCTGTGAGGCTCTATTCTTTTTTGTAGTTGTTTATTTTCTCTCTTTTGTTTAGATTGAATAATTTCTAATGGTCTGTCATCCAGATTTTATTTCATTCTTTCCTCTTTATTATGTTATTGAGCCCATCCAGTGAGCTTTTTATTTCAGTTATTTTATTTTCCACTTCTAAGATTTCCATTTGATTATCCTTTATGTCTTCTATTTCTTTCCTGAGACTGTATTACTTTGATGAGACTATTTTCACTTGTTTCAAGTGTATTCATAATTTTTTAATGAAGCATTTATATCATATCTGCTTTAAAATATTTATCAGATCCTTCTGATTTCTCTTTCTTCTTACTGTTATCTACTGTTTTTTTTATTTTTTTTTTTAATTCTGGTTGATTCTTGTTATGATGAGTCATTTTCAATTGTAATTTTGACATTTTTGTATTATGTTATAAGACTTTGAATCTTAGTTAAACCTTCTGTTTTAACTTTTTTTGACACTGCTCTAGCAGATAATTAGGGAACTATCTCATCACATCTAGGTGACGGTAGAAATGTTACAAGATTTTTTTACCTCAGTGCCTGGGGTTTGTTGTCTCGCCATATCAAAGAATAAAGAGGTAGACACAATAAAATGAATAGCAAGCAAAAGTTTATTAGAGTATAAGATCAGAAAGTAAGAATAGTATGAAAACTCTCTTTACAGAGAGGGGGCATTCGAAAGCAAATAACTGACTATAGGCAAGGAACTTTGTTTTATAAAGTTTTGGTGCTCCCCCTCTCCTTCCCCCTTTTTTTCTTTTCCCTTATTGGCTTGATAACTGTAGGTGCTGAGTTGTTCATTCCTGATTAGATTGATTCCATTGTGTGAGGAATATATATAACTTATATATAAACTTATATAACATAAGTTTTATCGTTTACTTATTTTAGTTAGGTATTATGATTGTCAAATTCTTGAGGGGAATCTGAGGGGGAGCAAGTGGTATCTGGTACATTTTTAAAAGAAACCTGACACCTGAGGGAGTTTGCTCCTGGTCAGACACTCCCAGCATTGTTTTAAAATATGTGTTTGTCCCCACACAGGGGCCCTGGGTCCTAACCTTTCCCTCTCTGCCAATTTTATCCGATCTTTCCCTATCATATTCCCCTCTCTGAACATGTGACTTCTAACTGTTGTTAGTAATTGGGACTAACTGCTTTCTGCTGATGAGGGGTGGTGACAAAGGGGATGACAGGGCAAGTCCAGAGGTTGATTCAGAGGTCCGATATAATGGGAAGGTATTTGGAACTTCTGGACACAACATTTTCTTGGATGTCTTATTTTTCTGGCATATGGAATGGCATCTACAAATCATACAAAATAAATATTAGGCCAACAAGCATTTATATTCCAAATGCAATGCCTCCAGGGAGGAGGCCACACCATAGGAAGGAAAGACACACTGTAGCCACCAAAAAAATCCCTGACGTGTCTGTTCATATATTTTTTTTTTGTTAATTAACTATAGATTTCCTTCCTCTTCCATATTTACCTGTATTTTATGATGTCATTAGTTTGAGTAATTAAATACTTTAGTTAATTCTTGGTCCTCAAATCTTCACTCTTTTTTTTTTTTTTTTTTTTTTTTTTTTGGCCATCCAGTTTCCATTAGAATAAGCTCATGAGGTATTTTTAATTTTATCTCAAGAAAAGATTGGTCCTCAATATCCAGATTACTATAGGTCCTATTAGCTTTTTTAGATGTATCTGACCAGCAGTTCTTGTGTTACACCATACCCTAATATGATTTAGTACATGGTATATATGCTCACAAGTAAAATGCTCTGTGTCAGATATTTGTCCTTGTTACTTCCCCAGGGTTTTTTTTTACCTATGTACCAAGTCATTAGGGTAGAAATAAGTGGCCAGACCTGAGTAAAATCAGAGTTCCATTTTTCCTGAGGACATAACCATATCTTACTTCTTTTCTTGCAATCTGAGAGATGGGAACTCAGGCTGACTCATTTGGCATAATAGCTGAGTGAGGTAGGACTCTTGTCTGATTTAATATAGTCCTTATGTCCCCAAGCTGAAGTACTGGATGTGAATTAGCATTGTCTATCTGAAGCACGTGGCCCTTAAAATGCAATGCCTCAAGTTACAGCTCCCATTATTAATATTCCATAACCTGGGGCTTCATTTTATGTTTTTGAAGTCAAGGCTAAGCCTACTTCTCCCTGTATGCCCATATTTGTGAATCAATATCAGTTTCTACCAGGGGAAGGCAATTGTTTATCTGGCCTGGAGCCAGTAGCACTATAGTCCCTAATTTAATCATAATATCCCTTCCTAGCAAGGGAGTGTGGCTCTCTGGCATTATTAACAAAGAATGTGAAAAAATCAAGTCTCCCCATATGTATCCTGGTGGCTGAGAGAGAAATTTAAGTCATAAGTTTTCTGGAGACACCTCTAATTATTACACTGCATTTGGATAATTGGCCAGGAGGAAAGGAAGACAGAAAAAGTGTCTCTGGTGTTAAGAAGGAAATCAACCATTTTGTTTCTCTGTCAAGTTACCTGAGGTTCTGGGTTTCTAAAAGACAGTTGGTTTTGAGGAGTCATTGTGAAGGGCCCCAGGCCCCATTAGTCCCTTTCAGGGACATTGGTTATCTGAGCCCTTGCAGATAGAGGTCCCCGAGGGCATTCAGATTTTTACTGATTGTCTCCACATAAGGGGCACACTTATGGGGTTTCAATTTAAGTTGTCCACTCTGAAGACATTCTCATTTTTCAGTGCCCTGAACAGCCACCTAAATGGCACTTGGTGCCAGGACCTTGGGAAGTCTATTCTAACATAGTATGTAAGACTACAACTAAGGCCTCAGATTTTTTAAGCCTCCTTTCCTGTTTTCTGTTTTACTCTTGATCTCAATTGTAATATACCGAATGGGCAGCTCATAAGAGCTCCTCAGGAGTCCCTTCTGGGCCAACAGCCAATTTTTGCAGCTTCCTCCAAAGTCTGGGGCCATTGAGTGACATATTTGTCCTTTAAAATTGTCTCAGCTTTGTGGGTATCAGGGGAGATAGCCATATATGTTTAAAGAGAGCATCTCTCAAACTCTCTAGGAAGGCCATGGGCTCTCATCCTATGTCTGCATAATAGTAGCTAATTTAGCATAATTTAAAGGTTTCACTTTGGACCTCCTTAATTTCTCCAAGACATAGGCTTGGAAATGGTGGTGATACCATTTCCCAATGGGATGATCATAGTCCCACTTAGGATCTTGGGGTGACTGCCAGGGCTCCAGTAGAAAACTGAAAGCTTCCCATTGGACCTCCAGTCCCATGATAATTAATAAGCTGCTCGTCCCCTATCTCTTGGCCCCTGCAAGAACCCCATGCTTCTCTGTCTCATTAAGAGTCTGATTTAACAAAAGCATTATATCTTTCCAGGTTAATTTAAAAACATATGTAATATTCTGAAAAAGCCTCTATATATTTATTCAGATCATCAGACAATTTACCTGGCTCTCCTTTTATCTGTTTTAAATCTTGCAATGAAAAGGGTACTTGTATTCTTACCATAGGGGTCCCTCCCTGTGTCCCTCCTCCTGGCACTCTAGCTTCCTGTAGAGGAAACATGACTGCCATGTTTCCAGGAGGACCTGGATAAAGTGGGCAGCTGGGAATAGAAGTGCCCATTTTAAAACCAGATATGTAGATCCAGGGCCTGAGGAGGAGGAGTTTGAGGTAAAAGGTTTCCCTTCCTCCTCTGGGTTTGCTTTGGGTATAGGCAAGGGGCCCTTAGTTTCCTCCCTTCTTGGTTGTGAACCCTTGGAAATGGTTGCCAATAGGCCAGGATCGACCTTACATTGCTTATACATATCTCTTGATTTTCTCCCCATTTTCCCACAACGTTTGCAAAATAAGTCCAATTGTAGGATAGTATTATAATTGATACTTCCTTCTGGTGGCCAGATTTCCTCCTGCAATTTGTATTGGAGCCAAGCCTTGGTGCAAAAGAAAATGAGTCACTTTTTCTTCAAGGTTTGTGTATCAAAATCATGACAGTTTTTTAGAATGCATCCTGAAGGAGTATTGGCTTTGGTTGATGAATTGCCCATCTATAGAAAAAGAGGAATAGGTGTCCCTTATTTCAGTTTCCTATAGCTGGCCAGGAGAGACCTCATCTCTTTGTCTGGAGAGTTGGCCAGAAGTCTCATCTCCTGGCCTCGAGTTTTGTCTGGCTATGCAACTGGCCGTCAGAAGTCTTATCAGTCTTGCAAAGTGCTGGGAGTAGTCACTCTTGCTCAGGGTTGGCCCTGTTTCCAAGAACTGACCTTGTCTTTCCCAATTTCTCCTACCCCTCCGTTTCTCCTCTGCAGGACTTTGGGCATATCGACTGTGACCAACTAAGACTCCCTTGGTTGTAGAAGGATGCACTAATTTTATTATGGCCCAACAGTAATTAGCATAATGATGATAATAAAATTGCTCCTGTTTACAAATATATTTTAAAAGACTGGTGAAAACCTTTTTTTTTTTTTTTTTTTTTTTTTGGCAAGGATAAAATCAACCATTGGGGGAGCTTAAAAGGCCAGAGTCGAGGTCTATTTCCCTGCCTTTTTTTTGCAATGTTAAAAATGTGTTTTATTTTTGTTTCGGCCATGTGGGTGTCTGTTTTAAAGTCTCTATATTGGTACAAATCAGCATGCACTGGGTTAAGTGGAACAAAATATCTCCCCTGTATCCCGGTAAAGTCCCATCAAAATACCAAAGTTATCCATCCTCATATGGCACCCATTCCTCTGCTAAACAGAAACAACATAAATGTGGGGCATTTGGAGGCTGGCAGCAAGGGAATTGCCACCATTTTCCCTGCCTTTGGATTAAAGAATGGGCAA
This sequence comes from Acinonyx jubatus, assembly GCF_027475565.1. Lineage (NCBI taxonomy): Eukaryota > Metazoa > Chordata > Mammalia > Carnivora > Felidae > Acinonyx > Acinonyx jubatus. The sequence goes on from NC_069389.1 coordinate 50,933,769, forward strand.
TTTCAATCAGAGCTTGAGCAAAACAACTCAAGAGGGCCTGTTGTCTTGCCCTTTTAGTTAAAATCATAGTCCTTTCCATTTTCCAGGCAGAAAAAAGAGAAAAAACAAAACAAAACAAAAACTTTGTTTACATTTTTTTAAATCAAAATCCAAGAAAACTTTGTCTTTTTAACAGAAAGTGAAACATAATGTTAATCTTATACCAGTGTACTTTTAAAAATTAATTGATTTTAACCTTAGTTTTGACCACATATAAAATTTTTCCCTTAAAGCTTTCCTTTTACAAGCCTTTTACAACTTTCTTTTGCTTTCACATTTTCATCTAACCCCTTTTTCTCCAAACAACCAGTCTCATTTAGGACAGAATTATTTTCTTTTGCCATTAACAAAAAGTATTCCCGTCTTTTAGATCTTTCTTCTATATTTCCTGTTTTTCTATATACAGAGTTGCTTTTCTTATCTCCATCAGTTTTAATTACATTTAGCAGAATTTTAACTCTTAGAAACCTTAGTCTCCAGTGAAAACTTAAGTAGTAACCAATTGTGAACTGTGTTACATCAGAATTCCTTAGATGGAAAACTTATGAATCAATTAAGTACAAAGCATGTTTTTTAAAACAGATTTAAGTAGACTTAATTTTTCTGCAGTAAGAAGCCAAAAGCACAAACCTATGCTTCAGCATTCCATCCAATTTGGAAAAGGCCTAAGTGTCTAATGAATATAATCTAGTTTATCATCCAAGCACAACTTTAAAGTTTCAGGTTACCAAAGACCCTAATAGCTATCTTACCAATTACCCATGAAAACAGACAAAATTTGAGACAGAAAAAATTAACCATCATTTTAAGTCATCTTTTTGCTGACAAATTGCTTTTTGCTGACAAAATTTGAGACAGACAAAAGTAACCATCATTTTAATTAATGTTTTTGCTGACAAATTACAACAGAGATAACATGAGTTTATTTGTCCTTCAGTAAATCTAGATAGGAAAAGTTTCATATATTTAATGCTGATAACTCTAAACACACGTTTATCTTAATTAAACCAACAAACTTAAATTAGTTTAAATATTGAATATGTTCCATCTGTGTCCATTAAAAGTCAATCAATTTGTTTACCATTTTCAATTTTTACCTGGGGCACCAGTGAGTAAATCTGAAGTGGGTTGTGTAAATCTAAGGGGGTGTACTTAGCTCATTGACAGTGAGGGGAGGAGGAGGAGCCCAGGGTGCCCTGTGCCCAGATGGTATAGGATCCAGTTATGCAGGCAGCACCCAAGGTGGTGCAGAAACAGGAGGAGGGGGAGGAGAAAGCAAAAAGGCTTAGGTATTGCCTAGAAGCCTGGAGGCCAATAAAAGCCAAGAGGGCAGAGAAAGTTCTCCTGGTCCTAAAACCTGTCAGCTCAGACAGATGAGCAGATGCAGATTTTTTCCCCCGCCAAGTGGAAATGGGCAGTCTATGTCAAGCAGGAGAAGACAGGGAAGTTCTCCTAAACAAATGGAGTTTTGGCAGCTGCTTGTGAATATTCCTTAAAGTCCCTGTCCCTAGTTAGACTAATCAGAAACAGTTGGCTCTAATTGTCATGTGCATCTTGCGGGATCCTGCCAAATGTCTTCTCTCCCATCCCCCCATGTGCATCAGGAGCAGGAGGAGGGTGGTGAGTCAAGAAGGCATTGAAGTAAGTCCTGTTATCCACTATGCAAGAGATGTTTGAAAAAGAAAGGTAAAAAAAAAAAGGGGGGGGGGACCAGAGAGGTGAGTCATGCCAGAGTGTCAGAAGTGGAAGCAACTAGAGGGCCACCTTCCACTAGTACCCCTTGGAAGTCATCTGGATCACTCCTAGGAGGATATTCCAGGGATCAGTCCTGGACTTTTCCACTCATTTCCCAAAGGGGGAGAGGCTGGCCAAGACAGAGGAGAATACCACTGGATAACCAAATGGACGGTCAGGGATCAGATTCTGCTAACAGCCAACCCATCAGTTGCTGTTCAGCCTCCCTTGAATCTCATGCATCTGGAGGTTTTTCTTTAAAAAAAAAAAAACTTTAATATTTATTTTTGAGAGAGAGACAGACAGAGTGTGAGCAGGGGAGGGGCAGAAAGAGAGGGAGAAATAGAATCCAAAGCAGGCTCCAGTCTCTGAGCTGTTGGCACAGACCACGAAATCATGACCTGAGCTAAACTCAGACGCTTAACCAACTGAGCCACCCAGGCAACCCTGGAGGTTTTTCTTGAAAGGAAATTGGGGCTCCACCACACTAATGTTCCCAACTATGTTGGGGAATCAGATGGGAGGAGACCGAAGGAGCCTATCACCCTAGGCTTGAGAATGGCAGTTGTGCCATTGACTCTAACTGGCTGATGGGTGCCCATTTTTTGGTTTGAGAGTTTTATTTAGGAAAGAAAGAAGGGGTGCCAGATGCTCTTTACTTAGAAGACGTTGGGATCCCCAAGGAATTCCCAAAGAAATGTTGCAGGATTTTTTTTTTTTTACCTCAATGCCTGGGGTTCGTTTTCTCTCTCACTGCCTCGAAGGATGAAGAGGTGGAAACAGAATAAAATGAGCAGCAGGCAAATGTTTATTAGAGTAAGATCATAAAGTAAGACTAGTATGAAAACTCTCTTTTCAGAAAGGGGGCATTTGAAAGTAAATAACCCCGACTATAGACAAGGGACTTTGTTTTATAAGGTTATGGTGCTCCCCCCATCCCTTTCCCCTGGTTTCTTCTCAGGTTCTACCCTTATTGGCTTGATAACTGTAGGTGCTGGGTTGTTCATTCCTGATTATATTGATTCCATTGTGTGAGGAGTTACACTATGGTCCTACTGTCCCTCATATAACATAAGTTTTATGGTTTACTTGTTTCAGTTAGGTATTTTGATTGTCAAATTCCTGAGAGGAACCTGAAGGGGAGCAAGTGGTATCTGGTACATTTTTAAGAGAAACTTGACACCTGAAGGAGTTTGCTCCTGGTCAGACACTCCCAGCATTGTTTTCAAATATGTGTTTTTCCCCACCTAGGGACCTCAGGTCCTAACCTTTCCCTCTCTGCCAGTTTTACCTTATCTTTCCCTATTGTAGAAGCCCAGGTTCCAGTCTCAACTTCTGTTGACACTAAATGGGGAGGGCTCTCCCATTACTGTTGGGCAGGGGTGGGAGTTCTGGCTCTCTACAGTTCTGGCTCCCTACAAGGTTTCTAGTAGTAACACAGTGGTTGAAGGATGGGGTTTGTTATTGGATGTTGTGAATAAAGGCCTGGCTCCCTGTTTGGCCTTCTTTGATGCCTAATTGGTAGAGATGTTAGGGTGTCCAGTTACAGCCTTGCAAGAGTGGAAGTTTAAGCTCCCCACTTGGGGTTTGCTCCCCACTCCTTGGTTGGAGTGGCCCCATAGTGTTTTGGCTGGAATAAAGTTGTTGTTTCTTAAAAGTATTACTATCTTGCTAGGCAATCCCTTCCTTATCCTTTGTTTAGAGAGAACAGGCTTTTGTTTGGGTTTTTATTGTCTGTATGCATTGGCATTTCTGGAATGCTACTTTATTCAGATCAAGTCTGGGATATATGAAACCAAATTAAAACCCAGGGAACTCACTGCTATGTTCTTTACCACCCAAGGTCTCTACCTCTTCTGTCTTCTCTTTACCTTTCAGTGTCTTCTTATGTTTGTTTTATATATAATGTTCAGGGTTTTTCATTACACTGAGTAGGATAAATAGGAAAAAAATGTCTTTTCCATCTACCCAGAAGCAGAAAATATAACACATGATTTAAAATTCATTCTATCCTTAATGTTCTATGATATTACAAAATCTAAAGTTCATCTTTTCATAGCTTCAGATCTGTTATTTTACCAATTCATTCAGGAAAAACGTGCTACTTAAGAAGCTACATTAAGGCAATACAATTGATTAAAACAACTTTTCAATATTAAGTATTTAGATTATTTCCACTTAAAGATTATTCCAAATTTAGCACAATTTTATGTAATTATACTTACTACTAATATATTTTAAAGGTGTATTTAGAAGTTATTTTGAAATGTAAACAAAACAAATAGGTTTTTTTCTTTTCAAATTTTTATTTAAATTCTAATTAGTTAACATAGAATGTAATATTGGTTTCAGGAGAATTTAGTGATTCATCACTTACATACAACACCCAGTGCTCATCATAACAAGTGCCCTCCTTAATGCCTATCCCCCATCTAGCCCACCCCCCCCCACCTCCCTCCATCAACCCTGTTTGTTCTCTATGGTTGAGTCTCTTATGGTTTGTTCCCCTCTCTCTTTTTCACCCCTCCCATATTTTCTTCTGGTTTGTTTCTTAAATTCCACATCTGAGTGAACTCATGTGGTATTTGTCTTTCTATTACTTATTTAGCTTAGCAACGGCTCTCCTAAGCACCGGCTGGGCTGTGTCCTAGCCTGACCTCTGCCTCTAAGAATGTATGAACTTGAGTTACTTGACTTTTGTGTTCCCAAGTTTCTTTGTCAACAAAAAATGAGGAGAAGAAGAAGAAGAAGAAGAAGAAGAAGAAGAAGAAGAAGAAGAAGAAGAAGAAGAAGGAAGAGGAGGAGGAGGAGGAGGAGGGGAAGGGCAGTCGACTAGGTATTGATGTTGTTATGAGAATAAAGTGACTTACTGGATAGTTATTTAATATTTAATATTCCTTCAAGATAAAAGCTCTTCAAAAAAATATAAGGCATTATGACATGGTCATCTCTAGTAACTACCCCTCTATAATACTTTCAGGTCTTAAGAATAGCACCACTTAAGAAATACATCATACATTTTCCAAGCAAAAGTTAACAGCCAGTGAACTCATAGAATTCCTTAAGCACCTGAGTTCATTAAAATCATGAATATAAAAAGCTAAATATCTATGAAAGCATTATTTTTTTCATTAAAACCCCCAAATGTCATGTATTTTTGTTTTTCCCACCACATCTAATCAGTTGAGAAATATTTTGAATTCTTCACTTTAAGTGCTATATCTGTTTTCTATTCCTTTCCCATTGCCACAATTCTATAGGTCTTCATTATTTCCTCCCTCAACTATGGCTAGTGAGCAGAAGGGTGACAGGAATCTTCAAGGAGATTTCATAAGGCATAATGGATAGTACTCATTTAGGGTTACAAATGAATATTTTTAGCACTTACATAAAATGATTTAAGTAGACCTTCCCATTTGCTGAGAATAAGACTGAATATTTATTTTTTAAAATGTAATTGGTAACAATAAAACTATACAAGCTTTTCTGTTTTTACAATCCAAAACCATTTTTCTCACCTTCCTTACTACCCTTTCTTTGAGGATGAGACTCTACTTGCTTTCCTTTTCCATTGAAACATGTCACTTCTTATTCTGTCCCTTGGGGTTCTATTCTCCATAAAACTTTGCTGAAGAATGGCCATGTAATCTCCCCTGCATTTCATTCTAGATAAGCACACCTTTTATTCTTTTAATTTTTAAAAATTTAAGTATTGTTGGCACACAATGTTATGTTTGTTTCAGATGTACAACATAGTGATTTGACAGATGTATACATTACTCACAACAGTAAATTTAGTTACCATGTGTCATCAAAGTTTTTACAATATTATTGACTATATTCTCTGTACTCTTGATCTCTTTGACTTATTTATTTTATAACTAAATATTTGTACTTTTTAGTCACCTTATCTATTTTGCCTATCCTCCCACCCACCTCCCTTATGGCAACCTCCAGTTTTCTGTAATTATGACACTGTTTCAGGTTTTTTTGTTGTTGTTCATTTGTTTTGTTTTTTAATTTCTGCATATAAGTGAAATCATGTATTTCTCTTTCTCTGAGTTATTTCACTTAGCATAATACCTTTTGGTTAATCCATTTTGTCATGAATGGTAACATTTTATTATTTTTTTATGCCTGAAAAATAGTCGTGTGTGTGTGTGTGTGTGTGTGTGTGTGTGTGTGTGTGTGATGTTTTTATCCATTCACCTATCAATGGACAGTTAGATTACTTCCATATTTTGATATTGTAAATAAAGCCACAATAAACACAGGGGTGCATGTGGCTTTTTTGGACTAGTGTTTGTATTTTCTTTGTGTAAATACCCAGCAGTTGAATTATGAGATCATATGATATTTCTATTTTTAATGTTTTTGATGAACTTCCACACTGATTTCCATAATGGCTGCACATTCCCACCAACAATGCATGGGGGTTCCCTTTTCTTCACATCCTCACTTGCTGTTTGTTGAATTTTTGATAATAGCTTTCTGATTGATGTGTGGTAATACCTCATTGTGGTTTTGATTTCCATTTCCCTGATGATTAATAATGTTTAGCAACTTTTTATTTGTCTATTAGCCATCTGTATGTCTTCTTTGGAAAACTGTCTATTCAGGTTTTCTGGATATTCAGATTATTTGGTTTCTTGGTGTTGAGTTGTATAAGGTCTTTGTATAGTTTAGATAGTAATCACTTATCAGATATATCATTTGTGAATATCTTCACCCATTCAGTAGGTTTCTTTTTAAATTTGTTCATGATTTCCTTCACTGTGCAATAATTTTTTTTTGGCATAGTCCTAATGGTTTATATTTGCTTTTGTTTTCCTTGCCTGAAGAGACATATTTAGAAAAATGTAGCGTAGGCCAATGCCAAAGAGATTACTGCCTGTGTTCTCTTCTAGGAGTTTTAAGGTTTCAGATCTCACATTTAGGTCTTTAATCTATTTAAAATTTTTGTGTATAGTGTAAGAAAGTGGCCCAAGTTCATTCTTTTACATGTTGCTATCCAGTTTTCCTAGCACCATTTATTGAAGAAACTGTTTTATTACCATTGTACATTCTTTCTCCTTTGTCACAGATTATTTGATCATATAAATTGGATTTATTTCTGGGCTCTCTATTCTGTTCCATGAACTGCATTTTTTTGTTTTTGCCAGTCCAACACTGTTTTGATTACCATATCTTTGCATTATATTTTAAACTCTGGAATTGTGATATCTTCAGCTGTGTTCTTCTCCCTCAATATTGCTTTGGCTATTTATAATCCCTTAATATTATGAAGTTTTATTCTAATCACTTTTGAGGGCAGAGAATTGGAAAAAAATGTATGAACAATTTAGCTTATTTCTGCAAGCATTTTGTTATTGGATGTTTATAATATCTAATCAGACATTGTGTTTGTTCTTGGGATAAAAGATGGGTAAGATATTTAATATATCACAGCATGGTAGAGGAACATTATAGATCTTCAGTAGATCACTGTATAGTGGATAATGTTACAAAGTTTATATAATCTAGTAAAATTCTAATAACCATGGTCCCTCTGTGGTTCCCACTTCACTTTAACATAGTAGCATAATGCTTAGCCTGATTTTGCTTTCTACTTATATTTCTTACCATGTATTTCATTAAATATCCCGTTTAGCTATCCTCAGACCTGACTGTGTAGCAAGGGCACACTGGCTCCTTTTTCACAGAGCTTCCAAGATTGGGAACCCAAGTAGCACACTGAGAAAAATATCTTAGTTTCAAGTAGGTATTTTCTCCAACTTTAAGGTCATCTGTCTGGGCTGATATCCATCTCCTGAGGCCTCTGTCTGGCAGAACTGCTACTTGCCTTGCCCAGAATTGCTACTTTCTGAGTGTTTTCTCACATTATATTATTTTCTCAAGCATCAAAAATATTTAATAAAGGGATAAACTATGACTGATTTTATTGCAGATTTGTTTCTTTTGTCATTTTGAAGATTATTTACCTATAAATTCCCATAGTTCACTATTATAAGTTAAATGTTAACTCTTGTAAATATTACATTTGAAGCTACTATTAAGAAAATTATATGAAATTTCATGTAATTAGCACATTTGCTTCTCAGAAATGTGTGGTATAAGTCAAGACAAAGTATTGTCCTTTACCTCTGATATTTTATAAGTAATTAATATGTATACTATATGTATACTTAATAACTTGGTAAGTAGAAAGTGTTCACGGGAAGCTTCTTCTAAATACTCTCCCCAAAATCAGAAAATTACTTTTCTAAAGTAAATTCAAATAGAATCGAATTAACTATTTTAAAAAAGTATAAAAAGAGAGACTATGTTTTATATAACCAATGTATAAAAAACATTTATTCTTATGGTTGAACCAAAAATTACTGTATTACTTACTTAACCAGTACACTTTTTGTTAAAAACAGAACCAGAAGGCATTTCCCTTGTAATACCTTCCCATTAGTATTAAATTTAATTATTTCCATCTTATTTACTGGGAGTTTGATATTGAATTTTTAAAAGCTGAATAAATTATTTACATTTTAATAAAAGCATTATTATGCTTTAATATATATCTATAAAGATATAAAATATCTGAAGTATTTAATTTTATAGCATAATACTTATATTTCAATCAAATATAGCTCTAAAACTATCACCTATAAGAAATGCTATCCCTTGACTGTGTTTCTATTATTGTAAATTTCATTCCTGGTTTTCCTTTACTTTTAGAAAATGATGAACAAATTTATCTCACCAACTTCTCCACCTAAACCGTGAGATAAAAACATAACAGGAGAGAAGAGAACAATGCATATTGAATTCCTACTACTCTCTAATCCTCCTAAGACCTAGTAGAATTTTGGGAGAAAGGCACAATGGAGATTGCCATTTAATCGGAAGTATCACAAACAAATACTAAACTTTCCTATTTTCCCTTTTTCTTCTCTTTCTTGATTTTTCACCACTGAAATAGGTTGTGTGATGAATTTCTTGTATCAGATTCAAGGGAAGTGGGAAATGATAAACAGGCTTAAGAAACACATATGAAGAATATAGGATGCCTTTTACTATGAAAAGAAATTTAAAATGCTTGCAAATATTTTATTTCACTTGAACATTAAATTTATCCTGCATTAAAAAACCTAGCTATTGGCATCTATCATAAAGAGATTCCAGATTTTGTCTGCGTTACATATTTCTGATAAAGAGGTACCAGCATCTTTCTCCTTAAAAATAGCCTGGCATGAAAATTTATGTTTGAAGTATGTTTAAGGAACATTATATCACATGGTTAGGAAGTTTTCCAGTAAAATTTGAGCAAGCGTCTCATACCAAAGTTTGTCAGATATATAAAAAAATCAAATATTATTTGTCTTTATGCTTTTTACAGGTTAGTTGAGGAAGGAGATGAGAAAACAATAAGAAAATATAGAGAACATAACAACACTTTAATTAAAAGGAATGCAGTTATTTAAACAAAATTTTATTCTGATTATAAAATAACATATATTTGTTTTTGAAAACTTCAAAATATACAAAGAAGAAAATCAATGAGTCATCACGAACTCCTCCCCAATGCCTGAAATAACCTTTGTTATCATATGAGTGAATTTCTTTCCTTCTTTCTAAACTGCTCTACATTAATTGTGACCATACTGGTAAACAACTTTATTTTCAATTTTTATGAACACTATTTTTATTTAAACATTTCCCCCATGTAATTAAAATTATTTTTAAACTTTTTTTGTGACTGCATAATAACCTATTTAATGGCTATACTATGGTTTACATAATCATTTTCTTATTAGACATTTAAGCCAAAGTTTTTTTTTTATTTTCCATTATAGATAAAGTTTGTGATACACAATTTTTGGCATAAAGCTTTGCATTTGGGTATCTCTTGAGATTCCAAAGGGTATACCTCAGTTTGTGATTATATGTCACTGAATTGTTTTCCAAAATATTTTGAGTTTACACTCCCATCAACAATATGTGTATTCATTAAGGATTGAATAGTTTTCAAATGTTTATTAGCCATTTCTACTTCCTCTTTTGCAATTTTTTGTGTTCTTTGCTCATTTTTCCATGACATAACTTTTAACATTTAACCCAGAACCAAAGAAACAGAAAAAGAAAAAAGCCAAAGTGCCACTAGAACACTCAGTGAGGAACCATGTTGGAAACAGATTCTTAAACCCTTGATATTATTTCTAATCATGTTAACAAAACTTGTGATGAAAAATCTATTATTGAAAACCACTGTTGTCCTTAATAGAGGTATAAATAAGTAATATGTGAGTGAATAAAAAATGAAGAACTTATTAGTATACAGTCAGCTCATAGTGTAAATTATTTTTAGAAGGAGATGAGTTCTAAAGCATGTATTGGATGAAGTCATAGTTATTATTTCATTCATTTATTCCACAAATGTTGTTTGGGCAATTACTATATGCCAGGCACTGGAGTATGGTAGTAAGCAAAACAGACAGAGTTCCTTGCCTTCATAGAGCTCTTTCTAGAATGACCATTGCTGCACAAAGTGTAGTCCACAGACTAACAGCATTAGCCTCACTCGTGAGTTTGTTAGAAATGCAGATATTTGGGCCCAACCCTAAACTTCCCGAATCTGCATTTTAACAATATCCCTAGATGGTTAGCACGCACATTAAAGTTTGATAAACTGACCCAGTAGATTTGATAGGCAATAGGAGAGTAATCTGGGAAGAAGCATGAACAAAGACATGGGGTAAAACTGAGCAAAATATATTGGGAATTGTAAGAATAGTTTGGTAGAGAAAGCAGAAGAGCTTACTAAGTGCTATGGTCTGAATATTTGTGTCCCTCCAAACGTATATACTGAAATCCTAATCCCCTAGGTAATTACATTAGGAGGCAGGGCCTTTGGGAGGTAGTTAAATCATGGAGACAGACATTTTTTTGCCTTCATGATTGGGATTAGTTACCTTTTATAAGTAACCCCAGAGAGCTAGTTCGCTTCTTTTGCAGTATGAGGTTACAGTGAAAAGATGACTGTCTAAGAAGCAGGCCCTCACCAGACACTGAATCTGTCAGCACTATTATCCTGTACTTCCCAGAAATGTGAGAAATAAAAGTTTCTTGTTATAAGCCACCCAGCCTCTGTTAGTTATAGAATCCCAAACTGATTAAGACATTAAGAGATAAGGTTTGTGGGGGCTTAAATGATAAAAACTTAGATTTCATCTGTCATTTCTTGGGTGGAATTTTCCATCAGATAATTAGATATATGAATCTGGGACTCAGAAAAAGATAAGGAAAGGGAAATATTTGAGAGTTGGCAGAGTAGGAGTAAGATAGGAAGTCACAGGTATGAATTAGATATCCTATGAAAAGGTTTTAGAGAGAGTGACAAGAAGGGAACTAAGGACAGAACTTCATGAATACCAACACTTAAGATGGAGGAGGGAGAAGAGAATCTCATGATGGAGACTGAAAAGGAATTTGCTAGAGGTAGAAAGAGAACTAAAAGGGTAGTCCTAAAGATAAGGGTATAAAGAGTTTCAAGGAGTAAGGAGGAACTACAGTATCCATTACCATGAAAAATTAAGTAAAGTACGAAAAGTAATTATTAGATTTGAAAATAAGCAGTCATTGATGATCTTAGAAAGATCTTTTTAGTGGAATGATGGGGGGGGGAAGGACCCAGCTTGTCTTCATTTGAAATATGAATGGGAGGTTAGGAACTAGAGAGTGTGAAAGTAGACTGAAGAAGAAACATGAAGAAGTAGTGTGAAGAAGAAACATGGCTATGTATGTGGTGGAATAATAGATGTAGGTAGGATCCAGGGCTAGGAAGAAGCACCTTTGTTTTCCTTTTCCCTGTATCTCAGCTTTGTTTTAAAATGGAAGAAAATTGGTCATCTTTATATGGTGAGAGGTAGGATCCAGTAATTAAAGTAATAGTAATGCTAACATTATTGAATGTTTAGTCTGTGTCAGGAACTCTACTAGTTTCTGGACATATATTATCTCATTTAATAATTACAACAACCTTATACGAGAGAGGTAAAGTGACATTTCTGAGGGTGCACAAGTGATAGAGTTTCGTAAGTAGTAGAATTAGGAGTTGAACCTGAATAGTCTGATTATTAAGCCTATACTCAGAATCATTAAGCTATATTGCTTCCCAAATAGAGAAGAGATGGGGGAAAAATAAAAAGTAGAAATAACTAACAAAGCAAAGTCTTTAAACTATATTGGAAAACATGGCATTCAGTGTATTGAGAAGTAGATTTGTGGGCCTTATACATTAAAAGGGGCATCTCTTTCTTCCATATAGGAAAGAAGATGGTAAAGATAGGCTTGATATAGAAATATTGGGGGACTTTATAAAGCTGTGCTTATTTAAAGTTGCAAATCCACCCTTTTTAGCATTCTCTATCCGCTTAATCCTGATCTCCATCTGACATACTACCTATTTATCGATCTGTCTTATTTATTATTTTGATCCCAACAGAATAGTAATTTGATACTCTTGATGAAAGTAGTATCAGTGGAAAAATGATAGAAACCAAAGTGAGTGGTTTGAGACAAAATAATAACTGAAAAAATCAATACAGTAAATATAGAACACTATTTCAAATAAGTTTGTGATAAGTCATAGAAGGGAGGTAGAACAATAGTATGTGGAGGAGGTATTATTAATGGTAAGCTTTTCTTTTAAAATGGGAAGACTTGAATATGTTACAAGCTGAAGAATAGGAGCTAGTTGACTGAAAAATGAAAGATACTAGGGGGAGTAAATCATTGGCAACAGTCTAATGGATGTGGAATCAAGATCACATTTGAAGAAGTTATCTTTATTGAGAAAGAGATAAGTATCTTTTTCTTATGGAAATGAAAGTGTTTAAAATAGATATATCTTTACAGTAAGAGATATATGTGTATATTATCTATCTCATTTGAATATATAAATATTTTGTCCCTGTTGTTCACTGTTGAATGCTCAGTGCCTGAACTGTGATATAGCATAAAATCAAGGCACATTTACTTGGAAGGATGGATGAATATTCATAGATAAGTTGTTAACTAGAATGGAATGAATTTGAGAAACCTTTGGCCTGATGCTATTATATTTTTATGTAGAAAAAAAGAGACAATATGTGTGAAAATGAGGGTGGTTGGTAGGGAAGTTTTAAAATCAACCTCTCTATTTTTTTTTCCTTCCACTCCCCCATTGTCCTCTGTTAATTTTCTCGGGATCCACATAAGAGTGAAAACATATGGTATCTGTCTTTCTCTGTATGACTTATTTCACTTAGCATAACACTCTCCAGTTCCATCCACGTTGCTACAAAAGGCCATATTTTGGGGCGCCTGGGTGGCTTGGTTGGTTAAGCGTCCGACTTCGGCTCAGGTCATGATCTCACAGTCCGTGAGTTCGAGCCCCGCGTCGGGCTCTGTGCTGACAGCTCAGAGCCTGGAGCCTGTTTCGGATTCTGTGTCTCCCTCTCTCTCTGCTCCTCCCCTGTTCATGCTCTGTCTCTCTCTGTCTCAAAAATAAATAAACGTTAACAAAAAGGGCCATATTTCATTCTTTCTCATTGCCACGTAGTATTCCATTGTGTATATAAACCACAATTTCTTTATCCATTCGTCAGTTGATGGACATTTAGGCTCTTTCCATAATTTGGCTATTGTTGAGAGAGTGCTGCTATAAACATTGGGGTACAAGTGACCCTATGCATCAACACTCCTGTATCCCTTGGGTAAATTCCTAGCAGTGCTATGGCTGGGTCATAGGGTAGATTTTTTTTTTTAATTTATTGAGGAACCTCCACTCTGTTTTCCAGAGCGACTGCACCAGTTTGCATTCTCACCAAAAGTGCAAGAGTATTCCTCTTTCTCCACATCCTCGCCAGCATCTATAGTCTCCTGATTTGTTCATTTTAGCCACTCTGACTGGCGTGAGGTGGTATCTGAGTGTGGTTTTGATTTGTATTTCCCTGATGAGGAGTGATGTTGAGCATCTTTCATGTGCCTGTTGGCCATCTGGATGTCTTCTTTAGAGAAGTGTTTATTCATGTTTTCTGCCCATTTCTTCACTGGGTTATTTGTTTTTCAGGTGTGGAGTTTGGTGACTTCTTTATAGATTTTGGATACTAGCCCTTTGTCCGATATGTCATTTGCAAATATCCTTTCCCATTCTGTTGGTTGCCTTTTAGTTTTGTTGCTTGTTTCCATTGCAGTGCAGAAGATTTTTATCTTGATGAGGTCCCAATAGTTCATTTTTGCTTTTAATTGCCTTGCCTTTGGAGATGTGTCAAGTAAGAAATTGCTGTGGCTGAGGTCAGAGAGGATTTTTCCTGCTTTCTCCTCTAGGGTTTTGATGGTTTCCTGTCTCACATTCAGGTCCTTTATCCATTTTGAGTTTATTTTTCTGAAAGGTGTAAGAAAGTGGTCTAGTTTCAACCTTCTGCATGTTGCTGTCCAGTTCTCCCAGCACCATTTGTTAAAGGGACTGTCTTTTTTCCATTGGATGTTCTTTCCTGCTTTGTCAAAGATTAGTTGGCCATACGTTTGTGGGTCTAGTTCTGGGGTTTCTATTCTATTCCATTGGTCTATGTGTCTGTTTTTGTGCCAATACCATGCTGTCTTGATGATGACAGCTTTGTAGTAGAGGCTAAAGTCTGGGATTGTGATGTCTCCTGCTTTGGTCTTCTTCTTCAAAATTACTTTGGCTATTCGGGGCCTTTTGTGGTTCCATATGAATTTTAGGATTGCTTGTTCTAGTTTCGAGAAGAATGCTGGTGTAATTTTGATTGGGACTGCATTGAATGTGTAGATAGCTTTGGGCAGTATTGACATTTTAACAATATTTATTCTTCCAATCCATGAGCACAGATGCTTTTCCATTTCTTTGTATCTTCTTCAATTTCCTCCATCAGCAGCTTTCTATAGTTTTCAGCATACAGATCTTTTACATCTTTGGTTAGGTTTATTCCTAGGTATTTTATGCTTCTTGGTGCAATTGTGAATGGGATCAGTTTCTTTGTTTGTCTTTCTGTTGCTTCATTATAAGAATGCAACTGATTTCTGTACATTGACTTTGTATCCTGCGACTTTGCTGAATTCATGTATCAGTTCTAGCAGACTTTTGGTGGAGTCTTTTGGGTTTTCCATGTATAGTATCATGTTATCTGCAAAAAGTGAGAGCTTGACTTCATCTTTGACAATTTTGATGCCTTTGATTTCCTTTTGTTGTCTGATTGCTGATGCTAGAACTCCCAACACTACGTTAAACAACAACGGTGAGAGTGGACATCCGTGTCATGTTCCTGATCTCAGGGAGAAAGCTCTCAGTTTTTCCCCATTGAGGATGATATTAGCTGTGGGCTTTGCATAAATGGCTTTTATGATGTTTAAGTATGTTCCTTCTATCCCGACTTTCTTGAGGGCTTTTAGTAAGAAAAGATGCTGAATTTTATCAAATGCTTCTTCTGCATCGATTGACAGGATCATATGGTTCTTATCTTTTCTTTTATTAATGTAATGTATCACATTGATTGCTTTGCAGATGTTTAACCAGCCCTGCATTTTAGGAATGAATCCCACTTGATCATGGTGAATAATTCTTTTTATATGCTGTTGAATTCCATTTGTTAGTATCTTATTGAGAATTTTTGCATCCATGTTCATCAGGGATATTGGCCTATAGTTCTCTTTTTTTGCTGGGTCTCTGTCTGCTTTGGAAATCAAAGTAATGCTGGCTTCATAGAGTGAGTCTGGAAGTTTTCCTTCCCTTTCTATTTCTTGGAATAGCTTGAGAAGGATAGGTATTATCTCTGCTTTAAATGTCTAGTAGAATTCCCCAGGGAAGCCATCTGGTCCTGGACTCTTATTTGTTGGGAGCTTTTTGATAACTGATTCAATTTCTTCACTGGTTATGGATCTGTTCAAGTTTTCTATTTCTTCCTGTTTGATTGTTTGAAGTCTGTGGGTGCTTAGAAGTTTTCCATTTCTTCCAGGTTGTCCAGTTTGTTGGCATGTAATTTTTCCTAGTATTCCTAATAATTGCTTGTGTTTATGAGGAATTGGTTGTAATAACTCCATTTTCATTCATTATTTTATCTATTTGGTTCATCTACCTTTTCTTTTTTAGAAGCCTGGCTAGAGGTTTATCAATTTTTTTTCTCAAAAAACCAACTCTTGATTTCATTGATCTGCTCTACAGGTTTTTTTTAGATTCTATATTGTTTATTTCTGCTCTGATCTTTATTATTTCTCTTCTTCTGATGGGTTTGGGGTGTCTTTGCCGTTCTGCCTCTATTTACTTTATGTGTGCTGTTAGATTTTGTATTTGGGATTTTTCTTGTTTCTTGAGATAGGCCTGGTTTGCAATGTATTTTCCTCTCAGGACTGCCTTCTCTACATCCCAAAGCATTTGGATTGTTGTATTTGCATTTTCATTTGTTTCCATATATTTTTTTAAATTTCTTCTCTAATTGCCTGGTTGACCCACTCATTCTTTAGTAGGGTGTTCTTTAACCTCCCTGCTTTTGGAGGTTTTCCAGTCTTTTTCCTGCGGTTGATTTCAAGTTTCATAGCATTGTGGTCTGAAAGTATGCATGGTATGATCTCAATTCTTGTATACTTATGAAAGGCTGTTTTGTGACCCAGTATGTGATGTATCTTGGAGAATGTTCCATGTTCACTTGAGAAGAAAGTATATTCTACTGCTTTGGGTTGCAGAGTTCTAAATGTCTGTCAAGTCCATCTGATCCAATGTATTATTCAGGGCCCTTGTTTCTTTATTGATCCTGTGTCTAGATGTTCTGTCCATTGTTGTAAGTGGAGTATTAAAGTCCCCTGCGATTACCATTTTCTTATCAATAAGGTTGCTTATTTTTGGATTAATTGTTTTATATATTTGGGGGCTCACATATTCAGCGCATAGACATTTATAATTGTTAGCTCTTCCTGAAGGATAGACCCTGTGATTATTATATAATGCCCGTCTTCATCTCTTGTTACAGCCTTTAATTTAAAGTCTAGTTTGTCTGATATAAGTATGGCTACTCCAGATTTCTTTTGACTTCCAGTAGCATGATAGATGGTTCTCCATCCCCTCCCTTTCAATCTGAAGGTGTCCTCAGGTCTAAAGTGAGTCTCTGGTAGACAGCAAATAGATGGGTCTCTTTTTTTTTTTTATCCATTCTGATACCCTATGTCTTTTGGTTGGCCCATTTTGTCCATTTACATTCAATGTTTTTATTGAAAGATATGGGTTTAGAAGTCATTGTGGTGTCTGTAGCTGTCATGCTTGTAGTGATGTCTCTGGTACTTGGTGGTCCTTGCAACATTTCACTCACAGAATCCCCCTTAGGATCTCTCGTAGGGCTGGTTTAGTGGTGATGTGTTCCTTCAATTTTTGTTTGTTTGGGACGACCTTTATCTCTCCTTCTATTCTGAATGACAGACATGCTGGATAAAGGATTCTTGGCTGCATATTTTTTCTGTTCATCACATTGAAGATTCCTGCCATTCCTTTCTGGCCTGCCACGTTTCAGTAGCTAATTCTGCCACTAGTCTTATGGGCCTCCCTTTATAAGTTAGAGCCTGTTTATCCCTAGCTCCTTCCAGAATTTTCTCTGTATCCTTGTATTTTGCCAGTTTCAGTATGATATGTCTGCAGAAGATCGACTCAACTTACATCTGAAGGGAGTTCTCTGTGCCTCTTGGAATCAGTGCCTTTTCCTTCCCCGGACCAGGGAAGTTCTCAGTTATGATTTGTTCAAGTACACCTTCAGCCCCTTTCTCTCTCTTTTCCTCTCCTGTAATTCCTATTATATGGATATTGTTCCGTTTGATTGCATCACTTATTTTTCTAAGTCTCCCCTCATACTTCTATACTTTTTTATCTCTCTTTTTCTCAGCTTCCTCTTTTTCCGTAATTTTATCTTCTAATTCATCTTTTCTCTCCTCTGCCTCTTCAATCCATGCTATGGCTGCCTCCATTTTATTTTGCACCTCATTTATAGCATTTTTTATTTCCTTATGACTATTTCTTAGTCCCTTAATCTCTGTAGCAATAGATTCTCTGCTGTCCTCTATGCTTTTTTCACCCCAGCGATTAACTTTATGACTAGTATTCTAAATTCTTGTTCCTTTATATTGCTTACATTATTTTTTATCAATTCGTTATCTGTTGCTACTTCCTGCAGTTTCTTTTGAGGAGAGTTCTTCCATTTAGTCATTTTGTGTAGCCCCTGGGGTGGCTCCAAACTGCAGGGCACTTCCCCTGTGCTGTCTGGAGTAACTTATGTTGGTGAGCAGGGCTGCTGTCAGACCGATATCTGTCCCCAGCCCACCGCTGGGGCCACAGTCAGACTGGTGTGTACCTTATCTTCCCCTCTCCCAGGTCTAGGACTCACTGTGGAATGGTTTGGCCCCTGTCTGGGCTACTTGCACACTGCTAGGCTTGTGGTGCTGCTTCAATGGCATCTGGCTTATTAGCTGGGGTGGATCCGCAAGGTGCACAGGGGCAGGAGGGGCAGGCTTAGTTCGTCTTGCCATAGCTGGTCCCCTGTGGGAGGGCCCTGCAGCACAGGGAGGGAGTTAGGCCAGTTGGAAGGATGGATCCACAGAAGCACAGCAGTGGGTGTTTGCTTGGTGCAAGCAAGTTCAGTGATGGGCACTGGTTCTCTTTGGGATTTCAGCTGGTGGATGGGAGAGGGAGATGGTTCTTGCCAACACCTTTGTTCCCCACTTAGCTGAGGTCTGTCTTCTGGGGCTCAACAACTCTCCCTCCCAGTGTTCTCTCACTCTCCCGCTTTCTGAGCAAAGCTGTTGACTTTTAACATTGCAGATGTTAAGTCCCACTGGCTGCCAGAACTCATGGCTTCTGGCCCCTCTGCTTTTTGAAGCCAGACTTCAGGGGCTCTGCCTTGCTTTGTTGCCCCACCACCGCACCTGCTCCCTCCTGCCAGTCTACATAGCATGCACTGCCTCTTTGCCCTTCCTACCCTCTTCCGTGGGCGTCTTGTCTAAGCTTGGCCCCAGAGAGTCCATTCTGCTAGTCTTCTGGTGGTTTTCTGGGTTCTTTAGGCAGATGTGGGTGGAGTCTAAGTCATCAGCAGGACAAGGTGAGCCCAGCGTCCTCCTTCACCACCATCTTCTCTATCAATTTGTGGAGGGTTTTAATCATGAATAGATACACTTTGTGAAATGCTTTTTCTGCATCTATTGAAAGGATCATATGGTTCTCTTTTTTTATTAATTTGTTTTATCATGTTGATTGATTTGCGAATATTGAACCACCCTTTCAACCCAGGAATAAATCCTAATTTATTATGGTGAATGCTAATCTTAATGTACTGTTATATTGTATTTGCTATTGTCATGTTGAGAAGTTTTGCATCCATGTTCATCAGGGACATTGGCCCATAGTTCTCATTTTCTTTATTTAAATTTTACTTAGCCAGCACACAGTAATATTGTTTTCAGGAGTAGAATTCAATGATTTATCACTTACATAAAACACCTAGTGGTCATCACAAGTGCCCTCCTTAATACTTATCACCCATATAGCCCATCACCCACACACCTCCTTCCATCAACCCTCAGTTTGTTCTCTATCACTAAGAGTGTCTTGTGGGTTGTTTCCCTTTCTTCTGCTCCCCCTTTCCATACATTCATCTGTTTTATTTCTTTTTTTAATTTTTTTTATATTTTTAAATTTTTATTTATTTTTGAGAGAGACAGAGTGCGAGTGGGGGAGGGTCAGAGAAAGAGGGAGTCACAGAATCTGAAGTAGGCCTGAACTGTCAGAGAGCCCGATGTGGGACTCAAACTCACAAACCATGAGGCCATGACCTAAGCCCAAAGTTGGTCGGTTAGTGACTGAGCCACCCAGGTGCACCTTATCTGTTTTATTCCTTAAATTCCACATATGAATGGAATCATATAGTTGTCATCCACTGACTGATTTATTTCGCTTATATCCTACCTCCATCAGTGTTATTGCAAGTGGCAAGATTTCATACTTTTTGATGGCTGAGTAATATTCCAGTGTGTGTGTGTGTGTGTGTGTGTGTGTGTGTATCACATTCTTTATCCATTCATCAGTCAATTGACATTTGTTCTCTCTCCATAGTTTGGCTATTGTTGATAATGCTGCTATAAACATTTGGGTGCATATACCGCCTCAAATATGCATTTTTATAGCCTGTGGGTAAATACCTAATAGTACAATTGCTAGATCATAGGGTATATCTATTTTTAGTGTTTTTTTTTTTGAGGAATCTCCATACTGTTCTCCAGAGTAGCTTCACCAGTTTTCTTTCCCACCAGCAATGCAAGAGGGTTCCCTTTTCCCTACATCCTCACCAACACCTGTTGTTTCTTTTGTTGTTAATTTTAGCCATTCTGATATGTGTGAAGTTGTATCTCATTGTGGTTTTGATTTATATTTCCCTGATGATGAGTGATGTTGAGAATTTTTTCATTTGTCTGTAAGCCATCTGGATGTCTTCTTTGGTAAAGTGTTTGTTCATGTCTTCCGTCCATTTATTAACTGGGTTTGTTTGTTGGGTGTTGAGTTTGATAAGTTCTTAATAGGGTTTGGATACTAACCCTTTATTTGATATGTCATTTGAAAATATATTCTCCCATTATGTAGGCTGCCTTGTAATTTTATTGATTGTTTCCTTCACTGTGCATATGTTTTCTATCTGGATGAAGTACTAAGAGTTCATGTTTGGTTTTATTTCCATTGCCTTTGTTGAGATGTCTAGTAAAAAGTTGTTCCAGCTGAGGTAGAGGTTACTGCCTGTGTTCTCCTGTAGGATTTTGATGGTTTTCTGTCTCACCTTTAGGTCTTTAATCTATTTAGAATTTATTTTTGTGTATGGTGTAAGAAAGTGGTCCAGTTTTATTCTCCTGCATGTCGCTGTCTAGTTTTCCCAGCACAATTTGTTGAAGATATTGTCCCCCTTCTGCTATTGGATATTCTTTCCTGCTTTGTCAAAGATTACTTTACAATATAGTTATGGGTCCATTTCTGAATTTTCTATTCTGTTCCATTGATCTATATGTCTGTTTTTGTGCCAGCACCTTCCTGTGTTATTGCCTACAGCTTTGTAACATAGCTTGAAATATTAAATCGTGATATGTCCAGTTTTGTTTTTATTTTTTCAGGATTGCCTTGGCCTTTCAGTGTCTTTTCTGGCTCCATACAAATTTGGGGATTGTTTTATCTAGCTGTACAAATAATGCGAGAGGCAATCTTATAGGGATTGGATTAAGTGTGTAGATTACTTTGGGTAGTACAGACATTTCAACAATGTTTGTTCTTCCAATCCATGAGTGTGGGATGCTTTTCCATTTCCTTGTATCCTTTTCAATCTCATTCATAAGTGTTGTACAATTTCCCAGAGTACAGATCTTGTGCCTCTTTTTTTAGGTTTATTTTTAGATGTCTTATTGTTTTTGGTGCAATTGTAAGTGGGATTAATTCTTTTATTTTTTTCTCTTCTGCTTCATTATTGGTGTATAGAAATGGAACAGATTTCTGCACATTGATTTTATGTTCTGTGGCTGCTGAATTCACATATTCGTTCTACACATTTTTTGATGAAGTCTTTCGGATTTTCTAATTTAGAGTACCATGTCATCTACAAATAGTAAAAGTTTGACTTCTTCCTTGCCAATCAGTATGCCCTTCCTTTCTTTTTGTTCTCTGATAGCTGAGGTTAAGACTTCCAGTACTATGTTAAATAGTAATGGTGAGAGTGGGCATCCTTGTTTTTTTTTTTCCTGACCACAGGGGAAATGTTCTCAGCCCTTCACAATTGAGGATGATATTAGCTGTGGGTTATTCCTATACAGCCTTTATGATGTTGATGTATGTTCCATCTATCCTTAGTTTGTTGAGGGTGTTTATCAAGAAAGGATGATGTATTTTGTCAAATGTTTTTTATGCATCTATTGACAGTATTATCTGGCTCTTATCCTTTCTTTTATTAATGTCATGTGTCACAATGATTTATTTTCAAATATTGAACCAGCTCTCTAGCTCAGGAATAAATCCCACTTGATCATGATGAATAATTCTTTTAATGTAATGTTTACTTTGATATGCCAGTATCTTGTTGAGCACTTTTGCATCCAGGTTCATCAGGAATATTACCCTATAATTCTCCTTTTTAGTGGGGCCTTTGCCTGGTTTTGGAATCAAGGTAATGCTGACTTCATAGAATGAGTTTGTAAGCCTTCTTTCCATTTGTTGAACATTTTTAGTAGAATAACTTTTAACTCTTCTTTAAATTCTGGTAGAATTCCCCTGGGAAGCCATCTGGACCAGGACTCTTGTTTTTTGGGAGATTCCCAGAATAGGGAAGTTCTCTGTTATAATTTGTTCAAACAAAACTTATGGCCCTTTCTCCTGCTCTTACTCACCTGTGACTCCTATGATACAGATATTGTTTTGTTTTATGGTATCACTAAATTCTCTAAGTCTCCTCTCTAGTGCTCTAAGTTTCTTTTCCCTCTTCTTTTCAGCTTCATTATTTGACATCATTTTATCTTGTATATCAGTAAATTTTCAGCCATTATTGCTTTTAATATACATTTTGTCCCTTTCCCTTCTCCTTCTGGAATTCCCATAATGTAAATATTGGTTTTTCGGGGCACCTGGGTGGCTCAGTCAGTTGAGCGTCTGACTTTGGCTCAGGTCATGATCTCATGGTTTGTGAGTTCGAGTCCCGTGTCAGGCTCTGTGCTGTCAGCTCGGAGCCTGGAGCCTGCTTCGGATTCTCTGTCTCCTTCTCTCTCTGCCCCTCCCCCCACTTGTGCTCTGTTTCTCTATGTCTCTCAAAACTAAATAAATGTAAAAAAAAATTAATATTGGTTTTTCTTTGTGTTCCATAATTCTCATAGGCTTTCTTTACTCTTTTTATTAATTTATTTTTCATTTTTCCTTTTTGACTAGTTAACTTGTAACGGTTAATTAGTTAACTTGTAACCTCGAGGTGTTGATTGTTTTGTCTTCAAGTCCAAGTCCACTTTTGATTTTCTCTATTGAATTCTTCAGATAAGTTATTGAATTCTTCAACTCTAGAATTTTCTAGTTTTTTTTTATGTATGCCATTTTCTTATTGAAACTTTTGTTTTATTCAGGCCTTGGTTTCCTAATTTCATTAAATTGTCTGCATTTCTAGTAGTACACTAAACTTTAACAGGATTATTTTGAGTACTTTGTCTCACAGTTCATAGTTTTCCATTTCCTTAGATTTACTTAATGGAGCTTTATTAGTTTCCTTCGATTTCATATTTACCTGATTTATCATGAACATTGATTCCTTACATTGGTATATACACATTTTAATGATTAGTCTCCACTTATTGCCTTTATAGGTTTCCTTAGGCCAAGATAGTTATTATCTATTCTGTTCATTTGGGGATTTTTGGCATGTCTGCTGGTAATGTTTTTGAGCAGGTGGCACCTGCTATTATTTTCTATTTGGGGACAGGGTGAGTGTTTATCCTCCGAGGACAGGCAAGGTGGTGTGCCACTAGCTGAGAACTGTTGTATAAGACTGTTGGCTTGGTTCTTTACCTATGTGAGTCTGTAGGCTCTATGGTTGTCTGGATTCTCTGGTCAGACTTATCGGATAGTTGGGACTGGGTACTACACTCAGTAGCTGGTGGGGCTATAAATTAGCTTCCTCACCCTGGAAAGGCAGCAGCATGGAGTCCAGGGACTGTAGAGCTCATTTAATGGTGACCAAAATAAGGCCAAAGTTTGTACTAAATTTTCTGCTCAGTTTTTTAAAACTCTCTCTATATTTTTTACTCTCCCGATGAGAAACCATGAGTTGTGCTTTCTGACAAGTACTATTATACATAGGCTTACTTAATGGGCTATGCAGCTTCCTGTTTGCTCTGGTTAGATTCCCTGGTTTGATATGCTGAAGACTTTATTTGGCAATAAGCAGGGCTACAAATTAGATTCTCTGTCTGGGTGCAGTGGGAGAAGCTGCTCTAAAGCTGATAAAATGTTCATTGTCTTAACTGAGGATGACCTGCACCCCACGTTTCCTGACATAAGATGGCCAACTAGCTTTGTTCTGAAAAAAAAAATATCAGCTCTAGAAGCCCACTTTTTGGATTGAGTACTGCTGGGCTACATGGCTTACAAGAGTTTTCTCTAGCCCTTTTGGTCAAATGGAACAAAATGACATTTTCTACAGCTGGCAGGGCTATGATTAAGCTCCTTGCCTGGGTGAAAGTGGGTACGGCTGCACCAGGCTACTCTCAATCTCCCAAACTGGTTCTCTGGTGGAGGGAAACTGGGAGTTACCATGTACCTTGGCTACGAATTCATACCTCTGCCTGTGTGTATTAAGAAATGCTTCATACCTAATACTTGCTTTGCTCTGGGTACAGTCACCTCTTTCTGCCTGCCTCTAGGCTTCAGCTCCACTGGGAAGCACTGCTTCCAGGCATTGTTGCCAGCCTTTCTGGTAAAATGGTGCTGGAAGATAGTGTCCATACTGGGTGGGATGTGATTCATCTTGCCTGGGTATGTGCAAACTGGGCTCTAGACCTCTTCAAAATTCATTTGAGGATCTGAATCAGGCAGATCTGTACCCTGCATAACTCCCTTGCCAGAGTGTGCCTGTGACTCTGTTCTGTAGATGAGTAAAACTGCTGGTTTGGGTTACTACTTGGGCACTGCAGGTATGAACTCAGTCTGCCAAGATGCATGTGCTGGTTGTTGCAAGTCCCTCTCATGTTCTCTTTAACCATCACATTCTTAGTGGTTGAACTCCTCAGATTCCCCTGAAATTCCTGTTGCTTGAGATCAGAGCAGGATCTCTTGCAAAGCAATCCACATGCTGGGGGAAGCTGGTTGTCCCCCACTGGGTTTCTTCTTCCCACTGGAGAAACAGGAGGCTCAAGGATGTCTCTTTACATGGTGCTGCACTGGCCTAGGGTTGATGCAATGTGATCAACATGTAGATGCTTCTTCTGCTGTTTTAATACATTCTTGTATGGTTTCTGTTCTGCATGGGGGTGCTTTACCCTAACCACTGTATTCTAGGATTCTCTCTTAGTGGTGTCTTATTCTTTAGTAGTTGTTTTTATGAGCGTGAAGTAAGTCAGGAACAACTTATGTCACTGTCTTGGTGATGTCACTCCTGCTACTTTAAAAAAAAGTTTACTTTTTCCCTTTCATGTCCATTCTTTACTGCATTCTCTAATTCCTATTGGATATCATTCTAACATCCTTATTTAATTTTTATGTATGAGTTCTTGTGAATTTTTTTTGTACCACAAGCACTTTTGCAATGAACATCCTTATATATATCTCCGTACTATGTGAGAATTTCTCTAACTCAGAATGGGACAACTGGGTCCATAGGGTACATATTAATTTGATTTGAGTAAGTTGTGCCAGATTTCTCTCCACTGTGACTTCACCAGCAGTGAATTAGGGCCCCTATCTCCCCAAATTTCCCTGAAATATTTATCACTATCATCTTTCCAATTTTTACCAATCACATTACTATAAAGTGATATCTTTGTTTTATGGAATATTCCTCAGATTGCTTGTATGTTTGGGCATCTTTTCAAATGCTTTTAGTGTGGGTGAGTTTTTCTTTTGTGAAATACCTATTCATATTTGCCAGTTATTCTATCAGTTCCTCATTTTATGACTGATTTATAGGAGTTCCCTAATATGAATTCTAATAGTGATCACAGATGTCTGATTAATAAATATTGAACACGTCTAAGCTTTTCACTGTTGTACCATATTACTTGATTTTGTTTCAAAACTCTGTTAGTCAGGTTGCTATTTTAGGGACTTAGAAGCTTATTTTCTCTTTACTCTTTGATTACACTTGCCTGAAATATGACCTCCTAATAGATAGGGCCATGCTTATTTTGAAATACCTAACATACCTTAACTATAAATAATGAAAGATGTACTTAAAATTATTTTTGAAACTTGATAAAAATTGTTCTAATATTATATTTGAAAGGGTAAATATGTATGATTAGCCAAGAACATTTGGAACAGAGGAGTAATGAGGGGAACTTTCCTTATCAGGTATTGAAATGGTTTTTAAAGCTAGACTACTCAAAATAATGCAATACTGTAGTAAAAACTTACAGACTTGACAATGGATAAGATATTTAGCCCAGGGAGAAATTGTAGTATACCAATTCACCAAAAGTTTATTCAGCGCAACCAATATTTAAAACACTAGAGACCCAGAAGTGAGGAAAACAAAATCCCCGCTCTCATTGAACCTACATTCTAGTATCATATATGTTATTCATAAATACATTTTTCTTTGATATATAAAATAAATATGTTTACTATATGAATTAAGTAAATGTGTATTTGATTTGTGAAAAGTTTGTAGGAAAATGCTTCACAAATATTGTGAAAAAATATTGTGAAAAACAAGGGGTTTTCAACAAATAGTGTTAGTTTAATTAGTTATTTACAGGAAATTAATGTTAAACCCTACTTCTTACATCAAACTAGGTGGATTATGGCATTAAATATTTCAGATGAAAATATGCAATTTAGAAGAAAATGTAGATGAATATTTATTGAAACTCCATGAGGAAATACTTTAAATTTAAAAGCAATAGGGGCCAGTGCAGATCCTGGCCTCTATCCTTACCTGGTACCAATGAGGCTGAATGAAGTGATGTGAGTCAGGTTAATTGACATGCTTCCCTCACTTTATTTGCCCTTGGTGTCTATGAGACCCAACAGAAATCTGAACCTCTATGTCTACCCAACATTAGTGAAGAGGAATGAGGTGGTGGGAGGTGAGTCTGGTTTGCATTACACTTCCATCTTTTCCCCTAGTATCAGTGGGGTCAAATTGGAAGGTGAGCTTTTATTCCTACCTTGTAATAACAAAGTGTTGTTAATCACCTTCAAATCTACCCACCACTTATATCCCCACTCAAAGATAATGAGATGGTGCATGTTAGGAGGGTGTCACTACTTTTGCCAAAAAATTATCAACCATCCACAGGGAAAAGGGTATTGTTAAATTTCCACCCCACTTCTCTGAAGCAAAGCAGTGGGAGCCAACATTCTGCTTTTGCTGGAGTGGTGTCAGTGGAGCCCAGCAAGAAGTTGAACATACACGCTCACCCAGCCCTCATACTGCACATCAACAACAGAGGATTGTGATTAAAAAGAAAAAAAAGATTAAATGGGATCTAGAGTCTTATAGTATCCAAATTATACAGGATATAATGAAAAATTACTCATTATAGTGAAAAACAAGAAATCCAAAAATCAAGTGAGGAAAGAAAACTAACATACCAACAATATCTGGAAATATATTTAACAAGTATTTCCACCATAAAAGCCACCATAAAGCCACCATTAAAATTCAAACAGATACAAGTTCTCTTGAAACAAAAAGAAAAAATAAACAATCTTAACAAAAAATAGAAATTATTTTTAAAAATAATCTATAAATAGAAATCCTAGAACTGAAAATACTGCAAAAAACTACTGGATGAAATCAAGAATAGAGATGATAGAAGATAGAATCAGCAAAACTGAGGAAAGGTCATTATACTCTGTTCATTATGAACAACAGAGGGAAAATAGACTGAATAAAATGAACAGAGCCTTAGAGACCTATGGGACAATAACAAAAGATTTAACATTTCAATCTTCAGAGACTACAGCTCAAAGCATATGTTGAAGAAATAGTGTAGCCAAAGACCTCAAAACAACCTAAGTGTCCAGTGAATGGATGGATACAGAAAATGATCTATATTTAAAATAACACAATTGAATTTTATTCAACCATAAAAAAGGAAATCTTGATATTTGTGACAACATGGATGTAACTTGAGGGAATTATGTTAAATGAAATGAGTCAAACAGAGAAAGGCAAATACTGTATGATCTCACATATGTAGAACCTAAAAATGTCAAACTCATAGAAATGAGTAGATTTGTGGTTTTTTAGGGCCTTTGGGGTGTGGGAAACAGGGACATGTTGATAAATGGGTAAGAACATTCAGTTATAAGTTCTGGGGATCTAAAATGCATAATGATGACTGTAGCTAACAATACTGTATTATTCATTTGAAATTTGCTAGAGAATACTTCTTAAATGTTCTCAATACACACAAAAAAATTATGTGAGATAATGTGTTAACCTTATTGCAGTAATCGTTTCGTACTATACACCTATCATCACAATATACATCTTAAGTTTACACAATGTTATTTGTCAATTATACCTCAGTGAGGCTGACAAAAAGAAAAAAAATAATGGCTGAAATCTTCCCAAATTTGAAAACCCCACATATTCCAGAAGATAAATGAATCTGAAATAGGATTAACCTAGAAAATCCACACTAAGAGATGCCAAGTAAACTTCTGAAAATTTTTACAAGAAAAAAAAATTGAAAATATGGAAAAATGAAACTTTACCCATAAAGGAAAAGCAATTTCTAATGACATCATATTTCTTATCAGAAATATAGATGCCAGAAGGAAGGGACACAACATTTTTAAGTGCTTAAAGAAAACTGCCAACTGCAAATCCCATATTTGGCAAAAATACTAATCTGGAATGAAAGGGAATTTTCAAATAAAGGAAAAGTAAAACTGTTTCTAGGAAAACTACTTTTAAAAATGACTAAGGAAATGATAGAAGGAAATGATAAGAAGACTTTGAACGTCAGAAAGAAAAGGCATCAGAATGGATAAACATACAGCTAAGTGTAATATAATATCCTCATGACTTTCTTTTTTTTGAGAGAGAGAAAAAGAGTGAGCCTGAGTGGGGGTGGGGCATAAGAAGAGGGAGAGGGAGAAAGAGAATCTTAAGCAGGCCCCATGCCTACCACGGAGCCCACCAGGAGGCTCGAGCTAACAACTGTGAGATCATGACCTGATCCAAAATCGAGAGTTGGACACTTAACCAACTAAACCACCCAGGTACCTATGGGTTTCTCATATCATATTTGATGATTGAAACAAAAATTATAGCACCATTTCATATGATTTTCTAAATATGTAGAAAAAATACTTAAGACGATTATATTTCAAAAGTGGGCAGAGTAAAAGGACATAAATGGAATTAGGATTTCTATTTTCACTTGAAGTGGTAAAATGTTGGTGGAATTAGACTTTGATAAGTTATATATGTATTTTGTAATACCTAGAGGAATCACTAAAGACACTACAAAAGAAAGTGGTACACTCTAAAACACTTTAAATAAATTGAGATGGAATTCCCCTAAATGTTCATATATTCAACAGGAAGGAAGGAAAGAGCATAGAAGAATGAGAACCCAAGGAAAAAAACAGAAGAAAAATATTAAAATGCCAGACATAAAGGAGTTTATCACTACTGAACCAGCCTTATAAGTCAATGTTAAAAGAACTTTTTAAGTAGAAAAGAAAAAGGCCATAACTACAGGTAAGAAAACTATTTTATTTTTTAAAAAAATAATTTTTATTAATTCTTAATTAATTCTTAGTTTCCAGGCTCTGAGCTGTCAACACAGAGCCCAATGCGGGGCTTGAATTCACAAACTGCAAGATCATGACCTGAGCTGAAGTCAGAGGCTCAACTGACTCAGCCACCCAGGTGCCCTGAAAGCTATTTTAAAAAAATGTTGGTAAAAGCAAGTATATACTTTAGGTATGTAGTTGAATCACTTATAAAACTAAATATGACAAGAGAAAAAATACTAAAACAAATTATATCTACAATTCTTAGGTAAGGAATACACAAATCAAAAGATGTAAAATATGATATCATATACATAAAATGTGAAGGGGAGAGTTGTACTGCTTTTAGAATGTGTTCAAACTTAAGTGACCATCAACTTAATATGGACTGTTATATGCATAGAATGTTATACGTGAATTTCAAGGTAATCACAAGCCAAAATCTTGTAACAGATAAAAAATAGAAATAATTTTCAGCAAATCATTAAAAACAGTCATCAAGAGGAAGAAAAGAAGAAAGGAACAAAGAACTACAAAAAAAACCCCACACAATAAAATGGCTATAAGTACACACCTAAAAATAATTAATTTAAATGAAAAGTTGCTAACTTCAACTTCCTGGGAAGATGGCAGAGTAGGAGGAACCTAAAGTTTAGAGGAACCTAAAGTATTTAGAGTTATTTACACCAGAGCAAATAACTCAGAAACGACCCCAAAGACTAGCTGAACAAACTCCACAACTAAATGTAGAGGAGAGGCCACATTGTAAAGGGTAGGAAGGGTGAAGATTCAGTGGGAACATAAACCCCATGGATCTACCAAAGGGAGGAAGCTGCAGACACAGAGAGAGGCAAGGAACAGACTATCACACTGGGAAGTCTGTGAAGGGAAGAGGAATCCCCATAGCATTTGGCATTGAAAATCGGAGGGGCTGAATTTCACAAGTGCTTAAAACCAGTGGGATTTAAAGCCTGGGGAAAAAAAAAAAAAAACAGTGGGCTTGGCTCTGAGAGAGCCTGGAAGTCAATAGGAAGCTGAGCACCAGCCCTTAAAGAGATAGCAGATCAAATAGCCCACAGAGATACAGCATGGAAGCAGAAGTTTGAAAGGCACCTGAGGCTTATGGAAGGGAAAGTTAGCTGCTAATCTCAGATTTTGCTGAGAGATTTTTCCAGGAACAGAGGATCTGTCAGGTGCCATTTCTCTCCCTTGCCCCTCATCATAAACACACAGTCACCGGTGGGAACCAGCATGGCAGGGGCATTCTCTACCTAACTTTCTTACACTGCCCTGCCCTCTCCAGCTAGGCCTGCCTCAGTCCCAGTGATGCAGATCTCTTCCCCAAAAATACCTGCACAAACCTTGCCAACACTGCATCTCCCAACCTCCTGTGGAGGAAGTACACACCTTGGAAAACCTGCACCCTCCTCCCAGGCATGCTTTGTTGAGTAGCCCTAGCCAGCTTGGTCTCTGCAGCAGCTGCACACCCCAGTGGAGGAGGACTTTCATGTACTGCTTGTGACATCTTACTCCCACCTGCATTATGGGGTGGTCTGGCCAGTCCTGGTCTGGTCTCCATGCTGGCTTCCTGTCCCCTGTGGTGGAGGACCAGTGCCATCTAGTTGAAAGTACACATTCCTGCCCACTAGTTTCAAGAGGAAGAGACATAGCTGACTTTCCTAACACACAGAAACAAACACAGAGAGTTAGGTAAAATGAGACAGAGGAATATGCCATAAATAAAAGAACAGGAGAAAACACAAGAGACTTAAACAAAAGGGATATAAATAACATGCCTGATAGAAAATTTAAATTAATTATAAAATACTCACTGTACTAGAGGAAAGAGTTGAGGACATCAGTGAGACCTTTAACAAAGAGGAAAAAAAAAACAGAACCAATCGGAGATGAAGAACACAATAAGTGAAATTAAAGATACACTTGTTTGAATAAACAGCAGGATGGAAAAAAACACAGAATTAATGAACTAGAAGACACTAATGCAAATTAATCAAGCTGAACAAATGAGAGAACAAATATGCAAAATGAAAATAGGCTAGGGAACTCAGTGACTCCATGAAGCATAAAAATACTTGCATTATAGGGATACCAGAAGGAGAAGAGAGATAAAAGTGGGCAGAAAATTTACTTGAGGAAATAATAGCTAAAAACTTCCCTAATCTGGGAAGAAAACGTATCTACAGATTCCAGGAGGCACAGAGATCCAACAAATCAACCAAAAGAGGCCCACAACAAGACACATAGTAATCAAAATGGCAAAAATTAGTGATAAAGAAAAAAAAAAGCAGCAAGAAAAAAAAGGCAGTTATATACAAGGGAAACCTGATTAGGCTATCAGCAGATATTTCAGCAGAAACCTTGCAGTCCAGAAGGGAATGAGATGATATATTCAAAGTGCTGAAAGGAAAAAAAAATACAGCCAGGAATACTCTATCAGTTAGAAAAGAAGGGGAGTTAAAGAATTTCTAAAAAAAAACAAAAACAAGGAGTTCATAACCACTACATGAGCCCTACAAAATATTAAAAGGGACTCTGAGTGAAAAGGAAAGATCATAAGTGAGAATATAAAAAGGAGGAAACACATGGGTTGGCTGGGTGGCTCAATTGGTTAAATGTCTGACTTCACCTCAGGTCCTGATCTCACAGTTCATGGGTTTGAGCCCCACATCAGGCTCTGTGCTGATAGCTCGGAGCCTGGAGCATACTTCAGATTCTATGTCTCCCTCTCTCTCTGCTCCTCCCCTACTCACGCTCTCTCTCAAAAAATAAACATTAAAAAAATTTAAAGAGGAAACACACAAAAAAACAGTAAAATAAGTAATCCTGTGAAAAAATAGTCAAGGGCTTCACAAAATAAAAGGGATGCAAAATATGACACCATATACATAAAACATGACTGGCAGAGGAGTAAAGAATTAGTTCAAATTTAGGCAACCATCAAGTAAATATCGACTGCATATGCAGAAAATGTCATATGCAAACATAATGGTAACTACAAATCAAAAACCACTAATAGATATGCAAAAATAAAGGGAAAGGAAGCCAAGTATATCACTAAAGAACAATAGAAAATCACGAGAGAGAGCAAGAAAAGAAAGGATCAGAGAAAAAATACAAAACAACCACAAGTAATGGGATGGCAACACCTATCAATTATTACTTTGAATGTAAATGGACTAAACACTCCTATAAAAATACATAGAGTGACAGAGTGGATAAGAAAAAAAGACACACCTCTATGCTGCCTATAAGAGACTTATTTTAGACCTAAAGACATCTGCAGATTGAAAGTGAGGGGGTGGACCAATATCTGTCATCCAAAGGTGTCAAAAGAAAGCAAGAGTAAGGGCATCTGGGTGGCTCAGTCGGTTAAGTATCTGACTTCTCATTTTGGCTCAGATCATGATCCTCACAGTCATGAGATCAAGCCCTGCACTGGGATCTGTAGTGGGCATGAATCCTGCTTAAGATTCTCTCTCTCCCTCTTCCTCTGCCACTCCACCACTCTTCTCTCTCTCTCTCTCTCTCTCTCTCTCTCTCTCTCTCTCTCTCTCTCAAAAAAAAAAACATAATAACAATACTTATATCAGACAAAGTAGACTTTAAAACAAAGACTGTAATAAGAGACAAAGAAGGACACTATATAATAATAAAGGGAACAATCCAAAAGAAGATATAACAATTGCAAATATTTTTGGACCCAATATTAAAACACACAAATGCATAAAACAGTGAATAACATACATAAAGGTACAGTTTATATGATACAGATAAACTAATAGTAGGGAAAGTTAACACCTCACTTATATCAATGGACAGATCATCCAAGTAGAAAATCAATGGGGGAAATAGTGGCTTGTAATGATGCACTAGACCAGATGGATTTAAGAGACATATTCAGAATATTCCATCCTAAAACAGCAGAATATACATTCTTTTCAAGTTCACAGGTGGCATTCTACAGAATAGATTGCATATTAGTACACAAAATTGGTCTCAACAAATTCAAAAAACTTGACATCATACCATGCGTCTTTTCTAGCCACATGTTATGAAACTAGAAATCAACCACAAGAAAAAATCTGGAAAGCCCACAAATGAATGGAAATTAAATAACATGGCACTAAACAATGAATGGGTCAACCAAGAAATCATGCAAGAAATAAAAAAGTTCATGGAAAGGAACAAAAATGAAACACAATGGTCCAAAACCTTTGGGAAGCAGCAAAAGCCATCCAAAGAGGGGAGTATACAGCAATACAGGCTTACATCAAGAACCAAGAAAAACCTCAAATAAGTAACCTAACTTTACACCTAAAGAAACTTGAAAAGGAAGAACAAACAAAAGCCAAAACCAGCAGAAGGAAGGAAATAATAAAGATTAGAGGAGAAATAAATGCCATAGAAACTAAACAAACAATAAACGGATCAATGAAATCAGGAGCTGGTTCTCTGAAAAGATGAACAAAATTGATAAACTTCTAGCAAGACTCATTTAAAAAAGTACTCAAATAAACAAAATCACTAATGAAAAAGGAGAAATAACAACCAACACCACAGAAATAAAAGCAATTGTAACAATATTATGAAAATTATATGCCAACAAATTAGACAATGAAACAAAAAGATGAATCCCTAGAAACATATAACCTGTTGAAACTGAAGCAGGAAGAAATAGAAAATTTGAAGAGATTACTTGACAGCAAGATGATTGAATCAGTAATCAAAAAAATTCCGACACACAGAAGTCCAGGACAAGATGTTTTCACAAGTGTATTCTACCAAACATTTAAAGAGGAGTTAATATTGGGATGCCTGGATAGCTCAGTCAGTTAAACGTCCAACTTCAGCTCTGGTCATGATGTCGTGGTTCCTAGGTTTGAACCCTGCATCAGGCTCTGTGATAACAGCTCAGGACCTGGAGCTCTGCCCTTCCTCCACTGGCGCTCTGTCTCTCAAAAATGAATAAACGTTAAAGAAGAGTTAATACATATTCTTCTTAAACTATTCCAACAAATAAGAGAGGAAGGAGAACTTCCAAACTCATGAGGCCAGTATCACCCTAATACCAAAACCAAATAAAGACAAACCAAAAAGAGAACTACAGGCCCGTATCTCTGATGAACATAGATGCAATAATTCTCAACAAAATACCAGCAAGCTGAATCCAACAATACATTAAAAAATCATTCATGATGATCTAATGGGATTTATTCTCAGGATGCAACATCAATAAGAAAAAAGGATAAAAAACATATAATCATTTTGATAGGTGCAGAAAAAAAAAACACTTGACAAAGTACATCCATTCATGATACAAACCCTGAACAAAGTAGGTTTAGTGGGAACATACCCAACATAATAAAGGTCATATATGGAAAATTCACAGGTAACATCATACTCAATGGGAAAAAAATGAGAGCTTTTCCCCTAAGGACAGGGACAAGACAAGGATGTCCACTCTTATCACTATCATTCAACATAATACTGGAAGTCCTAACCACAGTAATCAGACAACCAAAAGAAATAATATGTATCCAAACTGGTAAGGAAAAAGTAAAATTTTCACTATTTGCACATGGCATGATGCTATATATAGAAAACCACAAAGACTCCACCAAAAAACTACTGGAACTGGTAAATGGATTCCTTAAGGTTGAAGGATACAAAATCAATGCAGAGAAATCTGTTGTATTTCTATACAGTAATAATGAAGCAACAGAAAGAAAAAAAAATAAGAAAACAATTTCTCCTATAATTGCAAAAAAAAAGTAATATGGTACCAAAGAGGTGAGAGACCTGTACTCTGAAAACTATAACTTATGAACGAAATTGAAGACAACACAAATAAATGTAAAGACATTCCATGTTCATGGATCAGAAGAACAAATATTGTTAAAATGTCTATAGCACTCAAAGAAATCTACAGTCCTTATCAAAAAAGCAACAGCATTTTTCACAGAGCTAGAACAATTTTAAAATTTACTATCCCAAATAGCCAAAGCAATCTTGAAAAAGATAAGCAAACATGGAGGTATCATAATTCCAGACTTCAAGTTATATGACAAAGCTCTAGTAATCAAAACAGTATGGTACTGGCACAAAAATAGAGACATAGATCAATGGAACAGAACAGAAAACACAGAAATAATCCCACAATTATATGGTCAGTTAATCTTTGGCAAAGCTAGAAAGAATATCCAATGGGAAAAAGACTGTCTCTTTAACAAATGGTGTTGGGAGAACTGGACAGCAAGAGAATGAAAATGGACCACTTTTATACTATACACAAAAATAAATTCAAAATGGATTAGAGACCTAAATGTGAGATGTCAAACCATAAAAATTCTACATTACAGCAAAAGTCGTAATATCTCTGACATCTCTCTTAGCAACATTTCTCTAGGCATGTCTCCTGAGGCAAAGGAAAACAAAGTAAAAATAAACTATTGGGAATACATCAGAATAAAAAGCTGCTGATGGGGTGCCTGGGTGGCTCAGTTGGTTAAGCATCTGACTTTGGCTCAGGTCATGATCTCACAGCTTGTGAGTTCTAGCCCTGTGTCAGGCTCTGCGCTAATCTCATAGAGCCTGGATCCTGCTTCAAATTCTGCATCTCCCTCTCCCTGACCCTACCCCACTCACACTCTGTCTCTCTCTCTCTCTCTCTCTCAAAAACAAATAACATTTAAAAATTTTAAAAATAAAGTTGTTCTTTAAAAAAAGAATAAAGGAGACTGGTAGATGGAAGATGGCAGCATAAGAGGATGCTGGACTCACCTCGTCCTGCTGATTGCTTAGATTCCACCCACATCTGACTAAATAACCCAGAAAACCTCCAGAAGACTAGCAGAATGGATTCTCTGGAGCCAAGTGTAGACAAGAGGCCCACGGAAAAGGGTAGGAAGGGCGGAGAGGCAGTGTGTGCTACACGGACTGGTGGCAGGGAGCTGGGGCAATGGAGAGGCAGCCTGCTGGGCAAGGAAGAGGCCCTGAAGTCTGACTTGCAAAAGCAGAGGGGCTGGGCACAGTGAGTTCTGACAACCAGCAGGACTTAACATCTGGAATGTTAAAAGTCAACAGCTCTGCTCTAGGGGAGCAGGGAGGGCAAGAGGATGCAGGGAGGGAGAATTGTTGAACCCCAGAAGACAGAGCTCAGCTCAGTGGGGGGAAAAAGGTGCTGGCAAGCACCATTTCTCTTTCCCATCCCCCAGCTGAAATTCCAAAGGGAACCAGTTCCCATCACCGAACTTGCTTGCACCTTGCAAACGTCCAGCACTGTGCTTCTGTGGATCAATCCCTCCAACTGGCCTACCTCCCTCCCTGTGCTGCAAGGCCCCTCCTGCAGGGGACCACTAAGTCAAAGTAAGCTAAGCCTGCCCCTCCTGCCCCTGTGCACCTTGCGGATCCACCCCAGCTAATAAGCCAGATCCCATTGAAGCAGCACCACAAGCCTGGAAGAGTGTAAGTAGCCCAGACAGGAGCCACACCACTCCATGGTGAGTCCTGCCCATGGGAGAGGGGAAGATAATGTACACACCAGTCTGTGGGCCCAGTGGTGGGCTGAGGGCAGACATCTGAACTGACTGTGGCCCTGCTTACCACCATAAGTTACTGTGGACAGCACAGATGAAGTGCCCTGCAGTTTGCAGCTATCACAGGGGCTACCCTAAATGATGAAACAGAAGCATTCTCCTCAAAAGAAACTCCAAGAAGTAGTGACAGCTAACGAATTGATCAACACCGATTTAAGTGATGTAATGGAACAAGAATTTAGAATAATAGTCATAAAATTAATCACTAGGGTGAAAAACGCATAGAGGACACAAGAGAATCTATTGCTACAGAGATTAAGGGACTAGGAAATAGTCATAAGGAAATAAAAAATGCTATAAATGAGGTGCAAAATAAAATGGAGACAGCCATAGTACAGATTGAAGAGGCAGAAGAGAGAATAGGAGAATTAGAATATAAAATTATGGAAAAAGAGGAAGCTGAAAAAAGAGAGATAAAAAAGTATAGGAATATGAAGGGAGAATTATAGAACTAAGTGATGCAACCAAAGAAATACTATCCATATCATAGGAATTCCAGAAGAAAAGAGAGAGAGAGAAAGGGGCTGAAGGTGTACTTCAACAAATCATAGCTGAGAATGTCCCTGATCTGGGGAAGGAAAAAGGCATTGAAATCCAAGAGGCACAGAGAACTCTCTTCAGACATAACTTGAATCGATCCTCTGCAAACATATCATAGTGAAACTGGCAAAATACAACGATAAAGAGAAAATTCTGAAAGCAGCTAGGGATAAACAGGCCCTAACTTACAAAGGTAGGCACATAAGGGTAGTAGTAGCAGACCTATCTACTGAAACTTTCCAGGCCAGAAAGGAATGACAGGAAATCTTCAATGAGACGAACAGAAAAAAATATGCATCCCAAGAATCCTTTATCCAGCAAGTCTGTCATTCAGAGTAGGAGAGATATAGGTTTTCCCAAACAAACAAAAATTTAAGGAATTCATCACCACTAAACCAGCCCTACAAGAGATCCGAAGGGGGATTCTGTGAGTGAAATGTTGCAAGGACCACAAAGTATCATAGACATCACAAGCATGAAAACTGCAGACATCATAATAACTCTAAACCCATATCTTTCAATAACACTGAATGTAAATGGACTAAATGCTTCAACTAAAAGACATAGGGTATCAGAATGGATAAAAAATCAATCAATCAAACAAACAAACATCTATTTGCTGTCTACAAGAGACTCATTTTAGACCTGAGGACACCTTCAGATTGAGAGTGAAGGGATGGAGAACTATTTATCATTCCACTGGAAGTCAAAAGAAAGCTGGAGTAGCCATACTTATATCAGACAAACTAGACTTTAAATTCAAGGCTGTAACAAGAGATGAAGAAGGGCATTATATAATAATTACAGGGTCTATCCATCAGGAAGAGCTAACAATTATATATGTCTATGCACCAAATATGGGAGCCCCAAATATACAAAACAATTAATCACAAACATACGCAACCTTATTGATAAGAATGTGGTAATTGCAGGGGACTTTAATACCCCACTTACAGAAATGTATAGATCATCTAGATGCAGGATCAATAAAGAAACAAAGGCGCTGCATGATACATTGGATCAGATGGACTTGACAGATATATTTAGAAGTCTGCATCCCAAAGCAACAGACTATACTTTCTTCTCAAGTGCACATGGAACATTCTCCAAGATAGATCACATACTGGGTCACAAAACAGTCCTTCATAAGTATAAAAGAATTGAGATCATACCATGCACACTTTCAGAATACAATGCTATCAAACTTGAAATCAACCACGGGAAAAAGTCTGGAAAAACTCCAAAAGCATGGAGGTTAAAGAACATCCTACTAAAGAATGAATGCATCAACCAGACAATTAGAAAACAAATTAAAAAATATATGCAAACCATTGGAAATGAAAATACAATAATCCAAATGCTCTGGGATGCAGTGAAGGCAGTCCTGAGAGGAAATTCATTCCAATCCAGGCCTATCTCAAGAAACAAGAAAAATCCCAAATACAAAATCTAACAGCACACCTAAAGGAAATAGAAGCAGAACAGCAAAGACACCCCAAACCCAGAAGAAGAAAAATAATAAAGATCAGAGCAGAGATAATCAATATAGAATCAAAAAACTGTAGAGCAGATCAGTGTAGCCAAAAGTTGGATTTTTGAAAGAATAAACAAAATTGATAAACCTCTAGTCAGGCTTCTCAAAATGAAAAGGTAGATAACCCAAATAGATAAAATCATGAATGAAAATGGAATTATTACAACCAATCCCTCAGAGATACAAGCAATTATCAGGGAATACTATGAAAAGTTATATTCCAACAAACTGGACAACCTGGAAGAAATGGAAAAATTCCTAAACACCCGCACACTCCCAAAACTCAAAAAGGAAGAAATAGAAAGCTTGAACAGACCCATAAGCAGCGAATAAATTGAATCATTTATCAAAAAGAAAAAAAAGTATAGGAAAAAGAGAGATAAGAAAGAAAAGAAAAGAACCATATGATCCTGTCAGTCAATGCAGAAAAATCATTGATAGAATTCAGCATTATTTCTTAATAAAAACCCTCGAGAAAGTCGGGATAGAAGGTACATACTTAAACACCATAAAAGCCATTTATGAAAAGCCCACAGCTAATATCACCTTCAATGGGGAAAACTGAAAGCTTCCCCCGCCCCCTGAGATCAGGAACACGACAGGGATGTCCTCTCTCACTGCTGTTGTTTAACGTAGTGTTGGAAGTTTTACCATCAGCAATCAGGCAACAAAAGGAAATCAAAGGCATCAAAATTGGCAAAGATGAAGTCAAACATTCACTTTTTGCAGATGACATGATATTATACATGGAAAACCCAATAGACTCCAGCAAAGTCTGTTAGTACTGACATGAATTCAACCAAGTCGCAGGATAGAAAATTAATTTACAGAAATTAGTTGCATTCTTATACACTAATAATGAAGCAACAGAAAGACAAATAAAGAAACCGAAAACATTCACAATTACACCAATAATCATAAAATACCTAGGAATAAACCTAACCAAAGATGTAAAAGATCTGTATGCTGAAAACTATGAAAGCTTATGAAGGAAATTAAAGGATCTGTATGGTGAAAACTATAGAAAGCTTATGAAGGAAATTAAAGGAGATACAAAGAAATGGAAAAACATTCTATGCTCATGGATTGGAAGAATAAATATTGTTAAAATGTCAATAGTACCCAAAGCTGTCTACACATGCAATGCAACCCCAATCAAACTTACACCAGCATTCTTCTCAAAGCTAGAACAAGCAATCCTAAAATTCGTATGGAACCAGAGAAGACCCTGAATACCAAAGTGATATTGAAGAAGACCAAAGCATGAGGCATAACAATCCCAGACTTTAACCTCTACTACAAAGCTGTAATCGTCAAGACAGCATGGAATTGGCACAAAAACAGACACATAGACCAATGGAATAAAATAGAGACTCCAGAATTGGACCCACAAATGTATGGCCAACTAATCTTTAACAAAGAAGGAAAGAATATCCAATGGAAAAAAGACAGTACCTTTAACAAATGGTGCAGGGAGATCTGAACAGCAACATGCACAAGAATGAAACTAGACCACTTTCTTACACCATTCACCAAAATAAACTCAAAATGGATAAAGAACCTGTATATGAGACAGGAAACCATCAAAATCCTAGAGGAGAAAGCAGGAAAAAAACTCTCAGACCTCAGACGCAGCAATTTCTTACTTGACACATCTCCAAAGGCAAGGGAATTAAAAGCAAAAATGAACTACTGGGACCTCATCAAGATAAAAGCCTACTGCACTGCAAAGGAAACAATCAACAAAACTAAAAGGCATCTGACGGAATGGGAAAAGATATTTGCAAATGACATATCAGACAAAGGCCTACTTTCCAAAATCTGTAAAGAAGTCACCAAACTCCAGACCCAAAAAACAAATAATCCAGTGAAGAAATGGGCAGAAAACATGAATAGACACTTCTCTACAGAAGACATCCAGATGGCCAACAGGCACAGGAAAAGATGCTCAACATTGCTTCTCATCAGGGTAATACAAATCAAAACCACACTCAGATACCACCTCATGCCAGTCAGAGTGGTAAAATGAACAAATCAGGAGGCTCTAGATGCTGGCAAGGATGTGGAGAAATGGGAACCCTCTTGCACTGGGAATGCACTTGGAATTCCCTCTTGGTGGGAATGCAAACTGGAGCAGCCACTCTGGAAAACAGTGTGGAGGTTCCTCAAAAAATTAAAAATAGATCTACCCTATGACCCAACTATAGCACTGCTAGGTATTTACCCAAGGGATACAGGAGTGTTGATGCATAGGGGCACTTGTACCCCAATGTTTATAGCAGCACTTTCAACAATAGCCAAATTGTGGAAAGAGCCTAAATGTCCATCAACTGATGAATGGGTAAAGAAGTTGTGGTTTATATATACAATGGAATACTAGTTGGCAATGAGAAAGAATGTAACATGGCCTTTTGTGGCAACGTGTATGTAAGTGGAGAGTGTTATGCTAAGTGAAATAAATCATACAGAGAAAGACAGATACCATATGTTTTCACTCTTATATGGATCCTGAGAAACGTAACAGAAGACCATGGAGGAGGAGAAGGGGAAAAAAAAGTTAGAGGGGGAGGGAGGCAAACCATAAAGACTAAAAACTGAGAATAAACTGAAGTTTGATGGAGACTGAGAGGGAGGTGAGGGTGGGTGATGGGCATTGAGGATGGCACCTGGTGGCATAAACATTGGATGTTGTATGGAAACCAATTTGACAATAAATATCATATTTAAAAATAAATAAATAAATAATAAAAATAAAATAAAAATAAAAAATGAATAAAAAGCTGCTTCACAGCTAAGGAAAAAAAACAACAGTACTAAAAGACAGTGTATTCAATGGATGAAGTATTTGAAAATAATTTATTCAACAAAGAGTTGGTGTCCAGAATATATTAATAACTTAACACCAAACAAATGATCGACTCAATTAAAAAATAGCAGAAGACATGATCAGATATTTCTCCAAAAAGACATACATATGACCAACAAACACATAAAGAGATGCCCAACATCACTCATCATCAAGGAAATGAAAATCAAAACTAAAATGAGATATCACCTCATCTGTCAGAATTACCAAAATAAAAAAAAAATACAAGAAAGAACAAGTATTGATGCTGATGTGGAAAAAAAAGGAACCCTCTTTCACTTTTGATGGGAATGTAAACTCGTGGGGTCATTGTGGAAGACAGTGTGGATATTTCTTAAATATTTAGGATAGAACAACCCGATTACCCAGTAATTGCACTACAGGGTATTTACTCCTCAAATACAAGAAGACACTAATTAAAAGGGGATATATATTACCCCTATGCTTAGAGCAGCATTATTTACAATAACCATATTACGGAAGGAGCCCAAATGTCTGCCAGTAATGAATGGGTAAGAAGTTGTGTGTGTGTGTGTGTGTGTGTGTGTGTGTGTGTGTGTGTGTGTGTGGTGGAGGGTGCCTGGGTGTCTCAGTTGGTTGAGCATCCAACTTTGGCTCAGGTTGGATCTTGCAGTTTGTGAATTTTAGGTCCACATTGGGCTCTCTGCTCTCAGCCTGCTTTGGGTCCTTTGTCCCCCTCTCTCTTCCCCTCATCTACTCACACTGTCTCTTTCTCTCTCTCAAAAATAAATAAATTTTTAAAAATTTTAAAAGGTTGTGTATACACACATGTATATATGTGTTTATATATGTATATATTATATATGTGTGTATATATATAACAATATTATTTAGCCATAAAAATGAAATCTTGACATTTGCAGCCATATGGATGGAACTAAGGAGTATAATGCTAAGTGAAATAAGTCAGTAAAAAAAAGACAAATACCATATGATTTCACTCATGTGGAATTTAAGAAACAATACATTTATTCCTAGGTATTTTATGCTTCTTGGTGCAATTGTGAATGGGATCAGTTTCTTTATTTGTCTTTCTGTTGCTTCATTGTTAGTGTATAAGAATGCAACTGATTTCTGTACATTGATTTTGTATCCTGCAACTTTGCTGAATTCATGTATCAGTTCTAGCAGACTTTTGGTGGAGTCTATCGGATTTTCCATGTATAATATCATGTCTTCTGCAAAAAGCGAAAGCTTGACTTCATCTTTGCCAATTTTGATGTCTTTGATTTCCTTTTGTTGTCTGATTGCTGATGCTAGAACTTCCAGCACTATGTTAAACAACAGTGGTGAGAGTGGGCATCCCTGTCGTGTTCCTGATCTCAGGGAAAAAGCTCTCAGTTTTTCCCCATTGAGGATGATGTTAGCTGTGGGCTTTTCATAAATGGCTTTTATGATCTTTAAGTATGTTCCTTCTATCCCGACTTTCTCAAGGGTTTTTATTAAGAAAGCGTGCTGGATTTTGTCAAAGGCCTTTCTGCATCGATTGACAGGATCATATGGTTCTTCTCTTTTTTTTTGTTAATGTGATGTATCACGTTGATTGATTTGCGAATGTTGAACCAGCCCTGCATCCCAGGAATGAATCCCACTTGATCATGGTGAATAATTCTTTTTATATGCCGTTGAATTCAATTTGCTAGTATCTTATTGAGAATTTTTGCATCCATATTCATCAGGGATATTGGCCTGTAGTTCTCTTTTTTTACTGGGTCTCTGGTTTAGGAATCAAAGTAATACTGGCTTCATAGAGTGAGTCTGGAAGTTTTCCTTCCCTTTCTATTTCTTGGAATAGCTTGAGAAGGATAGATATTATCTCTGCTTTAAACATCTGGTAGAACTCCCCTGGGAAGCCATCTGGTCCTGGACTCTTATTTGTTGGGAGATTTTTGATGACTGATTCAATTTCTTCGCTGGTTATGGGTCTGTTCAAGCTTTCTATTTCCTCTGATTGAGTTTTGGAAGCGTGTGGGTGTTTAGGAATTTGTCCATTGTTTGCAGGTTGTCCAGTTTGTTGGAATATAATTTTTCATAGTATTCCCTGGTAATTGCTTGTATCTCTGAGGGATTGGTTGTAATCATTCCATTTTCATTCATGATTTTATCTATTTGGGTCATCTCCCTTTTCTTTTTGAGAAGACTGGCTAGAGGTTTATCAATTTTGTTTATTTTTCAAAAAAACAAATCTTGGTTTTGTTGATCTGCTCTACATTTTTTTTTAGATTCTATATTGTTTATTTCTGCTCTGATCTTTATTATTTCTCTTCTTCTTCTGGATTTAGGCTGTCTTTGCTGTTCTGCTTCTATTTCCTTTAGGTGTGCTGTTAGATTTTGTATTTGGGATTTTTCTTGTTTCTTGAGATAGGCCTGGATTGCGATGTATTTTCCTCTCAGGACTGCCTTCGCTGCATCCAAAGCGTTTGGATTGTTGTATTTTCATTTTCGTTTGTTTCCATATATTTTTTAATTTCTTCTCTAATTGCCTGGTTGACCCACTCATTCTTTAGTAGGGTGTTCTTTAACCTCCATGCTTTTGGACGTTTTCCAGACTTTTTCCTGTGGTTGATTTCAAGCTTCATAGCATTGTGGTCTGAAAGTATGCATGGTATGATGTCAATTCTTGTATACTTATGAAGGGCTGTTTTGTGACCCAGTATGTGATCTATCTTGGAGAATGTTCCATGTGCACTCGAGAAGAAAGTATATTCTGTTGCTTTGGGATGCAGAGTTCTAAATAGATCTGTCAAGTCCATCTGATCCAATGTATCATTCAGGGCCCTTGTTTCTTTATTGACCGTGTGTCTAGATGATCTATCCATTTCTATAAGTGGAGTGTTAAAGTCCTCTGCAATTACCACATTCTTATCAATAAGGTTGCATATGGTTGTGACTAATTGGTTTATATATTTGGGGGCTCCTGTATTTGGTTCATAGACATTTAAAATTGTTAGCTCTTCCTGATGGATAAACCCTGTAATTATTA
This sequence comes from Acinonyx jubatus, assembly GCF_027475565.1. Taxonomy (NCBI): domain Eukaryota; kingdom Metazoa; phylum Chordata; class Mammalia; order Carnivora; family Felidae; genus Acinonyx; species Acinonyx jubatus. The sequence continues at coordinate 50,978,601 of NC_069389.1, forward strand.
TATAATGCCCTTCTTTATTTCTTGTTACAGCCTTGAATTTAAAGTCTAGTTTGTCTGATATAAGTATGGCTACTCCAGCTTTCTTTTGCCTTCCAGTGGCATGATAAATAGTTCTCCATCCCCTCACTCTCAATCTGAAAGTGTCCTCAGGTCTAAAATGAGTCTCTTGTAGACAGCAAATAGATGGGTCTTGTGTTTTTATCCATTCTGATACCCTATGTCTTTTGGTTGGCGCATTTAGTCCACTTACATTCAGTGTTATTATAGAAAGATATGGGTTTAGAGTCATTGTGATGTCCATAGGTTTCATGCTTGTAGCGATGTCTCTGGTACTTTGTCTCACAGGATCCCCCTTAGGATCTCTTGTGGGGCTGGTTTAGTGGTGATGAATGCCTTCAGTTTTTGTTTGTTTGGGAAGACCTTTATCTCTCCTATTCTAAATGAGAGACTTGCTGGATAAAGGATTCTTGGCTGCATATTTTTTCTGTTCATCACATTGAAGATCTCCTGCCATTCCTTTCTGGCCTGCCATGTTTCAGTAGAGAGATCTGTCACTAGTCTTATAGGTCTCCCTTTATATGTTAGAGCACATTTATCTCTAGGTGCTTTCAGAGTTTTCTCTTTATCCTTGTATTTTGCCACTTTCACTATGATATGTTGTGCAGAAGATCGATTCAAGTTCTGTCTGAAGGGAATTCTCTGTGCCTCTTGGATTTCAATGCCTTTTTCCTTCCCCAGATCCAGGAAGTTCTCAGCTATGATTTCTTCAAGTACCCCTTCAGCACCTTTCCCTCTCTCTTCCTCCTCTGGAATACCAATTATGCATAGATTATTTCTATTTAGTGCATCACTTAGTTCTCTAATTTTCCCCTCACACTCCTGGATTTTTTTATCTCTCTTTTTCTCAGCTTCTTCTTTTTCCATAATTTTATCTTCTAGTTCACCTATTGTCTCCTCTGCCTCTTCAATTCGAGCCATAGTTGTCTCCATTTTATTTTGCAATTCATTGATAGCATTTTTTAGCTCCTCCTGGCTGTTCCTTAGTCTCTTGATCTCTGTAGCAAGAGATTCTCTGCTGTCTTTTATACTGTTTTCAAGCCCAGCTATTAATTTTATGACTATTATTCTAAATTCAATTTCTGTTGTATTGTTTAAATCCTTTTTGATCAGTTCGTTAGCTATTGTTATTTCCTGGATGTTTTTCTGAGGGAAATTCTTCCGTTTCGTCATTTTGGATAGTCCCTGGAGTGGTACAGGACTGCAGGGCACTTCCCCTTGCTGTCTTGAATAAATTGTGTTGGTGGGTGGGGCCGCAGTCATACCTGATGTCTGCCCCCCCCCCCCCCACAGCTGGGGCCACAGTCAGACTGGTGTGTGCCTTCTCTTCCCCTCTCCTAGGGCAGGATTCACTGTGTGGTGGCGTGGCTCATCTGGGCTATTTGCACGCTGCCAGGCTTGTGGTGATGGGGATCTGGTGTATTAGCTGGGGTGGATCAGCAAGGTGCACAGGGGCGGGAGGGGCAGGCTCAGCTCGCTTCTCCTTCAGAGGTCCACTTCGGGAGGGGCCCTGCAGCACCGGGAGGGAGTCAGACCCGCCGGAAGGATGGATCCGCAGAAGCACAGTGTTGAGTGTTCATGCGGTGCAAGCAAATTCCCTTGCAGGAACTGGTTCCCTTTTGGACTTTGGCTGGGTGATGGGTGAGGGAGATGGCGCTAGCGAGCACCTGTGTTCCCAGCCAAGCTGTCTCTGTCGTCTGGGGCTCAACAACTCTCCCTCCCGTTGTCCTCCAGCCCTCCCGTTCTCCGAGCAGAGCTGTTAGCCTATAACCTTCCAGATGTCAAGTCCCTCCTGCTGTCAGAACACACTCTGTTCGGCCCCTCTGCTTTTTCAAGCCAGACTCGGGGGCTCTGCTTGGCCAGCGGGCTGACCCTCTGCCCCAGCTCCCTCCCGCTGGTCCATGGAGCATGCATCACCTCTCTGCCCTTTCTACCCTCTTCCGTGGGCCTCTCGTCTGCGCTTGGCTCTGGAGACTCCATTCTGATAGTCTTCTGGCGGTTTTCTGGGTTATTTAGGCAGCTGTAGGTGGAATCCAAGTGATCAGCAGGATGCGTGGTGAGCCCAGCGTCCTCCTGCACCGCCATCTTCCCATGATCGAATAATTCTCTTTATATGCTGTTGAATTCGATTTCTACAGCCTTCATTCTACCATGGTATCAGATAACTAATGAGCCATGAATCATATTAATGATTTTTTATACATAATAAGGCATTTCTCTCTTGGTGTTTTCAAGATTCTCTTTAGGATTAGTTTTCAAAGTTTTATTAGGATGCATTCAAGTATGGATATCTGTGAGTTTATCCTGCTTGAAATTTCCTGAACTCCTTGAATGTGTAGATTCATGGATATCATAAAATTTACTTTTTTTGCCATTATTTCTTCAAATACACTTTTTGCTTCTGTCTCTCCTCTCCTTCTGGATTTCCCATTATACATTTATTGACAGTCTCAATAATATCCTATAGTATTCTTAAGCTGTGTTTAATTTTCTTCACTCTCTTTTCTTTTCCTCAACTTGATAATCTCAATGTTCTGTGTTAAAATTTATTCTTTTTTTGTCTGATCAAATATATTGTAGAGACCCTCCAGTGCATTTTTTTCCAGTTCTTTTACTTTTCAATTTTACAATCTGTATTTGGTTCATTTTTATAATTTATATTTTCCTTGATGTTCTCAATTTGGTAAGATGGTTGTAATGTTTCCCTTATTTCTTTAGACATAATTTCCTTTACCATATTGAATATATTTAAAGTAGCAAGTGCCTTCCCCCAAGTACCAGCACAAATACCTACCCACAGCATGTTTTCCCAGCAGAGAGTTCAGCAAGGACTCAGTCCTCCTTGATGTAGCATCAGGTCTAATTTCATAAGCACACCAAGTCACACTTAGTTAAAATTTACCACATTCAGGCCAGGGACCAAACACTGCACACAGCAAAGAAGAAAAGCCTCTGAAGATGACTGGCCTAAAGGATACAGCAGCCAAAACACAACAGAATAATACACACAGCGCACAACAGAGGTGTTCCCTGAGGTGCCAGGCCCTGGACACTACATGACCTGTTCTTCATAAAGACATTATTATCAGGAGAAGAAAACAAAACATTCTTTTCTAAAACACAGAAGGTAGAGATTTAAATAAAATGCTAAGATGGAGGAATTTATCACAAATGAAAGAAAAGATAAGGCCAAGCCAGGGATCTAAGTAAAACAGATATAAGTAATATGCTTGATGGAGAATTTAAAGCAACAATCATAAGTATACTCACAGATTTGGGGAAAAGAATAGAAGACATCAGGGAGATACTTCACACAGAAACTAATGACTTAAAAAAGAATAGAGGGGCACCTGGGTGGCTCAGTCGGTTAAGCATCCGACTTCGGCTCGGGTCATGATCTCACGGTCCGTGAGTTCGAACCCCGCGTTGGGCTCTCTGCTGACAGCTCAGAGCCTGCAGCCTGTTTCCGATTCTGTGTCTCCCTCTCTCTCTGACCCTCCCCCGTTCATGCTCTGTCTCTCTCTGTCTCAAAAATAAATACACATTTAAAAAAAAATAGAGATTGAGTGCAATAAATGGGATGGGAAACAGGCTTGATGAAATGAACAGCAAGCTGGAACGAATTAATGACACAAGACAAAATAATTTAAAGTACTGCAGCTGATGAGAAAGAGAATAAGGGGAGATGAGAATAGTCTTAGGGAACACAATGACTCTATCAAATGTAATAACACTCATATTATAGGAATTCCAGGAGAAGAATAGAAAGTTGGTATAAGTTTTATTTTAAAAAATAAGAGCTGAAAACTTAATGAATTTGGGAAAGGAAACAGTCATCCAGATCTAGGAGGGACAAAGAATTCCCATGAAAACCAACAAATGCAGACATACACCAATACATATTGTAATTAAATTTGTAAAATATCAGGATGAAGAAAAAGTTTCAAAAGCAGCAAGAAAAAAGAAGCTTTTAAACTACAAGTGGAGTCTGACAAGAAGAGCTAGAGTTTTCAAAACAGAAAATTTTCAATCCATAAGACAGTGGTATCATATATTGAAAGTGCTGAATGGAAAAAAATCTATAGCCAAGAATACTCTCTGCAGCATAGAAGGAGAGATAAAAAGATTCCCAGAAAAACAAAACTAAAGGAGTTAATGACCACTAAACCAGTCCTGCAACAAATATTAAAGGGGACACTTTGAGTGGAAAGGAAAGACCAAAAATGACAAACACAAGAAAGGATCAGAAAAAAAAATCCCAGAAACAATGACAAAACAAGGAATAAAATAGCAATAAATACATATATATCAATAATTACTTTGTGAATGGAATAAATGCTCCAAGGCTGTCAGAATGGATTAAAAAAGAGAGACCTATGTATCTACTATCTACAAAAGACTCATTTTAGACCTAAAGACAGATTGAAAGTGAGGCAATGGAGAAATATTTCTCATGCAAATGTATGTCAAATGAAAGCTGGAGTCACAATACCCAATTGGATAAACTAGACTTTAAAACAAAAACTGCAACAAGAGACAAAGGTCACTATTTAATCATAGAGCGGATAGTACAACAAGAAAATATAACATTTGTAAAAATTTATGCTGTCAACATTGGAGTAGCCAAATATATAAAAGAATTAATACAAAAAAATAAAGTAATTCACTGATAACAATGTAATAATACTCAAGGACTTTAATACCCCACTTACATCAATGGACAGATCATCTAAACAGAAAATCAACAAGGAAACAATGGCTTTGAATGACACACTGAACCTAATGGACTTAACTGATATATTCAGAACATTCCATCCTAAAGCAGCAGAGTACACATTCTTTTCAACGTTTATTTATTTTGGGGACAGAGAGAAACAGAGCATGAACGGGGGAGGGGCAGAGAGAGAGGGAGACACAGAATCGGAAACAGGCTCCAGGCTCTGAGCCATCAGCCCAGAGCCTGACGCGGGGCTCGAACTCACGGACCGTGAGATCGTGACCTGGCTGAAGTCGGCCGCTTAACCGACTGCGCCACCCAGGCGCCCCTACACATTCTTTTCAAATGCACACAAGACATTATCCAGAAAGATCCCATATTATATCACAATCAGGCTTCAATAAATACAAAAAGACAGACATCATATCATGCATCTTTTCTGACCACAACACTATGCATCTACAAGTAAATCACAAGAAACAAATGGGAAAAAACACAAATACATGGAGGTTAAACAACATTATACTAAACCTGAATGGGTCAACCAGGAAATCAGAGATGAAATTTAAGAAAAAATACATGGCAAAAAAATGAAAATGAAAACTCAACAGTACCCAACCTTTGGGATGCAGCCAAGTTGCCCCTAAGAGGGTAGTATATAGTAATACAGGCCTATTGCAAGAAGCAAGAAAAATCCAAAGAACCTACAAGAAGTAGAAAAAGAACAAACAAATCCTAAAGCCAACAGAATGATAGAAATAATGAAGATTACAGCAAAAACACATGATATAGTAATTAAACAACTGAACATATCTAATGAAACAGTAGCTGGTTCTTTGAAATAATTAATAAATTAGAAAACATCTACACAACTTTATCAAAAAGAAAAAAAAACAACTAAATAAAATCACACATGAGAGAGGAAAAATAACAACCAACACCCTAGAAATACAAACCATTCAAAGAGCTATATGACAACAAGTTGCATAATCTGGAAGAAATGAACAATAGCCTAGAATAATAAACTGCTAAAACTGAAACAGATATAGAAGATATAGAAAGATCTATATCTTCTATAGAAGATATAGGAAGATATAGAAAACTTGGACAGATAAACAACAAAGAAATTTGAATCAGTAATCAAAAGACTCCCAAGGTGGTGGTGGTGGGGGGGAAACCAGTGCTGTGCCAAATGGCTTCACAAGCAAATTCTACAAAATATTTATTTTTTTCATTTACTATTTTTACTTTTTTATTTATTAATTTATTTATTTTAACAAAATGTATTGTCAAATGGGCTAAAATACAGTGTGCTCTTGGTTTTTGGGGTAGATTCCCATGGTTCATCACTTAAATACAACCCCCAGTGCTCATCCCAACAAGTGCCCTCCTCAATGCCCATCACCCATTTTCCCCTCTCCCCCAATCCCCATCCACCCTTAGTTTGTTCCCAGTACTTAAGATTCTCTTATGGTTTGCCTCCCTCCCCCTCTCTTTGTAACTATTTTTCCCCTTCCCTTCCACTGGGGTTTTTTGTTGAGTTTCTCAAGATCCACATATGAGTGAAAATATATGATATCCGTGTTTCTCTGACTGACTTATTTCACTCAGCATAATATCTTCCAGTTCCATCCACGTTGCTGTAAATGGCATGACTTCATAATTTCTTATTGCCAAGTAGTATTCCATTGTATATATAAACCATATCTTCTTTACCCAGTCATCAGTTGATAGACATTTAGGCTCTTTCCATAATTTAGGTATTGTTGAAAGCACTGCTATAAACATTGTAGGTACATGTGCCCCTATGAGTCAGCACTCCTGTATCCTCTGGATAAATGCCTAGTAGTGCTGTTGCTGGGTCAGAGGTTAGTTCTACTTTTAATTTTATGAGGAACCTCCACACTGTTTTCCAGGGCAGCTGCACCAGTTTGCATTCCAACCAGCAGTGCAAGAGGGTTACCATTTCTCCACATGCTTGCCTACATCTGTTGTTTCCTGAGTTGTTCATTTTAGCCACTCTGACCTGTATGAGGTGGTATCTCAGTGTGGCTTTGATTTGTATTTCCCTGATGATGAGTGACGTTGAGCATCTTTTCATGTGTCTGTTGGCCATCTGGTTGTCTTCTTGAAAAAGTGTCTATTTATGTCTTCTGCCTATATCTTCACTGGATTATTTGTTTTTGGGGTGTTGAGTTTGGTAAGTTTGGTATACATTTTGGATGCTAACCTTTTATCTGATATGTCATTTGTAAATATCTTTTCCCATTCCATTGGTTGTCTTTTAGTTTTGTTGACTGTTTCCTTTGTAGTGCAGAAGCCATTTATCTTGATGAGGTCCCAGTAGTTCATTGTTGCTTTTAATTCCCTTGCCTTTGGAGATGTGTCAAGTAAGAAATTGCTGCAGCTGAGGTCAAAGAAGTTGTTGTCTGCTTTCTCCTCTAGGGTTTTGATGGTTTCCTGTCTCACATTCAAATCTTTCATCCATTTTGAGTTTATTTTTGTGAATGGTTCATGAAAGTGGTCTAATTTCATTCTTCTTCATGTTGCTGTCCAGTTTTCCCAGCACCATTTGTTAAAGAGACTGTCTTTTTTCCATTGGATATTCTTTCCTGCTTTGTCAAAGATTAGCCAGCCATACATTTGTGGGTCCAATTCTGGGGTCTCTATTCCATTTCATTGGTCTGTGTCTGTCTTTGTGCCAATACTATGCTGTCTTTATGATTACAGCTTTGTAGTAGAGGCTAAAGTCTGGGATTGTGTTGCCCCCTGCTTTGGTTTTCTTTTTCATGATTGCTTTGGCTATTCAGGGTCTTTTGTGGTTCCATACAAATTTTAGTATTGTTTGTTCTAGCTTTGAGAAGAATGATGGTGCAGTTTTGATCGGGATTGCATTGAATGTGTAGATTGCTTTGGGTAATATTGACATTTTAACAATATTTATTCTTCCAATTCATGAGCATGGAATATTTTTTCCATTTTTTTTTGTCTTCTTCAGTTTCCTTCATAAGTTTCCTATAGTTTTCAGCATACAGATCTTTTACATCTTTGGTTAGGTTTATTCCCAGGAATTTTATGGTTCTTGGTGCAATTGTGAATAGGATGAGTTTCCTTATTTCTCTTTCTGTTGCTTCATTATTGGTGTATAGAAAGGCAACCGATTTCTGTACATTGGTTTGGTACCCTGTGACTTTGCTGAATTCATGTATCAGTTTTAGCAGCCTTTTGGTGGGAGTCTTTCAGGTTTTCCATGTGGAGGATCATGTCATCTGAAAGTTTGACTCCTTCTTTGCTAATTTTGATGTTTTTATTTCATGTTGTTGTCTGATTGCTGATGCTAGGACTTCCAACACTGCGTTAAACAACAATGGTGAGCAAACATCCCTGTCGTGTTCCTATTCTCAGGGGGAAGGCCCTCAACTTTTACCCATTGAAGATGATATTAGCTTTGGACTTTTCATATATGGTTTTTATGATACTATGTATGTTCCTTGTATCGTGACTTTCTTGAGGGTTTTTATTGAGAAAGAATGCTGTATTTTGTCAGATGCTTTTTCTGCATCTCTTGACAGGATCATATATATGGTTCTTTTCCTTTCTTCCATTAATGTGATGTATCACATTGACTGATTTGCCAGTATTGCACTAGCCCTGCAGCCCAGGAATGAATCACATTTGATCATGGCAGAAGTGGGAAAACAAGCAAGAGAAGGAGCAACAGAAGCAGAAGGAACAGCAGAAGCAGGAAAAGAAAACCCAAAGCTGGAAACTTGCTACATGGAAAGGCAGATGGGCCCCTGGCCCCCCAGGATGGTGGGGACAGTTCCTCCACATCTGAGGCCTGGCAGGATGCTTACTTCTGACCTCCAACCACTGGGTTGGACTGAATGGACTCTTTTTTTCCCCCTCAGTCAGGAATAGACCTGGCCTAGGCCTCTGCCCCAAACCTTCTGGGAAGATTGTCCTTCTGGGGAAAGTGCCCATCTCCTTGTCAGCTGCTGATCCCTACACAGCTGGGACAGTGAACAGTGAATGGGGCAGCTGCCTTTCCTTGGGGCATGTGTGAGCAAGTCTGGAGCCCTTTAACTTCCAGTTAGGCCCACCTGGGGTCTCTGTTTACTCCTGCCCTGATTCCCTTTGTGTTTCTTTCCCAGGTGTAGTCTTGACTGGCAGTCCTGATCATTTTATATGATGTTGAATTAAATTTTCTTGTATCTTGTTGAGAATTTTTGTATCCATGTTCGTTAGGGGTATTGGCCTGTAATTATACTTTTTGATATTGGCTTGTAATTCTCCTTTTTTGTGGGGTCTCTGTCTGGTTTGGGGAATCAAGGTAATGCTGGCTTCATAGAATGAGTCTGGAAGTTTTCCTTCCATTTCTATTTTTTGGAACAGCTTGAGAAGGATAAGTATTAAGTGTGCTTTAAATGTTTGGTAAAATTCCCCTGGGAAGCCATCTGGCCAAAGGCTCTTATTTGTTGGGAGATTTTTGATAACTGTTTCAATTCTTTCACTAGATGTGGGTCTGTTCAAATTTTCTATTTCTTTCCATTTGAGTTTTGATAGTGTGTGGGTGTCTAGGAATTTGTCCATTTCTTCCAGGTTGCCCAGTATATTGGCATATAATTTTTCATTGTATTCTCTGATAGTTGCTTATATTTCTGAGGGCTTGTTTGTGATAAATCCATTATCATTCGTGATTTTATCTATCTGGGTCCTCTCTCTTTTCTTTTTGATAATTCTGGCTAGGGTTTATCAATTTTGTTTATTTTTTCAAAAAAACCCCACAGCTCTTATTTTCATTGGTCTGTTTGACGGATTTTTTCTAGATTCTGTATTGTTTATTTCTGCTCTGATCTTTATTATTTATCTTCTGCTGGGTTTGGGGTTTCTTTGATGTTCTGCTTCTAGTTCCTTTAGGCATGCTGTTAGATTTTGTGTTTGGGGTTTTTTCTTGTTTCTTGAGATAGGCCTGGATTGCAATGTATTTTCCTCTTAGGACTGCCTTTGCTGCATCACAAAGGGTTTGGACTGTTGTGTTTTCATTTTCATTTGTTTCCATATGTCTTTTAATTTCTTCTTTAATTGCCTCGTTGACCCATTAGTTCTTTAGTAGGATGTTCTTTAACCTCCATTCATTTGGAGGTTTTCCAAACTTTTTCCTGTGGTTGAGTTCAAATTTCATAGCAATGTGATCTGAAAGTGTGCATAGTATGATCTCAATTATTTTATATTTATTGAGGGCTGTTTTGTGACTCAGTATGTGATCTATCTTGGAGAATGTTCCATGGTTACTTGAGAAGAATGTGTATTCTGCTGCTTTAGGACGAAAATTTCTAAATATATCTGTCAAGTCAATCTGGTCCAGTGTATCATTCACGGCCATTTTTTATTGATTTTCCGTCTAGATGATCTGTGATTGCTATAAATGGAGTATAAAAGTCCCCTGCAATTACTACATTATTACCAATAAGATTGCTTATGTTTCTAATTAATTGTTTTATATATTCAGTGCTCCAAAATTCTGTGAATAAACATTAATAATTTTAGCTCTTCTTGATGGATAGACCCCATAATTATGATACAATGTCCTTCATCCTTTTTACAGCCCTTAGTTAAAATCTAGTTTATTATATGTATGGCTACTGCAGCTTTCTTTTGATTTCCAGTAGCATTATAGATGGTTCTCTATCCCCTCACTTTCAATCTGGAGGTGTCCTCAGGTCTAAAATGGGCCTCTTGTAGAAAGTGAATAGATGGTCATGTTTTGTTTTTTTTTAATCCCTTCTGATACCCTATATCTTTTGATTGGAGAATTTTGTCCATTTAAACTCAGTGTTATTATTAGAAGATATGGGTTTAGAGTCATTGTGTTATCTGTAGGTTTCATTCTCGTAGTGATGTCTCTGGTTCTTGGTGGTCTTTGCAACATTCCACTCACAGAGTCCCCCTTAGGATCTCTTGTAAGGATGGTTTAGTGGTGATGAATTCCCTCAATTTTTGTTTGGTAAAATCTTTTATCTCTCCTTCTATTCTGAATGACAGGCTTGCTGGATAAAGGATTCTTGGCTGCATATTTTTTCTATTCAGCATGTTGAAAATTTCCTGCCACTCCTTTCTGGCCTGGCAAGTTTCAGTAGATAGGTCTGTTACTACCCTTATGTGTCTACCCTGCTAAGTTAAGGCCTGTTTATCCCCAGATGCTTTCAGAATTCTCTTTGTCTTTGTATTTTGCTAGTTTCACTATGATATGTCATGCAGAAGATCGATTCACGTTATGTCTGAAGGGAGTTCTCTGCACCTCTTGGATTTTTATGTCAGTTTCTTTCTCCAGGTTGGGGGGTTCTCAGTGATGATTAGTTCAAGTACACTTTCAGCCCCTTTCTATCTCTGTTATTCTTCTGGAACTCCTATGATACTGATATTGATCCATTTCATGGAATCACTTAATTCTACCCTCAAGGTCCAGAATTTTTTTTATCTCTCTTTTTCTCAGCTTCCTCTTTTTCCATAATCTTATCTTCTATTTCACCTATTCTCCCCTCTGCCTCTTCAGTTCTCACTGTCACCGCCTCTAGTTCATTTTTCACCTCATTACAGCATTTTTAATTCATCATTACTATTTTTTTAGTTTCTTGATCTCTGCAGCAATAGATTCTCTGCTGTCTTCTATGATTTTTCAAGCCCAGAAATTAATTTTATGACTATTATTCAAATTCTTGTTCAGTTATATTTTTATATATGTTGTGAGTAATTCTTTAGCTGTCATTTCTTATTGGAAATTCTTTTGAGGGAAATTCTTCTGTTTCATCATTTCGGCTAATTTTCTGTCCTTTATGTGTTTTAAAAGATTGTTATGTGCTCTGCACCTGCGAGCACTACTATATTAAAGAGGGGTCATACAATGTCCACAGCCTGGCCCATCAGGAGGTGTTTTTTGGAGAGTGTTACTTGTCCTCTGTTGTTATGACCTTTATTTACCTACTCGTAGTGACATTTTGCACTCTCCAGCAGGTGTGCTTTCATTTGTTCATTGAAGTAGCCCTGGAAAGGAAAGCCAACAAACAGAAAACAAAAACACATAAACAAACAAACAAAAACAAGGGGAAACACCAGCTACAGGTAAACAATAAGGTAGAGGCAGTGCTGATGCAAGAGGTCTTATCCCATACAAAGAGAGAAATGACAGGGGCTTGGAAAAAGAAAAAAAATAAAATTGATCAGACCAAGAATCTATACAGCTTAATCCAGAGAGAGAGTAAGGAAAATAAAGGAAGAGGTAGGGAAAAAGAAGAGAAAATAAAATTGACCAGACATAGGAGCTATATGACTTAATTCAGAGAGAGAGAAAGGAAAATAAAGAAGGAGGTGTAGAACATGTATCAAGAGAATGGATTAAATATGTCTGCTTACACAAACCAACAACCAGAATAACCAGACTAGAGGAGGGAACAGATAAGGAGAAAAAGAAGGAGAAATATATCTATATAATATGAATTGCCCGAGAATTAAGCCAGGCAATGCAACAGCGCTGGTCTGGAGGAGGGGCTGTCTGGTTTGTCAGCGTCATTCCTGCTCCAGTAGATGTGCAGTTACCAGGTGTGGAGGGGGTGGTTTGGTGTAGGCGGGTCCTGCCTCCTTTGTGGGCCCACTGTCCATTCCCTGAAGCCCCACATTGTTGGTGATGTGAGAAAAATGGTGACTCTGCAGTCTCTGTTCCACAGACCAGGTGTCCCAAACCACTCTGTTCAAGCTGTCCTCACTGTGCTGAGGATGCAAATAAGGCAGTTTGTCCCACTCTGCTGACTCCCGTGGCTCCCTAGAGCTTGACTGGGATTCAAACTCCAGCTCTGTGGGCCCAGTACTGGGACAGTGCCACTCTGCGCCAACAGATATATGGTCTCCGGCTGGTGGGCACAGGCAGTCTTTGTCATTTGAGCAGGTATATACCCTCTTCCCACAGTACTTCAGGGAAAGGATCTCTTTCTCCTACTGCAGACTGTGCCTCTGACCTAGCCACCAAGACAGAGGCTAGCACCCCTCCTCCCCAGGTGTGGGATCAGGGCAGCCAGCCCCCATCCTGAGAAAGCCCCTTAGAGATTGATCTTTCTCCATCCTGTTCCATAGTTTTGCTCTTGTCCAGATACAGTTGTATGCTTCCCAAGCCTCTCTGTCTTCCCTTTGTCTTTCCGCAGAAGGTGATCCTTCCCCTCCATTTGTTTTATCTCTCCCAATTCTCACACTCCTTTGACCCATCAGTTTGTCCTGGTGGGTCCCTGGAAGTGACTCTGTCTCTCCCTCCTGAATTCTTGGAGTTCAAAGTCCTTTGGCTTCAACACTGCTTTTTTGAGAGATGAGGGAACTTCGGCTCCCCCTACTTCTCTGCCGTGCTTGACCCTCCCCCCTCACCACTGTTTTCTAACATAGTACTAGATGTCTGAGTCACAGCAACCAGAAAAGAAAAAAAAAGTACCATGTATCTAAATTGGCAATGAAGAGGTACAATTTTCGCTATTAGCAAATGACATGATACTTTATGTAGAACCAGAAAGACACTACCAACATATGGGTAGAATTGATATATGACTTAAGTAAAGTCACAAGATACAAAATGAATGTACAGAAATCCGTTGCATATCTATACACAAATAATGAAGCAACATAAATGGAAATTAAGGAATCAGCCCAATTTACAATTGCACCAAAACCAAAAAATATCTCGGAATAAACCTTACCAAAGCAGTGAAAAACTGTTCTCTGAAAAGTATAAAACATTGAGGAAAGAAATTGAAGATGACAGAAGGAAATGGAAAGATATTCCATTATATGGACCGGAAAAACAAATAATTCTAAAATATTTATACTATCCAAAGCTACTTACATATTTAATGCAATCTCTATCAAAATACCAACCACATTTTTTTCATAGAACAAGAAGAAACAACCACAAATAGTGAAAACAATTTTGAAAAAGGAAAGCAAAGCTGGAGACATCACAATTCTAGACTTCAAATTATATTAAAGAGCTGTCTTAATCAAAACAGTATGGTACTGACAGAAATGTAGACATGTAGATCAATAGAACAGAATAGAAACCCAGAAAAGAACCCACAAGTATATTAATGCTCAATTAATATTAGAAAAAAGAAATGAATATCCAATGGGAAAAATACAGTCTGCTCAACAAATGGTGTTGGGAAAAGTGTACAATTACATGCCAAAGCTTGAACCTGGACCTTTCTTATACCACAAATGAAAATAAATTAAAACCTGATTAAATACCTAAATGCGAGACCCTAAACCATAAAAACCCTAGAAGAGAGCACAGGCAGAAGTGTCTCTGACATTGGCCATAGACGCATTTTTCTAGATATGTCTCCTGAAACAAGGGAAAAAAAAAAACAAAAAGAAACTATTGGGACTATATCAAAATAAAATGCTTCTCCACACTGAAGTAAACAATCAACAAAACTAAAAGGTAAACTTCGGAATGGATGAAGATATTTTCAAATTATATCTGATAAAGGGTTGTATCCAAAATATATGAAGAACTTATGCAAGTCAACACCCCCAAAACATCCAATTAGAAAAAGGGAAGAAGAAATGAACAGATATTTTTTTGAAGGAGACATAAATATGGCCAACAGTCGCATGAAAATATGCTCAACATCATTAATTATCTGGGAATTGCAAATCAAAACTACAATGAAATATCACCTTGCACCTGTCAGAATGGCTTAAAACAAAACACAAGAAACAAGTGGTGGCAAACATGTGGGGAAAATGGAACCTTCTTGCACACTTGGGAATGGAAAAGAGTGCAACCACTCTGGAAAACACTGTTCATATTTCTCTAAAATTTGAAAACGAAAGTACCCTTATGGTCCAACAATTGCACTACTAGACATTTATCCAAAGAATGCAAAAATTCTAATTTAAAGGCATCGATGCACCCCAGTGTTTACAGCATCATTGTCAGCATTAGCAAAACTACGGATGCAGCCCATGTGTCCATCACCTAATGAATGGGTAAAGATGAAGTTATACACACACACACACACACACACACAATCGAATATTAACAAAAAAAGGAAAGAAATAAATCTTTCCATTTGCAGTGACATGGATGTAGCTAGCAGGTATAATGGTAAGTTATATATGTCAGTCAGATAAAGACAAATACCATATTATTTCACTCATGTGAAACTTAGCAAACAAAATAAATAAGCAAAAAGACAAAAAAAAGGAGACAGAGGCATACCATGAAACATACCCTTAACTATAGAGAATAAACTGATGATTATCAGAGGTGAGATGAGTGGGGAACTGGGTTAAATTGATGATTAGGATTAAAGAGGGCACTTGTCATGAGAACCTAGTGTCCTATGGAATTTTTGAATCAGTATATTGTGTACCACAAACTAATATTACACTGTATGTTAACCTCAATTTAAATAAAAACTTTAAGAAAACTAAAAGCATCAAGGCAAAAGAAGACAGTTACAAACACTGGAAACTCCATAAGATTATCAGATTTCTCAACAGAAATTGTTCCAGCCAGAAGGGAGAAGCAAGATATTCAAAGTGCTTAATGGGAGAAATATGCAGCCAAGGGTATTCTATTCATCAAGGGTATTGTTCAGAATAGGAGGAGAGGTAAAAAGTTTAGCAGTCAAATAAATACTGGAGTTCATGACCACTAAAACCAGCCCTACCAGAAATATTAAAGAGGACACTTTGCTTCAAAAGGAAAGGCCAAAAATGACAGTATGAAAGTGGAAAGCAAAATAGCAGTAAAAATAAATATTTTTGTAAAAAATCAGTCAAGGAAATAAAAACTAAAAGGATGTAAAATATGATAACATATACCAAAACATGGGGAGGAGAGCAGTGAATTATGCATTCAAACTTAAATGATCAACTTAATATAGACTGCTATATGCAAAAGAGGTTATATACAAACTTAATGGTAACCAAAAATCAGAAAACAAAAATAGATATACAAAGAGTAAGGAGAAAAGAATATAAGTATGACATTAAAGGAAACCAGCAAACCATGAAAGAGAAAAAGTAGAATGGATCAGAAAAAACTTCAGAAACAACCACAAAACAAGAAATAAAATGGCAATAAATACACATCTATCAATTATTACTTTGAATGTAAATAGATTTTCAGTCAAAAGACATAGGGAAACGGAATGGATAAAAGAACAAGAACTATCTATTTGTTCCCTACAGGATGTTCATTTCTGACCTAAAGACACCTACAGATTGAAAATGAGGGATGAAGACACATTTATCATGCAAATGGATGTCAAAAGAAAGTTCAACAGCAATACTTCTATCAGACAGAATAGTTTTTAATATTTTTAATGTTTATTTTTCAGAGAGAGAGACAGCGTGTGAGCGGGGGAGGGACAGAGAGAAGGAGATACTGAATTCAAAGCAGGCTCCAGGCTCTGAGCTGTCAGCACAGAACCCAATGTGAGGCTCAAACCCACGAAATGTGAGATCATAACCTGGGCTACAGTTGGACGCTTAACTGACTGAGCCACCCAAGTACCTCCAGACATAATAGTTTTTAAACCAAAGACTGTAACAAGAGACAAAGAAGTATGCTATATAATAATAAAAAGGAGAATCCAAGAGAAAGATATAACAATTGTAAATATTTTTGCGCCCAACATGAGCGACCCAAATATATAAAATTGTTAATGAAAACATAAAGTAATTAACAACAACAACAACAACAACACCATAGTATGGGACTTTAACAGCCCATTTACATCAACGGACAGATCATCTAAACAGAAAATCAAGGAAACAGTGGTTTTGATGAAACATTGGACCACTTGGATTTAACAGATATACTTGGAACATTCCATCCTAAAACAAAAGAATATACATTTTTTTCAGATACACATGGATCATTCTCCAGAAAGGATCATACATAGGGATACAGTATAACTATCAACACATTAAAAAAAAAGTCATACCTAGCGTCTTTTCTGAACTCCACACTATACATCTGGAGATCAATCATCCCAAACAATTTGGAAAAACTACAAATAAATGGAGGTTAAATAACATGCTATTAAACAATGCACCAGCTAACCATGAAATCAAAGAAGAAATAAAAATTTACCTGGAAACAATACATGAGTGCTGATTCATAGGGGCACATTGTACCTCAATGTTTATAGCAGTGCTTTCAACAATAGCCAAATTATGGAAAGAGCCTAAATGTCCATCAACTGATGAATGGATAAAGAAGTGTGGCTTACATATACAATGGAATGCTACTTAGCAATAAGAAAGAGTGAAATCATGCCATTTGAAGCAACGTGGATGGAACTGGAAGGTATAATGCTAATGAAATAAGTCAGGGGAAAACATATATCATATGAAGACCATGGGGGAAAGAAAGGCGGAAAAATAGTTACAAACGGGGGCGGGGAGGCAAACCATAAGAGACTCTTAAATAAAGAGAAAAAATTGAGGATTGATGGGGGTGGTAGGGGAGAGGGGGAAATGGGTGATGGGCATTGAGGAGGGCACTTGGTGGGATGAGCACTGGGTGTTGTATGTAAGCGATGAACCACGAAAATCTACCCCAAAAACCAGAGCATACTTTACACACTGTATATTAGTCAATTTGACAATAAATTATATTAAAATAAATAAAATAACATTTTTCACAGTTTAACCTAATATAGGGATATGTCTTAAAAACCAGTGGCATGTTATAGTTTAATTGGCAGCATTTTTTTTCTTAGTGGTACATAAAGTAATAGTGTCTTAAAATTAATGACATCATAGTTTTTTTTTTAATTAATGACATCATAGTTTTGATAGAAACTGGTATATTCCACGTATTTTTTGTGATGACACATTAAAATTATGTTTTTATAGATTTTTTTGATATTGTGAAGAAATGTTTGTGATATAATTGTATGTGGGAAAAGAGCAGATTACAAAATTAACAAGTGGTATATGGACCATATAAAACTATGTTAATGCATTAAGACACTGTGGCCAAAGAATGCAAATTAAATAAAAGAACAATGCAATACCTTTATAATTTTTACTTGGAAACAAATAAAAATGAAAACGCAATTGTCCAATACCTTTGGGATGAAACAAAAGCACTTGTGATTGGGAAATATGTAGCAATACTGGCCCACCTCCAGGAATAAGAAATATAAAATAAAAAACCTGACCTTACACCTAAAGGAGCTAGAAAAGGGACAAAAAACAAATCCCCAGACCAACAGAATTAATGAAATAATGAAGATCAGAGCAGAAATAAATGATATAGAAACTAAACCAAAAAATCTGTAGGAAAAAAAAAATCAATTAAACCAGGAGTAGGTTGATTGAAAAGATAAGTAAAATTCTTAATCCTCTATCTAGACTCATCAGAAAAGAAATATAAAATACACAAATAAATCAAATTATACACAAAAGAGCATAGAAAACCAACAGTACAGAAATACAAACAGTTGTAGGAAAATACTATGAATATATATATATATATGCCAACAAATTGGGCAACCTAAAAGAATTTGATGAATTCCTAGAAACATATAACCTACCAAAACTAAAGCAGGAAGAAAGAGAAAATTTACATATACTAATTGCTAGCAAGTAGATTATATCCATAATAAAAAAGCTCCCAATGTACAAAAACCAGGACCAGATGGCACCACAGGCAAATTCTACCAAACATTTAAAGAAGAGTGAATACCTTCTTCTTCTCAAACTATTCAAAATTATAGAAAAGGAAGGAAAACTACCAAATTTATTCTATGAACCCAGCATCACCCTGATATTAAAACCAGAAAAGACACCACAAACAAAAGACAACTACAGGTCAGTATCTCTGACGAACATAGATGCAAAAATCCTCAACAAAATGCTAGCAAATTAAATTCAGGTATACATTAAAAAAATCATTCACCATGATCAAATGGGATTCATTCCATGCATGCAAGTGTGGCTTAATATTTGCAAATTAATTGACATAATACATCACATCAGTAAGAGAAAGGATAAAAGCCATGTAATGATTTCAATAGAAGTAGAAAAAGCATCTCAGCAAGTACAACATCCATTCATTATAAAAGCCCTCAACATCGTAGGTTTAGAGGAAACATAACTCGGCATAATAAAGGACATGAACTGACAATGAAGATCATAATCAGTGTGGAAAAACTAAGAGCATCCCCCCTAAAGTCAGGAATAACACGAGGACGTCCATTCTCACGACTTTTATTAAACACAGTAGTGGAAGTCCTAGCCATAGCAGTACCTATACTCTATACAGGAAACCCTTAATACTCCACCAAAAAAAAAAAATACTAGAACTGATAAATGAATTCAGTAAATTTGCAGTATATAAAATGACTCTACAGTAATCAGTTCCATTTCCATACACCAATAATGAGGCAGCAGAAAGAGAAATTAAAACATTCCTATTTAGAATTGCAATGAAAATAATAATTAGGAGAAAACCTAACCAAACAGGTAAAAGGTCTATACTCTGAAAACTATAAAACAATAATGACAGAAATTGAAGATTACACAAAATAATAGATGGATATTCAATCCTCATTATTTAGAAAAACAAATATTGTTAAAAAATCTAGCCTATCTAAAGCAATTTACAGATTTAATGAAATCCCTATCAAAATACCAACATCTTTCTTTTTTCAGAGCTAGAACAAACTATCTTAAAACTTGTTTGGAATCACAAAATACACTGAATTGTCAAAACAATTTTGAAAAAGAAAAACAAAGCTAGAGGTATCACAATTTCAGGCCTCAAGTGATATAACAAATCTGTAGTAATAAAAATAGTATGGTACTGGCACAAAAAGAGACACATAAATAAATAGAACAGAGTATAAACTGGATGAATATACACACAATTATATGGTTAGTTAGTCTTTGACAAAGCAGGAAATAATACCCTAAGGGAAAATAACAGTCTCTTAAATAAATGGTGTTGGAAAAACTTGTTAGCTACATGCCAAAGAATGAAATTGGACCACTTTCTTAGAACATAAACCAAAACAAACTCAAAATTGATTAAAGACATGTGAGACCTGAAACCATAAATTCCTAGAAAAGAACACTGACAGAAATGTCTCTGACATTGGCTGTAGCAACATTTTTTAAGTTTATGTCTCCTGAAGAAAGGAAAATAAAAACAAAAAGAAACTATTGGGACTATATCAAAATAAAAAGCGTCTGCACAGTGAAGTAAATAATCAATAAAACTAAAGGCAAACTTTGGAATCAGAGAAGATATTTGCAAATGACATATCTGATAAATGGTTTGTATCCAAAATATACAAAGAACTTATGAAACTCAGCACCCTCCCTCCAAAAATTCCAATGAAAAATGGGGAGAAGAAATGCACAGGTATTTCTTTGAAGGAGACATACAGATGTCAAACAGGCACATGAGAAGATGCTCAACATCACCCATTGTCAGGAAATTGCAAATCAAAACTACAATGAGATATCACCTCACACCTGTCAGAATAGCTAGAAATAAAAACACAAGAAACAACAAGTGGTGGCAAACATGTGGGGCAAATGGAACTCTCTTGCACTCTTGGTGGGAATGCAAAATGTTTCAGTTACTGTGGAAGACAGTATGTAGATTCCCCCTAAAATTAAAAAAAAAATAGAAGTACCGTATGATACAGTAATTTCACTAATGGGTATTTACCCAAAAGAGACAAGCCAAGAAACAGACTCTTAACTATTGGGTACAAGCTGATGGTTACTTGAGGGGAGGTGGGTGAGAGAATGGGTGAAATATTTAATGGGTATTAAGGAAGGCATTTGTTATGATGAGCACTAGGTGATGTATAGAATTGTTGAATCACTATATTGTATACCTGAAACTAATATAATGTTGTATGTTAAGTATACTGGAATTAAAATGAAATAAATTACATGATCATATGAATATATGCAGAATAATTATTTGACAAAATTAAAAACTTTTTTATGCTAAAAATATTCAACAATCTGGGAATAGAAGAAATTACTTCAAAATAATAAAGGCTCATAGATGAAAAGCCCATAACCAACATCATACTCACTGGTAAAGGCTATAAATTTTTCTCTTAAGATGAGGAACAAGTCTTTCATCCAGCATGATATTTGAAATTTTAGCAAGGGCAATCAGTAAACAAATCAAACAAACAAAAACAAATGAAAACATGTATCCAATAGAAAAGAAAGAAGTAAAATTATCTCTCTTAGATGCCGTGATCTTATATGTAGAAATTCTGAAGATTTTATACACACACACATACACACACACACACACACACACACACACACATACTGTTTGAACTAATAAATAAGATATATTGCAAGATATAAAATCAACATACAAAAATTAGTTGTATTTCTGTAAAATAACAACATAGAATCCAGAAATAAATTTACAAAGTAATCTTATTTACCATAGCATCAAAAATAATAAAAGACTACCAAACATTTGAAGAAGAAATTATACAAGTTCTCTACAATCTGTCTTTGAGAGGATAGAAATAGAAAATATACTTCCTAACTCATTTTATGAGGCCAGCATCACCCTCATACCAAACAACACAAATAAATGACCAGAAAACAAATTACAGACAAGTATCTCATGAACGTGGATGCAAAGAATATCAGCAAAATACTAGCAAATTAAATCCAACAGTACATTAAAATTTTTTCACTATATATCAGTGGAATATATTCCTGTAATGCAAAGATGGTTCAACATTTAAAAACCAAGTAGGGTAAGGGTGCCTGGGTGACTCAGTCAGTTAGCATCCAACTTCGACTCAGGTCATGATCTCACAGCTTGTGAGTTCAAGCCCTGTGTCAGGCTCTGTGCTGACAGCTCAGAGCCTGGAGTCTGCCTCAGATTCTGTGTCTTCGTCTCTCTCTCCCTGCCCCTCCCCAGCTCGGGCTCTGTCTCTCTCTCTCTCTCTCAAAAATAAATAAAAATTAAAAGAAAAAAAACAAGTAGGGTAAACCATCACCTTAGCAGACTGAAAAAGAAAAACATCACATAATAATATCAATGTATATGGAGAAAAATATTGAGAAAATCCAACACCATTTCATGATAAAAACCTTCAGTAAACTAGAAATAGAGGGGAATATTCTCTACTTGATTAGACAATCTGCAAAAACCTACCAAGTGCGTCATATATAATGGTAGAAACTTAAAGCTTTTTCACTAAGATCATGTACAAGGCGAGGATATCCCCTCTCACCACTCCCTTTCAACATCACATAGTAAGTTATTATTTAGTATAATAAAGCAACATTAGAAAAATAAATGGTATGCTAATTGGGAAGAAAAATTGTCTTTGTTCGCAAATATCATGAGCATCTATGTAGAAAGATCAAAAGAATAAAATAACA
The DNA here is from genome assembly GCF_027475565.1 of Acinonyx jubatus. Taxonomy (NCBI): domain Eukaryota; kingdom Metazoa; phylum Chordata; class Mammalia; order Carnivora; family Felidae; genus Acinonyx; species Acinonyx jubatus. The sequence goes on from NC_069389.1 coordinate 51,000,820, forward strand.
AAAAAAAAAGAGCTCTTGGAACTAATAAGCAATTATAACAAGGTTGCACGATATTAGGTTAATATATATGTCAGTTGCTTTTCTATATACCAATGATGAACAAGTGTGATTTGAAATTAAAAATACAATGTCATTTACTTTAGCACTCCTCAAAAGGAAATACTTAGGTATAAATGTAATAAAACATGTGCAAGATCTGTGTGAGGAATACTACAAAATTCTGATAAATGAAATCAAAGTAAATGGAGAGATATTCCATGTTAATGGATAGTATGACTAAATATATTCAAGATGTCAGTTCATCCTAAATTGATGTATAGATTTATCACAATCCCAAATAAAATCCCAGGAAGTGCTTTTTAAATGACAACAAACTGATTCTAAACTTTATACAGAGAGGCAAAAGACTCAAAAGAACCAACACAATACTGAATGAAGAACAACGCTGGTATTTGATGTCAAGACTTAGTATAAAGCTGCAGTAATCAAAATGGTGTATTGTAAAAGAATAGATGAAGTTCAATGAAACAAAATACAGAATCCAGAAACAGACAACTATAAATATAGTTAACTGATCTTTGACAAACAAGAAAAGTCAATACCATGGAGTAAAATAGGCTCTTCAATAAATGGTTCTGGAAAAGTGGACATCCACATGCAGAAAGAAAGAAAGAAGAAAGAAACATAAAGAAAGAAAAAGAAAGAAAATAAATCTAGATACAGACCTTACACCATTCACAAAAAAATTAATTTCAAATGTATTATCAAGTTCAATGTAAGGCACAAAGCTATAGAAATTGTAGAAGATAATATAGGATAAAATCTAATTACCTGGCACATGGTGATGACTTTTTAGATGCAGCACCAAAGACATGATTCATAGGCACATACACACAAAAATAATTGATAAGCTTGAATTGATTAAAATTAAAAATTTCTGCTTTGCAAAATAAAGTATCAAGAGTATTAGAAACCAAGCCACAGGAAGGAAGACCAAAACATGGTACCGTAGGAAGACCCTGAATTCACCTCTTCCAAAAAATACACCAAATCTGCAGTTATATATGGGTCATTTCCCTCTGAAAAAGATCTGAAAAGTAAAGGAATTGTTCTCCATAACAAAAGATGAAAGGACAATATTGAAATGAGTAGGAAAAGTAGAGATACAGTCTTGCAAAAAATCCATCCTTGTCATGATGACAAATAAGGAATAACTCACCAAACAAGTGCCTTTCCCAGGAGAGTGAGGAATTGGTGCCCCATCTTAGACACCCTGGCCCCTAGGATCTGTTCCAGAAAGATGAGACCCCAGAACATCTAATTTAGAAAACCAGAGGCTGATATTCAGGGACCCCAAAGTGCTATAACAAACTTCATTTCCCATCTTGTAGGGCTTGCATGTTATCTTGATCACCCTAAGACCCAGTGAAAAAAAGAGTAGCTTGAAACATATCTAGGCTGTATGGGAGGGAGATTGATTTGCTGACCTTGGGGCATCAACTAGAGGTTGGGAAATAGTTGTGATGCTCCCCAAAGATGGAGGAACTGTTGGATGCCCTTGTTGCACTCCCCACACAGCCTTTAAGCATAGGGAAATGAACTTGGACACACTACCCTCCTACTGCCTTGCTGGTACAGTGGGGGATTGTGATTGAGCCTTGACTGAGGCCAGAGAGCATGACCAGTGTGTTCTCTCACTCCCTGGCTGAAGCAGGCAAACTTCCATGGTTGTGGAGTTCTCCCACACTCTAACTGAAGTCTGTGAGTGTGGAAGGTTACAACTCTCCTCTGCTATCAAGCATGAGTGCATACAGCATTCTCTTTCTCCCAGCCTGAGGGCAGTGCACACACATAGACAAGCACTCTCCTGCTGTATTGCTGAAGCCTGCAGGTATATTGAATCAAGACCCTTTTCCACTGCCATTTTGTTTATTTTTTAAATGTTTATTTATTTATTTTGAGAGAGAGAGAGAGAACATGAGCGGGGGTGGGGCAGAGAGAGAGGGAGAGAGAGAATCCTAAGCAGGCTTTGCTCTGTCTTCCTAGAGCCTAACGCAGGTCTCAATCCCACAACTATAAGATCATGACCTGAGCCAAAATCAAGAGTCAGATGATGAACTGACTGAACTACCCAGGAGCTCCTCCCACTGTCATTTTAAAGCCAGTGAGCATGTCCCATCCCCATCAATTTCCAGCTGCCTTGCTAAAGACAAAAGACATACACAATTCACAGAGAGGACACCTCTCATTAATTCATCAGACCCTGATGGTAATGAGGACTGGAATTCCAGAGCTCCACAGGCGTGTAACAATCAGAAAGATACTTATTGGCAGGACACTCTCCCAGGGTACTGCACAGACAGTACACTAATACAGAATTCCACTCTTCCTTTGAAAAAAAGCCTTCATACTTAGCCTGAAACTTTAGCCTGGGGGACAGGCTTTTGGTTTTTCACACATTTATACATTAAGTATGCAATCCCAGCAAACATAAGTAGGGATACACTATCTTTGTGCAAGGCCTTTACCTCACTACAGCCCAACAAGTCTCTTCAGAAAGAAGATTATACATTTGACCGGACTCCCAATTTTTGCAACTGTCATTTAGAGACACCTCCCGGTCTGGTTAGGACGCCAACAGGGATTATGATGTGGTTCCACAGGATTGCATATGTTTGTATACTTTAGAAGCTGTACCATTAGGGTCTGGCTTCCAATCACCCTGAAATTAGGTGGTAAATGGTATCTCTCTGCTTCATCACTGACGGGTCCTGACACACTCGGCAACACGGGCATATCAAGAATGAATTGGGCAGTTTAGACAATGGCAAGGTCCAAGAAATAACCAAGACCTAGGGCAAAGTTAAATAAAGTTAAATTACCTAAACAAGGATATTCTGCTAAGGTGAGAGAAGTAACTATTTCATGTGATACATAGAAAGAAGCAGAGAGTCAAACAAAAGGAGGAAATGGAGAAATAAGTTCCAAATGAAAGAATAAGATAAAACCTCAGAAAAGACATTAATGATATGAAGATAAAAAATATACGTGATAAATTATTCAAAGTAACGGTCACTTATGCTCACCAAACTCAGGAGAATGGATAGACACAGTGAGAACTTCAACAGAGAGAAGAACAACATATGAATGTATCAAAAGTAAGTCACAAAGCTGAAGAATACAATAACTGAACTGAAAAATATATCAGAAGTGTTCAACATCAGACTCGATAAAGCAGAATGGATCAATGAACTGAAATATAAGCAATAGAACTCACCCAGACTGTGAAGCAAAAAGAAAAAAAAAACAAATTTAAAAAGTTAAGATAGCTTAAGGGGACAACATCAAGTAGAGTAACATTTACATTTTAGGGGTCCCCGAAGAAGAAAGAGACAAAGGGGCAAAAAATCTAGTTGAAGACATAATGGCTAAAAACTTCCCTAACCTAGGAAAGGAAAGAAACATTTAGGTCCAGGAAGTCCAGAGATTCCAAACTAAAGGAAGTCACACGAAGACAGATTATGATTAAATGTGAAAAGTTGCAAGACACATTATGATTAAGTGTGAAAAGTTGCAAATAAAAATAGAACCTTAAAAAGCAGTAAGAGAAAAGCAAATTGTTGTATACAAGGGAAACTTCAGAAGGTTATTAGCAGAAAATTTGCAAGTCAGAAGAGAGCAGCATGACATTTTTTAAAGTGGTAAAAGGAACAACAAAAACAACAAAAACTTACAAGGAAGAATGCCATACTTGGCAAGGTTATATCATTCAGACTTGAAGGAGAGATAAAGAGTTTTCCATATAAGGAACAGCTAAAGGAGTTCATTACTACTAAACTAAGCCCTGTAAGAAATATTAAATGAACTGTTTTTTTTTAATATGAAATTTATTGTCAAATTGGTTTCATACAACACCCAGTGCTCATCCCAACGGGTGCCCTCCTCAATACCCATCACCCACCCTCCCTGCCCTCCCTAACTGTTTTAAGTGAAAAAGTAGTAAGAAACCATAGAGATACATAAATCTCCTGGAAAAGGTAAATATATACTAAATGTAGTGAATTAATCAATTATAAAGTTAGTTAAAAGGTTGAAAGAGGAAAGTAGTAAAATTAACTAAAACTACAATAATTAAGGGATATATAAAATAAAACGATGTAAAAAGTGACATCAAAAATACAAAGTGTGGGGAGGGGGTAAAAACTAGGAGTTTTTTAATGTTTTCCAATTTAAGTTATCAATTTAAGATAGACTATTATAGGCATAGGATAATACATATGAACCTCACAGTAACCATAAGGCAAAAAATGTATAGTAAATACACAAACAAAATGTGAAAGGAATCTAAACATAACACTAAATAAAAACTCACCAAACTACCAGGCAAGGGAGAAAAAGAAGAAAAGAACAGAGAGGAACTATAAAACCAGCTGGAAAACAGTTAACAAAGTGGCGATTAGTACATACCTATCAATAATTAAACATAATGGACTAAATTGTCAAATCAGAAGACAGGGTGACTGAATAGATAAAAATAGACACATTTACATATTGCCTACAAGAGAATCACTTCAGAAGTAAGGAAACATAGACCACAAATGAAGAGACAGAAAAATATATTACATACAAATAGAAATTAAAAGAAAACTGGTGTAGGTATACTCATATTAGGCAAAATACCATTAAAAAAAGATTGTAGTAAAAGACAGAGGCACTATACGTAATAATTAAGTCGTCAACCGATCAAAAAGATATAGCATTTATAAATATGTATGCAGCCAATATAAGAGCATCAAAGCCCAGAAAACAATTATTAACAGACTTAAAGGAAGAAGTTGAAAGTAATACAATAATAGAAGGCAATTTTAACACCCCACACACATCAATGGATAGGTCACCCAGACAGAAAATTAATAAGAAAACATTGGCCTTATATAACACATTACACTAGATGGGTGTAATAGATATATACAGAAAATTCCAAGTCCACATTGAACATTCTCCAGGACAGATTACATGTTAGGCTACAAAACAAGTCTCAAAATTTTATGAACATTGAAACCATATCAAGCATCTTTTCCAAACAAGATAATATGTAACTAGAAGTCAGTTACAAGAATAATTCTGGAAATATTACAAACATATGGAGATTAAACAAATGTTATTGAACAATCCTGGGTCATAGAGGAAATCAGAGTAGAAATTTAAGAATACTTATAGAAAAATTAAAACAAATGCAACGTACCAAAATGTACAGGATACAGCAAAAGCAGTTCTAAGAGAAAAGTTCACAGCAATCTAGGCCTTCCTCAAAAAGAAAAAAAAGGAGATATCTCAATAGAAAGTTTAACTTTACATCTAAAGGAAGTAGAAAAAGAATAACCAAAAAAAAATCCCGAATTAGTAGAAGGAAGAATATAATAAAGATAAAATTCAGCAGAAATAAGTGAAATAGAGACTAAAAAGACCATATAAATGATCAATGAAACTAAGAGCTGATTTTTTGTAAAGATAAAGAAAACTGAAAAACTGTAGCTATACTTAACAAAAAAAGAGAAAGGACTCAAATAAATAAAAGCAACTGATGCCAGAAAAATACAAAGGACAACGAGACAAAGCAAAAGTAGGCAAATGAGACTATATCAAATTAAGAAACATTTGCCTAGTGAAGGAAACCATCCACAAAATGAAAAGGCACCCTACTGAGTGAGATGGAGAAGATAGCTGAAAATTATTTATCCAATCATGTTTTGATACACAAAATATATAAAGAATTCATAAAACTCAATAACAAAAGATAATTTAAAAATGTTCAGAGGAACATAAGGGAAGGGAAACAAAAATAATATAAAAACAGGGAGGGGGACAAAACAAAGAGACTCATAAATATGGATAACAAACTGAGGGTTGCTGGAGGGGTTGTGGGAGGGGGATGGGCTAAATGGGTAAGGGACATAAAGAATCTACTCCTGAAATCATTGCTTCACTATATACTAACTAATTTGGATGTAAATTTTAAAAAATAAAAATTAAATTAAATTACTTTTACCTGAAAAAAAAATGTTCAGAGGATCTGAATAGACATTTTTAAAAGAAGACATGCAGATAGGTAACAGGCTATGGAAGCCATAAAAGGATCAGTGGTTGCTGGTGTGGGTAAAGGGATGAATGGGAAGAGCATAAAGAATATTTAGGTCAGTGAAAATACTCTGTATAATACTGAGTAAAATACTCTGTATAATGGTGGATATTGTCATTATACATTTGTCCAAACTCATAAAATACACCACACCAAGAGTGGACTGTAATGAAAACTAGGCGATTATGTTATGTCACAATTATGTTATGCTATGTAATGATTATGATGTGCCATTGTATTTCACTCTTGGTAAAAAAAAAATGTACCATTTCACTGAGTGATTTTCTTTGAGTAATTTTGATAATGGGGGAGACTATGCATGTATGGTGGCAAGGGCTATATGGGAAATTTCTGTACCATTCCCTCAAATTGTCTCTGAATTGAAAACTGCACTACAAAAATTAAGCCTTTAGGAAAAAGAATAAGGATTTAGAAAAAAACTTTACCAAGGAGATGAAAGACTTGTATTGAAAACTACAAAACATTGATGAAAGTAAAGAGGACATATAAATGGAAATATATCCTATGTTTGTGGATTGGAAGACAATATTCTTAATATGTCCATACATAAAGTGGTATAGAGATTCAATTCAATCCATTTCAAAATGTTTATGTGTTTTTACATAAATAGAGAAAAACTCTTAAAATGTGTATTAAATCACAAAGGACAGCAATGTTAAGAAAGAACAAAGCTAGAGACCTCACACATCTGTTTTTAAAACATAGTATATAGACACAGTAATCAAATATTGTGATACTGGGTTAAGGAAAGATATACAGACCTGTGGAACATAATAGAGAGTCCAGAAATACACTCTTACATGTAGATTCGACTGATAATCTACAAGAGTGTCAAAATATACAATGGAGAAAGGACTTTGTCTTCAGCAAATTATGTTAGAAAAATTGGATAGCCACATGCCAAATAATGAAATTGGACCCTTATTTTACACTATACACAAAGTCAAGTCAAAATGGTCTGAAGACTTAAACATAAAGCTTAAAACTGTAAAACTCTTAGAAGAAAACAGGGAAATGTTTTATGAAATTAATCTTAGCTCATGCTACTCTAACAAAATACCATAAAGCACATTGCTTAAATTTTATATATATATATATATATATATATATATATAATTTATAATATATAATATATATAATAGTTCCAGAAGCTGGGAAGGGGTGATCAAGGGGTGAGCAGATTTAGTATCTTGCAAAGGCTTGCTTCCTGGTTTGTAGATAGCTGCCTTTTAGCTGTATGATGATTTGGCCTTTCCTCCATGCATGCATGTGGAAAAAGAAAGAGATCTTTCTCTGTGTTCTCTGTGTTTTCTTATAGGGACACTAATCTCATCATAAGATTCCCAATCTCATGACCTAAGTGAAAACTAATTACTGCCCAAAAGACCCATCTGTAACTACCATTACATTTGGGTACGGTTTCCACATATGAATTTGGGGTGCATAAAACATGTAGCCAATAATATTCTTCTCCTGGCCACCCAAAATTCAAAATTCATGTTCTTCTTTTATGCAAAATACAGTCATTTCATCCCCAAAACACAAAGTCTGAATTTGTTCTAGTACCAACTTTAAATTCTAAAGTCTTATTTAAATATCATCTAAATTACGTATTGGTGAGATTGGAGGTAACATTCATCCTGAGGATAAGTTCCTTTTAATCTGTGTAACTGAGAAATCACATAAGTAATATGCTTCTAAAATTCAGTGTTGGGATGGTCATAAGATAGATATGCTCATTCCAAAAGAAAAAAAAAAAACATAAGAAAGGTGCCACAAACAAGTCTAAAATTTAGCAAGACAAATTTCATGAGATCTTCAGGATCATGTATAATAACTCTCTTTGGTTTGATGTTCTGCCTTCCAGACCCACTAGAATGTTGTCCCAGCCTTCTGGACATACTGGGTTGGAGACTATGCCTTTCCCGCATCTTTTTTTCTGGGAGGGGTTTGCACTACATCAAGTTTTGCTGAGCATCCCACACCCATTTTATCTCTGCCAGGACTCTCTACATTTTGAACTTCTTGGAAGGCATATCCTGCCCTGTTGAAGCCAAGGTAATTGTGTGCATGCACACACATACACACTTTTAAACTGAGGAGGATCCCTCATGATCTGTGAATTGCCTTTGGGGTCATTTTCCCCTTATCATTAATAGCATATTTGCAGCCCAATAAGTCTACAGTCTGGTCTTTTAGGATCTAAGAAGTTCGATCTCTTTCTTTTTTTTTAAATTTTTTTTTCAACGTTTATTTATTTTTGGGACAGAGAGAGACAGAGCATGAATGGGGGAGGGGCAGAGAGAGAGGGAGACACAGAATCGGAAACAGGCTCCAGGCTCTGAGTCATCAGCCCAGAGCCCGACGCGGGGCTCGAACTCACGGACCGCGAGATCCTGACCTGGCTGAAGTCGGACGCTCAACCGACTGCGCCACCCAGGCGCCCCTCGATCTCTTTCTTTAATTATATTTCATTTTCTCTGTCGCCTTTATTGAAACTGCCAGTATATTTTCTGGTATAATCCCATCTCTATTCCTCGTTTCTACTGATATAGGTTATTATACTCACACTAATTTATTGAATGGTTAACCAAAATCTTGGTGTTCTGTTCCAAATACATTTCTCATTTTTGAAATAGGCACAGGTTGACAATTTACAAAGTTTTTAATTCTGGTTATTTTTTGCTGAACATTTTCTTCTTCATTTCATTCCCCCTATCTCATTTTACCATAGCAGTCAGGAGGAACTTAGCTGTTTTTTCAACACTTTGCCTATAAATCTCTTTAGATAAATATCCAATTTTATTGCTCACAAGTTTTACCTTCCAGAAACACTAGACCATGAACAAAACTCAGACAATTTCTTTGATAATTTATAGTTAAGTAATGCTTTTTGTTTATGGTTTCTCATTTTATCCTCATACATTATCAGAATAACCTTATCATCCACATTCCTACTAACATTCTGTTTAAAATTATATTTGTATTCTCTAGGAAGATGGAGGCTTTCTCACTAGATACTGTTTTCTCTCTAAATCCTCACCAGAAATTCCTTTAGCATTCTCTTCACAGCAATCTTGACTTTTTCTAGTATACAATTGAAATTCTTCCATCCTTTACCCATTACACAGCTCCAAAGCCAATTCCACATTTTTAGGTATTTGTTACATAAGTACTCCACATCTTAGTACCAATTGCTGTCTTAGCTTGGGCTGCTATAACAAAATACCATAGACTAGATGGCTTAAACAAAAGACATGTTTCACAGTTTTGGAGGCTGGGAAATTCAAGAGCAAGGTGTTGGCAGATTCAGTTCTTCCTGGATTACAGATGGCTGCCTTTTTACTGTATGTTCACATGGATTATCCTCAGTGCCTGTGTGTGGACAGAAAGAAAGGGAGAGGGAGGATGAAAGGTGAGAGAGAGGGAGGTCTGATATCTCTGTGTTATACTTCTTATAAGGGTGATAATCCTATCATCAAGAGTCCTATCTTTATAACCTAATCTAAACCTTGTTCCCTCTCTAAAGAACCATTTCCAAATACTATCCCATGGCGGTTTAGAGTACCAACATGTGAATTTGGGGAGGACACAAACATTTGGCCCATTAGAAAAAAAAAAAAAACACATTGATCTTGGCAATGACTTTTTTTTTTATTTTTGCATATGACACTAAAAGCACACATGAGATAAGCAAAAGCATACAAGTGGGAATACTTAAAAACATCTGCACATCATTGAAAACAATTTAAAGAATGCAAAGGTAATTTATAAATGTGAAAAAATATTTATAAATCATATATCTGAACAGGAGTAATATCCTAAATACATACGGAACTCCTAAGTTTAAATAGAAAAAATAATAACCTTATTAAAATATAGCTAAAAGCCTTGAAAACACTTTTCCAAAGAATATATACAAATGACACATAAATATATAAAAAGATGTTGAATGTTATTAAAAAGGAAATACAAACCAAAACCACAAGGAGATATCACCTCACATCTGTCAGGATGACCATTATTTAAAAAGCAAAAACAGGGGCGCCTGGGTGGCTCAGTCACTTAAGCATCTGACTTTGGCTCAGATCATGATCTTGCAGTTCGTGAGTTCAAGCCCCACATAGGGCTCTCTGCTGACAGCTTGGAGCCTGGAGCCTGCTTTGGATTCTGTGTCTCCCTCTCTCTCTCTGCCACTCCCCCACTCTCTCAAGAATAAATATTAAACATTTTTTTAACAAAAATAAAAAGCAAAAACAAAAGCAAAACAAAACATAACAAGTGTTGGTGAGAATATGGAGAAATTGGAAATCTTGTGTATTCCTGGTTGTAATGGAAAATAATGAATCTTCTATAGAGAAAAACATGGAGGTTCTCCCAAAATAAAGTAGAACCACCATATGGTGCAGCAATTTTACTTCTGGTTATTTATACAAAAGAATCAAAGTCAGGATTTTAAACAGATACCTGCAGTCTTGTGTTCGTTGCAGTTTTATTAGCAATAAATGAGAGGTGGAAATAAATGTTTATTGACATCAATGAAGAAAATGTCATATGAAAAAATAGAATATTATTCAACCATAAATAGGAAAGAAATACTGTCATATGCTGCAGCATGGATAAACTTTGAGGACAGTGCCCTATGTGAAATGAGAGAATCACAAAAGGACAAGTGCTACGTGATTCCACTTATATGGATATCTAAAGTAGCCAAACTCATCAGAACAGAAAGTAGAATGGTGGCTTCCAGAATATGGGTACAGGGGGAAATGGGGAGATGCTGTTCAATGGGTTTCATTTACATAAGATGAAAAAGTTATAGGGATCTCTTATACAATATTGTGCTTAGAATTAACAGTACTGAACTGTACACTTAAACTTTGCTAATAGGGCAGATACCATGTTATGTGGCCTTTTTTTGATTTATTAATTGTGGTAAAATATACATAATACAAATATTTACCAGGTTAACCATTTTTATGTGTACAGGTAAGTGACATTAAATACATTCATAATGATATGCAACTATCACAAGCATCCTTTCTCTTACCTCTTTTAATCCTGTAAAACTGGAACTGTATACTCATTAAACAATGACTTTGTATTCCCCTCTCCCCCAAGCCCCTGGAAAATGCATTCTATTTTTTTATTTAAATTTTTTTAATTTACATTTTCATTACTCTTAGTTAACGTACAGTGTTATATTAGTTTCAGGTCTACAATATAGTAATTTGCCACATTCATACACCAACCTCTGCTCATAACCACAAATGCATTCTTTAATTTCTATCACGAATTTAACCCAAACCCACCTCCAAACCTCAGGTCACTATCAGGGTCTTCTCAATAATTTAATCTATTTCTTGATTTCTCTCTTTGTCTCTCCTTTATTTTTCCCTTTGCTTGTTTTTTTTTTCTTTATGAAATTTATTGTCAAATTGGTTTCCATACAACACTCAGTGCTCATCCCAACAGGTGCCCTTAGTACCCATCACCCACCCACCCCTCCCTCCCACTCCCCATAAACCCTCAGTTTGTTCTCAGTTTTTAGGAGTCTCTTATGTTTTGGCTCCCTTCCTCTCTAACCATTTTTTTTCCTCCCCTCCCCCATGGTCTTCTGTTAAGTTTCTCAGGATCCACATAAGAGTGAAAACATATGGAATTAGTCCTTCTCTGTATGACTTATTTCACTTAGCATAACACTCTCCAGTTCCATCCATGTTGCTACAAAAGGCCATATTTCATTCTTTCTCATTGCCACGTAGTATTCCATTGTGTATATAAAGCACAATTTCTTTATCCATTCATCAGTTGATGGACATTTAGTCTCTTTCCATAATTTAGCTATTGTTGAGACAAATTCCTAAACACCTACACACTTCTAAAACTCAAACAGGAAGAAATAGAAAGTATATTAAATAAATTAAATAAAAAATTAAATAGAAAGTATATTAAAGTATATTAAAATAATTATTCACCATGATCAAGTGGGATTCATTCCTGGGCTGCAGGGCTGGTTCACCATTCGCAAATCAATCAATGTGATACATCACATTAATAAAAGAAAAGATAAGAACCATATGATCCTGTCAATCGATGTAGAAAAAGCATTTGACAAAATTCAGCATCCTTGCTTGTTTGTTTTTTTTAAATTCCACATACTTTTTTAGTGTTTTTCCCTTTTCTAATAATATGCTTTCTTTATGTATATCTATTTATTTATTTATTTATTTATTTTTATTTTTTAATATGAAATTTATTATCAAATTTGTTTCCATACAACACCCAGTGCTCATCCCAACAGGTGCCCGCCTTAGTACCCATCACCCACCCTCCCCTCCGTTTAATTCCACATATGATTGAAACCATAAAGTATTTGTCTTTTTCTGACTTTTTTCACTTAACATTATTGTTTCTAGATCCATCCATGGTGTTACAAATGGCAAGATTGCATTCTTTTTTATAAATGAATAATATTTCATTGTATATTTGTACCACATATTTTTTTCAAAACTTTATTTAAATTACAGTTAGTTAAAATGTATTGCAATATTGGTTTGAGGAGCAGAACTCAATGGTTCATCACTTACATACAACACCCAGTGCTCATCATAAGTGCCCTACTTCATGCCTGTCTCCATCTATCCCATTCCCCACTGACCTCCTTCCATCAACCCTCAGTTAGTTCTCTATCTTTAATAGTCTCCTATGTTTTGTTTATCTTTTTCTTTTCCCACCTGCCATATGTTCATGTTTGTTTCTTAAATTCCATATATGAGTAAAATCATATATTTGTCTTTCTCTGACTTATTTTGCTTAGCAAGATACACTCTAGCTCCATCCACTTTGTTGAAAATGGCAACATTTCATTCTTTTTGATGTCTCAGTAATATTCCTTTAGATAGATAGATAGATCTATCTCTATATATAGATATATAGATATCTATCTGTATCTATCTAGATATATATCTATATCTATATATCTATATCTATCTATCATCTATCTATCTATCATCTATCTATCTAGATCTTCCATCTATCTATCTATCTATCTATCTATCATCTATCTTTCCCTTAATATATATACATATATAGATAGATCTATAGATCTATCTATATATGTATATAGAGAGATAGATTTGTGGTAAAATATACATAATATATATATATATAATATATATATATATATAATAGATCTATAGATCTATTAACACAATAGATCTATAGGTATATAGATCTATATATATAGATATAGATATATATATGTATATAGATAGATATAGATATAGATATAGATGATATAGATATAGATGGTATAGATAGATATAGATATAATCTCCCATTTCATAGATACGTAGATCTATTTATCATATATATATGTATATGTATATATATATGTATATATGTATATGTATATGTATATATATATGTATATATGTATATGTATATGTATATGTATATGTATATGTATATGTATATATATATCTCCCTCATCTTCTTTATCCATTCATCAGTTGATGGACAATTGGGATCTTTCCATAGTTTCGCTATTTTTGATAATGCTGCTATAAACATCAGTGTGCATGTACCCTTTTGAGTCTGTAGTTTTGTATCCTATGGGTAAATGCCTAGCAGTGCAATTGCTGGGTTGCACAGTAGTTCTATTTTTAACTTTTTGAGGAATCTGCATACTATTTTCCAGAGTGGCTGCAACAGTTTGCATTCCTACCAGCTGCGCAAGAGGGTTCATCTTTCTCCCCATCTTTGCTAACACCCGTTGTTTCCTGTATTGTTAATTTTAGCCATTCTAACGGGTGTGAGGTGGTATCTCATTGTGATTTTGATTTGTATTTATCCGATGATGAGTGATGTTGAGCATCTTTTCATTTGCCTGTTAACCATCTGGATGTCTTTGGATAAGTGTCTGTTTATGTCTTCTGCCCATTTCTTAACTGGATTATTTGTTGTTTGGGTGTTTAGTTTGATAAGTTCTTTATAGAACTTCACTGTACAGAAGTTTTTATCTGGATGAAGTCCCAATAGTTCATTTTTTTCTCTGTTTCCCTTTACTTCAGTGATGTGTCTAGTAAGAAGTTACTCCAGCCAAGGTCAAAGAGGTTGCTGCCTGTGTTCTCTAAGATTTTATGGTTTCTTGTCTCACATTTAGGTCTTTCATCCATTTTAAATTTATTTTTGTATATGGTGTGAGAAAATAGTCATTCTTCTGCTGTCACAGTCTAGTGTTCCCAACATTATTTGTTGAAGACACTTTTTTGCAGTGCTTTGAGTTTTTGCAATGCACTGCTTTGTCGAAAATTATGTGACCATATAGTTGTGGATCCATTTTTGGGTTCTGTATTCTGTTTCATTGATCTATGTGTCTGTTTTTGTACCAGTACCATACTGTCTTTATGACTAAAGCTTTGTAATATACATTCTAATCTTATAGATTTTAATTTTAATTGTGATGCCTCCAGGTTTTTTTCTTTAAGGATTGCTTTGACTATTAGGGTTCTTTTGTGGTTCCATACAAATTTTAGGATTGTTTGTTCTAGCTCTGTGAAGGATACTGGTGGTATTTTGATAAGGATTGCATTAAATGCATAGATTGGTTTTGATCGTATAGATGTTTTAACTGTATTTATTCTTCCATTCCATGAGTATGGAATGCTTTTTCATTCTTTGTATCCAATTCAATTTCTTTAGTGAATGTTCCATACTGTTCAGAGTACAGATCGTTTACCCCTTTAGTTAGGTTTATTCGTAGGTATTTTATTTTTTTTTTGGTTCAACTGCAAGTGAGATCAATTCTTTGATTTCTTTTTCTGTTGCTTTGTTATTGGTGTATAGAAATTTGAAAATTTTTCTGCACATTGTCTTTATATCCTGGAACTTTGCTGAATTCATGTAGTAGTTCTAGCAATTTTGTTGTTGTTGCTGTTGGAGTCTTCAGGTTTTCTACACAGAGTGTCATGTCATCTGCAAACAGTGAATATTTGACTTCTTCCTTGCTAATTTGGATGTCTTTTATTTATTTTTGTTGTCTGATTGCTCTTTCTAGGACTTTCAGTACTATGTTAAATATTAATGGTGAGAGTGGATATACTTGTCTTCTTCCTGACCATAGAGGAAAGGCTTTCAGTGTTTCCCCTTGGAGAATGATATTAGCTGTAGGTCTTTCATATATGGCCCTTATGATGTTGAGGTTTGTTCCATCTACCCATACTTTGTAGAGGGTTTTTTATCAAGAAAACTGTATATTGCTGTATTGTGTCAAATACTTTTTCTGCATCTATTGACAGGATCACATGGTTCTTATCCTTGCTTTTATTAATGTGTTGTATCATGTTGATTGACTTGTGAATATTGAACCAGCCCTGCAGCTGAGGAATATATCCCACTTGATCATACTGAATAATTATTTTAATATACTGTTGAATTTGATTTGCTATTATTTTATTGAGAATTTTTGCAGCCATGTTCATCAGGGATATTGACCTGTAATTCTCCTTTCTAGTGAGGTCTTTGTCTTGTTTTAAATTCAAGATAATTCTGGCTTCATAGAATGAGTTTGGAAGTTTTCCTTCCATTTCTATTTTTGTAACAGTTTGAGAAGAATAGGTATTAACTCTTTATATGTCTGGTAGAATTCCCCTGGGAAGCCATCTGGCCCATGACTCTTGTTTTTTGGGAGATTTTTTATTATGGATTCAATTTCTTTGTCCAAATTTGCTATTTATTCCTGTTTCAGATTTTGGTAGTGTGTGAGTTTCTAGGAATTTGTCCTTTTCTTCCAGACTTCCCAGTTTGGGGCATATAATTTTTCACAGTATTCTCTTATAATTGTTTGTATTTTTGTGGTGTTGGTTGTGATCTCTCCTTTTTCATTCGTGATTTTATCTATTTGGGTCCTTTCTCTTTTTGATAAGTCTCGTTCAGTGTTTATTGATTTTATTTATTCTTTCAAAAAATTTGCAGCTCTTTCTTTCATTGATTTGTTCTACTGTTTTTTTTTCTGTATTGTTTACTTCTGCTCTAATCTTTATTACTTCCCACCTTCTCCTGGTTTTACTGCTGTTCCTTTTCTAGCTCCTTTAGATGTAAGGTTAGGTTGTGTATTTGAGACTTTTTTTGCTTCTTGGGATAGTCCTATATTACAATACACTTCCCTCTTAGGACCGCCTTTGCAGCATCCTTAGTGTTTGGGGTGTCTTGTTTTCATTTTCATTTGTTTCCATGTTTTTCTTTATTTCTTATTTAATGTCCTGTTTAATTCATTCATTCTTTAGTAGGATGTCCTTTAACCTTCATGTATTTGAGGGATTTCCAATTTTTTTTTCTTGTGGTTGATTTCATATTTCATAGCATTGTGGTCTAAAATATGCATGATATGATCTCAACCATTTTGTCCTTTAGGGCTGATTTGTGACCCAGGATGTAATTTATTCTGGGGAATGTTCCATGTGTACTTGAAAGAATGTGTATTCTGCAGTTTTAGGATAAAATGTTCTGAATTTATCTGTTAAATCTATCTGGTATAGTGTGTCATTCAAAGCCATTGTTTCCTTGTTTATTTTCTGTTTAGATGATCTTTCCATTACTCTAAGTGGGGTTTTAAATTCCCCTAGTATTAATGTATTATTATCAGTGATTTCTTTATGTTTGTTATTAACGGATTTATACATCTGGGTGCTCCCAATTTGTGGGCATAAATATTTATACTGTTAGATCTTCTTGATGGATAGATCACTCAATTTTGATATAACATTTTTCTTCATTTCTTGTTACAGTCTTTGTTTTAAAATCTAATTTGTCTGATATAAGTATGGATCTTCCAGCTTTTGTTTGAAGTCTATTAGCATGATAGATGGTTCTCCATCTCTTCACTTTCAATCTGTGGGTGCCTTTAGGTCTATGATGAATCTTTTGTAGGCAACATATAGATGGATCTTGTTTTTGTATCCATTCTGATACCTTGTATCCTTTGATTGGAGCATTTATTACATTTACATTCAGAGTGAATATTGGAAAATATGAATTTAGTGCCATTGTGTTACCCATAAGTTTGGTGTCCTGGTAATATTCTCTGTTCCTTTTTAGTCTTTGCTGTTGTTTTTCCCCCTACTCAGAGTCCCCTGTAGTATTTCTTGCTGGGCTGGTTTAGTGGTCATAAACTCCTTCAGTTTTTGTCTGTCTTGGAAACTCTTTATCTCTCCTATTCTGAATGACAGTTTTTCTGGATAAACTATCTTGGTTGCCTATTTTTCCCATTAAGCAGGTTGAATATATGCTACCATTCCCTTTTGCTCTGCCAAGGTTCTGTGGACAGATCTGTTGCAAACCTAATCTGACTTTCCTTGTAGGTTAAGCACTTTTTTACCAGGTTGCTTTCAGGATTCTTTCCTTGTCTGTGTATTTTGTGAATTTGACTATGATATGTCTATGTGATGGCTCTTTTTCTTTTCTTTTCTTTTCTTTTCTTTTCTTTTCTTTTCTTTTCTTTTCTTTTTATTTAATGGGAGTTCTCTGTGTTTATTGGATTTGGATGTCTGTATTTCCCCAGATTTGGGAAGTTTTTATTTATATTTTGCTCAAATAAAACTTCCGCTCCTTTTTCTCTCCTTCTTCTGGGACTCCTATGATCCAAATGGTATTATGTTTTTTGTTTTTTTTTTTAATTTTTTTTAATGTTTATTTATTTTTGACAGAGACAGAGACAGAATGTGAGTGGGTTAGGGGCAGAGAGAGAGGGAGACACAGAATCTGAAGCAGGCTCCAGGCTCTGAGCCGTCAGCGCAGAGCCCGACGCGGGGCTCGAACTCACGGACTGTGAGATCATGACCTGAGCCGAAGGCGGACGCTCAACCGACTGAGCCACCCAGGCGCCCCCAAATGCTATTATGTTTTAAGAAACCATAGAGTTCCCTAAGGCTACCTTTATGATCCTATACCTTTCTTTCCCTCTTCTTTTCAGTTTCATTATTTTCCTTAATTTTATCTTCTATATCACTGATTCATTTCTTTGCTTCGTCCATCCTGGTTGTTTTGGCATCCATTCGAGTTGTATGTCAGTTATAGCATTTTCAATTTCATCCTGACTAGATTTTAGTTCTTTATCTCTGCAGTAATGAAATATCTAGTGTCTTCTATGCTTTTATCAAGCCCAGCTAGTATAATTATAATTGTTGTTTAAATTTTATTTCAGACATCTTACTTGCATCTGTATTGATTAAATCCCTACCTGTAATTTCTACTTCCTGATCCTTTTTGGGGGGTGAATTCCTTTGTCTTGTTATTTTGTCCAGAAAAATACCCAAAATGTATCTAATGTGTGTCTTTGTCTGCTTGTTAAAAGAGCTAGATCCAGGGGCGCCTGGGTGGCTCAGTCAGTTGGGCATTTGACTTTGGCTCAGGTCATGGTCTCATGGATTGTGGGTTCGAGCCCTGCATCAGGCTCTGTGCTGTCAGCTTGGAGCCTGGAGCCCCCTTTGGATTCTGTGTCTCTCTCTGCCCCTTCCTTGCTTATTCTCTGTCTCTGTATCTCTAAAATAAATAAACATTAAAATCTTAAGAAAAAAGCAGCTAGATCCAAAATATGACAGTGAAAATAAATATTAAAAAATTATAATAAAAAGGAAGCTAGATTTTATTTCCCCTCCATCTGTAGCTTTGGAGCACTCTGTATCAATAGACATGGTGTTTGCGAGTGGTTTTTACTGGTTTTCTGAGGGAGGGGCCTGTTTTGCTGATTCTCAGGCTGACTTGCCCTAGTGTATATGCCCCTGCTGGGCACAGGAAGGGTGTCAGGGCTTGATGTAGCAGTTGTGGTCTCCACTAGTCAGGGCTGTTTAAGTCACTGAGGTTGGCCACTGCTTGTGGGCAAGGAGTGAAAATGGTTTTGCCCTGACCTCTCATCTCCAGACCAGGGAGCTTGTGCCCACCACTCCTCAGGAAGCTCTCAAAGACAAGCAATCACCCCTCCTGTGTCCCTGGTTTCTATCAGATCCCCACCTACACTCTTTGTCTGAGCTTTCCACTTGCCAGGTGGTCCAGCCCTCCTGTGTTTGAGCTTATGCATGGCTTTGTTTCGAAAGTGTAAACTTTAGAGACCCCAGCAGCATGGCCCTGTGTTGATACTCTGGGGGAGTGTCTTGCTGCACTGTGGCCAGTGCTGGTTTATCCCAGAAAATGGTCACATGACCATGCAGTGGTTCAGAGTTTATGGTCAATGGAAGCACAAAGCTGGCACCAAGGTTTGTTGCCCGCAGCCAGTGTCTTTGTTCCTATGCTGCTAAATAGAGCAGCTCAATGGTGCTTGCTGGGTCTTTTGCCCTTGGAGAGGTCGTATCCCCTCTACCAAATTCACTCCAGGCAGAGGAACTGTTTCTCCCAATGTGACCCATGGGATCCTCAGACCACTTTGCCTGCTACCACTCTCTGCTCTCCTTCCCTAGTGCAGCACCATCAGGTGTAACCCTGGAGATGGTGCTGATTTGCAAAACGTCAGACACTGTGCTTCTCTGTTTATAAAAATCTTGATGTATTTAAACCCCTTCCTTTTTCCCCAGTCAATGGTTTTGGGGAAGAGTTTTTCCTGTGAAATCCCCTGTGAATGATTTCACACTTTTTTTCACTCTTTCTTGCTTTCTCTCTTTCTCTCACTCCCCTCTTCTAGCAGTCAGGGCTCCCTCCCCTCCAGAGTGCCCATGACACTTTTATCCCTCAAATCAACTTTCCAAAGTTCCTATCTACCACAAGGTGGTAGGTTTTTGTGCTTGTATACATGAAGCTTTTCTCTCACAGTCTTCAGTCCTCAGATTGCATTTTTGGATGTTCAAAACTATTTGATATTTATCTAGCTGTGTTTGAGGGAGGATGCAAGCTTAGGATTGCCCTATTCCTCTGCCATCTTAACCAACCCCCAATATGTACCATATTTTTTTTATCCATTCAATAATTCATGAACACTTGGACTACTTCCATATCTTAGCTATTGTAAAAAATGCCCCTATAAACATCAGGGTGCCTATATCCCTTTGAATTAGTGTTACTGCATTCCTTGGGTAAATACCTTGTAGTGTGATATAATTCTATCATACACTATCATAGGATAGTTCTATTTTAAAATTTTTCAGGAACTTCCAGACTGTTTTTCAGAGTAGCTGCACAAGTTTGCTTTCTCAACAAAAGTACAAGAGTGTTACTTTTTCTCCATATCCTTGCCAGCATCAGTTGTTTTTTCTGTTGTTGATTTTAGCCATTCTGACAGGAGTGAGGTGATATCTCATTGTAGTTTTGATTTGCATTTCCTTGATGCTAAGTGATTATGAGCAATTATTTTCATGTGTCTGTTGTCATCTGTATATCTTCTTTGGAGAAACGTCTGCTCATGTATTCTGCCCATATTTTAATTTGATTATTTTTTTCTTTGGTGTTGAGTTTTATAATTTCTTTATATATTTTGGATACTGACCTTTTGTCAGTTATGTTATTTACCAATATCTTCTTCAATTATTTAAGTTGCCTTTTAGCTTTGTTACTTTGGTATACAGAAGTTTATTTCTTTGATGAAGTCCCAATAGTTTATTTTTCCTTTTGTTTCCCTTTCCTCAGGATACACATCTAGAAAGAAGTTGCTATATCCAATGTTAAAGAGTTTACTGCTTATGTTATCCTCTAGGATTTTTATGGTTTCAGGTCTCATATTTAGATCTTTAATCTATTTGAACTTACTTTTGCGTATGGTGTAAGAAAGTCCCCTGCCCAGCTTTTACTTATGCTTTTCGTCCCCTACAAATGTCAATGTCTTTTTTGCTTCTTTATCTGTTCACATATATTCCTCCAAAAAGATTTTCCTTGCAATTCACCTTTAGATCAACCTAACTCACTCCAATTATTCCTTTCCTGTATGTTTTCTGTTCATTATAAATCGTTCTGCTTTATTCAAATTGACACAGTATACCTAAAAATTTTAATAGATATGAGTAGGTAACGTACATATCTGCTACTCTGCATTGTGTATCTGAAGTTCTTCTACCCTTCCCACTTCAAATATCCTTGCTAAATTACCCAACACTAGCAAACATTATGACATTCTTAGGACTTCATTATTATAATTAGTCTGAGCTGTCTAAAAAAGGAATTTTCTTAGTTATTGAGTTGTGTTAAATACTAGGAAAATTAGCACAATATATCTGCTTGAGTGTAATGGAGTCACTGGGTTGCTTCCAATGAAATAATTAATTATGTAGCTTATTTAAATATGTGTACAAGATCCTATGAATTGCTTATATGACTTCAATCTCTTAGAAAAAAATAATGTAAGAGAATTTAAGGCCCACATATTGGGAAAAAAAACAAACATAACATTATCCTAAAAATGTGTGGACTTAGGATGCAAGGGACTGGACTTTAATAATATCTTGGGGAAATTACATATTTTCTCTGAGTCTCAGTTTTTGTTTTTTTGTTTGTTTTGTTTCAATATATGAACTTTATTGTCAAATTGGTTACCATACAAAACCCAGTGCTCATACCAAAATGTACCCTCCTCAATACCCATCACCCACCCTCCCCTCCCTCTCATCCCCCATTAACCCTCAGTTTGTTCTCAGTTTTTAAGAGTCTCTTATGCTTTGGCTCTCTCCCACTCTAACCTCTTTTTTTTTTCCTTCCCTTCCCCTATGGGTTTCTGTTGAGTTTCTCAGGACCCACATAAGAGTGAAAACATATGGTATCTGTCTTTCTCTCTATGGCTTATTTCACTTAGCATAACACTCTCCAGTTCCATCCACGTTGCTACAAAGGGCCATATTTCATTCTTTCTCATTGCCACGTAGTACTCCATTGTGTATATAAACCACCATTCCTGTATCCATTCATCAGTTGATGGACATTTAGGCTCTTTCCATCATTTGCCTATTGTTGAGAGTGCTGCTATAAACATTGGGGTACAAGTGCCCCTGTATCCCTTGGGTAAATTCCTAGCAGTGCTATTGCTGGGTCATAGGGTAGATCTATTGTTTTAATTTTTTGAGGAACCTCCACACTGTTTTCCAGAGTGGCTGCACCAATTTGCATTCCAACCAACAGTGCAAGAGGGTTCCCATTTCTCCACATCCCCGCCAGCATCTATAGTCTCCTGATTTGTTCATTTTGGCCACTCTGACTGGCGTGAGGTGATATCTGAGTGTGGATTTGATTTGTATTTCCCTGATGAGGAGCGACGTTGAGCATCTTTTCATGTGCCTGTTGGCCATCTGGATGTCTTCTTTAGAGAAAGTGTTCATGCTTTCTGCCCATTTCTTCACTAGGTTATTTGTTTTTCGGGTGTGGAGTTTGGTGAGCTCTTTATAGATTTTGGATACTAGCCCTTTGTCCGATATGTCATTTGCAAATATCTTTTCCCATTCCGTTGGTTGTCTTTTAGTTTTCTTGGTTGTTTCCTTTGCTGTGCAGAAGGTTTTTATCTTCATAAGGTCCCAGTAGTTCATTTTTGCTTTTAATTCCCTTGTCTTTGGGATGTGTCAAGTAAGAAATTGCTACAGCTGATGTCAGAGAGGCCTTTCCTGTTTTCTTCTCTGGGGTTTTGATGGTTTCATGTCTCACATTCAGGTCTTTTATCCATTTTAAGTTTATTTTTGTGAATGGTGTGAGAAAGTGGTCTAGTTTCAACCTTCTGCATGTTGTGTCCAGTTCTCCCAGCACCATTTGTTAAAGAGACTGTCTTTTTTCCATTCGATGTTCTTTCCTGCTTTGTCAAAGATGAGTTGGACATACATTTGTGGGTCTAGTTCTGGGGTTTCTATTCTATTCCATTGGACTATGTGTCTGTTTTTGTGCCAATACCATGCTGTCTTGATGATTACAGCTTTGTAGTAGAGGCTAAAGCCTGGGATTGTGATGCCTCCTGCTTTGGTCTTCTTCAAAATTACTTTGGCTATTTGGGGCCTTTTGTGGTTCCATACGAATTTTAGGATTGCTTGTTCTAGTTTCGAGAAGAATGCTGGTGCAATTTGGATTGGGATTGCATTGAATGTGTAGATAGCTTTGGGTAGTATTGACATTTTGACAATATTTAGTCTTCCAATCCATGAGCTGGGAATGTCTTTCCATTTCTTTAAATCTTCTTCAATTACCTTCATAAGCTTTCTATAGTTTTCAGCATACAGATCCTTTACATCTTTGGTTAGATTTATTCCTAGTTATTTTATGCTTCTTGGTGCAATTGTGAATGGGATCATCTTCTTTATTTGTCTTTATGTTGCTTCATTGTTAGTGTATAAGAATGCAACTGATTTCTGTACACTGATTTTGTATCCTGCAACTTTGCTAGAATTCATGTATCAGTTCTAGCAGATGGTGGTGGAGTCTATCGGATTTTCCATGTATAATATCATGTCATCTGCAAAAAGTGAAAGCTTAACTTCATCTTTGCCAATTTTGATGCCTTTGATTTCCTTTTGTTGTCTGATTGCTGATGCTAGCACTTCCAACACTATGTGAAACAACAGTGGTGAGAGTGGGCATCCCTGTCGTGTTCCTGATCTCAGGGAAAAAGCTCTCAGTTTTTCCCCATTGAGGATGATGTTAGCTGTGGGCTTTTCATAAATGGCTTTTATGATCTTTAAGTATGTTCCTTCTATCCCGACTTTCTCGAGGGTTTTTATTAAGAAAGGATGCTGAATTTTGTCAAAGGCCTTTTCTGCATCGATTGACAGGATCATATGGTTCTTTTCTTTTCTTTTATTAATGTGATGTATCACATTGATTGATTTGCGAATGTTGAACCAGCCCTATATCCCAGGAATGAATCCCACTTGATCATCGTGAATAATTCTTTTTATATGCCGTTGAATTCGATTTGCTAGTATCTTATTGAGAATTTTTGCATCCATATTCATCAGGGATATTGGCCTATAGTTCTCTTGTTTTGCTGGGTCTCTGTCTGGTTTAGGAATCAAAGTAATACTGGCTTCATAGAATGAGTCTGGAAGTTTTCCTTCCTTTTCAATTTTTTTGGAATAGCTTGAGAAGAATAGGTATTATCTCTGCTTTAAACGTCTGGTAGAACTCCCCTGGGAAGCCATCTGGTCCTGTACTCTTATTTGTTAGGAGATTTTTGATGACTGATTCAATTTCTTCACTGGTTATGGGTCTGTTCAAGCTTTCTATTTCCTCCTGATTGAGTTTGGAAGCGTGTGGGTGTTTAGGAATTTGTCCATTTCCTCCAGGTTGTCCAGCTTGTTGGCATATAATTTTTCGTAGTATTCCCTAATAATTGCTTGTAACTCTGAGGGATTGGTTGTGATAAATCCGTTTTCATTCATGATTTTATCTATTTGGGTCATCTCCCTTTTCTTTTTGAGAAGCCTGGCTAGAGGTTTATCAATTTTGTTTATTTTTCAAAAAACCAACTCTTGGTTTAGTTGATCTGCTCTACAGTTTTTTAGATTCTATATTGTTCATTTATGCTCTGATCTTTATTATTTCTCTTCTTCTGCTAGATTTAGGCTATCTTTGCTGTTCTGCTTCTATTTCCTTTAGGTGTGGTGTTAGATTTTGTATTTGGGATTTTTCTTGTTTCTTGAGATAGGACTGGATTGCAATTTATTTTCCTCTCAGGACCGCCTTCACTGCATCCCAAAGCGTTTGGATTGTTGTATTTTCATTTTCGTTTGTTTCCATATATTTTTTCATTTCTTCTCTAATTGCCTGGTTGACCCATTCATTCTTTAGTAGGGTGTTCTTTAACCTCCATGCTTTTGGAGGTTTTCCAGACTTTTTCCTGTGGTTGATTTCAAGCTTCATAGCATTGTGGTCTGAAAGTATGCATGATATGATTTCAATTCTTGTATACTTATGAAGGGCTGTTTGGTGACCCAGTATGTGATCTTTCATGGAGAATGTTCCATGTGCACTCGAGAAGAAAGTATATTTTGTTGCTTTGGGATGCAGAGAACTAAATCTATCTGTCAAGTCCATCTGATCCAATGTGTCATTCAGGGCCCTTGTTTCTTTATTGACCGTGTGTCTAGATGATCTATGCATTTCTGTAAGTGGAGTGTTAAAGTCCCCTGCAATTACCACATTCTTATCCATAAGGTTGCTTATGTTTGTGATGAATTGTTTTATATATTTGGGGGCTCCTGTATTTGGCGCATAGACATTTAAAATTGTTAGCTCTTCCTGATGGATAAACCCTGTGATTATTATATAATGCCCTTCTTCTCTCTTGTTATAGCCTTGAATTTAAAGTCTAGTTTGTCTGATATAAGTATGGCTACTCCAGGTTTCTTTTGACTTCCAGTGGCATGATAAATAGTTCTCCATCCCCTCACTCTCAATCTGAAGGTGTCCTCAGGTCTAAAATGAGTCTCTTGTAAACAAAAAGAGATGGGTCTTGTTTTTTTATCCATTCTGATACCCTATGTCTTTTGGTTGGTGCATTTAGTCCATTTACATTCAATGTTATTATAGAAAGATATGGGTTTAGAGTCATTGTGATGTCCGTAGGTTTCATGCTTGTAGTGATGTCTCTGGCACTTTGTCTCACAGGGTCCCCTTTAGGATCTCTTGTAGGGCTGGTTTAGTGGCGATGAGTTCCTTCATTTTTTGTTTGTTTGGGAAGACCTTTATCTCTCTCCTTCTATTCTAAATGACGGACTTGCTGGATAAAGGATTCTCAGCTGCATATTTTTCCTGTTCATCATATTGAAGATCTCCTGCCATTCCTTTCTGGCCTGCCAAGTTTCAGAAGAGAGATCAGTCACGAATCTCTTAGGTCTTCCTTTATATGTCATAGCACGTTTATCCCTCGCTGCTTTCAGAATTTTCTCTTTATCCTTGTATTTTGCCAGTTTCACTATGATATGTCGTGCAGAAGATTGATTCAAGTTCCGTCTGAAGGGAGTTCTCTGTGCCTCTTGGATTTCAATGCCTTTTTCCTTCCCCAGATCCAGAAGTTCTCAGCTATGATTTCTTCAAGTACACCTTCAACACCTTTCCCTCTCTCTTCCTCCTCTGGAATACCAATTATGCATATATTATTTCTCTTTAGTACATCACTTAGTTCTCTAATTTTCCCCTCATACTCCTGGATTTTTTTATCTCTCTTTTTCTCAGCTTCTTTTTTTTTCCATAATTTTATCTTCTTGTTCACCTATTCTCTCCTCTGCCTCTTCAATCTGAGCCGTGGTTGTTTCCATTTTATTTTGCAGCTCAGTTATCACATTTTTTAGGTCCTCCTGAGTATTCCTTAGTCCCTTGATCTCTGTAGCAAGAGATTCTCTGCTGTCCTCTATACTGTTTTCAAGCACAGTGATTAATTTTATGACTATTATTCTACATTCACTTTCTGTTATATTGTTTAAATCCTTTTTGATCAGTTCGTTAGCTGTTGTTATTTCCTGGAGATTTTTTTGAGGGGATTCTTCCGTTTGATCATTTTGGATAGTCCCTGGAGTGGTGCAGAACTGCAGGGCAGGTCCCTTGTGCTGTCTTGAATAACAAGTGTTGGTGGGTGGGGCCGCAGTCAGACCTGATGTCTGCCCCCAGCCTACCGCTGGGGCCACAGTCAGACTGGTGTGTGCCTTCTCTTCCCCTCTCCTAAGGGCGGGATTCACTTTGGGGTGGCATGGCCCATCTGGGCTACTTGCACACTGCCAGGCTTGTGGTGCTGGGGATCTGGCATATTAGCTGGGGTAGATAGGCAAGGTGAACGGGGGCAGGAGGGGCAGGCTCAGCTAGATTCTCCTTTGGTGATCCTCTTAGGGAGGGGCCCTGTGGCAGCTTGAGGGAGTCAGGCCCGCCGCGGGAGGTGTGGGTCTGCAGAAGCACAGCGTGGGGTGTTTGCGTGGCGCAAGCAAGTTCCCTGGCAGGAACTGGTTCCCTTTGGGATTTTGGCTGGGGATAGGTGAGGGAGATGGCGCTGGCGAGCGCCTTTGTTCCCCGCCAAGCTGAGCTCTGTCGTCTGGGGCTCAGCAACTGTCCTTCCCGCTGTCCTCCAGCCTTCCCACACTCTGAGCAGTGCTGTTAACTTATGACCTTTCAGATGTTAAGTCCCGCTTGCTGTCCAAACACACTCTGTCCGGCCCCTCCGCTTTTGCAAGCCAGACTGGGGGTCTCTGCTTGGCCAGCGGGCCGCCCCTCCGCCCCGGCTCCCTCCCGCCAGTCCATGTAGTGCGCACAGCCTTGCCGCCCTTCCTACCGTCTTCCGTGGACCTCTTGTCTGTTCTTGGCTCTGGAGACTCCGTTCTGCTAGTCTTCTGGCAGTTTTCTGGGTTACTTAGGCAGGTGTAGGTGGAATCTAAGTTATCAGCAGGATGTGGTGGGCCCAGAGTCCTCCTACGCTGCCATCTTCCTCCCTACCCCTGGAGTCTCATTTTCTTCAATTGCAACATGAAGTGGTTATACTAGATCAGTTTTTTTCATCCCTGGTTAGTACATATTAGAATCACTTGGGGACATTTAAAAAATATCTAAGCCCACCCTAAAATAATTAAGCCAGAATCTCTGGGGATGGTCTGCAAACATTTGGTATTTTCTTTTAAAAAATTGTTTTAATGTTTATTTTTGAGAGAGAGTGCAAGCACTGTAGGGTCAGAGGGAGACACAGAATCAGAAGCAGACTCCAGGCTCTGAGCTGTCAGCACAGAGCCTATCACAGGGCTCAAACTCATGGACTGTGAGATCATGACCTGAGCCTAAGTTGGATGCTTAACCAACTGACCCACCCACATGCCCCATTTAGTATTTTCTCAAATGCTCATCTGGTGCTTCTAATGTGCAGGCAAGATGGAGCACCACTGTGGTTGATGACCTCTAATTTCCTCCGATTTGTGTGTGTGTGTGTGTGTGTCTTGAATCAAAGATATTTTCTGTGAATATACATCTCTGAAACCCTAATAGAAGTTCGTTACCAATATGATTAAATATGCAAATATTGTTTTATATGTAATGACCCAAGAACATAGCTAATAAGCAAGGTATGATAAAGCTACATAGAATTTTTATGGTATCATATGCTTAGTTTCACGTGTCTTCATAATTTCTTATTATAGCCATATATATGATTCTCCAACAGCTAAATATGAATTGTGAAAGCAGGCTGGTTTTATTTATTTATTTGCATTTTGTAAAAATTTTGTAGTCAGATAACAGAAAGAAATAAAATACATCCCAAGTTAGGAAGAAGTAAAATTTTCACCATTTGCAGATGACATGCTACATAATATTATATATACAAAACCCAAAGACTCCACCAATAAACTGCTAGACCTTATAAGAGAAGTCAGCAAAGCACAGGACACACAATGACTATACAGAAATCTGTTGTATTTATATATCAATAATGAAGCTACAGAAAGAGAAATTAAGAAAACAACCCACTTACAGTTACACTAAAAATAATAAGATACCTAGGGATAAACCTAACCAAAAAGGTGAAAGACCTGCACTCTGAAAAGTATAAAACACTGATGAAAATAAAGATGAAACAGAAATGGAAAACTATTCCATGCTCATGGATTGGAAGAACAAATATTGTTAAAATGTCTATAGCAATCAAATAAGTCTACATATTTAATGCAACACCTATCGAAATAACAATAACATTTTTCACAAAACTAGGACAAATTATCCTAAAATTTAGATGAACCACAAAAAAACTCTGAATAACCAAGGCATTATTGAAAAAGAAAAACTAAGCTGGAGGCATCACAATTCTGGACTTCAAGTTATATTATATAGTTGTAGTGATTAAAACAGTACGGTACTGGCTCAAAAATGGACATCTCAATCAATGGAACACAATAGGAAACCCAGAAATGAATCCACAACTATATGGTCAATTCATCTGTGACAAATCAGCAAAGCATATCCAATGGGAAATAGGCAGTCTCTTCAAAAAAAAATGATGCTGGGAAAACTGGACAGCAACATGTAAAAGAATGAAACTGGACCACTTTCATACACTTCACAAAAAATAAATTCCACACGGATGAAAGACCTAAATGTGAGACCTAAGACCATTAAAATCCTGGAAAAGCACACAAGCGTAATGTCTTTGACATTGGATGTACATAACTTTTTTTCTAGATACGTTTTCTGAGGCAAGGTAAATAAAAGCAAAAATAAACTATTGGGGCTAGATAAATATAAAAACATTTTGTATAAAACAACAACAACAACAACAACACAAATGACAAAATAAGAAGGCAACCTGCTGAATGGTAGAAGAGATTTGCAAATGTTTCTAATTAAGGGTTAGTATCCAAAAGAACTTAAAAAACTCAACATCCACAGAAATAATCCAATTAAAAATGGGCAGAGGACATGAATGGACATTTCAGCCAGGGAAGACATTCAGACAGCTAATAGACACATGAAAAGATGCTCAACATCACTCAGCATCATGGAAATACAATTCAAAACTACAATGAGATATAATCTTACATCTGTCAAAATTACTAAAATCAACAACAGAAGAAACAACAGGTGTTGATGGTATTTTGATAAAGGGGAATCCTCTTGCACTGTTGGTGGGAATGCAAGCTGGTGCAGCCACTGTGGAAAACAGTATGGAGGTTTCTCAAAAAGTTAAAAATAGAACTACTCTGTGATCCAGTAATCAGACTACTGGGTATTTACACAAAGGTTACAGAAACACAAATCCAAAGGGATACATGCACCCTGATACTATAGCAGCACTATTTACAATACAACAAGATGTGGAAGCAGCCTACGTGACCATCAATTAATGAATGGATAAAAAATGTGATATATATATACATAATAAAATATTTTTCAGTTATAAGAATGAAATATTACCATTTGCAACAACATGGATGGAGCTACAGAGTACAATGCTAAGCAAAATAAGTCAGTCAGAGAAAGACAAATACCATATGATTTCACTCGTATGTGGAATTCAAGAAGCAAAACAAGTGAGCAAAGGGGAAAAGAGAGAGAGAGAGAAACCAAGAAGCAGATTCCTAATTATAGAGAACTGATGGTTACAGAGGGGAGGTTGGTCAGGGCAAGGTTTAAATAGGTGATGGGAATTAAGGAGTGCATTTGTGATGAGCACTGTGTGATGTAAGGAATTCTTGAATCACTATATTGTACATCTGAGACCAATATCACATTGTATGTTAACTGATTGGGATTTAAATAAAAACTTTAAAATTAATAAAATTTCTGCTTAACCTAAAATGTAATGAAATGTTTGAGAAATATCTTAGGATAAACTGAGGCCAAAATGGAATATCTTCATTTGTTATGAGGACCCAAGTAGAATATGGTATAAAATTCAGGTCTGCATTGGATTTACGTTTACCATTGTACAGCCTATGGAAAAATTAAACAAGATTGTTACAAACAGCAACAAAATTACTTGATAATATTTGTTATTTTTAAAAATAGAAACTGTTCATAGACATTTCACTGAGAAATTTTGAACGCACAGATGATCCAACTACAGCTTTATTTTTAGGCTTGAGCAAAACATTAGATACTTTCTTAGTAACTTGTTTTACATATTTAAAAATGTAAATTGTGTTTATGTCTTTTATTAATCCATTTGCCACCATTTGCAAAAAAATAATCTGAATTTAAAAGTTTAGGATTTCAGGGGTGCCTGGGTGGCTCAGTTGGTTGAGTGCCTGACTTCAGCTCAGGTCATGATCTCACGGTTCATAAGTTCAAGTCCCGCACTGGGCTCTGTGGTGACAGCTCAGAGCCTAGAGCCTGCTTTTGATTCTGTCTCCCTCTCTCTCTGCCCCTCCCCTGCTTGCACCGTCTCTGTCTCTCTCTCTTCAAAATAAATAAAACATTAAAACAAAAGAGTTTAGGATTTCAAAGGGAAATATTCTCATAGAAGACAATTATAATGACAAATTATTCTCATAAATCCTTAAGACTTAACAAAATAAAGCTCAAATCTCATTTTATTCATATTAAAGTCTTTCCACAATCTGGCTCCAAACTACCTTTCTAATCTTTATGGTTATTACTTTGATCTACATGAACACTCCACTCCCTAGAAAATATATATTACCCTTGCACATGCCATTCTTTTTGTCTTGAATGCTCACTCTACTTTTGTTAGTTGTTTGTTTTTTTTTTTACAGAGTGCCCATAGTCCCTCTTCTCCCTGTACATAGCTTCCTCAATTATTAACATCTTCAATTAGTATGGCACATTTGTTACAATTGATGAACCAATAGTCATATGTTATTATGAAGTAAGTTTATAGGGGCGCCTGGGTGGCTCAGCTGGTTAAGCGTCTGACTTAGGCTCGGTTCATGATCTTATGGTTCATGAGTTTGAGCCCCACGTTGGGGTCTGTGCTGACACCTCAGAGCCTGGAGCCTGCTTCAAATTCTGTGTCTCCCTCTCTCTCTGCTCTTCCCCTGCTCATGCTCTGTCTCTTTCTCCAAAAATAAATAAGAACATTAAAAAAAATTAAAGAAGTTTATAGAGTACATTAAGGTTTGCTTTGTGTTGTACATTCTCTGAGTTTTAACACATATATAATGATATCGATGCATCATTACAGTATCATATAGAATACGTTCACTGCTTTAAAAATACTCTGTGCTTTATTCAGTTTTCTCTCTCTTCCTCTTACTGAGCCTCTGGCAACCACTGGACTTCTTATTGTCTAACTAGTTTTGACTTTTCCAGAATACCATAAAGTTGGGATCATATAGTATGTAGCCTTCTCAGATTGGCTTATTTCATTTAGCATTGTGCATCTAAGGTTTGTCCATGTTTTTTTTCCTTCATGATTTTTAATGCCAAATAATATTTCACTGTACAGATGTACTACAGTTTTCTTATCTATTCACCTTTGAATAACATTTTAGTTGCTTCCAAATTAGGGCAATAATGAATAAAGCTGGTAAAACACTTGTGAAAAGGTTTTTGTGTGGACATAAGTTTTCAACTCCTTTGGGTACATACCAAAGGGTATAGTTGGTAGATCATTTTTAATAGTATGTTTAATTGTATAAGAAACTGGTTTTTGTGGTTGTACCCTTTTGCATCCTTACCAGCAATGAATGAGAATGCCTATGCTTCACATCATCACCTACATTTCACGTTGTATTTTGGTTTTTATTATTCTACTAGATGTACAGTAGTATCTCATTGTTTTAATTTGCAATTTTCCATTGAGATGTGATATTGTCTTTTCATATACTCATTTGACATCTGTATGGCTTCTTTAGTGAGGAGTCTGTTCATATATTTTGCCATTTTGTATTGTTTTGTTTTATTATTGTTGACATTTAGAATATCAGTTCTTCATATACATGTGTTTCACTAAGATTTTTCTGCACTTTGACTTCTTTTATTCTCTAAACAGTCTTTCACAGAACAAGTGTTCTTAATTTTAATGAAGTCCAAATTATAAATTTTGTCTTTTGTAGGTTATGCTTTTGGTGTTTTATCTAAAAATTCACCACTGAGCCAAAGGTCACCTAGATTTTGGTCTGCTAGGAGCTTTACAGTTTGAATTTTGTATCTAGGTCCTATAATCCATTTGAGTTAATTTTATGTAAGGTCTGTGCCTATTTTTTTTCCATGTGGATATTAAGAATTTCTAGCACTATTTTTTTGAAGACTACCCTGTCTCCCTTGAATTGCCTTTATTCCTATGTCAAAGATCAATACATTTTTTTGGGGGGGGGGTATTTCTTTGTTTCTATTCTGTGACATGGATCTATTTGTATATATCTTTGTCAATAGAACACTATTTTGATTACTATAACCTTGTAGTAACTTTCAAAGTTAGTGTCAGTTTTCTGCTGTTGTTCTCTATCAATATTTTGTTGGCCATTCAAGGTCTTTTCCCTTTCTACATAAACTTTAGAATAAATCTGTTGACATCTACAAGTAACTTGCTGAGATTTTTATAGAAATTGCATTGCATCTATTGATTAAGCAGAGAACTGATATCTTCACAATTGATTCTTCCTATCTAAGAGCACAGAATATCTCTCCATTCATTTAGATCTGTGATTTCCTTCATCAGAGTATTGTAGTTTCTTCATATAGATTTTATACATATGCAGTTTGATTTACACCTTGGCATCACACTTTATGTATAGTAGTGTAAATGATATTGTGTTTTATATTTCAAATTCCAATTGTTTATTGCTGGTATTTATGAAAGCAATTGAATTTTGTGTATTAACTTTGTATCATGCAAAGTTTCTATAATCACTCATTTTCAGTTTGTTGTTGATTCTCTAGGATTTACTGCATAGACAATCATGCCATCTGCAAATATAGACAGTTTATTTCTTCCTTGATAATATGCATAACTTATCTTTTTATATTGGGGGCTTTATTGAGTTATTTACAACCTCTAGTATAATGTTGAATGTAGGGTGAGAGAAGACATCCTTATCTTGCTCCCATATTAGGGGGAAAGCATGGAGTTTAGTAGATGTTTATGATCAGATTGGGGAAGTTCCCCTCTATAACTAGTTTGCTGAGAGATTTTACCATGAATGGATGTTAGATTTTTGTCAAAACATTTTTCTGTGTCTATTGATATGATCATATGATTTTTTTTCTTTAGCCTGGATTACATTGATTTTTGAATGTTCAATCAAACTTACATACCTGAAAAATATCTCACTTGTGTAGTATAATTCATCTTACACATAGTTGGATTTAATTTGCTAATATTTTTCCACATTTTTATTTGAATTTTAGAAAGTTAAAATGCATGGTAAAATTGGTTTCAGGTATATAATTTAGTGATTCATCACTTACATATAAGTGCTCATCACAACAAGTGTCCTCCTTAATACTCATCACCCACTTATCCCATCCCCCAACCACCTCCCTCCATTAGCATTCTGTTTGTTCTCCATAGTTAAGAGTCTCTTATGGTTTGCTTCCCTGTCTTTTTTTTCCCTTCCTCTGTGTTCATCTGTTTTGTTTCTTAAATTCCACATATGAGTGAAATCATATGGTATGTGTCTCTCTGGCTGACTTATTTTGTTTAGCATAATACACTCTAGCTTCATTCACACCCTTGCAAATAACAAGATTTCATTTTTTTTATCACCAAGTAGTATTCCATTGTGTGTGTGTGTGTGTGTGTGTGTGTGTATACACACACACATCTTCTTTATCCATTTGTTAGTAGATGGATATTTGGGCTCTCTCCATAGTTTGGCTATTGTTTATAATGTTTCTATAAACATCAGGGAGCATGTACCCTGCAAATCTATATTTTTGTATCCTTTGAGTAAATATATAATGGAATACTACTCAGTGATGTTTACTATTACTTATAGCTCTGGGTGTTATATGTAAGTGATGAATCACTAAATTCTACACCTGAAACCAATTTTACTATCCATGCTAACTGACTAAAATTCAAATAAAAATGTGGATAGATAGATAGATAGATATAGATATATATCACATCTTCTTTATTTAGTCATCATTTGATGGACATTTTGGCTCTTTCCATAGTTTGGCTATTGTTGATAATGCTGTTACAAACATTGGGGTGCATGTACCCCTTTGAATCTGTGTTTTTGTATCTTTTGTGAACACAATAGTGTAATTGCTGGATCATAAGGTAGTTCTATTTTTGTCTTTTTGAAGAACCTCTATACTGTTTTCCAGAATGGCTGCACCAGTTTGCATCCCACCAACAGTGTGAAAGTGTTCCCCTTTCTCCATATCCTTGCCAATACCTGTTGTTTCTTGTGTTGTTAATTTTACCCATTCTGACAGGTGTGGGGTGATATCTCAGTTTGTTTTTGATTTTTATTTTCCTGATGGTGAGTGATATTGAGCATCTTTTCATGTATCTTTTAATCATCTATATATCTTATTTGGATAAATGTCTATATCTTCTGCCCATTATTTTGTATTTCTGTGGTATTGGTTATGATCTCTTCTCTCTCATTTGTGATTTATTTATTTGACTCCTTTCTTTTTTTGGCAATTCTGGCTAGGGGTTTACAAATTTTATTAATTCTTTCAAAGAACTTATTGATAATAATGCAATAATAGTAGGGGACTTTAACACCCCACTTACCACAAATATAAGGAGAAAATAAAAAAAGAAACAATGGGTTTGAATGACACACTGGACTAGATGCACTTATCAGATATATTCAGAAAGTTTCATCCCAAAGCAGCAGAATACACATTATTTTCAGGTAAACATGGGACATTCTCCAGAACGCATCACATACTAGGTCACAAATCAAACCTCAACAAGTACAAGATTAATATCATACCATGCATTTTCTGATCACATCACTATGAAAGTTGAAGTCAACTACAAGAAAAAAAGGAAAGACCACAAATCCATGGAGTTTAATAAATATACTACTAAGGAATAAATGGGTCAAACAGAATTCAAAGAAGAAATAAAAATAATTCACGGAAATAAATGAAAATATAAACACAATGGTCCAAAACCCTTGGAATGCAGCAAAAATGGTTATAAAAAGGAAGTATATAATAGAGGCCTACCTCAATAAGGAAGAAAAATCTCAAATACACATCCTAGCTTTACACCTAAAGAAACTAAAAAATGAACAGCAAATGAAGCCTAAAGCTGGCAGAAGTTAAATAATTAGGACCAAACAGAAATAAATTATATAGAACCAAGACAAAACCAGTAGAACAGATCAATAAAACTCACTTTTTGATTTTTAAAACTTCTTACAGGACTGCAATTCTGTTGTTTTATTTGTAAACTTATTAAAATTCACACACAAACTGAATAGTTCTGAACAGTAATCACCCTACGATATCATTTATTTTCCTATTTTTTCTATTTCCCTTTTTTTCTGTAAGTGAAGCTAATATATTTTCTTTGCTTTCACACAATTGAGGAGGAGACAGGTAGGTAAATCAATGATGAGATTCAGTTCTTTTTCATTAACTGACAAAATGAATCTGCCTGTTTGGAAATAACTCATGGTAAATGAGTCTTGAAGTGTATGTATTGTAGTGTGTGTGGGTGCGTGATTGTGGGTGCATAGGAATGTATATGTATACTTGAGTAATTAGAAATAAATAATCCCTTTTCAGTGCGAATACCCTCTTATATGCTGCATGTGATTTTAATGTTCATATTTTTTGCTGGTTTTGTCTATGTTATTTTTTCTTTGACTACTATTAATTATCCTCTAATATAGGACTTGGGCTTTTTTCAGCCTTACAAACTAACATCAAAAAAGTTGCCAACCTATAAAGGCTCATTACCAACTCATGTTAAGCTGAGGATGTTCACAAATACTAAAATAAAAAAAAAATTAATGATTCTTTATTATGTGCTTTAAGTAAACAAGCCTCAAGTCTTACTATTTGCAAAGCCATTAATGACCCTATTTGTTGACATGATAACCATTAGCCCAGGTAATTTTAATTAAAAAAATTAAACAGTGTTCATTACTCCTTCAATGTACTAGTTAATCACATTTGAGCTTATATAAGTTGTGAGTGAACTGAAAGAGGTGGTGATGGAAAAAACTCACATTTTTAATGTGTCTTTTATAAAAGTAACTGCCTAATAAAGTTGGAATATGCAATGGTGCACTTACGTTGAAATAATGCCTATTCTAAGTTACATTTTATATCTCTCTATGGAACACTTCGACCATTTTTAAATATTTTTATTTAAATGTTGTTTAAAAAGCACACAGCATAAAAATTACCCTA
Organism: Acinonyx jubatus; assembly: GCF_027475565.1. Taxonomy (NCBI): domain Eukaryota; kingdom Metazoa; phylum Chordata; class Mammalia; order Carnivora; family Felidae; genus Acinonyx; species Acinonyx jubatus. The sequence goes on from NC_069389.1 coordinate 51,037,688, forward strand.
TTAATGTTTTGTTTTGTCTGATGAGTTCTTTTTTTATCTGAACCATTTTTAAGTGTATAACTCAGTCATGTTAATAATATTCACAGTTTTAAGCAACAGATCTCCAGAACATTTTTAGTGATGCAAAGTTGAAACTCTAAATTCATTAAAGAATATAGGGCCTTTGGACCCTGCCCACAGTCTTATGCAACCACCATTTTACTAACTGTCTCAATGAATCTGGGTAATACTGATTGCTTCATGTATTAAGAGCTCTGTTGTTTGGTGTATATATATTTGTAATTATTATATCTTCCAAACAAACTGATTCTTTCATCATTATAAAATGTCATTCTTTGTTGCAACAATTTTTCACTTTAACTCTATTTTGTCAAATATTAGTTTAGCCAGCTCTGCTGTTTTGGTTACCATCTGCATGAAATTTTACTTTTAACCTATTTGTGTCTTTAGATCTAAAGTGAGTCTCTGACAAACAGCATATAATTGGATTCTGTTTTTTATCCATTCACTGATCCATATCTTTTTGGTGGGAAGTTCATTACATTTATATCTAAATACAGATAAGGAAGGACTTACTATTAACATTTTGCTAAAAGTTTTATGTATGGATTTTGGCTTTTTAAATTTATCTCCCATTATCTTCCTTTGTTTCTTGATTTTTTTTAGTAACGTGTTGATATACTTCTTACTTTATTTTTTATGCATATTATAGATTCTTTCTTTGTGGTTACCATAATTATGTAAAACACCTTAATGGTTTTACAATTTTTTAAACTGCATAATTTAATTTAATGTACTTACAAATACTCTACTACTTTAAAATATACCCATCATTTTGTGTTGCTGATGTTAACAATTATATTATTATATATTCATTTGTTATCTGAATATGTACCCATTAACATAAATTTATAGTTATTTTATCCTTTTATCTTTTAAATTCTGTACAAGAATTAAAAGTAGAATTACACAGCAAAATTCCAGTAATACAGAGTGTTAACAGCCAAAGTGTCTGGGAGCAAAATAGGCTATGGATGGCTTTCAGAACATGTTCACATAAGCATAAAGAAATAAACCTGACATAGGAAGATAGAGGGGGAGGAGGAGGAACCTAGGTTTGCCTCATCCCATGAACACAAGATAACTATCAAAGCATCCTAAATACACCAGAAATCAACCTGAAGACTGACAGAACAAACTCCACAACTCAAGGGATAGAAGAGGCCACATCAAATAAGGTAGGAAGTGAAGAGAGATAGTTTATGGGAGAAACGGATCACAGGTGCTGTGAAGGGGGGAGTCATGGTCGTGGAGAAGATGAAAGAGGGAGGAGCACACAGGGAAATGCACAAGGAAAATGTTCCCTAAAAAAAAAACAAAAAAACAACAACTTCAGTACAGAAAATGAGATAAGCTGTATTTCATGAGTTCTTGCAACCAGGAGGTGTAACGCCTGGAGCTGTAAAGGTCAAAAAGCTTGGCTAGGTTAGAACCCAGAGGGCACTGCCTTGCTCCTGGAGAGAAGGCAGGCAAACAACCTGAGTCAGATAGCATGAAAACAGCAATCTGAAGAGTGTCTGGGGCACACAGTGGGAAGAATATTCACTCTTCTCAGGGCATGTCCCTGAGAGGCAATTTCACCAAGACAACTTGCAGGAACAAAAGAGCTGGACCACACCATTTCCATACCTACCCTCAGCATAAATACAGTGTCGCCTGCAGAAAAAAGGAGGCCCAACACTGGCTGCCTAACTTGCATACACTATGCCCTGCCCCCCATACTCTATTGGGACTACGTTTAATGGTCGTGCTTGCCTAGTCCTAGTGTAGTGGGTCCCTCCCCCAGAAGATAAGTACAAACCTCTGCCCACATCACATCTCTTGACCACAATTCTGCAGGGCCTAAGTTCTGGTGAAGGTGGTGTCAGGTCTCATTTCACAAACAGACTAGAACACACCTAGTTAAAATGTGCCACAAAGCCAAGGAATGAACACTGTTTACGGAAGAAAAGAAGAGCCTCTGCAGATGATTGGCCTGAAAGATAGAGAAGCAAAATCCCAACAGTAGAGCACATGCACCACAAACAAGAGACACTCCCCAAACCAACAGGTCCTGGGCATACAAAACCTCTTTTTCATAAGGCCATTACTTTCAGAAGAAAAATACATTAAATGGGTTTTCTAACACAGAGAAGAATTCAGAGACAAAAAAAAGCCAAAATGGAGGAATTATCCCAAATGAAAGAACAAGAGATGGCCAAGGTCAGAGATCTAAGCAAAACAGATATAAGTAAAATGCCTGATAGACAACTTCAGTGATTATAAGGATAAATACCAAAATTGAGAAAAGAAAAGACATCAGGGAGATCCTTACCACAGAGATAAAACATTTAAAAAACAATCAGAGATGAAGAGTGTATAAAATGAGGTGGGCAAAAGGCTTGATGCAATGAACAGCAGGCTGGAAGAACCATAGGAATGAATTAATGACATTGAAGACAAATTAATGGGAAGTAAAGAAGCTGAATAAAAGAGAGAAAGAAATTTTTCTCAATTTTTGTTTAAATTTTAGTTTGTTAGCATACAATGCAATATTGGTTTCAGGAGTAGAATTCAGTGATTCATCACTTGCAACACCCAGTGCTCATCACAAGTGCCCGGCTAAATACCCATCACCTATTTAGCCCACCCTCTACCCACCTTCCTCCATCAACCCTCAGTTCTCTATCATTAAGAGTCTCTTATGGTTTGTTTCCTTCTCTCCCCTGCATCTATTTTGATTATCAAATTCCACCTATGAGTGAAATAATATGGTATGTGTCTCTCTGGCTGACTTATTTTGCTTAGCATAATACACTGTAGCTTCATTCCACACCATTGCAAATGGCAAGATTTCATTCACACACACATATTTTCTTTATCCATTTGTTAGTAGATGGACATTTGGGCTCTCTCCATGGTTTGATTATTGTTGATAATGTTGCTATAAACATCAGGGAGCATGTACACATGCAATCTATATTTTTGTATCCTTTGGGTAAATACCTAGTAGTGCAATTGCTGGATTGTAGCATAGTTCTATTTTTAACTTTTTGAGAAACCTCCATACTGTGAGAGATAATTATGCAACACAAGGATAGACTTAAGGAACTCAATGACTCCATCAAATGTAAAATATTCATATTATAGAAATTCCAGAATAAGAAGAGGGAAAAAGGGATAGAAAATTAACTTGAAGAAATAGTACCCAGGGCAGTTGGCTAGGTCAGTCAGGAGTGCATGTGATTCTTGATCATGTGGTCATGAGTTCGAACCCCACATTCGGAGTAGAGATTATTTAAAATAAAATGAATAAACTTAAAAAAAAACACAGAAATAACACCTGAAGACTTTCCTAATCTGGGGAAGGAAACAGACATGCAGATGCAGAGGGCACAGAAAATTCCCATGAAAATCAACAAAAAGCAGGCCAACACCAAGACATATTGTAACTAAATTTGTAAAATATAGTGATAAAGAAAATATCTTAAAAGCATCAAGACGAAAGAAGTTCTATATGCCTAGCAGGAGATTTCTTAACAGAAACTTAGCAAGCCAGAAGGGAATGGCATGATATATTCAAAGTGTTGAATGGGAAAAATGTGTGGCCAATAATACTTTATCCAGCAAAGCTATCATTCAGGATAGAATAAGAAGTAGAGTTTCCCACACAAACAAAAGTTAAAGGAGTTTGTGACCACTCTTGCAAGAAATATAAAAAGGAACTTTTTGAGTAGACAAGAGAGACACAAAGTGACAAAGACAATAAAGGATCAGAAAAAAATCTCAGAAATAATGATAAATCAAGTAATAAAATGGCAATAAATACATATCTATCAATAATTACTTTGAATGTAAAAGTATTAACACTCCAATAATAGATTAAAAGAGGAATACCCATCAATATGCTGCCTACAACAGACTCATTTTAGATTTAAAGACACCTGCAGGTTGAAAGAATTGGGAATAAAATAACATTTATCATGCAAATGGATGTCAAAAGATAGTCACAAAACAGATGAACATATGGGAAGAGGGAGAAAAGAAGAGAGGGAAACAAACCACAAGAGACTCTTAACAATAGAGTACAAACTGAGGGTTGTTGGAGGGAGATGGGTGGGAGATGGGCTAGATGGGTAATGGGTATTAAGGCAGACAATTATTGTGATGAACACTTGCTGTTGTATGTAAGTGATGAATCACTGAATTCTACTCCTGAAACCAATATTGTGCTGTATGTTAACTAACTAAAGTTTAAATTGAACAAAATGAAGTTGGAGTAATAATATTTAATTCAGACAAACTAGAAGATAAAGGAAAGACTGTAAAAAGAAATGGAGAAGGGCACTATATCATAATAAGGGGGACAATACAACAAAAAAATCTAACATTGGTAAATATATATGCACCTGACATGAGAGCACACAAATGTATAAGTCAATTAATAACAAACATAAGGGAAGTAATTGATAATAATTCAATAATAGTAGGGAATATTAATATGCCAATTACATCAATGGACAGATCACATAAGCAGAAAATTGACACAGAAACAATGGCTTTGAGTGACACACTCAAATATTTATATATTTGAGTTTATATATATACACACACATATATGTTGAGTTTATATATATATATATATATACACACACACACACACACTGAAGTCATACCATGCACCTCTTTCAACCACAACACTATGAAACAAGAAGTCAACCACAAGAAAAAATCTGGAAAGACCACAAATACATGGAGGTTAAACAACATGCTATTAATGAATGAATGAGTCAACCAGAAAAATCAAAGAAGTAATGAAAAATACATGGAAAAAATGAAAATGAAGACACAATGGTCCAAAACCTGTGGGATGCAGCTAATGTGGTCCTAAGAGAGAAGTATATAGCAATACAGACCTACACTGAGAAGCAAGGAAAATCTCAAACAACCTAACCTTACACGTAAGAGATATAAAAAGAACAACAAAAGAAGCCTAAAGGCAGCAGAAGGAAGGAAATAATGATTAGAATAAAACTAAATTATATAGAAACTTTTAAAAATGATAGAACATATCAACGGTATCAGGAGCTAGTTGTTTAAAAAAATCAATTGAAATTGAGAAATTGCTAGACAGACTCATCAAAGAGAAAAAAGACCCAAATAAATTTGGAAATGAGAGAGGGGATATAACAACCACCACAGAAATTCTAAGAGAATATTATGAAAAACCATATGCGAACAAAATGGACAACCTGGAAGAAATGGATAAATTACTAGAAACATAAATTACCAAAACTGAAACAGGAAGAAATTGAAAACTTGAACAGACTGATAACCAGGAAAGATTGAATAAGTAATCAAAAAGCTCCCAACCAATGAAAGTCCAGAACCAGATGGCTTCACAGGTAACCTTTACCAACCATTTAAAGAAGGGTTAATATGTATTCTTCTCAAACTATTCCAAAAATGGAAAAGGAAGGAAAACTTCCAAATTCATAATATGAGGCCAGCATTACCCTGAAACAAAAACCACAAAAAAGGGAACTACTGGAAAGTATCCCTGATGAACTCAGATGCAAACATTTGCAATAAAATACTAGTAAACATTAAAATAGTTATTCTCTAGAAAACATTAAAAGAATAATTCTCCAAAGTAATATATTCTTTAGTTGCAAGGGTGGTTCAATATTTGCAAATCAATCAAAATGAGACATCACATTAATAAAAGGAATGTAAAGAACCATATGATCATTTCAATATATCCATTAAAAGCATCTGACAAAAATACAGTATCTATTCATGATAAAAAACCTTCAACATAGGTTTAGAGAAAATATAGGGTCACACATAGGGGTGACTGTATGGCTTAGTTGGTTGAGCATCCCACTCTTTTTTTTTTAATATGAAATTTATTGTCAAATTGGTTTCCATACAACACTTAGTGCTCATCCCAACAGGTGCCCTCCTCAATACCCATCACCCACCTTCCCCACCCTCCCACCCCCCATCAACCCTCAGTTTGTTCTCTATCCTTAAGAGTCTCTTACGGTTTGCCTCCCTCCCTCTCTAACTTTTTATTTCCTTTCCCCTCCTCCATGGTCTTCTGTTAAGTTTCTCAGGATCCACAGAAGAGTGAAAACATACGGTGCCTGATTCAATTTCATCACTAGTTATGGGTCTTTTAAAATTTTCTATTTCTTCTTTGAGTTTTGGTAGTGTGTGGGTGTCTAGGAAATTGCCCATGTCTTCCATGTTGTCCTGTTTGTCAGGAAATAGTTTTTCATAGTATTCTCTGATAATTGCTTGTATTTCTGAGGGATTGGTTGTGATAAATCCGTTTTCATTCATGATTTTATCTATTTGGGTCATCTCCCTTTTCTTTTCGAGAAGCCTGGCTAGAGGTTTATCAATTTTGTTTATTTTTTCAAAACACCAACTCTTGGTTTTGTTGATCTGCTCTACAGTTTTTTTAGGTTCTATATTGTTTATTTCTGCTCTGATCTTTATTATTTATCTTCTTCTGATGGGTTTGGGTGTCTTTGATGTTCTGCTTCTATTTCCTTTAGGTGTGCTGTTAGATTTTGTATTTGGAATTTTTCTTGTTTCTTGACATAGGCCTGGATTGCAATGTATTTTCCCCTCAGGACTGCCTTCACTGCATCCCAAAGCATTTGGATTGTTGTCTTTTCATTTTCATTTGTTTCCATATATTTTTTAAATTCTTCTCTAATTGCCTGGTTGACCCATCCGTTCTTTACTAGGATGTTCTTTAACCTCCATGCTTTTGGAGGTTTTTCAGAGTTTTTTCCTGTGGTTGATCTCAAGTTTCATAGCATTCTGATCTGAAAGTGTGCATGGTATGATATCAGTTCTTTTATATTTATTGAGGGCTGTTTTGTGACCCAGTATGTGGTTTATTTTGGAGAATGTTCCTTGTGCACTTGAGAAGAAAGTATATTCTACTGCTTTGGGATGTAGAGTTCTAAATATATCTGTCAAGTCCATCTGGTCCAGTGTATCATTCATGGCCATTTTTTCTTTATTGATTTTCTGTCCAGATGATCTGTCCATTGTTGTAAGTGGTATTAAAGTCCCCTGCAGTCACCACATTCTTATCAATAAGATTGCTTATGTTTGTGATTAATTGTTTTAACTATTTGGGTTCCTCCAAATTCGGTGCATAGATATTTATAATTGTTAGCTCTTCCTGATGGATAGACCCTGTAATTATTATATAATTCCCTTCTTCATCTCTTGTTACAGCCTTTAATTTAAAGTGTACTTTGTCTGATATAAGTATCACTACTCCAGCTTTCTTTTCACTTCTAATAGCATGATAGATAGTTCTCCATCCCCTCACTTTCAATCTGAAGGTGCCTTCAGGTCTAAACTGAGTCTCTTTTTGACAGTAAACCGATGGGTCTGTTTTTTGTTTTTTGTTTTTTATCCATTCTGATACCCTATGTCTTTTGATTGGAACATTTAGTCCATTTACATTCAGTGTTATTATTGAAAGATATGTGTTTAGTCATTTTGTTATATGTAGGTTTCATGCTTTTAGTGATGTCTCTGGTCCGTTGTGGTCCTTGCAACATTTCACTCACAGAGTACCCTTTAGGATCTCTTGTAGGGCTGGTTTAGTGGTGATGAATTCCTTAAGTTTTTGTTTGTCTGGAAAACCTTTATCCTCCTTCTATTCTGAATGACAGGCTTGGTGTATAAAGGATTCTTGGCTGTATATTTTTCCTGTTTATCACATTGAAGATTTCCTGCCATTCTTTTCTGGCCTGCCAAGTTTCAGTAGATAGGTCTCTTACTACTTTTATGTGTCTACCTTTGCATGTTAAGGCATGTTTATCTCTAGCTGCTCTCAGAATTCTCTCTTTATCCTTGTGTATTCCCAATTTCATTATGATATGTCGTGCAGAAGATAGATTCAAATTACTTCTGAAGGGAGTTCTCTGTGCCTCTTGGATTTCAATGCTATTTCCTTCCCCAGATTGGGAAAGTCCTCAGCTATGATTTGTTCAAGTACACCTTCAGCCCCTTTCTCTCTCTTCTTCTGGAGTTTCTATGATATGGATATTGTTCTGTTTGATTGAATCACTTTTTTCTCTAATTCTCCCCTTGTGATCCTGGATTTTTTCATCTCTATTTTTCTCAGCTTCCTCTTTTCCCATAATTTTATTATCCAATTCACCTATTCTCCCCTCTGTCTCTTTGCTCCGCACTGTGGCTGCCTCCATTTTGTTTTGCACCTCATTTACAGCATTTTTTAATTCATCATAACTAATTTTTAGTTCCTTGATCTCTGGAGCAATAGATTCTCTACTGTCTTCTATGATTTTTTTAATCCCACTGATTAATATTATGACTATCATTCTAAATTCTTGTTCAGTTATATTGCTTATATCTGTTTTGATCAATTCTTTAGCTGTCACTTCTTCCTGGAATTTTTTTGAAGAGAATTCTTCCATTTCATCATTTTGGCTAGTTTTCCATCTCTTATGAGTTTTAAAAGCTTGTTATGTGCTTCATACCTTCAAGTACTGCTATATTAAAGGGGGTCATACACTGTCCATGGCCTGGCCCTTCAGTGATATTTTTTGGAGAGTGTTACTTGCTGTCTGTTGTTGTGACTTTTGTTATTTTATTTCTCCACTTGTAGTGACGTTTTGGACCCTCCACGTGGTGTGCTTTGAGTTGTCCCTTGAAGTAGCCCTGGAAAGGAAAACAGACAAGTAGGAAACAAAGACACAGAAACACACATACAAATAAAACAAACAAACAAATGGACAAACACACACACACACACACCACACACAAATAAACGAGAAACAGTCCAAAAGTAAAAAGAAAAAAAAACAAGAACACCAGCTACAAGCAAGGAACAGGGTGGAAGCAGTGCTGATGGAAGAACACATACAAAGAGAGGAATGACAGACGCTGGGACAAAGAGAAAATAAACATTGACCAGGCAGAGAGACTAAGTGGCTTAATGTAGAGAGAGAGAGAGGAAGATAAAGAAGGAGGTGGGGAAGAAAAAAAAATGAAGATAAAGTTACCCAGAGAAACTATATGGCTTGATTATTCCAGAAAGAGAGAAAGGAAAGTACAGAAAGAGATGTAGAAAATCTATCAAGGGAATGGATTAAATATATCTGTTTAAACAAACCATCAGCCAGAGTAACCAGACTAGAAGAGGGAAGAGATAGGAAGGGAGAATATAAATAACAAGAATTGTCCTGGAATTAATCCAGGCCATGGAGCATCACTGTTCTGGATGATGGAGCCATCTGGTTGAACGGAATCTATCTGGCTCCAGCAGAAATGCAGTTACCCAGCAGGGAGGAGTGTACTTTGGTGTAGGCTGGTCCCACTTCCACTATGGGTCCTGGGACTGATCCCTGAGCCCCGCCTTGGTGGTGGTGGGGAAATGGCGATCCACCAGTGTCTTTTCCATGACCCGGTGGACTCCTTTCCAGTCATCCTCACTGTGTCGGAGGTGCAGATGGGGCAGTCCTTGTTCCACTGACTCCCCTGGCCCAGTGCTTGTCTAGGATTCAAAGTCCTGCTCCATGTGCTCTGGAATTGGGGGTGGGGGTGCCTCTCTGTGCAGCTTGATATGTGGTCCCGGCTGGCTTTGTGCCACCGCACTTCAAGGAGGACCACCTTTTCCTGCGCTGGACTGTGTCGCTGACCTCCACACTGAGTCCGGTGAGGGGGGCGGGCAGGTGCAGGCAAGCTTTGTCTTTTCTCACAGCACTCCAGGGAGGGGACCACTTTCTCCTACTGTGGACTGCACCCCTGTTCTACCATCAAACCCAGGGCTGGCTCCCCTCCTCCCCAGGTGCCAAAACAAGGAACCGGCCCCAGTCTGAAGAAAGCCCCACAGTTAGAGATAGGATCCCTCTCAGTCCCAGATCGAGGTTTTTCTCTTCTCCAGATACAGTCCTACACTTCCCCAGCTGCTCTTTCTCTTCTCTTTGTCTCTCTGCTGAAGGGGATCCCTTCCCCGTGTGCCTACACAGCCAGTTTTATCACTCCCAGTTCACTGTCACCCACCTATGGTTTCTCAAGTTGTCTTATTTTCTTCCCACTAGATTCAGTCTCTTTTCCTCCCAGACTCTTATGGTTTAAAGTCCTTTGGCTTTAGCATTTCTTTGTTTGAGAGACACAGGAAGTAGGTTTCCCTACTTCTCCTCCATGTTGGCCCCTACCCTATCATTACTTATTTTAATGACACTTTCATGTTGCCCTATTCTCAGGAATTTCTACAATGCGAATTCTAATACTTGTTAGATCTGTCAACTATAGTAACAGTGGGCAACTTTGTAATTTTATTGTTCTTTTTTTGCTTTAAAGGCCATTTTTACATTTTTTGTCTTTACATTTTTTTCATGTATTATGAATGTAAGGCTAAAAATATTAAATATGTATAAATTATGTACTAAAATCCGCTGAATTGTTTTTACAGGAACATATCGCTGAAATGTATTTCCAGGTTCATTCCTCAAGCAGAGGCTGCATATCCCACTTTTCTGTAGTTTTTTTAGAGGATACTCAACTATCACATGTAATATTGAACTAAGTTATTTTATGATTCCTTCCAACTCTGAGCGAGATAAGTTATTTTGTGCACATTTTTCAGTTTCTTAGTATAAGATGGTTAAAATTACAGACTGTAAAATTAGAAGGATTATTTTCCTACCAGTTTACTTATACAGCGGTGTAATTTTAAGTTAACCTTAAGGAAACATTAATGTATGATGTTTAACAAACTGACTTTGGCCTCTTATCTCTATAGTAAATTTAACTATTAAATGGCTTGCCACAACAGCATCAATAGCGTTTTTATTAATAGTATGGCAAATTCAGAGCAGTAATATGGATCAGAAACCAGACACCATGTTTTTATTATTTTGTTGTTTTAGAAGATAGCTAAATTATCTTCTTCATAAATGCCTCAGTTTGAAGATACAAATAACATTAAATCTCTGCCTTGACTTTTCTACACACTTTATAAAGTGCACCTCTTCTTTAAAACTTTGCTTAGCTTTTGGTTACTCTTATGACTCCCCTCTCAGTACATTTTTAATTTAAATTCAAGTTAGCTAACATAACAAAACAAGACACCAAATAACCAAGGCAATATTGAAAAAGAAAACCAAAGCTGGAAGCATCACAATTCTGGACTTTAAGATGTATCACCAAACTGTAATCATCAAAACAGTATAGTACTGCCAGAAAACAGACACAGAGATCAATGGAAGAGAATAGAGAACCCAGAAATAGACTCTCAAATATATGGCCAACAATTTTCAAGAAATCAGGAAAAGGTATCAAATGGGGCGGGTGGGGGGAGTCTCTTCAGCAAATGGTGCTGGGGGAACTGGATAGTGACATGTAGAAGAATGAAACTGGACCACTTTCTTACACCATACACAAAATTAAATTTAAAATGGATGACAGACCTAAATGTGAGACAGGAAACCATCAAAGTCCTGCAGGAGAAACAGGCAGCAACCTTTCTGACCTGAGCCACAGCAACTTCTTGACGTGTCTCAGGTTTTTTTTTTTAATTTTTTAATGTCTATTTATTTTTTGAAAAAGAGAGAGACAGAGACAGTGTGAAAGCTGGGGAGGGGCAGAGAGAGGGGGAGACACAGAATCTGAAGCAGGCTCCAGACTCTAAGTTGTCAGCACAGAGCCTGACATGGGGCTCGAACTCACGAACTGTGAGATCATAACCTGAGCTGAGGTTGGGCACTTAACTGACAGAGTCACCAAGGCTCCCCCTTTTTCAATTTTTTAAAAAAAATGTTTATTTTTTGAGAGAGAGGGAGCAAGCTGGAGAGGGTAGACAGACAGTCTTTTTTTAATGTTTATTTATTTGTTTATTTATTTATTTATTTATTTATGAAAGAGTGAGAGTGGGAGAGGGGCAGAGAGAGACAGAGAGGGAGAGAGAGAGAGAAGACCAAGATGTCACTGAACCGTCATCACAGAGCCCAATGGAAGTCTCAGACCCACCAACCATGAGATCATGACCCAAGCCAAAATCAAGTGTGGGATGCTTAACCTACTAAGCCACCCAGGCATCCCTCCCCTCTCAGTCTTATTGTCAGTCTTTATTTTCCATCCACACTGAAATTTGTTTTTCTCTAAGGCACTGTCCTTGGGCCTACTTTCTTATCTTCACAACATAGGTGCTATCACTCATACCCACAGACTCCACTATAAACTCCATACTTATAGACTACAAAGTTTATATACCTTGATCAGATCTCCTGCATGAGGTCCACGCACATAATCTAACCGCTTACCTGACTTCTTGACCTAAAATTTGCTTTGTTTCCTTAAATTTAGAGTATCTAATGCTGAATTCATAATATTTCTTTCAAAACTACTCTTTACCTTAAGGTCCTTTCCTTAGTTCATGATATTATCATCTATCAAGTTACAAAAGGAGTCAGAAATCTGGTAATCATAATCATTCCACATAGTTTCTCTTCCCAACCTTTATATTGAATTGTTCCTAAGAACTAAGAATCTATCACTCAAGATATATAGATGATAGAGAGATTCATAGATAGAGATATTTATCTCTTTTTTTATACCTTCATAATTGATACTCCTTTAGTGTTTTAATTTAGACTCTCTGTTTCTTTTGCCTGGTCACCTAAGTAGATTCTGGGTCTACAGTCTCCCTAACCTTTAGATTTTCTTCATTGCTTCCTTTATACTGACTCCAGAATGATGCATCTAAAGTGAAATTTTGATTTGTTCCCATGCTTCAGTGACTCATCATTTCCTACAGAATAAAAATTGAACTCTTTGTCATGTCTATTGCTCCACCTATATCAAGGTACTTCTATTTCCCCAGAATTTACCATGCTATTTCAAGCTAAAATGCTTTTATGAATTTTATCTCTTCTGAGTATTTGCTCATACTTTTTTCTACTGTCTGCCTACATGAATTCTTACCTATCTTTTAAGTTCTTCTATACATATATCCTTTTCTGAAATCTTCTCTGCTTTCAGTGAACATCCCTCTTCAAGTGTGACTTGGACATAAATTTAAAGAATACTTTGGATTTGGTGATTTAAGAGGATGAGTTTTATAAATTCCTTTTTTCCCCATTTTTTAATGTTCATTCTTGAGGGACAGAGAGAGACAGAGACAGAGCGTGAGCAGGGCAGGGGCAGAGAGAGAGAGAGGGAGACACAGAATCCGAAGCAGCTGCAGGCTCTGAGCTGTCAGCACAGAGTCCAACACGGGGCTTGAACACACAGACCGTGAGATCATGACCTGAGCCTAAGACGGATGCTCAACAGACTGAGCCACCCAGGCTCCCCCTATAAATTTCTTGAATGAAGTGTGGTGGAAATTACCTAACACAACAATGTACTATGATTTAGGAAATCTATTTTTAGTCCTAGCTCTGTCAGCAGATGTATGAAAACAATTTAATCAAGGCATTTAACACACCAGTGACTCGGGTTTCCTATATGAAAAATATTAATGCTGAATTATATGTTTTTAAAAAGTTATTACAATTGTAACATTTCTAATTCTCTGAACCCTTGTTCCTGTAATAGAAAAAAAAACGTAGTAAATTTCATTTGAATCCATAGAAACAACAGAGATCTTCAGAGGGTTTCACTTGAATATTTAGCTGAGTGTTGGTCAGCACAAAAGCGGTAGAAAACTGTAAGATTAGGGAAAGAACCAGCTAAAAAGGTAGAGAGAGTAATGACTATATTTTACATGGTTCATGAAAATGTGCCTTCTCCCACCAGTTAGGGTGAAATTCCTCATAAAGCCCAAGACATTGTGTGGAAAAAATCACAAAATATTGCCTCAGTTATGGAGAAAATTAACCATAAACTAGATGCTTCTCTAGTCCTTCTAACAAACTTAAAATTAAGATGTGAAAATATAATTGTTCCCAAGTAACATAAGAGCATTCCTGAATGAATATCAAGAATAGTTGTGAGAATACAAAAATATTAGTAGCCAATGAAGTAAAATTTGCAGTGTCTGCATACAATAAGAAATTATAAGTTTTACAAAGAAACGAAAATGTGACTTACAATGAGAAAAAATAATTACAACTTACACAGAAATTAGAGATAATAATATTATTATATAAGAACATTAAAACAGTTATATTACATATATTCAAAAAAGCTTAAAGACATATTGAGCATGGTGAGCATTAAATTGAAGGTATGAAATGACTGAAATATTTTTCTAGAGAAGGAGAGAATTGAAGCACCTGAGATGAAAAATAACTGAATAAAATTGACACCAGATTAGATATTTCAGTAGAAAATACTAGTGAACTTGAAATTGTAGCAATACAAACTATGCAAAATGAAAAACAAGAGTAAAAATACTGAAAAAAAAGAACAGATTATCAGTGAACGATGATATAACTTCAGATAGTCCAATATACATGTAATTGGAATCCCAGAAGTAGTGGAAATTTGAAGGGAAGGAGTGTTGGAACTGGAAAAAAGAAGTATTAGAAGAAACAATGGACAGAAGTTTTCCAAGTTTGATAAAAAAAATATAGGCATGGATTCAAGAATTTCAGACAACTTAAAACACAAGAAACATGAAGAAAACTACCCTAAAACTCATCATTGTCAAATTGACTTAATAGGAGAAATGAAGAGAAATTCAGACAAATAAAGACTAACTAAATACAAAATAAAAATGATAGCAGACTGCTTATCGGAAACCTTGTGATCCAGAAAAATGTGGGCAGTTTTAAAATACTGAAAGAACCAAACTATCAACCGAAAATCTTTGAGAAATAAAAGTGAATACCTTTTCATATATATATATATGTATATGTATATATAGTTTATAGTGAACCCATGCTGTAAGAAATGCTGAATGTATTCCTTCAAGCATAAGTAGAATGTACCATATGTGGATCTATACAAAGGAATAAAGAGTAGCATATATATGGTTTATATATATGTGATTATATTAATCACATATATAGGGTCAAGTATGACAACAATGGCACTAAATCTTAGAGGGCAAAAACAAATGTGTAATTTTGTAAGGTTCTTATACTATATGTTTATTGGTATAATATCATTTGGAAGTGGGCTGTAACAGGTTAAAAATGTATTATATAAACTCTAAGCCAACAATTGAACAGGGACGCCTGGATGGCTCAGTTGGTTAAACGTTAGACTTCGGCTTAGGTTATGATCTTACAGCTCGTGGGTCTGAGCCCCACGACAGCTCAGAGCCTGTGGCGTGCTTTGGATTCTCTCTCTCTCTCTCTCTCTCTCTGCCCCTCCCCTCCTCATGCTCTGTCTCTCAAAACTAAATAAAAACATTAAAAAACAATTGAACAAACACATAAACATTTTCAAAACAAAATTTTAGTTAATAAGCCCACAGAACAGATGAAATTGAATTATAAAGAAAATATTCATAAAACAAACTTTGAAATTAAGGCATTACTATTCACCATACACAAAAATTCACTGAAAATGGAGCAAAAATCTAAACATAAGAACTAAACTATAAAACTGATGGAATAAAACAGGAGTAAATTTTTGTAATTCTGGGTTAGGAAAAGATTTCTTAAATAAGACACCGAAGACATATACAAAAAAAGAAAGATAAATATGCTACATCAAAATTTAATCTTACGTGATGCAAACGATACCATAAAAAATGTGGAATGAGAACCCATAGAATGGGAGACTATATTTACAAATCACATATTTTAAAAGGGTCTGTTATCCAGAATATATAGAGAACTCTTACAATTCAACAACAAAAAGACCAGTAACCCAAATAAATAATAAACAAAAATTTGGGTATTTTTCCAAAGTAGATATATAATTGACCAATAAACATAGGAAAAGATGCTTAACATCATTAGCCCATAGGGAAATGAAAATCAAATATACAATGAAATACCACTTCAAGCCCACTAAGATAGCTATAATACAAAAAATAACAAGAGTTGGCAATGATTTGGAAATATTAGAAATATTGTCCACTACTGGTAGGAATGTAAAATGGAGCAGCCACTATGGAAGAGAATTTGGCGGTTCTACAAATAACAAAACAAAGAATTACTATATGATCCATTACTTTTCTTTACATAGATATAAACACAATAAAATTAAAATCAGGTGTTCAAGAAATTGTATACATATGTTCCCAGCAGCAATATTTATAATAGCCATAAAGCGGAAACAACCCAAATGTCCACTGACTAATTGATAAATAAAATGTGATATACCCATACAATGCAAAAATATTGGGGAATGGAAAATAATCTGATACGTTCTGTAACATAGATGAGCCTTGTAAACATTATGCTGAGTGAAAGAAACCATTCACAAAAGGCCACATATTATGTGATTTGATTTATAAGAAATGTCCAGAATAGGAAAAGCTATGGAAACAGAAAATAGTTAATGGTCACCTAGGGTGGGGTATGTGGAGCAATGGGAGGATGGGTAGTGACTGCTAATGGGTGTGGGGCTACTTTCTAAAAACAAAGGAAAAAAACATAGAATTGTACATTTTTAATAGGTGAATTGTGTGGTGTGTACACTGTATGTCAGTAAAGTCCTCAAAAGTTTTTTTTTTAGAATAAGGGAAAATACCTATGCATGTAGTAACATGGATAAATGTACAAATACTTCTGCTGCATAAAAGAAAACAGATAAAAATGTAGTGTCAAAGCCATTTATATAAAATTCTAAAAAAAATCAATCCACTTTATACGGATTGAAAACAGATCAGGTGTTTCCTAGGGACAGAGATAGATGTAAGGATGAATTACAAAGGGACATAATGAAAATGTTTGGGGATAATTAAAATGTTCATTATCTTCATGTTGGTTTTATGGATATACATATGTCAAAACTGTCTCTTTTTTAACTTAGTCACATTTTTCTTTGAGTGTAAATGAAATAGGCAGACCTTCTCAGCATGCACAAATTCAGGGAACATAGTATCTGAGAAATACTAGAAAAAACTACTTGAAGTGAAAATCAAGTCAAATATGATACTGCCAAGAAGTTAAGCATTTGAGAACTCATATATATGTGACTGGTAGTGAAATTTGAGTGTATTTAAACTAAGACTAAACAAAAATGAATATGTTTAGAAAAATGAATCAAAGTCTTATAAAAGTTCACAATGTAAAAATGGCAATATAGGTAACCAAAATCAGGGCATGGGGTAAAGGACAGTAGTACTAAATGTAAGAATGTTAATATCCTTAACTTTCAAGAAAAGGATTAATGGTGTCTGAAATATGGACATGATACTTTTATTTTGAAGAAAATGCATAATGCGATCCCATTTCGATAAAATTATTTTTGCATGTTTGTCCATCCATCAATCCTTTGTACCGTATGTGTGTGTGTGTGTAATATATATATAGAACGAGACAGAGGGGGATACAGGGAGAGAGAGGAGAGGAAGAGGAAGAGGGAGTGAGGGAGAGAAGGTGAAAGATACCCATTATGATGATATTTCTGGGTGGTTGGATATAGGGTGATTACTTTCTCATACTCTATTGTTTGAATTTTTCTAATTAGTGTGTGTGATTTTTTACAAAACAATAGCTCAGCTTATAAAACATAACTCCAGGGTTTCTAGCTTGAGAGACCAGAAGAGTAAATGTGTTTGAAAGGAGAGCTTGAAAGGAGATCGGGTGGCTCAGTCAGTTAAGGGTCCAACTCTTGGTTATGGCGCAGGTCATGATCTCAGGGTTTGTGAGTTCGAGCCATGTGTTGGGCACTGTGCTGGCAGTGCAGAGCCAGGTTGAGATTCTCTCCCTCTCTCTGCCCCTCCCCCACTTGTGCATGCTCCCATGTGCACACACTCTTTCTCTCAACAATAAATAAGCTTTAAAAAAAAGAAAGGAGAGTTGATAAATTGTTTAGCTTTTGCATACTTAAAAAAAATTAACAGTGTTGCAGTCATTTCCTGTGAAGTTATTGGTTGTTTGTTAGAGTGGATGTGAATTTACTCTTCAATTTTTTTTTAGAAGAGGGCTTGGCATTTTACACGAGTGTGAAAGAAGAGGTAAAAAGGAGGAAACCTTGGCCAATGTGACCTAAGGGAATTAGAGGAGGAAATGGGATGATTTGATAGAAGAATCAGAACTCAAAGTGATGGGATTTGTAGAATGTGTAACTTCCAGTGTTATTGCAAAAGAATAAAAGACCTACCCAAGGGATACAGGGGTGCTGATGCATAGGGGCACATGTACCCCAATGTATATAGCAACACTTTCAACAATAGCCAAATTATGGAAAGAGCCTAAATGTCCATCAACTGATGAATGGATAAAGATGTGGTTATATATACAATGGAATGCTACTTGGCAATGAGAAAGAATGAAATCTGGCCATTGGCAGCAACATGAATGGAACTGGACGGTATTATGAAATAATATAATAAGTGACATATTATAATAGTGAAATAAGTGAAATAATATAATAAGTGAAATAAGTTAGTCAGAGAAAGACAGATAACATATATTTTCATTCATATGTGGATCTGGAGAAACTTAACAGAAGATCATGGGGGAGGGAAAGGGGAAAAAAGTTACAAAAAGAGAGGGAAGGAGACAAACCATAAGAGACTCTTAAATACAGAGAACAAACTAAGGGTTGATGGGGAGTGGGAGAGAGGGGAGAGTGGATAATGGACATTGAGGAGGGCACTTGTTGGGATGAACACTGGGTGTTGTATGGAAACCAATTTGACAACAAATTTTATTAATAAAAAACTAAAAATAATAAATAAAAAAATAAAGAACTTCATTGGGTATTTAAATATTTTGCCTCAAATTATCACTTATTTAGCAAGTTGTCTTAGCATTAAGGATGGAAACAATCCTTTGTTACTTCTCATGACTTTCTAAGTCAAAGTACAAATGATTTCTTCACATTTAAAAATCATTTAAGACAAATATATAAACAAATGAGATAGAATAGAGAGCCTAGAAATAAACCCTTGCATATATGGTCTAATGATTTTTAATAAGGGTGACAAGATCAGTCAGTGGGTAAGAACAATGTTTTAATAAATGGTTTTGAGAAAGCTGGATATCTATATGCAAAAGAATGAAGTTGGTCCCTTACCTAATGCCATATACAAAAATTAACTAAAAATGGATTAAAGATCTAAATGTAAGACCTACAACCATAAAACTCTTAGAAGAAAATGGATTTGGCAATAATATTTTAGGTATGACAACAAAAGCACAGACAATAAAAGTAAAATTAAACAAACTGGGCTTCATTAAAATTGTAACTTGTGTTCTTCAAATGACACTACCAACGGAGTAAAATGGCACCCCACAAAATGTGAGAAAATATTTGAAAATCACGTATTTGATAAAAGATTAATATCCAGAATGCATAGAGAATCCCTACAACTTAACAACACGAAAAGCAGATAGCCAGATTCAAAAATGGGCAAAGAACTTGAAGAAACATTTCTCCAAAGAAGACATAAATGGCCAAGTAGTACATGAAAAGATAGTCAATGTCATTAATCATTAGGGAAATGCAAATCAAAACCACAATGAGGGGTACCTGGGTGGTTCAGTCAGTTAAACGTCCATTCTTGATTTCAGCTCAGATCATGATCTCATGGTTCTTAAGATCCATTCTCAGCACTGAGCCTGCTGGGGATTCTCCCTTTCCTTCTCTCTCTGCCTCAACCTCTCTCTCTCTCTCACTCTCTTGCTCTCTCACTCTCTCGTTCTCTCTCTCTCACTCTCTCTCAAAAAAAAAGCCACAATGGAAACAAAAAAATGGAAATAAATCTTGGTGAGGATGTGGAGATATTGGAACCCTTGTGCTTTGCTGATGAGTATGAAAAATGGTGTATTATGGAAAATGGTATGGCAATTCAATCAAGTAAATATATAATTGCTACATTATTCAACAGATCTACTCCTAGATATATACCCAAAATAATTGAAAGTAGCGGCTCAAAGACTTGTACAACAATGTTTATGGAAACACTATTCACAATAGCTAAAATGTGGATGCAATCCAGTTGCCCATCAGCAGATGAATGGATATATCAAATGTGATATATGCAAACAATGGAATATTACTCAGCATTAGAAAGAAATGAAATTATGGAATGTCAGCAAATGTTGTATAGGAGATTCTAGTGCTTATGTCCTCATAGAAACATCATTTTGAACAACTATCCATGCACAAATATACCTTCACAAGAACTAAGGATTCCAGATGAGAGATTACAACATGGATGGAGCACAGAATAAGAAGACATATTGAAGAGGATAGAAATTAGTTTCAATATTACCCCAATACCTCTTACTTAAGCCCAGACAACCCAACAACGGAAAAAGTCACCTTCCTTTTGGGGGAATGGAAGTAAAGTGAACATTCGACTTTACTGCAGACACCAGCAACAAACACACTCCAGTAAACCTTGGCACTATGTTGGCCGCTGTGGCCACAGACACCCATGAACCCACCCAGCCTCATGGTTCAGCTCACAATGAGACCAATTCCCAGGCTACACAAGCACCAATAAGGTTTGTGGGAGTCCCAGCCTATAGACCAGCTCCTGCAGATCCTAGGCTCCCAGAGAATCTCCTATGGAACTAGGTTCCAGGCTGGTTCCCAGGGTCCCAAGCTGCTGGCTGTCCCCAAGCTGCAAGGTGGCACACACAATCATAGGGTACTGGACTGCCCCAGGTACAGGCAAATCCCTGCAGCCCCAAGCTCTAGAGCAACATTTATAGGCCCATCCTTTAGGTGTTCCCTTTTGCTAGGCCAGCTCTTATGGATTCAGTGTCCAGGCTGGCCCCCACAGACCCAGGCACTTAGTGGTCTGACTTAATGCCAGCCCAGCCTCCAAAACGGAGGCTCCAGTCTGGCTCCTGTGATCAAGGATCCAGATCTGCCTGTAAAGTCCTAGGTTTTATTCCCATCCCTGCATCAGGTCAGCCCCTGTGGCACCAAGCACGTGGTCAGTACAGACAGACCCTTTGGAATAGCCTTCCTATCTCCAGACTCCTAGCTCACACCAGTGCTTGAGTGTCCCCTGTGTACCAAGGTTCCAGCAGAACCAGGTTCCAGGAATACTCCAGGTCCAGGCCTACACTGTGGAATTATACTTCAGGCATGCCCCATGACAGAAATCCAAGGCCCATCTGAAGGCCAGACTGGCATAGGCTTTAGGCCTACCCCTGGTGTACCAGGATTCTGGATCAACACCGCGGTCTCAGACATCAGGGCTACCTCTGTGAAAAATGCAGTGAACCTGCCCCCAGTGGGCCCTGGGACCAGGTCATCCCTTATGGATCCAGGTTCCAGGCACACCTCTGTGGACCCAGGCACAAGACCTGTCCCTACAGACCCAATTGCCAGGGTTTCTCAAGTAGTCCTTGGTCCCTACTCAACCTCCATGTACCAAGGATGTAGGCCTGCCCATGCAGACCCAGGTCTCAGGCCCAACATCACAGGCTCAAGCACCAAGCTCACAAATGGACCCAAGTAATAGGACCACACCAGTGGAACCTGAGTCAACCAAGATTGACTG
Source organism: Acinonyx jubatus (assembly GCF_027475565.1). Lineage (NCBI taxonomy): Eukaryota > Metazoa > Chordata > Mammalia > Carnivora > Felidae > Acinonyx > Acinonyx jubatus. The sequence goes on from NC_069389.1 coordinate 51,059,325, forward strand.
TCAAGACCCAGGCACCTGATTTACCAGCTCAAGGACACCAGCAGAAAGCCCACCAACAAACCACACAAGATGGCCAACAGAAAATCTCTGATCAGGTTGACTGGTGACTGGCTTTACCTGCCAAAGCGAGTTTATAAAGCCTAGGAGAGATGACTACATTTTGAAATGTTGTGATACCAATGAAAGGCTACATGGATCATGAATAATCAAAAAAACATGACACCACTAAAACTGACCAATAAAGTGCCAATAACCAACTATAAAGACATGGAGATCTACAAACTGCTTGGCAAAAAATTCAAAATAATCATCTTAAAGAAGCTCAGTGAGCTGCAAGAGAACACAGATACATGACTAAGTGAAATCAGGAAAACATGATCAAAATATTAAGTTTAACAGAGATATAAATCATAAAAAAATCAAACAAATTTGGGATCTGAAAAACATATTGACTGAACGGAAAAATTTTATAGTTTCAACAAAAGACTCAAGCAGAAGAAAGATTCAGTGAGCTTGAAGACAGATAATTTTTAAATTGCCCAGTAAGAGGAACAAAAAGGAAAAAAAAATAATAAAGAAGAATGAAGAAAACCTATGTGTCTTATGAGATAATATTAAAAGAGAAAAAAATAGTTTGATGAATGAAGAAAGGTGGGGGATGATCTAGATGAGTGATGGGTATTAAGGAGGGATTTGTTGTGATGAGTATTTGGTGTTGTATGTAAGTGATGAATCACTAAATTCTATTCCTAAAACCAATATTTCACTTTATGTTAAATAACTAGAATTTACATAAAAAATTTGAAAAAAATATGCATTATGGGAGCCCCAGTAGGCACAGAGAAAGAGAAAGAGGAAGAGAAAGGGGGCAGAAAACTTATGTAAATAAATAATTACAGAAAATTTCCCTAATATGGAAAGAGAAGGGATAATATAGGTCCATGAATTCCAAAGAACCCCGAGTAGATGAAATATAGATATTCACCAAGAAAAATAATCAAATTATCAATAGGCAAAAGCAAAAGGGGAATTATGAATGTAGCAAGAGAAAGGCAACTTGTCATAGACAAATGATGCCCCCATAAAATTATCAGTGGATTTCTCTACATAATTCTCGCAGGCAAGCAAAGTATGGGATAATATATTCTAAGTACTGACCACAAACTTCCAACCAAGAAACCTATAGCGGCCAAGGATGCTTTTGAAAATAAAAAAGGAGACATAATCACTTTCCCAGACCAAAAAAAAAAAAAAAAGTGGGAGCCTATTACCAGCAGACCTACCTTACAAGAAATGCTAAAGGGAGATATTCAAAATGAAATAAAAATATGCTAACATGAAAACATATTAAGGTGTAAAACTCAGTGTAAAGTTAGAAATATTGTTAAATTCAGAATACTCTAATATTGTAATGATGGTGAGTAAATCTTATTTTACTCCTATAGAAAAACAGAGTATAAGTCTAACTGCAGCTAAAATAGTTTTTAATATATGCACATGTAAAAAAGGTATGAATCGTGGCATCATCATATAAAATGTGAGGGGAGGATTTCAAGTATAGAGTTTTTGTATGAGGTTGATTTTAATTTGTTATTAGCATAAAATAGGTGGTTACTAATCTAAGATTTTTTTTGTTACAAGTTTTTATTTTAATTCTAGCTGGTTAACATATTACCTACATTGGTAATATAGGTTTTATGAGTGGAATTCAGTGATTCATGACTTATATATAGTCACTATATATATATATATAGTGCTCAACACAAAGACCCTCCTTTTTTAAAAAATGTGTATTTAAATACAAGTTAGTTAACATACCCTGTAGTATTGGTTTCAGGAGTAGAACCCTGGGATTCATCACTTACATATAAAATCCAGTGCTGATCCCAACAAGTACCTTCCTCAATGCCCATCATTATTTAGCCCATTCCCTTACCCATCCCCCATCCAGCAACCTTTAGTTTATTTCTGTATTTAAAAGTGTCTTAGATTATTCACCATGATCAAGTGGGATTCATTTCTGGGATGCAGGGCTGGTTCAACATTCGCAAACAATCAATGTGATACATCACATAATAAAAGAAAAGATAAGAACCATATGATCCTGTCAATCGATGCAGAAAAGGCCTTTGACAAAATTCAGCATCCTTTCTTAATAAAAACCCCCGACAAAGTCGGGATAGAAGGGACATACTTAAACATCATAAAAGCCATTTATGAAAAGCCCACAGCTAACATCATCCTCAATGGGGAAAAACTGAGAGCTTTTTCCCTGAGATCAGGAACACGACAGGGATGTCCACTCTCACCGCTGCTGTTTAACATAGTGTTGGAAGTTCTAGCATCAGCAATCAGACAACAAAAAGAAATCAAAGGCATCCAAATTGGCAAAGATGAAGTTAAGCTTTCACTTTCTGCAGATGACATGATATTATACATGGAAAATCCGATAGACTCCACCAGAAGTCTGCTAGAACTGATACATGAATTTAGCAAAGTTGCAGGATACAAAATCAATGTACAGAAATCAGTTGCATTCTTATACACTAACAATGAAGCAACAGAAAGACAAATAAAGAAACTGATCCCATTCACAATTGCACCAAGAAGCATAAAATACCTAGGAATAAATCTAACCAAAGATGTAAAAGATCTCTATGCTGAAAACTATAGAAAGCTTATGAAGGTAATTGAAGAAGATATAAAGAAATGGAAAGACATTCTGTGCTCATGGATTGGAAGACTAAATATTGTCAAAATGTCAATACTACCCAAAGCTATCTACACATTCAATGCAATCCCAATCCAAATTGCACCAGCATTCTTCTCGAAACTAGAACAAGCAATCCTAAAATTCGTATGGAACCACAAAAGGCCCCGAATAGCCAAAGTAATTCTGAAGAAGAAGACCAAAGCAGGAGGCATCACAATCCCAGACTTTAGCCTCTACTACAAAGCTGTCATCATCAAGACAGCATGGTATTGGCACAAAAACAGACACATAGACCAATGGAATAGATTAGAAACCCCAGAACTAGACCCACAAACGTATGGCCAACTAATCTTTGACAAAGCAGGAAAGAACATCCAATGGAAAAAAGACAGTCTCTTTAACAAATGGTGCTGGGAGAACTGGACAGCAACATGCAGAAGGATGAAACTAGACCACTTTCTTACACCATTCACAAAAACAAACTCAAAATGGATAAAGGACCTGAATGTGAGACAGGAAACCATCAAAACCCTAGAGGAGAAAGCAGGAAAAGACCTCTCTGACCTCAGCCTAGCAATCTCTTACTTGACACATCCCAAAGGCAAGGGAATTAAAAGCGAAAATGAACTACTGGGACCTTATGAAGATAAAAACCTTCTGCACAGCAAAGGAAACAACCAACAAAACTAAAAGGCAACCAATGGGATGGGAAAAGATATTTTCAAATGACATATCGGACAAAGGGCTAGTATCCAAAATCTATAAAGAGCTCACCAAACTCCACACCTGAAAAACAAATAACCCAGTGAAGAAATGGGCAGAAAACATGAATTGACACTTCTCTAAAGAAGATATCCGGATGGCCAATAGGCACATGAAAAGATGTTCAACGTCGCTCCTCATCAGGGAAATACAAATCAAATCCACACTCAGATATCACCTCATGCCAGTCAGAGTGGCCAAAATGAACAAATCAGGAGACTATAGATGCTGGCGAGGATGTGGAGAAACAGGAACCCTCTTGCACTGTTGGTGGGAATGCAAATTGGTGCAGCCACTCTGGAAAACAGTGTGGAGGTTCCTCAAAAAATTAAAAGTAGACCTACCCTATGACCCAGGAATAGCACTGCTAGGAATTTACCCAAGGGATACAGGAGTACTGATGCATAGGGGCACTTGTACCCCAATGTTTATAGCAGCGCTCTCAACAATAGCCAAAGTATGGAAAGAGCCTAAATGTCCATAAACTGATGAATGGATAAAAAAAATTGTGGTTTATATACACAATGGAGTACTACGTGGCAATGAGAAAGAATGAAATATGGCCCTTTGTAGCAACATGGATGGAACTTGAGAGTGTTATGCTAAGTGAAATAAGCCATACAGAGAAAGACAGATACCATATGGTTTCACTCTTATGTGGATCCTGAAAAACTTAACAGAAACCCATGGGGGAGGGGAAGGAAAAAAAGAGGTTAGAGTGGGAGAGAGCCAAAGCATAAGAGACTGTTAAAAACTGAGAACAAACTGAGGGTTGACGGGGGTGGGAGGGATGAGAGGGTGGGTGATGGGTATTGAGGAGGGCACCTTTTGGGATGAGCACTGGTTGTTGTATGGAAACCAATTTGACAATAAACTTCATATATTGAATAAATAAATAAATAAAATAAAAGTGTCTTAGGATTTGCCTCCCTCTCTGTTTTTATCTTATTTTCCTTCCCTTCTCCTATGTTCATCTGTTTTCTTAAATTCCACATATAATTGAAATAATATATTTATCTTTCTCTGACTGACTTATTTAGCTTAGTATAATATATTCTAGTTCCATCTGTATCATCGCAAATGGCAAGATTTGCAAGATCACCGACAAAAACATCACAGAATCAGAATAAAAGAGAACCCCATAGTTTGAGGTCACCGCCATAACCAACAGATGAACTGGGGGCAGACATCTGGGGGCAGAACTGGCAGTCTAACTACCGGCCCAACCCACCAATGAAAGCATCTCATGGGAAAACACAGGAATAACACCCTACACATTGACACAACTGTGCTTCTGGAAACTGGGCTGAGGGAAGACATCTGGTCTGACATAACTCAATTCCAAGAGGACCCCAGACTAGCCTTTTAACAGCACAGGGATTAAACCCTTTCCAAAACAGTTGAAGAGAGTCATCACAGCCAACTGGACTGAAGTCAAATGCAGCTCAACCACAACAGTAGGGTACATGCAACACACACAGGGGAAAACAAAACACCTGAAGTGCTTGGTTCTGGTGAACAGAAGACTTTGTGCCACAGGGCACTATAGGACCTTATCTTTATAAGGCCGCTACTTTAAAAAGCAGGAGACATAGTTGACTTTCCTAATACACAGAAAGAGACACAGAGAGTTAGACAAAATGAGAAGAAAGAAGAATATGTCCCAAATGAAAGAACAGGACAAAACCAGAACAAAAAAGCTAAGTGAAATGAGGATAAGAAATATGCCTGACAGAAAATTCAAAGTAATGCTCATAAACACATTTACTAGCCTTGAAAAAAGAGTGGAGGATCTCAGTGAGATCTTCTACAAAAAGATAGAAAATGTAAATTTAAAAAAAACAGAGATGAAGTACTCAATACTTAAAAATACAGTAGATGGAATAAATAGTAGAGGAAGTAGAAGAACAATTCAACAAGATGGAAAACAGAGTAATGAGAAACAAACCAGTTAAACAGCAAAAAGAAAAAAAAACTAACAAAAAATTAGAATAGGTTGTGAGAATTCAGCAACACCATCAAGCATAATAACATTTGAAATATAGAAATGTCAGAGAGAGAAAAGTTGGTAGAAAGTTTATTTGAAGAAATAATAACTGAAACATTCTTACTCTGGGGAAGGAAATGGACATCCAAATCCAAGATTTACACAGAGCTTCCAACAAAATCAATTCAGGAGCTCCACACCAAGATACATAATAAATAAAATTGGAAAAAGTAGTGTCAAAGAGAGTATTTTAAAACCAGTCACAGGGGGCGCCTGGGTGGCTCAATTGATTAAGCGTCCGACTTCGGCTCAGGTCATGATATCACAGTCCGTGAGTTCGAGCCCCGCGTCGGGCTCTGTGCCGACAGCTCAGAGCCTGGAGCCCATTTCAGATTCTGTGTCTCCCTCTCTCTCTGCCTCTCCCCTGTTCATGCTTTGTCTCTCTCTGTCTCAAAAATAAATAAACGTTAAAAAAAATTAAAAAAAAAATAAAACCAGTCACAGAAAAGAACACAATTATATACAAGAAACCCCATAAGTTTATGAGCTGATTTATCAGTGCTGAAAGTAAAAATCTGCAACAAAGAATCTATCCAGCAAGGGTATCATTCAGAATAGGAGAGAATTTCCTAAGCAAACAGAACACAAAGGATTTTATCACCACTAAATCACCCTTACAAGCAACATTAAGGGGAATTCTCTTCGAGGAAAGAAAAGGTCACAATCAAGAGTAAAATTTGGAAAAGGAAAAAAAAAATTCACAATTCCTACAAACATAATAAAAGTAGTAGATTTCTAGATTTTAAAACTATAATAGAAGTTGAAGCACAAAAGCAGTAAAATCAATTTTATCTATAAATAACAGTCCAGGTATTCTCAAAATAAAAGGATTTAAAGTATGGTATCATATACATAAAACATGGGAAAGAATATAAAAATTTAATGCTTTAGCATAGGTTTAAATTTAAGTGACCATCAACTTAATGTGGACTGCTGTGTAAATATGATGTCATATATTAGCCTAGTGGTGAACAGAAATCAGAACCCTGAAAAGGTATTCAGAAAATAAAAAGAAAGGGACCCAAGCATAATCTCTAAAGAAAGCCATCAAACAGCAAGAGAGAGGAAAAGGGAACAGAGAAGAACTACAAAAACAACTGTAAAACAAGTAACAAAATGGCAATAAGTTCACACCTATCAATAATTACTTTTAATGTAAATAGACTAAATGATCCAATCAAAAAACATTGGGTGACTAAATGGATAAAAAACAAGATCCATCTAAATGATGTTTACAGGAGAAAAATTGCAGACCTAAAGACATATGTAGATTAAAATTGAAGGGATGGATAAACATTAATTGTGCAAATGGAAGTGAAAAGAAAACTGAGGTAACAATACTTATAGCAGAAAAAATAAAACAAAAACTTTATCAAAAGACAAAAAACAATATTACATAATCATAAAGGGGACAATTCAACAAGAAGAGATAAAAATTGTAAATATTTATGCACTCAACACAAGCATGCAAACACATAAAACAACTATTAACAGCCATAAAGGAAGAAATTAGTAACAATACATAATACTAGGGGATTATAACACTCCACATATCTTAATGGACAGATTACACAGACAGAAAATCAACAAAGAAATAGTGAATTTGAATGACACACAGGACCAGATAGATTTAACAGATATATTCCAATATTTCATCCAAAAACAGAAGAATATACATTATTTTCAAGTGTACAAGGAACATCCTCCAGAATGGATCACGTGTTAGGCCATAAAACAAGGCTCAACAAATTCAAAAAATTAAAATCACGTTATGTATTCTTTCCAACCACAACAGTATGAAACTGGTTTTCAATAACAAGAAAAAAATCTAGAAAGAATACATTAAATACATGTATGCTAAATAACTTGCTACTGAACAATGAATGAGTCAACCAAGAAATCAAAGAGGAAATTTAAAAATACATGCAGACAAATCAAAATCAAAGCACAATAATTCAAAACCTTAGACATGAAGCAAAACCTATTCTAAGAGGAAAGATTATAGCATATGGGCCTACCTGAAGAAGCAAGAGAAGTGTCAAATAAACAACCTGACTTTACAGATAAGGGAGCTAGAAAAAGAAGAAGACACAAAGCTCAAAGCCAGTAGAAGGAAGGACCAGGAGCTGGTTCTTTTTTTTTTTTTTAATATGAAATTTATTGTCAAGTTGGTTTCCATACAACACCCAGTGCTCATCCCAACAGGTGCCCTCCTCAATGCACATCAGTGATGGTTCTTTCAAAAGATCAACAAAATTGACAAAACTTTAGCAGTGTCATCAAAAACAAAAAAAAAGGGAAAGGAGTGAAGGAGTGGACTCAAATAAATAAAACCAGAAATGAAAGAGGATAAATAACACCTGATATGCCTACATGACAAAGAATTATGGAATTAAATGTCAATTATTTGGCATAGAAATACAAAGAATTTTGAAAAATTATGGGCAAAATAATTGGTTAACCTAGAGGAAATGTATAAATTCCTAGAAATATATAACTTGCCAAAACTGAATCAGAAAGAAATTGAAAATTTGAAAACATCAATAACTAGCAATTAAATTGATTCAGTAATCAAAAAATTCACAATGATCAAAGTGCAGAACCAGATGGCTTCATAGATAAATTGTACCAAACATTTAAGGAGTAATAGCCATTATTCTCAAATGATTCCAAAAGGTAGAAGAGGAAATAAAGCTAGTTATTCTATGAGGCCAACATTGCCATGATAAAAAAAAAAATCAGATAAAGACCCTATAAAAAAAGAAGAAAAAGAAAAGAAAGAAAAAGAAAAAAGAAAGCTACAAGCCAATATCTCTAATGAACATACATACAAAAATCCTCAACAAAATATAAGAAAACTGAATCCAACGAGACATTTGAAAAAAAAGTTATTCACCATAATCAAGTGGGATCTATTCCAGAGATACAAGAGTGGATCAATATTTGCAAATTAATCATGATACATAACATCAAAAAGAAAAAGGAAAAATAAAACATGATTACTTGTGCTGAAAAAGCATTTGAAAAAGCACAACATCCATTTATTATAAAAACTCTCAACAAAGTAAGCTTGCAGTGAACTTACTTCAACATAAAGGCAATATATGAAAAATGCACAGCTAACATAATATTTAGTGCTGAAAAACTAAGAGTTTTTCCTCTAACACCAGTAAGAAGACAAAGATGTCCACTCTCCATTTTTATTTAACATAGTGCTGGAAGTCTTAGCTACAGCAATTACAGAAAGAAAATAAAAGGCATCCAAATTGGTAAGAAAGAAGTAAAACTTTCAGAGTTTACAGATCACATGATACTATGTATGTGGAAAACCCTAAAAACTCCATCCCCAAACTACTAGAACTGAAATTCAGTAAAGTCACAGGATGCAAAATTCACATACAGAAATCTGTTGCATTTCTATACAGTAATAATGAAATAGCAGGAAAAGGAATTAAGAAAACAATCCCATTTACAATTGCAACAAAAAGAATGAAATACTTAGGAATACACTTAACCAAGGAGATGAAAGACCTGTGCTGCAAAAACTATAAAACAATGATGAAAGAAATTGAAGATGATACAAATAAATGGAAAGATATTCTATCTTCTTGGATTGGGAAAACCAATAGTTTGAAAATGTGTATACTACCCAAAGCAATATACAGATTTAATGCTATCCCTATCAAAATACCAACAGCATTTTTAACAGAAGTATAATGAATAATCCTAAAATTTGTATGGAATCTCAAAAGAACGTGAATAACCAAAGCAATCTTGGAAAAGAAAAACAAAACCGGAGATATCACAATCCCAGATTTCAAGATGTACTACAAAGTTGTAGTAACATTTTTTGTAGTAACACTGGCACAAAAACAGATGCATAGATCAATGGAACAAAATCCAGAATCCAAAAATAAGCCCACGATTATATAGCCAATTAATGTACTACCAAAGAGGCAAGAAGTACAATGGGAAAAAAGACAATCGCTTCAATAAATGATGTTGGGAAATCTGAAGAGCTATATGTAGAAGAATGAAACTGGACCAATTTTTTACATACACAAAAATAATCTCAAAATGTATTAAAGACCCAAATGTGATACCTGAAACCATAACCTTCCTAGAAGAAAACAATAGGCTACTGCCAGTCTCTTGAACATGAGCCATGAAAACATTTTTCTATATATGTCTCTTCTGGCAAAGAAAACAAAAGCAAAATTAAAGTATTGGGAGTATACAAAGGTAAAAATCTTTTGCATCACAAAAGGCAACCTACTGAATGTGAGACAATATCTGTAAATAATGTATCTGATAAGGGGTTAATATCCAAAATATAGAAAGAACTTATAGTATTCAACACCAAAAAAAATCAAGCAGTCCAAAAAAAAAAATGGGCAGAGGACATGAATAAACATTTCTTTCAAAGAGGACATACAGATGGCCAACATAAAAATAGAAAGATGATCAATGTCACTAATCATCAGGGAATTACAAATCAAAACAATAATGACATATTACCTCACATCTGTTAGAATGGCTAAAATCAAAATGTCAAGAAATAAGTGTTGGTGAGAATGTGGATAAAAAGGAATCCTTGTGCACTGTTGTTCAGAATGCAAGCAGGTTCAGCCACTGTGAAAAATAGTATGGAAGTGCCTTAAAAAATTAGAAGTAGAATTATCATATGATCCAGTAATTCCACTCCTGGGTATTTACCCAAAGAAAATGAAAACACTTATTTGAGAACATATATACACCCCCATTCTTTTTTTTTTTTAATTTTTTTTCAACGTTTATTTATTTTTGGGACAGAGAGAGACAGAGCATGAACGGGGGAGGGGCAGAGAGAGGGAGACACAGAATCGGAAACAGGCTCCAGGCTCTGAGCCATCAGCCCATAGCCTGACGCGGGGCTCGAACCCACGGACCGCGAGATCATGACCTGCCTGAAGTCGGACGCTTAACCGACTGCGCCACCCAGGCGCCCCTATAAACCCCCATTCTTATTGCAGCATCATTTACAATAGCTAAGATATGGAAGCAACATAAGTGTCTATCCACTGATGAATTGTTATGTATATATACAATAGAATATCACTCATACATAAAAAAAAATAATGAAATCTTTCTATTTGCAACAACATGGATGGATCTTGAAGGTATAATCCTAAGTGAAATAAGTCAGAAAAAGACCAGTACCATATAATTATACTCATATATGGATTTTAAGAAACAACAAAATAAAGACACAAAGGAAAAAAGGGACAAACAAACAAAAAGACTTAAATATAGGGAACAAACTGGTAGTTGCCAGATGTTAGGTCAGTGTGTGAAATAGGTGAAGGGGATTAAGAATGCACTTACCATGATGGGCACTGAGTAATGTATAGAGTTGTTGAATTATTATATTGTACACCTTAAAGTAATACAACACTGTCTGTTCATTGTACTTGAATTAAAAAAAAATTTGGGTTAACTTAATTTGTGGCCAGCTTCCTACCAAAGTGTTTCCAACCCTCAGGAGAATTACAACCTAGAAATATAATGACCATTATTTGGAACACTCCAATTAGATAAGATCATTTACAAAGTTCAGTTAAAAACAAGGGTCCCAAAATTAAACAAAATTGGATACCTGTTGTAATTGGCAAGCAGAAGTCTCCAAATTTTTCAAAATTTCAAAGTAGTTTCATTAAAAGATTCACTACAGAAAAGCTAATGAAAAATGAAAGATGTAAGAAGCACCTAAAACAAAAGACTACTGCTCCCCACTTTCTTTTGAGTACTCATTCTATTGATCCTCTGTTTTTTTCCACTCTAAAAAGGCTACACAGTATAAAAAATATTGCTAAGTTACTTGGCTTACAGACATCCCCATGTACTTTCAAAAGAGAGCCCTCATACAGGCAATTTTCATGGTTATCAAAACTGAAGGATTTTCTTATCAAGTGCTGTTATCTTCTTAAACAGCCGAAGGGAAACTCTGAAATAAGATTTTTGTTAAGGGGCGCCTGGGTGGCTCAGTTGGTTGGGCGACCGACTTTGGCTCAGATCATAATCTCATGGTTTGTGAGTTTGAGCCCCGTGTCGGGCTCTGTGCTGACAGCTCAAAGCCTGGAGCTTACTTCTGATTCTGTGTCTCCCCCCTCTCTGCCCCTCCCACACTCATGCTCTGTCTCAGAAATAAATAAACATTAAAAAAAATTTTTTTAAAGATTTTTGTTAAAAACAAGCAAATTACAGGGCACCTGGGTGGCTCACTCAGTCAAATGTCCAACTCTCGATTTTGGCTCTGGTCATAATCTTACAGATATCAAGCCCTGTGTCAGGCTCCACACTGAGCGTGGAGCCTGCTTGGGATTCTCTCTCTCTCTCTCTCTCTCTCTCTCTCTCTCTCTCCAAAAATGAATGAATGAATGAATGAATGAATAAATAAATAAATAAATAAATATTTTTAAAAAACAAGCAAATAAAGTAGGTGTAAATAAAATTTTTGAAATTTTGGTAAACTTTTAAAAAGTCTACTAAACTTTTTTGGTAGCCTAAAATGTTAAAATTTTGCTGAGTTAGTTTAGATGACAAATCAGGTTAAAGTCATTAAACATCTAGATCATTTCCAAATAAGATAAAATGCTGAAACACTAATTCTGAACATAGATTTATCTACTTTTGGCTTCTTTATTACAGAGAAACTCAAGATAAATTTGGGTCTGTTAGTAAACAAGTTTTGTACTTTATTAAAAGATTGTACTAAGAGAAATGCATTTCTATAAATTATAAAATGTATTCATTAATTTGCCAACCTAAGGAATGCTGGTGCAACATACAGTTCACAATTGCTTCCTTATTAGCTTTCACTAGAAATTAAAGTTCCTAAAAGTTAAAAAATTCTAATAAGGGAAACAATGATACAAGGAAATTAAAGTGAGTGTTTTTGGTTTAAAAACAGTATGAGGAATGAGAATACATTATTTTTGAGGGGGGAAAAAGTAATTTTATCCAAATGAGGCTGGTTCTTTAAAGAGGAAATACTCAGAAAAAAATATAAATGTAAAAAAAAGTAAAATGTTTGTGGAAATATGATCTTGAAAAATAATTTTTTTGTGTGTGGTCAGGACTATATTGCAATACATAAGCGCTAATATCAAAAGTGACCTGGTGTAAAATTAGAATTTGCTTCTCTTTCTGTTAAAAAGACAAAAGGATTTTCTTAGAATTTGCTTCTCTTTCTGTTTACAAGACAAAAGTATATTATAGACTTTTGGTTTGTTTAATTCTTTTTGACCTGGAATATTACAAAGGATTTGCTAAACTAATTAGATTTATTTGATATGTTAAATTATATGGGAAGCATTGTCAAACAGGAAGTCATACTAAGTTTTCTTTATGTTTTATGTGTAAGATTGTTGCACATGTGAATAAAATCCATCCTGCTTCAACAAAAATGGCCCCTCATTGCCAAAATTTTGTCATCCTGATGTCCTTGTAACATGGCAAATAGTCTGTGCCTAAATCAGATAAATTAAGATGGCTAAATAATAGCTGCAAATTCAATGCACAGTCTGGTCTATGGGAAGCTCTAGGCAGTCAGTTGGTTCTTCTCAGCTTGCTGATAAAATCCATTTTGTGGCTTTTACATTCCTTCACCCACCATATAGTATTTAAGATGACTGAAATTATAAATATACATGGGGACATAGACTTCCGTACCAATAATTTCTGACTACTTAGGTCCATAATCCTGGAGAAACTTTTTTTGTTCTTGGAGGTCTTAGCTTCCCTCCTTCTAGACACTTAAACACCTGCAGCTTGACTTCCTTCAATTGCCACCTAGTATAGGTTATTAATATGTTCTTGTTTTTGTTTGTATGCTTTCCAGATGGGTTGGAGCCTTTCCCTGCCACAAGGCTGATGACCTCAAAATGGAAAAAAAAACTGTTAAAAATATATTTCCCATTTGGAATATACCTTCTGTAATCTCTAGTGATTGAAGCACCCACTTCAATATGGGAAAATCACACATACCTTAACAAAACCATACAAACTTCTTGAAATTCTATCAGTGTACAACCTTCTGCTGATCCCTTGTTGTTTCACACTTATATGAATATCTACTCTAAGTGTCTAATGTCTTATACTGAAACCTATCATCAACAGGTTAAAGAAACCTTACTAGAACCCAATTCATAAGACCCTGTTAGTCACAGTTTAGAGCCTGGTGATTAGATATCCTGGAAACGTTATCAGAGGAAGACAATCCTCAAGCCTCATTGGAAGGAAACTTATCAAGTGCAACTGATGACTACCACTGCTTCAAACTAAAAGGTAGTGAGGCTTGAGTATACATCACATTGCTAAAAAAAACCAAAAAACAAAAAAAGTGTCCACCTGACACCTGTTCCTGTATAGATGCTGGAAACCTCTGAATCAAATTGACAAGAAAGAGAAGTAGCTGATATCATGGCAGACTGCTTCCACCCAAGACAATGGATCAAGACTTTAAACTTTAAACATGAAACATATTCCTCCTTCTTTTCCTTTCCTTTACTTTGGCATTGGCCTAGAAATATAATGCCTTTATCTCTATCTCTTGGGACATAGCTAAGGAAGGTAACGTTTGGAATTTAGAGTGACTATTTTGGGCTAAGAGAAAATCTGTGCCTGTAACTTTTCACAAGTAAAATGACATCTCATTGGTCAACTTCCCTAAGTTAGCATCATCGAGTTTGAAAGGACCTCCCAAGAGGCTTTCATGATTCAGAACTCACTCCTTTGGGCAAGTCTCTACTTGCTTGGTTAGAGATAAATGTAAATGAGGCTATGATAAAGAGATTTACATTAATTCTTAAAAATTTTTGAAATGCTGCTGCTAAAGCAACATCTGCCCAACAATAATTCCTAGACTGTAGCCAGTTATTCTTGATAACAGAATAGCCCTTGATTATCTTTCAGCTAAACAAGGAAGTGTTTGCAGTAGCCAACACCATTTGCTGCACCTGGATAAACACTTTTGGGGAAGTGGACACACAATTACATGAGGTCACTGAACAAGCCACTTGGCTTAAAAGAATGACTCCTTCAGCAGGGTCTTTCTTCGATATATTTGATTTTGATTGGTTTGGGTCTGGGGACATTGGCTTCAAAGTGCGCTCCAAATGTTGGGAATTATTCTACTTATAGTAATCATAATAATCCCTCTGGTGGAATATATTCTCTCAAAATGTTTTTAAGTGCATGTTTGTGGCAGCTACCCACCAAGCAAATGATGTCCCTAACATCCAAACATTAAAAAAGTAACAAAGAGGATAACTGACTTAAACATTTTCAACCTGTGAATATTACAGAGATTGCATAAAAATGTCATGACACGTGAATACCACACAAATAAATTAAAAAAAAAAAAGGCTTGAGAACTATGGAGCAGTAATTGAGAGTAGCACTAATGCTTTAGATTTTGATCATATTTCTCAGTTAAGCTGAGAGTCTTATTTAAAAAGGGGGGATTTTTAAAAATAAAACCATAGGGGAGAGATATAAAATGGAAGATGGAGGCTTAGGAAAACACTGGGCTCACCGTGTCCTGCTGACCACTTAGATTACACCCACATCTGCCTAAATAACCCAGAAAACCGCCAGAAGATTAGCAGAATGGACTCTCCAGAGCCAAGTGTAAACGAGAGGCCCACAGAGAAGGATCCACCCCGGCTAATACGCCAGATCCCATCAAAGCAGCACCACAAACCTGGCACTGTGCAAGTAGCCCAGATAGGGGCCACACCACTCTACAGTGAATCCTGCCCCTGGGAGAGGGGAAGATAAGGTACACACCAGTCTGACTGTGGCCCCAGTGGTGGGCTGGGGGCAGACATCAGGTCTGACTGCGGCCTCGCCCACCAACACAAGTTATTCCAGACAGCACAGAGGAAGAGCCCTGCAGTTCCGTGCTGCTCCAAGGACTATCCAAAATGATGAAACGGAAGAGATCTCCTCAAAAGAAACTCCAGGAAGTAGCGACAGCTAATTAATTGATCAAAAATGACTTAAGCAATGTAACAGGAAATTAATTTAAAATAATAGTCATAAAACTAATCACTGGGCTTGAAAAAAAGCATAGAAGACAGCAGAGAATCTACTACAGAGATCAAGGGACTAAGAAACAGTCCAGAAGAGCTAAAAACTGCTATAAATGAGCTGCAAAATAAAATGGAGGCGACCACATCTTGGATTGAAGAGGCAGAGGAGAGAATAGGTGAATTAGAAGATAAAATGATGGAAAAAGAGGAAGCTGAGAAAAAGAGAGATAAAAAATCGAGGAGTATGAGGGGAGAATTAGAGAACTAAGTGACACAATTAAACATAATAACATACGCATAATTGGGATTCCAGAGGAGGAAAAGGGAGGGAAAGGTGCTGAAGGTGTACTTGAAGAAATAAATCATAGCTGAGAACTTTCCTGATCTGGTGAAGGAAAAAGGCATTGAAATGAAAGAGGCACAGAGAATTCCCTTCAGACAAAACTTGAATCGATCTTCTGCATGACATATCATAGTAAAACTGGCAAAAGGCGAGGATAAAGAGAAAATTCTGAAAGCAGCTAGGGATAAACATGCTCTAACACATAAAGGTAGACCAAAAAGACTAGTAACGGATTTATCTACTGAAACTTGGCAGGCAAGAAAGTAATGGCAGGAAATCTTCAATGTGATGAACAGAAAAAAATATGCAGCTGAGAATCTTTTATCCAGCAAGTCTGCCATTTAGAATAGAAGGAGAGATAAAGGTCTTCCCAAACAAAAACTGAAGGAATTCATCGCCACTAAACCAGCCCTACAAGATCCCAAGGGGAATCCTGTGAGACAAGATACCAGACACATCACTACAAGCATGAAACCTACAGACAGGACAGTGATTCTAAACCCATATCTTTCTATAATAAAACTGAATGTAAATGGACTAAATGCTCCAACCAAAAGATATAAGGTATCAGAATGGATAAAAAAAAAAAAAAAAAACAAGACCCATCTATTTTCTGTCTACATGAGACTCATTTTACACCTGAAGACACCTTCAGATTGAAAGTGAGGGGATGGAGAACTATCTGTCATGCTAGTGGAAGTCAAAAGAAAGCTGGAGTAGCCATACTTATATCGGACAAATTACACTTTAAATTAAAGGCTGTAACAAGAGATGAAGAAGGGCATTATATAATAATTACAGGGTCCATCCATCAGGAAGAGCTAACAATTATAAATGTCAATGCACCGAATATGGAAACCCCCAAATTTATAAAATAATTAACCACAAACATAAGCAACCTTATTGATAAAAATGTGGTAATTGCAGGGGACTTTAATACTTCACTTACAACAATGGATAGATCATCTAGACACAGGATCAATAAAGAAACATAGGCCCTGAATGATACATTGGATCAGATGGACTTGACAAATCTATTTATAACTCTGCATCACAAAGGAACAGACTATACTTTCTTCTCGAGTGCACATGGAACATTCTCCAAGATAGATCACATACTGACTGGGTCACAAAACAGCCCTTCGTAAGTATACAAGAATTGAAATCATACCATGCATACTTTCAGACCACAATGCTATGAAGCTTGAAATCAACCAGAGGAAAAAGTCTCGAAAACCTACAAAAGCATGGAGGTTAAGAACACCCTACTAACGAATGAATGGGTCAACCAGGCAATTAGAGAAGAAATTAAAAAGTATATGGAAACAAATGAAAGTGAAAATACAACAATGCAAACGCTTTGGGATGCAGTGAAGGCAGTCCTGAGAGGAAAATACATTGCAATCCAGGCCTATCTCAGGAAACGAGAAAAATCCCAAATACAAAATCTAACAGCACACCTAAAGGAAATAGAAGCAGAACAGCAAAGACACCCTAAACTCAGCAGAAGAAGAGAAATAATAAAGATCAGAGCAGAGGTAAACAATATGGAATCTAAAAAAACTGTAGAGCAGATCAATGAAACCAAGAGTTGGTTTGTTGAAAAAATAAACAAAATGGATACACCTCTAGCCAGGCTTCTCAAAAAGAAAAGGGAGATGACCCAAATAGATAAAATCATGAATGAAAATGGAATTATTACAACCAATCCCTCAGAAATACAAGCAATTATCAGGGAACACTATGAAAAAATATATGCCAACAAACTGGATAACCTGGAAGAAATGGAAACATACCTAAACACCCGCATACTCCCAAAACTCAAACAGGAAGAAACAGAAAGCTTGAACAGACCCATAACCAGCGAATAATTGAATCATTTATCAAAAATCTCCCAACAAATAAGAATCCAGGACCAGATGGCTTCCCAGGAGAGTTCTACCAGATGTTTAAAGCAGAGATAATACCTATCCTTCTCAAGCTATTCCAAAAAATAGAAATGGAAGGAAAACTTCCAGACTCATCCTATGAAGCCAGCATTACTTTGATTCCTAAACCGGACAGAGACCACAAAAAAAAGAGGACTACAGACCAATATCCCTGATGAATATGGATGCAAAAATTCTCAATAAGATACTAGCAAATCGAATTCAACAGGATATAAAAAGAATTATTCACCATGATCAAGTGGGATTCGTTCCTGGGATGCAGGGCTGGTTCAACATTCGCAAATCAATCAATGTGATACATCCCATTAATAAAAGAAAAGATAAGAACCATATGATCCTGTCAATCGATGCTGAAAATCATTTGACAAAATTCAGCAACGTTTCTTAATAAAAAAACCTCGAGAAAGTCGGGATCGAAGGAACATACTTAAACATCATAAAAGCCATTTATGTAAAGCCCACAGTTAACATCATCCTCAATGGGGAAAAACTGAGAGCTTTCTGCCTGAGATCAGGACAAGGACACGGATGTCCACTCTCACCATTGTTTAACATAGTGTTGAAAGTTCTAGCATCAGCCATCAGACAACAAAAGGAAATCAAAGGCAACAAAATTGGCAAAGATGAAGTTAAGCTTTCACTTTTTGCAGATGACATGATATTACACATGGAAAATCCGATAGACTCCACCAAAAGTCTGCTACAACTGATACATGAATTCAGCATAGTCACAGGATACAAAATCAATATACAGAAATCAGTTGCATTCTTATACACTAACAATGAAGCAACAGAAAGACAAATAAAGAAACGGATCCCATTCACAATTGCACCAAGACGCATAAAATACCTAGGAATAAACCCAATCAAAGATGTAAAAGATCTGTATGTTGAAAACTATAGTAATCTTAGGAAGGAAATTGAAGAAGATAGAAAGAAATGGAAAAACATGCCGTGCACATGGAATGGAAGAATAAATATTGTCAAAATGTCAATACTACCCAAAGCTATCTACACATTCAATGCAATCCCAAACAAAATGGCACCAGCATTCTTCTCGAAGCTAGAACAAGCAATCCTAAAATTTGTATGGAACCACAAAAGGCCAAAATAATTTTGAAGATGAAGACCACAGTGGGAGGCACCACAATCCCAGACTTTAGCCTCTACTACAAAGCTGTAATCATCAAGACAGCATGGTATTGGCACAAAAACAGACACACACACCAATGGAATAGAATAGAAACCCCAGAACTAGACCCACAAAAGTATGGCAAACTAATCTTTGACAAAGCAGGAAGGAATATGCAATGGAAAAAAGACAGTCTCTTAAACAAATGGTGCTGGGAGAACTGGACAGAAACATGCAGAAGAATGAAACTAGACCACTTTCTTACACCATTCACAAAAACGAACTCAAAACAGTTAAAGGACCTGAATGTGAGACCGGAAAACATCAAAACCCTAAAGGATGTAGCAGGAAAAAACCTCTCAGACCTCAGTTGCAGCAATTTCTTACTTGACATATCCCCAAAGACAAGGGAATTAAAAGCAAAAATGAGCTATTGGGACCTCATCAAGATAAAAAGCTTCTGCACAGCAAAGGCAACAATCAACAAAACTTAAAGGCAAGCAACGGAATGGGAAAAGATATTTGCAAATGACATATCAGACAAAGGGCTAGTATCCAAAATCCATAAAGAGCTCACCAAACTCCACACCCGAACAACAAATAATCCAGTGAAGAAATGGGCAGAAAACATGAATAGACACTTCTCTAATGAAGACATCTGGATGGCCAACAGGCACATGAAAAGATGCTCAATGTCGCTCCTCATCAGGGAAATACAAATCAAAACCACACTCAGATACCACCTCAAGCCAGCCAGAGTGGCTAAAATGAACAAATCAGGAGACTATAGATGCTGGAGAGGATGTGGAGAAACGAGAACCCTCTTGCACTGTTGATGTGAATGCAAATTGGTGCAGCCTCTCTGGAAAACAGTGTGGAGGTTCCTCAAAAAATTAAAAATAGACCTACCCTATGACCCAGCAATAGCACTGCTAGGAATTTACCCAAGGGATACAGGAGTGCTGATATATAGGGCACTTGTACCCCAATGTTTATAGCAGCACTCTCAACAATAGCCAAATTATAGAAAGAGCCTAAATGTCCATCAACTGACGAATGGATAAAGAAATTGTGGTTTATATACACAATGGAATACTAGGTGGCAATGAGAAAGAATGAAATATGGCCCTTTGTAGCAACATGGATGGAACTGGAGAGCGTTATGCTAAGTGAAATAAGCCATACAGAGAAAGACAGATACCATATGGTTTCACTCTTATGTGGATCCTGAGAAACTTAACAGAAATCTGTGGGGGAGGGGAAGAAAAAAAATAGGTTAGAGAGGGAGACAGCCAAAGCATAAGAGACTCTTAAAAACTGAAAACAAACTGAGGTTGATGGGGGGTGGGAGGGAGGGGAGGGTGGGTGGTGGGTATTGAGGAGGGCACCTTTTGGGATGAGCACTGGGTGTTGTATGGAAACCAATTTGACAATAAATTTCATATTAAAAATAAATAAATAAAACCATAGGCCCCAAATGGCTTCATTTAGGCTAAGGCCCCAAGCCACTAAACTAAGACTTAATACTCAACCTAACCTCAGTTTCAACCCCCCAGAAATATAATCTTTAACATATCAACACAGGAATTTCCTGGTTAGCACTAGGAAATTTACTGATAGACCACTTCTGTTTCTCTTAGGAGGGTAGCCTTGCCTAAAACAATGGATTTTTTTGCTAATAGTTTCCTTTTTACCACTCCCTCTCTACAATTAAAAACCTTTCTTTTTTATAACCCTTTGGAGCTTTCTTCTACTTGCTCGTTGCGATGTTGCCCAATTAATGAATTGATTAAAATAACCAATTAGATATTGGAATTTTCCTTGGCATTACACTTGGCATTTTTCTTTCATTATATGTATATATGTATTAATATATGTTTGTAAGTGTGTGTATGTACATACGTATGTATGAATGTATGTATGTATGTACGTATGTATGTATGTATGTTTAAAAATAATGGCTTTATAAAATATTATCTTCACCTTTCTTTCATCTCATGAATAATGTTTCTGGAATTGTAAGATTGACATTACAATACTTGTTTTTTGTAGCATTTTCATATTCATTATTTAACTTGATTTCAAACTCACAACAACTGATGGAGGGTAGAGCAGTTTATCTGAACTTTTTTTTTTTGTTTAACTGAGAAACCTGAACCTTAGAGAGTTTAAGATACTTAGAATCATCAATTGATAGGGAGTTTGAGCTGTCTCAGTCTATCCTTTTTCTGTTATGAATGAGGAAGCTGAGGCCCAAAGAAGTGACACAACTGGAGAAGTCATATCGTCATTTCCTTGGTTACATAGCTATTTATTGCAAATCTGGGACAAAAATATAAGTCTCCTAAATCTTAGTCTGACATGCTTAACACAACCCACATACTGTCTCTAAATAATAGTTGTAGATTAATAGGTGCATACAGTTTATTAACATCCTAAAGTTTCTGTATCAGAGAGGTTAAATAGATCAGAACATATGTAAACTTCAGCTTTAAATTACTTAATTTAGTATATAAGAATAAATATTCCTTTAGTGAACATTTACTGAGAACATAATGTGTATCAGAATGATACTAAATGCCAGGAATAAAATATGAATAAGATACTACCCATTCTAAATGCAAACTCCACATTTACAATCTTGTGGAAGGTAGGCTTATAACTATAGAACTTTGTGTTAGTTTTCTGTTTCTGTATAAAAAAATGGCGCAAATAAAGTAGGGTAAAGAAACCTACATTTATTTTCTTACAGTTTCCACAGGTCAGAAATCTGGGCATACCTTAACTGGGTGCTATGCTCAGGGTCTCATAAAGCTGCAATAAAGTTGTTTGAAGTATCCTCTGAGGCTCAGCAATCTCTTCTAAACTCATGTGAGTGTTAACGGAATTATTATTTTTTTGCAACCGTAAAAATCATGGTGGCTTGCTTCTTCAAACCATCAGGAAGGAGGGGATATAGTTTAATATGGTGGAGTAGTAAGGGGACCATATACTTTCCTCATCACTCAAACACAGATAGATAAATATCTAATAATTGTGAACGTCCAAGAAATCGATCTGAGGACTGACAGAACAAACTATACAACTAGAGGGAATAAGAGGTCACATCATGGAAGGTAGGAGGTACCAAGATATGATTTGGGGGAGGAAATAATTGCAAGTGCTAGAGAGGTGGAAGGGGGAGCCCTGATCACAGAGAGAGGAGAGAGAGAGAGAGCAGTGCACAGGGGATTGCACAAGAAAAACACTTGCCCGAATCCATTGACTGGGAAAATGAGAGGGACTGATTTCAGTAAATTTTTACAACCACTGGAGTTCAAAGACTGAAGTTTTAGAAGTCCCCTCCATGGCGAGTGTGGACCCTGTGGGGCATAGTGGTGCTCCTGTGGAGAAGGAAAGCAGAAGCCCAGGAACAGACAGCATGGTCTGAGGACCCCCTGAGTCGTACTGAGAGAGACAATTCCTCTTATTGGCATGCATTTGGGAGAGGTGGCACTGCTCTCTGGGGACAAAAGAGTTAGTGAGTGGCATTTTACTGCCCATTCATTTGCATAGGGGCAGAGACACCTTCTGAGGGCAGCTAACCTGGATGCCAGCTTTTTGCTGTACTTATTCTAACCTCAGATTCCTGTGTGTTCATGTGACTACCCTCTGGGACAAACCTGCACCAACTCCAGCAGGGTAAGACCCTCCCCAAGGGAATCAGCATGGGTCAGTGCCATGCTGGGTCCCTAAAATTTGAAGTCTTGAAACTCAGCCAGCATGACTGAGATAAAACACAGATGGACTCTGATGCTGGGTGGACAGAGAACCCAGACACATGGTGAAGGCAGGGACACATGAGGGGAGACTGATCACTCTTCTGTGAGAGCTTCCTGGACAGTGGTGGATGTGAGCTTTCCTCTCTGGGAGCAAGGGAGTGGGCTGGTGCCATTTTTCTCCCTTGTCCATCAGCATGGATGGACTTCAGTGAGCAGCACATCACCCACAGTGGAGGTTTGAGCTGCTTACACTTAGCCCCAACCCCCTGGACTCTGTAGTGCTTCTATACTAAGGCAAGTGTGCCTGAGATCCAGAGAAGATGAACAGACTACTGAATATAGAGTGCTGAAAAGCTTCAGCTCCAGTGGAAATAGGATCAGACCTACCTTAACAAGAAGACCAGAGGACACCTATTTGAGACCCCCCACACATGAGACAAGGTCCAAACACTTCCCACTGCAGACAAGGAGAAACACTGCAGGGGACTGATCTGAGGGAAAGAGTAGTCAAAACACAATAGCAGAGTGCATATAGCACACATAGAAACACTTCCTGAAGTGCCAGGCCCTGGACAGTATATGACCTCTTCTTCATAAAGCCATTACTCTGAAGACCAGGAAACATAACAGGTTTTCCAAACACAGAGAAGACAGAAACCTAAACAAAATGCTAAGATGGAGGAATTCTTCCCAAAAGAAAGAACATAAAAAGCTCATGGCCAGGGACTTAATCAAAACAGATATAAGTAATATGCCTGATCCAGAGTTTAAAACAATAATCATAAGGATACTAAGTGGGCTTTAGAAAAGCCTAGAAGACAGCAGGGAGTCACATATTGCAGACATAAAATACCTAAAAACTAGTAAGGCCAAAATAAAAAAATAATGATGCAACTGAGATGCAAAACTGACTTCATATAGTAACCACAAAGATAGAACAATGAAAATAAATGAATAAGTGATATATAAGATAAAATTGTGAAAAATAAAGAAGCTGAAAAGAAGAGGGGAAGAAAAAATATTTGGACATGAATGTAAACTTATGGAACTCAGTGTCTACATAAAGTATAATAACACTCATATCATAGGAGTTCCAGAAGAAGAGAGGGAAAAAGGGGCAGAGGTTTATTTGACTAAATTATACCTGAAAGTTTCCCTAATCTGGGGACAAAAGCAGCCATCCGAATCCAGAAATCAAACAGAGCTCCCATCAAAATTATCAAAAGCAGGCCAACACCAAGACATTGTAGTTAAACTTGAAAAATACAGAGATAAGGGAAAAAATCCTGAAAGCAGCAAGGGAAAAGAAATATCTAACTTATGAAGGAAGACAAAGTTAGCAGCAGACCTGTCCACAGAAACTTGGCAGGCCTAAAGGGAATTGCAGGATATATTCAATGTACTGAATAGGAAAAATACATATCCAATAATACTTTATCCAGAAAGGTTGTCATTCAGAATGGAAGTGGAGATAAAGAGGTTTCCAGCAAACAAAAACTAAAGGAGTTTGTGACCATCAACCTAGTTCTGCAAGAAATACTAAAAGAGACTCTTTGAGTGGGAAGACCAAAAACAACAAAGACGAGAAAGGAACAGAGAGAATCTCCAGAAACAATGACCTACCCGGTAATAGAATGGCACTAAATTCATATCTATCAATAATCACAATGAATGCAAGTGGACTAAATTCTCCAATCAAAACAAACGAACAAACAAGATCCATCTATATGTTGCCTACAAGAGACTCATTGTAGACCTAAAGACACCTGCAAATTGACAGAGAGGGGATGGAGAACAATTTATCATGCTACTGAACAACCAAAGAAAGCTGGAGTAGGCATACTCATATTAGACAAATGAGATTTTAAACCAAAGACTGTAACAAGATATGAAGAAGGTCACAATATCATAATAAAGGCATCTATTCAACAAGAAGATCTAGGAATTGTAAATATTCATGACTCCAACTTGAAAGCACCCAAATATATAAATCAATTAAGCACAAACATAAAGAAATTCATTTATAACAATACAATAATAGTAGTAATGTTAACACCCCACTTGAAACAATGGGCAAATCATCTAAGCAGAAAATCAATAAGGAAACAATGACTTTGAATGACACACTGGACCCGAGAAACATAGCAGATATACTCAGAACGTTTCATCCTAAGGCAGCAGAATACACGTTCTTTTTGAGGGCACATGGAACATTCTCCAAAATAGATCACATATTGGATCACAAATGAGACCTCAACAGTTACAAAAAGATTGAAATCTTACTATGCACCTTTTCCAACCATAATGCCATGAAACGTGAAGTCAACCACAAGAAAATATTTGGAAAGATCACAAATACATGGAGGTTACAGAACATCCTACTAAAGAATGAATGGGTTAAATAGGATATTAAAGAATAAAGAAATACACTGAAGTAAATGAAAATGGAAAAAATATGGTCCAAAACCTTTGGGATGCAGCAAAAGCAGCCCTAAGAGGAAAGTATATAGCAATATAAGTGTACCTCAAAAACCATGAAAAGTGCTGAAATACATAACCTAACGTTACACCTAAAAGAGCTGGAAAAGGAACATCAAATAAAGCCTAAAGCCAGGAGAAGAATGAAAACAATAAAGATTAGAGCAGAAATAAGTGATATAGAAAAAAAAAAAACAATAGAACAGATCTATGAAACTAGGAGCTGATTCTTTCAAAGATGTATACAATTGATAAACCCTAAGCCAGACTTATTAAAAAGAGAAGAGAAAGGATGCAAATGAATAAAATCAAGAACGAGAGAGGACAGTTGACAATCAACACCACAGAAATACAATTATAAGAGAATATTATCAAAAAATTATATTTCAACAAATTGGGCAATCTGGAAGAAGTGGATAAATTCCTAGAAACATATAAATTACCAAAACTGAAACAAGAAGACATAGAAAATTTGAACAGACCCCTAACCAGCAATGAAATTGAATCCCTAATCAAAAGTGTCCCAACTGGGTGTTGTATGGAAACCAATTTGACAATAAATTATAGTTAATGAAAAAAGGTGTCCCAAAAAACAGAAGCCCAGGACCAGGCAGCTTCCCAGGGTAATTGTACATGACATTTAAAGAAGAGTTAATACCTATTCTTCTCAACTGTCCCAGAAAATAGAAATGAAAAATTTCCAAGTTCAATATATGAGGCCAACATTACCTTGATTCCAAAATCAGACAGACCCTATTAAGAAAGGAGAATTACAGGCCAATATCCCTGATGAACCTGAATGCAAAATTGTCAACAAGATACCAGAAAATTGAATCAAATAGTACATAAAAATAATTATGCACCATGATCACGTGTGATTTATTCCTGGACTTCAGGGATCACAAATCTATGTGATATACTGCATACATAAAAGAGAGGATAAGAACCATGTAATTCTCTCAATACATGCAGAAAACGCATTTGACAAAGTACAGAATCCATTCTTGATTAAAAAAACCCTCAACAAAGTAAGGATAGAGGGAATAAACCTATATATCATAAAGGCCATATGCAAAAGGCCCACAGCTAATATCATCCTCAATAGGGAAAAAATGAGATCTTTTCCTGTATGGTCAGCCACAACAGTGGCCCAATATCACCACTGCTATTTAACATAGTACTGGAAGCCCTAACCTCAGCAATCAGACAACAAAATTCAATGAATCAATCAAATTGGCAAGGAAGATATCAAATTTCACTATTTGCAGAAAACCTGAAAGACTCCACCAAAATATTGCTACAACTGATACACAAATTTAGTGAAGTCACAGGATATCAACATACAGAAATCTGTTTCATTTCTATACACCAATAATGAAGCAGCAGAAAGAGAAATGAATGAATTTATTTTATTACAAATGTACCAAACACCATAAGATACCTAGAATAAACCTAACCAAAGTGGTAAAAGATTTGTACTCTGAAAACTATAGGGCACTGATGAAAGAAATTGAACAGGACACAAAGAAATGGAAAAACATTCCATGCTCACAGATCAGAACAGATATTGCTAAAATGTCTATACTACCCAAAGAAATCTACATATTTAGTACAATCCCTATCAAAATACCAACAGCAGTTTCACAGAGCTATGACAAACAATCCTCAAATTTGTGTGGAACCAGAAAAGACCCCAAATAGCCAAAGCAATCTAGAAAAAAGAAAAGCAAAGCTGGAGGAATCACAATTCCAGACTTCAAGTTATATTACAAAGTTGCAGTCCTCAAGACAGTATGTATGGCACTGGCACAGAAACAGACACATAGATCAATGGAACAGAATAGAGAACCTAGAAATGGATAGACAACTATCTGGTCAACTAATCTTCAGCAAAGCAGGAAAGAATATCCATTGGAAAAAAGTCTCTTCAACAAATGGTTTTGGGAAACCTGGACAGCAACAGGTAGGATAATGAAACTAGGCCACTTTCTTACACCATACACAAAAATAAATTCAAAATGGATGAAAGACTTAAATGTGAGACAGGAAGCCATCAAACTCCTAGAGGAAAACAGGTACCAACCTCTTTGGCCTTGGCCAGAGCAACTTCTTACTAGACACACCTCCAGAGGAAAAGGAAACAAAATCAAATATGAACTATGGAACTTCATCAAATAAAAAGCTTCTGCACAGCAAAGGAAACAACAAAACTAAAGGCAAACTTTTTAGTGGGAGAAGATATTTGCAAATGACATACCTGATAAAGTGTTAATAGCCAAAATCTATGAAGAACTTATCAAATTCAACACCCAATAAACAAAGAAATCCAGTCAAGAAATTGGCAGAAGACATGAAAAGACACTTTTCCAAAGAAGACATCCAGATGGCCTCAGACACAGTATATATATATATATATATATATATATATATATATATACACACACACACACACACACACACACACACACACACACATATATATGAAGTCTTGTCATTGAAATGACATGAATTGAGCTACAGTGTATTATGCTAAGTGAAATAAGTCAATCAGAGAAAGACAAATGCCATATGATTTCACTCATATGTGGAATTTAAGAATCAAAGAAAAGAACATAGGGAAGGAAAAAAAGAGGGAGGAAAACCATAAGAATCTCTTAACTATAGGGAATAAATTGAGGGTTTTTGGATGGGTGATGGGCTAAATGGGTGATTGATATCAAGGAGGGTGCTTGTGGTGAGCGCTGGATGTTATATGTAAGTGATGAATCACTAAATTCTACTCCTGAAACTAATGTTACACTATACGTTAACTAGAATTTTTATTTAAAAAACATTAAAAAATAAACAACAAGAAGGGGAGAGTCTCTGGTCCTTTACATTTATTACCTGTAGATCCTATTTTAAGGGGCATCTGATTAGTTTAGGCCCACACTGAATATGTCCTTCCTAATTAACTTTAAGTCAACTGGTTAGAGACTTAAATGAGATTTGAGAATATGCCTTTGCTTTTGCCATATAACATAATTGTGGGAAGAACATACATTATATCCACAGACCTGTCTGCACTCATGGTAAAAAGGGGTTATACTGGGAATGTACACCAGTGGGTGGCGAGATCTGGGGGGCAAAGTTAGATTCCTACCTACCATAGTTGCAGTCTAGTCACAGGTTAAAAATTGACTTTAAATCTAATAAACAAAGTTCATCTGACATAGCTTTACATCTGAGTAATAGCTTAATGTTTGAGACAAATGTATCAATAAAACAACAATTATTGATGTTTACATTTTACTAAGTTTTAATTATAAAGCATTGTAAAAATACACTCATGCAAAGATTATTTAAACATTAGGGGTAATGTTGCCTGAACTGTAACCCATAATTCTAATCACTACCCCCCGAGGAATTCACTGTTAATAATTTGATGCAGATCCTTTCAGAACTTTACCCATGCATTTTAATATTTATCTATACCTTTAAGTATGTATAGTATCTTTATTCATTACTAACATATGAATAAGATCATACTGACCATTTTGTTTTGCATTTGTCTTTTACTTAGCAGTGTCTTTATTTTTCCTATGCTGGTACAGATAATTTTACCTAATTATTTTAAAAACTATTATTTAATTTCCTATAACATGGATATACCATAGTTGATTTTGCCTTTTCCCATTGTGGACATTTAGTTTGTATTTTTTTTTATAATTTCACATACTTTTATAGCAGGCATCCTTTTGCATATTTTAAAATGTTTCCCTAATTAGATAGCATAAAATGAAATTGTTGGGTCATAGGAATGGACTTACATTTTTTCTCCACTGTACAAAGTTAATCACTACACATCCACTCCTTTTTGTGTTTTTGGACTATGGTCTCTTTTTCTTTTTATACATTAGATGAACATAGTTTGAATGATAGGATTAATCATCCTTATGGATTCAAACACTGCCCTGCATTTTGTGAATATCTGTTCATGTCTCCTTTATACATACTTCCTGTTTTATTTATCCACATTTTCCATCTCCCTTTTGAGATGGGAGCACACACACCTGTGTATCTAATGTATGTTGTCCTTTGTATATTCATTTGCATAATCATAAAAGTATATATTTTGCTTTTTAAATTTACATAAACAGTATTTACTACACTTATGATTTTGCACTCAACAATTTTTTGTTTTATTGTGGTACATTTGTTTTATTGTGGCACAATTTATATACACTAAAATTCACACTTTTTAGGTGTACAGTTTTATAAATTATAAAAAACAGTTTTTTAATGACCACCATAATCAAGATGTCAATTAATTATGTCACCACCAAAAGATTCCTCATGCCACTTTGTATTCATCTCACTCCTTCATCCCTATCCTATAGTAACAACCTATCTGTTCTCCCATACTACAGTTTTGTCTTTTATAGAATGCCGTATATAAGTGGAAGCATATAGAATTCAGCCTTTTGATTCTGGCTTCTTTTACTTCAGATCATGCTTTTTGAGATTCACTTGTGTTGTTTCATGTATTAGTAATGTATTCTTCATTTTTATTGCTGAGTTGTATTTCATTGTATGGTATATCCCAACTTGTTTCTCTATTAACCAATTGAGGGACATTTGGGCTATTTTTAGATTTTGGTGATTATGGATATAGGTATTGTAAACATGCACATATAGGTTTTTGTAGGAACACATGTCTTCATTTTTCTTAGGTAAATATCTAACAGTGTGATTGTTGGGTTTTATGATAAGTGTATGCTAAGCTTCACACAAAAAAAAACAAAAAAACAAAAACAAAAACAAACAAAACAAAACAAAAAAACCTTCCAAACTGTTTTCCAAAGTGGCTGAACAATATCATATTCTCAACAACAATGTATGGGAGTTCCAGTTATTCTTCATCCTTGCCAAACTCTTATTATGTCATTTTTTAAAAAAATTTAGCCATTCTAAGAAGGATGTAGTGACATCTCATTGTGTGCTTAATTTGCACTTCCCTAAATGCTGGTGATGTTGAACATCCTTCCATGTGCTTAATTTCCATTCATATGGTAAAGTGTTACAACTTTTGCTTATTTTTCAATGCTGCTCATTATTATTGTGTTTGAGATTCTTTATGAATTCTAGGTACAAGTTGTTTGAGATAGGGGCACCTGGGTGGCTTGGTCGGTGGAGCGTCCGACTTCAGCTCAGGTCATGATCTCACTATCCGTGAGTTCAAGCCCCGCAATGGGCTCTGTGCTGACAGCTTAGAGCCTGGAGCCTGTTTTGGATTCTGTGTCTCCCTCTCTCCCTGCCCCTCCTCCACTCATGCTCTGTCTCTGTCTCTGTCTCTGTCTCTGTCTCTCTCTCTTTGTCAAAAATAAACATTAAAAAAATTAAAAAAAAGAAGTTGTTTGAGATACGTGCTCTACAAATACTCCCCAATTTGTGGATTGTTATTTCATTTTCATAGCAGTGTATACCAAAGAGCAGGATGTTTTTTAGCTGGAATTTTTTACGACAATTGTAAGATTACAGAAATGTGCAAAAAGTACATAGTTCTCATATACTTCCTTTCCCTACCCCTGCACAGTTATTCCTATTTTAATATCTTGCATTCATGTTGTATATTTGCAATAATTAATTAACAAATATTGACACATTATTAAATCTACAATTTCTACTTAACACTAGGATTCTTTATTTGTGTTATACAATTATATGGATTTTGACAAATGTCATGTATCTACCAATACAGTATCATGTAGAAACGTTTTACTATTCTAAACAAACCCTGTGCCCACTTATTCATTCATCTCCACCTTCTTTTGAATCCCTGACAATCATAGTATTTTTCATGTCTAAACTTCTATTTTCCAAAATGTCAAATACTTGGATTCATCCAGTATGTGGCTTTTTCAGACTGGCGTCTTTGACTAGGCAAAATACATTTAAGGTTCCTCCATGTCTTTTTGTAGCTCACTCCTTCTTATCACTGAATAATACTTCATTTATGGATGTGTAATAAGTTGTTCATACATTTATCGATTGAAAGACATCTTGGTTGCTTACATATTTTGGCAATTATGAAAAAAAGTTACTAGAAGCACTTGTATGCAGATTTTCATGTGTACCTAAGTTTCAACTCATTTGATTAAATACTAATATTGGGATTGCCGGATCATTTGGTAAGCTTATGTTTGGCTTCGTAAAAACTGCCAGACTGTCTTCCAAATTTGGATGTACCATTTTGTATTCCCGACAGCAATGAATGAGA
Source organism: Acinonyx jubatus (assembly GCF_027475565.1). Classification (NCBI taxonomy): domain Eukaryota; kingdom Metazoa; phylum Chordata; class Mammalia; order Carnivora; family Felidae; genus Acinonyx; species Acinonyx jubatus. The sequence continues at coordinate 51,090,842 of NC_069389.1, forward strand.
TTTACTGTTGCTCCACATCCTTGCCAGCATTTCATGGTGTTGGTGTTTTGGATTTTAGACATTCTGATAAGTGTGTAGTGGCATCTCATTATTATTTCAATTTGCAGTTTCTTAATGATAAAGGATGCTGACCACCTTCTTGGTGATGCGTCTGTTTAAATCCTTTGACATTTTGTAATTAGGTTGTTTGCGTTTTAATTAAGTTTATTTTCAGTTTGTATATTTTAATACTAATCATTTATCAGATATGTGATTCACATTTTCCCCCCAGTGTATGGCTTGTCTTTTCATTCTCTTAACGGTATATATCACAGAACAGAAGTTTGTAATTGTATTTCAGACCAACGTATCAATTTTGTGTTTTGTTGATCATGCTTTTGCTGTTATATCTAAAATGTCATTGAAAAATTCATGGTCACCTAGGTTGTCTCTTGTGTTGTCTACTATAAGTTGCATAGTTTTGTGTTTTACATTTCGGTCTATGTTGTAATTTGAGTTAATTTTGTGAAAGGTGTAAAGTCTATGTCTTGATTTATTTCTTAGCATGTGGATGTCCAATTGTTCCTGTACTATTTGGTAAAAACACTTTTCTCTGGATATTTCCTTTCTTCATTTACTAATCTTTGCTCCTTTGTCAATAATCAATGGACTGTATTTATGTGGATCTATTTTTGGCCTTCTGCTGTGTGCCATCAATGTATTTGTCTATTCTTTTGTCAATGCCATACTGTATAATCACAGTAGTTTTACCATAAGTCTTGAGATTGAGTAGTGCCAGTATTCCAACTTTTTTTTTAGTATTATGTTGAGATTATGTGTCTTTTGCTCTTCAATATAAATTTGAGAGTCAGTTTCCATCAATGGACCCATCAGTGGATGAATTGATAATAAAATGTAGTCTGCTTATACATTAGAATATTATTCAGCCATTGGAAAATAATAAAATACTGACACATGCTAAAACATGCATGAACATTGAAAGCATTATGTTAAATGAAACAAGCTAGACCCAAAAAGCCTGTTATGATTCCATTTTGATTTTTTAATGTTTATTTATTTTTGAGAAAGAGATACAGAGAGAGAGAGAGAGAGAGAGAGAGAGAGAGAGAGAGAGAACATGAGCAGGGTAGGGGCAGAGAGAGAGAGAGAAAGGGAGACACAGAATCTGAAGCAGACTCCAGGCCCTGAGCTGTCAGCAGAGAGCCCAATGCAGGGCTTGAACTCTTGAACTGTGAGATCATGACCTGAGCCAAAGTTGGACTCAACCGACTGAGCCACCCAGGTGCCCCATCCATTTTGAATTCTATAGTAGGTTAACCCATAGGAACAGAAAGGATATTAGTGATTACTAAAGACTGTCAGGACATGGCAGTGGGGAGTGGCTGATTACTGGATATTGGGATTCCATTTTTAGATGATAAAAAGTTGTGGAATGAGATGATGATATAGTTACACAACATTGTGAATCTATTAAAAATTCATTGACTTGTATATTTTAAAATAGAATACTTTTTCATGGAGTAAGAGAGTTTTTTAGAAGTCTGAATGCAGAAGGCTTACAAGATGGTGGAGTAAGAGGATCCAAAGCTTACCTCATCCCATGGATACAACTAGATGATATCACATCAGTGTAAATGACCTGAAGACTGGCAGAATAAACTCTACAACTAAAGGTAGAAAAGATACCACATCAAAGAAGGTAGGAAAGGCAGAGTCATGTTTTGTGAGCTAAACGGACCATAGCCATATGTGGTCAAGAGGTTGAGAAGAGTGCAGTGAAGGGTTGAGAAACAGACTGTCATACCTGAGAGCCCTCAAAGAAAAGATGAATTGCCATAATATCTGGTTTTGAAGGTAAAAGGGAGCAAATCTCATGAGTTCTTTTACCAGTAAGACCTAATGCCTGGAATTTTAAAAATCAGCAGTCTCTGTTTGGTGGTAGGAGGTGGGGGTGGGGAGAGAGCCAGAAGACTTTAAAGAGACAACATAAAAACAACCAGCTGAGATACACCATGGAAAGAACAGCTTGAAAACCACCTGGGACATATGAGAGGAGAGTGATTACTCACCTCAGAGCATGTCTCCAAGAGGCAGGGATCACATGCAGAACCCCCCCCCAAGAACAAAGGACCTAGAACACAACATTTCTATCCCCCATCCCTTGGCACAAAATACACTGCCACCTGCAGGAACCAACATGGCGCCAACACTCACTACCTAACTTGCTTACACCAGCCCTGCCCCACCCACGTAAGTGGATCCATCCATTCCAGTTAGGCTTGTCTCAGTCCCAGTGCTGCAGGTCCCTACCCCGAGAAGACCTGGGCAAACCATGTCAATCTCATGTCACGTATCCCATGCATTTCATAGGGCCTCAGTTATGGTGGCAATTGCAGGTCTCATTTACAAGCAAACAGGCACACACTTTATTAAAACATACTGCACCTGGCTATATCCTATCCACAACAAAGACAGCCTCTGCAGTAAACTAGACTGAAGTAAAGAGTGGCTAGGACTCAACACCAAGGCACACAAAACACAAAGGAGGCACTCCCTGGAGTGTCACATCCCAGAGAATGGACATTACAGGACCTCTTCATATATATATATATATATATATATATATATATATATATATATATATATATTTTTTTTTTTTTTTAATTAAAATTTTAATTAGTTAGTATACAGTGCACTACTGGTTTCAGAAGTACAATTCAGTGATTCATCACTTACATACAACACCCAGCTCATCACAACCAGTGCACTCCTTAATACCCATCACCCATCAAGCCCATCTCCCCCCAACCTCCTTCTATCAACCTTGTTTGTTCTCTATCATTGAGTCTTTTATGGTTTGTTTCCCTTTCTTATCTTTCCCCACTTCCCATATTCCTCTGTTTTTTTCTTAAATTCCACATATGAGTGAAGTCATATGATATTTGTCTTTCTCTGGTTGACATATTTCATTTACTATAATACATTCTAGCTCCATCCACGTCATTGCAAATGGCAAGTTTCATTCTTTTTGATGGCTAAGTAATACCACATATTCTTTATCCATTCATCAGTTGATGGACATTTGGGCTCTCTCCATAGTTTGACTATTGTTGATAATGATGCTATAAAATTGGGGTACATGTACCTTTTTAAATCAGTAGTTTTGTATCCTTTGGGTAAATACCTAATGGTTTTATTGTTGGGTTGTATAGTAGTTTTAATTTTAGTTTCTTGAGGAACCTCCATATGGTTCTCCAGAGGGGTTACACCAGTTTGCATTTCCACCAACTGTACAAAAGTCTTCCACTTTCCCTGCAACCTCACCAACACTTGTTGTTTCCTCAGTTGTTAATTTTAGCCATTCTGACAGATGTGATGTGGCATCTCATCATAGTTTTTGTTTGTATTTCCCTGATGATGAGTGATGTTGAGCATCTTATCATGTCTCTGTTAAATATCTGGATGTCTTCTTTGGATGTTTATTCACTTCCTCTGCCCATCTCTTAACTGGGTTGTTTACTTTATGGGTGTTGAGTTTGATAAGTTCTTTATACATTTTAGATACTAACCTTTTGTCAAATATGTCCTTTGCAAGTATCTTCTCCCATTCTGTAGGCTGCCTTTTAGTTTTGATTATTTCCTTCACTGTGCAGAAGCTTTTTATCTTGATGAAATCCCAATGATTCATACTTGCTTTTTTTTTTAAGAAGCTGCTCTAGCCAAGGTCAAAGATGTTTGTGCCTGTGTTCTTCTCTAGAATTTTGATCTTTACTGTCTCATATTTAGGTCTTTCACATATTTTCAATTTTCTTTAGCGTATGGTGTTAGAAAGTGGTCCAGTTCCATTCTTCTGCATGTTGACATCCACTTTTCCCAACACCATTTGTTGAAGACACTGTCTTTTTTCCATTGGATATTCTTTCCTGCTTTGTCAAAGATGAGTTGACCATATAATTGTGGGTCTATTTCTGGGTTTCTTCTCAAAATGTTCCAAAAAAAAAGAGATGGAGAGAAAGCTTACAAACTCATCCTATGAAGCAAACATTACCTTGATTCTATAACCAAAGATCCTAAAGATCTCCTTTTTAGGATAATTACAGACAAAATATCCCTGATGAATCTGGATGCAAAAATTCTCAACAAGATACTAGGAAATAGAATTAAGCAGTACATCAAAAGAATTATTCACCACCATCAAGTGGGATTTATTCCTGTGCTGCAGGGCTGGTACATTATTTGCAAATCAATCAACATGATACACCAAATTAATAAAAGTAAGGATAAAAACCAGGTCATCCTGTCAATAGATGCAGTAGACGCATCTGACAAAGTACAGTATCCATTAATTATAAAATCGTTAACAAAGAAAGGATAGAAGGAACATACATCAACATCATAAAGACCATATACAAAAGTCCCATGGCTAATATCATCATCAATGGGAAAAAACCGAGACCTGTTCCCCTACAGTTAGGAACAAGATAAGGATGCCCACTCTCACCATAAGTATTTAACACAGTACGGTAAGTCTTAACCTCAGCAATTATATAACAAAAAGAAATAAATGGCATCCAAATTGGCAAGGAACAAGTCAAACTTTCAGTATTTGCAGATGACATGATACTCTATGTAGAAAACCTGAAAAAACACCAAAGAACTTCTAGACCTGAATATATGATTTCAGCAAAGTCACAGTATATAAAATCAATGTGCAGAAATTTGTTGCATTTCAATACACCAATAATGAACCAGAAGAGAAAGAAATCAAGGAATCAATCCCATTTACATTTACACCCCAAACAATAAGATACCTAGGAATAAACCTAAGTAAAGAGCTAAAATGTCTGTACTCTGAAAACTATACAAGAAATTGAAGGACACACAACAAGGTGGAAAAACATTCCATGCTCATGGATCTGAAGAAAAAACATTGTTAAAATGTCTATACTACCCAAAGCAATGTACACATTTAATCTAATCATTATTAAGATGCCACCAACATTCTTCCCTGAGCTAGAACAAACAATCCTAAAAATTTGTATGGAATCACAAAGGACCCCCATAGCTAAAGCAATTCTGAAAAAGAAAAAACAAAAGTGGAGGCATCACGATTCCAGATTTCAAACTGTGTTACAGAGCTGTAGCCATCAAGACAGTGTGGTACTGTCACAAACACAGACACCCAGATCAATGGAACATAATAGGACCTCTTCATAATTTCATTACCATCAGTAGCTGGATATGTAGCTGACTTTCCTAACACACAGAAACAGACACAGAGATTTAGACAAAATGAGGATACGGAGGGATGCATCCCAAATGAAATAACAGGAAAAAAACACAGAAAGAAACCTAAGTGAAACTAATATAAGGAATATACTGGATAGAGAATTTAAAGTAATGATTAGAAAGATACTCACTGGGCTTGAGAAAACAATAGAGGACTTCATTAATACCCTTAACAAAGAGATTAAGAAAAACCAATCAGAGATGAATAATACAATAATGAAATTAAAAATACACTTAATGGAATAGTCTAGATGAAGCAGAGGAATGAATTAATTACCTGGAACACAGTAATTAAATTAGTCAAGCTGAGCAAATGAGAGGAAAATAATTATGCAAAATTAGAATGGATTTGGTAACTCAGTGATTCCATCAAGCATAATAACATTTGCATTACAGGAAGAAGAAGAAGAAGAAGAAGAAGAAGAAGAAGAAGAAGAAGAAGGGAGGGGAGGATGGGGAAGGGAGAAGGGGAGAGGGGGGAGGAGGAGGAGGAGGGGGAGGAGAAGAAGAGAGGAAATGGGCCGTAAAATTTATTTGAAGAAATAATAGCTGAAAACACGCTGAATTTAGGACAGGAAACAGATACCTACATCCAGGAAACACACGGAACCCCCAAAATCAACACAAGGAGACCCACATTAGGACACATAGTAATTAAAATGGCAAAAATTAGATAAAGGAAAAATGTTATTTATTTTTTATTTTTTTTTAAATTTTTAATTTCAGTTAGTTAACATACAGTGTTATATTAGTTTTCAGTGCACAGTGATTCAACAATTCCAAACATCACCTGGCACTTATCATGAAGTGTGGTCCTTAAATCCCATTACCTATCAAACACACCCCCCTCCCATCATACCCCCATCAACAGTAACCATCTGTTTTTTCTCTGCAGTTAACAGGGTGTTTCTTGGTTTGTCTCTCTCACTATTTTTTCTTTTGCCCTTTTCTGGATTGTTTTGTTCCTTAAATTCCACAAATGAATGAAATCATTAATGTATTTGTCTTTCTCTGAATGGCTTATTTTGCTTAGGATAATATTCTCTAGGTCTATCCATGTCATTGGAAATGACAAGATTTCATTCTTTTATATGGCTTTGTCATGTTCCTATATCTATATCTATGTCTATCTATATATATCATCTCTATCTCTATCTCTATCTCTATCTCTATCTCTATATCATCTATATCTATATCCATATCTTTATATATTACATCTTGCTTATCCATTTATCAATTGATGGAAACTGGGGCTGTTTCAATATCTTGGCTATTGTAAATAATAGTGCTATAAATATTGGGTGCATGTATCCCTTTAAATTAGTATCTTTGTGTTCTCTGGGCAAATACCTAGTAGCGTAATTGCCAGATCATAGAGTAGTTCTATTTTTGACTTTTTGAGGAAACTCCATAATGTTATTGACATTGACTGTAGAAGCATGCATTACCACCACAGTGCAAGACAGTTCCCTTTTCTCCACATTCTCACCAAAATCTGTTGTTTCTTGTGCTGTTGTTTTAAACATTCTGACAAGTTTGAGGGGATACCTCATTGTAGTTATGATTTGTATTTACCTTATGGTGATGATGAGCACCTTTTCATGTGTCTGTTGGCCATCTGTATGTCTTCTTTAGAAAAATATCTATTCGTATCTTCTGTACATTTTTAATTAGATTACATTTAGGAGGCGTTGAGTTTTATAATTTCTTTATACATTTTGGATAGTTATAGTATTTTGGATATTGACCATATATCAGATATGTCATTTGCGAATGTCTATTTCCAGTCCATAGGTTGCCTTTTAGTTTTGTTGATTGTTTCCTTCTCTGAGCAGAAACTTTTATTTTGATGTAATCCCAATAGTTTGTTTTTGCTTTTGTTTCCCTTGCCTGAGGAACACATCTAGAAAAAAGTTGGTATGGCCAATGTCGAAGCAATTACTGCTTATGTTCTCTTCTAGAATTTTTTAAGGTTTTAGGTTTCACATTCAGGTCTTTCATTGATTTTGAATTTATTTTTGTTCATGGTCTAAGAAAGTGGTCCAGTTTCTTTATTTTGTGTGTAGTTTCCCAGTTTTCCCAACACCTTGGTTGAAGAGACTACCTTTTTCCAATTTGATAGTCTTTCCTGCTTTGTCAAAGATTAACTGACCATATAAGTGTGGGTTTAATTCTGGGTTATCTATCCTGTTCCATTGATCTAGATGTCTATTTTTGTGCAAGTTCCTGACTCTTTTGGTTATTACACCTTTGTCTTATAACTTGAAATCTTCAATTTTAATACCTCCATTTTTTTTTCTTTTTCAAGAGTGCTTTGGCTATTTAGGCCTTTTTGTGGTTTCATATATATTTTAAGATTGTTTGTTCTAGTTCTTTGAAAAACGTTATTGGTATTTTAATAGGGATTGCATTACATATGTATGTTGCTCTGGTTAACATAGACATTTTAGCAATATTTTTTTCTTTCAATCCATGAGCATGGAATGTATTTCCAATTCTTTATCTCTCCTTCAATTTCTATCATCTGTGTTTTATAGTTTTCCAAGTACAATCCCTTCACTTTTTTGGTTATGTTAATTCTTAGGTATCTTACTATTTTTGATGCAATTGTAAATAGGATTGTATTATTAATTTTTATTTTTGCTGATTTATTATTAGTGTTTATAAATACAACAGATCCAAAAAGCGTTATTATCCAAAGTATATTTAAAGATTTATATAACCCAACACCCAAGAAACAAGAAATAAATTTAAAAATGGGGAGGAGAACAAACATTTCTCCAACGAAGACATACAGATGGACGACACACACATGAAAAGATTCTCAACATCACTAATAATCAGGGCAATGCAAATCAAAATTCAATGAGATATCACCTCACATCTGCTCCAATGTGTCATTCAAACCCAATGTTCACTTGTTGATTTTGTTTAGATGATCTGTCCATTGATGTAAGTGGGGTGTTAAAATTACCTACTATTATTGTATTATTAATGATTAGTTACTTTGTGTTTGTTATCACAGTTTTATGTATTAGGGTCTCCTATTTTGGATGCATAAATATTTATAATTGTTGTATTTTATTTTTGGATTGTCCCCTTTATTATTATATACTGTTTTTCTTTGTCTCTTGTTACAATCTTTGTTTTAAAGTTTATTTTGTCCAATATAAGTATTGTGACTCTGGCTTTCTTTTGACATCAACATGCATGATAGATGTTTTTCCATCACCTCACTTTCAATCTGCACGTATCTATAGGTCTAAAATTAGTCCTTTTTAGGCAGGTTATATATGGGTCTTGCTTTTTTATCCATCCTGTAACCCTATGTCTCTTGATTGGAGCTTTTAATCCATTTACATTACATTTTATTACTTCTTTTGTGGTTGTTTCTGAAGATTTTCTCTGATTCCTTCTTATTTTTCTTTTTTTCAGGGTTTTCTGGTATTATTAACAGATATATTTGGATTTCTTTCTCATTATTCTTTGCATATGTAACAGTGGTTTTTGATATATGGATACCATTAGGTTTGTATATAACATCATCTGCATATAGCAGTCTCTATTAAGTGGATGGTTGTTTAAGTTGAACCCATTGTTCATTGCTCTCCTTCCCATGTTTTAGGCATATGTTGTCATATTTTACATCCCTTTATTTTGTGAGTTCCTTTGTTTTTTTGCAGAAATGTTCATTTTTACTGGTTTTGTGTTTCTTACCTTTATATTGTCAGTTTTGATTTTTCCTTTCCTCTCAAATAATCCCCTTCAATATTTATTGCTGTTTTAGTGGTCATTAAATCTTTTAATTTTTGTTTGGGAAATACTTCATCTCTCTTTATCTTCTAAATGATAGCCTTGCTGGATACAATAATCTTGGCTTTAGGTTTTTCCCACACAACACTTTAAACATATCATGTTACTCCCTTCTGGCTTGGAAAGTTTCTGTTGAAAAAGCCCCTGATATGTTTATGGATTTTTACCTTGTATGCCACTGTCTTCTTTTGTCTTGCTGCTTTAATTTTTTTCTTTATTAACATATTTTACCAATTTAATTATGATATATCTTGGTGTGCATCGACTTTTGTTAATTTTGCTGAAGGTTCTCTGTGCCTCCTGGATCTGGATATCTGCTTCTTTCCCCAGATTAGGAAAGTTTTTAGCTATTGTCTCTTCAAATAAATTTTCTACCCCTTTTTCTCTCTTCTTCTTCTGAGACTCCTATGACATTAATGCTATTACATTTGATGAAGTCACTGAGTTCCCTAACTCTATTCTCATTTGCATAATTCCTTTTTCTCTCTTTTGTCCAGCTTGACTACTTTCCATTACTCTTTCTTCTAGGTCATTGTTTTGTTCCTCTGCTTCTTCCAGCTTGCTGTTAATTCCATCAAATGTGTTACTAATCTTGTTTATTGCACGCTTCATGTCCTATTTTTTTTCTTTTATTTCAGTGTTAAGGGTCTCACTGATGTCTTCCACACTTTTCTCAAAACCACTGAGTGTCCTTAAGATTATTGCTTTAAATACTCCATCAAGCATGTTACTAATATCTGTTTCTCTTAGATCTCTAGCTGTGGCCTTGTCCTGTTCTTTCATTTAGGACAAATTTCTCTGTCTTGTCATTTTGTCTAGGTCACTGTGCTTGTTTCTATGTGTTAGGAGAGTCAGCTACATCTCCTATTCTTGAGAGTAATAGCTTTAAGAAGAATAGGTCCTGTAATGTTCTGCCATGTACTGTCCCCTGTTCCCCAGGGCCCAACACTTCCAGCAGTGCCTCCAATTTGTGCTGCATGAACTCTGCTGATTTGTCCTGGCTGCTTTATGTATCAGGCAATTCATCTGTAGAGGCTCTCTTTGCCTGTTGTGGGCAGTGTTTGGTCCCTGGCTTAAAGGTTGCACATTTTCACTAGGTATGATGTGGTCTGCTTGCAAAATGAGGCCTGTCATCACTGACACTATAAACAAGGCTCTGCAAAATTCCAAGGTCAGGATATGTGGTGTGGGCAGGAGTTTGGGACAGTCTTCTGAGGAAGGGGTCCAATGCACTGGGACTGTGGCAAACATGACTGGGAATGTGGGTCCACTGTAATGTGGGTCCTGGGGCTTGGTGTAAGCAAGTTTGGTAGTGAGTGCCAGCACTGTGCTTGTTCCCACAGGAGGCTGTGTGTTTATATTGATGGGTGGGTGAAGGAAATGGCTCCTGACAGTTTCTTTGTTCCCAAAGTCATCTCTCTGTGAATATTGTCCCTCTGAGTCATACTCTGAAAATAAGCAAATTACCTCCCCCCTCCATGCACCAGTGGCTTTCCAAATCACTATTTTCACACTGTATGTGCATGGGCTGTTTCCCTACCTTCTATCCCAGAGCAGCCCAATGCCATCCAGGCTCTATACCAGCCAAGCCCACTGACCTTTAGAAATTAAAAATTTATGCACCACTAGTTACCAGAGCTTGACACTCAGCCTTTCTCACCTTTCACACCAATTGCTATGGTGAGTGGTTTCCAACCTATGCTCCCTTGTGTATTTGTCTCTTGCTCTTCTTCATGATTGCAGTTCCCTACCCCCTACAGTGGCCATGATCCTCTTCTCTCCAAAACCATAACTCCACACTTCCTGACTTTTTCATCATGGCCTCCTCTACATTTAGTTGTGTTTGCTCCTCCAGTCTTTCAGTAAATTTCTGAAGTATTTAGGATTATTTTATAGTTATCTAGTTGTATTCATGGGCAAGGCAAGCCTAGGGTCCTCTTACTCCATTGCCATCTTCTTCTGATCAAGGTGAAAGCAAAAAAAATAAAAAAATAAAAATAAATTAAAATCAGCAAGAGAAAGGAAGACAGCATACAAGGGAAACTCCATAAGGAAAATGATGGACTGTTCAGCAGAAACTTAGCAGGCCAGAAAATAGTGGCAAGATATATTCAAAGTGCTGAAAGGAAAAAATCTATGGCCAAGAATATTCTATACAGCAAGGCTATTATTCACAGCAGAGAGATAAAATGTTTTCCGGACAAACAAAAACTAAAGGAACATATGACCACTAATCCAGCCCTATAAGACATATTAAAGGAGAGTTTTTAAGTGGAAAGGAAAGACAAAAAATAAGAGTATGAAAAGTAAAAAACACAAAAACAATAAAAATAAATATATCAGTAATAATATATCAGTCAAGGGATTCACAAAATAAAAGAATATAAAATATGACATCATATACCTAAATTGTGGAAGGAAAAGGAGTAAAGAATACATTAATGCTTAAAAAACCATCAACTAGAAATAGACCGCTATACACCGAGGTATATAACTAACTATGCTAATCTAGAAACTTAATGGTTACCACAAATCAAAAATCAGTATTTGATATGCAAAGAATAAAGAGTAATAAAGTATATCACTAAAGAAAAGTAGCAGTCTGGTGGGAATTCAAACTGGTACAGCCACTCTGGAAAACAGTATGGGGATTCCTCAAAAATTAAAAATAGAACTACCTTATGACCCAGCAATTGCACTACTAGGTATTTATCCAAGGGATACAAGTATGCTGTTTTGAAGAGACACATGCAGCTCAATGTTTATAGGAGCACTATCAGTAATAGTCAAAGTATGGAAAGAGCCCAAATGTCCATTGATGGATGAATGGATAAAGAAGATGTGTTATACATATATATAGTGGAGTATTACTCAGCAATCAAAAAGAATGGAATCTTGCCATTTGCAACTACATGGATGGAACTAGAGGGTATTATGCTAAATAAAATTAGTAAATCAGAGAAAGACAAATATCATATGACTTCATTCCTATGAGGACTTTAATATACAAAACAAATGAACATAAGGGAAGGGAAGCAAAAATAATATAAAAATAAGGAGGGGGACAAAACATAAGAGACTCTTAAATATGGAGAACAGAGGGCTACTGGAGGGGTTGTGGGAAGGGAGATGGGCTAAATGGGTAAGAGGCATCAAGGAATCTACTCCTGAAATCATTGTTGCACCATATTCTAACTAACTTGGATGCAAATGAAAAAAATAAATTAAATAAAAATAAAAAAATAATAATAATAACAGTAATAATAATAAAAGAAGACTAGAAATCCATTAAAGAGAGCAAGAGAAGATGGATCAGATAAAAACTTCAACCACAAAAAAGTAACAAAATGGCAATAAATTCTTATCTATCAATAATTAGTTTGAATGTAAATGGACTAAATGCTCCAAAAAAATAGGCATAGGGTCTCAGAATTTATAAAAACACAGCATTTATTGCCTATAAGGGACACACACATTTGTCATGCCAATGGATGTCAAAGGAAAGCCAGAATAACAATACAAATATTAGACAAAATAGATTGTAAAGAGGCAAAAAAATGAGCAGTGTAGGGCATTGAGGAGGGCACCTGTTGGGATGAGCACTGGGTGTTGTATGGAAACCAATTTGGCAATAAATTTCATTTAAAAAAGAGCAGTCTAATGTAATAAAGAAGACAATCCAAAAAGAAAATCTGATAATTATAAATATTTATGCACCCAACATGAAGCACCCAAATATATAAAACAATTAATAAAAAATATAAAGAAACTAATTGATAAAAATACCATAATAGCAGGGAACTTTAACTCCCCCATTTACATTAATGGACAGATCATCTAAACAGAAAACCAAGGAAACAATGACTTTGAATGATACACTGGACCAGATGGACTTAACAGATATATTCAGAACATTTCATCCTAAAACAACAGAATACACATTCCTTTCAAGTGCACATGTGACATTCTCCAGAATAGATCAAATGGGTCAGAAAACAGGCTTCAAGAAATACAAAAATTTGAAGTAATACCAGACATCTTTTCTGACCAAAATGCTATGAAACTAGAACTCAACTATAAGAAAAAAAATTGGAAAGGTCACAAATACATGGAGGTTAAACAACATGCTACTAAACAATGGATAGGTCAATCAGGAAATCAATAAATAAGGGTGCCTGAGTGACTAGTCAGTTAAACCTCTAACTTTGGCTCTGTTCATGATCTCATGGTTCATGAGTTCTAGCCCTGCATTGGGCTCTGTGCTGACAGCTCAGAGCCTGGAACCTGATTCGGATTCTGTGTCTCCCTGTCTCTCTGCCCCTTCCCCACTTGCACCCTGTCTCTCAAAAATAAATTAAAAAAAACATTAAAAATTTCAAAAAGGAAATCAATAAAAAATACATGGAAACAAATGAAAACAAAAACACAATGGTGAAAAACCTTTGGAATGCAGCAAAAGCAGTCATAAAAGGGAAGGATACAGCAATCCAGACTTGCTTCAAGAAGCAAGAAAAATTTCAAATAAACAATATAAAGTTACACCTAATGGAGCTAGAAAAAGAATACCAACTGAAGCCTAAAGCCAACAGAATGAAGGAAATAATAAAGATTAGAGTAGAAATGAATGATATAGAAAGTAATAAAAACAATAGAACAGATCAATGAAAGGAGGAGCTAGTTCTTTGAGAAAATCGATAAAATTGAGAAATCTTTAACCAGATTTATCAAAAAGAAAAGTGAAAATAATCAAATAAATAAAATCACAAATGATAGAGAAAAATAACAACCAACACCACAAAAATACAAAAATTCTAATTGAATATTATGAAAAAATACATGCCAACAAATTGGACAACCTGGAAGAAATGGATATGTGCCTAGAAATATATAAAGCACCAAAACTAGAACAGGAATAAATATAAATGTTGAACAGACCAATAAGCAACAAGAAAATTGAATCAGTAATCAAAAACCTCTCAACAAATAAAAGTCCAGGACCAAATTGCTTCTATTGTATTAGACAAATAGACTTTAAAACTAAGAATGTAACACGAGGTAAGGAAGGACACTTTATAACCATAAAAGGAGAAATAACAAAAGATATAACAAATGTAAATATTTATACACCCAACACGATAGCACTCAAATGAATAAAACAGCTAATAACAAACATAAATGAAGTAATCAATAGTAATACAGTAATAATAGACAACTTGAACACCACACCTACATCAATAGATAAATCATGCAAATATAAAATTAACAAGGAAACACTAGCTTTTAATGACACATTGGAAGAGACGGACCTAACAGACATATTCAGAACATTCTATCCTATTAGCAAAATACACATTCTTTTCAAATGCCCATGGAGCATTCTCTGGAATAGGCCACCAAACAAGTCTCAACACATTAAAAGATTGATATTATACCATGCATTTTTTCTGACTACAAGGCTATGACACTAGAAGCAAACCACAAGGCAAATTCTGGAAGAAACACAAATAAAAGGAGGTTAAATAACATACTAGTAAACAATGAATTGGTCAACCAAGAAATCAAAGAGTAAGTTAGATATACATGGAAAAAAATGAAAATATAAAAAGAATGATCCAAAATCTTTGGGATAAAACAAATGCTGTTGTAAAATGGAAGGTTACAGCAATACAGGTCTACCTCAAGAAGCAAAAAACAAATAAAAATTAAAATAAACAACCCAATCTCACACCTGATGGAATTAGAAAAAGAACAAGCAAACCCAAAATATTAGAATGAGGGGAATAATAAAGATTAAAGGTAAATTATATAGAAACTAGAAGATCAATAGAACCAGGAGTTGATTCTAGGAAAAAAATATGTATAAACTTTTATCTTCCTTGTCAAAGAACAAAAAAGTGGACTTACAGAAATGCAAAAAAATTATAATAAAATATTATGAAAAATTTTATGCCAAGATATTGGACAACATAGAAGAACCGGATAAATTCCCAGAAATATATAACATCCCAAAACTGAATCAGGAAGAAATGGAAAACTTGAAAAAGTCAATTACCAGCAATGAAATTGGATCAGTAAACAAAAAATTCACAACAAACAAAAGTCCACGAGGAGACTCTACACAGAAGAAATACAAAAGAAACATTTATAAAGAGTTAATAACTACCCCTCTCAAATTATTACAAAACATAGAAGATGAAGGAAAGCTTTGAAATTCATTTTGTGAGTCCAGCATTACCTGTATATCAAAACCAGATAAAGACACTAAAAAAAAGAAACTAAAGGCCAATATCTATGATTAACATTGCTGCAATAATCCTCAACCATATATCAGTGAACCATATCCATCAATACATCAAAAAAACCATTAACCTGGATCAAGTAGTATTCATTCCCACAATACAAGGGTGTTTCAACTTTCACAAATCAATCAACATAATACATCACATCAACAAGAGAATCATTTAAATAGATGAATAAGAAGCATTGGATAAAATACAATATCTATTCATGATAAAAACCATCAGCAAAGTAGGTTAGAGGAAACATACCTCAAATTTATAAAGACCACATATGAAAAACCCACATTTAACATTATACTCAATGGTGAAAACCTGAGGCCTTTTCCCCTAAAATTAGGCACAAGACAAGGATGTCCACTCTCACCATTTTTAATTAACTTAGTACTGGAAATCATAGCCATAGCAATTAGAGAAGAAAATGAAATATAAAGCGTCCAAGTTAATAAGATGTAAAACTTTCAGTTTGCAGATGGTATGGTACTATATATAAAAAACCATAAAGACTCCATGAAAATCAAAAAAACCCTGCTATAACTGATAAATGAATTCACTAAGGTTGAAAGACACAATATCAATATATAGAAATCTGATACATTTCTACGCAACAATAATGTAGCAGCTGAAAGAAAATTTAAGACAATAATCCTATTCACACTTGCACAAAAAAATTTTTTAAAAACTAGGAATAAACTTAATAAATGAGGTGAAAGAATTATTTACTTTGGAAAAAGTAAAACACTAATGACAGAAATTGAAGACAAAAACAACAAATGGGAAGATGTCCCATGCTCATGGATTGGAAGAACAAATACTGTAAAAATGTCCATCCTACCAGAAGTAGTCTACAGATTTAATGCAATCACTATTAAAATACCAAAAGCATTGGGGCGCCTGGGTGGCGCAAACGGTTAAGCGTCCGACTTCAGCCAGGTCACGATCTTGCGGTCTGTGAGTTCGAGCCCCGCGTCGGGCTCTGGGCTGATGGCTCAGAGCCTGGAGCCTGTTTCCGATTCTGTGTCTCCCTCTCTCTCTGCCCCTCCCCTGTTCATGCTCTGTCTCTCTCTGTCCCAAAAATAAATTAAAAAAACGTTGAAAAAAAATAAAAAAAAATACCAAAAGCATTTTTCACAGAACTAGAACAAATAATCTCAAAATTATGGAACCACAAGAGACCCTTATTGGCCAAAGACATTTGAAACAGAAGAATAATTTATGTGTGTGGGCACATCACAATCCCAAATTTAAAGATATGCTACAAAAGTGTAATAATCAAAAAAATATGGTACTGGCACAAAAACGGACATATAGATCAAGACAAACCATAAGAGGCTCTTAAAATACAGAGAACAAATGTAAGGTTGCTAGAGGGGTGGTGGGTGGGAGGATCAGCTAAATAGGTGATGGGTATTAAAGAGGGCACTTGCTGGGATGAACACAGGGTGTTATATATAAGTGATGAACCACTAAATTCAACTCCTGAAACCATTTTTACACTATATGTTAACTAACTTGGATGTAAATTTTAAAAATATATTTAAAAATATCAATCAATCAATCAATCAGTATTAAAAAAATAAAACAGGATAGAGAGCCCAGAAATAAACACATGATTATATGATCAATTAATCTTCAACAAAGGAGGAAAGAACATGCAATGGGAAAAGTACAGTCTTCTTCACAAATGGTGTTGTGAAAACTGGATGGCTACATGCAAAACAACAAAACTAGACCACTTTCTTACATAATACACAAAAATAAACTCACAGTGGATCAAGGCCTGACATGTGAGACCCCAAATCATAAAAATTGTACAAATGAGCACAGGCAGTTGATTCTCTGACACTGGCCCTATCAAGATTTTTCTAGATATATTGGGCGCCTGGGTGGTGCAGTCGGTTAAGCGTCCGACTTCAGCTCAGGTCACGATCTCGCGGTCTGTGAGTTTGAGTCCCGCGTCGGGCTCTGGGCTGATGGCTCAGAGCCTGGAGCCTGCTTCCGATTCTGTGTCTCCCTCTCTCTCTGCCCCTCCCCATTCATGCTCTGTCTCTCTCTGTCTCAAAAATAAACGTTAAAAAATTTTTTTAAAAAAAGATTTTTCTAGATATATAGCCTAAGGCAAAGAAACAAAAGAAAGAAATTTATTGGAAATACAACAAAATAAAAATCTGTACAAGAAAGGAAAAAAAAATCAACAAAACTAAAATACACCATACTGAATGAGAAAAGATACTTGCAAATGACATATCCAATAAAGGGTTAGTATCAAAAATATATAAAGAAATAAAATAAATCATCACCCAAAAACAAATAATTCACTTTAATAATGGGGAGAAGACAAGAAAAGACATTTCTCCAAAGACATCCAGATGGTCAACAGACACATGAAAAAAAGCTCAACATTACTCATCATCAGGGAAATACAAATCAAAACTACAATAAGATATGACTTCAAACTGGTCAAAATGTGTAAAATCAACAACAGAAGAAACAAGTATTGGGAAGGATGTGGAGAAAAAGGAACTTTCTTGCACTGTTTTTGGGAATGTAAACTGGTAAAACCACTGTGGAAAACAGTATGAAGTTTCCTCAGAAAGTGCAAAATAGATCTACTCTATGATCCAGTAATCCCTAAAAAAGACAAAAACACTAATCCAGAGAGATATATGTAGCCATATATTCATAGCAGCATTATTTACAATAGCTAAATTATGGAAACAGCTCAAGTGTCCATAAATAGATGTATAGTTAAAAATTGGTTCTATATATACATATATGTGATTGAATATTATTCTGCCATAAAAAAGAATGAAAACTTGCCATTTGCAATGTCGTGGGTGGAACTAGTGTGTATAATGTTAAGTGAATTAAATCAGTCACAGAAAGACAACATATGATTTCACTTATATGTTGAATTTCAGAATCAAGACAAATGACTAAAGGAAAAAAAAAGTGTGAGAGAGAGACAAACCAAGAAACAGACTCTTAACTGTAAACAGAAAACTGATGGTTACCACAAGAGACATGGGTATAAGGATGGATGAAATAGGGGATGGAGATTAAGGAATGCCCTTGTCATGATGAGCACTGGGTGTTGTATGGAATTGTTGACTTTGTTGACCCACTATATTGTACACCTGAAACTAATGTAACACTGTATGTTAACTATAGTTGAATTGAAATAAAACGGAAGCTATGAAACTGAACACACACACACACACACATACACACACACACAAATAATTCAATTAAAAAATACAGAAAAACATGAATAGACATTTCTTTAAAAAAAGACATCCAGATGGCTAACAGACATATGAAAAGACCCTGAACATCACTCATCATGAGGAGAATGGAAATCAAAACTGCAATGAGTTATCATCTCACACCTGTCAGAATGGCTAAAATCAACAACACAGGAAACAACTGTTGGCAAATATGTGGAGAAAAAGGAACACTTGTGAACCGTTGGTGGGAATGCAAACTGGTGTGGCCACTCTGAAATACAGTATGGAGGTTCCATTAAAAAAAATTAAAAATAGGACTACCCTATGATCCAATAATTGCACTACTGGGTATTTACTCAAAGGTCATGAAAACACTAATTTGAACAGCTATATGCATCCCTATGTTTAGTACAGCAATATTTAGAATAGCCAAATTGTGGAATCAGCTCAAGGGTCCACTGATAGATTTTTGGATAAAAAGATACACACACACACACACACACACACACACACGCAAACGCACACCCACACACACTGGAATATTACTCAACCATAAAAATAATAAAATCTTAAAAATTTGGAAGAAGACATGAATAGACATTTCCCCAAAGAAGACATATAGATGGCTAACAGACACATGAAAAGATGCTCAATATCACTAATCCTCAGGGGAATAAATTAAAACTATGATGAGATACCAGTTCATACCTGTCGGAATGGCTAAGATTAACAACACAAGAAACAACAGGTGTTGGCGAGGATGTGGAGAAAGGCCAACCCTCTTACACTGTTGGTGGGAATGCAAAGTGGTTCAGCCACTCTGGAAAACAGTATGGAGGTTCATCAACAAATTAAAAGTAGAACTATCCCATGACCCAGCAATTGCACTACTAGGTATTTACCAAAGGGTACAAAAATAGCGATTTCTGGGTCACCTGGGTGGCTCAGGCAGTTAAGCTCCCAACTCTTGATTTTATCTCAGGTTATGATCTCATGGTTTGTGAGTTCGAGCCCCACAATATCATTGTGGAACCCACTTGAGATTCTCTTTCTCCCTGTCTCTCTGCCCCTCCCCTGTTCATGCTCTTTTTCTCAAAATAAGCTTAAAAATAGTGATATGAAGGGGCACATCACCCCAATGTTTATAGCAACATTATCAATTATAGGCAAATTATGGAAGAAGCCTAAATGTCCATTGACTGATGAATGGATAAAAAGATGTAGCATATATATACAATGAAATATTACTCAACCATAAAAAAAAGTCTTGCCATTTGCAACGATATGGATGAAGCTAGAGAGTATATTGCCAAGTGAAATAAGTCAGGCAGAGAAAGGAAAATACACTATGATTCCAGTTTTGTGTGGAATTTAAGAAACAAAACAGATGAACATGGGGGGAAGAGAGAAGCAATCCATACAACAGACTCTTAAATATAGAGAACAAACTGATGGTTCCTGGAGGGGAGGCAGACAGGGGGATGGGTTAAAAGGGTGATGCATATTAAGGAGGGCGCTTGTGATGAGTACTGTGTGTTGTATGCAAGTAACGAATCACTAAATTCTACACCTGAAACTAAAAATTATAAAAAAATTAAAAAAAACACATAAGTGTAGATGTGGAAAAAAATCTTGTTTTTTGCAATGACATGGATAGATCTAGAGAGTATAATGCTTAGTTATTTAGAGAAAGACAAATACCACATTATTTTACTCATATGCGGAATATAAGAAACACAAAAAAAGGAATAAAGAAACTGTAGAGAACAAATTGATGGTTTACCAGAGTGGAAGTGGGTGGAGGGATGGGTGAAATAAGTGAAGGGGATTAAGAGTACATTTATCATGATGAGCACTGAGTAATGTATAGAATTGTTGAATCACTACATTGTGCACTTGTAACTAATGTGGCACCGTATACTGGAATTTTTCTTTCAAAAGAACTTAAACAACTCAACACCAAACAAACAATTTTATTAGAGCATGAGTGGTGAACCAGAATGCACATTTTTCCAAAGAAGGAATATACTTTGCCAACAGACACAAGCAAAGATGTTCAACATCAGTCATCATCAGGGAAATGCATATCAAAACCACACTGAGATAACCACAACCTTACACCTGTCAGAACAGCTAAAATGAAAAACACAAGAGACAACAAGTGCTGGCGGGGATGTTGAGAAAAAAGAATGAGTGCACTATTTTGGGAATGTAAATTGGTACAGCGACTGTTGAAAGTAGAGGTTTTTCAAAAAAATTAAACATAGAAGTACCATATAACCCAGTAATTTCACCACTGGGTATTTACCCAAGGAAAATGAAAAGACTAATTTGTAAAGATACAGACCACACTTCTAATTCTAGTTCTCTTGCTATTTCCACCACATCATCAGCTACTTCCTTTAATGAAAATTTGAACCCCTCAAAGTCACCCATGAGACTTGGAATCAATTCTTTCAAATTACTGTTACTGACATTTGGACCTTTTCCCATGAATCAAATGTCCTTAACTGCATGTAGATTGGTGAATCCTTTAAAGTAGTTTTTCAATTTTCTTTGCCCATGTTCATCAGAGGAATCTATACTATGACAGTTATAGACTTACAAAATATATTTCATAAATAATAAAACTTGAAATTTAAAGTTGCTCTTTAATCCATGAGCTGCAGAATAGATGTATTAATAGGCATGAAAACGACATTCTTCTCATTGTACATCTTTATCAGACCTCTTGGGTAATCAGGTGCATTGTCAATGAACAATAACATTTTGAAAAGAATCTTTAGTTCTTTATGGTAGGCCTCAACAGTGGGCTTAAAATATTCAGTAAACCATGTCATAAATAGATATGGTCTCATCCAGGCCCTGTTGTTCCATTTGTAGAGCACAAGCAGAGTATATTTAGCATAATTCTTAATGGTCCTAGGATTTTCAGGATGGTTAATGAGCATTAGCTTTATCTTAAAAATCATCAGCTGTGTTAGTTACTAACAAGAGAACCAGCCTGGTTTTTATAGCTTTGAAGCCTGGCATTGACTTCTCCTTTCTTGCTATGAAAGTCCTAGATGGCATTCCAATATATAATGCTGTTTTTCTTCATTGAAAATCTGTTGTTTGGTGAAGCCATCTTCATTAATTATTTTATCTAGATGTTCTGAATAATTTACTGCAGTTTCTACACCAGTACTTGCTGCTTCACCTTGTAGTTTGATGTTATAGAGACAGCTTCTTTCCTTAAAACATAGGGACCAACCTCTGCCAGCTTCAAACTTTTCTTCTGCAACTTCTTCATCTTCTTCAGCCTTCACAGAGTTGAGGAGAGTTAGGGTCTTTCTCTGGATTAGCTTTTAGCTTAAGGGACTGTTGCAGCTTGTTTTATCTTCTATCAAGACCATTAAACCTTTCTCCATATCATCAATGAGGCTATTTTTAAATTTTTTGTGTATTCACTGGAGTAGACCTTTTAACTTTTTAAAGAATTTTCCCTTTGCATTCACAATTTGGCTAAACTGATGCAAAAGGCTGGGCTTTTTGCCTATCTCAGCTTTTAACACGCCTTCTTTGCTAAGATTATTTCTAGCTTTCGATTTAAAGTGAGAGATATGCAACTCCTCTTTAACTTGAACATTTAGAAGTCATTGTAGGGTTATTAATTGGCTTACTTTCAATATTGATGTTTCTCAGGGAATAGGGAGGTCCTGGGAGAGGGGGACAAGGAAATAATTGGCGATTGGAATAGTCAGAACATTCACATTTATCAATTAAGTTTACACATATGAGCACAGTTCATGGTGCCCCGAAAGTATTACCATACTAACATCAAGACCATTGAGGACAGATCACCATAACAAATATAATAATGATGAAAAAGTTTGAAATATTGCAGGAATTACCAAAATGTGACACAGAGACATGAAGTAAACAAATGCTGTTGTAAAATATAGTGACATCTGGTAGACTTGCTTGACGTAGGATTGCCACAAAACTTCAAATTGTAAAAAACACGTTATTGCAAAGCTTGATTAAGCAAAATGAAATAAAATGAGGTATTCCTGTACTTTGGTAGAGGATCAGGCCATCTGGATGTGATTGTTTATCTAAATGCCTGGTGATTTGGCTAAGTTTTGTCTCATTGTATGTGTGTGGTTCTAGGGTGTTTTCATTTGCTATCAAATATGAATGAATATATTTGTCCTTATCATTTCCATACAGTACAGAACAACACTTGGATACATTCCAGACTGTTGTTGTCTGACTCACAGTCTTAGGAAAGTTTTTCCCAACAAAGATAATTATAAACTTTGCAGGAAATATTGTTGAGGATCTTGTTCTTTCATCCATGAAGAGATTTTTAGTATCATTATCATTTCCTTTTGACTGTTTATTTTGCTTACGTTTCTTCCATTCCATTTGTTTAAAAAAATCTCTATAGTGGACTCTTCATAGCTTGGATTTTTGATTAATAATGTTTTTTCACTTTATAGCATTCTTAATTATTGCCTTTATTTTGTTAATTCTATACTTAAAAGATTAAACAATCAGTAATACCAACCATTTATACTTTTATTCTTTATATTGTAGGTATTTCTTTTAGATACTTTCTTCATCTCAACTTGATGCTACTAAATTTTTTTCAAGAGAGTAAAGGTAGATGGTAACTTTTAAATATTTTTAATTGAGGTGTATTTGACACATTACTTGAAAATTTAGTATGTACAACATGTTAATTTGAACATTGATATATTGTAATATTATTGCCATTGTAGTAATAAGTAGTATGTTTATCACATTACATAATGATTATTTTTTGATTTTTTGATTTATTATTTTAATGATTTATTGCCTAAGTTTTTTTTTTCTCTCTCTCTCTCTCCCGAGAGAGAGAGAGAGAGAGAATGAGCAGGGGAGGGACAGAGAGAGGGGAATAAAATACCTTAAGCAGTCTCTACGCTGACATTGGCTGACAGCAGCAAGCCTCAAACTCATGAATTGGGAGATCATGACCTGAACCGCAGTCAGACGCTCAACTGACTGAGCCATCCAGGTGCCCCTGGTTCTTTCTTTTTAGAGGTTGGAATCAAACTTCCAGTCTGTTAGGATGCTTGATGATTATAATGGAGTATTGTTGTATATATTCACTATACTGTGCATTATATCTCTACTACTTGTTACAATTTGTACCCTTAAGCAACATGTGGCTTATCCTCCCACCACCAATCTCTGCTAACAACCATTTACTTTCTGGTTTTACAAGTATGACTTTTTCAGATTTGATGTGTAAGTGATATCACATATTGCTTCTCTTTCTCTGTCTGACATACATCATTTAGCTTAATATATTCTAGGTTCATCCATGTTGTCAGAAATGGTAGGATATCCTTCTCTCTCATGGCTGAATTATATCCCATAATATGAATGTATATATATGTATGTATGTGTACATATGTACACACAACACACTACATTTTCTTCATTCATTGATGGGCACTTAGGTTAATTCTATTTTTTGACTACTGGGAATAATGCTATAATAAACAATAAATATGAGAGTGCATATATCTCTTTGACATCATGTTTTCATATTCTTTGGGTAAATACCAAGAAGTTAGATTGCTGGAAAAATATAGTGGTTCTATTTTTTTCTTCAGCATATTCAGTATTTTAATTTTTGAAGTACAAATGGATTTGGAGTATAGTGTTCCATGTCTTGATGAAATTAGATTGAGATAACAATAAGCAAAATACAAAAGTCAATGTTCTTCTCTGTGTCAGGAATGAATAAATGAAACTTAAAACAAAACAACATTTATAAAAAACAAAATCCTTACTTACAAATCTAACAAAAGTAAGTACAAATGTATATCCAGAAAACTATGAAACACTGTGGAAAGCTGTTAAGGAAAATCTATATAATTGGAGATATATTTCACATTTTTATCAATAGCCTCCTACTACTATCCTCCTGCTATCAATAGCTTCGCTATGGATAAGATGTCAGCCCTTCTTAACTTTTTATGATTATGATTATTATTTGTAATATTTTTGTTGAAGTACAGTTGACTCACAATATTATGTTAGTTTATGGTGTACTAAATAGTTATTTGATAAATCTGTATGTTATGCTATGCTCACAAGTGTAGCTATCATCTGTTACCATACAATGATCTTACAATAGCATTTACTACATTATCCATACTGTATCTATTGTCACTTTGGCTCAATAATTACATAATTGAAAGCCTGTATCTCACGCTCCCTTTCACCAAGTTTGTCCATTCTCTCATCTCTCTCTACCTTCTGGCAAAGATCTGTTTGTTCTCTGTAGTTATTGGTCTGTTTCTGATTCTTGTATGTTTTCTTTTTCAGATTCTATTATATAAGTTAAAATAGATGGAATGTGTTTTTCTTTGATTATTTCACTTAGCATAATACCCCCTAGGTCATCTATATTGCTGCAAATGGCATGATTTCATCTTTATTTTTAATGGCTGTTTAGTATTCCATTGCTTATATATACCATATTTTCCTTTTACATTCATGTATTGATGGGCAGATAGGTTCCTTACATACATTGGCTATTGTAAATTATACTGCACTAAGCATAGATGTGCATATATTTTTTAAAGTACCATTTTCATTTTCTTTTGGTAAATACTCAGTAGTGGAATTATTGGATCATGTGGTAATTCTATTTTTAATTTTTTTGAGGAACCACCATATTGTTATCCACAGTGGCTGCACCTATTTGTATTCCCACAAATAATGCACAAGGGTTTCTTTTTCTCCACATCCTCCACATTTTAGTTTTTCTGACAGGTGGGAGGTGATATCTCATTACTGTTATGATTTACATTTCCCTGATTATTAATGATATTGAGCAACTTTAAATGTGTCTGTCGGCTACCTGTATGTCTTCATTGAAAAAAATGTCTATTCATGTTCTTTGCCCATCTTTTAATTGGAGTATTTTTTTTTTTTTGCTGTTGATTTGCCAAAGTTCCTTATATATTTTGTGCATTAACCTCCTGTCAGATACATTATTTGCAGGTATCCTGTCCCATTAAATAGGTTGACTTTTACTTTTGTTGACAGTTCTTCTCACTGAGTGAAAGCTTTTTGTTTTGATGTTTTGATGTAGTCCCAATAATTTAATTTTGCTTTTGTTTCCCTTGCCAGAGGGGACATATCTAGAAAAATGTTTGCATGGCTGATGTCAAAGAGATTACTTATTATGTTTTCTTCTAGGAAATTTATGGTTTCAGGTTTCACATTTAGGTATTTAATCCATTTTGAGTTTTTTTTTTGTGTGAGGTGTAAGAAATTTTTCAGTTTTATTCTCTTGCATAGAGCTGTCCAGTTTTCCCAACATCATTTGTTGAAAAGACTGGCTTTTACTATCAACAATAGCCAAATTATGAACAAAGCCTAAATGTCCATCAATTGAATGGATAAGGCTGACGTGAAATATATAGTGAAATATTACTCAGCCACCCAAAGAATGAAATCTTGCCATTTGCAATGACATATTATGCCAAGCGAAATAATCCAGTCAGAGAAAGACAAATACCATATGATTTTACTCATATGTAGAATTTAAGAAACAAAAGAGATAAGGAGCACCTGGGTGTCTCAGTCAGTTGAGCACCCAACTCTTCACTTTGCTCAGGTCTTGATCCCAGGGTTGTGGGATTGAGCCACGCATTTGGCTCCATGCTGAGCATGAAGACTGCTTTGGATATTCTCTCTCTCTCTCTCCCCTCCCCCACAACTTTCACTTGCTAGTACACTTTCTCAAAAAGAAAGAAAGAGAAGAAGAGAGAGAGAGAACAGATGGACATAGGGGAAGGGAAGGAAAAATAAAATAAGATAAAAACAGAGAAGGAGGCAAACCACAAAAAAACTCTTAAACATAGAGAACAAATTGAGAGTTGCTGGAGGGGAGGTGGGTGAAGGGATGGGCTAAATGGGTGATGGACATTAAGAAGGGCACTTGTGAAGAGCACTGGTTGTTACATGTAATTGATGAATCCCTAAATTGTACTCCTGAAACCAATATTATACCATATGTTAACTAACTTGAATTTAAATAAAACATTGGAAGAAAATAAAAAGATAACGAATGCAAATAAGTATAAGAATATGTTCAAATCATTAATCATTAGATAAATGCAATTAAAACCACAATGGCATGGTATTATTAGAATGACTAAAATTAAAAAAAAAAAAAGAGTACACCAAAAACTGAGCATGTTAGCAAGGATGTAAAGAAACTAGACTCATACATACACTCCTGGTGAGAACATAAATTGATACAGCCACATTGGAAAAAAAAAACAATTTGACAGTGTCTTAAAAAGTTAAACATAGAACTACTATATGAACCAGTCATTCCACTCTTAGTTTTTAACCAAGAGAAAGGAAAGCATATGTTCATACAAAAATTTGTATACAAATATTCATAGCAGCTTTATTTGTAAAACTTCAAATAACCCAAATGTTTATATACAAGTGAGTGAATAAACAAACTGTAAAATATCCATACAGTGGAATACTACTCATCAGTAGTCTGGAAAGCATAAGGAAAAATGTGCTAGGGATCAGAGGACCTATATCCCAGTTCAAGCTCACCAGTTTGGAGTTTTATGACACGGAATAAGTCACTTAACCTTTCACAGCCTCACTTTTGTCATTTAGGTAATGGAGGAAATAATATTTACCTTGTTTATTTCATATGTTGGTTTTAAAATTCAATTGATGTAAATGTATGTAATATTTTGGTAAACTGTAATTTGTATGTCATTTTTTAAAATTGAAGTATATTTTACAGACAATGTTATACTAGTTTAAGGTGTATAACATATTGATTTTACAGTTATATACATTAAGCTATGCTCAACACAATAACTGTATTTACCATTTATCACCATTCAACAATATTACAATACTATTGCCTATATTCCCTATGCTGTACTTTTTATCCCTGTGATTTATTTATTTTATAACTGTAAGCTTGTGCTTCTTAATCTCCTTCGCCTATTTTGCTCATCCCCCTCAATAACATCCCTTCTGGCAACCACCAGTTGGTTTGCTGTGTTTATGATTCCATTTGTTTTTATGGTGGGCTGTTTTTTGTTTTTAGAATCCACATATAAGTAAAATTATGTTTCTCTGATTTATTACAGTTAGCACATTATTTCCTTTTTTTATTGAACTTATGAAAATATTTTTTCTGAAATTTTATTTTTCTTCTAATGTTTTGTCATATTAAAGACTATATAGTGTGAGAGCTCCTTTAAATCTTAAGTAATAATTGATAAATTTTGACATTCTTAGAAATTTGATTTATGTTGACTAAAAGGTGGTAAGACTATCATGACTATTTACATTTTAGCACAACAATATTTATACTCAGTCTGAATTCTATTGCTTTGCTTCTGGACTCCAGTAAGAGATTTGGGACACTAAAATATCCAATCCATCTGTTACTTTTACTTTGCCAAACTCAAATAAAGTCTTCTGATTGGAGCATATTTTTGTTATGAGAAAACATGATTATTACTTACACATGCAAGTTTGGCTTCTAAATTATGCAGATTTATTCTTTATGTTTGGTTTAGTGGATTTCTTAATGCAATGTTTGTGTAAGAAAACAAAACAAAACCATAAAAAGCTTATTCCCTCAAAATATATGAAAGTAACTCAATCATTGGACTAGTACATATCATTACACTACTTAATAGTCTCAATTTGTATCTGTTTGGTTCTTATTGGCTTAACATACATTAATGATTTAGTACATATGAACTGTGTATTGCAGTGATATCTTCCTTGGTATAAAATTACACACACACACACATATATATATATATATTTACATATATATAATTATATATATATATGAATATGAAAGAGATAACATAAGTACCATACATACTAGTACATACTATACATAATATGTACATACTATACCTACTACTTTCTCTTGCTCTAGAAAATACATATTAGAGCAAAAGCAAGGTGTTTTTTCCCATTAGAGGAACAAATGTTTTTAATTTAACAGATGTACAAAAGGAGATGATTCTTCTTTCCAACTGGTAGAAATAGAAGAAAAGTTATCTGGCTTGGATTCTTTTTCTAATACAGACTTCTTTCTTCCTTGTGCTGGTCATGTGTTGTGATAGGTATCCCTTTAGCTTGATCATGGAATTTAGAAAATTCTTAGATTCCTATTGTATATGAATTTGTTCTTTGCTATTGCAAGTTCATGTTTATTTTAATATGCTTCTCTCTCTCTTTCTCTCTATTTTTTGTCCAGACCATGGTAAAGTTCAGATTTTTTGGAAAGCTATCAAATACTGACACATTTCTTAACCTTCTTCACTCTCTACTATATTCTAGCAAGATTTTACTCTGAGAGAGACATATGGTTAATAGTACCAATCGTGCTCTTCTTACTCCCCTACAAGGAAGTAGTCTAAACAGCCAAGTTGTGAGATACTGCTGCTTCTTTTAAGGACCATAGTTTCATAGGTGGCACTTGGAAAGAGAGATAATGACCACCTTTCTCCTTCATCCTGGGCACACAGGAAGGTAGGTGAGTAGCAGTTCTTTCAAGACATATATCCACATTTGCATCATTGTGTGAATAATTTTATCTGCTGCTTCAAAACATTGCCTCTTATCCTGCTTGCCTATAAGATAATAATCATAGAAACAGCTGCTATTCAGTGATGAAGACAAAAAGAAAATTTTGAAAGGTCAGAAAAGTGCTTTCTTTATGGAAGATCTTATAAGCTATTTATCAGCTATTTTTGGAACATTTACTATATGTGAAACTTAGCACAGGGGACTTAGGTATGAATAAGACTTACCTTGTCCTTAAGAAGTTTAGTATAGCAGAATGAATGCCACTGAGAACACTCTGTTAATGCCCTTTTAGACTCCAGAAGCAGATTGTGAGCCTTTTCTTGGTTGCCCACAAATGTAGTATTATTTCATCTATAAAACTGTAGAATCAGAAAGGAACCTTTTAGGAACATATGTGGATAAGCAAGGCTTAACCTTTTATCATGGTATCTGTGGCAACAAGAAGCTACAACTAACAACATATTTGCTGGTATGACCAACTTATATGCCAGTGGGAATACATTTCTCCACAAATTGGTGATGCCAGGTTGAGCATCAAGTAACCTTAATATCCTGATAACATATCATGGGTATCAGCTCCAAAGCAGCATTTCATTCTTGAACATGTTTCACATCTTAGAGAGAGTCATGGGTTTCTTCACATAAAGTCATATGCCATGTCCTTGAAATTAATATACATCTAAATGAAATCTGGAATATATTTTTTGATGATTTCATGTTACATATTGCCAGTTCCTCCTGTCTTGCATTTTTTAAAAACTTTAAACAAATTTTCATTAACAGAGATTGTCACATAATTGTATATTTTTCTACTTTGTTCACAATTATGCTTACTTTCCACAAAAAGTTGTCTTAACTTTTCACTGGTGATGGCAATCACTAAAATCTTAATTTTAACAAAATAGTACTAAAAATGCTTCAGTGATTTAAGTTGAAATCAATGCACTTGTTACATGTCTCTTGCACTCAGTTATCAGGAATGGACAAACGTATTTTTATTCAAAAAATACAAAATAAATGATCTGTGGGCACTAACAATGGCAGCAGTAAACCATTATACATTGTTAACTGAAACCAGTAACTGATGGTTATAGTGATTTTCTTAAACATCAGCCAGAATTTTCTTCAGTCATTTCTTTCAACTGACTTCTCTGAAGTTATTGGTGAGGATCACTGCCTTGAACCTACTCTCACAGTTTATTAATAAAACACTACTACAGGACTTGAAACATACCACCTTCCATTCCACCCATTCCACCATTCTAGGGTCTTTGTCTTTAGGAATTTCAGTGACTACAACTTCTGCTGTAATTAATAGAGAGGCCACCCCAGCAGCATCCAATAAAGTGTTCTTACAATTTTAGTTGGATGCATGATTCCTTTTCCACCATATTCACAAAATCTCCAAGAATAGCATCATACCCAGCTTTGGAGAAATGTTGCATAATTTTCTCAATTATTAGTGATCCTTAAACACCTGCATTATTGGCAATGGTCGTTGCAAGAATTTTAATTTTCTTTTAATAATTTAGATAACAGTTGTTTAATCTTCAGGAGCTGTTATTTAATCCAAGGCTGGAATTCATGAAAACAGGGCATGGCCCCCTCCCAGAACAATGCCTTTCAACCGCAGCTCATGGAGCAATGAAAGCATCTGTAACACTTTCTTTTTTTTCACTTCAACATTACTTGTCCCACCAACCTTCATCCCAGTTACTTCATCTGAAAGTTTTGCCAAGAGTTCATTGAGTTTTTCCTTTGCATGTTCACTAGTTGTGATATTTAACCTTTTGATGGTTTCTTGAATATGTTTTTCAAAATGCTTGTCACATTTTCCTTTCAAGATCATGGCATTATCTTCATCACAATGAGCTCCCAACTTTTCCTAAGTCGTGAGACTGAATATTTTCAAGATTTAGTGTCAATCCTTCTTCTCCAAACACTGCACGAGTAACAATAGCCATCACTTAAAACTGATTCTTTTTTCTATGGTCACCAAAACCTAGAGCTTTGACTGGTACAACCTGAAGACCAACATTTAACCTATTCAAATGAGTGTACTCAGAGCTTCTCCATCAACATCTTCAGCAATTATGGCCGAGGGCTTATGGTGAGCATGGGCAATTTCAAGAGCAGGTACAATGTACTGGATTCTGTAACTTTTCTTTTCACTCAGTAGAACATAAGAATCTTGGAATTCACATTTCTGACTTTTTGATGTATTAATGAAGTATGGAGAAATAAAATCTCAGTCAAAAATCATGGCTTCAATAGTTTATAATTCATTATTTAGTGTTTTTCCATTCCTTACTTCCTTACTGTGATGATCCCCTTCCTTCCAACCTTTTTCATTACATCATAAATGATGTTGCACATATTTGTCTCCATTTGCAGAAATTGTAGCAATCTGAGAAATTTCTTCAGGTGTTGTCACAGGTTTAGACTGCTTCTTAACTTCAGCAATTATAGCATCAACAGCTAACATAACACCTCTCTTGATTTCCACAGGACTAGCACCTTTGTTAATCTTCTCAAAGCCTTTCTTGGCAATAGAGTGCCAGTACAGTAGCAATTAGTGGTGACATCACCAGCCTCTTCATTTGTGTTACTGGAAACATCTTGAACAAGTTTAGTGCCAATATTTTCATATTTATCTCTTAAGCCAATGGAATTTGCAACAGTCACCCCATCTTTTGTTACTTTAGGTCTTCCCCAATTCTGTTGAATAGTCACTGATTTTCCATTTGGCCCCATTGTAACAGCTACAGCTAAAACTTTTGAAGCAATAAATCTTGGACATCTACACCAAATTTAACTTCTCTGGCGTAATTTCAAATGAGATGAGGAGTCAGTGCCCTAGACACTGGATTAATTTTTAAAAGGACAGCAAGTAATCAAAACATTTCCATGGGGCAATGGCAGGGTGTGCCAGTGGTCAGGCAAGCTGTCAGAGGCGAGTGAAGGAGAGATTTCTTGTTATTGTGACTTTTAACTGATTTTTTTTCACCTATCCGGTATCATTGACTCAGACACCTTATTCATATGGTAATCAAATTTTCCAAGACATTCTTAATTTCAAGGCTTATCTCCTATTATCCTTTCAAGTCATCAGAGTGTCCCATAAGTTGCAGTTCTTTCAAAATCTTACATCTTTTGGATTGCACCTGGTACCAAGAAGCAACACAAAACCCTTATTTATCATATATTATGATCAGATTTAAAGTTTGAAAAGTGTAGTCACAACACTACTAAAAGTAATATTCAGGGAATGAAAAAAAAAACAACTTAAAGCTAGTAATTGGGGGATAATGCTAAGGACTTCCACAAACCTTTGTTAGGCCATACTTTGCTCCTGGACCATGGTTTAATGCTCTAACTTCTAGTTGGGAAATATGTTTTAAGCAACTTAAAATTATAAAATAATTAGTTATTAGTATAATAATTTAGCATTTAAAATTTTTAAAAGAGATGATTTATTCATTTATTTTGAAGTGAGGTAGAAAAGAATGAGTACAAGGTTCAAGGCTAGTTTTATCCAAGTATTTTTCTTATTTCTGTCAACTTTGTAAACCACATGTCTGCCTTTTTAGTTAATATGACTGCGAGTGAACTAAAAGAAAAATCTCGGTGAAAATATACATTTCAAGTCTTTAGAAAATTAATATTTGTTCTAAATTGTGACCCTTTAAAATTTATAAAGTTACTATGTTTTGCATAGATCAATAAGAGGGAATAGTCATACGTAATCTGTAAATTGTACATAGGGTCTATCTGGAAACAGTATGCTACTTAGTGAAAAGTCTAGATGAAGTAGTTCTCCTTAAATTCACTATTCATTTGTGTTTTTCTTTTTTAAATGTATGTGTGCGTGTGTGTGCATGTGCACACACATAATTTGGCTACAGTTCTTTAGATTAGAATGGAAAAAGGTATTTGCAAATGACATGAAGGGTGAGTATCCAGAATCTACAAAGAAATTATCAATCTGTACACCTGAAAAACAAATAATCTAGTTTAAAAAATGAGTAGAAGACATGAATAGACATTTTTTTCAAAGAAGACGTATAGATGAGTAACAGACACATGAAAAGATGTTCAACATTACCCATCATCAAAGAAATACAAATCAAATTTACAATGAGATACCACCTCACACCTGTCAGAATGTCACAAAATAAGTTGTTTTAAGCTTATGGAAAATCCTGAGTCTGTCTATCTATCTATCTATGACTAAAAAGATGCTATTCCTCAGATTACCACAATTGTTGAAAAGAACTACCAACTTTTGAGATCCAAATCTTTTGCTCACCTGACTGTAGTACTGCACTTTAAATTGGTAAAATGTGTTTCAGAGAGTGATTTATTGAATTCTCAGCATAGGTTTGCCTTCTGCTTATGCAACTCTATTGGAATCTCCCATTCCATGGCTTTGGATTCTTTTGACAATTCTGCCTCAGCAACAGAGGATAAAAGCCATGATGTGATGGATAAGCCACACAATTAAGAAATACAGATGTGGACTACAGATCTCCAAAGAACTGAGCTTGTTAAGACTATGTGACAGATATTGGAAATGTCTAAGATATTAAGAGGTAGGTACTTTAGTAGTTATTGCTGTTGAGGGCTGTGTGTGTGTGTGTGTTAGAAAGGGTAGGCCAATGTAAGAATATTGTCATGATCTGTATAATATGCAAAGTTTAGGCTACTTTTATAAGAAAGTTAAGTTTTCTTTCATAAAAGCTGAGCTATTGAAGTGGTAGTGAAAACCTGAAGAACATAGCTAATGAGAGTATCTTCTTAGGTTGAAAAAAATTAGGCTTCTTAACCAGAATAAGGCTAGAAGGGGGTAATAAAAAATAACTCATTAATTGAGACTTACTAATTAAGTACCAAAACGTGGGGTACCCCATTTAATCCTCACAATAACCTATGATGTACATACTATTATCATCTTCATTTTACAGACAGAAAACAGTCTTAAACAGCTTACATGACTTGTTCAAGGCCATGAGCCTTGTTCAGGACTGTGTTTTAGATCCACATCTGTCTGACTTCTAATACTGTATTTATAGAGGACTAAATATCTAAAATAAAACCATAACTATATAATTTCATGGTTTTCTTATGAAGAAATAAACTTCTACTTCACTTTAATCTTCTGAGGGATGTTTTCACATAGTATATTCAGAAAATTCCTCAGCAATTAGAATATATGCAACTGAAGAAGAACCAGTGCTAGAGGAAGGAGCAACCATTCTCAGCAATGAAATAGCTGTGGTTCTGACATTTTTCCTTTTTGCTTCTGAATTTTTCTCAAATAGTATGAAAATAGGAACCAAATTGCATAAAACAGGTAAATCCTTGGTAAGTGTAAGCCTTTTGTAGAATCTTTTTAATTTATTTAGCTAAAGCAACAAATTAAAATTAATCAAATTAATCAATTTATTCCAACTGATTGTAGACTCATGTCACATATTTTTGGATATTTGATCAGTCTAAAGAATCTAAGCCTCTTTTATTTTTATAATTTAGAAATGTTTAGGTAGGTTCAAAGAAAGGTGGAAATATTTATTTTTATTAACATATCATTTAAAAGTTGTTCCACATTAGGTTTAAGCTTATAATTACATTTTTTAATTTATGAATTTATTTTGATAAAGAGAGCATGTGTGAACTGGGGAAGGGCAGAGGGAAAAGGAGAGAGAGAAAGAATCCCAAGCAGGCTCCACACTCTTAGCAAAGAGCCAGACGTGAGGCTTAATCCCCAAAACTGTGAGAGAACTGAGCCAAAATCAAGAGTCGGACACTTAACTGACTGAGCCACTAAGGCACCCCAATTATATCTTTAACAATATTTTTAAGTAAATTTTTGGCAAACTGTGGTATGGCACAAAATTGGAAAATTTTGGTGACCAAAATTATTGGCAACTGTGGTATAATGGCACAATCAAGAAACTGCGTTGAAATTTTAGCTCTGCTTCTTATTTACAATGTAAATTTGGATAATTCATTTACTTTCTCTGACCCTCAGTTTTCTATTTATTGAGTTTTAAATTTTACCTCTAGTATAGTTAACATACAGTGTT
Source organism: Acinonyx jubatus (assembly GCF_027475565.1). NCBI lineage: Eukaryota > Metazoa > Chordata > Mammalia > Carnivora > Felidae > Acinonyx > Acinonyx jubatus. The sequence goes on from NC_069389.1 coordinate 51,126,200, forward strand.
ACATTAGTTTCACGTGTACAGTATAGTGATTCAGCAATTCTGTACATTACTCAGTGCTCATCATGGTAAGTGTACTCTTTAATTCCCATCACTTATTTCACTTATCCACCTCCATCTCCCCTCTGGTAACCATCATTTTGTCCTTTATAGTGAAGGGTCTGTTTTTTGGTTTCTCTCTCTCTCTCTCTCTCTCTCTCTCTCTCTCTCTTTCTAACTTTGACCATTTGTTTTGTTTTTTAAATTCCACATATAAGTGAAATTGTATGGTATTTTTCTTTCTATGACTGACTTATATTGATTAGCATTATACTTCCTAGCTCCATCCATGTTGTTGCAAATGGAAAGATTGGCAAGATTTTATTCTTTTTTATGACTGAGTAATAATCCATGAGATATATATATATATATATCGTATCTCACATCTTCGTTATCCATTCATCCGTCTGAGCCTTTTTTTCTCAGCTATAATATGAGGATAATAATTCTTATCTCATACAGTTGTTGGGTGAACAACTTGAGAGAATACCTGGGAATGTACTTTGTAGAAAATAAAAATTTTTATCACAATGTGAGAGGAAAAGGAATCAAATGAACACTAAGGAAACACCACTGTGCTAGTTGGTAACTTATTTTCTTTTTGTTACTTCCAGCAAGACCAAGGTCTGGATATCCCATATTCCTGTGAAAGAGTGCATGCCTTCACACCGAGTCACATTTTCTGAATCTCTTACCTATTGCCTTAGGAGCTATGCAGTAGTTGACAACATACTAGCAGGAAGGTAAACATGTATGGAAGAAATGCTTCCTAGGTTATTTCTTCATGTAAACTAACTTATCTTCATGGAGGAGCCAGGGTAATGAAAGGTAAGTTTGAGATGAACAGTAATTTTATAACGAAAACCAAAAGGACCATTGTAATGAGGCATTGTGGTAGAGTAGGAAAGGCACTAGATAAGAAAGGCGACCAGAGTTCCAATCCTGGTTTTACTACCATTAATTGCATAACCTAAGGCAAATCCCTTTTCTCTCTTGGTCTCAAGCATCCTCTCTATACAGTGATGTGAGGTGGACTATATTATCTCCAATATCTACTCCACCATTGATATTCTGTAATACCAATTTTAATTATAGTTAAAATATTCAAATTGTATAGACTTTATGAAGCTATTTTACGTGCCAAATGGAAAAAATTGAAAAAAAATATTTCTGTATTGTATATAACAATCATTCATTTGTATTAATTTGTAAATCAATTACATTAAAAAAAAATTTTTTAAGTATAATTAAAACAGTACTTTATATTTTCAAAGTATCTTAACGTTTAATATTTCACTTGACTCTCAAAATAATGGCATTTTATCATTTATCAGTGCATAATAAATTAAGAAACTGAGGCTCAGGTCAGAAGGGAGAGGCATGATATGTTCAAAGTACTGAGTGAGAAAAATCTACAGCCAAGAATACTTTGTCCAGCAAGGCAATCCTTCAAAATAGAAAGAGAGAGTTTCCAAGACAAACAAAAACTAAAGGAGTACATGACCACTAAACCAAACCTACAAGAAATATTAAAGGGGATTTGTTGAGTATGAAAAACACTAGAAAGGAGCAGAATATAATCCAGAAACAATGACAAAACAAACAATAAAATGGCACTAAATTCATCTGTCAATAATTACTCTGAGTGTAAATGAAGTAAATGCTCCAATAAAAAGATGTAGAGTATCAGAATGGATAAAAAAATCTATCTATATACTACCTAAAAGAGACTAATTTTAGATCTAAAGACACCTATAGATTGAGAGTGAGTGGATGAAGAAACATTTACCATGAAAATGGACATCAAAAGAAAATTGGAGTAGCAAAACTTACAACAGGCAAACTAGTGTTCAAAACAAAGACTATAACAAGAGATGAAGAAAGAACTATATATAATAATAAAGGGGTCCATCCAAGAAGAAAATATAGCAATTATAAATATTTATGCCACCAACTTGGAACAACCCAAATATATAAAACAATTAACAAACATAAGTAACTCATTGATAATAATGCAATAATAGTAGGGGACTTATCATCCCATTAATATCAATGGACATATCATATAAGCAGAAAATCAACAACGAAACAATGGCTTTGAGTGACACACTGGAATAAATGGGCTTAAAAGATGTGCTCAGAACAATTCATCTTAAAGCAACAGAATATACATTATTTTCAAGTGCACATGCAACAGTCTCCTGAATAGATCACATACTAGGTCACAAATCAGGCTTAGCAAGTGCAAAAAGATTGAGATCATACCATGCATATTTTCTGACCACAATGCTGTGAAATGTAAAGTCAAACACAAGAAAATAGTTGAAAAACCACAAATACATGGATATTAAATAACATCCAACTAAAAATATAAATGAGTCAATCAGGAAATTAAAGAAATAAAAAGTAAATGGAAACTAATGAAAATGAAAACATGATGGTCTAAAATTTCTGGGATGCAGCAAAGGCAGTCATAAGAGGGAAGTATGTAGAAAAACAGTCCCACCTCAAGAAGGAAGAAAAATCTCAAGTAAAAAAAAATGTAACCTTACACGTTAAAAGAACAACAAATGAAGGCTAAATCCAACAGAAGGAAGCAAATAATAAAGTTTACAACATAAATATATTATATAGAAGTAAAAAATAAAAACATGTCGATGAAACTAGGAGCTGGTTCCTTGAAAAACTTAATAAAATTGATAAACTCATAGCCAGACTTAAAAAGAAAAGAGAAAGGACCCAAAATAAATAAATCACAAATGAGGGAGTAGAGATTACAACCAACACCACAGAAATACAATTATAAAAGAATATTATGAAAGACTATATGCCAAAAAATTGAGAAATCTAAAAGAAATGTATCAATTCCCAGAAATATGTAAACCACCAAAACATAAACAGAAAGAAAGAGAAGACTTGAACATACCCATAATCAGCAAAAAATTGAAACACTAATGAAAAAAAAATCCTAACAAACAAAAGTCCAGGGCCACATGACTTCACAGGGGAATTCTAAAACATTTAAAGATGAGTTAATACCTTTTCTCCTCAAGCTGTTCCAAAAAATAGAAATGAAAAAAAAAATGTCCAAACTACTCTGAGGCCACCATTACCTTTATTCCAAAACCAAAGACCAGATTAATAAGAGAATGTCAGGCTAACATCCCTGATGAACATGGACGAAAATATTCTAAAAATAAAAAGTATGGAAAAATCGATTTCTACAGTACATTAAAAGAATTGCTCACCACGATCATGTGGAATTTATTCCAGGGTTGCAAGTGTGGTTCAATACTCATAAATCAACCAACATGATACACCGCATTAATAAAGGAAAGGATAAGAACAATGTGATCCTCTCAATAGATGACGAAAAAGCATTTGACAAAGTAAAGTACAGCATCCATTCATGATTTAAAAAAAAATCAACATAGTAAGGATAGAGAAAACATACCTCAACATCATAAAGGCCATATACAAAAGGCCCACAATTAATATCACCTCAGTGGGGAAAAACTGAGATTTTCCTCTAGGGTCAGGAACAAGACAGGGGAGTCCACTTTCACCACTGTGAGACCAAGGAGGTAAAAGATCTGTATTCTGAAAACTATAAATCTCTTATGAAAGAAATTGAATATGAGACAAAAAACATGAAAAACTTTCCATGCTCATGGACTGGAAGTACAAATATTGTTAAAATGTCAATCTTACCCAAAGCAATCTATACATTTAATGCAATCCATATCAAAATACCAACAGCATTTTTCACAAAGCTAGAACAAGCAATCCTAAAATATGTGTGGAACAAAAAAAGACCCCGAATAGTCAAAGCAATCTTGAAAATGAAAAACAAAGGTAGAGGCTTCCAGACTTCAAGTTATACTACAAAGCTTTAGTGACCAAGACTGTATGGTGCTGACATAAAAACAGACAGATAGATCAAAGGAACAGAATAGAAAACCCAGAAATTGGATCACCTTAGTGGCTCAGTCAGTTAAACATCTGACTCTTGATTTCTGCTCTAGTTATGATCTCACGGTTCATGAGTTTGAGCCCTGCATTGGGCTCTTCCCTGACAGTCAGAGCCTGGTTAGGATTATCTCTCTCTTTTCTATCTGAACCTTCCCTGCTCACGTGCTGTCTCTTGCCCTCTCTCAAAATAAACAAATAAACATTTAGAAAGAAGAGAAAACCCCAAAATAAACTCACAACTATACAGTCAACTAATCTTTGACAAAATAGGAAGAATGAAAGTGTACCACTTTCTAACAGCATGCACAAAAATAAATTCAAAGTGGATTAAAGATCATGGAGCACCTGACTTGCTCAGTCAGTGAAGCATGTGACTCTTGGTCTTCGGGTCATGAGTACGATCCCTACATTGGGTGTAGAGATTACTTAAAAATAAAATCTTTATGTATTTTTAAATTTTTAAAAATGTTTTATTTATTTTTGAGAGAGAGCCAGGGTGTGAGCAGGGGAAAGGAAGAGACAGAGGGAGACACAGAATCTGAAGCAAGCTATAGGCTCTGAGCTGTCAGCACAGAGTCCAATGTGGGACTCAAACCCATGAACCATGAGATCATGACCTGAGCTGAAGTCAGTCGCTTAACTGATTAAGGCACCCAGGTGCCCCCCCCCCAAAATAAAATATTTTTAAAAAATGAATGAAAGACGTAAATGTGAGACAGGATACCATCAGAGTCAGAGAAGAAAATACAGGCAATAACCTGTTTGACATAAGCCATAACAATATCTTACTAGACTTGTCTCCTGAGGGAAGAGAAACAAAAGCACAAATGAACTATTGGGACTTCATCAAGATAAAAAGATTCTGCACAGTGAAGGAAACAATCAACAAAACTAAAAGGGAACTGACAGAATGGAAAAAGATATTTGCAAATGACATGAAGGGTGAGTATCCAGAATCTACAAAGAAATTATCAATCTGTACACCTGAAAAACAAATAATCTAGTTTAAAAAATGAGTAGAAGACATGAATAGACATTTTTTTTCAAAGAAGACGTATAGATGAGTAACAGACACATGAAAAGATGTTAAACATTACCCATCATCAAAGAAATACAAATCAAATTTACAATGAGATACCACCTCACACCTGTCAGAATGTCTAAAAATAACAACACAGGAAACAACAGATGTCAGCGAGGATGCAGACAAAAGGGAATCCTGTTACACTGTTAGGAATGCAAAGTGTTGCAGCAACTCTGGAAAACAGTATGGCCACTTAAAAAATACACAAAACTTAAAACACAAAAACTTAAAAAATAAAACTACACTAGGATCCAGTAACTGCACTGCAAGATGTTTACCTAAAGGATACAAAATAATTATTTGAATTGACACATGCACCCTGATGTTTATAGCAGCATTACAAATAGCCAAATTATGGAAAGAGCCTGAATGTCCATTGACAGATGAACTGATGAATAGATAAAGAAGACGTGGTGTGTGTGTGTGTGTGTGTGTGTATAAAACTCAGCCAACAAACGGAATAAACTCTTGCCATTGCAACAATGCAGATAGAGCTAGAGAGTATTATGCTAATGTCAGTCAGAGAAAGACAAATACCACACACTTTCACTCATATGTAAAATTAAGAAAGATATCATATGAACATGGGGGAAAAAGTGAGAAGCAAACCATAATGTAGATTCTCAACTATAGAGAACACACTGAAGTTTGCTGTAGGTAATGTGGGTAAGGGGGTTGGTTAAATGGTTAATGGGGACTAAAGATGGCATTTGTTGTGGTGAACACTGGGTATTGTATGTAAGTGATGAATCAATAAATCTTACACTTGAAACTAATATTACACTGTATGTGTACTAACTGGAATCTAAGTAGAGACTTTTGAAAAAGAAAAAAAAAGAAACTGAGGCTCAACATTTTATAATAAATTAAGAATTTCAAAATAATTTTTTAATTGGGGGCTCAAAAATTAGTACAAAGTCACATAGCTATTACATGATAGAACCAGAAATCCAACTTTGCACTGTGTGTCTCTAAGTCCAATGTTTTTCTCACTATACCAAACTGCCTAGTTGATTTTATCCAGTCTTAGAGTATGTGTAACACATATCAAAAATAAATCTAATAAAAATAATTAGTGAGAGTGGAGGATGGCCACAGAGTAAGAGGACCCTAGGCTTGCCTATCCCACTAACAGCATTATATAACTATCAAATCATCCTAAATGACCCAGAAATAGACCTGAAGACTGAAAGAACAAACCCCACAAGGAAAGGGAGACAAGAAAACACATCAGAGAAGGTAAGAAGTGAAGAGACAAGTTTTAGGGTAGAAATGCATTGTGAGTGCTGTGGAGGGGAGGTGACTATGGTCCCAGAGAAGGGTGAGAGAGAGGAGCACATAAAGGAATGCACAAGGAGAATGTTTCCCCAAAACCATTGGCTTGGAAAATTAGAGGAGTTGAATTTCATGAGCTCTTGCAACCAGCAAGGCTTAAAGCATGGAGTCTTAAAGGTCAGCTGTTAGGATAAGGTCCTGGTTTGGGTAGAGCCCAGAGGCTGTTCCTGGAGAGAAGGCAGGCCCAGGATCAGACAGCATGGAAACAGTGATCTGAAAAATGCCTGATTTTTCACTCTTCTTGGAGCACATCCTTGAAAATCAGTGTTCATGGAGATGACTCTTGGGGAAAAAAAGAGCGGGCCTGTTCCATTGCCCTCGACTGCACCTTAGCACTGACACAGAGCCACCTGTGGGAAGAAGTAAAGACCAACACTGGGTGCCTAACTTGCATGTACCAGGCCCCTTCTTCAGAAGACCAGCACAAACACTGCCCACACCACATCTCTTGACCAGAGAGTTCTGCAGGGCCTCAGTTCTGCTGGAGGTGGTGTACATCTCATTTCAAAGCAGACAAGATAACACCTAGTTAAAATTCACCATATTCAGGTCAATTGCCAAATGCTACCCACAGCAACCAAAGTGAGCCTCTGCAGATGACTGACCTAAAGGACAGAACAGCCAAAACACAGCAGAAGAGCACATGGAGCACATACCAGAACACTCCCTGAAGTGCCAGGCCATGGGCACTACATGACCCACGACCTCTTCTTCATAAAGCCATTATTTGCAGAAGCAAGATATATAACTGGCTTTTCTAACACAAAGAAGAAGGCAGAGACTTAGACAAAGTTATGGAGGAATTCATCCTAAACAAAATAACAAGATAAGGCCATGGCTAGAGATATAAGTGAAACAGGTATAAGCAACATGCCTGATGGAAAATTTAAAGCAATAATCATAAGTGTACTTACTGGGCTTGAGAACAAAATAGAAGAAATCAGTGAGACCCTTACCACAGAGATACAAGTGTTAAAAATAATCAATCAAAAAGAAACAGTGCAATAAACCACATTGGAAACATGCTTGATCCAATGAACAGCAGGCTAGAAGAAACACAAGAATGAATTAATGACTTAGAAGACAAAGTAGAGGAAAGTATGAAGATGAACAAAAGAGAATGGGAAGAATTATGGAACACAAGAATAGACTTAAGTAATTCATTGACTCCATCAAATGTAATAACATTCATATTATAGGAGTCTTAGAAGAAGAGAGAAAAGGAGGAAGAAAGTTTATTTGAAAAGAGAATAAAAGAAAACACCCTTAATCTGGGGAAGGAAACAGACAACTAGACTGAGGAGGCACAGAGAACTCCCTTCAAAATCAACAGAGGCAGGCCAACACCAAGATATAGTGTAATTACTTTGGCAAGAAATAGTGATAAAGAAAAATTCTCAAAAGCAGAAAGACAAAAGAAGTCCTTAAGTTACAAATGAAGACGCAAGAGGCTAGCTACAGATTTCACCAAAGGAATTTAGGAAGCCAGAAGGGAGTGGCATGATATATTCAAAGTGCTGAATGGGAAAAATCTGCAGCCACAATCACAATACGAGGAGAGATAAAGAGTTTCCCAGAAATTTAAATCTAAAGTAGTTTGTGACCATTAAATCAGCCCTCCAGGGAATATTAAAAGGGACTTGTTGAGTGAAAAGGAGAGACCTAAAGTGACAAAGACAAGAAAGGATCAGAGAAAATCTCTAGAAACAATGACAAAACAAGTAATAAAGTGGCAATAAATGCATTTCTATCAATACTTACTTTGAATGTAAATGGACTAAAATTCCCAGTCAAAAGACATAGGGTGTCAGAATGGATAAAAAAGAAGACTGATCTATATGTTGCCTACCAGAGACTCATTTTTTACTTAAAGACACCTGAAGATTGAAAGTGAGAAGATGGGGAAACATTTATCATGCACATGGATGTCAAAAGGAAGCTAAAGTGGCAACACTTCTATCGGACAAACTAGACTTTAAAACAAAGAGTCTAACAAGAAACAAAGAACAGCACTATATAATCATAAAAAGGACAATCCAACAAGAAAATCTAACAATTTTAAATATGTATGCACCCAACATGAAGGCACCCAAATATATAAAACAATTAAAAACACCTCAAGGAACTAATCAATAATAATACAATAATGGTAGAGGACTTTAACACCTCACCTACATCAATGGACAGATCACTAAATAGAAAGCCAACAAGAAAACAATGTCTTTAAATGACACACTGGGCCAGATGAATTTAACAGATATATTCAGAAAATTCCATTCTAAAACAGCAGAATATACATTATTTTCAATTGTATATAGAATATTCTCCAGAATAAATCACATGTTAAATCACCAAATAGGCCTCAACCAATTCAAAATTTTGAAGTTATACCATGGAAACTTTCTAACCATAATACTATGAAACCAGAAGTCAACCATAAGAACAAATTTTGAAAGATCACAAATACATGACGGTTAAACAACATGTTACTAAACAATAAATGGATAAACCAGGAGATAATAGAAAAATTAAAATACCGGAGACAAATGAATAGTAAAAGATGATGGTCCAAAACCTTTGGGATGTAGCAAAAACAGTCATAAGAGAGTATATAGCAATACAGCCTGTCTCAAGAAGCAAGAAAAATCTCAAATGCAAAAGCTAACCTTACACATAAAGGAGCTAAAAAAAGAACAAACAAAACCTAAAGCCAGCAGAAGGAAGCAAATAATAAAGGTTAGAACAGAAATAACAGAAATAAATGATACAGAAACAAACAAACAAACAGAATAAAGTATATCAAATGAACCAGGTCTTTGAAGAAAATTAATAAAAGTGATAAAACTCTATCCATACTTATCAAACAAACAAGAGACAGGACCCAAATAAATAAAATCACAAGTGAGAGAGGAGAAATAAAAAAAACACCACAGGAAAACAAAAAGTTCTGAGAATATTATGAAAAACTATGTGCCAACAAATTGGACAACCTAGAAGAAATTGATAAATTCCGAGAAACATATAAACCACCAAAACTGAAACAGGAAGAAACAGAAAACTAGAGCAGACCAGTAACAACCAAACACGTTGAATCATTAATCACAAAACTCCCAACAAACAAAAGTGTAGGGCCAGATGGCATTACACGCGAATTCTACAAAACATTAAAAAAGAGTTAATACCTATTCTTCTCAAACTTTTCCAAAAAATAAAAAAAAGGAAAGAAAATTCCCATATTCATTCTATGAGGCCATTATTACCCTAATACAAAAACTAGATAAAGAAACCACTAAAAAAGAGAAATGCAGGCCAATATCCCTGATGAACACTGATGCAAAAGTTCTCAATAAAATAACTAGCAAAACAAAACCAACAATACACTTAAAAAAAAAATTCATCATGATCTCCTTAGATTTCTTCTTGGGTTGCAAGTGTGGTTCAATATTCAGAATTTAAGCCACATGATACACAAAATTAATAAAATAATGTATAAGAAGCACATTATCCTTTCAATAAATGGAGAAAAAATAACAAAATACAACATCCATTCAGAATCATAACCCTCAACGAGGTAGTTTTAGAGGAAACATACCTCAGCACATTAAAGGCCATCTATGGAAAACTCATAACTAATATCATACTCAGTGGAGAAAACTCAAGATTTTCCTGTAATGTCAGGAACAAGACAGGAATGTCCACTCTCACCATTGTTATTTAACATAAAACTGGAGGTCCTAGCCACAGAAATTGGGCCACAAGAAAAAATAAACTATATCTTAATCAGCAAGGAAGAAGTCAAATTTTCACTATTTGCAGATAACATTACACACGAATTCACTAAAGTCGTAGGATATAAAAAGCAATATATAGAAGTCTGTTGCTTTTCTGTATACCAACAACGAAGCAACAGAAAGAAAAATAAAAAAATAAATCCCATTTACACCTTTGCACTAAAAACCACAAGATACCTAGGAATGAGCCTATCCAAAGAGGTGAAAGACGTGTACTCAGCAAAATATAAAATAGTAATGAAATAAATTCAAGAGAATGAAAAGAAATGGAAAGACATTCCAAGCTCTTGCATTGGAAGAACAAATAGTAAATGTCTATACTGCTCAAAACAATCTACACAATCAATGCAATCCCTACCAAAATACCACCAGCATTTTTTTCACAGAGCTAGAATAAACAATTTAAAAATTTGTATGGATCAACAAACACCCTGAATAGTCAAAGCAAGCTTGAAAAAGCAAAGCAAAGCTGGAGGAATCACAATTCCAGGCTTCAAGTTATATTACAAATTGTCATAGTCAAAATAGTATAGTACTGGCATAAAAGTAGAGCATGGAACAACAGAACAGAATATGAATCTCATAAATGAACCCACAACCATATGGTCGATTAATCTACAAAACAGGAACGAGTATTCCATGAGAAAAAGATAGTCTCTTCAAAACATGGTGCTTGGAAAATTGGACAACAACGTGCAAAAGAATTGAAACGATATATTTTTTCCTACACCATGCACAAATATAAATTCAAAATATATGAAAGACCTAAATGTGAGACCTTGAATGATAGAAATCCTAGGGTAGAACACAGGCAGGAAACTCTGACCCAGCTGTAGCAATTTTTACTAGATACATTGTCTAAGGCCAGGGAAACAAAAGCATAAATAATCTATTGGGACTTCATCAAAATAAAAAGCTTCTGCACAGTGAAGGAAACAGTTAACAAAAGTAAAAGGCAGCCTATAAAATGGGAAAAGATATTTGCAAATGTCAAATCTGATAAAGGATTAGTATCCAAAGTATATAAACAACTTATAAAACCAACACCCCCCAAAATGAATAATCCAATTAAAAAATGGGCAAACGATTTGAAGAGACATATTTCCAAAGAAGACATACAGATGGATAACACACATTAAAATTTGCTCAACATTACCCATCATCAGGAAAATACAATATCAAAACAATGAAATATCATCTTGCACCTTTCTGAATGGCTAAAATCAACAACACAAGAAACAACAGGTGCTGGAGAGGTTGTCAGAAATGGCAACGCTCTTGCCCTATTCATGGAAATGCAAAGTGGTGAAGCCACTATGGAAAACAGTATTTAGTTTTCTCAAAAAGTTAAAACTAGAACTACCTTACAATCCAGTAATTTCACTAGTAGGTATTTACCCAGTGAATACAAAAATACTAATTCAAAGGGATATATGCACTCCAATGTTTATAACAGCTCTATCTATAATAGCTATAATATGGTATGGTAACTGCCCAACTGATGAATGTATAAAGAAGATGTGACGTGTGTGTGTGTGTGTGTGTGTGTGTGTGTGTGTGTGTGTGTGTGTATTCACACAACGGAATATTACTCAGCAATAAATAAGAGTGGGATATTGCCATTTGCAGTGACATGGATGGAGCTAAAGAGTAGTATGATGTGGGAAATAAATCAGAGAAAGACAAATACCATATGGTTTCACTTATACGTGGAATCTAAAAAAAAACAACAAAGTAACAAAGTAGAATAAAAGAGAAAGAGAGGCAAACTAAGAGGCAGACTCTTAACTATTGAGAACAAAGTGATGATTATCAGGGGGGTGGTAAGTGAGGGAATGGGTTAAATATGTAATGGGGATAAAGGAGTGCATCTGTTGTGATAAGCACCAGGTATTGTGTGGAAGTTTTGAATCACTAATTTGTATATATGAAACTAATATTACACTGCATGTTACCTAAGTGTAATTTAAATAAAAACTTTAACAAAGTCTTCACATTTGAGACTGACACTGCTAACCATGTTCAAGTGATGCACAAATAGTATATAAATGCTTCTTTCATAGTCCTATGGATTTGAAAGTTTAAGAAAATAGTATTTGTAACAGACTTCAAGATCATTGGAAGAAAAAGACTATTTAAGTATAATATTTAGACCTATCACCCTTACAGATACAACAGAAAAGCAAGAAATAAAGGATGGTATATAAGAAATTTATTTGTCTAGGGATGATGTATCACATTTACTGTGTTAGTATAGACTTTTGAGGCAATTTCTGTACTCCCTCCTTTTTCTTATGTTTCTTCCACTACCTCCCCAATAAATATAATCGCAGCTACTATATGGCAAGCTCAGGATTCACTCATTTTTTTTGATTTTGATTGTAAAATCTATTTATTTGTTTTTTAAAAATTTCTTCAGCATTCCTTTTCATTATTTTTTGTTTAAATTTTAGTTAGTTAACATACAGTGCAATATTCATTTTGGGAGTAGAATTCAGTGATTCATCACAACACCCACTGCTCATCACAACCAGTGCCCTTTAAAAAATGTGTTTTCATTTTATTTATTTTGAGAGAGACAGAGAGTACAGCAGGGGAGGGGAAGAGAGAAGAGAGACAGAATCCCAAGCAGGCTCTGCGCTGTCAACACAGAGCCTGAAGCAGGGCTTGAACCCACGAACCTCAAGATCATGACCTGAACTGAGATCAAAAGTCAGACGCTTAACCAACTGAGCCACCCAGGCGCCCCACCAGTGTTCTTTTAAATACACCAAACCCATCTAGGCCATTTCCCACCCAACTCCTTCCTTCAACCTTCAATTTAATCTCTACCAATAAGAGTCTTTTGTGAGACTCCCTTCTCTTTTTTCCCCTTTCCCATGTGTTCATCTATTTTGTTTAATAAATTCCACATATGAGTGAAATCATATGGTATTTTTCTTTCTCTGACATATTTTGCTTAGCATAATACATTCTAGCTCCATCAATGTTGTTGCAAATGGTAAGATTCCATTCTTTTTGATGGCCGAGTAATATTCTATTGTATATATATACCACATTTTCTTTAGCCGTTCATCAGTTGATGGGCATTTGGGCTATCTCCATAGTTTTGTTATTGTTGATAATGCTGCTATAAACATTGGGTGCATGTATCCCTTCAAGTCAGTATTTTTGTATCCTTTGGGTAAATATCTAATAGTGCGATTTCTGAATTATAGGGTAGTTCTATTTTCTGTTTTTTTTTTTTTTAAGGAACCTCCATACTGTGCTCCGGAGTAGCTAAACCAGTTTGGATTCCTCCAGCAATGCAAGAGGCTTACCCCTTCTCTGCATCCTCACCAACATCTTTTGTTTCTTCTGTTGTTAATTTTGGCCATTCTGACAAGTGTGAGATAGTGTCTTATTCTGATTTTGATTTATATTCCCCTGATGCTGAGTGATGTTGAGGATATTTTCATGTATCTGTTATCCATCTGGATGTCTTCTTTAAAAAAATGTTTATTCACATATTCTACCCATTTCCTAACTGGTTTATTTGCTTTTTGAATGTTGAGTTTCATAAACTTTTTTTTTATCGATTTTTGGGTACTAAACCTTTATCAGATATATTGTTTGCAAATATCTTCTCCCATCTTGTAGGCTTTTGGTTTTGTTGATTGCTTCCATCGCTGTGCAGAAACTTTTTATCTTAATGATGAAGTCCCAATAGTTCATGTTTGCTTTTGTTTCCCTTAACTTTGGTGGCGTGTCTAGTAAGAAATTGCTGTGACCAAGGTCAAAGAGGTTGCTGCCTATTTTCTTCTGTAGGATTTTGATGGTTTCCTGTCTCTCATATAGGACTTTCATCCATTTTGAATTTATTTTTGTGTATGGTGTAAGAAAGTGGTAGAGTTTCATTCTTCTATATGTTGCAGTCCAGTTTTCCCAACACCCTTTGCTGAAGACATTCTTTGCCATTGGATATTCTTTCCTGCTTTATTGAATATGAATTGACTATATAGTTGTGGTTCCATTTCTGGACTTTCTATTCTGTTCCATTGATCCATGTGTCTGTTTTTGTGCCAGCACCATAATGTCTTGATACTTACAGCTTGAAATTCAGAATCGTGATGCCTCCAGTTTTGTTTTTCTTTATCAGGATTGCTTTGGCTATTCAGGGACTTTTTTGGTTCTATAAAAATTTTAGGACTCTTTGTTCTAGAACTGCAGTGAATGCTGGTGGTATTTTGATAGGGATTGCATTAAATGTGTAGCATGATTTGGGTAGTATAGACATTTTAACAATATTTGTTCTTCCAATCAATGAGCATGGAATGCTTTTCCATTTCTTTGTGTCCTCTTCAATATCTTTCATAAGTATTCTATACTTTTTAGAGAACAGATATTTTACCTCTTAATTTTGGTTTATTCCTAGTTATGTTATTGTTTTTGGTGCAAATATAAATGAGATCAACTCCTTGATTTCTTTTTCTAATGCTTCATTATTGGTGTATTGAAATGCAACAGATTTCTGCACATTGATTTTATATCCTGTGACTCTGGTGAATTCATGTATTAGTTCTCACAGTTTTGGTGGAGTCTTCTGGGTTTTCCACATACAGCAACATGCCATCTGCAAATAGTGAAAGTCTGACTTCCTCCTTTGCCAAATTGTATGCCCTTTATTTCTTTTTGTTGTCCAATTTGTTGCAGCTAAGTATTCCAGTACTATGTTAAATAGTAATGGTAAGAGTGGGCATCATTTTCTTGTTCCTGATGGTAGGCAAAGGGTGTCAGTTTTTCCTTTATAAAGGTGATATAGGCTGTGGGGTTTTCATATATCACTTTTATGATGTTGAGATATGTTCCCTCTATCCCTGCTTGTTGAGAGTGTTTATCGAAAGGATGCTGTATTTTGTCAAATGCTTTTCCTGCATCTATTGAAATGATTATCTGGTTCTTATCCTTTCTTTTATTAATGTGGTGTATCATGTGAGTTGGCTTGTGAATATTGAACCATCCCTGCAGCTCAGGAATACTCACTTCATCGTGGTGAATAATTCTTTTAATGTACTGTTGAATTCGATTTGCTAATATCTTGTTGAGATTTTTTTGCGTCCATGTTAATCAGTGATATTGGCCTGTAATTTTCCTTTATACTGGGGTCTTTGGTTTGGGGACCAAGGTAATGCTGGATTCATAGAATGAGTTTGGAAGTTGACCTTCCATTTATATTTTTTGGAACAATTTGAAAAGAAAAGGTATTAAGTCTTCTTTAAACGTTGGGTAGAATTCCTCTGGGAAGCCATCTGGCACAGTACTCTTGTTTATCTGGAGATTTTTAATTACTGATTAAATTTCTTTTCTTTCATGTTCTTTTCAAATTTTCTATTTCTTCTTGTTTGAGTTTTGGTAGTGTATGCGTATCTAGGAATTTGGCCATTTCTTTCAGATTGTCCAATTGGTTGGAATATAATTTTTCATAGTATTCTCTTATAATTGTATTTCTATGGTTGGTTGTGGTCTCTCATCTTTCATTCATGATTTTATCTATTTGGGTCCTTTCTATTTGCTTTTACTAAGTCTGGCTAGGGGGTTCATCAATTTTGTTAATTCTTTCAAAGAACCAGCTCTTGGTTTTGTTGATTTGTTCTATTGTTTTTGTTTGTTTGTTTGTTTGTTTGTTTGTTTCTATGTCTTCTATATCTGCTCTAATCTTTATTAGTTCCCTTCTTCTGCTGGCTTTAGGCTTTACTTTCTGTTCCTTTTCTAGTTTCTTTACATGTAAGGTTAGATTGTGTATTTGGACCTTTCTTGCTTTTTGAGATAGGTCTGAATTGCAATATAATTTCTTCCTAGGGCTGCTTTTGCTGTATCCCAAAGGGTTTGGACAGTCATATTTTAATTTTTATTAGTTTCCATGTATTTTTTTTAATTATTCTCTAATTTCCTGGTTAACCCATTCATTCTTTAGTAGGATGTTCTATAACCACCACATATTTGAGGGCTTTCCAATTTTTTTCTTGTGGTTTACTTCAAGTTTCACAGCATTATAATCCAAAAATATGCAGTGTATGATCTTGATGTTTTTGTACTTTTTGAATGCTAATTTGTGACCCAGTATTTGATCTATCCTGGAGAATGCTCCATGTGCACTGCAGAAGAATGTGTATTCTGCTGTTTTAGGATAGAATGTTCTGAATTTATCTGTTAAGTCCATCTGGTCCAGTGCGTTAAAAGCCATTTTTTCCCTTATTGATTTACTGCTTAGATGATCTGTCCATTGTTGTAAGTGAAGGATTAAAGTCTCCTACAATAATGAGCTTCGCTATGTTTGTTATTTATTTATATATTTGAGTGTTCAAGTTGGGGGCATAAATATTTACAATTGCTAGATCTTAATCTATAGATCCCTTAATTATGATATGCCATTCTTAATCCCTTGTTATAGTCTGGTTTTAAAGTCTGGTTTGTTCAATATTAGTACGGCTGCTCTGGCTTTTTTTTTTTTTTTTTTGATGTCCATAGCAAGATAGATGGTTGTACATCCCCTCACTTTCAATCTGCAGGTGTTGTTAGGTTTAAAACGTTAGGTCTAAAATGTTGTTAGGTCTCTTATAGTCAGAATATACATGTTTTTTTTAATCAATTCTGATACCCTATGTCATTGATTGTAGCATTTATTCCATTTATATATGAAGTGATTATTGAAAGATATGAATTTAGTGCCATTGTGTTATCTGTAGACATTGTGTTTGTGGTGATGTTCTCTGGTCCTTTTTACTCTGTGTTACTTTTGGTATTTTTTGTTTTGTTTTGTTTTTTGTTTGTTTTTGTTTTTGTTTTTTTTCTGCACTCAAAATTCCTCTGTAACATTACTTGCAAGGCTGGTTTAGGGGTCACAAACTCCTTTAATTTTTATTTGTGTGGAAAACTCTTTATCTCTCCTTCTAATCTAAATAATAGCTTTGCTGGATAAAGGATTCTTGCCTGCATATTTTTTCCCTTTTGGCACGTTGAATATCTCCTACCACTCCTTTTTGGCTTGCTAAGTTTTGTGAACAGACCTAATGTGAATCGGATTTGTTCTCCCTTATAGGTTAAAGAATTCTGTTCTTGCTGGTTTCATGATTATTTCCCTGTATGTGTATTTTGAGAATTTGACTATGATATGTCTTGGTGATGGCCAGCTTTTGTTGAATTTAATGGGAGTCCTCTGTGCTTCTTGGATTTTGATGTCTATGTTTCCTCCCGAGATTAAGGAAGTTTTCAGCTATAATTTGCTCACATAAACCTTTTGCCCCTTTTCTCTGTCTTCATCTTCTAAGATTCCTATGATCTGAATGTAATTCTTCTTTAATAAGTCACTGAGTTCTCTAAGTCTTGTATCATGATCTTTGGCCTTTGTATCCCTCATATTCTCGGCATCATTATTATCCATAATTTTATCTTCTATATCACTGATTCACTATTCTGATTTATCCATCCTTTCTGTCATGGCATCCATTCAAGATTTCATCTCTGCTATAACATTTTTAATTTTGCCCTGATGAAATTTTAGTTCTTTTCTCCCTGCAGAAAGGAATTCTCTGGTGTCTTCTATTCTTTTTTCAACCATAGCTAATATTCTTATAATTTTGTTTTTAAATTCTATTTCAGACATCTTACTATGTTTGTGCTGATTGAATCCCTGGTCATGAGTTCTATTGTCCGTTCTTTCTTTTGGGGTGAGTTTTTCCATCTCATCATTTGTCCAGAAAAGAAAAGAGCAAAGAAAGAAAAGAAACTAAAAGAAAGAGAAACACAAACAACAAACAGAAATAAAGGAAAAACAAGGAACAAAAAACAAACAAAGAAAACCAGAAATCCAGATTCTGGGTGTGTTTTGGTTTGCTTGTTAAAAGAATCTAGGTCCAAAAATAAAATAAAATAGAATAAATACAAACAAACAAAAAACAATAAAAGAAAGAATAAAAGAATATGTATATATAAAAATAAAAATAATAATACTAAAAAGTAAAAAAAAAGAAATTGAAAAATAAAATAAATGAAAAAATAATAATGAAGAATAAAAGTAAAACGGAAGTTAGATCCTATTTCCCCTAGAGATGAAGCTTTGCAACACTATGCTCCATAGACTTGGTGCCAGGGAATTGTTTGTGCTGGTTCTGGAAGAAAGAAGGATCTGCTGTGATGATTCTCAGACTCACTTGTTTAGGTGCAAATGTGCCTCCAGGGTTCAGGGGGACGGGGCTTGGTTTAATTAGCTCCGGCTTCCACCAGTTGGTACTGCTTTGCTCCTTGAAGGTTTTTCAGCTCTGAAGGGTGGAATGAATATGGCCTTCCCATGTTCTATAAGCTCCTGAGCTGAATGTTTGCACATCCTCCCACACACACACACTCTTCAGGGAACTCTCAGAGAAGAGCAATTAATCACTCCTATTGTGTCTCTGATTTCCCTCAGAGCCCCATATTCACCAGCCTGTGTCCAGGCTTTTTATCTCAGGCGCATGACTGAGTTTCAAAACTCCAAATTTTAGGGATTCCAGGGGTGCAGATCTACACTGCTCCTCTGGGATCTTGGAGAGGGACTCAACAGGCTTTTGCTGGCCCATTTATGTTGGGGGAGGGGGAAGTGGCATGACTGTCCAGCTATTCAGAGTTTATGTCAAAACAGAGCAAAAAACCAGCCCCCCTGCTTGCAGCCCTCAGCCAGAAAGAATCCCCTCTCATGCCTGGAAACAGCATAGCACATTGGCACAACCAGTCTTTCTTCTTACCCAATGGATTGTCGAACCGTGCTGTCACTCTTGGGACTCTACCCCGCTTCACCACTTGAGCACTTTAAAGCCAGGCAATTCCCCCATGGCAGCTGTCTGCTAAAAGTTCATATTTTGTGCTCCCCTGCTTATACTACTTTGCAGTAGCCCAAGTAAGCAAGCTTCTTCACCCCAGCTGGACCCAGAGCAGTACCTCCCCACTTAAACTCACAGCACCTCCTACCTTCCAAATGGTGGTACCTTTTCTACATGTAGTCTTACAGGTTTTGTTCACTCAAACCTCTAGTTGGTTTCTTTGATGTTCATAACAATTTGATAACTATCTAGCGGTGTTCAAGGGATGAGACAAGCCTAAGGTCTCCCTAATCCTCTACCATCTTAACTCACTCTATATTTCTTTATACAACACATTGGACAAGACAGACAAGAAAAAATAACACTTTAGTAGTAAAATGCATATAACATACCTTAAGTACAATAGGAATTCAGATAAAACTGTTCTGAATTCAATTTTTATCTTAATCAGTCCGTGTTTTCCTCATGAAAGATGGTACCTAAGGTAAGTCTTGCAGATTGTCTAGTTACAGAAAAAAAAAGAATGTCTTGTCTCTGAATCTGCTTCTTCATTGGTAAAAAAAGGGATGATGTTGTCCCCTTCTCTCCTATATCATTGCTATGGTTGAATAAGGTGGCATATGTGAAAATATTTGGTAAATTAAAAAGAATTAAGGACTGGCTAGGCTTACAAAAGAATCAATATGCCTTTAGCTAGAAATTTACTACACCCATCCTTAAAAGAGGAAAAGAAAAAAAAACATAAAAAGAAATAGCTAGCTCAAAGCCCAGATTCCTATTTTATGGATGTAAAATGTTCAGGTTGTTACAAGAGTACCACGGTTTTCAGCCATGATCAGACGGTGTTTTTTTGTTTTTTTGTTTTTTTGTTTTTTTTTTTTTGTATAGGTTGTTTAACATTGTTGCACCAGCCAAGAGGAGGAAAGGCCAGACTCACAGAAGGCTTTTCATTTAGAAGAAAGCAACACTAATGATCCATATTAGTGTTATATACTCCTGAATTTGTGTTATATCACAGAGAGCCTTATCAGTTCAGTAATTCCAGTTAATCTATAAAGATAATGTAATTGTTTTTAATTTTTTAAGGTGCACATCAGTTGTCTATTTTGGTGTCAGTTTTTCAATAAATTTTGGCTATGGACAAAAAAAAGCACTAAACAATGTAAACTGTTACTAATACTTGCTAAAGTATGAAAGTGTGAGTGCATGTGATTGATGTGTGTACATACAGCTTACAGTGAGGGTATTGTTTTAAGGATGGACAACTCCCCTACTACTAACTCAGAGAGTTATAAAATTTCAGGGCAAAGAGGGACCTCAAAGGTCATGTGATCTAACCCCATCTGGTGCTTGTTAAAAAGGAGGCTGGAGGAGAAAATGGTCTGGTATCTACTAAGGAAACTGATCTGTGTCTCTACATAGTCATTAATCTCCCAAATTCTGTTAATTTAGAAAATAGTACCACAGATTTTTTTTATTAATCTTATAAATTGACTTGAATTAATATTTTTTTACTTTTAATGTTTTTAATAATGTTGACTGAAGTAAAGCATTATATTTATTTCAATGCAGACTCTTCCTTTTTCTTCTAATTACCATATTCCAAAAATATGGAAATTAAAAAATTGGAAGGCAATTTTCTTAGATCAGCTTATTGTTTCTGAATTTTGCTCCTAAAAGAAGATTCTTTGCATTCCCAAATTAAGAACGTGATTCGTTGGGGAAGATGTTCTAACCCAAAGTACAGAAAACAGAGAGAAGAGTCACAGTTTTATCTTTCAGCTCACGTATTCTGGATGTTAATCAGTACCTAATGCCAATTTATCTCAGGGAAGACCACCCAGGTAACTTTAATCAGGTTGGACTTTATAGTAGATGATTATTTCAAGGCAGTTCTCAGTATATATGGCTTAATTCCAAGGGTAATGTTAGTCATTTTTATGTAACTCTAAATTTGCCAAGGAAACAAGAATATTATAGTGATAGTTAAGCAAAACATTAAGGTAATTAGCCTTAGATGAGAAAACACAAGTGCCACTTTTTTCTTCCTTTTTAATTTTTATTTATTTATTTTTATTTAAATACAAGTTAGTTAACATACAGTGTAGTCTTGGCTTCAGGAGTAGAACCCAGTCTCTTACATATGACACCCATTGCTCATCCCAACAAGTGACCTCCTTAATTCCCATTAACAATTTAACTCATCCCCTGAACCCACTCCCCCTCCAGTAACGCTCAGTTTGTTTTCTGGATTGAAGAGTCACTTATGGTTTGTCTCATCTCTGTTTTTATCTAATATTTCCCTTCCCCTATGCAATTCTATTGAGTTTCTCAAATTCCACATGAGTGAAATCTTATGATATCTGTCTTTCTCTAACTGACTTATCATAATGCTCTGTAGTTCCATCCATGTTGTCACAAAGACAAGATTTCATTCTTTATCATCTTTATCATCACGTATCATCACATATATATATATATATATATATATATATATATTCCATCCATGTTGTCACAAATGGCAAGATTTCATTCTTTATCATCACTGAGTAGTATTCCATTGTGTATATACATATGTGTATATATATGTATATATGTATATATACATATATATACATATATATACGTGTATATATATATATATGTATACATATATATATATGTATATTTTCCATCCATGTTGTCACAAATGGCAAGATTTCATTCTTTATCATCACTGAGTATTATTCCATTGTGTATACATATATGTGTATATATATATATTTTTTTTTCCATCCATGTTGTCACAAATGGCAAGATTTCATTCTTTATCATCACTGAGTAGTATTCCATTGTGTATATACATATGTGTGTATATATACGTATATGTATATACGTGTATATATATGTGTATATATATACGTATATATATACATACACATATATATACACGTATATATATACATATATATTAGATGTTCTATATATGTATATATACATATATATGTATATGTATATATATATGTATATATATATGTATATATATATACATATATATATGTATATACACATATATAGAACATCTAATTATCCATTCTTCAGTCAATGGACATTTGGGCTCTTTCCATAGTTTGGCTATTGTTGACAGAGCTGCAATAATCATTGAGGTGCATGCTCCCCTTTGAATCAGCATTTTTTGTATCCTTGGATTAACATGTACTTGCGCAATTGCTGGGTTGTAGGGTAGCTCTATTTTTCATTTCTTAGGAACCTCCATACTGTTTTCCAGAGTGGCTGCACCAGTTTGCATTCCCACCAACAGTGCAAAAGGTTCCCCTTTCTCTGCATGTTCACCAACATCTGTTCTTCCTGAGTTTTTAATGTTAGCCATTCGGACAGGTCCGAGGTGGCATTTCACTGTGGTTTCGACTCGTATTTCCCTGATGATGAGTCATGTTGAGTATATTTTCATGTGTCTGTTAGCCATCTGGAGGTCTTTGGAAAAGTTCCCATGCATGTCTTCCGCCCATTTCTTGACTGGATTCTTTGTTTTTTTGGGTGTTGAGTTTGGTAAATTCTTTATAGATTTGGATACTGACCCTTTTTCTGATATGTCATTTGCAAATGTCTTCTCCCATTCCATCAGTTGCCTTTTAATTTTGTTGATTGTTTCCTTCACTGTGCGTAAGCTTTTTATCTTGATGAGGTGCCAATAGTTCATTTTTGCTTTTATTACCTTGCCTCCAAAACCAAATTAAGGAAGAAGTTACATGCCTGAGTCAAAGAGATTTCTCCTGTAGGATTTTTATGGTTTCCTGTATCACACTTAGGTCTTTAATCCATTTTGAGTTTATTTTTGTGTAGGGTGTAAGAAAGTGATCCCATTTCATTCTTCTGCATGTCACTGTATAGTCCTCCCAGCACCATTTGCTTTAGAAACTGTCTTTTTTTCCATTGGATACTTGTTACTCCTTTGACGGAGATTAGCTGGCCATTTACTTGTGGGCCCATTCTGAGTTCTGTATTCTTTTTTTTTAAATGTTAATGCTTTTTTTTGAGAGAGAGAGGGAGAGAGAGAGAGAGCAGGAGAGGGTCAGAGAGAGAGGGAGACACAGAATCTAAAGCAGACTCTAGGCTCCGAGAGTCAGCACAGAGCCCAATGCAGGGCTTGAACTCATGAACCATGAGATCAAGACCTGATCGGTCACTTAACTGACTGAGCCACCCAGGCACCCGTGGGTTCTCTATTCTATTCCATTGATCTATGTGTCTGTTTTTATGCCAATATCATACTGTGTTGATTACAACTTTGTTATACAGCTTAATGTCCAGAAGTGTGATACCTCCAGGTTTGTTTTTCTTTTTCAATATTACTTTGGCTATTTGGGATTTTTATGGTTCCATTAAAATTTTTGGGTTCTAGCTCTATGAGGAACGATGTTGTTATGTAATAGGGATTTCATTGAATGTGTATATTGCTTTGGATATCAACATTTTAGCAACATTTTGTCTTCTAATCCATGAAAATGGAATGCTTTTCCATTTCTTTGTGTCTCCTTCAATTTCTTTCATAAGATTTCTGTAGTTTTCAGCATAAATATCTTTTATCTCTTTGGTTAGGTTTATTCCTAGTTATCTTATTGTTTCTGGTGCAGTTATAAATGAGATTGATTCCTTGATATATTTTCTGCTGCTTCATTATTGGTGTATAGAAATACAACCAGTTTCTGTACATTTGTTTTAAATCCTTTGACTTTGCAGAATTCATGTATCAGCTCTAGCTGTTTTGTGGTGGAGTCTTTCGTGTTTTGCATGTAGATTATGATGTCATTTGTGCAGAGTGAAAGTTTGACTTCTGTGCCAATTTGGATACATTTTATTTCATTTTGTTGTCTTATTTCTGAGGCTAGGACTTTCAGTATTATGTTGAACAACAGTAGTGAGAGTGGACATCCCTGTCATATTCCTAATCTTTTGGTAAAGCTCTCATTTTTTTCCCATTGAGGATGATATTAGCTGTGTGCCTTTCATATATGGATTTTATGATGTTGAGGTATGTTCCTTCTATCCCCACTTTCTTGAGGGATTTTATACAAAAAGGATGTTGTGTTTGTCAAGTGCTTTTTCTGTATCTATTGATAAGATCATATGGTTTTTAAGCCTTCTTTTATTAATGTGGTGTATCATGTTGACTGATTTGTGAATATTGAACCAGGCTTATAGCCCAGGAAAATAATCCTATTTGATCATGCTGAATAATTCTTCTAATGTACTGCTAAATTCAATTTACTAGTATCTTGTTGAGATTTTTTTTTCATCCAGGTTCATCAGGAATATTGGCCTGTAATTCCCCTTTTCAGTGCAGTCTTTGCCTGGTTTTGGAAACAAGGTAATGCTGACTTCATAGAATGAGTTTTGAAGCTTTCCTTACATTTCTATTTTTTGGAATACTTTGAGAAGAATAGGTATTAACTCTTCTTTGAATGTCTGGTAGAGAGCATCTGAGGGTTGATGGGGGGGTGGGAGGCAGGGGAGGGTGGGTGATGGGTATTGAGGAGGACACCTGTTGGGATGAGCACTGGGTGTTGTATGGAAACCAATTTGACAATAAGTTTCAAATTAAAAAAAATAAATAAATAAACATTACAAAGTTTTAAAAAATGTCTGGTAGAGTTGCCCTGCGAAGCCATCTGACTTAGGAGTCTTATTTGTTGGGAGGTTTTTAATAACCAGTTCAATTTATTTACTGGTTATGGGCCTGTCCAAATTTTCTATTTCTTCATGTTTGAGTGTTGGTAGTGTATTAGTGTCTAGGAATTTGTCCATTTCTTCCATATTGTCCAGTTTGTTGACATATAACTTTTCATGGTATTCTCTTCTAATTTTTTGTATTTGTGTGATGTTGGTTGTGTTCTCACCTCTTTCACTTGCGATTTTATCTATTTGTGTCCTCTCTCTTTTCTTTTTGAGAAGTCTCGCTAGGGGATATCAATTTCTTTTATTCTTTCAAAAAGCCAGCTCTTACTTTCATTGATCTGTTCTAATGTTTTTGTTTTGTTTTGTTTTGTTTTACTGAGACTCTGTATTCTTTATTTCTGTTCTAATATTTATTATTTCCTTTCTTCTGCTGGCTTTGGGCTTTATTTTCTGCCACTTTTCTAACTCCTTTATGTGTGAGGTTAGGTTGTGTATTTGGGACTTTTTTGCTTCTTTATAATTTTTTTCTTTACTTTTACTTATTTTTGAAAGACAGAGAGAGACAGAACATAAGTGGGGGAGAGGCAGAGAGAGAATAAGACATAGATTCTGAAGCAGGTTCCAGACTCCAAGCTGTCAGCACAGAACCTAATGTGGGGCTCGAACTCAAAAACTGTGAGATCATGACCTGAGCTGAAGTTGGACGCTTAACCAACTGACCCACCCAAGCGCCCCTTTGTTTCCTGAGATAGGCCTGAATTGCAATGTATTTTCCTCCTAGGACTGTGTTTGGTGCATACCAAAGGGTTTGTACCGTTGTGTTTTCATTTTTATTTGCTTCCCTGTAATTTTTAATTTCTTCTTTAATTTCTTGGTTAGCCCATTGAGGACTTTCCAAATTTGTTCTTGTGGTTAATTTCAAGCTTCATAGCATTTTAATCTGAAAATATGCATGGTATTATCTCAATATATTTGTACCTGTTGAGGGCTGATTTGTGATCCATTATGCGATCTACTTTGGAGAATGTTCATGTGCACTTGAGAAGAACGTGTATTCTGCTGCTTTAGAATAAAATATTCTGTATATATTGGTTAAGTCCATCTGGTCCAATGTGTCTCTCAGAATTGTTTCCTTGTTGATTGCTTAAATGATCTTTCCATTGCTTTAAGTGGGGTATTAAACTCTCCTACAATTATGACATTATGATCAATGAGTTTCTTTATGTTTGTTATTAATCAATTTATATAATTGGGTTCTCCCAAGTTGAGTACATAAATATTTACAATTGTTAGATCTTCTTGATAGATAGACCACTTAATTATGATATAATGCCTTTAATCTCTTGTTACAGATTGTGTTTTAAAACCTACTTTGTCTGAGGGGCACTTGGGTAGCTCAGTCGGTTAAGCGCCTGACTTCAGCTCAGGTCATGATCTCGCCCTCCGTGAGTTTGGGCTCCGTATCTGGCTCTCTGTTCACAGCTCAGAGCCTGGAGCTTGTTTCAGATTCTGTGTCTCCCTCTCTCTCTGTCCCTCCCCTGCTCACGCTCTGTCTCTCTGTCTCTGAAAAATGAATAAACCCTAAAAAATTGTTAAATCTAGTTTGTCTGATATGCAGCTTTCTTTTGATGTGCATTAGCATCATAGATGGTTCTCCATCTCTTAATTTTCAATCTTTAGGTGTCCTGAGAACTAAAGTCCTCAGAACTAGAGTGTCTTATATGCAGCATATAAATGGATCTTGTTTTTGTTTGTTTGTTTGTTTGTTTGTTTTTATTCATCCTGATACCCTATGTCTTTTGATTTGGGCATTTATTCCATTTACATTCAGAGTGATTATTGAAAGGTATGAATTTAATGCCATTGTGTTATTTGTAGGTTTCATGTTTGTGATGATGTTCTCTGGTCCTTTGTACTCTTTACTGCTTTCCACTCATAGAGTCCCTTTTAGAATCTCTTGCAGGGCTGGTTTAGTGGTCATGGACTCCTTTAGCTTTTGTTTGTCTGGGAAAGTCTTTATCTCTCCTTCTATTCTGAATCACAGCCTTGCTGGATAACGGATTCATGGCTTCATATTTTTCCTAATCAGCACATTGTATATTTCATGCCACTCCCTTCTGTCCTGCCAACTTTCAGTGCACAGGTCTGCTACTAAACTTATGTATCTACCCTTGTAGTTTAAGGACGTTTTGTCCCTAAGCAACTTCAGAATTTTCTCTTTATCTTTTTATTTTGCCAGTTTAACTATGATATGTCATGGTGTTGACCTGTTTTTGTTGATTTTGAAGGGAGTTCTCCATGTCTCTTAGAATTGGATGTCTGTTTCCTTCTCCACATTAAGGAAGTTCTCAGCTATGATTTGTTCATATAAACATTCTGTCCCTTTTTCCCATTCTTCTTCTTCTGGGACTCCTATGATACAGATATTGTTTCATTTAATGAAATCACTTAGTTGTCTAACTCTTCCCTCATGATCTTGTAATCTCCTTTCTCTCTTTTTTTCAGTTTCATTATTTTTCATAATTCTATCATATATTTCACCTATTCTCTGCTTCTTCAATCCTCTCTGTCAATCCTCTCTGTAGTTTATTTTACATCTCATTTATAGCATTTTGTAATTCATCCTGACTAGTTCACAAGTCTTCTCTGGTGTCTTATATGCTTTTTTCAGTCTTATGACTATTTTTCTAAATTCTTGTTCAGATATATTGTTTGTATCTGTTTTGAGCAGTTATCTGGCTTTGATTTCTTCTTGACCCTTCTTTTGGGGAGAATTCCTTTGTCTTGTCATTTTGCCTAATTTTATCTTTTGCATGTTTTAAAAGCTCGATATGTGTCCTTCCCCCGAGAGTACAACTATATTAAAAAGGGGTCATACATTGCCCAGGGCTTGGCACTCCAGAAAGTGTTTCTGGTGTATGCTGCATACACTGTTGTTGCATTTGGGCTTCTCTATACCACTTGTAAGTCCTCTCAAGAGCTTCTCCTTGCTTGCAGTGGTGGAGTGTTTGGAACTTTAACTAGGTTTTCTTTTCCTTGTTTGTTGACGTAACCTTTGGGGGGTGGGAATTGAAGTTGATGGAAGTCTGATCCCATAAAAAGAGAAAAAGGAAAGGGGAGGAAACAAAACCAAACAGGGAATTAAAAACTATAAGTCTAATTCCAGAGAAAGAGAAAGGGAAATAAAAAAGAAGAAAAAAAGAGAAAATATAGAAAAATATTAGAATAAAAATACCTGATGAAGGAAAATATACATATATAATAAAAATTGACCAAACTCAATACAGAAAATATAAGCCTGATTGCAAAAGAAAAAAAAATAAAGAAAAGAAAACAAGAAGGAGGAAAAAAAGAGACAAGAAATATTTTTAGCAATTTTCTATTGTTGCATGGGTCTGGTGATTGTATTGGTCTGGAAGAGAGGACAGCTGATTTGGGTCAGTCAATCTTGGTCTAGTAAATAAGCAGTTGCCAGGCACAGAGTGGCGGGGTTTGGTGTAAGTGTGTCTCGTCCCCACTGGGGACTGCTGTGTTGCTCTCTAAAATCCCACTGTGTTGGTGTTGGGAACAAAATGGCATCACCTCATTTCTCCTCCCTGACCGGCTATCTCAACCCACACTGTTCACTGTTCTACAGCCCTCAGAGAATAATGAGGGTGGTCAACTTGCTGTGCTCCACAGTTCTCCTGAGCCTTGTTGGCACATGACTGGGATTCAAAAACCAATGTCTTTAAAGACACGGTAAGAGGCAGCTCCTCTCTCCTGCTCTGGAGTAGAGACTCTCCACCCTGTTGATTAAAGGCCTTTGGCTGTATCTGCAAGGTTTTTTGTCCTTAGTGGGGGGCAATAAACCTCTTCCCATAAAATTCTGGGAACTACACTGTGCTATGTAGTTGGGGGCTGGATTCCTTCTCTCCCGGAGCGTGCACCACAACTCCGCTATGGAGAAAGTCACATACTTCCAAAACGTTTGACTTTCAGAACCAAAGGCTGTTTTCAAAAAAATCTGGCATTCTCTGTACCTCTTGTTCCTCTGTTCATGCTCCAGAGATGTTATCCTCCTGTGCTAACCCAATGCCGCCCTTTTACAACCCCTTCTTTTTCTCTCCCTTTTGTCTCTCCACATAAAGTGTTCCCTCCCTTCTGTGACTATGCTGTTTTATCTCCCCCAATTCACATACACACACCTTGATCCTGTCAAGCTGTCTCCCTCAAACTGTGGAAATCCTTTTGCTGCTACACAGATCAATTTCTTGGTTGTTCCAAGTGATAAGACCTCAATATAGCTGTGTTTGAGGGACCAAGAAAATCTCAGTACCCCTACTTCTCTGCAATCTTAACTCTCTCTCTCTCTCTGCCCATTTCTTAACTTGGTCATTTGGTTTTTGGGTATTGAGTTTGATAAATTATTTATAGATTTTGGATACTAACCCTTTATCCGATATGTCATTTGCAAATATCTTCTCCCATTCCATAGGCTGCCTTTTAGTTTTGTTGATTGTTTACTTCATTGTTCAAAAGTTTTTATCTTGATGAAGTCCCAATAGTTCATGTTTGCTTTTGTTTCCTTTGCTTTCGATGACATGTCTAGTAAGAAGTTGCTATGACCAAGGTCAAAGCGGTTGCTGTCTGCGTTCTTATCTAGAATTTTTATGGTTTCCTGTGTCACGTTTAGGTCTCTTATCCATTTTGAATTTATTTTTGTGTATGGTGTAAAGAGGTGGTCCAGTTTTATTTCTTTCTGCATGTCGCTGTCCAGTTTTCCCAAGTCCGTCTGTTGAAGAGACTGCCTTTATTCCATTGGATATTCTTTCTTGCTTTGTTGAAGATGAATTGACATATAGTTGTGGTTCCATTTCTGGGTTTACTTTGCTGTTCCATTGATCTATGTGTCTGTTTTTGTGCCAGGACCATACTGTCTTGATGATGACAGCTTTGTAATATAGCTTGAAATCCAGAATCATGATGCCTCCAGTTTTGTTTTTCTTTTTCAGAATTGTTTTGGTTATCCAGAGTCTTTTTTGGTTCCATACAAATTTTAGGATTATTTGTTCTAGCACTGCTAAAATGCTGGTGGTATTTTGACAGAGATTTCATTAAATCTGTAGACTGCTTTTTGTGTATAGAGAGTTTAACAATGCTTGTTCTTCCAATCTGTAAGCATGGAATGTTTTTCCATTTCTTTGTGTCTTTCTCAATTTCTTTCATGAGCATTCTAAAGTTTTCAGAACACAGATGTTTTACCTCTTTAGTTAGATTTATCCTAGGTATCTTATTGGTTTTGGTGCAATTGCAAATGGGATCTATTCCTTGATTTCTTTTTCTGCTGCTTTGTTATTACTGTATAGAAATACAACAGATTTCTGTACATTGATTTTATATCCTGAAACATTGCTGAATTCATGTATTAGTTTTAGCATTTTTTTTGGTGGCATCTTTTGGGTTTTCTACATATAATATCATGTGTTCATTTTGTGCACAAAGTGAAACTTTGGTTTCTTCCTTCCTTATTTGCATACCCTTTATTTATTTTTTGTTGCCTTATTTTTGAGGCTAGGCCTTCCAGTACTATATTAAATAGTAATGGTGAGAGTGTACCTCCTTGTCTTCTTCCTGACCATGGGGGAAATGTTCTCAGTTTTTCCCCATTGAAAATGATCTTAGCTGTGGGACTTTCACATATGGCCTTTATCATGTTGAGGTATGTTCCTTCTTTCCCTAGTTTATTTAGGGTGTTTAGATGAACACCTAAGAACAACATCCAAGAATGGATGCTGTATTTTGTGAAATGTTTTTTCTGCATCTATTGACAAGATTATATGGTTGTCATCTTTTCTTCTATTAATATGGTTTATCACATTGTTTGATTTGCAAATATTGGACCAGCCTCATAGTCCAGGAATAAGTCCCATTTGACCATTGTGAATAATTCTTTTAATATACTGTTGAATTCCACTTGCTATTATCTTGAGAATTTTTGCATTCGTGTTGTTCAAGGATACTGGCCTGTAGTTTTCCTTTTTAGCTTACTTTAAAAAATATTAGATATTGTGCAATGTCTGGTTAGATCAGTCAGTTGAGCCTTCTACTTCAGCCTAGGTTATGATCTCGACATTCCTGTGTTCAAGCCCCACATTGGGCTCTGTGCTGACAGCTCAGAGCCTGGAGCCTGTTTCAGATTCTGTGTCTCTCTCTCCCCCCCTCTACCCTTACCCCACTCATGCTCTGTCTGTCTCTCTTTCTCAAAAATAAATAATAAAAAATTAAAAATGTATATTAGGTATTATTTTTATCTTTGAACTCCATTATAGATTATTCTCATTTATTCTGTAGGATTTGCAATTTGTAGAGTGCTTTTCAAAAGAGAAAATGTAAATCAAATTTAACATTCATGTTTAAAAGTTGTCCTCAATGGAAATATTCTTAAGATATATGGTTCAATTCTATACCTGCTTCAACAGTAAACTAAACAGAATTAAACATTTTCTTGTTTACTGGGGACCATTATTAATGAACATTCATTATCACACATCACTACCACATAAGATACAATGATAGTCCTCAAGGACTAGGACACTGGTAGTTATGGGATAGGTGCAGGAGTGAGACACTTAAGGTTCTTGGAACTTACATTCAATAGCTTAAGAAAAATGTTTATTTCTTGTCTCTTTTTGAATAACTTTTGTTTATCCTCCAATTCTCAGCCTATCAAATGTTGCTTCTTGCTGTTATTTCTGTGCCTGCCTCTGACTACTCCCTTTCTAATTGTTTCTCCTAAGCAATATTGGACAACTAAATAACTAAGCTTTTTAAAAGTATGTCTATATAATGGTTCTCCTATTGTGTTCCTTAGACCAGTAGAATCAACATCACGGAGAAACATGCTAGAAATGCAGAATCTCAGGCCCCATTCCAAACTTACTGAATCAGGTAACTCTGGGGCATATTCTACCCCAGTTGAAGGGACTGTGTTTTAGAAGTCCCTCCAACTAATTCTGGTGTATGCTCAAGTTTGAGATTTACTTCCTTACCATATTTGTTAATAATGTACAATCCCAGGTTACACTATGAGAGATATGATTTAGTACATGTGGGTAGGGCCTAAGAACCTTAATTTTTTTAATCAATCCCCCAGATTATCTTGATGAAAGTAGTCAAAAACCACAATTGGAAAAATGTTTCACAAGCATAGACCAGTGTTTCTCGAACTTACCTGGGGATCTAGTTAAAATGCATATTCTTATTTCATAGGTCTGGTGTTCAGTATTTTATTTTTTTTTATTCAAGGTTTTATTTATACTCCAGTTAGTTAACTTACAGTGTAATATTAGTTTCACTCCAGTTAGTTAACATACATTGTAACATTAGTTTCAAGTTTAGTGATCCATTACTAACATACAATATTCAGTGTTCATCATAGCACGTGCCCTCCTTATTACCCACTACCTATTCAACCCACCCCTCTGCCCGCCTCCTCCCCAGTAACCCTCAGTTTGTTCTCTATAGTTAAGAATCTGTTTCTTGGTTTGCTTCTCTCTCTTTTTCTCTTTGCTAATTTTTTTGTTCCTTAAATTCCACATATAAGTAAAATCATGTGGTATTTGTCTTTCTCTGACTTATTTGGCTTAACATAATACTCTGTAGCTCCATCCATATCATTGCAAATGGCAAGATTTCATTCTTTTCCATTACTGAGTAATATTCCTTTGTATACTGCATCTTCTTTACCCATTCATCCACTGATGGACACCTGGACCGTTTCCATAATTTGGCTATTGTAGATAATGGTGCTATAAACATTGGGATTCATGTATCTCTTTGAATTACTATTTTTGTATTCTTTGACTAAATACCTAATAGTGCAATTTGTTTCCTATAAATAAAAATAATATGAGTCTTCCTTGTTTTTGCAAAATATGCTATTTTCTCCAAAATCAAATATTTACAAAGGTGTTTGTCCATACTTTTTAAAGTTTAAAGAAATGAATTGTTTTAATCATACAAGTCAGTTGGCTTTGAATACAGAGTGAAGGGACTCTTTTATGAGTAAAATTGTATGAGGTTTAGTTTCTAGACTCAGTGTCACTTTCTCAGGCTTCTCAGAAATCTTTTACTCTGTCTTTCTTAGTTTTATGTATACCCTCAATAAGGAAGGAGTGGAAAAGCTTCCCTTACATGAAGGTCAAAATTCTATGATAGATTACATTATTCTCTCTGGGGCTAAAATAGATGTTACTCTTTTTTACAATGTTTATTTATTCATTTTGAGAGAGAGAGAGAGCACGTGTGAATGGGAGAGGGGCATAAAGAGGGAGAGAGAATCCCAAGCAGGCTCCACTCTGTCAGCACATAGCCCATATGCGGCTTGATCCCAACTATGAGATTATGACCTGAGCCAAAATTAAAATTCAGATGTTTAACTGAATGAGTGACCCAAGCACTCCGAAATAGATGCTACTCTTTCTCTAGTCTAAGCTCTGCCAGCATTTACCATCTCCCTGAAGGATATTGATTGACAACCCAAGCCTTTTCCAAGAGGCAAACCATGTATTCCTTCTGAATGAATATCCTGAATGTATCATCCTTTCAGGAAAGAGAGGGTTCTGAGTTAAACTTTTGTGCTGATCCCTGAATTTTGCAATCTCTGGACTTCTCCTGAAGGAAAGAAAATGCCTTGGTAGGGAACTAGTCATGGAAACTCCTCCTGCTTCAGCTGTGGATTGCTTTAAACCTTCCTCTTACATAAGGCGCTTATGTTGTTTGTTGTAATTTCCAAAAGGAGGAAAAACAAACAAATGGTAAAAGATGTCAATTTAGGAAGCTTTTCATTTCAGGTTGGATAAGTGATTCCAGAACATGAATTCTAAAGTGAATCCAGTGCCCACCCACCCCTCCCCAGATATTTCAGTATTGAAATTGGGCCCTTCAGAGTGGGGTCTGTTGATTTTCAGGACTGAAAGAGCTGAAGCTATTTTTATAAAATGGAATTAAAAAATCATTTTAGTTTATTTTCTGGAAGATCTAATCTCAGGATTATTGTTGGTGAGACTTCCCTGATCATTAAGATCATCTCATTAGTCTATCTTTTCTGAACGTTTCCCTACATAGAATCAATACCATGAAATAGAATGAATTGTTTTATGAGAGCTTCATGGTTAATAACTTCCTCACTGTTGTTATTAAACAAAGGAAGAGAAAGAATATCTATTGAGTGTCTACTGTGTTCTAGTCAATGTTCTAGTTTTTTCATATATATTATCTAATTTTCTTCTCATAAGAACATTTTGATGCAAGTTTTATTTTTTCCAATTTGTATATGAGGAGTCTAAAGCTACTGGTCACACAACTAGAAAGCAGCAGGATCAAAATTGAACCACCAAGCAAAACCATAATGTATATTCTCAAGTGCACATGGAACACTATTTAGGATACATTATATGTGAGGACAGAAACTAATAAAACAAAGTATGTTCTCTGACAATACAGTGGAATGAAGTTAGAAACCAAGAACCCCAAAATTTGAGAAAGTCACAAATATGTGGAAATTAGACAGCACACTTTTAAACAATCAATGAGTCAAAAAAATAAAAAATGAAATCAGATAATACTCTGAGATAAGTGAAAATAAAACAAAATATACTAAAACTTATGGGATGCAGATAAAAACAGCATTTAGAGGGAAATTTACAGTTGTACTTGTCTGTAGTGTAAAAGAGGAAAAATCTTGTATCAATAATCAAACCTTCCACCTAGGACACTGAAGAGAAAATAGTAAAGTAATCCAAAAGCAAGCAGAAGAGAGGAAATAATAAAGACTGGAGTGAACGTTAATGAAATAAAGAATAGAATAAAAGTACAAAAACTCATTTGGACCAAAAGCTGGTTCTTTGAAAAGATCAACAAAATTAACAACCCTTTACTAGTTTGACCAAGAAAGACTCAAATTACTGGAAGAAAATATGAAAGAGGAGACGTTACTGTCAACTTTACAGAAATAAATGGATTATGAAGGAATACTATGGCAATTGTACTCGAAGAAATGAGATAACTTAGATGAAATGGACAAATTCCTAGAAAGACACAAACCACCAAAACTGGCTCAAGAAGGAATAGACCATCTAAATAGATCTATGACAAGTGAAGATATTTAAGCAGTAATAGCAGCAGTAGTAGTAATGGAAATTACCCATGCAGAAAAGCCCAGACCCAGATGGCTTCATTGATACATTTTATAAAACACTTAAATAATAATTATAACTATTTATAAACTCTTCCAAAAATTAGAAAAGATAACTTTCCAAACCATTTTGGAGCCAATATTACCCTGATTAAAACCAGGCAAACCTATCACAAGAAAACTACAAACCAATATCTCTTATGAATATGGGCACAAAACTCAACAAAATACTAGCAAACAAAATTTAGAGACATATAAAAATAACTATACATTATGATTAATTGTGATTTATCCCAAGGTTGGTTTAACATTAAAAATCAATTGTTTTACATCCTACCAATAGAAAGCATATATCACATGATCATTTCAATAGACAAAGAAAAAGCATTTGACAAAATCAAACACCCTTTCTTCATAAAATCACTCAACAAACTCGGGATAGAAGGAAACCCCTTTGATGTGATAAAGGGCATAAAAAAACTAACACTGTACTTAATGTTGAAAGACTGGATGCCCCTATAGTCAGGAATAAGGCAAGGATGTCTGCTTTTGTCACTTCCTTTTAACATTGTGCTTAAAATTCTAGCCAGTTAATTAAGCAAGAAAAGAAATAAAAGACATCCATATTGGAAATTAAAAAGTAAAATGATCTTTATTTGTAAGGGTTATAATTACATAAGTTAAAAATTCTAAGGTATATCTAACAAAAAACGCTACTAGAACTAATAAAATACTTCAGTAACATTTCAGAATACAGATTTAATATTTTTAATTTATAAATATTAATTAATTTGTAATTTAATTTATAAATATTTTATAAATAAATTTATAAAGATTTTAATAAATCAATTATATTCTGAGGCACTTCCAATAAACAATCACAAAATGAATTAAAAAACAAAAGAAGTGAAAAACAATCTGAAAAATACAACACACTGTCAAATAAAATCAAATATCTAAACGAATGGGAAAATATCCCATTTTTTAAATGAATCAGAAGACTTAGCATTGTTAAGATGGCAGTCTTCCAAAACAGATCTACAAATTCAATGCAATCCTTATCAATATCCCAGCTGCCTTCTTTATAGACACAAAATAGCTGATTCTGTAATTCATATAAAACTGCAAGAGATCCAGAAAAGCCCAAATAATTGTGAAAAAGAGTAATCCAGAAGACCTCACAGTTCCTGATTTCAGAACTTATGAAAATTATGTAGCAATAATCAAGATGTGTTACTCAGTATGGATCCAGCAATTGTAATAGTAGTATTTACCCAAAGAATACAAAAATACTAAGTCAAAGGATTAACATGCACCCTGATGTTTGTAGCAGCATTATCAACAATAGCCAAATTATGGAAAGAGCCCAAATGTCTATTGACTGATGAATGGATAAAGAAGATGTGATATATATATATATATATATATATATATATATATATATATATCTCCACACATATATTTATCAGCCACAAAAAGGAATGAAATCTTGCCATTTGCAACAATATGGATGGAGTTAGACAGTATTATAATACATGAAATAAGTCAGTCAAAGACAAAGACCATATGCTTTCACTCATATGTGGAATTTAAGAAAAACACAAACAAACATAGGAGGAAGAAGAGAGGTAAACCAAGAAACAGACTTAAATATAGACAACAACTGATAGTTGCCAGTGAAGGGGGGATGGGTTAAATATGTGATGAGGATTAAGGAGGGCACTTGTTGTGATGAGCACAAGTTGTTATATGTAAGTGTTGAATCGCTAAATTCTACACCTGAAACTAATATTTACACTGTATGTTAAATAACTGAAATTTAAATAAAAACTTTTAAAAATACTGTTTTATTGGCAAAAGGGTAGACACATAGATAAATGTAACAGAATTAAGCAGCCAGAAGTAATGGCCAAATAATTCGTGACAAGGGTGCCAAGACCATTCAATGAAGGAAATAATAGTCTTTTCAAAAAATAGTACAACTAGACAATCGTGTGCAAGAGAATGAAGCTAGACCCTTGCCTAACCAGATACAAAAATTTACTCAAAATGGATTAAAAACATAAGTGTAAGAAAAAACTAAAAGAAAACCCTTAGAAGAAAATAGGAGTAAATCTTCATGTCCTAGGTTTTTGACAATGCATTACTAGATATAAAACATAAGCACAAAGAACAAAAGACAGCAGAAAAATTGAAATGATCAAAGTTAAAAACTTTTGTGCTTCAAAAGAATCTATCCAAAAAGTGAAAAGACAATCAGCCCATATAATCAGAAGAATTATTTGAAAATCCTGTGATTAACTCCTTGAAATTACATTGTTTATGATGTCTTTCATATATATATATAGTTTATATATTTCATATATATATAATTTATTGTCAAATTGACTAACATACAGTGTAAACAGTGTACTATTGGTTTTGGGGGTAGATTCCCATGATTCATCACTTACATACAACACCCAGTGCTCATCCCAACAACCACACTCCTCAATGCCCATCACCCATTTTCCCCTCTCCCCACCCCCCATCAAGCCTCAGTTTGTTCTCTGTATTTAAGAGTCTCTTATGGTTTTTCTCCCTCCCTCTCTCTTTGTATCTATTTTTCCCCTTCCCTTCCCCCATTGTCTTCTGTTAAGTTTCTCAAGTTCCACATATAAGTGAAAATATATGATATCTGTCTTTCTCTGATTAATTAATTTCACTTAGCATAATACCCTCCAGTTCCATCCATGTTGCTGCAAATGACCAGATTTCATTCTTTCTCATTGCCAAGTAATATTCCATTGAATATATAAACCACATCTTCTTTATCCATTCATCAGTTGATGGACATTTAGGCTCTTTCCATAATTTGGCAACAATAGCCAAATTATGGAAAGAGTATAATGAGCCTTTCAAGTAACATATTGTTTCATTAATCTATAAATGTTTGTAAACTTTAAAAAAAATCATATATCTGACAAGGTAATTTTACTTAACCTGAAACTAATGTAACATTGTATGTCAACTATACTCAAATTAAAAATTAATATATACATATATATAAATGTATATATGTATAAAGAACTCTTACAACTCAATAATAAAAAGACAACCCAGTTTAAAAAGTTGACAATGGATCTGAATAGACAGTTCACAAAAGATACACAAATAGTCAAAAGACGAAAAAGTGCTCAGCCTTAGTAGTCATCAGGGAAATGGAAACTCAAAACCACAATTAGATAATGCTTTGCACCTACAAAGATGGCTAGAATTTAAAAATTAGATAACAAGAAGTGGTGACAAAATGTGGAGGAATCAGAATGTTTATGTGTTGCTGATGGCAATGTTAAATGGTGGGACCACTTTGGAACACAGGATGGCAGTTTTTTTGTGTGATTGAACATAGAATTATGATACATTTGTGAAATTCCACTCATATATTTATATCTAAGAGAAATAAAAACATATGTTTACATAAACACAGATTCATGAATATAGCAGGATTGTTTTTGATAGTCAATAGATGGTAACAACCCATGTCCAATAGCCAATGAGTGGATAGACAAAATGTGTTATATCCATACAATGAGATATTATTAAACTATAAAAAGAATGAAGTACTGACACATGCTATGGCATGGATGAATTTTGAGAACATTACATGAAGTGAAAGAAACCAATCATAAACAACTAGATACTACATGATTCCGTTCATGTGAAAGTCCAGAATAGGAAAATGTATAAAGTAGATCAGTGATTGCTTGAGGTTTGGGATGGGGATGTGTGGATCGGTGTATGAAAACTAAAGGTTTCAGAGTATCTTTTTTTCTTTTTTACTTTTAGATGTAGTCAAATGCACGTAACATGAAATTCACTGTTTTAACATTTTTTTAAAGTTTGAACAGATTATCTCCTCCTCCTGTCATACCAACTCGCTTGCATTGGGAAAAAAATACTGATAAATTGTAAACACACGTAGCATGCATAACATAAAATTTACCACCTTACTCATTTTTAGATATAGTACTGTTGCCTATATACACATTATTATATGATAAGTCTCCAGAACTTTTATATTTTGGAAAGCTGAAACTATATATCCATGGACCAATTCCCCATTTCCTCCTCCCAGTGCCTAGAAACC
Organism: Acinonyx jubatus; assembly: GCF_027475565.1. Lineage (NCBI taxonomy): Eukaryota > Metazoa > Chordata > Mammalia > Carnivora > Felidae > Acinonyx > Acinonyx jubatus. The sequence goes on from NC_069389.1 coordinate 51,165,234, forward strand.
ATCCTTCTACTTTTTCTTCCTAAGTGTTTATCTATTTTAGATGCCTTGTATAAGTGAAATCATGCAGTATTTGTCTTTTTGTAACCGGCTTATTTCAATTAGCATAATGCCTTCAAATTTCATTCATGTTGTAGCAATGTCAGAATTTTCATCCTTTTTAAGGTTGAACATTCCATTGCATGTGTATATTATAGTTTGTTTATCCATTCATTCATTGATGGATATTTAGGTTGCTCCCACCTTTTGGCTATTGTGAATCTGCTACAATGAATCTTTGGTCAATCTTTGATCAATAAATTTTTATACCCTGCTTTAAATGCTTTTGCACATATATTCATAAGTGGAATTGCTAGATCACATGGTAATTCTATTTGTGATTTTTTTTGAGGAACCTGCATACTTATTTCCATGGTAGCCACTGCATTTTATTTTTCCACCAACATTGTACAAGTGTTCAAATTTCTCCACATCTTTTCTAACAGTTGTTATGTTCTGTTTCTTTTATTTTTTATAGTAGCCATCCTAATGAGTGCAAATGGTATCTCATTGTAGTTTGGATTTGTATTTTCCAAATGACCAGTGATAAACATTTGTTCATGTGCTTATTGGTTATTTGTATATTTTCTTTGGAGAAATACCTATTCACATATTTTGTCTTCTTTTATTTTTTTATATTTATTTGTTTACTTTAAGAGAGAGAGAGAGAGAGTGCAGGCAGGGGAAGGACAGAAAGAGAGGGAGACAGAGACTCTGTACTGTCAGCGCAGAGCTGACTCAGGACTTGAACTCACAGACCATGAGATCATGACCTGAACCAAAACCAAGAGTCATCCCCTTAACCGACTGAGTCACCCAAGCACCCCGTCTACTTTTAACTATGCCTTTGTGTGGAGTTTTAGGAATTTTTTATATATTATGGCTATTAACCCCTTTGCAGATATATGTCTTACAAATGTTTTCTCCTATTCCATAGGTTCCCTATTCACTCTGTTGACTGTGTTGTTTTATGCTCAGAAGTTTTAAAGTCTGATGTAGTTTATGTATTTTTACTTTTATTGCCTATTTGGTGTCATATCCAAGAAATCATTGTCATAAAATCAATGTCATCAAACTTTTTCTCTATTTTTTCCTCTAAGATTTTTATAGTTTTAGCTCTTACATTTAGGTCCACTTTGAGCCAATTTGTATATGTCTTAAGGTAAGTGTACAAATTAATCTTTTGTATGTGAATATCCAGTTTTCCCAATAATATATTTGATGAGTAGAGTGTGTTTTCTTCATTGAATATTCTTGGCACTTTTGCAGAAAATCATTTCACCATTTATGTGCTCTGTATCGTATTCCATATAAATGTTTGTTTTTATGCCTGTACCACAGTTTTTACCTCTGTAATTTTGTAATAAGTTTTGAAATTAGAAAGTTTGAGACCTCCAAACTTGTTCTACTTTATCACGATTGTTTTGGGTATTCTGGTAACTTGAGATTCCACTGAATTTTAGGTTCATTTTTTTATTTCTGGAAAAAGTATCATTGGGAATCTAATAGGAATTGCATTAAATCAGTAGATCACGTTGTGGAGCATTGACACCTTAACAATATTGTCTTCCTTGTCTTAAAGTTTTTATTTAAATTCCAGTTAATTAATATATAGTGTAATATATTAATTTCAGATATAAAATTTAGTGTTTCAGTATTTACATGCAACAGTCGGTGATCATAACAACAACTGCACTTAAACCCTGTCATTTATTTACACTATCTTCCCACCCAGCTGCCTGCTGATACTATCAGTTTTCTCTTTATCATTAGGAGTCTTTTTCTTGGTTTGCCAATCATTTTCTTCTTTTCCCTAGGCCCATTTGTTTCTTGAATTCCACATATGAGTGGTGTCATATAGTATTTGTCTTTGTCTCACTGACATTTAATTTAGCGTAATATTCTGTAGCTCCATCCATGTTGTTGCAAATGGCAAGATTTCATTCTTTTTTATGGCTGAGTAATAATCCAGTGTGTGTGTATGTGTGTGTGTGTGTGTGTGTGTGTTGGCTCAGAGTAATATATATATATAAATTATAATTATATAAGAATATATTATATATAAATTATAATTATATATATAATATATATATTATAAGAAGATGTAATATATAATATATAATAATATATATTTTATTATATATAATTATATATATATATATATATATATATATATATATATATTACAACTTCTTTATCCATTCATCAGTTGAGGGACTCAGGCTGTTCCCATAATTTGTGTATTATACAAAATGCTGCTATAAATACCAGGGAACAGTTATCCCTTCAAATTAGTATTTTTGTATCCTTTGGGTAAACCTGGTAGTGCAATAACTGGATCATAGAGTAGTTATATTTTTAACTTTTTGAGGAATATCCAGTCTTTTCCAGAGTGGCTGCCCAGTTTGCATTCCCACAACAGTATAAGAAAGTTCCCCCTTTCTCCCTAGCCTTTCCAAAACCTGTTGTTTATTATGTTATTGATTTTAGCCATTCTGATAGGTGATATCTCATTGTAGTTTTGATTTGTATTTCGCAGATGATGAGTGATGTTGAGTATCTTTCATGTATCTGTTAGCCATCTGTATGTCTTTAGAAAAATATCTATTTATGTCTCCTAATGATTTCCTAATTGGATTATTAATTTTGGGGGGTTTGAATTTTATAACTTCCTTATATATTTTGGACACTAGCCCTTTGCCAGATATTTCACTTGCAGATATCTCTCCCATTCTGTAGATTGCATTTAGTTTTCTTGATTATTTCCTTTGCTGTGCACAAGTTGTTGTTTTGTTTTGTTATGTTTTGTTTTGTTTTTGATGAAGTCCCAATAAATTATTTCTGCTTTTGTTTCCCTTTGCTCAGAAGACAATCTAGAAAGTAGTTGCTATGGCTGATGTCAAGGGTTTACTGCCTGTGTTTTCCTGTAGGATTTTTACAGTTTTATATCTCACATTTAGGTCTTTAATCCATTGTGAATGTATTTTTGTGTATAGTGTAAGAAAGTGGTCCAGTTTCATTCTTTGCATGTTGCTGTCCAGTTTTCCCAACACCATTTGTTAGAAAGACTGTCTTTTTCCCATTGGATATTCTTTCCTGCTTTAAGATTAGTTCACCATATACATGTGGCTTCATTTCTGGGTTTTCTACCCTGTTCTATTGATCTATGTGTCTATCTTTGTGCCAATACCATACTGTTTTTATTACAACAGCTTTGTAATATAATTTGAAGTCCAGAATTGTGATACCTACAGCTTTGCTTTTCTTTTTTAAGATTGCCTTGGCTATTCACGGTCCAAATTTTAAGATTGTTCCTTGTAGCTCTGTGAAAAATGTTGTTGGTATGTTGATAGGAATTGCATTAAATGTATAGATTACTTTGGGTAGTATAGACATTTTAACAATATTTGTTCTTCCAACGCATGTATGTGGAATGTCTTTACATTTCTTCATATTCTCTTAAATTTCTCTCGTCAGTGTTTTGTATTTTTCAGAATACAGGACTTTCATCTCTTTTGTTAGGTTCATTCCTGGGCATCTTATGGGTTTTGGTGCAATTGTAAATGGGATTGATTCCTTGATTTGTTTCTGCTGCTTCATTATTGGTTTATAGACATGCAACAGATTTCTGTACATTGATTTTTATTCTTTCTTTTATGAATGTAGTCTATCATGTTGATGGAATATTGAACCATGCTTCCAACACATGAAAAAAACACCACTTGATCATGGAGAATGATTTTTTAATGATTTTTAATGATTTTTTAAAATTTTAATGTATTTAATGTATTTTGTTTGCTACTATTATATTGAGAATTTTTGCATTCATGTTCATCAGGGATATTGGCCTGCATTCTTTTTTTCAGTGATGTCTTTATCTGGTTTTGGTATCAGGGTAATGCTGGCCTCATACAATGAGCTTGGAAATTTTTCATCCTTTTCTATTTTCTGTAATAGTTTGACATAAATGGATATTATCTTTTTAAAACTGTTTGGTAGAATTCACCTGTGAATCCGTCTGGTCCTGGACTTCTGTTTTTTGGAAACTTTATTACTGATTTAATTTATTTGCTGGTTATCAGTCTGTTCAAATTTTCTTTTGTCCTGTTTCAGTTTTGGTATTGGATATGTTCTTAGGAATTCATCCATTTCTTCCAGGTTGTCTAATTTGTTGACATATAGTTTTTCATAATATTGTCTTATAATTTTTTTGTATTTCTGTGGTGTTGGCTGTTATTTCTTCTTTATAATTTTTGATGTTATTTATTTGGTCCTTACTCTTTTCCTTTTGTTAAGGCTGGCTTGAAGGTTGTCAATTTTATTAATTTCTTCTAAGAACCATCTCCTGGTTTCATTGAATGTATTCTGTTTTAGTTTCTATATCATTTATTTCTGTTCTAGGCTTTATTATTTGCTTCCTTCTGTGGCCTTAGGCTTTTGTTGTTGTTGTTATTCTTCTAGCTCCTTTGCTTGCTAGGTTGTTTACTTGAAGATTTTTCTTGCTTCTTGATGAAGGTCTGTATTGCTGTATGCGCTATATGCTTCCCTGTTATTACACTTTTGATGCCTCCCAAAGGTTTTGGACCATTGTGTTCTTATTTTAATTTGTTTACATGTATTTTTTTTTACCTCTTCTTTGATTTCCTGGTTGACTCATTCATTGTTTAGTAGCATGTTATAACCTCCATGTATTTGTGGTCTTTCCTGAGTTTTTCTTATTGCTGACTACTGGTTTCAGAGCATTGCGGTCATTAAAGGTGCCTGGTATGACTTCAATCATTTTGTATTTGTTTTGATCCATTTTGTGATGTAATATGTGATCTATTCTTGAGAATGTTCCAATGTGCAATTGAAAGGTATGTGCATTATACTGTTTTAGGATGGAATGTTCTGAATATATCTGTTACATCCATCTGGTGCAGGGTGTCATTCAAAGCTATTTATTTTTCTTGTTGATTTTGTTTAGAGGATCTGTCCACTGATGTTAGTGGGGTGTTAAAGTCCCCTACTATTATTGTATTGTTATAAATTTGTTCCTTTATCTTTATTATTAACTGTTTTATATATATGGGTGTCTCTGTTGAGTGCATAAATATTTAAAAGTGTTAGATCTTCTTGGTGGATTATCCCTTTTATGATTATCTAATGCCTTTTTTTGTGTCTTGTTACAGTCTTTGTTTTAAAATCCAGTTTTTCTCGTATAAGTATTACTACTCTCACTTTCTTTTGACATTCATTTGCACGTAAAACTTTTTTTTCCATCCCCTACTTTCCATCGGCAGGTGTCTATGCCTAAAATGAGTCTTTGTTTTGGCAGTATATCAATGAGTTTCCCTTTTTATCCATTCTGTCACCCTACATCTTTTGATTGAAGTTTTTAGTCCATTTACATTCAAGGTAATCATTGATAGATATATATTTAGTTCCATTTTATTACTTGTTTTGCCATTGTTTCTGGAGATGTTCTCTGACCCTTTCTTGTCTTTATCACTTTTGGTCTTTCCTTTGCACTCAAAGAATTTCCTTTAATATTTCTTTCAGGGCTGGGTTAATGTTCTCAAACTCCTTCAGTTGTTTTTTCTTTGTTTGTTTGTTTGGTCTGGGAAACTCTTTATCTCTTCCACTATTCTGAATAATAGCCTTGCTGGATAGAATATTCTTGCCTGAAGATTTTCCCTTTTAAGACTTCAAATATATCATTCCCTTCCTTTCTTGGTTGCCAAATTTCTCATGAGAAATATCCGAAGCCTTTTGGGTTTTCCCTTGTAATTTAATGACTTCTTTGTCTTGCTTATTTTAAGATTTTTTCTTTATCAGTGTATTATTACAAATTTAATTACAATACATTTTGATATTGACCTGCTTTCATTGATTTTTTATACTAATATTCAGGTATTCCAGCATTTTTTTAATTTTATTTTTTACTTTTCAAAAGTTACATCCAAATTAGTTAGCATATAGTGCAACAATGATTTCAGGAGTAGATTCCTTAGTGCCCCTTACCCATTCAGCCCATCCCCCCTCCCACAACCCCTCCAGAAATCCTCAGTTTGTTCTCCATATTTATAAGTCTCTTCTGTTTTGTCCCCCTCCCTGTTTTTATATTATTTTTGCTTCCCTTCCCTTATGTTCATCTGTTTTGTCTCTTAAAGTCCTCATATGAGGGAAGTAATATGATTTTTGTCTGTCTCTGACTGACTTTGATGGTAGTTCTTTGTGCCTCCTGGATCTGGATGTCTCTTACCTTCCCCAGATTAGGGAAGTTTTCAGCTATTGTTTCTTCAACTAAATTTTCTGCTCCCTTTACCTTCTTCTTCTAGTAATTCTATAATATGTATGTTATTATGGTTGATGGAATCACTTAGTCTCTAAATCTGTTCTCATGTTGCATAATTCTTCCTACTCTCTTTTGTTCAGCTTCATTACTTTTCATTATTCTGACATCTAGGTCATTCATTTATTCCTCTGCTTTCTAGACTGCTGCTCATTGCATCAAGCTTTTTTCCAATCTTGTTTACTGTAATTTTCATCTCTGAATCTTTTTTAACTTTTTTATCTGTGGTAATGATCTCACTATTGTCTTTATTTTTTTCTCAAGCCCAGTGACTATCTTTATGATTGTTGCTTTCAATTCTCCAACAGGAATGTGACGTAAATCTCTTTCATTTAGATCTATGGCCATGGTCTTATCTTGTTCTTTCATTTTGGATAAATCCCTCCATCTTCACATTTTGTCTAAGTCTCTGCCTTTGTCTCTGTGCTAGAAAAGCCAATTATGTCTACTGCTCCTGAAAGTAGTGGCCTTATAAAGATGCCATGTATTGCCCAGGGCCTGGTACTTCAAGGAGTGTCTCTGGTGTGTGCTACATGTGCTATGCTGTTGTGGTTTGGCTGCTCTATCTTTCATGCCAGTCATCTGTAGAGGCTGTCCTTGGCTGCTGTGGACAATGTTTGGCCCATGTCTTGAATATGGAGATTTTTAAGTAGTTATGCTTTGGTCTGCTTGTGAAATGAGATCTGACACCACCTGCACCAGAATTAAGGCCTTGCAGAACTCTGGTTGGGAGATGTGGTGTGAATAGGGGTTTGTGCTGGTCCTCTGGGGAGGACTGTACTGAGACTGAAGCAAGCTTGAGCAAGAAAGGCAGCCTTGCCAGAGTGAGGAGGGATGGAGCCTGGTTATGCAAGTTAGACAATCAGTGTACATGCTGTGCTGCTTCCTAAAGGTGGCTCTGTGTTCAATGTTGCTGTATAGGGGGAAGGAAGTAGCACCAGCCAGCTCCTTTTTTCCTAGATAAGCATCTCCTTTTACACTGCCTATCAGAGACGTGCTACAAGAATAAAGAATAATCTCCCTTTGTGTGGCTTAAGCATTATTCATGTCACTATGCCCATCCTGTCTGCCCCTGGGTTGTTTGCCTGCCTTCACTAAAAGAGCATTGCAGTGGCCTCTGGTCTCTCTCCTAAGCCCACTGACCTTTAAAACTCCAGGCTTTAAATCCTGCTGGTTGCAAGAATTCACAAAATTCATTCCTTCTTGTTTTTCAAGCAAATGGCTTTGGAGAAACTTTCTTTTGGGTTCTCCTGTGTTCTCTCTCTTGCCCTTCACAACAATGGCTCCCTCCCCTTGCAGCACCCTGATCTGTTTCTTCCCTAAACTTAGTACCTGAATTTCCTACCTTCTTCACTGTGGCCTCTTCTTTCCCTTTAGTTGTGGGTTTATTTTTTGTCAGTCTTCAGACTTATTTATGAGGTAATTAGGATGATTTGATAGTTATCTAGTTGTTACATGGGATAAGTTGAGACTAGGGTCCTCCTACCCAGTCACTACCTTTTTCCTTAAATGGAATTTTCTTACTTTCATTTTGAGATTGTCAATTGAGAATATATTGAAATAAAATTAATTTTTGTATACAGATCTTGTATCATACAATATTATTGAATTTGTTTATTACTTGTATTAATTAATTTATTAATTCTAATAAATTGTTAGTTCCTTTGAATTTTTTACATAAAATACATCATCTGCAAATGGAAATAGTTTTACTTCTTCCTATTCAGCTTGGGTGCTTTTGTTTCTTTTCTTTTACTTCAATAACTTCAATAATGATGTTGAATGGAATTTTCAAGAGTATTCATACTTCCTTTTTTCCTGATCTTGGGGGAAAGTTTTCAGTTTTTTAATATGAAATTTATTGTCAAATTGGTTTCCATACAACACCCAGGGCTCATCCCAACAGGTGCCCTCCTCAATGCCCATGACCCACCCTCCCCTCCCTCCCACCTCCCATCAACCCTCAGTTTATTCTCAGTTTTTAAGAGTCTTTTATGTTTTGGCTATCTCCCTCTCTAATTTTTTTTCAGTTTATCACCCTTAAGTAGGATATTAGCATGATTTTTTCATAGTTCCCTTTTATGAAGTTCAGAAAGATTCCTTCTATTCTTAGTTTGTTGTTTAATTTTGTTATGAAAAGATGTTTATTTTATCAGATGCTTTTTCTACATATATTAAGATTTTCTTATGATTTTTGTCCTTTATTTTATCAAGATGGTGTATTATAGTATTGCTTTTCATAAGTTAAACATTACATTCCTCAGGTGATTCACATTTGATCATAGTGTGTAATTATTTTTGTGTGTTCTTGGACTCATTTTTCCAGTATTTTATTGATGATTTTTGCATCTGTATTCATAAGGGATATTGATTTGTAGTTTTCTTTTTGTGTGGTATCTTTTTCTGATTTTGGTTTCATGCTAATACTGCTCTTTGAAGAGGTTTTAGACATTTGGTAGTGTTTACCAGTAAAAAATCTGAGTTAGGTTTTTTAATGGGATGTTTATTATTTTTATTGTTACTTATATTATTACTATTTTACTTGTTATAGATATATTTCAGATTTTCTATTTCTTCATGAGTTAGTGTTAGTAGTTATATTTTTCTAGGAATTCATTAATTTTATCTGAGTTATTTGATTTTTGCCATACAATTATTTACAGCATTTCTTTTTTATTTTTTATTTTATTTTTTCCATGGTAGACACTAGGAATATTTACTTATTTATTTATTTATTTATTTATTTTTAATATATGAAATTTATTGTCAAATTTGTTTCCATACAACACCCACTACTCATCCCAAAAGGTGCCCTCCTCAATATCCATCACCCACCCTCTCGTCCCTCCCACCCCCATCAACCCTCAGTTTGTTCTCAGTTTTAACAGTCTCTTATGCTTTGGCTCTCTCCCACTCTAACCTCTTTTTTTTTTCCTTCCCCTCCCACATGGGTTTCTGTTAAGTTTCTCAGGATCCACATAAGAGTGAAAACATATGGTATCTGCCTTTCTCTGTATGGCTTATTTCACTTAGCATCACACTCTCCAGTTCCATCCACGTGGCTACAAAAGGCCATATTTCGTTCTTTCTCATTGCCCTGTAGTACTCCATTGTGTATATAAACCACAATTTCTTTATCCATTCATCAGTTGATGGACATTTAGGCTCTTTCCACAATTTGGCTATTGTTGAGAGTGCTACTATAAACATTGGGGTACAAGTGCCCCTATGCATCAGTACTCCTGTATCCCTTGGGTAAATTCCTAGCAGTGCTATTGCTGGGTCATTGGGTAGGTCTATTTTTAATTTTCGGAGGAACCTCCACACTGTTTTCCAGAGTGGCTGCACCAATTTGCATTCCCACCAACAGTGCAAGAGGGTTCCCGTTTCTCCACATCCTCGACAGCATCTATAGTCTCCTGATTTGTTCATTTTGGCCACTCTGGCATGAGGTGATATCTGAGTGTGGTTTGATTTGTATTTCCCTGATGAGGAGCGACGTTGAGCATCTTTTCATGTGCCTGTTGGCCATCCGGATATCTTCTTTAGAGAAGTGTCTATTCATATTTTCTGCCCATTTCTTCACTGGGTCATTTGATTTTTGGTGTGCAGTTTGGTGAGCTCTTTATAGATTTTGGATACTAGCCCTTTGTCCCATATGTCATTTGCAAATATCTTTTCCCATTCCGTTGGCTGCCTCTTAGTTTTGTTGGTTGTTTCCTTTGCTGTGCAGAAGCTTTTTATCTTCATAAGGTCCCAGTAATTCATTTTTGCTTTTAATTCCCTTGCCTTTGGGGATGTGTCGAGTAAGAGATTGCTACGGCTGAGGTCAGAGAGGTCTTTTCTTGCTTTCTCCTCTAGGGTTTTGATGGTTTCCTGTCTCACATCCAGGTCCTTTATCCATTTTGAGTTTGTTTTTGTGAATGGTGTGAGAAAGTGGTCTAGTTTCAATCTTCTGCATGTTGCTGTCCAATTCTCCCAGCACCATTTGTTAAAGAGACTGTCTTTTTTCCATTGGATGTTCTTTCCTGCTTTGTCAAAGATGAGTTGGCCATACGTTTGTGGGTCTAGTTCTGGGGTTTCTATTCTATTCCATTGGTCTATGTGTCTGTTTTTGTGCCAATACCATGCTGTCTTGATGATTACAGCTTTGTAGTAGAGGCTAAAGTCTAGGATTGTGATGCCTCCTGCTTTGGTCTTCTTCTTCAAAATTACTTTGGCTATTCAGGGCCTTTTGTGTTGCCATATGAATTTTAGAATTGCTTGTTCTAGCTTCGAGAAGAATGCTGGTGCAATTTTGATTGGGATTGCATTGAATGTGTAGATAGCTTTGGGTAATATTGACATTTTGACAGTATTTATTCTTCCAATCCATGAGCAGGGAATGTCTTTCCCTTTCTCTATATCTTCTTCAATTTCCTTCATCAGCTTTCTATAGTTTTCAGCATACAGATCTTGTACATCTTTGGTTAGATTTATTCCTAGGTATTTTATGCTTCGTGGTGCAATTGTGAATGGGATCAGTTTCTTTATTTGTCTTTCTGTTGCTTCATTGTTAGTGTAGAAGAATGCAACTGATTTCTGTACATTGATTTTGTATCCTGCAACTTTGCTAAATTCATGTATCAGTTCTAGCAGACTTTTGGTGGAGTCTATCAGATTTTCCATGTATAATATCATGTCATCTGCAAAAAGTGAAAGCTTGACTTCATCTTTGCCAATTTTTATGCCTTTGATTTCCTTTTGTTGCCTGATTGCTGATGCTAGAACTTCCAACACTATGTGAAACAACAGCGGTGAGAGTGGGCATCCCTGTCGTGTTCCTGATCTCAGGGAAAAAGCTCTCGGTTTTTCCCCATTGAGGATGATGTTAGCTGTGGGCTTTTCATAAATGGCTTTGATGATGTTTAAGTATGTTCTTTCTCTCCCGACTTTCTCAAGGGTTTTTATTAAGAAAGGGTGCTGGATTTTGTCAAAGGCCTTTTTGGCATAGATTGACAGGAACATATGGTTCTTCTCTCTTTTTTTTTTTTATTAATGTGATGTATCACGTTGATTGATTTGCGAATGTTGAACCAGCCCTGCATCCCAGGAATGAATCCCACTTGATCATGGTGAATCATTCTTTTTATATGCTGTTGAATTCGATTTGCTAGTATCTTATTGAGAATTTTTGCATCCATATTCATCAGGGATATTGGCTTGTAGTTCTCTTTTGTTACTGGGTCTCTGTCTGGTTTAGGAATCAAAGTAACACTGGCTTCATAGAATGAGTCTGGAAGTTTTCCTTCCCTTTCTATTTCTTGGAATAGCTTGAGAAGGATAGGTATTATCTCTGCTTTAAACGTCTGGTAGAACTCCCCTGGGAAGCCATCTGGTCCTAGACTCTTATTTGTTGGGAGATTTTTGATAACCGATTCAATTTCTTCACTGATTATGGGTCTGTTCAAGCTTTCTATTTCCGCCTGATTGAGTTTGGAAGAGTGTGGGTGTTCAGGAATTTATCCATTTCTTCCAGGTTGTCCAATTTGTTGGCATATAATTTTTCATAGTATTCCCTGATAATTGTTTGTATCTCTGAGGGATTGGTTGTAATCATTCCATTTTCATTCATGATTTTATCTATTTGGGTCATCTCCCTTTTCTTTTTGAGAAGCCTGGCGAGAGGTTTGTCAATTTTGTTTATTTTTTCAAAAAACCAACTCTTGGTTTCGTTGATCTGCTCTACAGTTTTTTAGATTCTATATTGTTTATTTCTGCTCTGATCTTTATTATTTCTCTTCTTCTGCTAGATTTAGGCTGCCTTTGCTGTTCTGCTTCTATTTCCTTTACGTGTGCTATTAGATTTTGTATTTGGGATTTTTCTTGTTTCATGAGATAGGTCTGGATTGCAATGTATTTTCCTCTCAGGACTGCCTTCGCTGCGTCCCAAAGCATTTGGATTGTTGTATTTTCATTTTCGTTTGTGTCCATATATTTTTTAATTTCTTCTCTAATTGCCTGGTTGACCCACTCATTCTTTAGTAGGGTGTTCTTTAATCTCCATGCTTTTGGAGGTTTTCCAGACTTTTCCTGTGGTTGATTTCAAGCTTCATAGCATTGTGGTCTGAAAGTATGCATGGTATGATTTCAATTCTTGTATACTTAGGAAAGGCTGTTTTGTGACCCAGTATGTGATCTATCTTGGAGAATGTTCCATGTGCACTCGAGAAGAAAGTATATTCTGTTGCTTTGGGATGCAGAGTTCTAAATAGATCTGTCAAGTCCATCTGATCCAATGTATCATTCAGGGCCCTTGTTTCTTTATTGACTGTGTGTCTAGATGATCTATCCATTTCTGTAAGTGGAGTGTTAAAGTCCCCTGCAATTACCACATTCTTATCAATAAGGTTGCTTATGTTTGTGAGTAATTGTTTTATATAGTTGGGGGCTCCGGTATTCGGCGCATAGACATTTATAATTGTTAGCTCTTCCTGATGGATAGACCCTGTAATTATTAGATAATGCCCTTCTTCATCTCTTGTACAGCCTTGAATTTAAAGTCTAGTTTGTCTGATATAAGTATGGCTACTCCAACTTTCTTTTGGCTTCCAGTAGCATGATAAATAGTTCTCCATCCCCTCACTCTCAATCTAAAGGTGTCCTCAGGTCTAAAATGAGTCTCTTGTAGACAGCAAATAGATGGGTCTTGTTTTTTAATCCATTCTGATACCCTATGTCTTTTGGTTGGTGCATTTAATCCATTTACATTCAGTGTTAGTATAGAAAGATATGGGTTTAGAGTCATTGTGATGTCTATATATTTTATGCTTGTAGAGATGTCTCTGGTACTTTGTCTCACAGAATCCCCCTTAGGATCTCTTGTAGGGCTGGTTTAGTGGTGACAAATTTCTTCAGTTTTTGTTTGTTTGGGAAGACCTTTATCTCTCCTTCTATTCTAAATGACAGACTTGCTGGATAAAGGATTCTCGGCTGCATATTTTTTCTGTTTAGCACATTAAAGGTCTCGTGCCAATCCTTTCTGGCCTGCCAAGTTTCAAAAGAGAGATCAGTCACGAGTCTTATAGGTCTCCCTTTATAAGTTAGGGCACGTTTATCCCTTGCTGCTTTCAGAATTTTCTCTTTATCCTTGTATTTTGCCAGTTTGACTATGAAATGTCGTGCAGAAGATTGATTCAAGTTACGTCTGAAGGGAGTTCTCTTTGCCTCTTGGATTTCAATGCCTTTTTCCTTCCCCAATTCAGGGACGTTCTCAGCTATTATTTCTTCAAGTACCCCTTCAGCACCTTTCCCTCTCTCTTCCTCCTCTGGGATACCAATTATGCATATATTATTTCTTTTTAGTGTGTCACTTAGTTCTCTAATTTTCCCCTCATACTCCTGGATTTTTTTATCTCTCTTTTTCTCAGCTTCCTCTTTTTCCATAACTTTATCTTCTAGTTCACCTATTCTCTCCTCTGCCTCTTCAATCCAAGCCGTCGTCGTTTCCATTTTGTTTTGCATTTCGTTTAAAGTGTTTTTCAGCTCCTCCTGACTGTTCCTTAGTCCCTTGATCTCTGTAGCAAGAGATTCTCTGCTGTCCTCTCTACTGTTTTCAAGCCCAGCACTTAATTTTATGACTATTATTCTAAATTCACTTTCTGTTATATTATTTAAATCCTTTTTGATCAGTTCATTAGCTGTTGTTATTTCCTGGAGTTTCTTCTGAGGGGAATTCTTCTGTGTGGTCATTTTGGATAGTCCCTGAAGTGGTGCAGGCCTGCAGGGCACTTCTCCTGTGCTCTCTTGAATAACTTGCATTGGTGGGTGGGGCCGCAGTCAGACCTGATGTCTGCCCCAGGCCCACAGCTGAGGCCACAGTCAGACTGGTGTGTGCCTTCTCTTCCCCTCTCCTAGGGGCGGGATTCACTGTGGGGTGGCGTGGCCCGTCTGGGCTACTTGCACACTGCCAGGCTTGTGGAGCTGGGGGTCTGGCGTATTAGCTGGGGTGGGTAGGCAAGGTGCAGGGGGGCAGGAGGGGCAGGCTTAGCTCGCTTCTCCTTAGGTGATCCACTTCAGGAGGGGCCCTGTGGCAGTGGGAGGGAGTCAGACCTGCTGCTGGAGGTGTGGCTCCGCAGAAGCACTGTGTTGGGTGTTTGCATGGTGCAAGGAATTTCCCTGGCCGGAACTGGTTCCCTTTGGGATTTTGGCTGGGGGATGGGCGACAGAGATGGCGCTGGCGAGCGCCGTTGTTCCCCCCCAACCTGAGCTCTGTCGTCCTGGGGCTCAGCAACTCTCCCTCCCTTTGTCCTCCAGGCTTCCTGCTTTCCCAGCAGAGCTGTTAACTTATGACCTCCCAGATGCTAAGCAAGTCCCGCTTACTGTCGGAACACACTCTGTCTGGACCCTCTGCTTTTGCGAGCCAGACTCAAGGTCTCTGCTTGGCTGGCGGGCCGCCCTTCCGCACCAGCTCCTTCCCGCCAGTCCGTGGAGCGTGCACCGCCTCTCGGCCCTTCCCAACCCTCTTCCGTGGGCCTCTCGTCTGTGCTTGGCTCCAGAGACTCCGTTCTGCTAGTTTCTGGTGGTTTTCTGGGTTAGTTAGGCAGGTGTAGGTGGAATCTAAGTGATCAGCAGGATGCACGGTGAGCCCAGCGTCCTCCTAAGCTGCCATCTTCTGGTCCCTCCCCGGTTAATGACTTTTTAAATGTGCTGTTGGATTCTGTTTTCTAGCATTTTGTTGTAGATTTTTGCATCTATGTTCATTAAAGGTATTAGTCTGTAGTTGTATTTTTAGTCGTGTCTTTTTCTGGTTTTGGTATCAGGGAAATGTTGGCCTCATAGAATTAATTTGTAAGTTTTTCTTACACTTCTGTTTTTTTGATATAGTTTGAGAAGAGGCATTAACTTTTCTTTATTTTCTTTTTTTTAATTTAAATTTTAGGTAGTTAACATTTAGTGAAATATTGGCTTCAAGAGTAGAATTCAGTGTTTCATCACTTATGTACAACACCTGGTGTTCCTCACAACAAATACCCTCCATAGTACCTATCACTCATCTAGCCCATCCCCACTCACCTCTCTCTATCAAGTTCATAATTTGTTATTTCTCATTAAAAATCTCTCATGGTTTGTTTTCCTCTCTTCTCTTTTTTCTCCTCTTTCCATGTGTTCATTTGTTTTGTTTCTTAAATTCTACATATGAATAAAAACGTATGGTGTTTTTCTCTAATTGATGTATTTCACTTAGCATAATACAGTCTAGCTCCATCCATGTCATTGCAAATGGCCAGATTTCATTCTTCTTGATGGCTGAATAGTAGTCCATTATATGCGTATGTATGTGTGTATGTATATATATATATATATATAATATTCCATTATATATAAAGATATAGAAATACAGAGATAGAGATAGAGATAGAGAAAGATATATAGATATCACATTTTCTTTATCAATTTATTTGTCAATGGACTTTGGGGCTATGCCCATAGATTCACTGTTGTTAATAATGCTGCTGTAAACATTGGGGTGCATGTACCTCTTCAAATCTGTTTTTTGTATTCTTTGAGTAAATATCTAACAGTGTAATTGCTGGATTGTAGGGTAGTTTTATGTTTAGTTTTTTGAGGAACCTCCATACTGTTCTCCAGAGTGACTGCATCAGTTTGCATTCCCACCAGTGGTGCAAGAGAGTTCCTTTTTCTCTACATCCTTGCCAACACCTGTTGTTTCCTCAGTTGCTAATTTCAGCCATTCTGATGGCTGATGATGAGTGATGTTGAGCATCTTTTCATGTGTCTGTTAGACATCTGGATATCTTCATTGAAAAAGTGTCTATTCATCTCTTCTGCACATTTCCTAACTGGGTTATTTTTTGGGGGGTGTTGAGTTTGATACATTTTTTGATAGATATTGGATACTAATCCTTTATCTGATGTGTCATTTGCAAATATATTCTCCCATTACATAGGCTACTTTTCAGTTTTTTTGATTGTTTCCTTAGCTTTTCAGAAGCTTTTTATCTTGATTATGTCCCAATAGTAAACGTTTGCTTTTGTTTCCCTTGCCTTTGGCAACGTGTGTAGTAGGAAGGTGCTCTGGCCAAGGTCAAAGAGGTTGCTGCCTGCATTGTCCTGTAGATTTTGATGTTTTCCTGTCTCACATTTAGGTCTTTTATCCATTTTGAATTTTTTTGTGTGTATGGTATAAGAAAGTGGCCCAGTTTCATTCTTCCGCATGCTAGTGTCCAGTCTTCCCAGCACCATTTGCTAAAGAGACTGTCTTTTTTCCATTAGATACTCTTCCTCCTTTGTCAAGGATTAGATGGCCATACATTTGTGGTTCCATTTATGGTTTTATATTCTGTTCCATTGATCTATGTGTCTGTTTTTGTGCCAGCACCATAGTATCTTGGCGACTATAGCTTTGTAATATAGCTTGAAATCCAGAATCATGATGCTTCTAGTTTTGTTTTTCCTTTTCAGGATTGCATTGACTATTTGGGGTTTTTTGTGGTTCCATACAAATTTAAGATCACTATCAAACACTTTTTCTGCATCTGTTGATATTATTATGTAATTTTCCCTTTCATTATGTTAATATGGTACATCACACTTATTGATTTGCATATGTCAAACCATCCTGACATCTCAGGGATAAATCCCTCTTGAACATGTATATGATCCTTTTAATGTAATATTTATTTCAGTTTGCTAGTACTTTTTAAAGGATTTTTGCATCTATTTTCATCAGGAATATTGGCTTGTAATTTCCCTGTCTAGCTTTGGTATCTGAGTAATTCTGCATTATAAAATGTGTATAGAATTGTTCCTTTGTCTCCCATTTTTGGGAAGAGTTTGAGAAGGACTGGCATTAATTGTTTTTTAAATGTTTGATAGAAGCCATCAGTGAAGCCATCTGGTCCTGAACTTTTCTTTGTTGGCAGAGTTATTATTATTATTATTATTATTACTATTTCAACCTTTTTACTCATTATTGGTCTGTTCAGGTTTTCTATTTCTTCATGATTAATTTTGGTGGTTGTAGGTTTCTAGAAATTTTTCCATTTTTCTAGGTTATCCAATTTTTGAGATGTTATTCTTTTTTAATGTTTATTTATTTTTGAGAGAAAGAGAGACAGAGACAGAGACAGAGTGTGAGAGGGGGAGGGGCAAAGAGAGGGAGACATAAAATCCAAAACAAGCTCCAGGCTCTGAGCTGCCAGCACAGAGCCTGACAAAGGGCTGGGACTCACAAGCCACAAGATCATTATCTGAGCTGAAGTTGGATGCTTAACTGACTGAGCCACACAGGCACCCTGAAATGTTATTCTCATGATCATTGTATGTCTGTGGTATCAGTTGTAATGTCTCCTCTCTCATTTATGCTTTTCTTTGTTTGAGGCTTCTCTTTTTATTCTTGGTTCTATGTAAGCATTTGTCAAAATGTTTAACTTTTCAGAAAGCCAACTATTATTTTCACTGATGTTTTCTATCATCTTTCTAGTCTCTATTTTATTTTTTTATGCTTTAATCTACATTATTTTCTCCCTTCTGCTAACATTGAGCTCAGTTTATTATTTTTCTCATTTGTTGAGGTGTAAAGTTAGCTTGTTTATTTGATATCTTTCTTTTTTCATTTAGCTATATAAATTTTCCTTTAGTATTGATTTTGCTGCATCCTTTAAGTTTTGGTATGTTGTGTTTCCATATTTTTTTTGTGTCTGATACTTTCTGATTTTTCTTTTGATTTCTTTTTTGGCTCATTAGGTTTTCAAGAGTATACTGTTTAGTTTTCACATATTTGTGAATTTTCCAATTTGCTTCCTGTAATTCATTTCTCATTTCATACTATTATGGTCAGAAAAAATACTTGATATCATTTAAATCTTTTCAAACTTGTTGGTATTTCTATTGTGACCAACATGTGGCCTATCTTTGAAAATGGTCCATGTGTGCTTGAGAAAAAAATTGTTTTTTGGTTCTGTTAGATGGAATGTTATATATGTGTCCGTTAGGTCCATTTGGTCTACAGTATAATTAAAATCCAGTGTTTTCTTATTGATTTTCTATATGTATAATCTATTCAGTGTTGAAAGCACATTTTTGAAACCCCCTGTTTGTACTGTATTTTTGCTTATTTCTTCCTTCTATTCTGTTTATATTTATTTAAATATTTGAGTTCTTGAAAGTCGTGTCCACATATGTAGAAAATACTTAAATCCTGTTGATGAATTGACTCCTTTTTCACTATATAGTAATCTTTTGTGTTTCTTATGGCTGATTTTGACTACATATGTATATAATCTTGGTATAGCCACTTCTGCTGTCTTTTGGTTTCCATTTGCATAGAATATCTTTTTATTTCCCTTTACTTTCCACCTATATGTGTCTATAAATGAATCTCTTACAAACAGCATGTTACATTTTGTGAAATCCATTCAGCCATTCTATGTCTTTAGATTGGTTAACTTAATCTATTGACATTTAAAGTAATTTTTGATAGGTAGGAATTTATTATTGACATTTTGATTATTATTTCCTATTTTGTAGTTCATGTTTTCCTTGCTTGGGGTCTTTATAGCTTCATGTACCTGAATGTCCATATCCCTCTCAAGATTTAGAATCTTTTTAGCTAGGGACACTTGGGTGACTCAGTTGGTTAAGCATTTGTGAGATTAAGCCCCATGTCAGTCTCTGAAGTGACAGCATGGAGCCTGCTTGTGATTCTCCCTCTCTCTCAGCCCCTCCCCAGCTTGCTCTCTCTCTCTCTCTCTCCCTCAAAAATAAGTAAATAAACTTTAAAGAAAAGAATCTTTTAAATTATTATTATTATTTTAAAAATCTTTTTTAATATTTATTTTGGGGAGACAGAGACACAGAGTGCAATCAGGGGAGGGCAGAGAGAGAGGGAGACAGAGAATCTGAAGCAGGCTCCAGACTCTGAGCTGTCAGCATAGAGCCTGTTGTGGGGCTCGAACCCACGAAGAGATCATGACTTGGGCTGAAGTTGGACGCTTAAACAACTGAGCCACCCAGGATCTCCATACACTATTATTTCTTTAAATAAGATGTCTGTTCCTTTCTTTCTTCTCCTGGAACTCTTAATATTTGAATGTTAATTCACTTGATGTTGTCCCATAATTTATGTAGGCTTTCTTCATTTTTTTTCATTCTTTTTGTTCCTCTAACTGGGTAATTTTAAGTGACCTGTCTTTGAGTTTTCAGATCCTTCTGCATGATTGAGTCTGTGGTTGAAGCTTTCTATTAAAATTTCAGTACCATTATTTTATTCCTCACTTCTAGGATTTCTGCTTAGCTCTTTGTTATAATTTATATTTCCTTATTAAGCTTCTTTTTGTTCATGCATTGTTTTCCTCATTTCATTTAGTTGTCTGTGTTGTCTGGCATTTCAATGAGTTTCTTTAAGATGATTATTTTTATTTCTTTGTCAGGCAATTCATAGATTCTATTTCTTCAGTGTCAATTACTGGAGACTTTTCTTCCTTACATGGTGTCATATTTGTCTGCCTCTTCATGATCCATGCATTTATGTGTGCATTTGGAGAAATAGACATATCTTATGGTCTTAACAGACTGGATTTGGAGAGCTAAGGACATTTTCTTGTTGTTTTCCTGGGTTGATGTAATTACCTCCGGAATTGTAATCAAGTTGGGTTGGAGCTGGGTCATGTGGCTATTGCTGCATCTGCAGTTGCGTCCCCATTTGGTGGGCTTGTTACCAGAGAGGCTTGGATGGCTGGGAATTGATTCTGTCTTGACCTTGGATAGATTAGGATGACCTCCAGGATACTATTCAGTAAGTCTGACCCTGGACAAAAGTCCACTTTAAGATCCACAGCTTAGTCCATAACAGGCCTGTTACCAGGTGCATGGATGTGTTTGTCTCCTGCCAGATCAGATCCATGACAGAATTCCTACGGTTCCCAGGTTACTGGGTGAATCTCTGGACATACAGGATTGGCCCTAGACTGTGACTGATAGGGGCTTCAATTGAGTCCCAGGGCTACTTTTGTGTCCACAGCCAAGACTGAGGTCTGCAGACCTGGCCCCAGGAACCAACGGGTGTGTCTCCCATTTTCCTGGGCAGGCAGAAGTGATCCCAGACTGTTCTTGGTAGGGACCTTTACAGGATCTACAGTTGGAGTATAGTGTATGTGTTCTGGTGGGTTACTGAGAAGGCAGGACTGATCATAGACTGTAGCTCAGAGGGGCTGAGTCTGAATCATAAGGTTTCAGGATCTGCTGTTGGACGCTGTTTGATTGGCCTCTCTCCATGGATACTAATAGGCATGTTTCCTAGTGGTTCCCTGGGCCAAAAGGACTGTTTACAGACTATGGCGGGGAGTGCCTGGAGCTGAGTCATAAGGTAGTTTCAGCATCTGCTATCAGACTGAAATTGGCTGGCCTGTCTCTAGGGTTACCAATGAGTATATCTCCCAGCAGAAGCCTTGCCAAGCAGGAGTACTCCTTGACCATAGCTGGGAGGAGTCAGGGCCAAGTTACAAGCTGTTTCATTATCTCTAGGGGTGCAGACAGACATATCTCCCACCAGGTCCATAGGCTGTCAGGATTGCTCCCAGATTTTAGCTGGGAGTGGCTGCAACCAAGTTTTATGGTGATTTGGAGGCACAGCTGCCTACAGACTGCTTCTGGGAGGGACTAGAACTCAGTTACAGGGTTGTTTCCGAATCTACAGTTGGACTGAGTTTTGGAGGCTTGCTTCCAAGGGCTTCCAGATCATTGCTGAGATGGGCTAAGGTCAAGTCACAGGCCACTTCAGGATCCACAACCAGGACCAAGATCTGGGTCTATTACTTGAAACATGGACAGGTATGACTTCTCCTGGTCCCTTGGCATATGGTACTGGTGACAGGACCAAGGTTAAACAAGGCTGTAGTTGAATCTGAAGGGATACAGAACTATTGCTATCTTTGTAGCTGGGACCATGGTTGTAGATTCAACTACTTGAGTATGGACCTGCCATCTCAAAATGGCCCTCATTTATATTAGACTACAAGTTTCCACAATCTCCCATTTGGATCTCAAAGCTCCCACAAAAAGACTTTTGTTCATGAATGGCTGTCAGATTATTGTTGCTGAGGTGGGAAACAAGCAGGGGACTTCCTTTTCCACCATCTTACTGACACCACCTGGGCCATCCATTCTTGTTTCTTTGTATTTCTCTTAATTTCTTGTTGAAAACTGAACATTTAAAAAAATGTAATGTGGCAAGTTTGGAAATCGGATTACCTCCTTTCTCATAGGGTTTGATGTAATTGTCATTTAGTGACTTCTGAAATAATTCTGTAAAGATTGTATTTTATGGTGTGTGTGTGTGTGTGTGTAACCACTGAGGTCCTTGCTTGGAATAGCTTAGTTTTCAGCTAATGGTTCCACAAAAATTTTCTTAAATGCCTTGAACCAATAAATTACTTTCCCTTTGCCAAGAGCTTTTGTGTGCATGTTGGGATACACATTCAACACTCTAGAGTGCATTTCATAACTGCTTCAACCTTTATTTCCTTCTGTGCAGAGCCTTAAAGTTAGCCAGAGATGAAAGATGTGGGTCTTTTGGGGTCTTTCTTGAACACATGTACAACCCTGCACATACACATATCCTTGTAAATCCTCAGAAATATGTGGAGCTTTTCAATATCCCCTATGGACACCTAGTTCCAAGCTTTTCCTTCTAAGTTTTTTGGTCAGCTTTTTTGTTTGCCCCAACTGTTATTATGACCTAAAAAAAGCTGTAATGTTAAACAATCACTACTAGGTTTTTCGTTTTTTGATAAACATCTCTGTAGCAAAAATCTGTTCACCATGCCCAAGGTTTAAGTCAGGTCAAATAAAAACAAATACTGTGAGTCAAGTGTTCCAAGAAACTGCCAGAAAGATCAGATAATGATAATTCTATGGGGGTGGGACTTGGAGGAGCTATAAACTCATTCTTACCCTTCTATTTGCTTCTAGATTGCTGTTTCTCATGGCTACTGTGGTTGTGAAGCTGTTGGCTCATCAAGGCCACCATGAATATGGGGAGAGGAAGTGGCAATAGGGAAAATTTAAATGCCACAACGTTCTGTTATTACCAAGGTTCAGCCAGTTATTTGTTGTTTTGTGTTTTGTCTTTGTTTTTTGTTTTAGAATAAACACTCCTTGGATTATTTCAAGTCTTTGTTTAATTTCCAGAATTCTGGAAAAGTTGATTTAGCAATTTTTGTTAGTGTTCTTATTGCTTTTATTGGAAATCAGAATTTGGAGGACCTTTCTCTACCTTTCTTTTTGACATCACCCACAACTACTACTTAATGTTATGTAACTAGCAAAAGATTTCATGCCATAAAAGTACACGAACTTTTGGACATTTGTAGAGATTTTGTCATATACTGTTTTCACTATTTGTAATCTTGACTGTATAAAAAAAGTGCTTTACAAATACATATATATATATACTCAATATTTATATAAAGTTAAATGATCTTTATAACTTTGATAAGCTGAACATGACTGCAGGCATCTATGAGTGTGTCAAAGGCAACAACAGTACAAAGATGAAGCATTTTAATAAAATATTTATTGAAAATATAGCACATATGTAGCAATATTCAAAGTGTTGGGATTAGGGAAGCAGAAATACAATGACTGTGAATGATTCTTGAGTTTTGTGGAGCTCACAGTCTAGAGGCAGAAGTGTAACAATGAGGGAGGAAGAGAAATTGGAAAGGTAGAGGGGAAAGAATCCTGAATGTGAAAAGCATTACTCATTGGTCTTGACCACTCTATGATGTATTTCATCTCTATGTCCATTCATATGCTATTCCATCTGCCCAGTGAGTCTTCCACCATTTTTTTTCCTTTTCCCTGATGAATACTCAACGCAAGCTCAAATTTTACTTCCCTTGCCTCAGATATCAGAACTACTTATTCTCTCCTTGGTATTCCCTTATCATTTATAAACAACTTTATGAAAGCATATTATATTGTTCTATAACCATTTATTTACATGTTTGTCTTACCTACTAGAATGTAAGCACCTTATTGGGACAATGTAATATTTGTTTTATATCCCTCAGTAACCAGAGCAGTACTGGACACATAGTATGTAGATAAAAAGTAAAACAAAAAAATTATAACTTCCTAACTTCAAATATCTGAATTGGCAAATTGACTTTATAATATGAAAAAACAGCTTTTGGTTATTTTTCTAATGGCAATGTCTGGATAAGATAGGAACACGAGCCCAAGAGAAATACTACTTTAACATTATATTTCAACAGTATAGTTGACAGTGAAGCAACATACCATATTTAAGGATATGAAAATAGGTGAGATGGATGACTAATATAGAACTTTACAGCTTATAAACAGCTTTCAAATCTGTTTTGCATTTAATATTTACAAAACCTTATGAAATAGGTACTCTCATCTTTCTCATTTTACAAGTAAACTGGCTCAGAAACATAATATAATTTGCCCAAGATCACAACTGATCTTAGTACAGTTGGTACACTTATTTTTTCCTGACTTTCATTCTACTCCTGTTATTGCTGTTTTTCATAAGTGTTTTATACCTCTTTGCTATAACCAAGTGTAACAATATCTTACATTTATACAAATATAAATTTATGACATGCTTTCAACATCCATCTTCTTGTTTGATCCATACCATTCCTCTCAGCAAACAGATAAGAATGTCCACATTTTCCAGGTTAGAAAACATATTCATAGGTGAGATGACTACACAATGTCACACACACACACACACACACACACAAATTCAAGAAGGAGCTTGGTATGATGGCAGAGTAGAAGGACCATGGTTACAACTGGGTATCATCCACATCCAAGTAAATAAACCAGAGTGTGATGTGAAGACTGGCAGAACAAACTCCACAACTAAATATAGAAGAGAAACTGCATCTTAAAGGTTAGAAAGGCCAGAAAGATGGAGAGAGGCTGTCTACAGGAGGGAGGGAGTTGCATGTGCAGAGAAAGCAGAGAAACAGGCTCTTGCACAGGGAGTGCACATAGGGAATACTAACCCCCATACAGATTGGCTTTGAAAAATCAGAAGTGCAGAATTCCATTAGTGTAACGAGTGGAACTTGGAACCTGGATCCTTAGAAGTCAGCTGACTCAATATTGGGTGAGCCTGGAGGGTTAGTGATAGCTAGGTAGCCACTCTTAAAGAGACTGCCTGCACAGAGATGCAACATAAAAACAGAAGCTTACACAACGCTAAGGGTAAATGGGATATAAATTTTTTCATACTGATTTTGGAGCATTTGGAGGACTACTTTGAAACTGAGGGAGATGGCAGGCATCATTTTACTCCCACAAAATAAACACAGAACAACCTGTGGGAGGTGAGGCTACAGAGACAACTATAGCCTTGATGTAGGGCTCAGGGCAAATCTTGTTAAAGCTGTGTGTGTGCGCTGCCCAAACCAGATGCAGTTGTCACCCACACCTGCCAAACCACAGTGAAGCACCCAGCCATGAACCACCAGCCACTGTTGTATGCCACACTCAGAAACCTGGAGCACAGCTGTTGATGTGAACCATGTCCAGACATTGGGTACATACCTGCTGAGGCACTCCACACTCAGCTGCCATGCTGCACACAGCCATGTGGCACCAACAGCCCCACACATTGTGCCCAGCTGTGCCTTGCAGTTGTCAAGTGGTACACCCAGGCTCAATCCACAGACAACCCAGGTATGTAGCTCTTGGCTGCTGCAGCACTTCAGAGTGTCCAGAATAAAACTAGAATCCCAATGCAAATTTTGCTAACTCCACTGCCCCACTCTCAATTTCCCCAGTAGGAATGCCACCTCAGAAATGGCCTGCTTGGGTCCCACTAATATTACAGAGAGCAAACACAGCCCACAACGAAGTCAGTGCAGACAACTACACTGAAATGAAAGCTTGACTCAGACACAAGACCAGGGCACACACAACACACACAGGATACTCTCCTAAAGTGCCAAGTTCTGGTGAACAGGGGACACCGCGGTGCTGGGCACTCCAAGACCTCCTCTTCAAAAAGTCACTACTTTCAAGAGCACAAGACATAGGTGACTTTCTTAACACAAAAAACAAACACAGAGAAACAGACAAAATGAGGAGACAGAGAAATTTATCCCAAATAAAAGAGCAGGACGAAGTGATAGCCAAAGATCTAAGAGGAACAGATATAAGTAACATGCTTAATAGAGAATTTAAAACAATGCTCATAAGGATACTCACTGGATTTGAGAACAGAGTGGAAAACATGAGTGAGGTCCTTAACACAGATCTCATGTGAGAAACAAGCTTGATGGAAAGAAATCAGAAATGAGCTTGAAGGAAATGGTGGCAAGATAGAAGCAGAGGAACAAATTAGTGACCTACAAGACAAGGTAATGGAAACTAAGTTGAGCAAAAGAGAAAAAAAACAATTATGCAAAATGAGAGTAGACTTAGGGAACTCAATGATTCCATAAGATGTAATAGCATTTGTATTATAGGTGTCCCAGAAGAAGAAGAAGGAGAGAGAAAAGGAGGCAGAAAATTTATTTCAAGAAAGAATAGCTGAAAACTTGCCTAAACTGGGGAAGAAAACAGATATCAGATCAAGTATGCACAGAGAACTCCCATCAAAATCAACAAAAGCAGACACACACTAAAACATACAGTCTTAGTGATATAGTGATAAAGAAAAATCCCAAAAGTATTGAGACAAATGAAGTCAGTAAATTACAAGGAAAAATCCATAATGTCAACAGATTTTTCAACAGAAATTTGGCAAGCCAGAAGGGGGGAGGGGTGTAGCATGATATATTCAAAGTGATGAATGGGGAAAAAAATCTGCAGCCAGAAATACTCTATCCAGGAAGGAAACGATTCAAAATAGAAGGAGAGATCAAGAGTTTCCCAGATAAGCCAAAGCTGAGGCATTTGTGACCATTAAACCAGCCCTGCAAGAAATATTAAAGGGTACCATGAATGTAAAGGAGACACCAAAAATGACAGTATAAAGGTAAGAAATGCAGAAGTGGTAAAATAAATATTTCTGTAAAAAAATCAGTCAAGGAATTCACAAAATAAAATGACATAAAAAGATATAATAGATAATGATATATACCTAAAACATGGAGAGGAGAGGAGAAGAAAGGATTCAAACTTAAATGACCACCAACTTAATATAGACAACTATATGCAGAAGAGGATATATACAAATCTAATGGTAACCATATACCAAAACCACTAATCAATGTGCAAAGATTAAGAGAAAGAATCCAAACATGTCACTAAAGAAAATCAGCAAAACAAGAAAGACAAGAAAGGATCAGTGAAAATATTTAAAAAAACACACAGAACAAGAAACAAAATGGCGATAAATACATATCTATCAATTACTTTAAAGGGTGCCCGGGTGGCTCGGTTGAGCATCCAGCTCTTGACCTTGGCTCAGTTTATGGGTTCGAACCCCACATTGGGCTCTGCGCTGATGGTGTGGATCCTGTTTGGGATTCTCTCTCTCTCCCCCTCTCTCTCTGCCCCTCCCTGCTAGCTTGCTCTCTCAAAATAAATAAACTTTAAAAAATACTTTAAATGTAAATGGATTAAATACTCCAATCAAAAGACATAGGGTGAAAGAATGGATAAAAACAGGCCTATTTATGCTGCCTACAAGAGATTCAGTTTAGACCTAAAAGCACCTGCATATTGATAATGAGGGGTTGAAAAATGTCTATCATGCAGATGGGTGTCAAAAGAAAGCCAGAGTAGTAAGACTCATATAAATCAAAATAGACTTGAAATAAAAAGTGTAACAAGAGACAAAGAAGTACACTATATAATAATAAAATGGAAAATCCAACAAGAAGATATAAAAATTTTAATTATATATGCACTCAACATAGGAGTGCCCAAATGCATAAAACAGTTAATAACAAACATAAAGAAACTAATGGATAATAATACAATAATAGTAGGAGATTTTAACACCCCATTTACATCAATGGATAGATTATGTTAACAGAAAATCAACAAGGAAACAATGGCTTTGAATGGCACACTGGCAACTGAATTTAACAGAAACATTCAGAACATTCCATCATAAAACAGAAGAATACACAATCTTTTCAAGTGCACACAGAACATTCTCCAGAATAGATCACATTTTTCCCCACAAAACAAATTTCAACAAATTTAAGAAGAGCAAAGTAATACCATGCATTTTTTCTGACCCCAAAACTATGAAACTAGAAATAAACAAAAAAAATTCTGAAAAGAGCATAAATATATGGAGTTTAAATAACATACTACTAAATAGTGAGTGAGTAAACCAGGAATTAAAAGAAGAAATTAAAAAAAAAGTCCATGGAAGAAAAGACACAAAAAGATGCTCAATATCATCCATAATCAGGGAAATGCAAATCAAAACTATAATGGGTTCTCTATGCTGTTCCATTGATCTATGTGTCTGTTTTTGTGCCAGTACCATACTATTTTGATGACTACAGCTTTGTAATATAGCTTAAAGTTCAAAATTGTGAGCCTTCAGCTTTTGTTTTCTTTTTCATCATTTATATAGCTATTCAGGGTCTTTTCTGCTTGCATACAAATTTTGGGATTGTTTGTTCTACCTCTGTGAAGAATGCTGGTGATAATAGGGATTTTGATGGGGATTGCATTTAATGTATGGATTGGCTTGGGTAGTATAGATATTTTAATGGTATTTCTTCTTTAAATCCATGAGCACAGAATGTTTTTCCATTTCTTTTTAACTTGTTCAATTTTTTTCATAAGCTTTCTACAGTTTTCAAAGTACAGATCTGTTCCCTCTTTGATTAGGTTTATTCCTAGGTATCTTATGGCTTTGGTCCTATGGTAAATGGGATTGACTCCTTGATTTCTCTTTCTGCCATTTCATCATTGGTGGAAATGCAACCAATTTCTGTATGTTGATTTTATATCCCAAGACTGCTGAATTCATGCATCAGAGCTTGCAGTTTTTGGCAGAGTCCTCCAGGTTTTCCATGTAGAGTATCATGTAATCCATGAAGAGTGAAAGTTTGACTTTTTCCTTGTTGATTTTGATGCCTTTTTAAAAATCTTTTTGTTGTCTGAGTTTTCAGGCTAGGACTTCCAGTACTTTGTTGAATAATAGTGGTGAGAATGTACATCCTTGTCATGCTCCCGACCTTAAGGGGAAATCACTCAATTTTTCCCCATTGAAGATATTAGCTATGGGCCTTTCATATACGGCTTTTATGATGTTGAAGTATTTTCCTTCTATACCTACTTTCTTTTTTTTTTTTATCAAGAAAGGATGCTGTATTTTGTCAAATGCTTTTTCTGTACATATTGAAAGGATCATATTGTTCTCATCCTTTTTTTATTAATATGTTCTCTCACATTGATTGATTTGTGAATATTGAATCAGACATGCAGCCAAGGAATAAATCCCACTTGATCATAATAAAAATTCTTTCAATGTACTGTTGAGTTCAATTTGCTAGTATCTTGTTGAGAATTTTTCACCCAGGTTTATCAGGGATATTGGCCTATTATTCTCCTTTTTATTGGATTCTTTGTCT